>NC_091069.1:186313837-187583123 GCF_032405125.1 Capricornis sumatraensis
ACCCCAAGGTCATGTCCTTGGTCCTCCTCTCCACCTACGCACAACATATATCCCCTCAGTGCATGCATGCAAGCTCTAGAGTTAATTACCATCCACGTGCCAAAGACAGCTACATGCACACTTCCAGCCAAGGCATTCCCCTGCACTCCAGGCTCGCATAGCCAAGTGCCCGCTCCAGCAGATACACGAGCGCAGCATATTCCAGACTGAACTCCCAGTCTTCCTCCCAAAGCCTCTTCTCCTACTTTCTTCTCCACCTTGACTGAGGGCAACTCCATTCTTCCAGGTGCTTAGGCCAAAATCTGGTATTCATTTTTACCATCTCACTTTCACTTCTGCCATAGATCCAAGGAGTCCTATGAATTCTACATTTAAATCATATCTGGAATCTAAATCTTTCTCATTCCCTCTGCTAAGCTACCACCATCTCTCACCGAGATCATTGCACCAGCCACCTAACTGGTTCCCTACTTCTCCCCCTGCACCCTACACTCTCTTTCCAGCACAGTGGTCAGCTCCTGGAAGACACAGGTCACCAAGTAAAGTCCTCCATGGCTTCTCACTTGATTATAGAAAAGCTTGGCACTTCTAGTGGCTTCTTGGTCCTTTCATGGCCTCTGACTTCATCCCCTTTCCCTTCACTCCAGCCACAGGAGGAGTCCTTGGTGGTCCCAGAGCATCCAGGTTGCTCTCCCTGCAGGGTCTTTGCACTGGAACATGGGTCCGCCAGGTAACCCCATGGATAACTTCATCACCATCTTCTCCATCTTCTCTCAAATGTCACTTCCTCAGTGAGGCCTACCTGGACCAACAATAAAAGTGTGATTTGTTCTCAGATGTTCCCTTTCCCTTCCCCTGGAGAAGGAAAATGGCAACCCACTCCAGTACTCTTGCCTGGAGAATCTCATGGAGGGAGGAGCCTGGTAGGCTACAGTCTATGGGGTCGCAAAGAGTCGGAGATGACTGAACGACTTCACTTTCATTTTATGGTTATCATATAAATTCTGTCTCCCTGTACTAGGATATAGGTTCTGGAAGACAGGGGTGGGGGGTATTTTTCTGATTTATATGTAAATTTATTAAATATCCAGTAAATATTTGTTGAATGAGTGAATAAATGAATGGATGAACATAAAGTATCTAGAATACTGTGTGGCACAAAATACATGCTTAATAATATTATGCATCATCCATATTCAAATCAGATTTTGTGGCAGGAAGATCTCGGGCTGGCAGATTTCCCCTTGAAAGAAAGATCCTGGGTAAAGGGAGGAAATCTGCCAGTTATAGATGCTTATCCAAGGCTCGTTTATTTCCAAGTGACTTTGCATGGGCTCTCTCGGTTCTCTCTGGTTGCTCCCTTGTGCCAGACTTGGATGGGTCCCTTGGACCTACCCTGGCAGGGCTCTGCTTGAATCACTGCTCTGTGCTCTTCAGGAGAACTTCAGGCCCAATTTAGCTAGAGAGAAGTAAAAATTAATAACCTCAAAGAAATCTCAGCCTATTTCTGCTGTTACCTCATTTCCAGGAGTTTTCAGTCTTTAAGAGACTTTAGGGGAATTAGGTCCAGACCCAAGAGCTGGTAGTAGTTAATACTACTGAACAAAGGACACATAGATTCTGTTGAGCCTGTCAGACATTCCCATCATCAGTGGAGCATGCAAATGGTCTGTAACTTTATTTTGATAGAAGGGTTTGCAAGGGAACTGATTTAATGTGACTTAGGTTTTACAGGACCACCCTGGGTATAATTTTTTAAATAGAGTGTATGGGGAAAGTAGGGAAAGCAATTAGGAGGCTATTGCACTAATCCTACTGAAATCTCAGATCACAGTAAGAGAAGTAAGACATGGTTGGATTCCAGATACACTTTGAAAATAGAGTCAATAGGATTTCCTGACTGGTTGGATCTGTGGCATAAGAGGAAGAGAGGGATCACAAAGACAGCATGGTTTTAAGGCTGAGCCCCGGAGACTGGGAGCCCTCACAGCACCTCACATGACCCAAAGGACACTCTTGGTTTTGAGAAGATGTATGTGAGGGCAGGACAGAGGAAGAGTTGTATTAAATAAAACTGTTTTGTACACAAACATTGCACATATGTCTTCTATAAAGCAGAGAAGAGTTTTTGAGAGAGAAGGGTTTGTCCTCAGAATTCCTAATAATTAATTCCTGCTTTCCTTGCTTCCTTTTTATACTCTGTCCAGGAAAACTAATTTTCTGAATAACTTGCACATAATAGAATAGCTTAAGTCTAGCAGACTGTTTAATTAAAATGCAGCTTTAAAGATGTCCGCACACTCACAGTGCTTCCTGAGGGAACTCTGACCCTCAACATGCAGGTTTTGTCTGAAAGCTCTGCATTGATTTGTTTATTTGTTTATTTGTAATTGGAGGATAGTTGCTTTACAGTTTTGTGTTGGTTTCTGCCATACATCAATATGAATCAACCATAGGCATACATATGTCCCCTCCCTCTTGAACCTCCCTCCCGCCTCCCAGCCCATCCCACCCCTCTAGGTAGTCACAGAACACCGAGTTTAAGGCTCCTGCATCATACAGCAAGTTCCCGTCTGTTGGGTTATCCTACTTTGCATATGGCAATATACGTGTTCCAGTGCTCCTCCCTCTATCCGCCCGCCCTCTCCGTCCCTCACTGTTTCTACAAGTCTGTCCTCTGTGTCTGCATTCCATCGCTGCCCTGCAAACAGCTTCACCAGCACCACCTTTCTAGACTCCACTTCTATGTGTTAATACACAATATTCTCTTTCTGAGTTAACCCATTCAGTCTAATAAGTTCTGGGTTCATCTACCTCATTAGAACCGACTCAAATGCATTCCTTTCAATGGCTGAGTAATATTCCATTGTATAGATTTACTACAACTTCTTTATCCATTTATCTGTTGATGGGCATCTAGGTTTCTTCCATTTCCTAGCTATTGTAAATAGTGCTGCAATGAACATTAGGGTACATGTGTCTTTTTCAATTCTGCTTTCCTCAAGGTATATGCCCGGTATAGGGATTATTGGGTCATATGGTAGTTTTACTCTTAGTTTTTAAAGGAATCTCCATACTGTTCTCCATAGTGGCTGTATCAACTTACATTCCCACCAACAATGCAGGAAGTTTCCCTTTTCTCCACCCTTTCCAGCATTTATTGATTGTAAATTTTTTTGATGATGGCCATTCTGACTGGTGTGAGGTGATACCTCATTATAATTTTGATTTGCATTTCTCTAATAATGAGCAATGTTGAGCATCTTTTCATGTTATTAGCCAACTGTATGCCTTCTGGAAAAATGTCTATTTAGGTCTTCTGCCCACTTTTTGATTGGGTTGCTTGTTTTTCTGATATTGAGCTGCATGAGCTGCTTGCGTATTTTGGGAGATTAATCCTTTGTCAGTTGTTTCATTTGCTATTATTTTCTCCCATTCTGAGGGTTGTTTTTTCACCTTGCTTATAGTTTCCTTTGCTGTGCAAAAGCTTTTAAATTTAATTAGGTCCCATTTGTTTTTTCTGTTTGTTTGTTTTTATTTCTGTTGCTCAAAGAGGAGGGACATAAGCTGTGACTTATGTCAAGGAGTGTACTGCCTATGTACGGCTAAAAGCTTTATAGTGTCTGGCTTTACATTTAAGTCTTTAATACATTTTGAGTTTATTTTTCTGTATGGTGTTATGTCAGTGTTGATCTAAAGCCCACCCAGTGAGAGGGGTGAGTATTCAAATGACTGAGAGGAGTGCAGGGAGGGGGAAGGGCTGTATTTTACATTTCTAAGCACTTGGGGTAGGGACCAGCCTCATTTTCTGATCCAGTGTCCTCTGGGCCGTTGGATTTCTGCAGCTACACAATGTCAATCTGTTCAATGACCGTGTCTCACCCAGACAGAGCCTGACCCAGGGGATGGGCCTTGTTGGAGACAAAAAGGGGAAAAGAGTGGAGAAGAGGACCAAGGGTCTCCCAGCTCCCCATCACGAACATTAGGTTACTTTGTGTAGGTAGCCTACGACTTGGAAATCTGGGATCACATGAAGCAGTAAGGCCAGGCAGAAACCGGCAGCTGGGTGTCTCAGGATGGCCTGGGGGGCTCAGGACGCCGTGAGGAAGAGCACGGGGTTCAGGAGACTCGGCGTGCCCTGGGGCGCTTCCCTGGCCAGCAGCGCACAGGTCTTGTGTGTGTGTGTGTGTGTGTGTGTGTGTGTGTGTGTGTGTGTGTGTGTGTCTGCCCAAATCTCAGGGGAGAACTTTGTGTTTTGTTTGAATAGTGAAGTCCCCAGTAAAATTGAATCCAGCCTTTGTACTTCAACACTGAATTAAATCTCAGGGACAGAGTTTTGGGTGAAACAGAAAAGAATAGCTTTATTGCTTCACCAAGCAAAGGGGGCCACAGTGGGCCAATGCCCTCAAAATTGTGTCCCCCTTGGAGAGAGCAGTTGTTATGCCCAAGTCGTGAAATCTCCCAGTGACCACCCAGGAGCCGATGTCCAGTGCAAAAGCAAGAGAGTCTTTATTACCAAGCTCAAGCTGGGGCTCCCACCGTTACCAACTCAGCGGCTATGGGGAAGAGCCCCGAGTTTTGGGTTACATTGCTTATATAGGGTATATTCGTGTAAAAGGGGATTTTCAGACTGGAGGACATCTGATTGGTCACCCTCTTTCAAAGGGTTGTGTTTTGATTTCTGATTGGTTCTTATTACCTAGGCAAACCACAAATTACTGAACGTAAGGTCAGAAGATTTTGGTCTGAGGTCTGATTGGCTCACGGGTGGTGGGGTGAGGTCAGGGGATTTTCAAAGTCTCTCTCCTAGAACTTTAAAAAATGGAGTTCTCCTATTAGACAAGATGGAGTAGCTTAAGCTCTTCACAGTGAAGCTTTATAGGAATGGTTCGAAGAGGGCATGATCAGCTCATGGGCATTATTCTGATTGGTTGGTGATGAGGTAAATGGAAGTCAGTCAACATCATCGACCTTCTGGTTCCAGCTGGTGTGGGGTCTACAGGTTTATGGTCGGCATCCTGTCACTGCTAACTTCTCCCACCTGGTTGGTATTTCAGTATCTGCAAAATAGCTCACAGATATTGTTGTATGTATCCCTTAACGGGGAATCAGGACCTTGCCCCAGGGATGCTTTACTGTTTCTCTTGACTGTTTGTTTCTCCCTGGTTTCATATCCCCTCCCTTCCCTAATTAACAACTGCTTGAATCTGCCTATTGAAACTCAGGGAAGATCATGGAAGGTGTGTGCATGCTAAGTTGCTTCAGTCGTGTCCAACTCTTTGTGACCCCATAGACTGCAGCCCGCCAGGCTCCTCTGTCTGTGGGATTCTTCAGGCAAGAATACTGGAGTGGGTTGTCATTTTCTTCTCCAGGGGGATCTTCCCACCCAGGGATCAAACCTGTATCTCTATGTCTCCTGCATTGGCAGATGGATTCTTTACCACTAGCACCAGGGTGAATGAAGCCTATTTCCTGTTATCAAAGAAATGAAGGACACAGAAAGCCTTTTTTTCCCAGGAACCCCAGAGGGTCCTGCTTGGTATCACCAGTCCCATGCTCTTATCTTCCAGAAGAAAGATTTCAAAACAAGAAAAGAGGATGGGCATGGTCAGACCAGTTACAATTTCCCACCTAGCAGGACTGAATCCATCAACTCCGCTAGGAGATAATTTCCTCATATTTGTGTTCTTTGGAGCCCTGAGTCTGTGTCTGTTTGGAACCCTATCTCCTGCCACAACAGCCTGCAAAACCAGCAGAAAGATTGCGTGTCAGCAGAGCACTTCATAGTTAACAGAAGGTATTCAGATGTTTTCTGGTTTTGATTCTCAAACTAGCCTGGACTGTCAGCTTCATCAGGACAGAGAACCATGTCTGTTACATTCAGTGTATCCATGGTGTTTGGAGCAGGAAAGTGAAAGTGAACGTGAACGTGAAGTTGCTCAGTCATGTCCGACTCTTTGCGACCCCGTGGACTGTAGCCTACCAGGACGCCTCCATCCATGGGATTCTCCAGGCAAGAATACTGCAGTGGGTTGCCATTTCCTTCTCCAGGGGATCTTCCTGACCCAGGGATCTAACCCATGTCCCCCACATTGCAGGCAGATGCTTTAACCTCTGAGCCACCAGGGAAGCAGGGAGTGGTGCATAACAGGCTGTCAGTGCATGTTTGTCCAATAAATGAACCCTGTGGGACCACAAAAGGGAATCATTATCCCTATTCTAGATTTAAGGTCTAGAGACTCACAGTTAATAAATGGCAGAGCCAGGACCAGGCAAAGCCTCCTAACCTAAGTTCATTGCTAGTCATTTGGTCCCTTGATGCTTCTAGATCACTAGTCTAAGGAAGCAAAGACCCCTAAAGCCATGAGTATGTGTAATAGCCATCTCGTGCACAGAACAGGCAGCAAAGGTTTTCCAGCACAAAGAAAAATATTCAAAGAAAATTCAGGACAGAGATGTGGGCATATAGCTGACAAAAAGCTCCATGCCCTCCCTGTGCAGAACCAAGTGTGTTCCAGCAGGCAGGCACTGGCTGGAAACATGTGCAGCTCTTCAGCATCCCCTGGAGCAGAGCTCTAGAATACAGCCTTTCTGCAGGGCTCAAGTGCTCATAGGAAACCCACATCCAAACACACCATAGTTATATCTAACTGATGCTTCATGGTCCACTATTTAGTTTTTAACTATTAGCCATAGTAAGGCTCAGGATTCATCACTCCTTCTATTTCTTCTCTAGGGAAAATAACCAAGAGTTTAGTCTAACCACAAATCAGAAAGCAATGTGCATAGCTGCTCATGCTCAGTTGGTAAGTTGTGTCCGACTGTTTGTAACCCCATGGACTGGAGACAGCCAGGCTTCTCTGTCCATGGGATTTTCCAGGCAAGAATACTGAAATGGGTTGCCCTTTCCTCCTTCAGGGATCATCTCAACTCAGGGATCAAACTCGTGTCTTCCGCATCTCCTGCATTGTCAGGCAGATTCGTTGCCACTGAGCCACCTAGGAAGCCCAGCATAGCTGATTACTGAGAGTGAATACATGATCTTAGGTTCTTAAGGCTGAGAATTCTGAGCGGTTCACAGCCTGGGTCCCTAGAAACAAGGTCTGAGAAGCTGCTGAAATAACATGTTTGTCATGAGTGTTCTCGGAGAAGGCAATGGAAACCCACTCCAGTGTTCTTGCCTGGAGAATTCCAGGGACGGGGGATCCTGGTGGGCTGCCATCTATGGGGTCGCACAGAGTCGGACACGACTGAAGCAACTTAGCAGCAGCAGCAGCATGAGTGTTCTGGAGGACAGCATCCTCACAGAGGTCTCTGAGTTCAGTCCAGCCACTGAGAATCTGGAGTTACCTCCCCGACTTCCCACCTTTGCTCAAAGGCCCAAGGATGGGACATAGGTCCCTAGCAAAGTATCCCAACAATTTCTTGGCACTTTCCGTTGCCCAGGTGATCGATACCTGGCCCCACAGAGACTGAGGTGTGGGCTGATTGTCCCACTAGGACCTGAACAAAACATCTCCCTCCGGTGTCTAGCCCATGTTGTCAGAACCACAGCTGCAACAGCAGTGCTAGGACTACCTTCAGCAGGTATCAGGGGCTGCTTTTCAAAAGGGTGTATTTAGAGACAGTTAATGACAAGTTCCCCCAAAGTGAGGGATTTATATGCTGCTCATATATCTCAGAAGAGCCTCTTACATGGAAGCCACATCTGGAGCTGGTGGCATCCATCAGGCCCAGTTCTAATGGACTGCCCCCAAACGAGATTTCAGTGATGGAGGCAAGACCCAAGTTTGTGAAAAAAAAAGAGATCCTCTCCTGCCATCTGGTGGCTAACGCTAATTATGCACCTTTTTAAAACATGTATTTGTATTAAGTTCAGTCTCAGATCTTTTTAAGGGTTTCAGAACTGAACCCAGTATAAACTCCTCCCTTTACTTGCATGAAGTTGCAGCTCAGGAGTTGTACAAGCACGTGTCACACATCTTATCAGTGGCAGAGCCCAGACTGAGGCTTAAGCCTTCTTGCTGTCCTTCAGGAGCTCTTTCACACCCTGTGCCGTGTTTTGTGTTTAATCTTTCCTTTTTGCCCTTTTCCTAGGACAGGCACTTTCCATCTGGAAACAAGGTCCGGTCTGGTTGCACCCCTCCACACCCCCACAGCTCCCCACACTTCCCTCTATAACAGATTGTCTCTCTACCCAGGGTCTCTCCATCGACTTTCCAGTGTCCTTCACTCAACAGGAAACCTGTGAGAGCAGAGATGGTTCACAGCCTAGAGCCCAGCAGGTATAAACTGATGAGAGAAGCCGCCTGTCACCTTGCTCACCAGGTGGGCAGCACAGTCTGTGTCTGAACCAGGAGCATCTTCACCACACCTCTCACCACAGTCACTGTCTTTCTGTTCTCTGCTATGGAACCCCATGTTTCTGGGGCCCTGGAGAGAGCAGGTGTGGGTCCCCTTGTGAAGAGCTCCAGAGGGTAGGAGGCCCAGCCAGGACAATACTGAGTTGGGGGCTGCTTACACCTGGGTGCCCGAAGGGCAAAAAGAGAATGTGGTACGGCTGTCAGGCTCAGGGTAGTTTCGGTGAAGAATGTTCAGGGAAGTTTCTCGGACTTGAAGGTGAATTCAGGAGAACCTTGGTGGAGAGCAGCAGAACAACCAGGCCCAGAGGTGGAACAGGCTGGTGTGTTAAGGGTACCTCTAGGGTATGGAGAACTCTCAAGAGTTGTGGGGAGAAGAAGCCTAACCCAAGAACTGCACCAGGGCCAAATGACAAAGGCCTTAATGGCAGGGTCTGGGAGCTTAGCCTCAGTTTCCAGGGGAGAGAAGGCCATGCAAGACTTTAAGGAGAACAATGAGATGGGGACTGGACAGCAATGGGGTCGATGAGTCAGGAAACACTGCATTAAAAAGTGTGGCCCAGTGGAAGTCCATAGAGCTGGTTGTTCTCACACTTCATCATGCTTTCGAATTCCCAGGAGAGCCAGCTTGAATGCAGATTCCCAGGTCCCCTGCAGAGATTCTGATTCAGCAGGTCTGTGCATGCGCACTTTCAGCAAGCAGCAAACCCTTTGAGTGTTTCTGATACATATGACTTGAGGGCACACTTGAGATATCACAGAGGAGAATGAGAAGAGGAGAGAGCAGAGGACAGCAGGCAACACGCAGGGGGTGGGCAGTGAAGCTGGTGGTGGACGGAAAACAATTTGGTAACAGGAAGTGGAAGGGAGAAGCAGCGCCTGAGAAATGGAAGGAAGACTGCTTTACGGAGGAGAGACTATTCCTTCCCAAATATAGGCAAGGGACTTGTTGACACGGTAGGGGAAGGAAAAAGCGGAACAAATGAAGAAAGTGGCATCCACATACCATGTGTAAAGCAGCCCAACCCGGTGCTCTATGATGACCTAGAGGGAAGGAATGAGGGGAAGGGAGGGAGGCTCAAGAGGGAGGTGATATATGTATAGTTATGGCTGATTTACTTTGTTGTATGGCAGAAACCAACATAACATTGTAAAGCAATTTTCCTCCAATTAAAAAATTAATTTAAAAAATAAAATAAGGACCAGTCACGCATACAAAAAAAGAAAAAAAGTAGAGACTATTCCTCAAAACAAACTCAACATGAAAGTTAAATTAGGTATGAATAGACAATGGGTTGATGGGATTTGGACAACTACACAGTCATTACTGACTCTATCCAGCAGTGGTTTATTGAACAGTGGGGACAAAAGCCAGACAACAGAGGGTAGGAAGTCCCTGCAGGAGAGAAGCACCAATACTCAGGGGATTTTCTTTCTGGAAGCTTGACTTGAAAGAAAATGAGAAGGGGAATGGAAGCTGGGTGGGAAGGGACTGATGGTGTGGAAGCATTTTGGTTTTAGATGGGAAAGACTGGGGTATTTTTCCATGCGCTGGAGGACGCGTGGGCTGACATCAGAGCAGAGGGTCCAGGAGAGAGAGGTGGGGTTCCCAGAGGGCAGGCAGGATTGGGGAGCCATCCTGAGCCCCCAGAGACAGGCTCTTCCTTTCCTGAGGCAGACGATAAGAGGAAAAGCGTGAATGCAAATAGGTCTGCAGGTTGACTAAAGAAAGGGACAAAAGAAAACAAATAGTGTAAATATGTAAACTTACCTTGTCAAAATTTGAGTTGATAAATAAATCTGGGAGAAATAGAGAGTTCATTAAATAACTGTATTAAGAGTTAAAAAAATATTGAGTCTCAAATGAAGACCTAAAAACTGACTTTAACCATGCAAATATAAATTCTGCACTTGGTTTAAAAATTAGCTTCTGAAAATACAAAAGTGCAACTTAACGTAATGGCAGCCAACTATTTTTAAAAACTAATAATTGATGATATTCTCTATTTAACTGAAAAGGATTATGAAGCTTTTAAAAGCTAAGAATTTGAGATTATCAATGTAGAATCCAGGAATTTGCAGAATTCTAGCTTAAGACTGTTACTCCATCCCTTTCTAAAGGAATGAAAGTGAGAAAGAGTGGGTGGTGTGATTGTTGAGACAACTTAATCTATGCTTTGCTTTATATTTAAGTCATTCATTTGCAAACTTTTATCTTTTAACTGTAACTGGAAACTAGTTTATTGTGTAATATCTCAAATCTAATCACACTGATCTCACCAAATGAAACTCACAAATCTCGCCGATCACCTAGGAAGTACTTCTAAGGCTGCTGCTGCTGCTGCTGCTGCTAAGTCGCTTCAGTCGCGTCTGACTCTGCGACCCCATAGACAGCAGCCCACCAGGCTCCGCCGTCCCTGGGATTCTCCAGGCAAGAACACTGGAGTGGGTAAAGAATCCTAAATCTCCACTCCTCAGATGCTCTGATGGCCTGGGTCTTGGGAGTGGGATGGGAGGCTCTCCATGAATCATTCTCATGATCCGTTAGGTTTGGAAGCCACTGAACTGATTAGGAAATGTTTGGAGGTGTCTGGTTGCCACACTAAGCTACTAAGGAGAAACAGAACTTTTTCCCTTGTGTTTTGCAAGTATCCAGAGCTATCAGATTATGCCTTTGGGAAGTATGACAAATTACATACCTGAAACTATGGCTAATTATGGTCTACTTCAAATCTAGCCAATACTAAAGGAAATCAAGCCTGAACGTTCATTGGAAGGACTGATGCTGAAACTGAAGCTCCAATACTTTGGCGACCTGATGCGAAAAACTGACTCTTTGGATAAGACCCTGATGCTGGGAAAGATCGAAGGCAGGAGGAGAAGGAGACAACAGAGGATGAGATGGCTGGATGGCATCACTGACTCGATGGATGTGAGTTTGAGCAAGCTCCGGGAGTTGGTGATGGACAGGGAAGCCTGTCGTGCTACAGTCCACGGGGTCACAAAGAATCAGACACCACCGAGCGACTGAACTGAACTGAACTGAATGGCATTTGTTGGTGTAGCATAATGTTAGAAGACTTGCTCAGGCTTATAAACTCCTTAAAAAAGTTTTAGTGTTCAATATAAACCTAATCACTCTATAGCTAATCTTTTCAAATGACTAGTATTCATGAGTAGTATATTTATGTGCAGTGATGCTGTGGCTGATATGAAGAGAGACTAATAAGACAATAAGAGGTGGTCCAGAACTAATTCATCACACCCCCAAAAAAAACACAATTGAATAAATCATGTATCATCTTTATCCTTTGGGTTTAATTTTATTAGTTGTCATATCTCTTTGAGTTATAATGTACATATTGTAAAGTTCACCCATTTCAGTGTACAATTGGATGAGTTTTAGCTCATTTACAGGGCTGAATAACATTCATCACAGTTTTAGAATACTGCTGTCACTCCACAAATTTCCCACACAGAGCCCTACAGCCCAAGGAAACCTATGATCTGCCTCTGTCTCTAAGGTTTTGCCTTCTCTAGAAATGTCATGTAAGTGGAAATGCAAAGTATTTAGTTTTCATGTTTATCTTCTTTCACTTCACATAATGTTCATGAGGGTTCATCCTCGCAGTTAACGTATGCGCATAGTTCACTACTTACTTTTAACCCTTAATATTTCAATCTAGGATCCATTTTTAATTCACTTGTGTGCATCATGTGAAGTACATACGCATATATACATACATATATGTATGCATGTATTTTTAAATATGGATAGTCAATTGTGCTACCACCATCTAAAAAAGCTGTTCTTATTCATTGAATTGCCTTGGCACCTTGGTTGGAAATCACTTGACCATAAATGTGTAGGTTTATTTCTGGAGTCTCTCTGCTTTCTGTTGATCAACATGTCAGTGCTTGCAGAAAGGGTAAGCACTGATTTGTGAAAACTTTGTTTCAGTTACATATACTAAGTTACTCTGGGAAATGTATTTCTTAATAAGGATTGTGGTAAAAATATTATCCAGGCATTTCTAGATAATATTCATAGCAAGACACAAAAAAAGGGTCCTAGAATAGTCTATCGGGATGCGTAAGGATGGTGGAACATGAGTATAGCCTCACACTTTGCAAAAGGGGAAACTGAGGCTCGAAGGGAGGAAGTAACTTACCTAAAGTTACACCGGAATGCAACCCAGGCGCTCTTCCTGATGCCCCCATCTTTCCAATGCATCGGCTTTTCCTCCCTGTTCTTCAGCAACTCCTTAAGCTGTTTTCACCCCACCCTCCACTGAGGCTGTTCTGGCAGCAGCTGGCTGAGCCCACGTAGGCGTACAGCTGGGCAGGAGTCTCCCTGTCCTCGGCCTCCTCTCTGAGACTTGCCAGTTTCCTCAAGTGCTGAGTTGCCTGCAGGATGGCCCTAGATGACTTGCCCCCTGTGCTCCTGCCCCTCCCTCTTCGGGGACAGTAGAATTGGCTTTTCTTCAGGGACTCTTCTCAGAACAGAAAGAAGAAAGTCATGCCACCGACGTCAAATGGCTCTTACACAATGGCAGCATCTTGCTGAGTATTGTGCAAATAACTCCAGAACATATGGATTGAATTTCCCTTCACTTATTCAGGAATGTAAGAAGTCATTGCCAATGGAGGAAAGCTGCCACTGGGCCCTGACACTCAGAACACTTGAAAGAGTTGTCTCCCCATGCCAGGGACCTCTTAGTCTGGAGCTCTCCCATCCATCTCAAGTTCAAAGGGCCCCTACCCTCAGCAAGGTGGGTCACAGAAGCAGTGTCCCAGGCACACTGCTGCCACCCTCCTTCATAGGAAGACTGTGCTTCTAAGCACATAAACTGGGCAGAATGCCTGCTCATTAGTTCATTCATCCATCCATTCATTCAGCTAGCACTTATTGAGCCCTGTGGGAGCAGGGGGAGTAAGAATATCAGAGTGAGCAAGAAGGCACAGCCCTGTTCTGGTATCCAGTGAAAGAACTTTTTTAGAACTCTAGGCTTTTGAATGGGAGTGAGTTCCCTTCAGAGGTTGATAGAAACTGAAGCATCAGATGAAGAACTGGGTGGCTGAGCTCTTAGATTCCTCCCAAGGTTTCATGAACTTTTAAGTTCTTGGAATGCTGCCACTGCTCCCTTGCTACCTGTGTCCCTTTGGATGGCACCTGCAGAAGCTTAGACCCAGAGATTTTTGTTGGAAGGCATGGGTGGTCTCTGGAGAAGCACAAGAGGATCCAGGAAAATCAGATACCTGCTTTTCCTGCTGAGAAAACTCTTTCCTTTCTTATTTCTTTTTATATCCTGTCTTCTTTATCTACTCAGAAGAGATTTGAGAAATTTTTCCTCTTTAACCACAATTAGGGAGGTTCTGACTGTGCTTGGGAAGCAGAGCTGAATAGTCAGGTCCTCAGCTTCCTTTTGCCTCATTTCCCTAGAACAGTATCTTTCACACTTTTGCTGCCTTGGAATTACCTGGGAGCTTCTTATAACACAGACCGCTGGGCCCCGCCCCTAGAGTTCTCTGATCTCTGTTCATTTCCAAGGCAAACCATTCAGTATCACGGTAATCCAAGCCTATGCCCCAACCAGTAATGCTGAAGAAGCTGAAGTTGAACGGTCCTATGAAGATCTACAAGACCTTTTAGAACCAACACGCAAAAAAGATGTCCTTTTCATTATAGGGGACTGGAATGCAAAAGCAGAAGTCAAGAAACACCTGGAGTAACAGGCAAATTTGGCCTTGGAGTACGGAATGAAGGGCCAAGTCTAATAGAGTTTTGCCAAGAGAACACACTGGTCGTAGCAAACACCCTCTACCAACAACACAAGAGAAGATTCTACACATGGACATTACCAGATGGTCAACATCAAAATCAGATTGATTATATTCTTTGCAGCCGAAGATGGTGAAGCTCTATACAGTCAGCAAAAACAAGACTGGGAGCTGACTGTGGCTCAGATCATGAACTCCTTATTGTCAAATTCAGACTTAAATTGAAAGAAGTAGGGGAAATCACTGGAGAAGGCAGTGGCACCCCACTCCAGTACTCTTGCCTGGAAAGATCCCATGGATGGAGGAGCCTGGTAGGCTGTAATCCATGGGGTCGCTAAGAGTTGGACACGACTGAATGACTTCACTTTCTCTTTTCACTTTCATGCATTGGAGAAGGAAATGGCAACCCACTCCAGTGTTCTTGCCTGGAAAATCCCAGGGACAGAGGAGCCTGGTGGGCTCCTGTCTATGAGGTCGCAGAGTCGGACATGACTGAAGTGATTTAGCAGTAGCAGCAGCAGAAGGGAAAATCAATAGACCATTCAGATATGACCTAAATCAAATCCCTTACGATTATACAGTGGAAGTGAGAAATAGATTTAAGGAACTAGATCTGATAGACAGAGTGCCTGATGAACTATGGACAGGAGACAGGGATCAAGACCATTCCCATGGAAAAGAAATGCAAAAAAGCAAAATGGCTGTCTGGGGAGGCCTTACAAATAGCTGTGAAAAGAAGAGAAGCAAAAAGCAAAGGAGAAAAGGAAAGATATAAGCATCTGAATACAGAGTTCCAAAGAATAGCAAGAAGAGATAAGAAAGCCTTCCTCAGTGATCAATGCAAAGAAATAGAGGAAAACAACAGAATGGGAAAGACTAGAGATCTCTTCAAGAAAATTAGAGATACCAAGGGAACATTTCATGCAAAGATGGGCTTGATAAAGGACAGAAATGGTATGGACCTAACAGAAGCAGAAGAT
Source organism: Capricornis sumatraensis (assembly GCF_032405125.1). Taxonomy (NCBI): domain Eukaryota; kingdom Metazoa; phylum Chordata; class Mammalia; order Artiodactyla; family Bovidae; genus Capricornis; species Capricornis sumatraensis. The sequence goes on from NC_091069.1 coordinate 186,328,959, forward strand.
ATTAAAAAGAGGTGGCAAGAATACACAGAATAACTATACAAAAAAGATCTTCATGACCCAGATAATCACGATGGTGTGATCACTCATCTAGAGCCAGACATCCTGGCATGTGAAGTCAAGTGAGCCTAAGAAAGCATCACTACGAACAGTTAGCGGAGGTGATGGAATTCTAGTTGAGCTATTTCAACTGCTGAAAGATGATGCTGTGAAAGTGCTGCACTCAATATGCCAGCAAATTGGGAAAACTCAGCAGTGGCCACAGGACTGGAAAAGGTCTGTTTCATTCCAATCCCAAAGAAAGGCAATGCCAAAGAATGCTCAAACTCCTGCACAATTGCACTCATCTCACGTGCTAGTAAAGTAATGCTCAAAATTCTTCAAGCCAGGCTTCAGCAATATGTGAACCGTGAACTTCCAGATGTTCAAGCTGGTTTGAGAAAAGGCAGAAGAGCCAGAGATCAAATTGCCAACATCCTCTGGATCATCGAAAAAGCAAGAGAGTTCCAGAAAAACATCTATGTCTGCTTTATTGACTATGCCAAAGCCTTTGACTGTGTGAATCACTATAAACTGTGGAAAATTCTGAAGGAGATGAGAATACCAGACCACCTGACCTACCTCTTGAGAAATCTATATGTGGGTCAGGAAGCAACAGTTAGAACTGGACATGGAACAACAGACTGGTTCCAAATAGGAAGAGGAGTATGTCAAGGGTGCATATTGTCACCCTGCTTATTTAATATATGCAGAGTACATCATGAGAAATGCTGGGCTGGAAGAAGCACAAGCTGGAATCAAGATTACTAGGAGAGATATCAATAACCTCAGATATGCAGATGACACCACCCTTATGGCAGAAAGTGAAGAGGAACTAAAAAGCCTCTTGATGAAAGTGAAAGTGGAGAGTGAAAAAGTTGGCTTAAAGCTCAACATTCAGAAACCTAAGATCATGGCATCTGGTTCCATCACTTCATGGCAAATAGATGGGGAAAAAGTGGAAACAGTGTCAGTCTTTATTTTGGGAGTTGGTGATGGACAGGGAGGCCTGGCGTGCTTCGATTCATGGGGTCACAAAGAGTCGGACATGACTGAGTGACTGAACTGAGCTGAACTGAACTGAACAAAATCACTACAGATGGTGATTGCAGCCATGAAATTAAAAGACGCTTACTCCTTGGAAGGGGAGTTATGATCAACCTAGATAGCATATTCAAAGGCAGAGACATTACTTTGCCAACAAAGGTCCATCTAGTCAAGGCTATGGTTTTTCCAGTGGTCATGTATGGACGTGAGAGTTGGACTGTGAAGAATGCTGAGCGCTGAAGAATTGATGCTTTTGAACTGTGGTGTTGGAGAAGACTCTTGAGAGTCCCTTGGACTGAAAGGAGATCCAACCAATCCATCCTAAAGGAGATCAGTCCTTGGTGTTCACTGGAAGGACTGATGCTAAAGCTGAAACTCCAATAATTTGGCTACCTCATGCAAAGAGTTGACTCATTGGAAAAGACCCTGTTGCTGGGAGGGATTGGGGGCAGGAGAAGAAGGGGATGACAGAGGATGAGATGGCTGGATGGCATCACCGACTCTATGGACATGAGTTTGAGTAAACTACGGGAGTTGATGATGGACAGGGAGGCCTGGCGTGCTGCGATTCATGGAGTCGCAAAGAGTCGGACATGACTGAGCAACTGAATTGAACCGAACTGAACTGAGGCCTGGTGCCTTCAGGGAATGTGGGTCTTCAGCAAGTCCTTAGATAATACTACTGCTGGGTTCTCTGCAAACCCAGAAGATGGCTACAGGCCCCGTGTTCCACGGAAAAAAAAAAAAAAAAATGCAGATTTGCCAGGGAGCTTGGCCCTGAGGCCTGGGGCCAAAGAGGAGAAAGAGATGCAGACAGATGGGAGGGAGTCTGATAGAGATCAGAGCAGGGACCAGCCCACAAGATAAGGTCACTCTAACTTTTCCTTTTCTTTCTCCCTTCCCATTTGAAATGAAGCACTGCCCCCCAGCCCCTCTGCCCTCACTCCCACCCCTGGGAAGTCACCAGAATCAGGTGAGGATAGCCCCAGGCTGAAGTTCTGATATTCTCCCTGGCAGAGGGAGGGAAAGGAGCCCTGGGGGAGGACCTCCAAAGCCCAAGACCCACAAGCTGGGAGGGGAGTGGAATGGAGTCCATTCCAGACTGGTTTGTTGGGGGCACGTTCTTGGTAGGTGGAGGACTACGGAAGTGGGAGCTTGCCTGTGGCCGTGCTTGTGTTTGCCAAGACCCGCATGTGCTGCAATGAAAAGTGAGGTGAGAGATGAAGAAGAATAGCTAAATTTTATTTAGTACTTAAGTAAGCGTCAGGCCCTGAGTAAGCACCTGAAGTAGGTATTATCCCCGTCTCACATAGTGGACGCTCCCCAGTTACATAGGCACCTGCCCCAACTGCCACCTGATATCAGATCCTGCTCTCTGCACTGTCACGACCTCTTGGGCCCTGCACCCCTACAAGCCATGAGACTTTGACCCAATCAATTTTTCCAGTCCCAGTGTCTCTGCCAGTGTTAAAAAAAAAAAAAAAAAAGTCAATATTGAGTGCTTCCAAAAGGATGTTAAGACCCAGATAAACAGCAAGGTGAAACAATGAGGTGAGATGCAGTTAGCTGTGCTGTGTATATCTCAGCCCTCCACCTAGTAGCAATGACCCCACTGCTGGCCTCTGACATTAACTTAGAGGCCTTAACATTTGGTTCTGGGCATCACCAGGTTAACATTTCATCTTGTTTTAAATAAAACCATTACTCACCAGTGTAACTAATGTTTTATTATTACTAATTCCAAAACCATTACACCATGGAGCCAGAGTTTAAAAAGAATTTAATTGAAGACCAAAACATGCCCAGTAGCATTGCCTATTTTGTAAATAATTTCTGTTCCAAATCCTAACTTGGTGCAGCTTTTTTGGTATATTTCAGTTTTCAGGGTATGATATAAAATGTTTTCATTTTATCTCCATGCATAATCCTGAAACGTTCAGAAAAGTATTAACAACAACAACAATTATCCTTTTCACTTTTGTAGCACCAAATGGTATGCTGAATGACCACTCATGTCTTTTTGTTATAGATGAGCAAACAGGCCCAGGCAAGCAACATGGGATGCTCAGGTTCTTAGATCTGAATCCATCCATTCAGGTAGCATGTGTGCAGACCCAGTGTTCTTTGTTTTGTCCATGCAATTTCCACAGAACATTTGAAAAAAGAACATGCTGCCCCACCCAACAGTATCAGCAAGGCTGTCTTTTCATCTGAGTGTGTGCAGCCATCCATAGGGAAATGCCCTCTTAGAACCAACACCCATTCCAACCCCCAGCTGCTAATTTTATGGAGCCATTTCTCAGGCTCTGGGAATGACTTTGGGTGGCTTTGATCAGTACGCTATGTCCTGGAGTTTTGTTGGTTGTGTTCTCTGTAAGTGTCTCTGGGGAGCTGTATGGTTTCACAGGGTCCCAGGAGTTTCCTGCTAAGACCATTGTCCTGGAAAAAGTCTGGAATGACTCTCAAGTGACTTAAGTTTTTTTCTCAGGACTATAAGTGTGAGGCATTTCCTGGAGTGTATACTCATATGTCCTCTATTTTCTTGATAGACAGCAAAATCTTTTCTATCTTGTTGTTAAGATTAGAGACTCTGGAGTTGTGTGAATGTCGCTTTGTTGCTTGTTGGGTATATGACACTGGAAAACTTAAATTGTTCTGAGCCTCAGTCTCCAAGTCTGTATAATGCAAATAATAATGATGTTTAACTCAGAAGATTGTTGGCATAACCTAAGTGCTTGACATATGCACGCTGTCATTTTAATTATGCCTTTCTTTGCACTCAAAATAATACAGATGCTTTTGCTTCCATGAGAATATCTTTTTAAAACAAGAGAAGGGCAAAGACCTTTCCAGATACACAACTTTAAAGAACTGGAGGATAAATCCATTAAAAGTATGCAATAGAGATATGTTGGGGGAAAAAAATCAATGAAATCAAGAGCAGCCTCTTCGAGGAGGTGATAAAGTTGACAAACTTCTATCAAAACTGATCAGCACAAAAAGAGAGAAGATACAAATTACCAAATTCAGGAATAAAAGAGGTGACATTACTAAAGATTTTATAAGTAGTAAAAGTACAATAAAGCAATACTACGATAAACAATGTTACGCCATTAAGCAGAAACCAACACAATAGTGGAAAGTAATTAACTTCCAATTAAAAATAAATTTTAACAAAGACAGCATAGATAAAATGTACAAATTCCTCGGAAAACACAAAAATTTACTCAAGATAAAACAGATAACTTGTACAACCTTTTATCTGTTAAATAAATGGAATTTGTAGTTAAAATTATCTCCTCACAGAGAAGAAGGGCGGAAACTTGAGCCTATATAACTTCACTGTATTAAGAAATGCTTAAGAAACAAAGAATGCCAATCCTATACAAACTCTTCAAGAAAACTGAAGAGAAGTGAATGCTTCTCAACTCATTCTTTGAAGCCAGTGTTTTCCTGATACCAAAATCATATTAAAATGTTATAAGAAAACTTCATACCAATATGCCTCAAAACCATATATGAAAAATTATTGACAAAATTTTATAAAATTGAATTCAACAATATACAAAAAGATTAATATATCATAACCAAGTAGAGTTAATGCAAGATTAACTTTCTGGAAAAGTCGAGAAAATAAATCAATGTAATTTACCAAATTTTTAAAGTGGTAAATTTTTAACACTGACATTTTAAATATTAACAAATGAAAAATCATATGATTATGTCAATAAAAGTAGAAAATGGAATTCCCTGGAGGTCCAGTGGTTAGGACTCTGTTTTTCCACTACCTGGTCGGGGAACTGAGATCCCACAAGCTGTGTGGCATGGCCAAAATAAATAAATAAATAAAGGCAGAAAAAAATAATTGATAAAACCCAACAGCCATTCCTGGTATACATTCTCAGCAAACTAAGAATAGATGGGAACTTCCTCAATCTGATAAAGGACAACTACAAAAATCCCACAGTTAGCAAATAACGTAATGCAAAGACTGAATGCTTTCTCCATAAGATCAAGAATAAAACTTTTATGTTCAGTCTCCACTTCTATGCAATATTACACTTTTGGTTCCAGCCAGTGCAACGAAGCAAGGAAAAGAAAAGAAGTAAAACTGTCTTTATTCTTTTGATGATATGATCATCTATGTAAAAAATCTGATGGGATCTTTAAAAAAGTTATTACAACTAAAATGTAAATTCAGTAAGATTGCAGAAGACAGAAAGAAATCACTTAGATTTCTATATTAGCAATGAGCAATCAGAAATCAAAATAAAGATGAAATGCAATGGAATCAAAATTTATGAAAGGCCTAGAGATAAATATGACAATAGGTAGATAAGAATTATTCACTAAAAACAACAAATCATTACTGAGAGAAATTTGAAAGAACTTTATAAGTCAAGAGATATACGGTATTCACTTAGGAATACTGAATGTTCTTAATATGAATACGTAATTATTCTTAAGATGCCAATTCTTCCCTAAACTGATGTATAGATTCAACAAAATTCCAATCAAAATCACAGCAGGCTTTCTGGTAGGAATTAACAAACTCTTTCTAAAACAACTTGGATAAAGAACAATGCAGGAGAGCTAACACTACATATTTCTAGATTTTTCTAAAGCTACAGTAATTAAGACAATGTGGTACTGGCATAAAGATCCACAAACAGATGAACAGAGCAGACTGAGAAACCAGATACAAACTCACACTTGAGGACAACTGACAAAGGTGCAAAAGCAAACCAGCGGAGAAAGCATAGTCCTTTTAACAAGTGATGCTGAAACAATCGGATATCTATATGCTAAAAAATGAGCTTCAATCCGAATCTTGTGCAATATACAAAAATCAGCTCCATATGGATCATAGACCAAAATGTAAATCATAGTATCATAGACCTAATGTGAATAAAAGTCTAAAAATTTTGAAGGAAATACGGAGAATAAAAAAAGAAAATACAGGAAAAACTATTGTGACCTTGGTGTTATAGACTGAATATTTGTACCCCCCCAAAATTCGTATATTGAAGCCCTATCCCTCAACGAGATAGTTTGGAGGTGGAAACTGGGGAGTAATTAAGGTTGGAGGAGATCATGAGGGTGGTGCCCATGATTAGATTAGTGTCCTTATAAGAAAAGACACCCTTTCCCTCTCCCATGTGAGGACACCACAAGAAGGTAGTCTGCAAACCAGAAAAAGGGCTCTCACCAGAAACCCAATCTGTGGCACCTTGCTTTTCGGCTTCCCAGCCTCCAAAACTGAAAAATAAATGTCAAAAATGAATGTCTGTTGTTTAAACCCCCAGTACATGGTATTTTATTATTGTGAATACTTGGGTTAAGCAAAGATTTTCTTGATACAACACCAAAAGCATGATCTATAGAAAAAAAAATATTGATCTTGTGCTTCATCAAAATTAAAAACTTTTCCTCTGCAAAAAACATTAAAGTAATGAAAAGACAAGCCGTGGATGAGGGAGAAATATTTGCAAATTATGCATCTGATATACAGCAGTGTGCTTAGACTCTTCATCATGTCGGACTCTTTATGACCCCATGGACTGTAGCCAGCCAGGCTCCTCTGTCCATGGGATTCTCCAGGCAAGAATACTGGGGTGGGTTGCCATTTCCTCCTCCAGGGGATCTTCCTGACACAGGGAGCAAACCCAAGGCTCTTGTGTCTCCTGCATTGGCAGCCAAATTCTTTACCATTAGTGCCACCGAGGAAGTCCCATATACAGTAGACTCATATATAAATAAATTAATAATTAGAAAAAAAATTTTTTTAACAGGCAAAAGGTTTGAACGATTTACCAAAAATGATACATGAATGAAAACACTTAAAAATGCTCAAAATCATTAATCATTAGGGGAATGCAAATTAAAATCCAATGAGATACCTCTACATATATATGATAATGGTTAAAGTTTTTCAAAAATCGAACTTACCAAGTTTGGGCACAAGTATGGCACAACTGAAATGTTCATTCATTATTGGTGGTAATGTAAAATTGTACAACCACTTTGGAGAAGTGTTTGGTAGTGTATTAAAACATTAGACATATACTTACAATCTGATCTAGCCATCCCATTCCTAGAGATGGACCAAATAAAAATGGAAGCATCTTTCCAAATAAAGACACATACATGAATGTTCGTAGAAGCTTTATTTGTAATAGCTGAAACCTAGTAATAATCCAGGTGTCCATGAACGGATGAATAAGCAAATCATGACATATGAACTAATTACATGTGTAACAACACGAGGGAATCTCAAAATAATTATGCTAAGTGAGAGAAGCCAGACAAAAATGAGTATATGCTATATGATTCCATTGGCTTTAATCTCTAGAAAGTGCAAATGAACCTGTAGTGACAGAAAGATAACCAATTATTTGCTAAGGAAGCAGGAGCAAAGTTGAGTGGGTAATTCTGAATAAGCACATTTCCTTTTCTCTGTTTCCTGTTCTCTAACAATATCTCATTGTGGAGGTTGAAGTAAATAATGCATATCACACCTGGAACGGAGCTAAGTCTCAGTAGTATTGCTCATCCTGCGTAATCCCTTCATCACTGAGTCTTCAATTTTTGCCATTATTGTAGCTCTTGTTTTTCTTTCGGCCTGTTGAAATCCTACTCATCTTTTCAGGCCCATCCTGAAGGCCACTTTCTTTGTATATCTATCATGGTCCTTACTCTTACTTTCTAATTATATTAATAACAATTACTATTGGTTGAATCTCCACAAAGGGCCAGAGGCTTTGCAAGCAATTTATAAACATTACCAAAGCTGGGCTTCCGTCATAGCTCAGTTGGTAAAGAATCCGCCTGCAATGCAGGAGACCCAGGTTTGATTCCTGGGTCAGGAAGACCCATTGGAGTAAAGGATAGGCTTCCCACTCCAGTATTCTGGCCTGGAGAATTCCTTAAGAGTCGGACACCACTAAGTGAATTTCACTTTCACTTCACCAAGGATTAATCACCAGTCTTATAAATATCTAGATACAGGAAAATTATATATTTTTCTCCAGAAAAGGTCAACTTTCCATAGAATCCCAAAGGTATTACTCATTTAAAAGACTTTAAGAACAACTGTTTCTTTGAAACAAGATGTAAAAAAAAGTGCTTTCATTTCTCCCATCTTGTGGGGAAAACGAAACAACTCAGGCCGGGAGAGTTACCACAGCTTACCCAAATACCCTCACTGTCCTGATGAGTGCAGCATTGAGTATCATGTTCTGCTCAACTATCAGGGTCTGCTGGGATGTCTTCAGAAGAGTCATACTTGTTGACAGTCCTATATGGATAAAGACACACATAGAGCTATGTGACCCTTCCTGCTTCAGTCCCTGCATCTGAGGCCCGAAAATATTTTGAAGCCCACCATTTTAAAATCATTATCTGAGGGATGGCCAGCTTTCTTGCAATGCTTTTTTTTTGTGAAATACTTTTGGAGAAGGAAATGGCAACGCACTCCAGTATTCTTGCCTGGAGAATCCCATGGACGGAGGAGCCTGGTGGGCTATACAGTTCATGGGGTCGCAAACAGTCAGACACGATTGAGTGATTTCACTTCACTTCACTTCACTTTGGTCTTAAAATCCTGCTCTTAAAAAGTCATTATGGTTCAGGTTCACTGTTTTGTGACAACTGAACATTTAAATTAACGCTGCCGTTTGGCCAGAGAACGCTGATGGCCCCAAGGCCCATGTGCTCCAAATGCCCCTGGGCTTCAGCCAAGCTGTGCTCTGGGCTGGGTCTGGCCAGGAGGTCTTTTCAGCTCTTTTCCAAACAGCTGTAGTTCCATTCAATTCTTCCTGGCCTGGGAGTGGCTGAGAGTCAGGCAGCCTGGGTTTGTTAGGCATTGTAGTTCCTGATTAGCCTCCAATCTCTTGCGAACTCACTACTGCTATCAAACATGAATTTAAAACCAAAACAAAACGCTATCTGACCTTGTCATTCTCCGTTTAAAACTCTTGCCTTTCTGTAGCCTAAAATGTCAGCGTTCCTCAACCCTTTCAAGATTTTGGATGGGATCAAGTCTGGGAGCTGTGGCAGAAATTTGAATTTTTCAAGCTTCCCACGTGATTCTCTCACTTACCCAGAGTTGAGAAAACCCCCAGCCTGCCTAGTAGATTTTCTGCATCTAGTGTGGCGTGCAAGGCCCCTTACACCCTGACCCCCACTCACCCCCTACCTCTCTTCCCCCATCTCAGTAAGTGGCAACAACACAATCTTGAGTCAGAATCCTGGGAGTTGTCTTTGCTGTCTTCCTCTCCCTCAATTTCTCACTCTCAGTTTATGGCCAGGTTCAGGCTTTTCTGAAAGACAAAATATATCTTGTCTTTATCCTCCGGGTTCCATATTCACCGCCAGCAGTCCGATCCAGCCAGGCATTCTCTCTCCTAATCTGGGCTTTATTCATAAAAATATAAATAAATAAACAAACGTTACATTTTAATGTTGCATTGCTACAAAGATAACTGGATTCTTTATTATATATCCATTATCATTTTATTTTTTAATTCTGATTTTAAAAGAAATTAAAAATTTTCATGGGCCCCAGGCTCTATGCCCAGAGTGCCTAATGGTCCTAAGTACTGCAACAGGCTCCAAACTGGCCTCCAAATACATTTTCCTCACAATACCCAGAGTTCTCCTTCACCTTTAAAATTCCCTGCTTAAACAGACTTGATCAGTCACTAAAAGTTTTGTTTATTATAAATATGAATAAAGCCTCTCACCACATCCTCCACACAAGTAACTAGTTATCTGTGATTTATTTCCTTCCACTTTTGTCAGTTATATATGGAAAATATATGCAAAATATCTATGATATGAGCAAAATGTGTATTTCATGTTGAACCTATTGCTTTTTCATTAAATAAATAGTACCCTAATGCACATACCATTCTTCAACCTGCCCATTTCACTCAACAGTAAATCTTAGAGATAAATCCAGGTTGATGCATATATCAATAGATCTTTCACATCCCTTCTTATTGTTGTTTTGTGTTCCATAGTATGACTATATTATATTTAGCCATTATTCCACTGAAGCCCATTTTTCACCTTGACAAATAATGCTACAATAAATATGTTCGCAAATGAAAAGTTTCTCTGAGACAGATATCTTGAGGTAAGATTATTGGTTTGTAGGATATGCCTATTTTTATTTTGTTAATATCCCCAGATTGTATTCCAAGTAGCCAGGCCACTTTATGTTCTGACAAGCATGATACACATGTACTTGAAAGTGTTGAAAGTGTTAATCGCTCAGTCATGTCCAGTTCTTTGCAATCCCATGGACTATACAGTCCATGGAATTCTCCAGGCAAGAATACTGGAGAGGGTTGCCATTTCCTTCTCCAGGGAATCTTCCCAAACCAGGGATCAAATCCAGGTCTCCTACACTGCAGGTGGATTCTTTACCATCTGAGACACCAAGGTTCTAGTGTGCTTGTTTCTCCACAGTTTCACCAACACTAACCAGCTCCAACATCCTGCAGTAACTCTTTCTGAAAGGGCCTGCAAATGGTGGGCTTTTAAGAGTCTGAAAATGTCTTCATTATTTCAGCTTCACTTACATAATCCTTAGTAAAAAATGATAAATTTAAAGGTATTTTCTTTTTTTCACATTTAGATATTCTCTATTTCCCTTTTGTTTCCCTGTGGCTGGTGAAAATGTCTGAATGATAATCTAATTTCATTTTTTCTCTTAAAAATTGGTAATTTTAAGATTCTAATTTTATTCTTAATACATTGACCTTTCATGACAAGGAATCTAGGTCTAGTTTTATGTAAATGTCTCACTTGGGCCTTGGTAGATCTTTTCAGTCTGAGAATTCTTGTCTTTTCTCAATTCTGGGAAAATTGAGGCCAATATATCATCAAAGATTATTTCACATTCCCCCTCTTTATTTCATCTTTAAAGAAAATTCTATTAGACATATGTGAGAACTTCAGAATCTATATCCCTTTATTTTTTTCTATACTTCTGATCTCTTTATCTGAGAGAATTCTTCAGCTTGATGTTTTAAATCATTAATTTTTCATTTGTAGCCTTTCAGCTATTTATACTTACAATTGTATCTTATTTTTTAATTTCAATAAACATTTGATAAATGCAAAATTGTTACTTTCATTTCATTAATTGTCCAGTTGCTTCTTTTTTGCATTTCAACCTGTTATTTCAAATCTTTCTCCTTGTCTCATAGATGATATCCCCTCCTTTAACTTTCTGGAGACAGTTATTTTAAAATCCTGTTCTTGTGGTTCTATTAACTCTATTTCCTTCCATGAAATCCTTTTCTTATTGAGTTTAGTATCACTTTTCCATATACAGGCTTTGAAAAATATTTGTTGACTCTTGCTTGGCAATTTTTCTGTGTTGGTGATTCTTTCTCCTTTCCCAGTGACTTCACATACAGTCTTGTCAGCCCCAGCAGGACTATGAAGACCTCCCACATGGTCAGGATGGGTTCCCACTGTGGGAAACTCACTGCCATAACTTCTCATCTATCGCCTTTCTTTTATGGACTTTCCCACTTCCTCATCCACAGGTCATTCCTTTTCTTGCTTCTGAGCACAGCTGTTCACATTTCTATATCTTTATTATTTCTATGGACTGGGTTATAAAAATGGGGAGTTTCCACACGTGTGATGTCCAAGTAGGGTAGTCCATCATTGAGAAATCACTGGCTCCTCACTAGCAAACTTGTACTCATCCTACTGATTTTAAATAACAGTTCACCATGACTTTGCTGACCACTCTGCATAAATTAAGCCCTTCTATTAGCCTCTCTCATAGTTCTCTTTCTGTGTAGCAGTCATCAAAATTTGTAACTATAGATTTAATTATATGTTTACCTGTCCTGATATCTTTCTAAAAATTTATTTAGACATTATGCATTCAATAAGCATTTATTGAGTTGAAAGTACAAAGGATATTGTTCAGACCCTCAAATTATTGTGATGAAAGAATGACACAAGTCAACAAAAAAATTGCTCTGTGATTTGACACATGCAATTTAAGGTATAATTTAAAGTTTAAGTGTAAGGAACACAGGTAGTGTTTACTTCCATGTTGACTGATTGGGGAACATTTTCCAGAGAAGCTGATGTTTAAGAAAGATTTCAAATGATAAATAAGAGGAAGTTCTGTAGACAAATGAGGAAGAAAATAGCATTAAAGACCAATAGAACCAAGTATGTAAGTGCCTACAGACATGAGAGAGCATGATAAAATCTGGAATATGAAACTAATTTGGTGCCAGTTCTAGACATTGAAGTGTGATGTGTAGGTGTGCTGGTTCTGGGGGAAAATACAAAGGTAAAAGAGTAAACCCATATAAGAGTATAGTGTCAGTCAGAATAGGCTAAATTATCTACAATAACAAACAACACCAAGAGCTCAGTGGCTTCACACAACAGTTTCTTTCTAGCTTAAGCAAAGTCTGCTGTGGATCCAGGCCATTCTCCAGGCAGCTGTCCTCCACATGTTGGCTCAGCACTGCAGGCTACTTCAGTTTCACGGCAGCATTAGACTTTAAGGCTCAAAGGCTATTCTAAGGTATTTTTATTTTATTCTCTAGGAAAAGGAAGGATCTGAAAGGTCTAGCAAAGGGAGAGAATTAGTGAGACTTGTATACTTATGAGAGTGGTACTAAAGGTAAAAAAGCCAATGAGAAGTTATTGAAATAATACAATGAAAACTAATGAATCATTCCACTAGTGCAAGGGCAATGGGGAATGGATGTTGGGCATAATGATGGATTTAAAGATACTTATATGTAAACAATAGGAGTTATTGATTGATGACAGATGAGAAGAAAAGGAAAAATAAATCAGTGATGACACTCAAATATCTGGCTTGAATTTCTGATTTGCTAGTAGTTCATGAACATTGTTCACATGAGAGAATGAGCAAGTTGGATATAGAAAATGACTTCTGCTTAATGGAACCTTGAGGTGGAGGTGAGAACACACATTTGATTTGAGCATGAGGAACTATGGAAAGGCACTTAGACTAAAGAAGTAGTAGATTTGCTAGTGATCAGTATGTAATGATTTTTAAAACTATAGTGGGATGTATGAGAAATATTTGAGAAGCCTGGTTACAATTGAGCTTCTGAGCTTCATGGTTTTAGGAGAGCCATCAAGCCCCTGAAATTATATCCCAAATTTGAAGAATAGTGCCTATTAAATGTTTCTTGGAAGAAAACTCATTCCACAGATGTTTATTAAGGTCCTATTTTGTGCAAGCCAAGGGCATTATTCTTGGTACTGGAAATAGAGCAGTAAACAAAAAAATACAAAAATACTTGTCCATTTGTAGACAGTGTTATTCTAATGGGGTGGAGAACAAGCAACAAACCAATAAAAACTTAAAATAAACACCATCTTAGCTGGTGGCTAGTGCCACAAAGACAAATGAAGCAGGATACGAGGAGAGCAAATGGGGGTGAGAATAGAAGCAATAGAGTAGAGTGGCCAGGAAGGACCTCACTAATAAGGTGACGTTTTTAGAAAGAACTGAAGGAGTGAGGGAATGAATTATGTGGTCTTGTTGGGGATATTCCCGGAGGAAGCAATGGCAACCCAGTCCAGTACTCTTGCCTGGAAAATCCCATGGATGGAGGAGCCTGGTAGGCTGCAGTCGGACACAACTGAAGTGACTTAGCAGCAGTAGCAGTTGGGGATATTCCAAAGAGAGTGAATCTGGCTTTCATTAGACTCTCAATGATTTACCAGAAATATGAAGAATCATTTCTCTAAAGTAAGAAGAGAGTCAAGAAACTGGTTAAAAAAAAAAAAAGAAGAAGAATCCACTAAGGAGTGATGGTGATTGGTTGTGGAATTCAGAAAAGATACAAAGCCAAGAGAATCTGATAGACTGGAAATGGAATGGTGTTAGAGGGCTAGCTATCCTGATGAGGTTGAATTCTAGGGTTATTGAAGAAGTCAGACTTAGAAAGATGGGAGACAGTGGGGAATGGGGTATCACAAGGGTAAGATTTCAGACATAGATATGGCTATAAGTAAGAGTAGATGGCTATGGTAAAATGGAAGAAATCATCATTAAACTAGATCAAGCAATGAGAGGCCACTGTCACTCAGGATGTCAGGAGGAATTGGGAAGGAGAGGTGAGCATAGTGTCACATGCCTAAGTTATTAATGAAAGGAACAGAGGTTAGGATAAAGAAATTGGAAGATGACAGTAGTAGAGATGAGTAGAATGTGCCAGAATGATAGAAATGCAGGGGAATTTAGAAGGAGTGTGGAAAAGTAGTGGTCATGAAATAGCACTAGAGAGTTAGGGAGGTGATAATCCTGAATCCCCTGACCTTTCACAAGGTCTGACCCATCCTGTTCATTTGCTTCTTAAGTCATGTCCAACTCTTTGCAACCCCATGGACTGTAGCACACCAGGCTCCTCCTTCCATGGGATTCTCCAGGCAAGAGTACTGGAGTGGGTTGCCATTTCCTTCTCCAGGGGATCTTCCTGACCCAGGGATTGAACCCGGGTCTCCCACATTCCAGGCAGACGCTTTAACCTCTGAGCCACCAGGGGGCTTAAGGCCTAATTAATCCTGTCTGATGGTTGTATCTTCTTGATCCATGTGGTCTTAGCATTTGAAGAACTTCTGGGGGAGGGGAGACCTAATATGAGTGAATAGCAACCATAATTTGTATCAAACATATTTAGGTGAGCAAAGGTAAGGCAAGTATAGATGGTGGATTAGCTTCCTAGGGCTGCTATACCGAAATACCACAGACTGGGTCACTCAAGTAAAAGACATTAATTTTCTCACGGTTCTAGAGGCCAGAAGTCTAAGATCAGGGTGTTGGCAGCTTTAGTCTCTTCTGAGAGCCTTTTCCTTGGCTTGCAGATGGCTGCCTTCTCACTGCATTCCCTCATGGTCTCCCCACTGTCTGTGTCGTCTGCATCCTAAACTCTTCTTCTTACATTAATAATTAGATTAGGCCCATCCAGCCCTATGTTAACTTAACCACTTCTTTAAAGCTCCTGTCTTTAAATATGTTCATATTTTAAGATACTGGGAGTTAAGGCTTCAATATATGAATTTGGGGAGGATATAATTCAGCCCATAACAGATGGTCTATGTTTCACGTACCTAACCCTAGGACACATCACCCCTCCTAGGACTGACAGAAGAGAAAAAAAAAAAAAAGAAAATGTCCCCAGGCCCACCTTCTGCCTCACTTCTTGCTACACAAGGAAAATAAACTCTGTTTCAGCACTAGTCAAGGTTTCTCTTATCACCTACCAAACAAAACCTTAACTGACTCAGTATTTGTTAATTCCATGTATGTGGTGCTTGAACTTAGCTTGACACTATGGTAGTATGGGCTTACTTATGCTTTGGGAGAACTTCTATTAACAGTCTGTATTAGTCTGCCAGAGCTGCCATGGCAAAGGATCAGAGACTAGGTAGCTTAAACGGCAAAAATATATTTTCTCACAGTTTGGGAGACTAGAAGTTCAAGTTCAAGGTGTTGGCAGGTATTTTAAGGAAGTTCAAGATGAAGGTTGTTCTTCTGAGACCTCTCTCCTTGGCTCACCGATGGCTGTCTCTTCACCCCATCTTTCCTCTGTGTTGTCTGTATCTTAATCTCCTCCTCTTATAAGGATACCAGTCATACTGGATTAGAGCCCACCCTAACAACCTCCAGTTTAATCACCTCTTTAAAGATCCTATCTCCAAACAAATTCTGAGATCCTGGGGGTTAGGGCTTCAGCATATGAATTTTGGAGGAGCACAATTCACCCCATCATAGAGCCTAGTTTATTTTTTGCATATAAATTATTTTTCCTTCCCCTAAAATCTTGCAGTCACAGGACAGCATGGCTCACGAATGCTGAAAATCCATGGACAGAATCAGGGGTCTACAGATGAGGAGAAGGAGGGCTGGACTTAGGGTCAGGAGTCCAAGGCTCTAGATGTTGGTCATCCTCTTGTTGGCATACTTAGTCTCTCTGAACCTCATCTGGAAACACATGTTAACATTACATGTAATGATGTACATGAAGGTATCTGGCAGATACTAAGAATACTACATCAAATCTAAGATGTCATTAATTATGACACACCATTATATGTACCCCAAATGGGACACTTGTGCACGGGAGCTTTTAAAATTATAGATTCAAGAGCCCCTCCCAAGATTCATTGAATTTGAATCTTCTGAGACGAAGCTCAGGCATTGTTATTTTTTTAATTTCCCATATTTTTCTGAGGACCTGATAGTTTCTAAAGTCAGGGTTTCCAGCATTCTGTCAGTCAGTTTATTGAATACCCCAAAATTTAATTCTAAGGTGTAATCTTTGGGGCCGTTTATCAGTTTTTAGATATTCTATAGGAAGCCTGGATTTCACATTTGGCCAATAAAAACTTTTTGCCCAAATATTTTACTTTTTCCAATGCATTCATGGAATTCCAGAAAGTCTGTGCTCAAGAGTTGTATATAATAAACACTTTGGTAGAACATGTAAACAAAGCCCTATTCTAGCTGTAGGAATGCTGTAGTATTTACTCTGTTAGTAGTAGGTTTCTGATCCGTTTCCCTTACTATGAACGGGATGTTGAGCCAACATCCGTCATTCTATACTTTTATGATTCTAGCTGACATACCGTTAGTTTCCTATATGTAAGTATGTTCACTTTTTCATCAACATTTTTTAAAACAAGTTGAATCTTCTTAGAAATTATCTTTCTGAATACCTGTGACTGAATCCTGAGTATGTAATATTATAACCACAGATAAAAGCAAGTGTTAAGATTAGAAGGCCACTCTGGGCTTTTTGACTTTTAACAGATTATTAGCAATTCACCTCGCCACCCCCACTGCAATTTCATTCCATAGTTCTCACACTCATATTTATATGTGCTTCGTGCTCCCAGTGGACTCCTATCCCCTGAGTTTACAGTAGAGAAAACGGATGTCCCTCCTTCCCCTCCTGCAGCAGAGAAAGTAGGTGACTTGCCCAAGGTCACACATGAGTTAGCCATATTTGAGTCTATTCCTAGACCACTGTCTTTTCCATTCCTCCCATTCTTCATGATTTATTCATGTTGCTCCAGGACGTTCTTATCAAAAGATCAGGATGGTATCACCAGTGCAGCCCCACACAATGGGAAACTGCCCTGAATCCAGGCCAGATCAGTCCCAAGCCACAGAGTTTTCATGCAGATTCCATCTGAGCCTTGGCTAACTCCCAAGGAAGCACATATCAGCTCTGCTGTATATTGGCAGAACTTTGGCTCAGAACATATTTCAAATGCCTCCCATTGAGCGTTGGCAGCCTTAAAAAAAACATAGTCAGGAAATTATTCTGGGAGGCTCAGTGGCTCTGTGACACTTTACAAGGAGAAGCTGATGGCTTTCCCTCCCAAACTCTCCCCTCTCTGCCCAGAACAAATGACTGCATTTCCCTGGATATGCCCTAAATTAGGAGAGGGCCAGCTCATCTGCACCACTAATGGAGGGAACGACTTTAGTGGGCAGGGCCCTCTGCATGGCGCAGGGTGCTTTGTGCCAAGTTCTTCCTCTCGTGGTTTTAAAATGCTTGTCTATTCCAAAAGAAATGCAGCCCATGTGTTTCTGATTCATTTACACTTAAATCATTAAAATGTTGGTGAGAGTTATTTGATGTCGGAGGAGCCTGTAAGTCTTCTTAATGGGTTTTAAAGGTTTTTTTTTTTTTTTCTCTTGCCTAAACCAGAAAGCAGTATTTTGCAAAAA
Organism: Capricornis sumatraensis; assembly: GCF_032405125.1. Lineage (NCBI taxonomy): Eukaryota > Metazoa > Chordata > Mammalia > Artiodactyla > Bovidae > Capricornis > Capricornis sumatraensis. The sequence goes on from NC_091069.1 coordinate 186,346,810, forward strand.
CAGTGCCTAGGGTCAAACATTTCCTTATCGCATATACTTGTACCCACAATATCAAATATGGCTTCTTAATAATGCCCAGCTTAGTGAAGTTGACCTTTAAAGGTGATAAAACAGAGAAACTGGAGAAAAAATGGAACAAGGAGAACTTCGGCAAGATTCAAGGCACTGTTCCCCAAAATGTGCCAAAGCAGTGTTATCAGAGTGTAGAGAATACACGTGTTTGCCGTCTTGCTTGGAATGGGTGGGAGCCGTCTCTTGAGTACACTGAACAGCTAAAAAAGCATAAGAATAATTTCCTTTAAGTCTCATAGCAAACCCCATTTTCCAGATGAGGAAACAGGATTAGAGATGTTATTGAGTCCAAAGTACATGGTTTGCTTGAATAGAAAGGAAAGATTAACTCTGACTGAGTCTAATTGCTCTTTTCAAAAAATGCCTCAAATTGAGTTTCTCTGTGACTGTGGTATGTATCTGTAATGCCATATGCACTATAATATGTTTGTTAGTAAGAAGCAGTACAACATAGTGGATACCAGCTCAGATTTTTCCCCATCGCTTTCTAGCTGTGTGATCTTGGGTAACTTACTTAAACTCTCTGAGCAGTTTCTTCATCTGGAAGCAGAAATAATATTACTACTCAGCTCTGCAAAATGTAAAGACAATCAAAAGCAGTTAACCCATTACTAGAACAGTACCTGACACACAGTGCTCAGTAAATGTTAACTATTAGCTGTGACAGCAGTAGGCGTAATAAGAAGCTGGATAATCTAGGCAAGTTATGGACCTCTCTTGCCTCAGTTTTCTTGTCTGTAAAATGGGTATGATAGTGTGACCCTCTCAAGTTTGTGGAAATAATTGAGATGACGTTTGCACCTAGCCCTGTGCCTAACACAGAAAAGGTTCTCAGTGAACTGTACTGTTTTTAACCAGACATCCCTCTCCTTGTTCAGGACTGGTGGTCATTGATGTGGAGAAAGGAAATTTCCTTCTTCAGCTCGGCTGAGATCTGGTGCTGCTTTTCTTCACAGTCCCTGGGTCTAGCCATGTACACAGGCCCAGGTCTCTTCACACCCATGGGGTGTGAGGCTTTTTGACTGCGGTGGGTCCTCCCTGGGCGGTAACAGGCCCCTGCACAGTCTGAGTTGGTAAAAAGCTCAAGCCTCACTTTCAAGTGGTGAGAAACAACTAGCCAAGTGAAGGACTGGCTGCTAGCTCACAAGCGCGGCCAGCTGCTCGGTTCACCAAAAAGCCTGTGGTTGTTTGTAGACAGACAAGCTTTGGGATTTGGATCTTTTTTCTTGCCTAGTGTAGGATACTAGAATTGCCTTCTTAGTATTGTCCTTGCTTAATTGATGTCCTTTTGCCAGTGTCCTGAAGACGAGCAGAGAATTATAGCCATCTGGCAAGGGAGGCTGGGGAGAGCTGACGTTGTCCCTCTCCACTATCTACACACACACACACACACACACACACACACACACACACACACACACACACACACACACACACGGTGATACAAATACCTATTCGAGCTGCTCAGCGATTCTCTCCCGGGAGCTGGAAGCAGCCGTACAGGATGAAGGAGGGAACTGGAGGAGGAGATCTTGTAAGGAAGAAGACGGATTCTGTTCTGTCAGGTCCCTCTGAGTGTGTGTAAGAGCAAGTCAGAGGAGAGAGAGAGAGAAGGCAGAGGGAGAGAGGGGGAGAGGGGATCTGTTGCAGGCAGGGGAAGGCGTGACCTGAATGGAGAATGCCAGCCAATTCCAGAGTCACACAGGGACCTCAGAACAAAGATAAGGCTGATACCACACTGGGGACGAGCTCGCAGACGAGTCAGGCCAAGGGGACCAGGCAGCCAGGAGCACTCAAGGCAGGAAAATGAGGTGAGTGCCAGGGCAGAAGTGGGCATGGGGTGGGTGGAGGGGGGCGGCAGCTTTCAGGGACCAGATGCCAAGTAGCTCTGGAAGGTCTGACCTTGTCTCTGGGCAGACTCACCTGCGTGTCCTATGGTTGGTGCAGGGGCTCTTCATCAGTTCTCGGGGCTCTGAGTAGGGAGCCAGGCTGGGGCCTTGCCTGGGACTCCAGAGACTTGCAACTTGAAACGGGAGGCTGTGGCTGTGTGCAAATGCCGCCGGTGCCGCTGGAGCTCAGATTTCTCCTCTGCCAACGCAGGGTGCTGCCTGCCGGCCAATGTGACTTTTCTCCTGTTGCCTACAAGGTTGAGTTTTTGTTTTCCTCCTTTAAAAAGAGCACTGGTTTCTCTCTTCCAACACCCTGTGAGTTAAATATGTGTTTGTGTGTTTATTTGTTCTGACCGGAAAAGAAACCAGATTCCCATTGCTCAGCTCTGTGGCTTCTTAAACCTTCAGAAGTTTGCTAGTTTAAACCTCAGTTTAAAAAAGCAAAAACCTGTCCACATTTTACAGTCCCCTATAAATTTCTGCATTTCTCACTGAAATCAGAGGCCACCAGTAGCATGAATCAGGCTATGAATTGCACCAAATGACTCTTAAAGGGATATTTCAAATTTTAAAAAAAAAAAGTTCTTCCTGATTCTGAACCTAAGATTTTAAATTGCAATTGTTTCCAAGCTCTTCAATATTTCCAATGTCTCAGCCTATATTTAGTTACTAGCTGCTTGTTACCAGACATTTCTTGTAAGTTTTCCTCTCTAAGTGTCAAAATCCAGCCACCATAATTATTTCTACTACTTATAAGTGCTAATACTGTTAAAAATACAAAAAAGAAAAAACGAACACTCCAGAGACGTGTTAAGTCTCTGAACACCTCTTTTCCCGTTAATTTTACTCTCAGTTGGAAAGGGGTTTCTATTTGTTTCTCTTCTGCAGTCACCTAGCAACTATTCAGGGTCTGGGGCCAATGAGGGGCTTCAGGCTGTGTTAACTCTTTGAACTCAGATTACCTGTGGTTTAGAGAGATAACCAGCTCTTTAAGGTTAATCCAATCACTCTGTTCTTTTTAAATCCATTGTAATGTTAAACCTGCTGTCTAACTCCATTTTCCTTTCTCCTGAAAGAGATGAGATTTATGCCCATCTACATGGAATGACAATTTGACTCATCTGTCCACTATTCAAGTCTTCACCCCGCCACCCAGGACCCCAGCCATACCAAACTATAGGGCCGATGATCAGTTCTGTCTTGGCATTTGCTCATCCCTCAACTCTCTTATTTCTCCTATTTCTAGAGCAGTGGTCCCCAGTCTTTTTGGTACCAGGGACCGGTTTCATGTAAGAAAATTTTCCAGAGATGGGGGAAGGAGAGAGGGGTTCAGGCAGTAATGCAGGCTACAGGGAGTGACAGATGAAGCTTTGCTCACTGGTCCACTGCTCACCTCCAGCTGCACAGCCCAGTTCCTAACAGGTGGCAGACTGGTACCAGTCCTCGGCCAGCCCACGGGTTGGGGACCGCTGTTCTACAAGACTCGATCATTCAAGCTTGCTCAAACATCACCTCCTCTTCCCTGCTCAGCTTCCCCAGAGTCAGCATCTTACCCTTTGTGCTTTCTCTGTCCTTGGGAGTTATCTCTCTTAATATTATCATGCTGAGATGTTCACCACCTCCTCCAAGACTGGATGTTCCTTAAGGAATAGGATCTGTGGCTTGTTCACCTTTGTATGCCTCGTACCTAGCATAATGTTTCATACATACAATCATTTCATTGCATACAATCAATACTGGCTGAATTGAATTCAGTTGTTCAATAGCAAAACTTCTCCTGGAAAAGTGCTCCACTAGAAGTCTCTAAGGAAATGGCAACCCACTCCAGTGTTCTTGCCTGGAGAATCCCAGGGACAGGGGAGCCTGATGGGCTGCCGTCTATGGGGTCACACAGAGTCGGACACGACTGAAGCAACTTAGCAGCAGCAGCAGCAGAAGTCTCTAAAAGGTCTTGCCTCATACAGACACAACACTTCAGAATTTGCAAAGCACTTGTATAGTCACTGTTTGCATCTGGTCTTCAGATTTTGGATGAGGTAAGGGTTTATGGAGACAAGAGGATAAAAGAGTTAAGCAACTTGCCCAAAGCCACACTGATGATCTTGAAAAAGCCCAGACCCAAATTTGGATCTTTGGGCTCCAAGTTTAGGACTTCTTTCTATAATATTGTGCCAGACCCTCAACCAAGTGTATTATTGTACATCAGCAGCTCTCAACCCTAGCTGCACATTAGAACAATTTATAGTACTTTTTAAAAAATGCCAATGACCAGGCCTCACTCCAGACCAATTAAACTAAAATCTGACCAATTAAACTAAATACTTTTGTATTAGAATTTTTTTTTTTAATTTTCACATAAAGCTATGGGTTTTTAAAATTATTTTTCACAGGATTAATTGCTTTGGCCAGATGCCTGGGCATGATATGGGCATGGACCCAGCTTCCTCTGTGAGCTTTTGTTATTGCTGTTTTCTGTGGAAGCTAACTCACCATATGGCATTGGACGTGACATGTCACCTCTTGGGGTATCCTTTTTGTCCTCTGTCAAGCAAGAGTGTCAAAGAGATCTGCACAAGCCTTTTCAACTCTTCTATCCCAAAACAGTCTTGGCGTTGCGTAGGCTGAAGTGAGGAGTGAATGGAAAGGATAGAAAGTGCTACTCGTTCCACCACCATGGCTATATGCCGGCATTTTTTATGCATTCCTCAGAGCCTGCGCCTACAGTAGGGCTTATGAAATCCCGGCTTTATATATTACTTGTGACATTTCAAACAAACGTAACTAAACTTTTTGATTAGTCGGAGAATAGATAGCAGGTGTCAGAATTTGTACAGCCGGTGCCTGGTGGATAAGAAGCCAAAAACACTCAGAGAGCGTGATGGGAAATGGAAGCCGCCACTTACATTCTTTGATTTGCAGCCCCGCAAGCAAGCAAGTGAGCATATGCTCAGGCTTATTATGTGAAAAGAGAGATTTGTTTCATATGTTTGAAACTGTTTTGAAATGCAAACAAAATAGAACAGAGTGCTTCACAGGCCTTCCTCCTACGCTGACCAGTTGCCTACTACACGTGGTCTGAGGCCTCTGAGGATAGATGGAGCCATCCACCTGGGCCAGCCCATGACAGAACTAGCAGCAGGAAGCTCAGGGTCTCCTCCATGTGGTGTGAAAAAAGCAGAAGTGGAGAAAGCTGACCTTTCAGCCTTGCATAATCTGTTGCTATTGCAGGGAAGTCCAGTCTGGGAACCAAAGCTCATTCCTAACCCCTGCTTTTCGGGAAGCAGCCTGATGGGGTAATAGTAACTAATGTTTAACTAGGGCTGGACAGTTGACAAAGTACTTACTCTCCAATCCTCCTTTACTGTGACAGCAGCCTCGGGGGGTGTCATTACTATGACACTTAATGAATGAAGAAGTTGAGAGGGAGACCTTACGTGACTTCCCCAAAATGGGTTAGATGAATGAAGTAAAAGTCTGGACTGGAATCCTGCTCTTCCAACCCAAGACTAGTGCCCTCCCCTGCTCAAGAGGCACTTAACCAGAATTTCCAGCGCAGGTTGGAAATATCAGTACATTTCCTCATTTCAAAGTAGGGCTGCCTGACCCCTGCAAGCCAGAGTTTTCAAACTTACCTTTCCTACTACTTCATCAGAGAGCTTGGACCCAAGCCTGCCTTTCTCTCTGCCTTAGAGGCCCTTCCTCCACAGATTGGCTTATAAAAATATTGCCCTGGCAATTGGATGAAAACATTTTGTTTCCTTAGTTGCATCTCATGTGTTGCTATTGTAGGGGCCTTGGGAAAAAATTTACCTCTATTTTTCTTAATTGAAAAAATAGCACAAGGTCCTTCTAGACACATTTGAACATTTCACATACACAAAAGTAAAATTGAAAGCACTCATTTTTATTGAGTGTAATTTTATATTACCACTTCAGAGATAACCACTGTTAATACCTCTGCTGCTGCTAAGTCACTTCAGTCGTGTCCGACTCTGTGCGACCCCAGAGACGGCAGCCCACCAGGCTCCCCCTTCCCTGGGATTCTCCAGGCAAGAACACTGGAGCGGGTTGCCATTTCCTTCTCCAATGCATGAAAGTGAAAAGTGAAAGTGAAGTCACTCAGTTGTGTCCAACTCTTCGCGACCCCACAGACTACAGCCTACCAGGCTCCTCTGTCCATGGGATTTTCCAGGCAAGAGTAATGGAGTGGAGTGCCTTTGCCTTCTCCGTTAATACCCCAGTGATACCCTTCTAGGCCTTTTTGCACTTATGTATTTACCTTTTATGTAAATATTATATAAAGCAGATAGATAATTTCATTGTAGTTATCTCATTGTGTTTATACACTCAAAAATTCATATATATGCATGTAGACACATATATGCATCTTTTTACTGAGCAGGGAGGGGTAGGTTGGGAGAAACAACTTTCCAATTAGCCAAATTCTAACTATTAATGTTAAAATGCTGGTATAATTCCCCAGAACTTACTTTTTAGACTATATATTAATAACGCTCTGGCCCCACATTCGTGCTTTACCTCATTCATTCATTCATCATCTATTATATACCAGGCTTTATATTGGGCCCTTTACATACATCATCCTTAATATTCATGTAAACTGTGTAAATTAAAGACTATAATCTTCACTTTACATTTGAGGAACCCTGAATTCAGAGACTAATTCCCCAAGATTTCACAGCCAGTAAGAAAGTGAACTGGGATTTGAACCCAAATACACCTAACTTCAGGGCTGTGCCTAAAGCATTGCTCTAATTGGAAGCATGTACAGGGAGCTGCAATCTGGAGTGAAGGATATTCCATGGTATCCTGGGAAGCTTTGAGCTGGAAGGTGGAGGATAAATGAGATGACCAGGTGAGGAATGAGTGGGGCATGTGTGATGGAGTTGAGGCCTGGATGGGTGTGGCATGCTTCCAGAATGATCTGCCTCAGGCTGGTATGAGATGAAGCAAATCAGTGCTAGATCAAAAAGGGCTCAGCAGCCAGCCCAGTAGCAGATGCTTTGCCCTGCAGGCACAGTGAAGCCACATGGACACGTCTGTGTTTTAGAAAATCAAATTTGGCAGAAGATTGCTAAATGGTATGAAATGGGGGCCAAGGAAATCCGTTAGGATTCAGTAGCAATAGTCCGGCTAAGAACATTTAAATTAATTGACTGAGGAGAAACAGAAGGGTTTCCAAAACATAGGAATCAGCATAAGATTTAGGGGAGAAATTGATGAGCCAGGTTTGAGATGTTTGAGTTCAAGGTCTTTGAGTCTTGCAGGGGAACAGTCTATTGGATGCCTTGGTTGTACTGTACATTGACCATTAGGTTTTTGGCAAGCCTTGGACATTCTGCCTCTATTGCATCAGCCACTTGGGTGTGTTCTGTAAGTTTTAGTTGAATTTCCCATGCCCCTTATGCAACTCTTAACAGTCTAATATCTTGGATTCCTACAACTGGAAATAGATTGTAAGTTTTTTATCCTTTTATAAGAACACTTGTCAAAGAGGGGGGAAAACAACTTGTTTTGGTAATTTCTTCTTAATTCAAAATTTTATATTTCTTGATTAATTTTGTTTAATTTGTTTAAGGTACTGCAGATCCCATCATTGAGTACAAGCCTTATCTCAATATTTCCATCTTACTATTACTTACTTTTTAGGAAACTGAATCAAGAGTTTATGATTCTTAAAATAAGCTGAGCTGAAGAAATTATATCAGCTTTTACTTAACTATGAAATTTATATTTTAAACCAAATAGCAATATGTCTCAGAGTCCCAAATATGATATTTTCTGGGAAAGTTTAATACTATTATTGAATCTTTAAAAGAGCACAACTGGGAGTAACCTTAGAAATCAAGTTACTATCCTTCAGTATTATACAGTGGATAAGCAAGGCCCATAAGGGAAAAATAATTACAGCAAGTCAGTGGTATGCTGCAAACTTGGCCTCCTGGCTGTTGATGTAGTTAAATGACAAGGACCGCTATCTGAGTGTGCGTGAATCCATTCCTGTCTTTCAGGTGGCTCCTTCTCTCTCATGCGCTGTGCTTCTCCTTGTTGAAGGCCTCAGCCCACATTGTGGAGCTCAACAATATGTTTGGCCAGATCCAGTCTCCTGGCTATCCGGACGCCTATCCAAGTGATTCAGAGGTGACTTGGAATATCACTGTCCCCGAGGGATTTCGAATCAAGCTTTACTTCATGCACTTCAACTTGGAATCTTCCTACCTTTGTGAATACGACTATGTGAAGGTGAGATCTGACATTCCCTTACCGTGGCAGGTTCTCTACTGGAGGATCTGCTGGGAGTTAGAGGAACCTAGATGATTAGATGCTGTGTTTGCCCCCCAGGCTGGCAGTCCAGTGAGGGAGACATACAATATCATAGCATGATAAATGAAGGTTGCGGGTGGTACACTAGGAGCAGGTTGAGTAGGAAGACCTAGAAAAGATCTTAAGGGAAGATGAAATTGGCAAAGTGTTACTCAAATACAGCCTTCCCTTTTCCTTTCTGTTCTCAAAGTCTAACATTTCTGCTAACCTCTGCTCCAATGTCACCTTTAGTTCAACAAGCTAAAGAGACTCCAGAGTAAGCTATCATTATATCCAAAGCTGAGGCATTAGAAAGCATTGTCCAGTTCTCTAGGTAATGATCAAGATAATGAGAAGTATAGAGTATGTCACAGGGGAAATAAGAGGTGAGGTTGGAAGGTTGATTGGAGTGAGATCCTGAAGGGCTTTGAAGGCAATGCTGAAGAGTTTAGATTTTATCAACAAAGAGTATAGGCAACAGAAGATGGAAGTGACGATGGATATAGAAAACAAAGGGAAGAGGAGCAGGAAATGATTACAGCATCAAACAATTTCTCAGAATTTAGAAAGTACCCACAGCAATGCCATAGATATGAAGCTGTTCTCTTTTAAAAGTGGAGCTAAAACAGGTCAAAGTACTTCTGAGAGATGACATATATTACAGTTGTATCTGGTTCAAAAAGAGGTGAAGACCTAGCTTAGAACCTACTTATAACCTCTCTCTGGCTTCCTGGAAGAAGCTCTTATTAAACCACTAAGGCTGAAACTCCAGTACTTTGGCCACCTCATGCGAAGAGTTGACTCATTGGAAAAGACTTTGATGCTGGGAGGGATTGGGGGCAGGAGAAGAAGGGGACGACAGAGGATGAGATGGCTGGATGGCATCACTGACTCGATGGACACGAGTCTGAGTGAATTCCGGGAGTTGGTGATAGACAGGGAGACCTGGCGTGCTGCGATTCATGGGGTCGCAAAGAGTCGGACACGACTGAGCGACTGAACTGAATTGAACTGAACTGAGCATAGACTTCCTATATTTTTGGTATTAGTATAGTTTCATTTTTGTACAGCCATAATTCAGTAAGAATTAACCTGGTGTTAACCAGGATGTTAATACCACTTTGCTCATTTCCCCAGCAAAGAAGTGAGTTGGCAAGATGTTTACACTTATAATCTCATTCAACCTTTAAAACAATCCTATGAGATAGGTATTACTATCCCATTTACAGGCAAAGACACAACCCCAAGAAGGTGAAGCAACTCATCCAAGATTGTACAGCTAGTAAATGATGGATCAAGATTCCAAATCCATGTCTTATGACTTTCAATACTTCTTTCTTTTGGCTCTGCCAAACTGCTCACAAGCTGTACTCCACTGAGCCCTAGGATACTGCAGAGGTTGACAAGAGCACTGGGGTGGGGGCCAGGGAAGCCTGGTAACTGGGGCTGTGAACTCCTACCCTGATTAACTCATTTTGAATGGTGAGTGTTGCTGATTACATATGTTGGATATGCATCAAGTATCCCATTTAAAGCAAGTTTTCTGTGACTGAAAACTTTCTAAAATTGGTCCTCCATGGCACAGTTTTTCAATTTTAGCACTATTGACATTTTGAGCCAGAGAAGTATTTGCCGAAGAAAGCTATTCTGCAAATTATAGGATTTTTAGCAGCATCCCTGGCTTCACTTACTGGATGTCAATAGCACTCGCATTCCAGTTGTGACAACCAAAAATGCCTCCAGCAGTTATCAATAGCCCCAGAGGAGCAAAAACTCCACATGTGAGAACCACTGGTCTCTCTGTCCTGCTGCCCATCTTTGAACGTCCTGTGCTAGGAACTGTGAGAATTTAAGGACCCAGAAATCTAGTCCATTAGCAAAAGAGCTGATCCTAGAAAAAGAGCCATTGCACCAGGTGGAAAAGAGTAATGATAATAAAAGATTGACAGAGAAAGAATGAGAAATGTTGAAACTATCTGCTCTCAGAGATGATGTGGCTTGGTAATCTAGACCGAATACAGCTTCTATAAATCCATTACAAATGGAGCCAACTTCTCAGAGTCACAAGGATCAAACAGGGAATATTCACCAAGGCCCTAAGTGTTCATCATAGTAAACTGAAATTTCTAACAAACAGGATAGTTATGTCTTCTAAGATATAATCTAGCCTCTGGAAGAACCAAACTCCAGGATCCCAGATGTACTATGGGTAAGGGGCATTTGGTTAGCAGAATCCCCCAGCCCATTCCCCTAGCTAATGCTGGCTGTACCACCATTGTATTCTCTGATATTTAGGTTGGAGAGCGAACTTAGCAGAAGGAAAATGACCAAACATTGGCTTAATACGAGAGTAAATTCCATTGATTTAGACAAGGCTAGATGTGAACTTCCTAACTGCTTTTTATCTACTTTCAAACATGTCAAACATCTGGAAATTTTGCCAGTGGAAACATTTGCCTTTATTAGTAGTTGAGGCCTCAAGATCACAGAAATGGCAATTTTCTTTTTCTTTAGCTGTGACAATGACTTTTTTTCATTATTTCCCATCCCTCCACTGCAAGAATTCCCTCTCAATTCATTTGCATTTTTTTTTTTTTCTAACAAGTTTTGCCCTTATTGAGACAGAGGTCAAGTCTGACCTTGTTAGGACACCTTTGGGGCTTTCCTGGTGGCTCAGCTGGTAAAGCATCTGCCTTTAGTACAGGAGGCCTGGGTTCGATCTCTGGATTGGGAAAACCCCCTGGAGGAGGGCATGGCAACACATTCCAGTATTCTTGCCTGGAGAATCCCCATGGACAGAGGAGCCTGGTGGCCTATAGTCCATGGGGTCGCGAAGAGTAGAACACAAGTGAGTGACTAAGCACAGCACGACCCAGGACTCCATCACCAAGATGATAAACACACACTAGAGGACGTAACCCATTCCTTTGCTCCCAAATAAGTGGATTCTCCTGACAAGATAGATTAAGGATTTGACATTGACTATTTTGCAATGGAAACACACACACACACACACACACACACACACACACATACACACACACACATACACACTGTACTTTTCAAGGGCCACAGTAGAATATGAAGACCTCTTCTGACCCTGACTTAGGGACACTGGAGTACATTTATACCCAAAGCTTGGCTTTTCTGGCTGGAGAATATTTTGGAGGTTAATTGATGATTTCTATCCAGGGTAATATGGCACCTTCCTGAAAATTCAAGGAGATGGGACTAGGCCCTCTAGAAGGGCAGCATGCTCTGGGTCCTTGCCTGGAGTTTGGGAACTTCCTGTCCTGGCCCCAGATCTGCCACTAACTCCCAAATGATCTGGAGTGGACAAGACAATCTTTTAGCACTCTCTGCTCCAAAATTAGACCTCTGAGCATAGCAAAGAATCAGTCTAGGTGAGACAACACAGAGTTTGAGCCACCTATCTGAAGTGCCCGACAGTTTCCCAATTTCTTTAGAAGAGATTAACATATTGGACAGAGAGGTATTTCTTTCCTCGGGCTTGCACAGCTCACTTCCTCCCAGAATGCTGTCCAGCACCATCACTGGCCCCTCTTCAGAGGTTTTAGCAGCCATGGGGCCTGAGTAGGCCTTTCTTCACAGGACACTGCACCCTGATCGGCTGTCAACTGATGCTCACGTGGAGACAGGCCCAGTGCCCTTGCTCACACACCCCTGGCAGAGTTCCCCTCCTAGACTCAAGAACTTATGGAATTTCAGACTGCAGAGGGCCACTGGAGACCCACTTAGACCCACATTGTTGTTATTGTTTTTCAAATACTTTCTCCCCAGTGGACGTTTTTCTCCTTAGAAATCTTCTAGTAGTCCTGATTCAGGAAACAAAAGTGGGGCTGTTGGGGCTGAAGGTGGCTCAGAAGCTCACTCTGGTCATTTAGTCTCCTTGGTCCCCCTGAAGGTCACAGCTTGTAGGAATTACAGTTTGTGTGCATGCGTGGGCACATGCTAGACTGCTTCAGTTTTATCAGACTCTTTGCAACTCTATGGATTGTAGCTCTCCAGGGACTTCTGTCCATGGGATTTCCCAGGCAAGAATACTGGAGTGGGTTGCCCTGCCCTCCTCTAGGGGATCTTCCCAACTCAGGGATTGAACCCTTGTCTCTTACATCTCCTGCACTAGCAGGCAGGTTCTCTACGACTAGCACTACCTGAAAGTGAAAGCAAAGGTCGCTCAGTCGTGTCCGACTCTTTGAGACCTCATCAACTATACAGTCCATGGAATTCTCCAGGCCAGAATACTGGAGTGGGTAGCCTTTCCCTTCTCCAGGGGATCTTTCCAACCCAGGGATTAGACTCAGGTCTCCTGTATTGTGAGTAGATTCTTTACCAGCTGAGCCACAAGGGAAGTCCAAGAATACTAGAGTGGGTAGCTCATCCCTTCTCCAGTGGATCTTCCTGACTCAGGAACTGAACCAGGGTCTCCTGCATTGCAGGTGGATTCTTTACCAATTGAACTATCAGGGAAGCCCAACTGGGAAGCCCCAATTACAGCTTAAATACTCCCTAAGTTCTCAATTCAGGGACAAGACTAGTATTTCCATCTGAGAACTCAGAAATTTCAAACCCAGAAGTCTTCCACATATAGTTGAAACCCACTGAATTTTTCAAATTGCATACTCTCCCTAACCCTCTACCCCCAGGATATGTGGGTTTTCTGGCTATGAATGAGAAAGAGGCTCTTCCCTTCTCGTCTGAATGAAGCATGAGCATGCTGGCTTTATCACCCTTAGATAAGTCAATATCCCTTTATAAAATTTTGTTCTTTCATTTGTTCCATGAAGAGTGAGATGAGATGATCCCTAAGGTCCCTAAAATTCCAGACTTTTAATCTTAAGTCTCCTTTCCAGGGCTTTCCAGATGACCTCACTAAATCCTCATTATCGTAGGTAGGAGAATGCCAGAGAATAGTAATAATATGGTACAACAGCCACTTCTCCAAGTTCCAGCACTCCGGTAAGAGACCATAGTCTGCTGGAGTTGCCTTAGTGACACGTCATTTAACGAGAACTTGTAAATATATCATTCTAGTGCTGTTCTTTTTTTCCCAAGGAACTTTGCATATCACACATTTCCTTCCAGTGAAATAATACTCCTGTCCTGAGGATCTTTCACTCTGTGACTGAATTCCCCTGGCAGGCCTGGGAGTGGGTTTAAAGGACCCTCCAGTTCACAGGAATCCTTTCTGCCCAGCCACAGTTCCACAGACTGCCCTTCCCATCCTGGCCCATCAGGGTCATGATGACGGAATTGCTGACACTGCACATCAGCAGCTTGAAGAAGAGCAGGACCCCAAGGCTGTGGTCCAGATACTCACACTTTATGAAAATTCCTCTCCAGACTAATCTCCTGCAGTCCTTTGTCTTCAAGGCTCATGAGCATCTGCACGACAGTATTTGCCTCCTTGGAATGCGGCTGCAATGTATGGACTCCTGCAGTGCACAGACAGGCATAGGAGTCACATCTGGTTAATGCCGCAGGCGAGGGGCAGAGCACAGACATTGGCCAGGCAACAGGAGGCCTGGATTCTTGTGGCCATTCTCTATAACTAAGAGACCCTGGGCAAGGGATTCCTCTCTCACAAACAGGGAGTTGAGCCACGTGATCTCTAAGGCTCATCTAGCCCTGATATTCTATGTATCAAAGATCCCAGGAATCATAGTTCAACTTCATGATCATCATGCTAAAGCCCAGGGAAGGGCAATTCTTGGGCCAAGGTCACACTGGGACCAGAATTTATATCTCAAAACATTCAGTCTTTTTTCCTTTAAAAATATTAAGTCACAGTGAAATCCCCCATCATATGGATGCTTAGGCTTTTAAGTGTAATGTAATGCAAGTGTTGTATGGATGTGAGAGTTGGACTATAAAAATGTTGAGCGCCGAAGAATTGATGCTTTTGAACTGTGGTGTTGGAGAAGACTCTTGAGAGTCCCCTAGACAGCAAGGAGATCCAACCAGTCCATCCTAAAGGAAATCAGTCCTGAATGATTCATTGGAAGGACTGATGCTGAAACTGAAACTCCAATACTTTGGCCATCTAATACGAAGAGCTGACTCATTTGAAAAGACCCTGATGCCAGGAAAGATTGAGGGCAGGAGGAGAAGGGGATGACAGAGGATGAGATGGTTGGATGGCATCACCGACTCAATGGACATGAGTTTGGGTAAGCTCCTGGACTTGGTGATGGACAGAGAGGCCTGGCATGCTGCAGGTCATGGGGTCGCAAAGAGTCGGGCACAACTGAGTGACTGAATTGAACTGAAGGCAAGTGTTGTCTATAATCAAACTTAATCTCTTAAATACACTAGGGCACTGTCTTTTAGAATGTCCAGAAGAGACTTTTTTTCAGAAATGCAACCAATTATAGTTCCTTTAATTGAGCATCAGGTGAAGTAACTGATTTGTGCTGAGAAAGGAGCCCTGGAGCTATACTTACTGCAAAAGGTACTCAGAAATCAGAACCACCAAGGGAACAGCAGATTCACACATCCTATTTTCAAGTTCACTTCATGGCATCTGTTCATTGGAAAAGGAGATTAAAAACCCACATTTGGCTTTCATTCTCTTTCTCTCTTTTTCCTTCTCCTGTTGAATGCATACAACTCAACTGGCAACTGTTAAATGCTCTTATGATGTAACACCATTTTTTCTCCTCTTAATCTTATATTCTTGATATTTTCAACATTTTTTTCCCATTCTCTTCACTTTAGCCCCTTAGTTCCAATTCTTGTTGTTCTCACGTAGTTTATTATAACAGCCTCCTAAATGTCTGCCAGCGGTCAGTCTCTCCCTATCCGATCCGCCGGTACACGTGTCCAGAGAGATGTTCTTAAACATGCTTTGATTGTGCCATCCTCAAAACCTTTCAACGGCTCCCCACTGTCTATGGAATGAAGTCCAAGAATTCTATTGAAATCCTACTGTAAGTTGGACACTGCACCAAGGACGGGGCCCATGAAGATGAGTAAAACAGTACCTGCCCTACAGGAAACTCACAATAGTATATCATGAGACAAGTATATAATTAATAAGCTAAAGCTGGGAAGAGGAACACAAGAGTGTGAGGCAGTATATATGCTGTAAAGTGGTCATTTCTGGAGGTTCAAAAAAGGCTTTGGAAATGGTTGATGTTTGAGATAAGTCTTGAAGGATAAATAGGAATTTAACAATTTCTATTTAACAATTCCCTAAATGCCTTGATCTCCCTAAGCATTGGTTTTGTGATTATACCAAAAAAAAAAAAAAAAAAGACAATAATACAGTGCCTTCCTCGAAGGTTATATGAGGATTTCAGTGAAATGATAGCTGTGAGTGGAATCAATACTGTGAAAAGGCAAACATTTTCAGTGGTTTGGAGATCAGGGTCTAGACCGAGAGTCAGGTCCTATCTCCACTACTTATGGAAAAATAGGGATAACAATGATGCCTGTCTCCTGGGCTTATTATTGCGAATGCCAAGTGAGGCAAATGCTGTCTCTGCATGTGTCCAGTGCCTATGGAAGGAGCTCAGTAAGTATTACTTCAGTGGTGATGATGGCAAGGGTGTGAGTACTGAAGCGCCAGCTGATATTACTGGATGCTCAGTGAGTGTCAGCTTCCTCATCTCCTCTAACACTAACTGGTTGCCTATGACCTTGCTCAAGTCACTGAGTTTCTCAATTATGGGAAAGTACCTTGAATGGACTGATCAAATGCAAGAGGCTGTTTATTTCTGTTGTGTGTTCACCTTGTAGTGACACAAGTGTATGGCAATGTCAACTAAAAAATATAGTTACAACCTGAAAGTAGAGAGCTGTTTTCTTTGGTGGGAATGTTTAGGACTCCAAGCCCCAGTAGCTCTGAGAAAACTGTTCCAAGGAGGACAGAGGGGGAGTCCAACTATCTACTGGTTTGCAGCAAACGGAGCAGACAATCTGAACATCAAAGATCAGATTTCAAGCTAAGGAATTTAGTGTTCTGTGTCTGGGAAGATACAAGCTTCTGGGCTCAGTGAATTCGTTCCCTTCATATGCACCTCTGCTCTGGCGGGGGTGGGGGGTGGGGTGCGGGGTGTGGGCAGCACAAACCCTGTTTTGTTGTTCACCTTAAAGAGTGGCAGATGGCTGCTTCTTGCATTCCCCCAGCTCCTTAGCAATCATGGTAGAGGGTTGACAGCATCTGTTGGATGCCAGTTTTGGGAGCCCTCATTCACATTCGGAGGCCAGAAATCAACAATGGCTATGATATTTCCTGTTTATTGTTATGGCAGGAGATATTTTCATTTCACAGCACTTTCTAATCTGTTACCTTCTTTGATGCTCATGGACTAGGGAGAGTCAGAATTATTACACCTAATTTACAGGAAAGGACGCTGAGCATCAAGAGCTTAAGTCCATTTGTCTAGGACTTTATAGCAAAGCCAGGTCTCAATCCCTGGTCTTCTTACTCCCAAGTTAAGATTGAGTCTCTCTGTTTGGCCCTTCTCAGAACAGGTTTTATCCTGAACGGAGTATCAGGATTTTGTATATGATTCCTGAGTTATAAGAGAAATTTAGTAAAATTGTGTAAAACTGTGGAACCTTGAGGGCCGCTGTGTTGTCTCAGTTCAGTTCAGTCGCTCAGTCATGTCCGACTCTTTGAGAACCCATGAATCACAGCACACCAGGCCTCCCTGTCCATCACAAACTCCCGGAGTTCACTCAGACTCACGTCCATCGAGTCAGTGATGCCATCCAGCCATCTCATCCTCTGTCGACCCCTTCTCCTGCCCCCAATCCCTCCCAGCATCAGAGTCTTTTCCAATGAGTCAACTCTTTGCATGAGGTGGCCAAAGTACTGGAGTTTTAGCATTAGCATCATTCCTTCCAAAGAAATCCCAGGGCTGATCTCCTTCAGAATGGACTGGTTGGATCTCCTTGCAGTCCAAGGGACTCTCAAGAGTCTTCTCCAACACCACAGTTCAAAAGCATCCATTCTTCAGCACTCAGCCTTCACAGTCCAACTCTCACATCCATACATGACCACAGGAAAAACCATAGCCTTGACTAGATGGACCTTAGTCGGCAAAGTAACGTCTCTGCTTTTGAATATGCTATCTAGGTTGGTCATAACTTTGTTAAAGAATTTTTTCTCTTATCCTGGCTTTGTGAGGAAAAAAATATTTTATAAAAATAAGAGGAAATGGAGTCTGTGCTATGAAGGATGGAAAGTGTTTGATTTATCTGTTTGCGGTACACAAGTTCTAATAGTAAACTCAAGGTCATTGCATGGACCGTCAGCCTCATGAGCTCAGGGCCTGTGTCTGTGTTTGTTTCTTGTAGTGGGGGGCAGAACAGGAAAAAGCATGGGTCTCCTGGTGGTGAGCATAAAGGAAAGGGCTCTGGTTTACAGGTGAGCCACTGACTCCTGCTGAGACATTGGCAAGTCACCTGTCTGTTCTCAGCCTCAGTTTCTCCATCTGCTCAATGAGGAAATTGGACTGGCTCGCCTCTCCCAGTCCTTCCAGTCCTGATTTTCCTTTCCCAAGCCTCGCTGGGTCAGTCTGCATCCTGCTGCATAATTGAGATAAGTCCCTCCCATGGCCCTGCTCCAAGACTGAGTCCTCTGACCCCCAGCTCCTAATTTCTGTACAGTGCTCTGTGTTTACTCTGAACATGCCCTCGACCTTCAACTATGATGCAGCTCTGCTCATTCTCTGGGAGTAGACAGGAAGCCTTGCTTCTGAAGGAAAAGAAGAATGAGCAAATATTTCTCATGAATTTCAATGGTATTCCCTAGTGGAATTCCTCCACTCCAGAGATACCCGGTTCCCAAATCCATTCTAGTTGATTCAGAACAATCAAGAAGTGAAAATGAGCTTCAGAAACAGTGTGATAAAGGCTTATTTTATGCAGGAGATGCAAGCAGCACAGCCTTGGGAGTGATGAAAAACAGGAGGACGGTCCCAGCTCTGAGGCAGAGAATGTGCGCAAGAGTGAGGTGGAATGCTCTGGAGTGCCCTGGTGTGCAAATCTGTGGGCGTAAGTGTACACAGGCTGCTCTCAGACACACCTTAGTATAAAGCAGAGTGTGCATTTACTTTGGTGTGCTCATACAAGAAGAAGGGAATGGGAAGTATTCACTTATTCAATAAATCTTCATTGAATGCCTACCATTTACTAGCACTTGGAGTATAGCAGTAATTAAGACAGAAAAGTTTATTGGCACTGCTTACATTACACTGGGGGGAACAGACAATAAACACTAAACAAAATTCAAAGCTAATTATATAATGAGTAGTAAGATATGGAAAAGGAAATGGCAACCCAACTCTAATATTCTTGCCTGGGAAATTCCATGGACAGAGGAGCCTGGTGGGCTATAGTCCATGGGGTCAGGAAGAGTTGGACCTTAATTAGCAATTAAACCACCACCACCACCAGTAAGGTAATAGGCAAAGAAATGAAATAGAGCAGGGTAAAGAAGTGTGGGTGTTACGATTGAAATGCGTTGGTCAAGGCAGTCTTAGATGAAAGGGTGACATTTGAGCAAAGATGAAGAGACTGAGGAAGTCGGCCATGTGTCTTTCAGGGAAAAGCTCTCAACCAGAGAACAGCCAAGACTTTAGAGGGAAAATGCCTAGTGTATTTGAAGAATGGCAAGGAAGGCTGGCTTCCCTGATATCTCAGTTGGTAAAGAATCTGCCTGCAATGTAGGAGACCCTGGTTCGATTCCTGGGTCAGGAAGATCCACTGGAGAAGGGATAGGCTACCCACTCCAGTATTCTTGGGCTTCCCTTGTGGCTCAGCTGGTAAAGAATCCTCCTGCAATGTGGGAGACCTGGGTTCGATCCCTGGGTTGGGAAGATCCCCCAGAGAAAGGAAAGGCTACCCACTCCAGTATTCTGGCCTGGAGAATTCCATGGACTATATAGTCCATGGGCTTTCAGAGAGCTGGACACAACTGAGTGACTTTCACTTTCAAGGAAGGTTGTGTGGCTGGAGCACAAGGGAGAGGGGTAGAAGATGAAGACAGAGGTATAGATGGGAGCTGGATTGCCACGGGACCTGGGAAATAAAGGCCCTGCTGAATGCTCACAGGCGATGGCAGACTTTACTAGCTGCTTTTCTGCCCATGTGTCATTTGACCTCCTGACTCTTAGAGGATAGAAGGAAGTTCCACCTAGTATGTTTGTAAAACTGAGCCAGAACCCAGTAGTGTACTTATCATAATCAGCAACAGGATCTGGACGGGGGGTGGACTAGGAGGGCAGACAGGAGCCCGCTCTTCATCACTCCAATATTCTAGAAGTTAGTAAACTCAACTGCAGAGATAATGGTAAAATTTTAGAATTGTTAGGAGGTGATGAGTTTTTACATAATTTATTTCTTTTTAATATAATTTATTTAACTGTAAGTTTATAAAACTGAATCTTTCATAATGGCTGTGTCTAACAAAAGCATAGCAAAAATCCCTGAGAAGTGACAGCTGGTCCCTATAGGTTGATACAAGCCAGCTCCAGGGCACGTGCTGGGGAGAGGTTGAAATAACACATATGAGTGGTAGGGTGGTGGCCAGAACCCAGGTCATTAGGTCCCTATTCCAGGGACCTTAAAATTTTCCCTGCGAAGATTTGAGGATGCACTTTCAGACGGTGCGGGGCAGAGTCCCAGGCGATATTAGAGGGACACACCAGCTCACACATTCCTGGAAAGTGCCTGGCGACGCTGGCCCGCGGCAGATCCCTTCTCTCTGCTAGGCACTTATTTAATCACTGCTTTCACCCCAGTGCTGACTGCGACTGACTTGGAGCCAGGCTGCCTCTGCCACAGAAGAACACAACAAGGCTTTGTTTTTGCCTGTCCCCAGGCTATTTTCCTGCCCCTGAACCACTTGGGGCTCAGCCTCCCAGTCCCAAAGGAGATTTGCATGTGAATAGGCCTGTCTCTGAAGTCACAGAAGCGGTGTGTGGAGAGTCTAGGCCAATGAGGGTAAAGTCCTTCCTGGCCCCCCTTCCCAGCCATGACTCCCAGACGCTTCATCAAATCACACCCCCAGCCCTGCCACACTGAGAGGCCGGGCACCACCAGTTTCCCACCTGCGGGATGCCTGCTTCCCACGCTGGAGGTTACTCCTCCCCAGCCAGCTCTTTCTTCCCCCCATGCTCTGCTGCCTGGAGACCATCTCCTTTTCTGCCCAGGGCCCTCCTGGCAAATGGGCAATCCTTCCTGGTAGCAGTGGAATTCCTGGATTCCAAGGACCTGCCAGCGGGTCTAGGCTCTCACACTGTTAGTGGCGTCCAGTATTGATGTCCACTATTTGTATGTGCACAGGACATACCTTGTTAGGGTTAGGGCATTCCCCCAGCTCAGTTAAGAGGTTCTTACTTGAACTAACAAATATATAAAAACACTTTACTGGGACTCTCCATAGAGCTGGGCCTTGACAGTGGCTTCACCATTATGTGGCCATGTGACTTTCAACCAGGTACTTTACTTCTTTGAGCTCAGTTTCCTCATCTAAGAGAAGAAAAAGATAGCCTTTAATATCCTTTCTATCTCTGATCTGCTATGGTCTTGTGATTCCAGTTATTGAACCAGGGCTGACTCATGTCAGGACATTTAGGTTTTGTCTTAGGCTGGCTACTCCCAGGCTATGTGAACTTGGGAGATTCATGTCACCGGTCTGGTTCGGAAACTGCTGTCTACCTGAAGTGCATTCACTACAAGACTACCTAAAGATGGTTGAAAATGCCCTGTCAACTGGAAATTCCACATGGAAAGTGGGGGTGGATTATTTCTATTCCTACTACCACTATTACTGCTAGTGGGCTTCCCCAATAGCTCAGCAGGTAAAGAATCTGCCTAGAAAAGCAGGAGACATAGGAGATGTGGGTTTGATCCCCGGGTCAGGAGAATCCTCTGGAGGAGGAAATGGAAACCCACTCCAGTATTCTTGCTGGGATAATCCCATAGACAGAGGAACCTGTTGGGCTACAGTCCACAAAGTTGCGAAGAGATGGACACAACTAAGGGACTAAGCACGCACTACTAGTAGTACTTTAATTATTATTATCATTATTATTTTATAGCCAAAGTACTAGGTCAAGACTGAAGCAACAACCTATAGCCCCTCTCAAATACGGCCAACTTGAGTCTTAACCACACCAGCTGTGCTCTTTTTACTTACGTGGCTTTCAAGAACTTCTGAAATGCAACACATACACACATCTCCTGTTTTTTTTTTTTTAGTCCCAAGTTCTTGTCTAGCATCTGGTACTTTTAATTTGCTTCTTCTCATGGTCTTTGGGCTTCCCTGGTGGCTCAGCTGGGAAAGAATCTGCCTGTAGTACGGGAGACCTGGGTTTGATCCCTGGATTGGGAAGATCCCCTGGAGAAAGGAAAGGTTATCCACCCCAGTATTCCAGCCTGGAGAATTCCATGAACTGTATAGCTCATGGGCTCAGAAAGAGTCGGACATGACTGAGTGACTTTCACTTTCACTTTCATGATCTTTAACTGCAGTTTGGGCAGCTGAGTAAAGTAGTAACATTGGGCTGTTGCCCCTGGCCCAGTCCCTGGAATCAGGAGTTCTGGGTCCAGAGCTGTCACTGAAACACTGGCCTAAATTCACACACCTAGAGAAATCCTTTGAAACCCAGGAAAGTAAGGGGAAGGTTTCTGGACTTAATATTATTCTCTTGCGGGTGAAAGCTGTCAGAGATCCTTTAAATTACTCTGGTCCGCTCATATAAAATTAGGAAAATATCTTCACCATGTCACCCACCTCTCAGGACCATTAGGAAGCTTGTAAAGTGCAGAGTTAAAGAGACCTAAGGTGCCACCTGTCAGATGAGGAGGCCGTGTGGCGAGGGCTCCCTCGGTTCCCTTCCCACCCCATTAACCTGTGATCTGGGACCTCATAAAAAGAGAGGTCTGTGTTGCTGGCTCCAGCGAGGTTAGGAATGAAGGAGTGGAACCAGAAAACAAGGCATCCAGGAATGGTTTCAATCTCTTAGTTCTTCTTCAAATGTGTGAAATTACCCACACTCCACTCATCTGGGAGTCCAGAAAGATGTCACCTCAGTTGGCTCAGTCTTGCTGCTAAGTCACTTCAGTCGTGTCCAACTCTGTGCGACCCCATACACGGCAGCCCACCAGGCTCCCCTGTCCCTGGGATTCTCCAGGCAAGAACACTGGAGTGGGTTGCCATTTCCTTCTCCAATGCGTGAAAGTGAAGTCACTCAGTTGTGTCCAACCCTCAGCAACCCCATGGACTGCAGCCTTCCAGGCTCTTCCGTCCGTGGGATTTTCCAGGCAAGAGTACCGGAGTGGGGTGCCATTGCCTTCTCCAGGCTCAATCTTAGTGCTCTTGTTTTTCCCTCTGATTTACTAAGTGCTGACCATATTTCAGATAACTATCTTCATAGTTTACATATATGTTCACCAAGTCCTCTGATTTAAAATACTATTATTTTCACTATTTTACAAATGAGGAAAAACCTATTTACAGACCATTTTCAATTTGTAGGGCTGTCATAATACATTACCATTAACCTAGTGGTTTATTCATTTAATTATAAATAAATATACAGCGATTTCTTCTGTCACAGTTCTGGAGGCCAGAAGTCTGAAATTAAGGTGTCAGTGGAGCCATGTGACCTCTGAAGGCAATCAGCACACTCTCTGAATATCTGCCTAAATTAAGCCTGAATAGCTCTTCAAGGGCCCAGAGAAGATGTCAAAGGGGCTCAAGGATGTAGCTTGGGAACATTGACCAGCAAATCTCTGAGGTATTTGGACTTATATCACAGCCTTTTTGAAAAAAAAGGAAATGAGGTAGAGTTGATATACAGTTGTAGTTCAGTCGCTCACTCGTGTCCAACTCTTTGCGACCCCAAAAACTGCAGCACGCCAGGCCTCCCTGTCCTTCACCATCTCCTGAAGCTTGCTCAAACTCATGTCCATTGCATGGGTGATGCCTTCCAACCACCTCATCCTCTGTCACCCTGTTCTCCTCCTTCTTTCAATCTTTCCCAGCATCAGGGTCTTTTCCAATGAGTTGGCTTTTCACATGAGGTGGCCAAAGTATTGGAGTTTCAGCTCCAGCATCAGTCCTTGCAATGAATATTTATGGTTAATTTCCTTTAGGGTTAACTAGTTTGATCTCTTGCAGTTCAAGGGACTCTCAAGAGTCTTCTCCAACACCACGGTTCAAAAGCATCAATCCTTTGGCATTCAACCTTCTTTATACATTATTATGTAAGTTACAGGGGTACAACATGGTGATTCACAACTTTTAAAAGTTAAATTTCACTTATAGTTGTCATTAAACATTAGCTATATTCCCTGTGTTGTAAAATGTGTGCTTGTAGCTTACTTATTTATACATAATAGCTCCTTCCTCTTAATCCCCTACTCCTATCTTGTCCCCACCCTCCCCTCTCCCTTACTGGTACCCACTGGTTAGTTCTCTGTATCTGCAAGTCTGTTTCTTTTTTGTTATATTCATCAATTCATATTATTTTTTAGATTCCACGTTTAAGGGATATCACATAGTAGCAGACAGTCATTTTTTGCTCCCCTTGTGTCTTAAAGGATCAGGAGACATCACTGATTGGGGAATCAGAAAGCTGCAGTGTGAGCCTGAAGCCACCACTCACTAGATCATGGCTTTGATTGATTCACTGCAATCATCTCGGCTTCAAGTGTGTCACTGGGTGGATGTCAATGCATTGATAGTCTCTGATGGGATCACTTTATGGACACGTGGAACGAAGCCATAGCTGTCCTCTTACAGAAAGTTCACCAAGTTTTCTGCTGCCCTGCCTTAGCTTTGCCTAGGAGGTTTGTGCTGTTTCTACTAAGGGAGACAGCTCATAGAAAGCAGACTCTGGTTTCTCCTCCTTCCTGCCCCCTGTCCTCAACAGAACCCCTTTCCTATATCAGGTAGTGGTGGGTAGGGAGGGGCAGCTGAGACTCCAGATGCCCTCAGAATCTTGCTACCCCCTCTAGCTAGATGTCCTCCCTTCTGGCCCCTTCCCAGCCCTCCACCTACAATTTCTTCCTGCCTATGTCCTACTCACCTTTTGGTCCCAGCTCAGAGACCATTCTCTTTTTCCTGTTTCCTGATTCCCCTAAGCTGGATGCAATATTCTCCCATCTTATAACCCCAGGGACTTCCTAGCTTTCATTGCAATAACTATAATCTGGTAATTCCCTAACACAGACACATGTGAGTACTTATTCTCCTACTAAATTTTATATTCCCAGAGGCAGGGGGCTTGCTTATTAAGCACATGCAACAAATTAGTAGTTTTTGGCATCCTTCATGTTATAATGAGGACAGAACTTGGTATATAAATATTTGTTGAGATGAAAGAAAGCAAATTGAGGACATGCATCCATATGTTGGTGCTGAAAATCACAATAGGACACGGCTGAAAGGACATGGCTGCCCATAATAAGTAGGAAAAAAAAAGAGTCTGTGATCCCCAGCCAAATGGTTTTCTACTATTATGAATTTTTTGTTTTCATTTGATAAGGTATTTCCCCCCATCATGTTAATATAATGACCCTAGGACAGGGGCAGTCCAAACAGAAGCCAGGGCTCAATCCTCCATCTGTACTCAGAAGTCAATGGGTTTTGTAGAATTTTACAGTCATAGCAAGGGCTGCAAATATTAAGTAGGGCCAGTGACCCCTCTGTTTAGGTTGCGACCAGAGCTGTCACTGAGCCACATCCTCTCTGGGAGACAGTCCATGCACGCCAGATAAGTTTCAAGAGGCCCTTGAGCCAAAAAGTTGTTTGGCAAAGTGCCTGTGTCATTTGCCTTGCACTCTCTGGATCGGTGGGCTCCTTTCTCCAGGGTCAGAACTGTTCCAAAAGCAAATCTGGTATCAGGAAATGCTCGTGGTTATCTCTCTACTCTTGAGCAAGTCACTGCCCTTCTCTGGACCTCAGTTTCCTTTAGAAGGAGGGGATTGAAACAGCTTAAAGGTCCCTCACTCCAGGCTCTATTTGGAGCTGCAGGCTGAATTCCCAGGGCCCTGGGGCCTTCTCTTCCCTGCTTCTAAAGGTCTATCAGACTCAGGTTTTCCCATGGGTCTCAGCTGGGGGATGCTTACCTGTCCTCTTTAATAGTGAGGCTCTACAGGTGAAGATTGTTTATCTGCCATCATAAACTTAGGTATCCTTAAGCCTGGAAGTTACAAGAAGGGAGGCTGTTTATCATAGAGCTTCATTAGGTCTCTCCCTGATCCAAAAGACCTCTGGTTGGTTTCACTTGAAAGTCTCATGCTACAGGTACTACAGAACCTTGGCGACCTCGGGAATAACAAATGAGGAATGAGGCTGCCGTGTCTAGAAGTGCTGATGCTCAAGGCTTGACTCTTCATTAGTAATTGCTTCTAGAGCACATGGTATAGACCACGAACAAGTTCAAGTTGTTAAGTAGGAGGCAATGTCTGTGTTGAAACTCCTCCTCACCATTCTCTAGTTCAATGAATCCCAACTTTTTTGACACCAGGGACTGGTTCTGTGAAAGATAATCTTTCCACAGACCGGGGGTGGAAGATGGTTTCAGGATGATTCAAGTGCATTACATTTATTATGCAATTTTTTTCTTTTATTATTATATCATCTCCACCTCAGAGCATCAGGCATTAAGATCCAGAGGTTGGGGACCCCTGCTCTAGTTGGTTTATTTAATGTATGGATATAATGCCTTGTTAGAATACTAGGTTGTCAGGACTGGAAGAGAAAGTAGAACTCAGCTTGTTCAAACCCCTAGTTTACCAGGTGGATAACTGAGCGCTACAGGAGTCAGCCATATACCACTTTTTGGTGGAGTCAGAAATAGGGGTCCGGACCTCTAACAGCCAGGTCCATACATTTCGCTCTAATGCAGAGGTCACCAAGATAGTGCATTCCAGCTCATGTGGTTGCTCATCGAAGAAGCCTCCTCCCAGACCTTCATTCTTTATGTATTTAGTCTTATTCTCATTATATTCTAATGATAGCAGCTTAATGAATTTCTACCTGATTTTAAAACAGTAAATAAAACCCCATCTACATAAAGAAGGCATAAGATTTGCAAAGGCTTTATAGTCTGGGGGCTTTCAATGCAGGGCAAGCAACATTACAAACCCCAATATCCCCAAGAAACTTGATGTTCATAACACTGTCCTTGGATCACCAAGAAGGATTAGCATATTTCACTTGAGAAAGCAGGGATTTGAATAAAGTGCTTTGAAAAGCATTACACTCACAAACACCCCAGCTTTTAAAAAAATCATAGGTAAAACTTCAGCTACCTGGAAAACTCAGATCATCAAAACAACAAAGCAGCTGAGATGTTCGAGAAAGTGACATTTCAGCTGTGTGCAGATTGGAACACTCTACAGCAATAAGGCTGGTGTGAGTTTGGCTAGTATCTGCAGAGAAGAGGAAAACATAGCAAAGCCATGATCTCATCTTCTGTTTACACTTCAATTCCCAAAGTTAGTGATTAATTGTCCTCGTGTTTTGTTGCCAGGGCAAATTGTTTTCCTTTAAAGCTCCCACTTATTTTAAATAAATAAATCATTAGTTTCAAAACAGAAGTGTCAAATGTCAAGATACTTCTGACACACTAAGCTAATGAACGAAACAATTCATTAGAAGCTACTAGAGATAGGCAGGTTTTGAGACCTATGCTTTAAAGATTTTGAAAGGCAGCAGACATCATTCTTGGTCAGATTTTTCTCATGCGTCTTGGCTAAAACATCAAGCTGGAGGATACAGATCGAAATGCTTCCTTAAAAGGATCGAGATAGGTATAAATGATAGAATGGTAGGTGAGCAAAGTATGGTAGTCATATAAACATACCAGCCAGCTACAACACTGCTTCCCTAACCAAACACACAAAATCTGCTGTAGACAACCAGTTTAGAATCTCTCCTTGGGTTTCTGAATCTACCCAGGGCTGCTGGCTCTTGCAAAATAGGGAATTCTTTAGCAAATAGGCAATTTTGCAGCTGAGTCTTAAAAAAAATGCAACTATTTTGGGGTGATTCCAATAGTTTCTATATTAGTAAGACTACCTATTAAACACAGTTCTGATTACGTGACTTCCCTTTTTGTTGTTTAGTCACCAAACCATGCCTGACTCTTTTGCAATCCCATGGACTGTAGCCCACTAGGCTCCTCTGTCCATGGGATTTCAAGTCACTTGTTATGTGATTCAAGGTCGATAATAATCTAGTTTCAACCTATCCCTCCAAATATATCTTTTCCTACAATCCCCACAGTATTTCTGGCTTCTCATTGCTCTCAGAATAGGTCTTGCACTTTTAGTTCTGGCTGACAAATATTTATTGGATAACTGCTATATTCTAGGTCCTATTCTATGCACTGAAGATATAACTGTAAAGAAAAGAATCTGAAAAAGAATATGTGTGTGTGTGTAACTGAATCACTTTACACCTGAAACTAACACATTGTAACTAAACACATGGTTTATTTACGATGTTTATTTACAATTTACATTTTTTAAAATTCCAATTCTGATATAGATAATGTATCACTTTAAAAATAAAGCTCAAATATACCAATAAAAAAGTAATTAATTAACGAAAAGTCTCACCTTCCCATAGCTTATATTCCAATGGGGATCTTTTGCCTCCTTCTGAGTACATTCTTCACAAGACACTTGTCACACTGTATGATAGCTCTGTCTGTTTTCCGCCCTCTGAACACTGCTTCCCTACGGGCATGTGCGTGCTCAGTTGCTTAGCTGTGTCCAACTTTTTGTGACCCCATGAACTATAGCCTGCCAGGCTCCTCTGTCCATGGAATTTTTCAGGAAAGAATACTGTAGTGGGTTGCCATTTCCTACTCCAGGGAATCCTCCTGACCCAGGGATTGAACCCAAGTGTCCTGTGCTCCTGCATTGCCAGGTGGGATCTTTACTACTGAGAGACCTGGGAAGCCCTTCCGCGTGCACAGCTCAATGGCTTACTCATCTCCCATCATCCCCATCCCACACTTTGTTCCGTGGTTGGCACATACTGAATTCTCAATGAATGACTTATATTGTGTATAAAGTTTCTTTTCCTGGAAATGTAAGTTCCTGTTGTACCTAGAATCCATCTGTGAAATCTAACTCTTCTGTTTTATTAAATATGAAAATTTATTTTAACATTGAATTTTTTTTTTAACAAATAAGGCATTCCCTGGTGGCTCAGAGGTTAAAGCATCTGCCTCCAGTGCAGGAGACCCGGGTTTGATCCCTGGGTTGGGAAGATCCCCTGGAGAAGGAAATGGCAATCCACTCCAGTATTCTTGCCTGGAGAATCCCATGGACGGAGAAGCCTAGTAGGTTACAGTCCAAGGGGTCGCAAAGAGTTGGACACGACTGAGCGACTTCACCTCACCTCAAGGCATTTTGTTGCCGACAGGACTAATATGAAGCTACTTCTGATGGACCTAAACAAAATGAATGAAACGGGAAGAGGACAGACACATTGGCTTAACCTGTAATGTGTCTTTCCTCAAACTCCAGGACTCCTAAGCCTCTTTTTCGGGCTTCCCAGGCTGCCTGGCCCACTTGTGGGCAGCTCCTCTGTCTTTTCTCCTTGAGACCAGCAGTGAAGCTAATTGGGGAAGCTGCACATCTCGTTCCCTTTCTTTTTGACCCTAAAGGTAGAAACTGAAGACCAGGTGTTGGCAACCTTCTGTGGCAGGGAGACCACGGACACAGAACAAACCCCAGGCCAGGAAGTGGTTCTCTCCCCCGGCTCCTTTATGTCCATCACTTTCCGGTCAGATTTCTCCGATGAAGAGCGATTCACAGGATTTGATGCCCACTACGTGGCTGTGGGTGAGTTGGAGAAGTGGGTGACTCATCCTCACATCTCCCTTTCTCTCTCAAAATCAAAAGTGTCTTGTGTTCTCTTCTTTAAAATGAACGCCTACTGCATAAATTCTACCATTAATGTCTTACTGCATTTGGTCTATCGCACATCTATCCATCTTTCTATCCTCTATCCATCAATTCATCTTTTTTTGACACATTTCAAAATAAATTGCAGACATCAGTACTCTTCTTCCTAAATATTTTAGCATGCGTATTGTTTATCTAGAGTTCAACAGCTATTCACAATTTTTTCTTTCCGTGTAAAATCTATATATTCAATGAAATGCATAAATCTTAAGTACATTTGTTTAGCTTTGAAAAATTTTTATTTGTACATAACTAAGTCCCTAACAAGATGTTGAGCTTTACCATTAACCCCTAAAGTTCCTTTATGCTCCTTTCCAATTACACCACACTCCAACCTCTTTAGAGGTCACCACAACAGTCCTGATTTTTCTTACCACAATAGATTAGTTTTGCCTCTTGCAAAACTTCATGTAAATGAACACATACATATTATATTTTGGAGATGAGAAATATTTTACTCAGCACAAAGTTGTTGATTTTCATTAATGTTGTTCCAATTCATTAGTAACTATTTCTTTTCCTGGCAGAGTAATTTTCCATTATATAAATATACTACAACCTATTTATTCATTCTCCTATTGACAGACACCTGGGTTCTATCCATTTTTTGGATATCATTAATAAAATTTCCACAAACCTTTCTGTACAAGCCATTTTGTAAACGTATGTTTTCATATATTTCACATATGTTTCACTTCTGTGGGATATATGTTAATATCTAGGGGCAAAGTTGCTTAATCGTAGTGTAGGTGTATGTTTAGTTCTATAAGAAATTGTCGTATAGTCTTTTTCCAGTGTGTGCACCATTTTGTATCCCTCTACCAATGTATGAGTTCTGGCTGCTCTATATCCTCACCAACATTTGGTGTCATCAATTAAAAAAAAAAAAAAAATTAACCATTCCAGAGGACATGCAGTGGTACTTCATTATGGTTTTAGTTTGCATTTTCCTGGCACCCAGTGATGCTGAGTGTCTTTTCAGGTATAAGCTTCTTGGCCATTCCTGTATCTTTTGGGAAGAAATATGTGTTCAAATTAGGTTGAAAACATACATCTTTTTATCTTTATATTTCCAACGCCTAAGATAGGGCTTGACCCACCTTAGAGACTTAGAAAGAGGAGAGGTTAAAAACCCAGATTTTAGAGCCAGCCCACCTTGATTTGAATGAGGACTCCACTTCCTGTCTGTGTGACTTGGAGTAAGTTCCTTCATGGCTCTAAGTCTCAGTTTCTTCATCTGTAAAAGGGGGTCATAACCGTCCTGCTCGCTGTCATCACAGCTGTTAGAGAGCAGTGGCACCACCAGGAGTCAGGTTGCCCAGGTTTGACCAGGTTTGACCAGGTTTTCTGTGACCTCGGGCAAGTTTTCTCATTTGTAATTGGAGGCTTACTGCTGCTGGTGCTGCTAAGTCACTTCAGTTGTGTCCGACTCTGTGCGACCCCATAGACGGCAGCCCACCAGGCTCCACTGTCCCTAGGGTTCTCCAGGCAAGGACACTGGAGTGGGTTGGCTCAGGTGAGGCTTAAATGAGAGAATGCAGGTATCTCTCAACACAGTGAGTGGCTCCACTGAGTGCTCTGTAAATGTCGGCTGTTCTCTTCACCATCACACTTGAATTGGTTGTGAGAGGCTCTACCTGCCCTACAGATGTGGATGAGTGCACGGAGCGGGAGGACGAGGAGCTGTCCTGTGACCACCACTGCCATAACTACATCGGCGGCTACTACTGCTCCTGTCGCTTCGGCTACATTCTCCACACAGACAACAGGACGTGCCGAGGTGGGGCCCAGCGCTGATTCTGTGCATCACTGCTTGGAGTCATATTTTCCAGTACGATGAGGGGAGGCTCAGAGGAAGGATGAACAGGCAGTAGGAACAATTAAAAGTGCAATCAGACCACAAGGATAAAGATGCTGAAATGCCCACCAGCCTGGAAGTGGGGTTCAGATTCTCAGAGAACTGCATTTGAGAAGCCCTGGCCTCTAGGCCATCTTTCTTCCTGGGGAGCAGGGCTTTCTGCTCTTTAGCCCCTATTTCCTCTCCTGTAAGTAACAAGCCCAGTCAAGGGAAAACCCAGGTTTCCCAGTTCTGAACCCTGAACTAGGTTTTACCCACCCGCTCCTTTTTTTCTGCTCTTCCCTGGCCTCTCACTTTTATATTGTGATAGAGAGAACCCCAGTGCAAGCGAGACAAGGGGAGAGAGAGCGAGCGACGAAGAAAAGACGGCAAGGAAACATCCCTTTCCTTCTTGCTCCCTTTGCTTTCCCCTCTCATCCACGTGCCTTCTCTGCCATAGTATCCAGGCTGAGGTGGGGAGGGAGAAATAGGAGGACGAAGACATTTCCATGAGGACCTCCTGGCTGGCGGGTAATAGCCACATAGGCAAATGATAAAATGTCGTTAAGTGTTGTAAACGAAGTGTGAGTGTGGCACCGTCAGACCTGAGTCGGCACCAAGTGAACAAGCACTTTCCAGAGATGATGCCCTTGATGAAGGAAAAAGAACAAGGAAAAGGAGGGCATGACAGGCAGAGAGAATAGCTTCTGCAAACATTCAGAAGCATGACAGGATTCAGACTATTTGGGGAATTGCCAGTAGATCAGTATGACTGCAGGGTGAGGATCTGGGTCCTAAACGACCACTTGGAAGCTGAGTGAGGGAGCACTGGGGGAGGGCTTGCTAGAAACAGGATTTCTTTTCCTTTCTTCTTCAAAGACTTCTACTTCTGAATAAAACCCATCCATATAAAGCAGGCATATGCATGGGTTTTCTTGAAGAGGGTTGTATTTTCCATGGTTTTCATTCAGTAAGTATTTATTGAGTATCTACCATGTGCTGAGCACAGAGGGGCTAAGACTGAGCAATGTTTATGAATCCTGTTTTTCATTTTTGCTTCTGCCCCCCAAGAGCCTTTTTAAACATTCTCTTCCTAATTGACTCGAAATTTAATGCCACAAATACCCTTATATATGTTTATGCACTATATGTCTGCCTGTGTGTTATGCATGAAAAAAGTAACAACTTCCCCTCTCTAAGAACCAATTTTGGCCCCTCTGGGAGCAATGTCATCCCCATGAAAATGCTTGAGATAGAAAGTTAAAGCACACGAATTCAGAGACCACTCTAAACCTTGTTCTGTAGCTTGTAACCGAGGGACTTTAGGGTCAGCTATGCCCCCTTTCTGGGCCACAGTTTTCTCATTTACAAATGACCAGAAAGAACTGACATGCCAGATCCAAGGACGATGGTTCAATGGCATATAACAGGGCCTTTGCAGGGTTAAGCCATGGCGAGGATCCAAGACACTGGTTGCTGGGTTGCAACTGTGATGGGGAACAGAGCAAACTCCCTGAGCTCAGGGAACTTGTGGGGGCGGGAAAGTCCACCGAGAAATACGTTTCACAATGCAAGCAGTGGTCAACAGCATGAAGAGAAACAAAGCAAGGCCAGGGTCCAGAAAGCGAGGGTATGTGTGAGGGTCCTGTGTTAATGAAGGATCAAGGATGGCTTTGAGCCGAGATCTCATGGAGTCCTGGGCTGAGGGGAGAGCAGCACAAAGGAGGAGAAGATCCTCTTCCTGACCACACATCTCAAAGCCTTCCATCTGAGACCCCTCAAGCCCCGCACCAAGACTGGAGAATTGGACAAAAAGGCATATCACACTCACTGCCTTTGAGTCTGAACCCTGCAGATTACTTGGGTGTGTGACCTTGAGTAAATCTCTTCCCCTCACTGAACTTCAGTTTCCCCATCTGTAAAATGGGGATAGTGACTCCTTCCCCAACTTGCCTCTCAGAACCACTGGGAAAATCGTACCATAGCAGATAAGAAAGGGGATGCTGTGGCCTTGAGTGTGGTGTACCACTTTGCTCCCATGTGCTTCCCACAGTGGAGTGCAGTGACAACCTCTTCACCCAGCGGACTGGCGTGATCACCAGCCCCGACTTCCCCAGCCCTTACCCCAAGAGCTCCGAATGCCTCTACACCATTGAGCTAGAGGAGGGTTTCATGATCAGCCTGCAGTTTGAGGACATTTTCGACATTGAGGACCATCCTGAGGTGTCCTGCCCCTATGACTACATCAAGGTAAGATAACAGGGGCTATATGTGCTGAGGATACTGACAAATATTGGCTGAATTGGGAAAACTGGCATTCTCTACCTTCTTCCAGGATAGGGGGCCAAGCCGGTGGCTTCCTAAAAAGTAATTATTTAAAATAACATCTACCACCTTGATTGGACCCAGTCTAGGGAACTTCCCTGACCCCACCTGCAAAATCCCTTCTGGCAGGTAACATAATGTCATCATGAAGTGACACCAGGGTGAAGATCATGGGGACCAGCTTAGAACTCTGTCTGTGTGTGTTAGTCATTTAGTCAAAAAATGTCTGACTCTTTATGACCCATGGACTGTAGTCCATCAAGCTCCTCTATCCATGGAATTTTCCAGGCAAGAGTACTGGAGTGGGTTTCCTCCTCCAGGGGATCTTTCCAACCCAGGGATGGAACCCGGGTCTCCCACACTGCAGACAGAATCTTTCCCATCTGAGCCGCAAGGGAGGCCCAGAACTCTGTCCACCATACATTATATCCCAGGTGCCATGCTATGAGCTTATCATTAGGCAGGTAACTCTAGGGGTTTCACTGTCCCCCTCACCACAGTAAGAGTGACCAGATGAAGATATACTCAGGATTATAGAAGTCATCAAATGAGGGTTAAGACGTGCTGGTCCTCAGAGGAGGAAGGAGAAAGAGTTAAAGCAGAGGCAGGACGCAGGCCTGGGGGCTGGAAATCTGGACCAGCCCAGAGTGCCTCTTCCTTCTCTCCATCTCCGCTGCCTCTACCTGAGTCCGAGCCCTGCTCTCTCTGGTCAGCTGCAAAGCTACCTGGAGGGTTTTCTGGCATCCACTCTTCCTCCGCATGGTATGTTCTCTTCTAGCATCCAGGGTAAATTTTATAAAAGCCAGGTTATATCAAGATTGTACTTGGAATAAACATGAATTCCTCAACACAGGATGGCCTGTGGCTGCCTTCCCATCCTCAAGCCATGGCATTCCCTCTCCTCCAGCCTCACTGGCTTCCTTCCTTCTCTTGATACTTACCCAGGCTCTTTCCCACTTTTGGCCTCTATACATTGTTTTCCCCGCCTGGAAAGTATTCTCCCCTCCTCTCCAAATGTAGTCTCCTCCTACTCATCCTACATATTTCAAATCCAATGTTACCTGCACAAAGAGGCCTTCCCTAGCTATCTATTTAAAGTTATTATCTATTATACTGAAGCTTCGCTGGTGGTACAGAGGTAAAGGACCCACCTGCAATGCAGGAGACACACACAGGAGACAGGGGTTCAATCCCTGGGTAGGAAGATGCCCTGGAGAAGGAAATGGCAACCCACTCCAGTACTCTTGCCTGGAAAATCCCATGGACAGAGGAGCCTGGTGGGCTGCAGTCCATGGGCTCACAAAAGAGTTGGACATGACTTAGCAACTAAACAATGTCCATTATATTAATGATGAAAATTATATAGACTACATAGATGTTACTACTTAAATTATAAACATATAGCATACATTTATACTATATATGTATATTATATATCACCCTGATTATTTTTTGTGATACTTACTACAGCTGGTAATTATTTTTTTTATTATCTATTAGTCTGCCCTGACTAGACTGCAGGGTCTTTGCAAGCAGGGGCCTTTTCTGTCCTGTATACCTGGACAGGGCTCTGCCCCTCTCTGAACCATAATATGTTCATCTCTGAGGAGAGGAAAATCAGCCTGCCTTGTCCACTTCCAAGGTCATTGTAATCTGTGAATGGGAGAGTGGAGATGGAACCCTTTGGTGAATGGTAATGCCCACTAAGAATATAAGTGAACACCATGGACTCACATGGAAGCTTCCAGAAAACCCTGGAGATGATCCCAGAAGCAGTCACTGTCACTCAGGTGTGACCCTGCTTTTCTTCTATCTCGCCCCTCACAGATTAAAGCTGGTCCAAAAGTTCTGGGGCCCTTCTGTGGAGAGAAAGCCCCAGAACCCATCAATACCCAGAGCCACAGCATCCAGATCCTGTTTCGCAGTGACAGCTCCGGGGAGAACCGGGGCTGGAGGCTGTCATACACGGCGACAGGTAACAGCTTCTCTCCTCCTGGGTCACGCCTGGCTGCCATGCTCAGCCCTCATGGCAGAGCGGCCAGGGAGTGTGAGGGGGTGCTGGCCTGGGGCTCCTCTGGGGATGTGGCAAGACTCCCAACCCTGCCACTGAGCAGCTTGGGACCAAGGCAGATTCCCTCTGCTGACTAGCTTCTCATCTACAAATGGGGTAAAGGGCAGCAATGATGGTGGGTTTGGATAAGACGTTTTCAAAACTGGCTGCACTTCAGAATCATGTGGGGAGATTCTTAAAAACAAAAAACATATATGCATCAGTATATGATACTTGTTTCTCTCTTTCTGACTTACTTCAGTCTGTATGACAGATTTTAGGTCCATCCACCTCTCCACAAATGACCAAATTTCGTTCCTTTTATGGCTGAGTAATATTCCATTGTATATATGTATCACATCTTTCTCCATTCATCTGTCGATGGACATCTAGGTTGCTTCCATGTCCTGGCTATTGTAAATAGTGCTGCAGTGAACACTGGGGTACACATGTCATTTTAAATTATGGTTTTCTCAGAGTATATGCCCTAGGAAAAGTGGTACAGAGGAACTATTTCCAGGGCAGGAATAGAGATGCTGACATAAGAGAGTAGATGTGCAGACACGGGGTGGGGGAATGGGGAGGGTGGAACAAATTGGGAAATTGGGATTGACATATATGTACTACCTTATCTAAAATAGATAGTTCGTGGCAACCTGCTATAAAGCACAGGAAGCTCAACTCGGTTCTCTCTGGTGACCTAGACAGACAGGATGGGGGAGAGGGGTGGAGGGAGGGGATAAATAGATACATATAGCTGATTCACTTTGTTGTACAACAGGAATCAATACGACATTGTAAAGCCTCTAATAAAATAAATAATTTTTTTTAAACTATAATTTTCAAAAAAGAAAACAGCTTCCAGAACTTCACACTGTGATTGACTGGGCCTGAAGAGGATCCTTCCAGCCACAGGCCTTCCAAAGTCTGGGGCAGAAATTTGAGTATAAGCCTCTAGCACAAAATGTTTCATCATGGTGGTTTGCCTCCTTGTGCACCCAGAGTGGCAAAGCCCACAGGCCTCATCACTCAGTCTCTTGAGGCACCCGGTCCTGGTCCAAACCCTGCTGAGTTACTTGACCCAAGGGGTGTGCAGTAACTGGAGGTGGAAGGATCACAGCTGGGTATGACTAACACAGTGCAAAGACGCTATATCCTGGCCTTGGCTCATCACCAGCTTCAGTGCCTGCTTGTGGGGAGAGGCAGGAAGAGGATATTAATTAGGGAGAGTTTATCCAGGAAATACATCAGGCATAGGAATTCTATCCAACACAGCCTTTTGAAGTGCAAATCACAGTCTCTCTAGCACTGTGAAGAAAGATCTTGGGAAGAAAGAGTGGGGTCACCGTGAGTGGCCCGAAAGAGCCAACTACTCCCACTGAGTAAAAATTTCAAGGGTGTAAATTTCAGCTGAATATGAAAATTCTGTTCCTCTCATCGGAGGAGTCTAGTATGAAAGGTACACACTGGTAGGTACTGAGCTCCTTATCCCTGTAGAAATGTCCCACAGGTCTACTGTGGAAGGTGGAAAGGAGACATCAGACAAGAGTTATACTCAGACATTTAATACCTTTTCCTACCCTGAGTTTTGATGAGATCCTCTGGCAAACCACCTCATTTTACAGATGAGGAAATAAAGGTCCAAGTTGGAAAGTGACCTGCTCAAGTGTCCAAAGTAAGCCTTCTTCAGGGCCTGGTAGGTCTAGGCCCCAATACCCTGGGGGTGCAGTTTTCACGTGTTTTTTTCCACCTCCATCAGGCCTTGAATTCTAGGGAAAGGCTTCTCATGATCACACTTTCCTTTGTTTTCTCACCTACTCCTTTCATTGCTCCCCACCAGGGAATGAGTGCCCCAAGCTGCAGCCTCCTGTCCATGGGAAAATCGAACCCTTGCAAACCATATATTCCTTCAAAGACCAGGTGCTCATCAGCTGTGACACAGGCTACAAAGTGCTGAAGGTACAGGGTCCTGCCAGGGGAGGGGTGGGTCTCCAGGCTAGAGAAATTCCCCAGAGCCTCCCAAGGCAGATGGGCTTCCAGAGCTTGTCCTGGTCCCACCATGGTATTTCCGAGCTTTCCCACAATGCGCCAAAAATTCCAGCCTTCTGAAAATTCAAAGCATGTGTCCCAGACTCTCCCTTCTGAAGGTGGTACAAAAGTCCAAGCAAAATATCCATTCAGCCCGACAGTCAGTACAAACAGCCTTAATAAAGTTCATCAGGCTTACCGGGTAGCTCTGGGACAGCTGAGCTTTTAAAGGTGGCAGGGGAGCACTGCTCATTATCTGAAACAGTGATTCTCCTAGGAATCCTCTGGTTAACTTAACAAAACCACCTCCCAGGCCTCACCTGAGATCAATTGAAACAGAATCTCTGGGGCAGGGCCTGTGATCATTTTGTCTGTTAAGGTGCCCAGGTGAGTCCAGCGTAAGCCAAGCTAGTGGACCGCTGCTCTCATGGAATGATAACCCAAGTGGGGTCCCCACCACACCAGCACATCACTAGTTAGAAATGCAAGGGCTTGGTCCCCAGGCCAGAGCCACTGATTCAGAAACTCTGGGAGGGGGCCTGGGACACTGATGCTCACTGAGTGAGGTTTGAGAGCCACGGCTCTGAAGAAGGCATCACCAGCACAGGTGTCCCTTCGAGACAGCTGCCCAGCCCCCAACCAACACCCGCCCCCCCCCAGCCCTGCCCTGGCACTAGGTGTCTCTCCAGAATAGGAACAGGCGACATGAACTCAGTGTCTGTCCTCCCCTTGACTTCAAGCCCTCGGAGGCCCCCATTGGGAAAGCCCAGCGGAGAACAGCCAGCTCTGGAGGGTGAGCGGGTTACACGGGGAAACAGTCACCAACCCACCCCCTCTCCTTTCCTCCCCTTCTTCATGCTTCTTCCTAGGATAATGTGGAGACGGACACATTCCAGATGGAGTGTCTGAAGGATGGGACGTGGAGTAACAAGATTCCCACTTGTAAAAGTAAGAACACTATCGGCTGGTTATAAGGGTCATGAGCCCCCCAGCACTGGGGGAATGTGAGCAGAGCCCACACCGGGTGGAGGGAGCCTGGCAAGTGCACCCTAAGAGGGATGGGGCAGGAGTTTTACAGACACAGTGCAGTTGGATGAAAAGCTCTCAAATGTTCCTTTCAGCAGTAAGGTGTTAGGATTTCAAAAGACACTGCTTGTGAATCCCAGTTTGCTTTCGAAATACTAATTTTACCTCTGCCTGCAGACAGATTGCCAAATTTGCTAGAGGAATAGCTAGTCTCCACATTTGAAACTAGCTCTGGCATTTGCTAATATAGGACACTATTTTGGCACTGGTGACCTTGACAGTCTTTATGTGGCCATCAGCTGTATCCGCTGTCTCCTGGGACAGCTGTGAAGGCAGGGTGGTGAGGTCAGCACAGTGGACCTGCACGAAGCAGGGGATTCAGCTCTGCATGGGTTCTTGGAACCCAGAGTTCTTGCCTTGGCTCTGCTTCTAACCCATGCTGTGATCATGGATAAGATCCTTCACCTCAGCTATAAAGAGGTTTGGACTAGCCTTAATATTCTAGAATATATTCTAGTGGTTCTGAAATAATGTGATCCATATAAATCCTCCAGTAAGTTTTGTAAAAATACAAACTGACAGCAGCCATGCCCTCTCCCGCTACCCAGGTGATTTTAATGCAAGACTTGTAAGGACCACAGTTTTAGAGGACATCTGTGGCAAAAGTGATGGGAGGAGGCATAGTGACAGAAAGTAAAAGAGAAGGGAAGGAGGGGAGGAGGATTTCTTTTTGAATGGAGAGGTGGGACGTCAAGAAGTAGAGTGGGTCCCCAGCCAGCCCCAGCCCCAATTCATGAGCCTATATGAACTTTGAAGTGCTATTCCCTTCCCTTGTCCTAAATGACTCTGGTCCATTAAGCAGGCAGATGCATTCCCAAGGGGACACTCTCAGGGTGGGGCTCCCTTGAAGCAAATCCCAGGCGTAATTTTGGAGCGGAAAGTGCTTGTTTTAAATTTTCTTTTTAATAGGACATTGTGGCTGGAGTCAGAGACCAGTGTAGGAAAGAGGGGCATTTTTTGACTCCAACAAAAAGTTTCAACAGACGTTTACTGGTTGCCTATGCAGAAGTCCATAGGGAATTCAGACGGAAAAGACAAGGTCCAGACGTTAAAGAACTCAAATGCCAGCAGACACGTGTGCCACCGCCTCCAGCAGGTGGCTCCTGTGTGGTGCTGTGACTGAGGCCTTTGTGAAGCACTCAAGGAGCATTCTGAAGGAATCGGAGGACAAGGGGTAGAAAGGACAGGATGTTGCTTTGGAGACAAGAAGTTTTAGATTCCAACCCAGACTCCACCAGTTCAGCATGCCTGAACCATTGGCTCATCCTCATTTGGCCTGTTTCCAGCATTGTTGATTGTTCTGAGGACTAATTGAGATTCGGGTTCAATCCCTGGGTCGGGAAGTTCTCCTGGAGGAGGAAATGGCAACCCACTCCAGTATTCTTGCCTGGAAAATCCCATGGAAAAGAGGGGCCTGGCAGGCAACAGTCCATGGGGTCACAAGGAGTCAGACAGACATGACTGAGCACAACAACGGAGTTAATGTACACATCATACCTAAGGTGCACCAGGAATAAGCAAAAACTCAACAAAAGCTTGTTCATCTCCCCCATCCAACACCCTTTATAAGGAGAGGTTTTGGTCTCTCTTTCACACTTTTGGAAATTTTGGTAATAATTTTTTTTTCCCTAATGAGACACACACTTTTTATGGTAACAGAAGTGTTGGTAGAGCAGGGCAACTCATGTGATTGATGGTACTTTTATGTGACATATTAATATACAAAAGTATCAGGAAAAGAGGAATTTTTTCCTTCCTAATATGGCCTGGTTCTCCCACACACCGGTTCTCAGACACACCGGCATCTCTGCTTGTTCACTGAGTAGGTATTTATGGAGCACTTTTGTTCCAGGCATGTGCCAGGTCCTAGGAGAGATGCAAAGGCAAAAAGGACTGAGAAGTTGAGAGTCCCCAGGGAAAGGGGTTGAGACAGACAGGAAGTGTATGTGTGCAGTGAAGGAGACTTGCATGGGAACAGGAAGTGGGAATTATGGGGTGTGGTCCTGGCCCTGCCTCTGCCTGCTGCGGTGACTCCAAACAAGTCTTGCTCTGCTCTGATGCCATCTGTCAAATAAGGGTTTGGAACAGATGAATGCAAAGCTTGCTCAGGGAGCAGAATGTTATCATTGCCGCGAGCCAGGACTTATGGCTGTGCAAGTTCTCAGAATGGTACACATCCCACAATCCCAAGCTGTCCTTCACACTGACTGTACCTGCACTGTGCATTCTTAATCAATTCTGGTGGAGCAATTTCTGTGTTTCCTGCATAAACCATTTCTGCTTTGCTTGCTAATTTTTCTTTCTCTTCTTTTTCTCTCTCCCTTCTCTCTGCTTCCTTTCTCTGCACCTCCTAACCCCTCTTTGATCTTCATCATGGTGGCAGAAACGGAAATGGATGTGGAAAGCGAACCTGAGTCAGAGCAAGTGGCAGAGTGAATGCTGGGAACCCACACTGTGCAGACATCCAGGAATGGACCACTCACCAGACCCCGGGTCCCAGGGCTCCTCCATCCCTCCCCATCCTCCCAACACTCCATTTTCCATTTCAGTGCGGGTTAGAATGGATGCTGAACAAGGCAACACAGGCCCAAGCAGTTGAAACTGCCTCATGTATGAGAACAACTCTCCTTCTGAGAGTTCACCCATCATTTAAACATTATGCTGGAAAATAATGAAAAGACAATGGGGGATTTCTTTTTTAGCACTTCTATGTGGACTATACTCTTGTGAAAGGAAAAATGGCTTTGATTCTAGAGACACTTGATTTAATTTATATTCAAACGCTTAGGAGGACCAGGTCAAAGTGAGCCCTGATTTCTACTCCACATCTCAAGGTTAAATGGGCCGGAGTCACTTTGTGACTTTAATATTTGTACCTGTTGCTACTTTCTTAACAACCCTGAGTAAGCGAAGTTAACAATAACTCATATAATGTGGGTTTTTAGGAAACCTAGATCTAGTCTCACACCCAAAAGTTCTCTTCCACCTGTACCTAAAATGGGGCTAAAATCCCATCACTAGAAGATCTTTCCTCTGGGGCTTACAAAGTTTGCATTTCTGAAAACTTCCTAATTAAAGTTTTTCAAAAGATAGGCATCAGACTTGAAAACAGCAGTGTTCAGCTTTGGAGTCATGGGACGTCACTGGGTTATAAACAATGATGCAGAAGGGGCTGCAGAGGTTGGGAGTCTCTGCTTCAGCCTGAACAAAATCTAGGTAGACATATCAAAGAACCCTTGCATTACACTGTGCCTGCTTATTAGTTTATTCGCTGATTGAATGGCCTCTTGATGAGGGCAGAATCCTGCAAAGTTGGCCAAAGAAAGGTCCAGAGACTGAAGTGCCATTCTGGGTCAAGGGTGCCCCTGAGAGAGGAGCTGGGGCATTCACTAAAAATAATCATTAGTTGAATCGATATTTTTAACAGTACAAAGGATAACATGCCTTGCACTCAGTGTGATAGAGAGGATCATCATTTAGGTGGAAGATATGATATGAACCCAAATATTTATAATACCAGTAAACAAAAGATACATGCATCAGAGGGTGAAGAATAAAGGACCGTGCAAAGAAAAATGTGGAAGCAGCTGTATCCAATTAAAAGAATGAGAAAATACTTTCAAGAAGCAGCAATGTTTGATCAAGGTCGAAGGGTGGGCAGAGCATGAACCACAGGGTTTCCCCGAGTGGGAAAGCAGCAGCACAGTGAGGGGTCCTTGAAACTGGAGCACAAGGGCACCACGGGAGGGATGAAGATGGGACTGGGGTCTGGGTGGGCGGGGCTGGGCATTTCCGGATCTTGAGGGCCAGGTGAGCCAATTATGTGTGGTTGCCTAGGATGCCCCTAGACTGTGTCAAAGCATCTTCAGGATGTAGGCTCAAGAAAAACATGTCTGAAGGGAAATAAATGACAGCAAGAGTGAGAGTGAAGATAGGGTGTGGGTAGCAGAGCCTGACGCAGAGACGCAGGAGAAAGGG
This sequence comes from Capricornis sumatraensis, assembly GCF_032405125.1. NCBI lineage: Eukaryota > Metazoa > Chordata > Mammalia > Artiodactyla > Bovidae > Capricornis > Capricornis sumatraensis. Next base: position 186,389,369 of record NC_091069.1, read on the forward strand.
AGCCCGAGGGAATGGAGGGAGGAAGCGTATTTTGATTCCAGGGTGTGGAAGTGACCAGGTGCGCTTTAGAGAAGACGTCAAGACCCTTCCTCAAGCAAAGAAGATGGCTGTAATAGCAGCTTCATCAGTGAGCCAAGTGACTTCTCTGGAGGGAAGTGAAAGCAGGCCCTCAGTCCAGACAGTCTCTGCTAGTGCTGGACACGTACAGGCTCTCAGGGGCTTGAACACCTAGCCATGTCTAACACCAGCCCTGGAATTGCTCCACCTTGGAAGAAAAGTTATGACCAACCTAGATAGCATATTCAAAAGCAGAGATATTACTTTGCCGACTAAGGTCCATCTAGTCAAGGCTATGGTTTTTCCTGTGGTCACGCATGGATGTGAGAGTTGGACTGTGAAGAAGGCTGAGCGCCGAAGAATTGATGCTTTTGAACTGTGGTGTTGGAGAAGACTCTTGAGAGTCCCTCGGACTGCAAGGAGATCCAACCAGTCCATTCTGAAGGAGATCAGTCCTGGGTGTTCTTTGGAAGGAATGATGCTAAAGCTGAAGCTCCAGTAGTTTGGCCACCTCGTGCAAAGAGTTGACTCACTGGAAAAGGCTCTGATGCTGGGAGGGATTGGGGGCAGGAGGAGAAGGGGACGACAGAGGATGAGATGGCTAGATGGCATCACTGACTCGATGGAAGTGAGTCTGAGTGAACTCCAGGAGTTGGTGATAGATAGGGAGGCCTGGCATGCTGCGATTCATGGGGTTGCAAAGAGTCGGACACGACTGAGCCACTGAACTGAACTGAACTGAATACTAGATACTAGGTTTTGAAGATAATTTGGGCAAAATAAACTGCTAGACCTAAGTTAAGGGAGACAAGGCTCATACAAAGATCCAGACACTAATCAATGATATTTCCTAAAAAAGGAAGAAAAAGCTGCTTTGAGACTCATCAGGAAAATACTTGTAAAATTGTTTACAGGTTTAGATAGTAAATATTATTGCCTCTTGCTGTCGTAGTGCTGACCCTTACACACTTCCCCCACCCCCGCCCCCCCAAAATAGAAGGGTATCTCTACTTTTGGGCAATCAAAATAAATGGTAGCGATTCATCCAAGGGGATTGGAGGCTAGGAAACACCACTAACCAGTTCTCTGGGTGTGTTTGCCTTTCTTGTGGATAGGAGGTACCTACCTGCATTTATTCCCATCCTTCATCCCTCTCCTCCATGCTGGAGGCTCTTAAGATCAACTATGTTTTAAGCTAGATAACACTCTATTTAATAAAAAAGATAAATTTCAAATTCTAAAATTAAAAATCACAATTTCTGAGTAGCATCTCATGGGTAAATTGCCCCTGTTTCTGTTTTCCAAGGTGAGCAGGTAAAATTCAGGAGGAAGGAAACTGGCTTTAGAATGTGATCCTCTGACATCAGACAGCTAATGTCCAGCCTTACCAGAATATTGATTATAGGCCATTTTTTACTAGAAAACAGATTCTAATAACTGTCCATCTGGTTTACTTAAAAAAAGCACTGAGTTTAAGATCAGGTCTAGTTCTCTGATTCACTGTGTGACCTTAGACCAGTCAAGTCTCCTCTCTGGCTCATCTGTAAGTAAAGATGATGTTCTAGATTGCCTAACTTCAGATTCCATTCCCCCCGGGAAGTTCTGAGCCCCTGGCATTCTTCAGTTCTGACAGAGGCTGTTTGGCCTAAGATTATGATTTCCTTAGAAATGAGCATCACCCCATAACAAGGCCCCTTGAAGAGATATTGACAGATTGGCTCTGCAGCCCCTGTCCTGGCTCCTGGCAGACTCATGCTGGCAACTCCCAAGACTTGCCTGGTCTGGCAAGTTCTCCTAAGACCACCTCTGAGGAGCAGGTATCTGTGGTCTTGTCCTTCAGCCAGCCCCCCAGGAGCAGCCACCCACAACCAGAGAAAATGTGCAGGTGAAGATGAAAGTTTGGTTCATCCTAGCTGCCCCCATCCTGCCTTCTGTGCCTGTGGGGAGCCAGCAGGGTGGGGCTGTGCAGGCATGCAGAAGTTGAGTTTTTGTTTGTTTTTGTTTTTTCTTAAATGCCAAGCTTCAAAGTGAACACAGTAACTGCTCTTACTCAGCATGTGGTTGGGGCTGGAAGAAGTGAAGTTTCTTTAGTTTATATGAGCCAGAATTTTCTCACTGAGCCACGGGTTTCATATTTGGACAAAAGAGGATAAGAGGATTGCACAATAGTACTGGAAGTTAAGGAGAGGGCCCTGGTGGGGAAAAGTCTAGGATCTGCTTGAATCTCAGCAGACCAGCCCCTGCCCTGGAATTGACACCAGACCAGGTGAGCTGACCACCCAGCAGGACTATCACAGATGGGAGAGAGCCCCAAATGCAAGGCTGTAACATTGCTCTCTGGAGGCAACCTGCACATCATATGAGACAGACCCACGAAGTTGCCCCAAGAAGAAGGGGCAAGGCCAACTGAGGGGTCTGCTCTCTTCCCCTCAGTTGTGGACTGTGGAGCCCCGGCAGAGCTGGAAAACGGAGTGGTCACCTTCTCCACCAGGAACAACCTCACCACATACAAGTCTGAGATCAGATATTCCTGCCAGAGGCCCTACTACAAGATGCTACACAATACCACAGGTGAGCCTTGCGTGCTTTCCCAGCCCACTCCCTCCTCACACTTTGGGCTCAGGGTGATGGACAGCCAGTCTGCTGGCCATCGTTTGAGAGGAACTGGGAGGAGAAACCCTTGGAGATGTGCCTCACCTCTCCCTGCCTCAGGCCTGCACCCCGAGAGTTAAGCTTCATGACACCCCAGCAGCATGACATACTGCTGGGACCTATATGACATACCCACACAGACACACTCACAGCCCCCCGCAATGAAGGAACCCTCAAAAAGATGTGAAGGCCAATCAGTTCTGCCTCCACCACAGACGAGAACCAAGAAAATGCTCCGAATTTCCCAGAGCCTCCAAGTCCTCTCTTTCGAAGAGGAATCGTGGCAGAGCTTGCAGAGCTCACAGGGCTAGTGTAAGCCTCATGAGATGGTGGGCACGACTGCGGTTTATGGAAGGGTTTATTAAGTGGGGAAGCAGGGGCGGGGCCAGTGAGCCACCCAGAGCTGTGTGACTAATGAGAAGTGCCCTCCCCAGGGTCTGGGCGGGGCCCCCACAGGCAGGAGTTAGATTGCTCAGAGGCTTAGACACCATACTGAAGAGCATGCCATTTATTTTAGAGGCCAATGGGGAGCTATTGTGATTTTGAGCCGAGACAGGACCAGATCAGATTCCCATTTTAGAAAGATGCTTCAAGTTGCAGACCAGACTGGCTCAGAGAGAACAGCATCAGAAAGACTCTTTGGAAGACTTGCAGTGATTCACAGTGGAGAAGCTAAGAGCTCAAATCTATTTTCCATGTGCTAAGAATCAACCACATTCTCCTTTTTCTTCAACCTTTATTCCCTCACCCAGGTGTATATACCTGTTCTGCCCAAGGAATCTGGATGAATGAAGTCCTGGGGAGAAGCCAGCCCACCTGCCTGCCAGGTACCTTGCTCTCAAGTTCTCTGCCTCAAGGTCCCATGCAAGGCACTGGGTCCACGGGTGCTCTGGCTGTTAATGGGGTAAGGGGTAGGGGGCATGATGCTTTGATTGCTTTTGAAGAGATATCTTTAGATGGTCAAAGGTCAGAAAAGCCTAGCCTCACATCTTCTCGAACAAACCAGCCTCTATGTTCAACCTGTTCTATCACAACAGGACACTTCTTGCCTCCTCTCTCTGCCATTCTGCTCTCTTCCTGCCAGGCTTCTCATCTCACACAGTTGGTATTTGTATCAGCTGTGCACCAGGAAAAGTGAGAAAGTGGGCACCTGCTCCTCAAGCACTCACTGTGTGGTAGTGAAGTGAAGTCACTTGGTCATGTCCGACTCTTCCTGACCCCATGGACAGTAGCCAACCAGCCTCCTCCGTCCATGGGATTTTCCAGGCAAGAATACTGGAGTGGGTTGCCATTTCTTTCTCCAGGGGATCTTCCCGACCCAGGGATCGAACCCAGGTCTCCCACATTGTAGGCAGATGCTTTACTGTCTAAGCCACCAGGGGGTAGAGGAGGTGGAAATCAGACAAGCACTAAATAACCATAGGACATAGGAACAAATTCTCCCAAAAAGCAGTATGCTCAAGTCTTAGTGACTGCTGTCTCCCCTGAGCTTACTTACTGACCCTACTTTAAAATGAACAAAGAGTTTTGTGGTAACAGGAAGTGTCCCTGTGCATATAGATTTGGGGGCTATTCTATGGATATTTGCATTGGTATTAAACAGATGAATGGTTTACATCATAATGATCAATGCACATATTCAAATTGACTTAGAATATTATAGCCCTAGATGCACACTCTAGGGTTAAATAAACAACCCTCCAAAAATTAAATATTCACAACACAGAAATTTACACTTCAAAAATAAATAAGAATAGTGATTCAATCAATAGTGATTGAAAGATATAATCATTCAAGAGAAGCAGCGTTGATTTCATCATTTGGTCGAACAGCAGTTGCTTTGCCATATGGTTCAGGGTTGAATGGCATTCATATTTTACTGAATTAGAGTGTTGGGTAAACTGAGATAGTATATTATTTGAATGGTACATTTTAGTAACCTTCAATAGTGACTCAGTAGATTTCTAGATTTAGGTATTAAAATGGAAAGGCTATGGAGCCGTCTACCAGACCTGAAGAAAGTTTTAGCATTTGGGCATCAGCTTTGGCCATCACAACGGCTACAAGATCTCAGAGAAGGAAGACATTCCTACATGTGGTTGTCTGGGAGCAGAGAAATGAGGATGGGTTCGGAAGACTTCACTTAAGAGTGCTTTCAATCTAAGCAAGAATTCAAAGAATTCATGAGGATCTGGAAGAAGGAAAAGGTCAACCCATCCACACTCTGCTGGCCCCCATCATCTCAGGTAGGCTTAGCCAGGAGCACACCTAAGGGCCACAGCTGGGGAAGCCTTGGAGAAAATGGGGAATGGTACAGCTGTGGCAAACTTGAGATCAAATCCCCATTTTGCTAATACTATGTGCACTGCTAATACTATGGCAGTGTAGGTAGGTTCCATCCTGGGCAGTCCTGTTGTGATGTCTAGAAGTGGGTGAGGCACTACGCTGGGAGTCAAGGGCCCAGCTTCCAGTCCTGGTGTTGCCTTTTCCTGATCTCCATCTTTGGTAAGTCATCTGACCTCTCCGGGGCTAGGATTTCATACCTCAGAAGTGGGGGAGCAGAATCAGGTGATCCATGGCGCTCTATGACTCTCGATGGTCATCACCCTCTAGATTCAGACAAAGCACGTTGGACATGAGTCTTGAAATTCTGGCAACACCTAGTCCTGAGCAGAACATGGTGTATCGTTGAACCAGGCCAGAAAATTCCAAATTCCCTTCTAAAACACTAAGATTGAATGCAGAGACAAGCCAGAATAGAGAAAGCCATTTCAACTGGCATCATCATATCCACCTTTCCAAGGAAACTATTAAGCAAATATTATTTTCCTCTTATATTACACTGAGAGAATGAAGGACCAAGAGGGTATAATGACTTAACCAAGGTTACCTGTGAAAAGTTAGAGGCAAAACTGGAAGGTGGACTCAAGACTTTTGGTGTCAACACAAGCAATGCTGAGCCACTCTTGACTCTGCCGTCCTCAGGAACCCAGGATTCCAGAACATCACAATTTTGTTTTTAGGGCCCTCCCTCAGTACCTCCAGTCTTCTAGGGCCCAAATCTGATTTCAGCACAGCTGAAGCGCTAGTATTTCCAGTCAAGTCTTCTGTCCCAGGAAAGACTGGATGGAGAACAGTAGCAGATGAAAAGAGTGGCCCCATTTCAATGAGCACTCTCGAAGGCTCGTGGCATCATTCAACATCTTGAAAGGACAAGAGCATATAAAGAAGAAAAAAAGACTTCAGTGGAAAAAATGAAGCTAGAATCCAAAGAAACAGGCTCCACTCCTGGCTCTGTCACTAATGACTTTGAATATGTCTCTTGCATTCCCTGAACCTCAATTTCGCCGTCAGTAAATTAGCCGTTCTCCAAGCTTCCCCAGCTTGGAGAGATTCTGTGACCTGAGGCATGCCACTGGCACCTTGGTTGGAAAAAGGCACCGTTCAGTGCTGGCTTTGTTCTGACCATGGATTGAGCCACAGGCATGTCCCTCATCAGATGCGGGCCTTGCAGCACTCAATAAGTTGCTGCACAGGGCTAGTCACAGACAAGCCTTGAGAAATCACTCTGTAGGCTGCTGCTTATAATTAGGATTCTGGCCTTCAACTCTGAAAGGCTTGGCCACAGCCAGTTAGCAAAACCCAGATCACATCTGGCCTGGGGTGAACAGCAGGGTGCCTTAGACTCACATAAAACATCCGGAAGAAGAGCATCTGAAAAGCATTAGGTTGCTGGAAGCCTGACCTCTCAAAGTTGCCAAGACAACTCAAATGCTCCTTGGTCTTTAAAGGATTACTGAAAGTATCCAGGGCCAAGGGGTGTAGCCCTGGCAATTTGCAACCAAGAGGTCAATGCTCACACCAGGCTTACCTACCAGACCTAAGCACTCTGCTGGGAGGGGCCCTTGTGAGCTTGTTCTTAGCCAGCAGGGGACTGGTACTGAAGACCCTCTGCTCATGGGCCAAAGGCGTTTGGCTGCAGGAGACTGGTGGTGCATGTGCATGCTCGGGGTACAGCTCGGTGGAATGAAGTTTGATCAGACCTTTCTTCTTCCCCTGAAGGTACTACTGGGTTCCTGGGTGCAATGATGGATGGCTCAGAGCAGAGCCCATGCATCATTGCTTGTAGATTATGCCACCTTTCTCTAAGCTTGGATGCCCTGGCCATCCCTTCACAGCATGTGTCCCAAAGGCCAGAGAAGAAAAGGATACAGGGCATGAGACCATGCTCTTCATATGTAATGAGGCATTGTGGAATACAGGATAAGACATTCGTCTTAGAATCTAGTTAAGCCCCTGCTTAACAGCAATGTGACCTTGGGTCAGTCACTTACCCTCTGGACAGTTTTATTCACCTATAAAGTGAGAGTGGCCAGGGCAAATGAAATAAAAATCAAAGGAATTTGTAATTTAAAGGATCCTTGAAGATCATTTTGACCAACAGTCTCATCTAGCAGATCAAAAAGTGAAATCCAGGGAAGGAAATTTACTTACCAGAGTCACACAGGACAGAGGGGAGAAAAGCCAGATCAAGACCCCAAGTGTCTTGTTTTCCACTCCAGTGTTTGCTGTGACCTGATAGACAGTCTTTTAATCTGTCTCTCAAAGCCATTGACCTGTGGTTTTCAGAAGTTTTCCAAGTGCCCATAGCATGGACCACATCTGGGTTCTGAGATGCCTTTTCTAGAGAAGAAAGGGGCAAAGGGGACTGCTGCTAGAGATAGCCCTGGTTAAAGATGATCCAGACCGCAGGTGGTCTTGGCTGGAAGGGTTCAGGATGGGGAAGGCCCACAAGTAACCTGGTCTGGTCCATAGAGGGTCCTGGCTACAGAAGTGTCAGACTACAGAGGAGCCAGGCTAGAAAGACTTAGGTCAAAAATGACCCCATTCAGAGCTTTCCCAGGCCAGCATGGCCCCCAGACGTAGGCCAGGGTCCACGGTGGCATAATCTACAGTGGGTGAGATGTGCATTTCTTTAAGAGGCTCTTTGCACCTGGCTGACCTGACCAGTCTCCTTTTCTCCTTCCGCCCCCTCCTTCTCCTTACAGTGTGCGGTCAGCCCTCGCGCTCGCTGCCAAACCTGGTCAAGCGGATCATTGGTGGCCGCAATGCCGAGCCCGGCCTCTTCCCGTGGCAGGCCCTGATTGTGGTGGAGGACACCTCGAGGGTGCCCAATGACAAGTGGTTCGGGAGCGGGGCCCTGCTCTCCGAGTCCTGGATCCTCACGGCCGCCCACGTGCTGCGCTCCCAGCGCAGAGACAATACAGTGACACCTGTCTCCAAGGAGCACGTCACCGTCCACCTGGGCCTGCACGACGTGCGGGACAAATCCGGGGCTGTCAATAGCTCGGCGGCCCGAGTGGTGCTGCACCCAGACTTCAACATCCAGAGTTACAACCATGACATCGCCCTGGTGCAGCTGCGGGAGCCCGTGCCCCTGGGGCCTCGCATCCTCCCCGTCTGCCTGCCGCCGCCCGAGCCCGCAGGCCCGGCACCCCACGTGCTGGGGCTGGTAGCCGGCTGGGGCATCTCCAACCCAAACGTGACGGTGGACGAGATCATCGGCAGCGGCACGCGGACCTTGTCGGACGTCCTGCAGTATGTCAAACTACCCGTGGTGCCCCACGCCGAGTGCAAGACCAGCTACGAGTCCCGGTCGGGCAACTACAGCGTCACCGAGAACATGTTCTGTGCCGGCTACTATGAAGGCGGCAAGGACACGTGCCTAGGAGACAGCGGTGGCGCCTTTGTCATCCTCGATGATGCCAGCCAGCGCTGGGTGGCCCAAGGCCTGGTGTCCTGGGGAGGCCCTGAAGAATGTGGCAGCAAGCAGGTGTATGGGGTCTACACCAAAGTCTCCAACTATGTGGACTGGGTGTGGGAGCAGATGGGTTCCCCGCAGGGCCTGGGCGAGCTGCAGGTGGAGCGGTGAGTGCCACACTCCAGCCTGCCAACCGCCCTGCCCAGCCCCAGCAAGACTGCACCACACCCCACTAATGACAACACACTCCACTGTTACTCACAAGACCAAGGCATGGACACGCTGTTCCCACCCTCCCAAGATGGCTCCTGGCTCCCTGAGAGGCAGCAATGTGTACAGGAAAAGGCCCTACATAGGAAACCTGGGTCCCTGGCCCTGGGGCAAGTCCCTTTCCCTCTCTGGGCTTCACTCTCCCGCAGGACGGGGAGGGAGCTAGACTCAGGCCAGTGCCCAGACTCCTCTCCTGGAATGCCCAACCCAAGGGCCTCATTCACTCCTAGTTGTTCATCAGACCCAGTGGCCCCACCGTTGGTGTAACTGAGCTTGGACCTGACTGTGAGAAAATGTTTCCTTGCCTAGAGCTGAGTCCATATATTTTCCCTACTCTGCCCTCTGGGTCTAGACCCTTTTCTAGCAGAAAAGCCCTCAGATTTGAGGAGACAGGGAAGACAACCCAGAGGCCTCTCTCTCTAAATATAAGGCCGTGTAGTACTGTCATCCCTGGGTTTTCTCTCCCCAAAGCTTCTTACAGTCCAAGCCTTATCCCTTCTGTACCCTGTTAAAGGATTCTCAAAGGACAAAGAGAAAGCTGGGAAACTCTGTGATGACCAGGGGGAGGAGAAGAGCAGTGGGAAGCTTTCCAACCCCATTAAATTCGTATCATCAACGCAGAACACTTACTGGGTACATCCACAGCTGACTCTCCAGACAAGCGCGAAGCAAGCTTCCGGTCTTGAAATGTGTCACCTGAAAGGGCTACCCGAGCCCCAGCCCTAGATGTGGAGACTCAACCCGATTGCTTGGAGAAAGAGAAGGCTCACACCATGCTGCTGTGCCTCTGGGCAGGGAAACGGAAGAAGGGGGGATTATATGAGTGACCTCCTCCCACCAGACCCCCTTCCCCCCACAGCATGCCTGCAGTCTGAGCTCTACAGAGAGCCCACCTCGCATGAATGTTCTGAGGGACCCACTCCTCCAGCTTCCAGAAGCCAAGTCAAGAGAAGCAGGGTCTTCCCCAAGAAAGGCAGTAAGAGGAGACGGAGAGCCCAGAGTCCTGGGTTCAAGCCGCAGCTCTGCCCCCAGACTGGCTTGTAACTTTTGACAAATTGCTTTCCCTCCCTGGGCCTCAGTTTCCCCATTTGTAAAAGGAAGGCATCGGATCCCCCTCAGGGTCCTACCAGCTCCAGCGTTCACTGCTTCCAATGCCAGCAACCTCTCCCTGGCTATCCCCAGCCTGCCCGTCCTCCTCCCTGGGGTTTGCTCTCCTGGGGACTCCCCAGCAGAGACAGAAGCCTTGAGAAGGATTCCAGGAGAGCAGTTGGGAAGCATCTGCTTTTCCAGCTGGGTCCTGACAGCACACTCCTGTGTCTGTGAGCGGTGCGTGTAGAGGATGCTATACTTTGCATATTTATATCACAAGCTTCACTCCTCTGTAAGGTGCCTCTGCGATGTTTCCTCCATCAGGGGACCAAAATGGAAATAAATCCTCTGTGGCTAACCAACAGCCTTTGTTTGGGGGTTTGGTTATTGCTGATGTTTGTTCGTTTTGACCTTTTGAAGAAAATCTGACCCTTCATTAAGCCACAATCTCTCTCACCGTGGAAAGGGTACAGTTTTTGTCACCTGGACATTATCCAAGAAAGGGTGACGAGAAATGGAGTTGGTTATGGACATGTGTCCTCTCAAAGGCTACCTCTTCCATCATAGAAGTGCCTGCTATTTAAGTCCTTCAGTTCAAAGTGCCCAGATAAGCATAGAAAGCAAGATCGTGTGTACCCAAGTCTCACGCAGGCAAGGGGAGTTCAATGTCATGAGAGGAGCGGAGATCATAGTATTACGGGAATTTGAGGAGGGGGGGGTTCACACAGCTAAAAGGGGTCTGGGTAACTTTTCAAAGGGGTTACAAAGAATACACTTGGGAGATGGGAGGGCAGGGCAGAGGGGACAAAGGTCAAGTAGAAAAGTGTGCCCCGAGTGGATGGGAACAGAGGGTGTAGGGGAGAGTGGACAGTCTTGAACGTCATCCTTGTGTTAGTCCTGTAGCCAGTGACTGCCTAATTTGGGGCATATCAGAATCACTTGTGTTTATTAGGAATGCAGGTTCCTAGGTCTCACCAATGGGAGGTTCTGAATCAATAGGCTGAGTGTGGGCAGCAGGCTGTGGAAAGTGGAGGGGGTGGAGGGAGGTACCAACCTAGAGAGTGATAGGGAAGTCACTGCAACCATTCTGGAGAGAGGCGGTGCAAACACCAGACCAAGGAAGGGCGTGACACTGCAGATGTGGGGGTGGAGTCTGAAAGCATTCAAGTAGTGTAGTGGGTAGAGCTTGGTGCAGAGGCATTGCGTGAAATAGTGCAGACAGGAGATGTGGCGGAACACAAGCTAATATGTTAGTGAGGGCTCCCATGTCATACACTCATAGTTTGTGTTTGGGGTTTGTATCATATTGAAACTGTCATGCTTTTTATACTACTGAGAACTGAAAGAATCCTACATTATACCTTACACTTTATATGCAGCTGGTTTCAGGGACTATCAGTCTTGTGTTCCATCACATCCTCTAGGTTTTTGGATTTATATGGTTGATGTATTGAGACACTGAATTGTCATGGGGTTGCATGAAGAGCACACTGTGACATTACTCTGCTTCTCCTGGTGATTTTTTTTTTACCAGTGGCTGATTAAAGATGGTGGCTGAAGAAAAGGGAGGCAACAAAGACACTGTCTGTGCAGACATTAACAGACATCTGGGGATGTCAGACAAAGGGGAGATGGCTGGTGAAGGATGGAGACCAGGACTTGGTTTTGCTATGTTTGAGGAGTTTATGAGCAATCCAGTTGGAGATGTAGAAAGGAGGAGTCCAGAGGAGAAGGCAGATTAGAGACACTGATTCACCAGGGTCTAAGTGGTGTGATGGCATGGGAAGAAGTGGCATCATCCACTGGAAAGGAAAAGAAAAGACGAGGGGGCTGAGGACTAAAGAAGGGAAACACCAGCATGGATTGCATGGAGAGAAAAAGAAGAACCCCAAGAAAGAGAAAAGGGAAATCAGAAACACAGAAAGAAAAGAGCTTCAGAAGCCAAGGAGAGAAAGTATCCAGAAGAAAAAGGTGATCAACAATGCAAATGAGCCGGGACAGTCCAGAGGACACGTGCAGGCTGGATGTTCCTAGGCACCGGGACCATCAACTTCCAGCAAGTCTGGAAGAGGATCCAGGGAACAGACCCATGCTCATGTTTAAGTCCCTAGCCCTTCCTCCCCCTTCCTTTATGCTGCATGTCCCTAATCCTCCTCCCCTTCCTCCTCAATAGCCTCTTCTTTCTTTCCCACTTTTCTCTTCCTCGCTCTCTCCCTACCTCTCCCTCCCATTGTCTCCCTCCTTCTCTCTTTCTCTCTCCAGCTTCTCCTAGGTTTTTTATCTCTTTCCTGAGGCAGCCTCTCTGGAACGTCTTTGCCCAGTTCTCCAGGTTTTGCTTCCTTGAAACCAATCCATACAAACCTCTTCTTCTTGTCTGGCTCTTCAAATGAGTTTGTATTTTCAGACTTTGGTTTCTGTTTTGCTCTTTCATGAGTCAAAGCTGTATCTAGCCTCACCTAAAACAACAGATGCTCCAGCTTTAACAGCGGGCAGCTACAAGGTGAGGAGAATTCTTAGAGACGAAGAATACATGAGAGAAAATTTCAGAAAGAGTGTCCTCTTATACGTGTAAATATCACCACTGAAGTTCCAGTTATGGGTCTGGAGCCATTCTGTCTCCATGTATGATTACAAATCTATCAGATTGTCACATGGCCACTTTATGTCCAAGTTTGTGCGAACCATGGTGCTTTGTTCTTTTGAGTCCACCTCCGAAGGACAGGGAAGGATGTGGATACTGAGTGTCAATTTTCTTTCCAGAAGCTTGACTATGGAAGAAAGGACAGGGAGAGACTATGGAATGGATGAGAAGCTGAGAAAGTGGAAAATTCAATTTTTAGCATGAAAAGTCTTGATCATGTTTTGGAGGCATAAAGAAAGGAGAAATGCAAGATAGAGGAGAAGGGCATGAACCCTCAAAACCAGGTCCCCAAGAGTTTGGAAGTGAGGGGATCCAGAGCCCAGAATCAGTTCTGAAGAGATGTTTAGAGAGCGAGTAGAGACAAAGGAGGATGGTTTCTCGTGGCCTTTGTGTTTGTTGAAACTTTTTCTACAAACTTTCCATAACGTGACGGTTGGCAGGTCTGGGCTTATAGTCTGTAGTCTAGCAACCCCCACTGAGAAGGACCTTCTAGCAAAACTCCCAAGGCAGGCTTTTGTCGGCCTGTCCAGTGTTACATTCCCATCTCTGAGATCACTGTGACCAGAGTGTAAGAGGCTTTCACTAGTCGAGGCATGGTCACATTCCTGCCCCTAGAACCAGAGCGAAGATCGTTGCAACTCAGGCTAAAGGGACAAGAAATGGGGAAAGACAGGACCCCAGAGGGAACTTCGGGTGCTATTACTGAAAGGGGCAAGGATGCTGGGAAATCAAAAATAACAGATATTCCTAATAGAGGGAGATGAGCTAGCAGCTTTTGCAAAGGGCAAGGTGGAGCCCAGAGTGTGACCTGTCCTCCTTCCCTTGGCTGCAGTGTGTGGGATCCCCAAGTTCTCCCGGAATCTGTTGGCCAGGATCATCAATGGACGCCCCGCCCAGAAGGGCACCACCCCCTGGATTGCCATGCTGTCACACCTGAATGGGCAGCCCTTCTGTGGGGGCTCCCTTCTAGGTAAGGAGAGGTGGAAGGGGTGGGGGATCCGGCATTAGAGGGTGGGGTAGAGGAAAGGGACCTGGCCCTCTTCTTGGAGACTGACAAGGTTTCTTCACTGAGAAGCTTCCACTCCAGCAGCAGGGCCCAGAAGCACAATGTGGTGGAAAGAGCCCTTAGCTGGAGCAGGGAGACACTTGCTCTGCTCCAGCTGGGTCCTTCAGGCAACGTTTCCTGAGCCCTGGTCACTCTCTGGCACTGAGAAGGGTCAGGGAGTCAGAGCCTTAAACATAGACTACAACACAAAGCACTTCCATGCAGCTCAAAGTCAGGGTGTGCCGGTGCCCTGGGCCGAGGGGAGCCAGGAAACCCACCCTAGAGGAGTCAAAGAAGGGAGACTCACAAAGCTTTGAGTGCAATGCTTGAGAATCGAGATGTATCTTAAATGCTACTCCAGGTTTATAATCATGTTCTTAAAAGTCCCCTCCCGAGACAACATGGATTGAAAGAAGGGTTAATCTGGAAGCCAAGAGTCCAGTGAGGTGGCTAGATTGCAGTAGTGAGGAGCGAAGTCATTAGCCTCAGAATAAGAATAGGGGACGAGGGATGGAAACAGGCAGATTCAGGGTCAAAGCCATTGGAAAAGGGAACTGTCAGAGTTTTGTAATGGACTGAACATGGTTGGGAGTGGCAGCAAGGGCAGGAAAGAAATGATTCATGGCTCTTCCTATCACAGTTCAGCCCAGATGAGCTAAGGTCCATCCCAGCTCTGACATCATAATAAAAATTAATAGCAATCTAGAGTCCCTCTGACCCCATCACAGAGGAGGAAGGCATGGAGGGGTCCGCCTCTGCTTGGGCAGCTCTAGGGTTGCTGGCCTCGCCTCACCCTGACCCACCCTCTCCTCCAGGGTGCAGGAGAGAACAGCTCCCTGACAAGGGCCCCCTGCGGGGAGGTGCAGGCACTGGTGAGGCTGCAGCCTGCTCATCTGGGATGTGTGAAATGGTAACCCAGAGGGGCTGATCCTTATATTCCCACAAACATGAAGACAGGAGCTCTCACTCTATGGAGCCTCTCAGAGGGTCACAGTGAGTGAGCACAGGTTAAAGGGGAGCCCAGTGGGGAGCAGGCAGGGGAGAGAACCAAGAATGAGAGGGGTTAGAAGGACAGAGACAAAAACAGAGAAAGAGGCATGTCAGAGACCTAGAGAGGGGAGCGAAGGGAGATGCAGGGCGAAGCGAAAGGAAACAAGTACAAACAGAGAAAGAGAAGCTGGTAGGGCAGGAAATGAGAGATAGAGAATCATGAAAGAAAAGCAGGGGAAAGCATCAGAAAATAACAGAGACGGGAGGAGCAGACAGGGAGAGTGGAAGAGAGCAAAGACACTGCTGATTCTGTTAGAATGTGTTCTATGTAAAAGAGACGGATTAAGTGCCCATGGCTTAGGGTTAGATTCCTTTTCGGAAGCCTTGGGTGTTTCACTTCAGTGATGTTCAGGGCTCACTGCGTCTCCTGCATGTTTGTTCCCGCCTCTCCACCCTCAGCCAAGCTACAAGAGCTCTGCAAGATATCCTCAGCCTTACCCATAGCCCTTCTCACCTAGGGTCTCTCTCCTCCTCCTGTTGTCTAGTTTTGTAGAGGGAAGGAGAGGCAGGAGAAGGCGTAAGGAACAGAGAAGCTGAGGGACAGACAGAGGGAACCTGCCCATTCAGTGCCCACCACGAAGCCTGTGCAGAGGGGTCCTGACTCAGGGACTCACTATCTGCAGAACTGGGAGATGAAGCTATGTCTTGGTCTCATCATTGCTCTCCCCAGCCCTGTTCCATGGCAGGCTTCCTAATCTGGGTACCTCATTCCACTTTATCCACTTGGAAAATTAGCCAGGAGCCCCTGGCTGTAGACAGGAATCAAAAATACCACCAGGGGAAAGAGGATGGCCTGTGTAGGGCACTATCCTGAAGCCAGTAGCCAGAGCACATGGCTGCTCCCGAGAGGGCCAGGGACCTGCACAGAAAGGGACCTCTGCCCGCAACTCTGAACTCTGCTTTGATGCCCACACTCCAAAGCCCTGGTACCTTTCTTTCTGTTTGGCTTATCCCAGTATGTCTCTGGGCTCAGCTATTTATGGGTTTGTCACCTGATTCACCTTAGGGATGAACCAAGCCCTGATCCTATATTAAGCAAAGAGCAGGAATGTGTCCAGCAAGGGAAAAAAGAGCCAAGATACAAGAGATGTGCTAGGCTGATCATCAGGAGACCCACGGTCAGCCCTGGTCCTGCCACCCACCTGCAGAGCTGCCCTAGACGTCCCCGCTCCCCTCGGGCCTCAGAATCCATATCTATAAAATGAGAGGTGTGGGTCAGAGCAGTGGTTCCCAGCCTTCGTGACAGCCGAACTTTGGGGGCACTTTTAAAGTGTGTTTGTACCTGGGCCTCACTCCACGACGTAGATGGTCTGGCTGAAGCTCAGACATTGTTTGGGGAGGATTTCTTTGTTTGTTTTTAATTCCCCACATGATTCTATTATAAATGTGTACTCAAGAATCATGTACAACAATACTTTTCAAACTTTAATACGCCTAGAGATTACTTGAAGTTCTTTTTAAGATTCTCAGATTTTACTACTGAGTACAGAGTCTGATTCAGTAGACCTGTGTGGGGGCCTGAGAGTCTGCATTTCCAAGAAGCTCCCAGGTGAGGCTGATGCCACTAGTTCAGGGACCACACCTTGAGCAACAAGGCCCAAGGGGCAACGCGTGAGCAAGACTATGGACACCTTGGGCTGTCTGGAGCTTGCCAACCCCATGCATTTAAGGGAGACCTGGAATCATTTTTAAAATGTTCAGTGTTGACCTAGGTTGGGGAAGTAGATGAAATCACAGGTTCAACTCCGCATCTTCAGATTAAGATCAATGGGTTTCTGACCTGGGGCTGTGAAATGCAAGGGAGAGGGGTGCCATGGAGAGGGGTCTGAAAACCCTCAGCTTGAGGTGGTGGGGTGCAAGGTGGGGCCATGAGGACAGTGTGTGTTCACAATTCTGTTCTCAGGCTCCAAATGGATTGTGACTGCGGCTCACTGTCTCCATGAAGTGCCGGATTCAGAGGACGTAACTCTTCACGATTTGGACTTGCTCAGCCCCTCTGCCTTCAAAATCATCATGGGTGAGTATGGGCCAAGCTGATTCCTGAATCCAGCTGTGGTTCTGGGGATGGGGTGTATCTACTCACTCAGTCATTAGGGAGGGAGTCTAGGAATGGAAGAACAAGCCAGGACTGGAGTCCAGGGACCTGCCCAAGTTCTGGATCACAGTCTAAGCTCAAGGCAGTGATTCTCGGCTGTTAGGACCATGAGCAGATCATTGAAGGTGAGGCCTTAGATTTTATAATAAAGACTCCCATCTGGATAACTTCCAAAGATGTCTCGGGGTTCTATAAATCCGTGGTTTCAAGTGATTCATACACAAACAATCCAAGCTTCCCGTCTCCTTTGTAAACTGGCTGACGGAGTTCAGGTCACTGCATATTTATGTCCTGACACTATGTCAGATCTCAAGACACAAGTTCCTGCCCACAAGGACGGATAGTCTAATAAAGGAATAAAATATGAGCACAAAGCCCTCTAATAAAATGCAGGAAGCAGTAAGTTCTGTAGGAGAGAAACAGGGGGAGTTCATAGGGAAGAGGTTCCTAACTGAGGCATCTAACTCAAGAATCTCCGAGGTTTCATGGAGGAGGCAACACGTTACCCGGGTACAGAAGGGTGATTATGGTTCGGACATATGGTAATGGGCCCTGGAATGAGTATTAACTACAAGGTGATGGGATCAGATCAGATTATGAAGAAAGACAGAGGTTCGAGCCCAGGACAATATGTGGGGAAAGCCAAACGGGGAGGGATGGCTTAAAACAGGTAAGTGAAAGGCACTGTAAGGGTTAAGGCTGGAAGCATGGGCTGTATGGGACAGGGGCTGACAGGGAACAAGCTGTGACTTTATCCTCCAAGCTTCTGCTGCCCTCGTGCCTCACATGCCTTCTTCTTCCCCAGGCAAGCTTCGGAGGACCCAGTCAGATGAGAACGAACAGAGTCTCAGTGTCAAACAAGTCTTCTTCCATCCCCTGTATAACCCCAACACGTACGAGAATGACGTCGCTCTGCTGGAGCTGTCGAGGGGCCCGGTGCTAAATGACTTTGTGATGCCCATCTGTCTACCCCAGGGGCCACCAGAGGAAGGTACGGCACCCACCTGTGATTCCACCTCGGCAGAGCCTCCATGCAGGCTTTTACTCCAGGGCTGGTCAGGCTTCAGTGCCAGCTGAGTCAGCTGACTGTGTCTGCCTGATTCCTCAGCCGCCTTCCCTAAAACAGCTAAGTCAAAACAGGTTTCACGGTGGTACACAAAAGCAGGCAGGCTTGGTCCGTATTTCAAGCATGTATCAGTCAGGGTCCAGACAGGAAAACAGAAACCAGACTAGTTACTGTAACAAAAAGAATTTAATATAGAGTGTTGGAGGGCTGGAGAAGTAAAGCGGGATGCTGAGGTCAGAGAGAGAACACTTGCAGGGAGGAACTACCCTTCCTGGGACTGGAGGAACAAAGAGAAGAGGTTGGAGTTACAGAACCTGGAAGCTTAGACAGGGGCTCTGTGAAGTAGGAACTCAGACTCTGCAGAAGAGGCCCTGTGCTGATGGTGCGGGGGAAGCAGCCGCCACTGGTGGGGTGAGGAACCATCTCTAGGGTGATGCCATCCGGAATAGCAAGGCTTCCTGGAAGTGTCCCGTGCTTTCAGGAATGTTCCTGACAAAATGGATCTGCCAATCTAGAGTCTCATTCACAGCATCACAAAGCAGAGTATAAAAGGGTACTTCTGGAGCTGAGAGACAATAACTTAATCGCTAGCACAGGCTCAACTCTCCATGCTGCCATCTCCTAGCTGGACAACCTTGAAGAAGTTGCCTAACTTCAAGCCCCTTCCCTTTACACTAGGAATAATAGCCCATGGGTGGTTGTGATGTTTAAGTGAAATAATAATCAAATATATTCAGCACAGAGTGAGAGTCCAACTCAGGGAAGTTGGTTTTTGTTTCATCCTGTTCTAAATTCACAGCTAACCTTCTTTAGTTCAACAAAGTGTTTTTTTTTTTTTTAATGGCTGGATGGAATATTAGAAGTATTGAGGGGAAGTGAGCCCACAGGAAAGGCCCAGGTATGGATCTGATGTATCAGATACCATGTGCCTGCCATGTAGCACTTGATTTACATTAATTAATTTATGTGCTACTTATAAAAGCCTTGTGAAGTAGTATTGTAGTCCCATTTTCCAAGTGAGAAAACTGAGGCTTGGCAAAGGGAAGTGCTTTACCTAAGGTTCAGCTTGTAAGAAGTAGATCTGAGGCTGGAATTCAGATCTTCCAACTTAAGGCCCAGAGCTGTTTTCAGTATCCAGGCTCTTTTCAAATGATGAAACAAGTAAGTGCTCTATCAGTGCCCAGCCCATTTTCACATTGCCTCAAGATTTGCCAGCCTTGCAGACTTCTAGAACGTCAGAGCTGGGAGGGGTTTTAGAGGTACCGAGTCCGACCTCTTCGTTTTATGGATGAGAAAACTAAGGCTCAGAAGGGGAGGGAGCACATCCTGTGGTGGGCTAGGCTGGACTTTGTATTTATCCAGTTGTTGATTGAGCATCTACTCTGTGTCAGCCCTACTGTAGGCATAAGGACACAGCTGTGAATAAGGCAGATGAGCTTACTGCTCTCACGGAGCTGAGGTTCCAAGCTAGTTGGGAGTGGGAGAGAACAGACAACTAAACACATAAACCAGCTAACATCTCATAGAGACAAATGCCCAAACTGCTGTCTCAGGGAAGCTCCAGCCCAAGTCTTCCTCCCCACCGTGCTGGCATTTTCTCAGGGGGAAAACTCAGTGCTTCCTCCACATGCAGGGGATGAGGGGGCTGCAAAGTGCCACCCTCCAAAGGCCCGCAGACAGCCTCTCCACTCTCACTGTGTCTTCTCTCCCCCAGGGGCCGTGGTCATCGTCAGTGGTTGGGGGAAGCAGTTCTTGCAAAGGTTCCCAGAGACCCTGATGGAGGTGAAGTTCAATATATACCCTTCAGAGGGTGACACTTGTGCCCCACATTGGACGTTTCTGAGCCCCAGTGTCTCTCAGGGGTTTGGAGGTTTGGACTGGGGATGAGGGAGACAGGTATGAAGGGACCAGACTCACCTTCAAAGCCAAGTGAGACTGAATCCCAACTAGTTTGATCTGCTTGTTCTACATGTAATAAGACTCTAGTCTGTAAACATTGTTCAGTGCTTCTGTAGCTTATTAAAAGCTCAATTTATGGAAATTCTTCCAGAAAAACAGCAGGCTTGGACACCCTACAAGGTGATCCATCTGTATACATCAGGAAGACTCACATAGTCGTAACCAAGAATGGGTCAAGGGATGGGCCCTGAGAGCCACAGTCCTTGCAGCAATGAACTTGACTGCGGCATTTGGAAGTTTACATTTCTCGTCATTTCAGAAAAGAACACTGAACCAGGAGTAAGGAGCCACACTTCCAAGTCCCAGCCCCTAGAAACCTACTGGATGATCTTAAGTCATGTTGCCTCTAGACTGCAGTGTAGTTTCTCAAGGTGCAAAGTCACCAGCAACACTAGATGTCCTCCAAGAGCTGTCTGGCTTGGACATTACCAGGTTCTACGAGAGCCATGGCTAGTTTCTAAACCGTTCAATGTACATTATTTTAACACACTTTCAATTTGGGGTTTGCAACAACCATTTACCCCTTCAATCATTCACTCTGAGTGTTTATTCACTGCCTCTTCCCAGGGGGCACTAGTGGTAAAGAGCTCACCTGCCAATGCAGGAGACATAACAGACGTGGGCTTGATCCCTGGGTTGGGATGATCCCCTGAAGAAGGAAATGGCAACTCTGGAGAATTCCGTGGACAGAAGAGCCTGGCGGGCTACAGTCCATGGGGTCGCAGAGTCAGACACGGCTGACATTGTATTGACTTTGTATTGTATTAACTACTAAATATGCAGGGGGATAAGAGGACAGATCTGGCCCCTTGTCTTCTTGGCTTATAGGGACAGACAGAAAGTATTCATCAATGTGATCATCGGAATGAGGAAGAGGTACAACATGCTTCAAAATGCATAACCAGGACTCTGACTTTGTCTTGGGAGTGCAGAAAGGCAGAGGAAGTGCAATTAAGCGATGTATGAGTGGTGGATAGAGGTTAGTCAGACACTCGATGGTTTGTTGAGGACGGGTGCTTATACCACCCTGCCTGGCTTCCCCTCCCCCACCTCTCTGGGAAGGCCATGCGCCAAAGGGACGTGGATACCTCTGGTACCCTCCCAGCAAGGGCCGATAGGACTTGTGCTTTGTGGGAGATGTGACTCATTCAGTTCTTGGTTTGGCTGAATGAGACTCATGCGATTCCTCTTTCATTCTAGACACCCACTCCAACATTTACCCCCAAGCTGAATCAAGGGCACTAATAAATGCAATACCTTACCTTTGTGTATCAATGTATCACCTCAATTCAAAATAACATTTCCTGAGTAGCGACCATGTTCCGAGCTATATATGATAGAAATGTGCAACACTGAGTGTATGGAAACTCAAACCATGGCGAGGGAGAACACACGTGAAGCTTGCTGCAAGGTGAGCCTCACAAACCTCTATGCAAGTGTGTGTGTGCCCGTCTGACTTTTTGCGATCCCCACGGACTCCACTGTCCATGGAATTTTCTAGGCAAGAACACCGGAGTTGGTTGCCATTTCCTACTCCAGAGAATTTTCCCAACCCAGAGATTGAAACTGCATCTCTTGCGCCTCCTGCGTTGGCAGACAGATTCCTCACTACCGCGCCACCTGGGAAGCCTACACCACCTGCTGCGTATGCGGTGTTTGTAGTTTACAGAGCATCTGCTCGTTCAACTCCTCTTTTCGTAACAACTCCATGTAATTAGTGTGTCAAATATTATGATTCCCATTTTTCAGATGAGGAAACAGAGTCTCAGAAACCTGAAAAAACAGTGAAGGCTACATGTCCCACATCCCACAACCAGTAACGTTAAGGGTGGGGCAAAGAAGACTGCCCATAGGTTTTGCATATGCCGATGTGTTTGAAATAATGCATATGCTAAGCAGTATTATCTCCATTTGACAGATGAGAAAACTGAGGCCCAGAGGGGGCAAATGGCATGTGCAAGGTCACACAGCAAGTTCATGACTAAGACTGTACCAGGACACAGACCTCCTGGTTCTGCATTCACCACCTGTACCAGAGGGCAGTTTCTGAGGCGAGGTCTAAGGCAGACCCAGGCTCCTCCAGGAAGGAGACAGAGGGGGATGGGGTGTCAGAAGAGCGGGGCTCAGCCAGGGTTGAGGACTGACAACGGTCTTGTGTTCCAGATCGAAATCCCAATTGTTGACTACCACATCTGTCGGGAGGCCTATGCTCCACTGAAGAAAAAGGTCACCAGAGACATGATCTGTGCTGGGGAGAAGGAAGGTGAGTCAAGAGGCCTGCCTACGGCAGGGTGCCACCAGCCAGGGAGGGGCACCAAGCCCAGCAAAGGGCGCCCTGCAGACCTTGGAGCTGGCAGGTTGAACAGGAACGGGAGGAAAGAGGCAGGGGACAGGGAGGAAGATCAGGAGAGGAAAGATTCCACTGGAGAAGTTACATCAGAGAAAAGTGTGCTACGTAAGGGATTTCCATACTTCCTTTCTCCCAACCCAGGTTTCCCCCTGTGTAACCGAGAGTCCTGAACCTACACTTTCTAAAATCACGGAGGTAGGAGGAGGCCCGACATCCCTGAGCCCAGGTTTTGAGTCCAACGGTCTGCTGCGCCCTCTGGTGTCAAATTCTCTGAACTACACGTCAGTTGTAGGGAGAGGGAGGGGCCTCTGGATTTGGGTCTAGGGAAGGGGACACTTAACCCGCATCACTTCTTCCTCTAGGGGGCAGGGATGCCTGTGCGGGTGACTCTGGAGGGCCCATGGTGACACTGGATACAAAGAGAGGCCAGTGGTACCTGGTGGGCACAGTATCCTGGGGCGTGGACTGCGGAAAGAAGGACCGCTACGGAGTGTATTCATACATCTTCTACAACAAGGACTGGATCCGGAGGGTCACCGGCATGAGCAATTGAGTTCAGTTCCTCACCCTCTGCCTCACCTGCCCATGGTCAGTCAGCAGCAGAGGATAATTATCTGATGCCAGACGTCCCTGACCCTACACACACCTCATTCAGCCCACCTATTACTGACCAATTAAGGGGGCATCTCAGCCATCTTCTCACTCTCCTTAAAGAAGCAGAGTAGCAGAGTGATCAGAACCCAGGTTGTATCGCCTACTAGCTTTGCAACACTGGACAGGTGACTTCACCTCTTTGAGCCTCAGTTTCTTCATCCCTATGATGGAAATGGCCTTCCTTACCTCCTCAGAAAAGTATAATGAAGATCAAATTTATTTTATAGCACTTAGCACAGTGCAGGTATAAACTAAGTGCTCAATAAATGTGACTTAGTGGAAGGCCAGTGTGTCTACCAGGCACACTGCATTTCCTTATAAATCCTGGCTGGGCCTTAGGGTTGATCAAGTGTGTACCTGTCCCCTCAACCTTGACCATCACCTTTGCCTGCCCCCAAATGCTCTATGCTTCTTTGCTGCCACGCATTCCCCAACCCCAGTTCCCACCCCTCTCCATGGAAAGGTAAAGGAGACAATCTGAGTCTCTCATCAGGTCCCATAGCGATGCACTTATGACTGAGCTGGATACCGAACTGTGAGAGTGCCTGAGAGAGGCAGAGACAGGGGGAGGGGAGGCTGGGAACCAGCTCTGCCCCCAGCTCCCTGTGACTCTATGCAAGTCCCTTTCTCTCATCCCAACAAAGACCCTCCCAGCTCTGACAGTCAACGATCCAGCAAAGCCATTTCTCCTTGATGAGATGAGTTAAAGCCAAAATTACCAAAAGGTCAAAGAGGCCCAGTAGAGCTTTGAAGTGAAAGTGTTAGTCACTCAGTCATGTCCAACTCGTCACGACCCCATGGGCTGTAGCCGCCTGGCTTCTCTGTCTATAGGATGTTCCAGACAAGCATACTGGAGTGGGTAGCCATTCCCTTCTCCAGGGGATCTTCCTGACCCAGGAACTGAACCCGGGTCTCTTGCATTGCAGGTGGATTCTTTACCACTTGAGCCACCAGAACCCAGTAGAGCTTTGATGCAGACCAAGTCTTGCTGCTGCTGCAACACCCACCCCATGCACCACACCCTGGCTCCCCAGGAGTAGCGCAGGCAGAGTGCAAGCCTAGGGGCCTGTTCTTATTCCTAAGCAGAGCCTCTGCTCTAGGTGCCCACCTCCTTTTCTTCCTGGGAAACTGGCATGAGGTAGGCCCTGGGAGGCCAGACTCGGGCCCCTGTACTCTCCCTCCCTGTGTCCACAGCTGACCCCAAGCACCGTTCCCCTGGTTCCTCACCCCTGTTCCTCAGCCAGAACACCCCAGCCCTGCAGGGTCATAAAATCTTCCCAAGCAGAATGCCTCTTCCCTTCAGGAGCCACCTTCTGTCTCAGGAAGATTCCAGGGTCCTCCTCCCCTCCAGAAGTCTGAGATGTGAGCCCTTCAAGGGATCAGAAGCTCCAAGTCCTGTTTTCTGTTCTGTCTTCAATTCTGTTCCAAAGTTGGTCTTCATGGGAGATTTCAGTTCTTGACCTGCACTGCAGCTGCCAGAGTCATTCAAGGTCTCTTGCTGAAAGAAGATACTGAGGAATGAGAACTTATGAACACTAAGCCCTAGGCTGACCACTCAGGGACAGCAACCTGCAGCCTGTTTCGGATTCTCTGAGCAGGTCGTTCTACCTCTCTGTGCCCTGCTGTTCTGTGCACAGAAGGTGGCCTTCATACTCAGTCCCACCAGACATTTGTCAAGAAAACTGGAGCTCTATTTTAGACACCAAAGAAGAATCACAATGCAAAGTTTTGGAACAACCCTAAAGCATTCCAAACATCAGGCCTGCTCATTTCACAGCACTGCCTGAGTGCCCCCCTGCGCCAGGCTGTCACGACTGCTATGGGCACCACCATGATGAAGGGAACATGATTCATACTTTCCAGGAGCTCCTGCACGAAGAACTGACACCTACACGAGTATCCACCATGACAGAATGAACCCTACTGTGTGCTATGTGTCAGAACAGCACAGATGTGAAAGAAAGGCCATTCCTGTATGCAGGCATTGGAGGAGGGGACATCAGGAAAGCATCTCAGAGGAGACAGTGTTGGAGCTGCACCTTGAAGAAGGTGGGCATTTCTACAGGTAAGACAAAAGGAGGCCTTCTAGACACAACAACAAGAGCACATGTCCATTCTTCTCTCATAAAAATGACATGTCCAGCAGACCAGTGCTCAGACTCTGGAATCAGAGTCAGTATCTAGAAGAACTTTTCTCCTTAAATCCAGGCAGTTCTGGGACTTGAAGCAGCCTCAAGATTTGTGTCCGAATGCCAATTTCTGGCTGGACCAGTTTATCTTGTTTATTCCAATTGCAACTTCATCCTTATCTAAGGGATGTCTAGATGAGCTGCTGGACTTTAGCTTACCCTTGATCTATGACCATTTACTAGATATACCAGCCCCTGCACTGCTGCTAAGGTCCAAGAAACCCAAATGTCTCACAGGGTTATAGAAGCAGAGGGTTGGAGGGTCTGTTGGGACCATGCTGTCTAACTCTATGACCTCATTCTTGAGCATATCTAAACATGTGACACTAGCTACCTCCAAATATAGCCAATTTCAACTTCAAAATGACTGTCCCTTAAAGAGGTCTCTCTTCTATGCAACCACAATTCACCTCCCAGAGAATAGTTGGTATATCTAAAGCTATGATTCTGTGCCACAGAATGTTGTTATTAGCAATCGTGATCATGCCCAGTTTCTTTAGAAACAGAAACTGTCGGTCTACAACATGTATAGCTGTAACTGCACATTTGTTCCAATAAACATCTGTATTGAGTCAAAGCATCCTATTTGGCTTGTATGTTTTTCATGGACTGATGGTTCTGGTGAGTTGCATTGTCGTGTATCAACAGTTCTCTGTATCCAATTAGGATCCCTGTACCATGAAGAGAGAGAGAGAGATTATGATGGGAAAATCAAATCATTGACACCAAAGCACATCTTAGGCTTCTCAGGTCAGTTCTGATGAAATCCCTTGTTGTTTTGTTCCTGTAAGTTATCAAAATATTCCAGGAAGACACTCTTTCAATATCCAAGTTACATTTCTTGATTCATCCACATCTAGAATAGAAAAAACTGTATTTATTTTTTTTTTGGATCCTGTGTTCAATTGTTTGGTTCAGAGACTATGGCACCAGGTTGATGAGTAGCCTATTCTGAATTGGAGTACGTACTTTCCTTCTGCCATGAATTAAACTCATTACCAGGTGACCGAATCAAAGAATCAGCACCACCAAGAAGTCCTTCAAGTAAAAGTAACGAAGAATCAGGGAAGGAAAATCTGTACCCCTCTTGCAGCAGAAACAGTAGCCAATCTGGGTCTAGAGTGAGTCTTGAAATCAAAAGACTTAGGTTGTAATCCAAGCATTGGTTGACTTCCTTATTCACTTAATTTTCCCATCTACAAACTGGCAGAAAAATCTTTGCCCTACCCTTGTCTGAGGGTTGTGCGATCAGATGAATTAACATACAGGGAAAAAAAATTGGAAACTAAATTAGATCAATATAAATAGTTCTATGGGAGATGATAACACTTTGGAGTATTTCGCAAGCTTGGGTCTTTGACTCAGGTCACACATCTGGTGGGGAGCAGAGGTGAGGCAGAAGCCCTCCTGCTCTGGCCCTAGATCCAAAACTACTCTGACTCAGCAGCAGCACCATCACTAAGACATTCTGCTTTAGTGCTTTCCTGGAAAGACCCATGTTCGTTTACTTTGCAAACTGAAGAAGAAAGCATCCCAGCCCCGGACAACAGTATGTGAACAAGCAGGGAGATGAAAGGGTAGTGAGCGTTCGGGGAAAACTGAGCGGCCCATTGTCCCAGGAGAGCCAGAGAGTCAGGAGGAAAAAGAACACCTTCAGGCAGTCCTGACTGGGATGCTCAGCGTGGTTTTGGGAATTTGAGGATTTTAGACCAAGGAGAGACATGATCAGCTATATCTTTCAAAATCAAGCTTTACTGCAAAGAGTAAACTGAGGGAGAAGAGCCTAAAGATAGAGACTCAATATGGCTTCCGAACAACAGGCGAGGGACCCCCTGATTCTGAACAAGGGCAGGCCGAGGAGAGGGAGGAGAGGAACCTGCTTCCAGGGGCCCTGAGGAGCCTCTTTAGAGAGGTTCAAACTTCTGTTCACGTGTGAGAGTGAATAAGTATAGAGCACAGAGGGGAAAGAGCAGAGGCCAAAACCCAAAGGCAGTCATTGTTTCAGGTCCCTGGACTTTCTGTGACCCTCCAGCATCAGTGCGGTCTCCAGAAAGAAAGCCAGGGCGTTCTCTGAACTTGAGAGAGAGAGACAAACAGGGCCTTTGTGACCCCCTCCTGTGTCTGGTATGTGCTGACCTTTTTTCAAGAAGATAAGGAAAATGTTTTCTGTATGCAAAAACACAGGCTCAGTTCTCAGCAATGAGCCTCTGATCACAGGAAAAAGAGCCAGAACCCTGCCGATATTTAGGCAAAGGCTCCACAGGCGGCCCCTGTGAGGAAGGGGAGTTAGGACAAAACAGTGTTATGACAAGGGGAAGATGTGTCAAGCTGGGCCTGTGCCCAGGGCAAGCGTGCAGAATGATGAACGGATTAGTGTGGGTGGGAACAGAGCTCTTCCTCTAATATCCTCCAGTCCCAGGGGAAGACTCTGCAAAGTAAAATGCCAATGGGCCAGCACCAAACAGAACAAGCCCCAGGGATACAAAAGGCACAGCATAGATGCAGTGCAGGCCTGGGGTCTCAGAAATGCTGACCTACTATGAGGAGTCTCACCTCCCCCTGAACTGTTCATCCTATGCCGCTATTCCATCTTGCCCATCTTCTGGGATTATCTGGCTTATTTAACCCAGGCCCACTAAACACTCACATGTGGCCCAGACCTGTTGACGGGATCCCAGACAATGGAATCTTTCCAACAACAACTCCCTTTGGTCTGAGTTTGTA
Source organism: Capricornis sumatraensis (assembly GCF_032405125.1). Taxonomy (NCBI): domain Eukaryota; kingdom Metazoa; phylum Chordata; class Mammalia; order Artiodactyla; family Bovidae; genus Capricornis; species Capricornis sumatraensis. The sequence continues at coordinate 186,416,971 of NC_091069.1, forward strand.
TGCCCAAGGCCCAAATCCATGTTGGCAATCTAGGCCTCCCATTATGTCTCTTTATTTCAGTGCATTTCAACATTATGAAATGCTTTTAAAAAAAATAAAAAAAAACAGAGACACAAATCCACGTCCAGCTCAAACCTGCTGAAACAACACACCCCACGCAGAGGACGTGGGCAGGATTCCAATCCAAGGAGTAAGCTGGTGCCATTGGGAGAGAAGGCACTTTAGACTCCCTGGACCCTGACCCTGAAGACTCGGGCTCCAGAGCCAGCTCTGCCGCCTGATAGTTCCGAAAACTCAAGTGGTTCACGCTCTCTGTTCAGTTTCCACAGTCCCCGAGGGTGTCTCCTTCTTTCCAGCCGCTATACTCAGACAGCCCTGGGACTCAGTCTCTGGGCCTCCTTTCTATACTCTCAACTCTCACTCCCTCAGGGATCTCAACTAATCTCATGACATTTAATATGGTGGAAATGCTAATGACTTTACTTGCATCTCTAGCTTGGTCCTTGCCTCAGAACCATAGGTATGAATATTCACCTGCCTTGGCGTTTCTTGTGCTCAATATCCAACAGGATGCCTTTAGCATCTCAACCTTCATGTGTCCACAGTCAAGCTCCTGATATGGCCCCCACATCTGTTCCTCACACAGCCTTCCCCGTCTCAGAAAGCAGTAACTCTGCTCTTCCAGATCCAGATGACCTGGCCCAAAATCTTAGGGTGTCTTTGACTCCCCTTTCTCTTAGACCCCCCCATCTGAGTCATCAACAAACCCTCTCAGCTCTACCTTAAAATATAGCCAGACTCAATCCCTGTTGCTGCCACCTGTTACAGGCCCCCACCCTGGAAGAGGCCACTTTGCTGGATTGTTGCTGGCCCCTCTTTGCTGGATTGTTGCACCAGCCTCCTGGCTAATCTTTCCTTTTTCATTGTTATCCCTCTGTGGTCATTCTCAACACAGTGACAGTAAACTGAATTACATCACCCCACTGCTCAAACCCTCCAAAGGCATCTTATCTTGTTTAAGTAAAAAACCGATGTCCTGATAACGACCTATATGGATTCTGTGCTCTGAATCTATCACCCCATTCCCACCTAGTAATGGCTACTAAGCCTGAACTGCATTCCAGCCACGTTGGCCTCCTCATGGTTCAGCATTCCAGGCTGCTCCTACCTCTGAGCCTTCATATGCCCTTCCCCTTCCCCGTACAGTTTCTTCATCTTTTTTTCCCCAGATGTCACCTGTTAGTGAGACCTTCCCTGGCTCCCTAATCTAAAACTGTAACTCTGTCCCCTGCCCTTCCTGTCCCCCTTGCCTACTTCATTCTTCTCCTTAGTCCTTGCACTAGTGCTCCACACAGCCTGCTCACACTGTTTCGGTCTCGTTCCTACTCCCATAAAGTCAGTGATTTAGTCACATTGCTCTTCCGTGTATCCCAGCACCTAGAACAAGGACTGGCGCATAATATATACTCAACAAACACTCACTGAGAGAATGAATCTTGAAAATACTGAGTATCTTATTATGTCCTCAAAATAAAATTATAGGCCTATGAAGATGGAAGTGAAGAAAAATTTGGGGGGCTTATTTTAGAAGGGAGAGAATAAGACACAGGCTGAAATTTCATCACCACCACACAAGTATTTGTATAAGGTGACACCTTTCAAAGTAACTACCTTTCAAAATGTGAATACCTTTAAAGAGAGGTTGAGTCAGAGGAAGACATATAACAGTTTGCTGCCAGAAAGGAAAGGAAGATGCTATAGGCATTCAGATAAGAGGGTCCAACTCCAAGCTGACCTAAGCAGAAGGAAATCTTGGTGTAACAACTAGATGACCTATCAAAGGGATCAGGGTCAGGGCACCATCCCAAATGCCTGAGGACAAAACAAGGCCAAGCAGAAGTTTTTGAGTGATGTCAGAGCTAGCAGGAACTCTTCAGATCACCTTACCTCTTTGCTTGATAAGTGAGGAAACTGAGAGCCAGGGAAGAGAAAGGACTAGGTCACCCAAGGTCAGCAGCCTAGATGCCTAGATAATGGCTAAGCCAGGGCTGAAACCCAGGCTTCTGGCTCTCAGGTCAATGAGCTTTCTGTACCACCACCCACCCTTCAAGGCGCTGTCACAACAAAGCCATAAAATAGGCAGCTTTCATTCCCCGGATGCATGCAGCAGTACCCACACAATGCCGAAAATGACCCCAAAGGAAGTTTCTTAGCTGGGAGTTCTACGGAGAACCAGAATGGGACTTGGAAAAGAATTAAATTCCTCCCTGGTATTTCAGCCAATGGGAACGGAGCCCAGAAATCACTGATGTTTTCTGTTTGGGGAGATTGTTTTAATAGCTGTCTTTGAAGAGTGAGGAGGTCTACCATGCTGCTGGAAAAATGAAGTCGTTGCTTTGAGAGATATATGAGGAGAAGAAAAGAAATGACACTACATATATTAAAATAAACCGGTTTCTAACTCTTGGGCTGGGAAGTTAACCCTTGTTTTCCTCAATTAGTTAGCAACATAACCGAAATCACAGAGAGGAAGAGCCCTTGAAGACTCAAAGGGGAGGCTGCCAGTTGAAAGGGAAAGAAGAGAAACAAGGATGACTGTTCAGTCTCATCAGCAAGAAGAGAATGAACATGGGCTTTGAACCTGGAATGCCATAGATAATGTATTATTTATTCCTTATAATAGACATCCACAGCAAATCTATTATTCCCATTTTGATGAGGAGGAAAATGGGGCTCAAGGAGCTTAACGAATTGGTCCAAGGCTATGTCAAGTACAAAGGCTGAGCACTGAAGAATTGATACCTTCTAACTGTGGTGCTGGAGAAAACTCTTGAGAGTCCCTAGGACAACAAGGGGATCAAATTTGTAAATCTTAAAGGAAATCAACCTTGAATATTCAATGGAAAGACTGATGCTGAAGCTGAAGCTCCAATACTTTGACCACCTGATGTGAAGAGCCGACTCACTGGAAAAGACCCTGATGCAGGAGGAGAAGGGGGCAACAGAGGATGAGATGGTTGGATGGCATCATTGACTCAATGACATGAGTTTGAGCAAACTCCAGGAGATAGTGAAGGACAGGGAAGCCTGGAATACTGCAGTCCGTGGTGTCAGACAAGACTTAGCAACTGAACAACAACAATACAGCTAGTAAGTAGCAGAACCAGGACTTAAGTGTTTCTTCCTCAGATTTCATGATCTTGCCTTACTCCACACTATAACTTTGGTGCTTTCTCTAGGCTTCAGTTTCTTCTCCATAAAATAAGGGCACTTAATCACGACACCTCTAATGTGTCTTATAGCTCTGATGGCCTATGGACTTACTAATGTTAGAAGTTTTCCTTAGTTGGTGATCTTCTGGAGCCCCCTCAAGAGCCGCAGGACTCTTGAGCCCCAAGAAGAGTGAGCTGATCCCCTGGCCTGCTGAGTTTGAAGGAAGTGATCAAAGCAGCTCTTCTTGCTGACCCTAACCAAGGATTGCAGCGTGTCCAACCCCAATTCAGTGCCTACAGGTCTCCTCCTGGCTTGAACATCAAGACAAATGCACAGAACCTCCACTGGGAGAGGCCTGGGATCCTGAAACACCCCTGAGGTATTTATTTATAACACCTAGGGTACATCTAACAAGTTTATCATGTGGCACGTGGCCATGTGTGCAAAGAAAGAACTGTCCCTAAGAAGTCTTTGCTAAGACAAGGGCTAAGCTGTGAGCAAGCCTAGCAAGTATAAGGGACAGTAAGGGAGACAGAGGAGGCGTTCACAGATTGCAGACATCTTCCTACAGAGCAGTAAGAAGCCTAATGCTTTAGCAAAGAGTTCTGGACTAAAACCAGGTGAGAGATGGACTCCTTGCTCTGCCACTACCTGACAGTGGGATCGGGGGTAACTTTGATCATGCTCTAGCAAGGAGTATAGCTATGCTGCTGCTGCTGCTGCTGCTAAGTCACTTCCATCATGTCTGACTCTGTGTGACCCCATAGCTGGCAGCCCACCAGGCTCCCCTGTCCCTGGGATTCTCCAGGCAAGAACACTGGAGTGGGTTGCCATTTCCTTCTCCAATGCATGAAAGTGAAAAGTGAAAGTAAAGTCGCTCACAGCTATAGACCAGTACTAAATAATTGCAACAAAGTTTGACAAGTATCTGGCAAGGGTGACAGAGCTTAAAAAATGGAGACTCTCAGAGCAAGATAAAGCCATGGTCACAGGTGGACAGGCAGGAGTAGGGAGGTTTGAGGGAGGGTCAAGTCCCCAGCAGGGAGGGGTAGTGAGTAGGGAAACTGCGCCCAAATCCTAAAGAATCCAGGGAGGTCACCAAGGAAGATCTCAGGGCTTATAATCATTAGTCTGGGTATAGAAGAAAACATATTCCTCAGGTTGGCGGCATTACCCCAGGCAACTCAGGTGGGTCACCTAGGGGTCTGATCCTAATTCAGATGCTCAAGTGCCACCCAGAAAGTCTGATTCTATGGGTCTGAGGTAGTGGCTGAGCACTGACATTTCTCTAAAAGCTCTCCAGAATTTCTAAACTACAGCTAAGGTTGAGAACATCTGCTGTAAGTAGAGATCTCTGAGAGACAGAGCCCACCCCTTAGTGGCCACTGCATCAGGCCTTGCCAGACAGAAGGTGCTCAGGTATGCTTCCTGGATAAAAGAAAGAATACTGTGTACGTGAAGCAGAGGAAGTCACCAGACAGTTATTAGTATCAGAGCAAGGCCAAGAATAAGACTGATCTTATGCCGAGTCCCCTGAATGACTGGCCAAGGGCTGCCTGCATCCCTCCTGACTATGTACATGATTGGCCCTGACCTGGAAGCTGGAGTCAGATCAAGTTTATGTGAGGGCCCCCGAAAGGGGAGAGAGGGGATCAGGGTGTCCAAAAGCCTATTACAGATCAAGGACACCGGTGAATCTCAAGCACACAATAATGACTATGAAGCCTGATTGAAGAAATCTCATGTTTATTAAAGTACCCTGCCTATATATAAATGGCCCTCCTCCTTCCACCACTACAGATGGTAGTGACTTTCCTTTAGAAAAGGGAGTGGTGAGGAAAGAAGAAGGAGTCAGTTATTAACAAAAGTGAGGTGAATGAGGACCATCAGAAATGAAGGTAGCATCCTGCTTCTTGCTTTCTCCCTCCCCCCATACCTTATTCTATACCCCTACTGTCAGAAATCATCTTTCCTCCCTCTCCAAACCATATTGCATCCCATTTGAAAGCTATCAGGATTCTTGCACCTACCTATGCACTTCTCTATGGGCAAAACCTTTTGCATCTTTAATGCTCCCTCTCTTACTAATGAACCCCCAACCCTGTAGTTCTGGGTGCACTGCTGATCTTTGGTGAGAGGAACCAAACCTGGCCAGTATGGGAAAGTCCCTCAACAAACAGCCCAGGAAGCCAGCTCTCTTTTCCTGTATTCTGACCATCAGAAGAACCACTGAGAATCAGTCGGACTTGGTCCCTGAACTTTGCAGACTCTTCACTATAATGGAGACATGCTGATTTGTTTCCTAGGAATTTTGTGCTTTACTTCTAACACTCTACCTTCTAAACCCCTGCTAAATTCTCTGATGGTTCATATGCAGTGGGTGGGAAGCCAAGCGCTATGGGGCTCCACCCAACCACCATGTCTTCCCTGAATGGAGGGAAGCTGGAAACTGGAAGTGCGACCCTGACGTACCCAGGAGAAAAGGGCAGCCTAGTGCCCCCACCTCTCTGTCTCTTTGAGAGGAACCTCTGCTGTGTGTGTGGAGACAGAGCTCTGGAAGAGACTCATACACTGCTGCTGCTCCTGCTACTTCGCTTCACTTGTGTCTGACTCTGTGCGATCCCATAGACAGCAGCCCACCAGGCTCCGCTGTCCCTGGGATTCTCCTGGCAAGAACACTGGAGTGGGTTGCCATTTCCTTCTCCAATGCATGAAAGTGAAAAGTGAAAGTGAAGTCACTCAGTCATGTCCGATTCCTAGCGACCCCATGGACTGCAGCCTTCCAGGCTCCTCCGTCCATGGGATTTTCCAGGCAGGAGTACTGGAGTGGGGTGCCACTGCCTTCTCCATACAATAGGCAGAGGCTAATTTAAGGCCGCCGCTCCCGATGTGGGTGATAATGAGGGGTAGTGGTAGGGTGAACCAGAAGGCAAGGGTGAGCTCATCACTGTGGAAAGGCCCTTTAAGATCACCTAGTCCTGTAACTTTCAAACTTTTTAAAACCAGTTGGACATTTTTCCATCCAAAACTCTTACATAAAACTCCATCTAACACGGAGCTGCTCTGATTAAAGCAAGAGGAGGAGGTAGGAGTCGGGGATGGGAGGTAGGACCAGGGTGGGAAAGCCACTCCCTCAGTCTCCCTTCCAAATGCAAAAAGTCCCTAAGGCACCATGCAGAGCACTGGGGCCCTGGGTCTCACTTCAGAAAGCCAATGATTAAACCCAAACCCTTAATTTTATAGATGGAAAAGCTGGGTGATTTGTGCAGGGTCCCTGTGGAGTCAGTGGTGGCACCAGCGCTAAAACTTAACCCCACTCCCAACCCAGGCCTCTCGTCACCCCCTCCCACCAGCTGGCTGGCCCCTCGGGCCCCAGCGTCTCCCTGGGCCCAGCAAGGGAATCTTAGACGGAGCTGCGGAAGGAGAACTGCAGGTAGATGATTAGCAGCAGGACCGTGGCCCAAAACAAGCACCAGGGGATGGAGAAGAAATTGCAGCCAGAACCCTCCTCGGCCTGTGGCTTGGTGGGGCTGGGTGCCCGGGAGAAGGTGTAGGTGGTCGCCTCCTCCTCCAGCAGCTTCTCGCTGGGCTTCCAGTGCACGATGCCCTCCTGGCAGGCCTCGCAGAACTCGCCGCGGTGCCTCCGGGTGTCTTGGCGGCTGGCCACGTGGATGCGGTACTGGCCGCCGCGCTCCCCGTAGCACTGCTCGCGCAGGCTGGTGATGAGGTTGTCCACCAGGCACTCTATGTTCTCCTCCAGCATGCTCGACTCGTCCAGCCGCGCAGTGCCGCACTCATAGCACAGCTGCTTGAAGACGCGCATGCGCACCGAGCCCGCCCGCTGGGCGCGGTCCAGGTACATGTGGAAGAGGATGACCACGTGGGGCGACTGCCAGGTGTGCCAGCACCAGGAACAGTGGAACCTGCGGGGACGAGGAGAGGCGAGAGGAGAGGACAGAGTGGAGACGGTGGAAACAGACTGCAGGGAGGAGGTGTGGGGCAGGAGGCAGAGCTGGCAGGTGGAGGCGGTGTGTTTATGGCTCCCTGAGTTCATTAGCTTTCCCCAGGTGGCTGCCGAGCCCGCCCCCTTGTGTGCTCTGCTGGGACCAGAGCCCGAGCCTCAGGATGCGCTTGGCATCCAGCAGTGCTCAGCCATCTCGGGGCCCTTCTCTGTGCCCTGCAGAAGCCTCAGTGCCCTCCATCTCAATGCCCAAGGAGAGTGGCTCTGGGCAGCTTTCCTCACATGTAAAACGTGCACGTTGCACGAAAGGAGTTCTTTCTGTTCAAATATCCTTTGAGTCTGATAGCAGCGATGGCCCACATCACCTAGAAAATGCAAAATCCACCCACACGCTCTTACCTGTCCACACTGACTGTGGCTAGACCCAAATCAAGAGAAAAGGACACCGTTATCGCTTCGTAGCCTCTGGGCCAGTGCCAAGATTAATGTGCCTGAAGTCCTGGATATGGAGGCAATCTACACCCAGAGTGAGCTAACTGGAGCCAGCCGGGGCTCTCAGGCCATCAGCTGGGTCCGGAGGAGACACCAGCCCTCCTCCCTCAGCCCCACAAGCCCTGGGCCCTGAGCAGCTCCTGGGCCCTGTCAACAAGCGTTCAGTCCTTTGCATCTGTCCTGCCAGCTGGGTAAGGGGTCCCACATTTTCATTTATCTATTTTCTTTTACTCACGTCCTTTGGGGACTGTTTCCCCTCTCTGAAACAAAACTACAAAACTTGGAATGGAAAATGTCAGAACTAGAGAGACCTTAGGCGTCACCTAGTTAGCCCTCTGTTTTACTCTGAGGCACAGAGAGTAAGAAAGCGGAACACACAGTGAGTTAGAGGCAGAGCTGGTTCCAACACGTAACAGGTGCCCAGTAGATGTTTCTTATTAAATTGAGTGACTTGAACCAGGGAAAGTAGAAAGGAAGGCCTTGCTTCTGACCCCCAGGCTGCACCACTCAGCCTCCAAACCTTGTGTCCCAGAGGCAAGTCTTTACATAATCTACCCACAGACAAGAGTGCTGGAAAGTCATCTCGGACATTATTGTAAGTACGAATCACCTAGGAACCTTGTTGAAATACAGGTTCTGATTCAGTAGGTCTAGAATGGAACCCAAGATTCTGCATCTTTAACAAGTTCCAGGTGGTGCCGATACTACTGTTCCCTGAGGAACAAGGATCTGCGCTAACCCTTTCTTCCACCAAGTGGGGAAAGGTCCAAGAAGGAAACTGGATTGTTCAAAGGCCATGAAGAGTAGAGCTAGTTTCCAACATACTTCATGTGTTCAGTAGTTTATATTAAGTCAAGCTGAATTAAATAGATTGAAACTGAATTGGTCCAGGACCAGAACACAGATCTCTTGACCGACAAGCACGTTCCCCTTCTCTTGGCTTTCAACCTTTTTAGGAGATTTAAAGTGAAAGTCGCTCAGTCATGTCCTCCAACTCTTTGTGACCCCCTGGACTATACAGTCCATGGAATTCTCTAGGCCAGAATACTGGAGTGGGTAGCTTTTTGTTTTTCCAGGGGATCTTCCCAACCCAGGGATCAAACCCAGGTCTCCTGAATTGCAGGCAGAGTCTTTACCAGCTGAGCCACAAGGGAAGCCCAAGAATACTGGGGTAGGTAGCCTATCCCTTCTCCAGTGAATCTTCCCAACCCAGGAATCAAACCAGAGTCTCCTGCATTGCAGGTGGGTTCTTTAAAACTGAGCTATCAAAGAGGTTATTAAATATAAAAATAGATAAAATATCAGCACTTAGAGCTATGACTCAGAGAGGGAACGTTACCAGGTGCTCAGTGGAAGAACTGGGGTCGAACTCACATGCCCCAGCTCCCAGTTAGCTCCTCTTCCTCTGCCTCCCAGTCTACAGTGGCCTCCCAGCAAAGCTGACCCTTAGCACATGGGTTTTCCGCGTTTCTATCTCTTCTGGAAAGGTGTCCCCGGGGCTGCCTGCAGAGCCTGTTTCCTGGGCTACTCACCTGCCCGAAGCATGCAACTCCAGGTACTGCTTCCAGCCTGGAGCTAGCACGTTGTGCTTGAGGTTGGGATCTATGATGAGGTCCCAGCTGTCCGCTGGCTTTGCCTCCTCCATCTTCTCGTAGAAGATTTTCTTCCATTCACCTGTGGTCACACTTTTACACATGGTCTCGTCAGGGGCAAGGGAGGGCAAGCTCCACTTGAGCGAGAACACGGGGAGTGAGGGCAGGTGCAGGGTAGGGCAGCGCAGTCTCCACGGTCTAAAAATCCTCATCAGTAGGACCGGGAGGAAGTGGGATCCAGCTCCCTCCTTTGTCCGCAGTGGAACCTGTTTCCACGGCAACCAGGCAGGGAGCCAAGAGACAGAGGTTGAGAAGGAGGGAGTCTCTGAAGGGGTGTTTCAGGGCCCCAAACTGAGGCTGCGGAGGCAGAGTTTGTGAATCTAAGCGACCTTAGACAGGGTGGGGGGCCTGAAAGGAGAGTGAGCTTCAGACCATCTCACTCTGGCCTGCCAAGGGCATGCAGAAGCGAGGACCTGGGAAATGGCTCAGCTTTACCTTGCTGTCCCTGGAGGTATCATCAGCATCTGGCTGCTGTGGTAACCATGATGCCTTTGGGAGCCAAAGAGAAATAAGGGACGGGAAGAGGCAGACCTGTTAATAGATGCAGCAATAGTAATAAACCCTTTCTCTGCACCCTCACCTGTCTTGCAACCAACACTTGGCCATTTACAAAAACGATTGGAGGTCTCTTGATCCACAAATATTATTGCCACTATACAGATCAGGAGACTGGGACTCACCTAGCATATAAATGGCAGAACTCCTGGCCAAATCCAAGCTATTGAGTCTGTACCAACCCATCAATTTGTTTGTCAAACATACCCATGTGCCAGGCTCTGTGTATGCCAGACAGTTATAACTGGGTATGTACTCAGTAACCAGAGCACAACAGGATCTGTTGTGCTTCTGTGACAGCCATGTAGAAGAGCAGCCACCTGTGCACAAAGGTGGGACCATTGCATCAGCCTGGCAGACGCAGAAAAGATAATCTTCAACTTGATTATAGAAGAGGAACATAATACCCATGGGGAAATCAGCCTTTACTATTGGTGCCTCTTTGGCTAATCTTTAATACATTTTCCTTTATAAAAGTCATACAGGTTTTTTATAGAAAAATTGGAAAATATAGATCAAACAAGGCAAAGATAAGATTCTTCCTAATACCCATGCTCAAGATAGTCACTGTTAATATTCTGATGTGCACACCCTGCCTGTTATTCTTCTGTACATGTACAAGTATATATAGATGTGTGTGTGCGTGTGTGTGCATATATACACACACACATCATTAATATTATTCCATCTCAGAACCTGCCTATATGCTGTTATATGGCTGAGCGTAATTTATTTAGGAAACCCTCTTTTGGGGGGCATTAATTTTTTCCAACATTTCACAATTACACTCACTTCCTATTTGAATAAAGCTTATTGCTGAAGCTCATGGGCCTGCATTTCAGGCATGAGAGATGATGCTTCCTACAGTTGGAAAACACACTTGTGGCTCTACTCCCTGTAGAAGCTTGATGTAGCTAGAACATGAGCAGGCTCTTTCAACAGTGTAACTTGTAGACAGCCTACAGATTCTGAAGTTTAGGGATGAAAAAGAAGGACCTAAATCTCCTATCTGATACCCAAGACTGTCTTCCAAGTGATTCTCCTGCCTTTGCATGAATGCCTGATGCTTTGGCATCCTTTATTTTAGCCTCAGTTTATTCAGATAGGCAGTGGGATAATAATGAAGCAGTGTCTCTGGTGATTAAAAGCAGGAGCTCTGAAATTACTTGCCTGGTTGTTTGGGGTTTTTTTTTGGAATGCTCTTATATCCTCTTGGGTATCCTAATATATTTATATATATCATTTCAAAATGTGTGTGGATATTTTATGTGAATACATTTTTAATTTGCATAGCAACAGCAATCACTATGTAGCACTTAAGCAAGGTATCAGGCATTTTCCTAAGTACTGTATATGTATTAATTTATTTCATCTTAGTAATAATCTCTATACAGAGGTAATATCAGCAGCTTCACCATTCCTGAGATGCCATAGTCATTTGATGAGAGGCACCCAGGTTCAGCGGAGAAGGCAATGGCACCCCACTCCCATACTCTTGCCTGGAAAATCCAATGGGCGGAAGAGCCTGGTAGGCTGCAGTCCACGGGGTCACAAAGAGTTGGACACAATTGAGCGACTTCACTTTTACTTTTCACTTTCATGCTTTGGAGAAGGAAATGGCAACCCACTCCAGTGTTCTTGCCTGGAGAATCCCAGGGATGGCAGAGCCTGGTGGGCTGCCGTCTATGGGATCACACAGAGTCGGACACGACTGAAGCGACTTAGCAGCAGCAGCAGCAGCAACCCAGGTTCAGTGGAGAGAACACTGAACTGGAAGGTGGAGATACCAACATATATCCTCAGCCCTTTTACTGGCTTACTTTGTGACCATGGTCAAGTCACTTCTCTTAGCCTCAGTTAGTTCATCTGTTCAGTGGAGAATGAGAGTACAGGGCAAGACTAAGGTCCCCTCTGACTATAGCCACATATGAATTCACAGAGCTTTATACTTAGAAACCTGAATCCTTGGAGGGCAAGATGTAGGCTTGAGGCCATTGGATGGAAGAAAGATGCTTCTCATGAGGCATTGCAGGTAGTGCCTAGGGCCAGGGTCTGTCTCTTTGGGGGCTGCTACATAGTTAAAGATCTCTGGGGAGGTGTCAATCCCTAGCTTTGTACAGGACATAATAAGAAAGACAGAAATTAAGTCAAAGCCACTGAACATTCATGCTGGAGAGGATTTTTAGGCTCATTAAACTTTTATCCTTTAAGTCAGTGTTTTTGTCTCTGAGTTAAGGCAGTTGATACCCAGAGAAGTACATAAATTGACTAACCAGCCTCAGAGGTGTGATGGGAGCTGTCTTACATTGCAGCCACAGGCCAAGGAGAGAGTGGAAACTGAGGATATTTCCAGGAAGTATGTGAAGCTGAGAGAAGCTTCTGTGAACTCGTTGTGAAACCAAAGTGTATTACCTGATACCAGGAACAAATTCTCTAGAAGTATTTTGCAGTTGTTGCTACAATAAACATTATGATGAAAGACAAGAACACAGAAGGTAAGAATCACCAGAGTTGTGTGTGTGTGTGTGTGTGTGTGTGCGCGCGCGCGTATGTCCATACGTGTGTGTGTAACCAGCTGATGCAATTCCCATTGGCACAAATTAAGTTTAATTTAGAACCTGAGCTTACTATTGTGGAGATCTATGTAATACATCCTTCTGTATAAGAGAATCTTTTCTTTAATATAATAATATTTCTATCAAGGCAAATAACCCTATGGTATTGCAACTTGCTGTCTATCAAATGAACTCTGATGCCATGAAATCCACAATTTAGAGACTGCCAGTCTTTTAGCAATCAGGATTCTTGGACTCTAATCAATACAAATTGATAAGAGGCCATAGGGAAAATTCAGGCAAGTCTTTGCTGGGACTTGTGCTGCAGCAGGAAGGGATGGAAACAAGTAACAGGTTCTCTTGCTCATTCCCTGAAGGGAACAGTGAGCTAGTTCTTTGTATGGGGTGAGGGTAGGGGTGGGTCCAGGGGTCGTGCCAGAGGGGTAGCTTAGGTAGTTTCACCCTTGTACTAAGGGCAAGAGGCATGCACAGTACCTTGCTTTTGCTTTGAACCCGTCTGAAGTGGCAGTGGGCTTTTGGTCTTTTCATATCCTGATGTTCATAATTTGCCCCAACTGCACATGCCTGCCGTTGTTTTTATCCCCTTATAGTTTCTTTTTTTTTTTTTTTTTGCTTGAGGGTATGTTTGTCCAGCTGCAAGCACTGCAGCAAAGGGGCCCTTGTCCCAGCCTGTCTCAAATACAGATGTCTTTAAAGCCAATGGCATCACCTTGACCAGTTTCTTAAAGTTTGTGATCACAATTTAAATCCATTAAATAGTTTAAAGCTAAATCCCCAAGTAGAAAATAGTGTGGCAGTGGGGGAGAAAGAAAGAAGAAAACCATGTCTCTAATTTGGTATTTGGCTCAATAAGAAATACTTCCTGAAGTTTATTATTCTATTATTGCGTATCAAAATGTTATAAAAATAAACATCCTTGCTCTTAAAATAACATACTAATGACAAGTGATTCCCAACCATGAACAATTCCATATCCCTAAAGGGCATTTGGGAAGGAGGAGGGTATGTTTGCTGGTTGGATTAATGACTAGATGTTTCTGTTGGCACACGGTGCCTGGAAACCAAGGATCTAAACACACCTGACATTTCCACAACAAAGAACTGTCCTTCCTAAAATGATTTACCTTTTCTGAACCCAAATAGTAAGCTCCTCCATGATCTGTTGATTTGCTGGTATAAAGAGCCCAGGTGGTAATCTCAACTTCCACCTAATTAAACCATTTTTTTCTTCCTTGATGGAAACATTCCTCCCTTGGAAACCAAGACCTCTGAACCAGCAGAGTCCAAAGTTGTGGTGGATAGGAAGCAAAGAGTAAACCAAAAATAAACAAACAAAAAAAATTCTAACTAACTAAAATCACTAACTAATCAATAACTAAAATCTCAAAAACAACCGAATGATCTCTGTTCATTTCCAAGGCAAACCATTCAATATCACAGTAATCCAAGTCTGTGCCCCAACCAGTAATACTAAAGAAGCTGAAGTTGAACGATTCTATGAAGACCTACAAGACCTTCTAGAACAAACACCCAAAAAAGATGCCCTTTTCATTATAGGGAACTGGAATGCAAAAGTAGGAAGTCAAGAAACACCTGGAGTAACAGGCAAATTTGGCCTTGGCGTACAGAATGAAGCAGGGAAAAAGCTAATAGACTTTTGCCAAAAGAACGCACTGGTCATAGCAAACACCCTCTACCAACAACACGAGAGAAGACTTTACACATGGACATCACCAGATAGCCAACACCGAAATCAGATTGATTATATTCTTTGCAGCCAAAGATGGAGAAGGTCTATACAGTCAGCAAAAACAAGACCGGGAGCTGATGGTGGCTCAGATCATGAATTCCTTATTGCCAAATTCAGACTTAAATTGAAGAAAGTGGGGAAAACCACTAGACCATTCAGGTATGACCTAAATCAAATCCCTTATGATTATACAGTGGAAGTGAGAAATAGATTTAAGGGACTAGATCTGATAGAGTGCCTGATGAATTATGGACGGAGGTTCATGACATTGTACAGGAGATAGGAATCAAGACCATTCCCAAGAAAAAGAAATGCAAAAAGGTAAAATGGTTGTCTGAGGAGGCCTTACAAATAGCTGTGAAAAGAAGAGAAGTGAAAAGCAAAGGAGAAAAGGAAAGATATAAGCATCTGAATATAGAGTTTCAAAGACTAGGAAGGAGAGATAAGAAAGCCTTCCTCAGCCATCAATACAAAGAAATAGAGGAAAACAATAGAACGGGAAAGACTAGAGATCTCTTCAAGAAAATTAGAGATACCAACAGAATATTTCATGCAAAGATGGGCACAATAAAGGACAGAAATGGTATGGACCTAACAGAAGCAAAAGATATTAAGAAGAGGTGGCAAAAATACACAGAAGAACTATACAAAAAAGATCTTCACAATCCAGATAATCATGATGGTATGATCATTCATCTAGAGCCAAACATCCTGGAATGCAAAGTTAAGTGAGCCTTAGGAAGCATCACTATGAACAAAGCTAGTGGAGGTGATGGAATTCCAGCTGAGCTATTTCAAATCCTTAAAGATGATGCTGTGAAAATGCTGCACCCAATATGTCAGAAAATTTGGAAACTCAGCAGTGGCCACAGGACTGGAAAGGTCAGTTTTCATTCCGGTCCCAAAGAAAGGCTATGCCAAAGAATGCTCAAACTACCACACAATTGCACTCATCTCACATGCTAGTAAAGTAATGCTCAAAATTCTCCAAGCCAGGCTTCAGCAGTACATGAACCATGAACTTCCAGATGTTCAGGCTGGTTTTAGAAAAGGCAGAGAAACCAGAGATCAAATTGCCAACATCCACTGGATCATTGAAAAAGCAAGAGAGTTCCAGAAAAACATTTATTTCTGCTTTATTGACTATGCCAAAGCCTTTGACTGTGTGGATCACAACAAATTGTGGAAAATTCTGAAAGAGATGGGAATACCAGACCACCTGACCTGCCTCTTGAGAAACCTATATGCAAGTCAGGAAGCAACAGTTAGAACTGGACATGAACAGTAGACTGGTTCCAAATAGGGAAAGGAGTATGTCAAGGCTGTATATTTAACCTATGCTTATTTAACTTCTATGCAGAGTACATCATGAGAAACGCTGGGCTGGAAGAAGCACAAGCTGGAATCAAGATTGCCTGGAGAAATATCAGTCACCTCAGATATGCAGATGACACCACCCTTATGGCAGAAAGTGAAGAAGAACTAAAGAGCCTCTTGATGAAAGTGAAAGAAGAGAGTGAAAAAGTTGGCTTGAAGCTCAACATTCAGAAAGCTAAGGTCATGGCATCTGGTTCCATCACTTCATGGGAAATAGATGGGTAAACAGTGGAAACAGTGACAGACTTTTAGTTTTTGGGCTCCAAAATTACTGTAGATGGTGACTGCAGCCATGAAATTAAAAGATGCTTACTCCTTGGAAGAAAAGTTATGACCAATCTAGACAGCGCATTAAAAAGCAGAGACATTACTTTGCCAATAAAAGTCCATTTAGTCAAAGGTATGGTTTTTCCAGTAGTCATGTATGGATGTGAGAGTGCTGAGCACTGAAGAACTGATGCTTTTGAACTGTGGTATTGGAGGAGACCCTTGAGAGTCCCTTGGATTACAAGGAGATCCAACCACTCCATCCTAAATGAAATCAGTCCTGAATATTCTTGCAAGGACTGACACCAAAGCTGAAACTCCAATACTTTGGCCACCAGATGTGAAGAACTGGCTCACTGGAAAAGACCCTGATGCTGGGGAAGATTGAAGGAGGGAGGAGAAGGGACAACAGAGGGTGAGATGGTTGGATGGCATCACTGACTCAATGGACATGAGTTTGAGTAAACTCCAGGAGTTGGTGATGGACAGGGAGGCCTCGTGTGCTGCAGTCCACGAGGTTGCAAAGAGTCGGACACAACTAAGCAACTGAACTGAACTCAACTAAAATCACTAGTGTACCATCAGAGGTAATTTTGAGAGAGCTTTTCCACCTCTTAATACTTGAGGCTGAGGAAAACGGCACTAAACCTTGGTTGCTAATTCAAAGTATATGCCACATCCTGGAGAATAATACCCCAGTCCTGCAAGGTCAGCTGTGTGTTAGTCACTCAGTTGTGTCCAAGTCCTAGTGACCCCATGTATTGTAGCCCACCAGGCTCCTCTGTCCTTGGAATTTCTCAGGCAAGAATACTGGAGTAGGTTGTCATTCCCTTCTCCAGGGGATATTCCTCACCCTGGTATCAAGCTCAGCTCTCCTGCATTGCAGCCAGATTCTTTACCATCTGAGCCACAGGGAAGCCCTGCAAGGTTACATAGATGGCTCTATAACTGAGTCTTCCAAAGGCCTCCCACTGTTCATTCAGGTCAGTCGCTTTACAGTGATGGGAGATATAGTAAGACAAATGAATTCTGTGAGCATGAACCCAAGCAATGCTACGCAGAATATCATAGTGGCAAATAAGGTATTCTCTAGGCTCACTGCTGAGTGTCCAAATGACAAGAGCAGAGATCAACACTGAACCCTTGACTGGGGGCACAATCTCATGGGGAACCAGCTAACCACCTGGTGGCAGTTTGATTATACTTGACCATTTCCATCAGGGAAATGAAAATAGGTAGAACTTTGTTTTTAACCGAAATAGACAAGTACTATGGATATAGGTTCTCTTCTTTCTTCATAATGCTCTGGCATTTGTGGACTTTCAGAATTCCTTATTCACTGTTATGGCATTTCCTCAGTTACTTAGGCTTCCTCATTGCATGGTGGATGGTTCCCAGGAAGGAGCATTCCAAGAGGAAGGAAATGGAAGCTGCCAGTGCTCTTAAGTCTAGGGTCAGAAATCCCAGAATATCATTCCTATCATATTCTGTTGGTCAAAGCAATCACAGGGCCAGGGTGAAAGAGATAGAAAATGAACTCAGCCTCTTTTTAAAATTGAAGTAAATGGCAACCCACTCCAGTACTCTTGCCTGGAAAATCCCATGGATGGAGGAACCTGGTAAGCTACAGTCCATGGGGTCTCAAAAAGTCGGACACGACTAAGCAACTTCATTCATTCATTCATTGATTTACAATGTCATGTTAGTTTCAGCTGTACAGCAAAGTGATTCAGTTATACACATATATCTGTGATTTTTCAGATTCTTTTCCACCATAGATTATTACAGGATATCAAATATAGTTCCCTGTGCTCTACATAGGTCCTTGTTGTTTATGTACTTTATATATAGTAGTGTGTATCTGTTAACCCCAAACTCCTAAGTTATCCGTCTCTCAGCCCCTTATCTGAGTGCCCATCGGGAACAAGTCTAAAAGGCTCAAACAGATTAACATACCCGCCCAGAACTAGCCAAGTCTGCCCCAGAGTGAGCTCATGGGTTATAGTGACCCAGGCATCGCCCAGACCACTTGTGCCTGACTGAGAAGGATTTGGGCATACATAGCCATTTCAATCTAAGTGTTGCCTTGACTGTTTTCTTTGGACTCTTTGCCATTGTTTGACTGAATTGCATTTTAACATCTGGGACACCTCACCTGCTTCTGGAAGCAACTGGCCTCTTGTCTGACTATATGGTGCCGCATACCCCTGCATATTATATATAATATGATATTCAGTACATATCTACATATATAAACTCTAAAAAACTACAAGGAGAGAGAGAATGAGAAAGAAATGTGGAATGAATGAGAGCAAGAAAAACTGAGGGCGGGGGTGGTCTCCATTCTGTCACTGACTTGCTGTGTTACCCAGAGAAGCTGACCTCTCTGGTCCTACATTTCTGTGACCCTAAGGTTAATAGAATTGTACCACATATCTATAAGTTTCTTCTTCTTCTTCTTCTTCTTTTTTTTTTTTTTTGCTCCAAAAATCAGTTTTATTTCCATTGCCCCTTATTCAAAGAGATGGCTACTTCAATAAGCTACATTACTTAGCAGAGCCTGAGAGATAGGCTGAAAACATATATTTAAGACAGAAAACAAACTTTAAAAAATGAGATAAATGGTTTTCTCTACATCTCATTCACATTCTATGGCTAGAGAAATCCAAATCTCACTGAAATATTCCTGATAATCCAAAAGCACACTGGATGGAAGTGAGCCAAGAAATGAGAGAAAATGTTTACTGGGTGAGTGCTGGTTCACCCAATTTATTCACCTCTGGAGTGGAAGTATAGGGAGATATAAAGCCTGCTTATAAGAGACAAGGTCTATGGAGAAGCCCTGAAGTTGCTTTCCCCAAATAACAACTTTGATTCAAGAGGGAAAAAGAAAAATGATGGAAAACATCTCATCACATAAAACTCAGTGATGGTGTCTCTGATAGTCACTGGCCAGCAATGGAAAAGGAGAAACGCAACAGCTGGCTTACAATTTACTGAAGGCTGCCAGCACAGCCCAGATCATCTCTGTGCCACTGTGCTTTATCCCCTCTACCTCAGGGTCCAGTTCAACTAGGTCCTTGGCTCGACTCATCGCCATACACTTGTCACCTGTCAGAGAGGAGAAGACACTCTCTAGCACATCAGAGGAGTGGGCTAGCACCAGCAGAGCTAGTGTTCACTTGTCCATGCGCTGAGGGTCATTTACCCACCGCTCTAGGACACTGTCTTGAAGTTTTGTCACTAGTTGTTGCTTCTCTGTTGTATTGGTCACTGGGTGAGTAGTCATGTCAAATAGGAGGAAATTCTGCTTCTCAGTGGTTAGAATACCCTTCTCTACTAGGTTCTTTGCAATTTCTCTTACATTTCTCAGCTGGTACTGTAATTTGAAAGGGTTCCAGTTCTCACCGATGAGTAGCTCTATCCATGTTTGGACAGTTTCTGTGGGTTCAGTTGCTTTGATGTGTTTTAGAGTTTCATCCAGTAAAACATCACCTGTTGGGCTGTCTGACTTTAGTAGTACCTGTCTAGTAGTCGCTTCTTACGCATGGTTGGGGGTTCTAGATACATTCGACCTTGCATGGCCAATTCTATCAGAATGCCGCCTTGCAGGCCAGATGATATCTAGTCATTCCAGAAAGATGTGTAACCCTCTTTATCTTATAGTCCCAGGAGCAATACTTCTTCCATAAGGGTGAGGCGGATATCCTTAGAGTCTCCAATGTCCTCATTGTCTTGATTTCGGTCTTGATTCATATCTTCCTCACTTTCTACCTTCTTTTCAGAATTATTCCCTACTTCAGTATGACGGGCCTGGTGAGTTAAGGTGGTCATTCTCACCTGTTTCTGACGTTACTCCTGGGTTACAGCCAAACGCAGATTGCAGCTTGCACTCTATTTTATGGGGACATTTGTCCCCACCCCCACCCCCTACCCCGTCCTGCTAGGCGAAAAACTTCTCAGCCACGCAGAGAGAACAAACTTCCTGATCCTTCGATGCAGAGCTGTAAGTTTCTTCTTTGTCCTAACAATTTATGGGCCCACAGTTATATGAAACACCTAAAGCTCTGGCAAAGATAGGATTTCTCTCTTTGAACCCCACCTGGGAGAATAAGATGGCAGAGGAGTAGGTAAATGTGGAGAACCTCTCTGTCCACAGATACTTCAGGAATACACCTTCAGACACATAAGTGCATGCAGAACACCAGCCAAGAGTGGACAGGAATACCTGATGAGTGGAAAAGAATATATAGCCCCATGCAAAACTCAATAGGATGAAGGAGCTAGGGGGGAAAACAGGAGAGTTAGTAGGACTGGACCTGCCCTCGGCAGGTGGGGGAACTGAAGCAGGGGTCTGATCCCCACATTGGGGCAATTGTCTGAGTCAGAGGAGAAACATTTAAGGCTGAGAGTGAAACAGCTGATCTGTGGCAGCCTAAATGGAATGAGAATCAAATAGTCCTTGCCTCAGCCATACATACCCCAGACAGGGATGCAGGTCCCCGGGAAGGTGCAGTGGCTGGGAGTTGGAGTTTAGGCATTGTGGAGCAATCCCAAGGTGAGGGCTGCTGTTGACTGTGGAGAGATGGATTGAGGGGATGTGAGGGAGGAGGTTGTGGTGGGAAATGCCTGTGGAGGAAAGCCAGGCAGCCATGGAAGCAAGGTGATATGCTGAGTCATGCTTAGGGGGTGGAGCCATCACCATAGCCTTTCTCTCCCCACAGGCCAGCATCACAGGAGATCAGCCCTGGGATTTCTTTGGAGGGAATGATGCTAAAGCTGAAACTCCAGTACTTTGGCTAACTCATGCGAAGAGTTGACTCATTGGAAAAGACACTGATGCTGGAAGGGATTGGGGGCAGGAGGAGAAAGGAATGACAGAGGATGAGATGGCTGGATGGCATCACTGACTCGATGGACGTGAGTCTGAGTGAACTCTGGGAGTTGGTGATGGACAGGGAGGCCTGGCATGATGCGATTCATGGGGTCAGAAAGAGTCGGACATGACTGAGCAACTGAACTGAACTGGTGCACCCCACATAGGAGCACCTCAATATGTAAGACAAACACTACAGACATAAAAGGGGAAATTGACAGTAGCACAATAATAGTAGGAGACTTTAACACCCCACTCACACCAATGGACAGATCATTAAAACAGAAAATTAAGAAGGAAACACAAGTCTTAAATGATATATTAGAGGAGATGGATCTCATTAATATCTTCAGGACATTCTATCCAAATGCAGAAGAATACACCTTCTTCTCCAGTGCACATGGAACATTCCCCAGAATAGACCACATCTTGGGTCACAAATCAAACCTCAGTAAATTTAAGAAAACTGAAATCATATCAAGCGTCTTCTCTGACCACAATGCTATGAGACTAGATATCAATTACCAAAAAAAAGGTAAAAAACACAAACCCATGGAGATTAAACAATACGTTTTTAAATAGCCAACAGGTTACTGAAGAAATCAAAAGGTGAAATTAAAAAAATTTCTAGAAACAAATGACAATGAAAACACAACAACTCAAAACCTATGGGATGCAGCAAAACCAGTTCTAAGAGGGAAGTTTATGACAATGCAATCCTACCTCAAGAAACAAGAAAAACATCGAATAGACAACTTTAGGTTAAACCTAAAGTTACTGGAAATGTAATAAAAAACTGGAAAAAGAACAAAAAATTAGTAGAAGGAAAGAAATCATGAATATCAGAGCAGAAATAATTGAGAAAGAAATAACAGTAAAGATTAATAAAAGCAAATGCTGGTTCTTTGAGAAGATAAACAAAATTGACAAACCTTTAGCCAGACTCATCAAGGAAAAAAGAAGAATTAAATCAACAAAATTAGAAATGAAAAAGGAGAGGTTGCAACAGACAGTACAGAAATACAAAGGATTATAAGAGACTATTATGAACAACTATATGGCAATAAAATTGATAACCTCAAAGAAATGGACCGATGCTTAGAAAAGTTCAGTCTTCCAAGACTGAACCAGGAAGAAATAGAAATTATGAATCACCCAATTACAACACTAAAATTGAAGCTGTGATCAAAAATCTCCCAAAAAACAACAGCCCAGGACCAGATGGCTTCACAGGAGAATTCTATCAAACAATTAGAGAAGAGCTAATGCCTATCCTTCTAAAACTCTTTCAAAAAATTCCAGAGGAAGGAACACTTCCAAACTCATTCTATGAGGCCACCATCACCCTGATACCAAAACCAGACAAAGACAACACAAAAAAAGAAAACTGTAGGCCAGTATCACTGATGAACATAGATGCAAAAATCCTCAACAAAATTTTAGCAAACAGAATTCAACAAAAGCTCACACACCATGATCCCAAGTTGGGTTTATTCCAGGGATGCAAGGATTCTTCAATATATGCAAATCAATCAATGTGATATACCATATTAGCTAATTGAAAGATAAAAACCATATGATAATCTCAATAGATGCAGAAAAAGACTTTGACAAAATTCAGCACCCAAAATTCAGTTTTTATGATTAAAACTCTTCAAAAAATGGGCATAGAAGGAACCTACCTCAACATAGTAAATGCCATATATGATAAGCTTACACCAAACATTTTTCTCAATGGTGAAAAACTAAAAGCATTCCCCCTAAGATCAGGGACAATACAAGGGTGTCCACTTTCACCACTATTATTCAACATAATTCTGGAAGTCCTAGCTACAGCAGTCAGAGAACAAAAAGAAAGAAAAGGAATCTAGATCGGAAAAGAAGAAGTAAAGCTCTCACTGTTTGCAGATGACATGATACTGTAGGGTTTAGAAAACCCTAAAAATAATATCAGAAAATTACTAGAGCTAATCAGTGAATTTAGCAAAGTTGCAGGATACAAAATCAATACACAGAAATCACTTGCATTTCTATATACTAACAATGAAAAATCAGAAAGAGAAATTAAGGAATCAATCCCATTCACCATTGCAACAAAAAGAATTAAATATCTAGGAGTAAACTTACCTAAGCAGACAAAAGAACTGTACACAGAAAAGTATAAGACCCTAATGAAAGAAATCAAAGATGACATAAACAGATGGAGAGATATTCCATGTTCCTGGGTAGGAAGAATCCATATTGTGAAAATGACTATACTACCAAATGCAATCTACAGAGTCAATGCGATCCCTATCAAATTACCAATGGCATTTTTCTCAGAACTAGAACAGGAAATTTCACAATTCATATGGAAACACAAAAGACCCCGAATAGCCAAAGCAGTCTTGAAAAAGAAGAATGGAGCTGGAGAAATTAACCTTCCTGACTTCAGATTACACTACAAAACTACAGCCATCAAGACAGTGTGGTACTGGCATGAAAACAGAATCACAGACCAATGGAACAACATAGAAAGCCAAGAAATAAACCCATGCATGGGTACCTTCTTTTTGACAAAGGAGGCAAGAATATACAATGGAGCAAAGACAGCCTCTTCAATAAATAGTGCTGGGAAAACTTGACAACTACATGTAAAAGAATGAAATTAGAACACTTCCACACACAAAGATAAACTCAAAATGAATTAAAGACCAAATATAAGACCAAAAACTATAAAACTCTTAGAGAAAAACATAGGCAGAACACTAGATGACATAAATCAAAGCAAGATCCTCTATGACCTACCTCCTAGAGTAATGGAAATAAAAACAAAAGTAAACAAGTGGGACCTGATTAAACTTAGAAGCTTTTGCACAGCAAAGGAAACTATAAGCAATGTGAAAAGACAACCCTCAGAATGGGAGAAAGTGAAAGTGAAAGTGAAGTTGCTCAGTTGTGTTCAACTCTTTGTGACCTGTGGACTGTAGCCCACCAAGCTCCTCCATCCTTGGGATTCTCCAGGCAAGAATACTGGAGTGGGTTACCATTTCCTTCTCCAGAATGGGAGAAAATAATAGCAAATGAAACAACTGACAAAGGATTAATTTCCAAAATACACAAGCAGCTCATACAACTCAATACCAGAAAAACAAACAATCCAATCAAAAAGTGGGAAAAAGACCTAAACAGACATTTTTCCAAAGAAAACATACAGATGGCTAACAAATACATGAAAAGATGCTCAACATCACTCATTATTAGAGAAATGCGAATCAAAACTACGATGATATATCACCTCACATCAGTCAAAATGGCCATCATCAAAAAGTCGACTAACAATAAATGCTGGAGAGGGTGTGGAGAAAAGGGAATGCTCTTGCACTGTTGGTGGGAACGTTGATGCAGCCACTTTGGAAGATGGTATGGAGATTCCTTTAAAAACTAGGAATAAAACCACCATATGACCCAGCAATCCCACTCCTAGGCATATACCCTAAAGTGAAAGTGAAAGTGAAGTCGCTCAGTAGTGTCCGACTCTTTGCGACCCCATGGACAGTAACCTACCAGGCTCTGCGGTCCATGGGATTTTCCAGGCAAGAATACTGGAGTGAGCTGCCATTTCCTTCTCCAGGGGATCTCCCCAACCCAGGGATCAAACCTGGGTCTCCTGCATTGCAGACAGACGCTTTACCGTCTGAGCCACTAGGGAAGCCCAGGCATATACCCTAAGGAAACCAAAATTGAAAAAGACACATGTATCCCATTGTTCATTGCAGCGCTATTTTACAATAGCAAGAACATGGAAGCAACCTAGATGTCCATTGACAGATGAATGGATAAAGAAGTCATGGTACATATACACAATGGACTATTACTCGGTCACAAAAAGGAACTCTTCTGAGTTAATTTTAATAAGGTGCATGAACCTAGAACCTATTATACAGAGTGAGTAAGTCAGAAAGAGAAAGATAAATATTGTATTCTAATGCAAATGTACAGAATCTAGAGAATGGTACTGAAGAATTTATTTACAGGGCAGCAATGGAGAAACAGACATAGAGAATAGACTTATGGACATGGGGAGAGGGGAAGAGAGGGTGAGATGTACGGTAAGAGTAAGATGGAAACATATTACCATATGTAAAATAGATAGCCAATGGGAATTTTCAGTATGGCTCAGGAAACTCAAACACGGGCTCTGTATCAACCTAGAGGGGTGGGATGGGGAGGGAGATGGGAGGCAGGTTCAAAGGAAGGGGATATATGTGTACCTAGGGCTGATTAATGTTGAAGTTTGACAAAAAACAACAAAATTCTATAAAGCAATTATCCTTCAGTAAAAAAAAATAATTAAAAAAAAGCTACTTAGATACTCAGAAACATAAGGAGCTACTTTCTATTTTCCCGATGAATAGATATTGCTATGCCCTTAGTTTTCTTCATGAAATATTTTCTGAATAAATAAGAACTGGTGATTATTTCGAAAACTCCTCAGATTTTTAAATGGCCAAAGTTATGAAATAACTACCCTCACATCCAGATAATCCAAGACTATGTCTTTACCTAAATCAGTGTATCCTCCAGGTCTTTTCTGATTCCATGTAAACTCAGCAGAGTCTGCAAAGGAGGATGGATGTACAAGTGTGGAAATAAATACCCATGGAACTCAAGTTCTCCCATCACCTGCTCTCAGTCTAATTCCCCAAGCACAGCTCCCACCACATCAGCCCTTCTCAGCCCACCTTGCCGATGCCTCTTTCTCCAGAACAGGACCTGGAATCCACCTCCTCTCTCGTTCTTTCTGTTTCTTCTACCTGGCATGCCTTGTTACCATTTTCATAGAGCACCAGTTTACCCAGCCTGGTATGCTTCTTCCCCTATACGGTGGAAGGGGAGGGAGCGCGTTTGTTCTCCATAGCAGCCCACATATTCCATACTGCCATATTTACAAAGATTGCTAGCATTTACTGAGCACTTACTATATGCCAAGCAGGCACCCTGCTAAAGGTTCATGTTTTACTGTCATATCAACCCTATAAAGTAAGCTCCTGTTTTTCTGCTTTTCATGGATGACTCAAGCCTTGAAATGGTTCAGCATCTTGCCATGGGTCACTTGTCAGCAGGTGGTGAAGGAGGGATTTGAAATCTGATGGCAGCGCCCACTCTCTTAACCACTGTGCTGGGTGATGGCAGGATAATCTGTCTTCTCCAAGAAAAGCTGACCTCTCTGAGAACAAGTTCCTCCTCCAGCTTAACTCAATGATGTGTAAGGCATAACATCAAAGAAAGTTCAATGAATGAGTTAAATTCCTGCTTGCGCTGGGAAGTTTCCCCACTCTGCCCTGTGAGAAAATGCCCTTTGTCTTCTAAGCCACTGCAAACTCTTTTCTGATGCCTCTGTTACACTTGCGATGTTATCTTGAGTATGAGTGAGTTATGACTGTGACAGCAATTCTAATAGTTCACAAGCCCCTTAAGGGTAGCTTTGTGTCTGCCAGAACTACCCAGGCTCAGTGCTTTGTCTGGGAACCCAGACTGACTCTTAAGAGCCGAGGCCCCAAGAAATACGCTGGGCCTTAAGAAGTATGGCTATACTTCCTGCCCACAAGGACCTCCACTCAGATAGGACAACTGGGTCATATATTCTCGGTCCCCCTCTAAACTTGCAAGAGAAGCAAAGAAACGCGTCTGCAAACTTATTCTCCACTTGCTGAGTAACATCCATCACTTAGAGACTGTCAAGGGCTTGATTATCTTATTCCTGCCTCAGGGAAGTGGCAGTGATATGTCCCCTAGGTGCCATTATTTGTGGACGCTTTATAGATGACTGAGTTAAGTAACTCACTGAGCGGAGGGGACATTTACTGACTCCTCAGAGTCTATCACTGTTATTCCTGGGCTTTTCCTACTGATGTGGGGTGGTCAATGATGCCACAGGCTCAGACTTGAAAAGCAGATTGTAGAGTCAGCCTTCTGCATTCAAATCTTGGCATTCACCTCTTCCTAGTTACGTGACAATTGGCTAAATGACTTGTTTAGATCTCCCTAGTTTCAATTTCCTGTATATAAAATGAACAAGAGTGCCCACTTTATGAACTTGTGAGGATTAAATTAGGTAATACATTCAGAGTGCTTGAAATGTATTTCAGTTCAGTTCAGTTCAGTCGTTCAGTCGTGTCCGACTCTTTGCAACCCCATGAATCGCAGCACGCCAGGCCTCCCTGTCCATCACCAACCCCCTGAGTTCACTCAGACTCACGTCCATTGAGTCGGTGATGCCATCCAGCCATCTCACCCTCTGTCGTCCCCTTCTCCTCCTGCCCCCAATCCCTCCCAGCATCAGAGTCTTTTCCAATGAGTCAACTCTTCGCATGAGGTGGCCAAAGTACTGGAGTTTCAGCTTTAGCATCATTCCCTCCAAAGAAATGCCAGGGCTGATCTCCTTCAGAATGGACTGGTTGGATCTCCTTGCAGTCCAAGGGACTCTCAAGAGTATTCTCCAACACCACTATTCAAAAGCATCAATTCTTCGGCACTCAGCCTTCTTCACAGTCCGACTCTCACATCCATACATGACTACTGGAAAAACCATAGACTTGACTAGATGGACCTTTGTTGGCAAAGTAATGTCTCTGCTTTTGAATATGCTATCTAGGTTGGTCATAACTTTTCTTCCAAGGAGTAAGCGTCTTTTAATTTCATGGCTTAGTATTTGATATATAGCAAATGTTGAATAAATGTTTGTCATTCTTATATCATCTCTGAGCTGGCATCTCTGTCTGGCATCAGTTGCTCAATTGTGTCTGACTCTTTGCAACCCCATGGACTGCAGCCCACCAGGCTCCTCTGTCCCTGAGATTTCCCAGGCAAGAATACTGAAGTGGGTTGCCATTTCCTTCTCTAGGGAATCTTCCCAACCCAGGGCTCAAACCCACACCACATCTCTTATGTCTCTTGTGCTGGCAGGTGGATTCTTTACCACTGCGCCACCTGGGAAGCCCCTCTGAGCTGGAATAGGCTTTAAAGTTTATTTAGGTCAACTGCCAATTCCAAAGAAAGAATCTTATCTCTAATATTGTTCCAACTTCTTCTTGAATATCTCCTCCTATAGTCAACTCACTACTTCAAAACCTACCTAATTCTGAAAAAACACCGTCTTCCTTTAAACTCTTTCTTTCAATGCAGTGAACCATCTATTTTCCTGTTTCATCCATTAGTGATCTTAGGTTTGCCTTGTGAATTCACATTAAGTAAATGATATCCATTCCCCCCACTTCAAGTCACCGTTCAGATACTTAAAAGCACCTGCAGTTATGACCCTTGGAACTTTCCTAATACTCACTTCAAGACACAAGCCTCAGAAATGGCTCTGTGAATGAATAAACTTCTATTAAATAAAAGATGCTAGAAGCCTTTGGGAAACATCTGCATCTTCCTGCCATATTTGAAGTATTGATATATGAAAACACCTCCAGGGCAAGGTCTGTCAGGCTTCTCTTCTGCTCCATTCTATCCATTCTATGCTTTATCCAAAGTGTCTTTAAAGGACATTATCTTTGAGAAATTAGATCCTCTTTATTCACAATAATCTGGGACTTGAAGACCTGCAAAGACCTGAAGTTCTTCCAGATAACTCTCTGCCTACATTCTTGCTACCTACCCCTCATCTCTACCTATCAAAATCTGGCCTTTTTCTCAGGCCCAATTCAATGCTACCTCCCCCGGGACCCTTCTTACATCATCCCCCAAAGATGATATGTCCCTTTTGTAAGCTTTTTCTTGCTCCTTTATTAGTTTGGTCATTATCTTTTTGTACCTTGTATGAAAGGCCAAACCCATCTGATTACCCTACATCTCATTCATCACTCCAACTGCAGAAGTATATTGGATGGGTGAATATATATTATACCCATCCCCAAGATATCACTCTGGCTCTCCACCTAGATGCCCTCCTCTCTGCCGATGCCCCAGGCATCCCTCACCTAGGAATACTGGGACTGCTGATGGCTCATTGGGAATCGCCCTTCACAGTAGGCTTCCAAAGGGCAATGACTGGCTGATTCAAGGATTCAAAGTCCTGCCCCTTCAACCTAATTCGAGGCAACTCTAAAGGACCATCTTACTGCCAGAGCCCCACAAAGGATAGACTATTGCTCAGTTGCAACCATATTGCATGTTCCTTTCTTATCTATCCCATCCTGCCTTTCTCACCTCCCTACAGGTACAACTCCCAAGAGCACTTCCCAATAAACTCTGCACACCACTCTCCATCTCTGAGCTTGTTTCCAGGAAACTCAATCCAAGGCACCCTTGGACTCTACGTAGGGCATCACTACTGCCCCACACACCTCGTGCAGCTTGCTTTCCCTAACAAGCCTCAACAAGTGAACATAGAGCCAAGGGAATCTGATGTAAGACATGAACTTAAACTCTGAAAAGGAGGCAGCCACAGGAAGAGAGATTCCTCTCCAACCCCAGGTGTCTCAGGGGCTGAGACGACCTGGGACTTCAAATCCCATATGCTCCCCCACCCCCATGACCCAGGATAGAGAATGGGGGGAAGATTTAAAGATGTCCACCTTGTCATCCTTAGAAAGGACTATGGAAACTTAAAAGGATAATGGGAAAATAGGAAAAATTAGAGAGGGAGGAAGAAAGAGAGGTCATATGGACAGGGAGGAAGGGAAGAAAAAGAATATGGAACAGTGAAAGATTATGAGAAACAAGGGAGTCACAGGAAGAAAGGAAAGGAAGTTGGAGAGGAAATAAGGGAAAGCAGATTACTCTAAAGCAAGCTTTTGTTTCCTATAGTAACTTCTTTTAAATTTGTACTTCGTTTGCAACTGTAGAGTATTACTATGCTCTTTTGTGGCTTGATTGTTTTGTAGATTCCACTTGAACTGTGTTTTTATTTTTATTTGGCTCTATTTGAGGCTTGTTTTTCTCTTTGCTCAGATTTGAAAGGAGGTCCATGAAGGCTCAGTGTTTTCCAGAAAATTGTTGGTATGGATGCCCTCTTTACCAACTGCCTGCCTGAGTTCCCCTCATTCAGGTCACACGCAGGAGGGAGGTGATTGTCCTGTAGAAAATTAGGCATCAGGAGTGACCCATTCTGACTAAGAAGGAATCTTTTGATTCTTCCACGGTCCATTTGTCTGACTGAGAAGGGAAGGTAACTTTGGACCACCATACAATCATTCATTACACAGCACTACAACCGAAAGAAGCACAATCCAAAAGAGGCAATGAAAAATAATTTATATTTTTATTGACATTACTCAGGGAGTTGCCAGGTAGTGAATTATATTGTGTAACACGTAACATGTCCTAAATGTTTTTTTCACTTATCCATCTCTTGTTTACCATAGCATATTCCTCTAAAATCTTTTTCTTTTCCTTTCTTCGAAGTAACATAGAAACCTAACCCTCCTTACTGGCTCTCCTGAGCTCCTCCCTCAACAAAACATGTTAAATCACCCTCCCACCACCCCACTGAAATCTCCTGGTCTCCTTCCCAAGTGACCCTATGCCCATCTATTACTTCTCTTGGCACAAGAAAGGGAGGGAGAGGCAGGGCAGTGCTGTCTCAGGAAACAAAGCCTCTGAAGGCACTGCCCCCAAGGCTCTAGATTTTGTGCCAGGAAGAAACTAACACAGACACTTCGTCCATTCTCCCTCCACCGAGGGAACTGCTGTCCAGTAGATGTGACAGCTTAGAGATGAATGTTTGCTATGGCCTGGAGACAGGACCTGGGGGAGGGGAGCGTCAGATCTGCTTTGTAGCATCATCATGGCTAGTCCTGCTGCTCTGTGTCACAGGTCAAAGTAAGCCCCTCCACATCTCACTTAGTGGGAATATTTCTCAGACACTAGCAAATAGTCCATCACCATCCTTAATTTGCAATGTTTTTGCAATTGTATCCTTTGTGTACTTTTGTAGATTTTGGTGGGAAGGAGGGAGATGGCATATTAAGGATGGTTAGACTGGTGCTGTCTTAGACAGCCATGTTTGAAAAGGGACAGTTGGCTAGCAGCACAAAGGGTGGACTGACATGAAGAAAAACAGCAGAGTGGCCGTTAAAAGGCCAAGGTCATAGTCTACCCTGGGAGGAGTTGACAGATAGCATGGTGGTTTCGAGCATGCACTTTATGGTCAAACAAACAGGACTGAAACCCACAGCTCTGCCACTTACTATGAGTGTAATTTTGAAAGAATTTATATCCTCTAAAGCCTATAGTCTCATTTGGCTGATTTGGGGGGTCATGGTAGGGGCCAGGATAATAACCTCACAGAATGTTCATGAGCGTAAATTAGTTAAGTATATGGAAACTTTGCATTTACTTTTAAAACGTTGAGCTTAAACTAGTGGTGGGCAGAAAAAGAGGCGCCTCATTGTCAATTTACCAATGTGTATCAGGACAATAATCCAGAGAGAAACTCTGAGCAGAAGGAAAGCAGAATCAACCCAAGGTTCCCAAATGAAGCCTGGGACAAGGAAAGAGGCTAAAGCAGTCACAGGTATGTGACTTCCCCAGGTTGCTGCAAAGAGAATTTTAAAAATTAAACTCTCTGGAAAAAGAATTCAGGCCCCAGGTCTTCCACAGATAGAGATCAACTAAGTAGAGCATTATTAGAATGCTACCCTTGGGGAACGGGTTCCAATCAGCCCTCAAGGTCACCAGGGACAGGCCCAGAAGGTGCGTTTCCCATGAAAGAATCCTGTGCAGGACAGATGTGGCCGCTCCTCGGGCACTGATCATGGAAACCTGACTGCAGGAGTTTCTTATGGGACAGCCACACTTGCCAACGTCTTGACAACTTGGCCTATCCTGTTTAGTTAATATGTTGGCTGTGCTTAGAGTCAGGCTTTATTTTCTATTGATATATTTTTTCTTCTTTTTTGGAAACTTTGCCAGGGATTCACACAGTTTCATTCCAGAAGACCTGGATTCAAGCAATAGGATGTAAGTGGACACATGGTATCTGGGAGGACCCAGCCTTGCTTTCTAGGTCTGCTCATAACTAGAAAGAGACATACCTACATTGCATGCGGTGCACCCAAGTACGTGGATGGGTTTCAGTTAGTACATAGTCGGTACATATATATTAATTCACACATAACTGATTGCATGCTCACAGCCAACTTAAATCTCAATCTGGTATTATCTGAAAACACATTAGGCACTTACATTATGAAGACGAAGTTATGTCCATAAAGTTTCGTGTCTTCATGGCACTGTGTTCAACATGCATATTATGAAAACAAAACAAGTAATTACAGAAGACTTTTATTTACTTGCTTTTCCAAAATGAGACAAAGTGATCAAATTCACCAACTTAGCAACATTTCGGAGAAGGCAATGGCACCCCACTCCAGTACTCTTGCCTGGAAAATCCCATGGATGGAGGAGCCTGGTGGGCTGCAGTCCATGGGGTCGCTGAAGGTCAGACACGACTGAGCGACTTCACTTTCACTTTTCAGTTTCATGCATTGGAGAAGGAGATGGCAACCCACTCCAGTGTTCTTGCCTGGAGAATCCCAGGGACGGGGGAGCCTGGTGGGCTACCGTCTGTGCAGTCACAGAGTCGGACACGACTGAAGCGACTTAGCAGCAGCAGCAGCAGTTCACATGTTCCCCTCCCCTTCTTCACCTCCTGTGTCCCCTGGCACCTCTCATTTACTGTTCCCATCTTTCCACCACATTGCCTGTCTCCAGCCTCTGTAGCCTCAGTTTTCTCATCTCCCAGGCCTCTATTTTTCTCCCTAGGTCATTTCTCTCTGTCATAAAATCTGGGAACTGTACTGGCAATGACAAGTTTAGAGTACAAAGGATGGGAAATAGAAAAGGTTGACCTGGCAGTGAAGGTGCTGGCTTTGGTGGACTGGGGGGAGAGGGAAGTATATGGATAATCTCTGGTTAATATTAATTTTCACAACAGAAAATTATGCCTATAGATGATAGACATACATACAATCATAAATTTATTTGTTGCATCAAAAAGCATTATTATAATAATGAAAATAAAAATTAAATCATGCCCCAAGTTTCTTAGAAAAAAGTTTAAAACAGCATTCAAATATGCACAAAATATGACAATATTTTCTATGTCTTAAAACACCCAAAATATATAACAAAATAATACATGCATTTCCCTTCAACTCAGCAATCCCAAGTTTAGAAATCTTGGCCTAATGTATACTGGCAAAAATATAAAATGATATACACCAAAAGTTATTGGTTGCAATGTTATTTTTAGTATCTAAAGATTAAAAACAACCTAAATGTTTACCAGTAGGGCACTAGATGAATAAATATGCAACACTCACCGAATGGAGAACTATGGAGGTGAACAAAAGAATAAGGATTGTCTCTATAGACTATTATAGTCTCCAGGATATACTCTTGACTTAAAAAGAGAAGAAAAGAAAAAAATCAAGGGGCAGAACTATGTATAGAGATCGCTACCTTTGATCTGGGCTGCAGTGGTAAAGAATCCGCTTGCCAATGCAGGAAATTCAGGACACCAGATTCAATCCCTGGGTCGGGAAGATCCCCTGGAGTAGGAAATGGCAACTTGCTCCAGTATTCTTACCTGGAAAATCCCACGGACAGAGGAGCCTGTCCATGGGGTTACAGGGAGTTGGACACGGCTGAGCAACTGAGCCTGCACACCTTTGGTCTAAAGAGAGATAATTATTTGCATACAGTAAAAATAAATGGAATAGTAAATAACCAAATAAAATTCTTCCTCTCAGGGAAAAAAGCAGGATAAGGTGAATCAATCATGAAAAGAAATACAACCAGGTGTTATGTGCCTCTTGATATAATGCTGGAAGAATTGTACAATACTAATCATGAAATATTCATGTCAGAAAATTAAATCTGAATCTAATCAGGCCTCTACTCTAATCAGAAATTCTTAATTTTGTTGGGTGTCATATGTTATTGCAGACTTCCCTGGAGGCTCAGCTGGTAAAGAATCCACCTGCAATGTGGGAGACCTAAGTTCAATCTCTGGCTTGGGATCCCCTGAAGAAGGGAAAAGCTACCCACTACAGTATTCTGGCCTGGGAGAATTCCATGGACTGTATAGTCCATGGGGTCACAAAGAGTCAGACATGACTGAGCGACTTTCACTTCACTTCATATGTCATTGTGTATTTTTAAGAACCTGTCCAAAATTTTTAGAGATACGTACTGAAGTACGTAAGCTCGAAATGACAAGGTCCTTGGGACTTGCTTCAAAATTCTCCAAGCATGAACCGAAAGAAAAAGGAACGAAGAATGCAAACGTGGCCAAACCTTGATAACTTTAGTCCGGGGGGTGGATATTGTTGCTGCTGATCACTTTAGTCTGGGGGATAGATATGTGGAAGCGTATTATACTATTCTCTCTACTCTAGAGTACATTTGGAAATTTCATACTGAAACATTTTTTTAAATTAGGAAATACGAAAGAGAGGGTAAAGAGAGCAAACTGAAAGATGGATACAGGACTGGAGCTGGTGCACAAATGGATCCCATGTACTCCTACACACTCCATATAATCTTGGCTCAAGGTTTGTAGCCAACAATGTGAAAAGGGCAACAGAGTAAGATGATTCACCACGTCTACATACCAGAAACAAACGAGGTGTTCAGGCAGAGCACCCGCCCTGATGCTGAGTCCTAAGCAAATCCTCTCCTATGGGTCTTCATTAAGGAGCCACTGAGAGGTGCGTGAAGAGCACCGTCCTCAACAACATGTTCAAAACAAACCCAGGAAAGCTTCCCTGGGGCTGTACTGACCTCCCCCGCTGCACTTCACTTCACCACTGAGCTCTCAGTTCCGTGAGATGGTGACCCTCAGAAATGCCTACAGCTCAGGCCAAGGAAGCAGTGTAGACATTATCACCCACTCACACTCTGTTTTCTCTAAAACGTTCTGGACTGAGGATGGCTCTCTGCTCTTCCCCTTTGGGAAATCTCTATGGAGGTGGGAGTTAGCCCTTTGTATCAGTAACACTCTTGGAGTGAAAAAATAAGAACTGGGTTATAAAGAAGCCTCCTCAAGGGCTCCAAGCTATTGATTTTTCAATGGTTTCCAAACTGAGCCCTGTTTGAAATACTCTAAACATGCTCTTTTACCTGGAATAACGTGTCCAGCCATATTTTCTATCTTTAAAATTGCAATTAACATTCTGTCTCTTAAGAGATACTACAAAATTCAAATCTAAGTGGACAAATTTTCACCAAACTTGAATGCTGTATTTGAAATGAATGTGAATGTGAAGTCGCTCAGTCGTGTCTGACTCTTTGCGACCCCATGGACTGTAGCCTATCAGGCTCCTCAGTCCATGGAATTTTCCAGGCAAGAGTACTGGAGTGGATTTCCTTCTCCACGGGATCTTCCCATAGTATGATCTAAATTAGAGACTGTGTGGTATGTATAACAGTTATTAAGGTCGCTGAGTGACAGTGGGAAGAAACAATTATCTTTCAGGATGGCTGAAACAGAAACATGATAAAAAGTCATGATGAACACTAATCTGGAGAAGCACGCTGTGCACACAAAGACTTTGCACAGAGAAAACATTCATGTCACTCAGAAACACGACAGTAATTTGGAAGCAAAGATGTATTTACTTCAGGATTATTGATGATGTTTCCAGGAAAAGCTGGGCAGGTCAGTCAGATCCAAACTCTTCACTTCCGGAATATGCAAACCCACAACATGCCTTTGATTGTGCTCTTCTCCCCCTCACCCCGCCCTGAGTTTTTCTTTCAATGAAGAAGTTGGCATCCTGAGAGGGCAAGTGACTAACCAAGGTCACAGACCTAGTACAGGGCAGAACTGGGATTCAGAGCCTAGATCACCTAACCCTGAGAACATCTCTGTTTGTGCAAAATCACGGCGATTCTGGAAGGAGAGGGCTTGGAGCAGAATGAAGACAGGGTGAGAAATACTGTGCAAGGCAGAAGAAGAGTTGGAGGGCATCCCCTGTTTTGCCAAGTTCCATGTTATGAAAAAGCCTCGGCAGCATTCCCCGTGAGTCAGGATCAAGGATGCTTCCTGAGGCAGTAGCAATGAGGGTTGAAAAGAAGAGTATCACAGGGTTACTCCCCCTCCCTAAGGTGACCCAGTGATGTCACCTCCCTCGTCCACCTTTTCCGCCTATCAATTCTTGAGTTCACCTGTCTTTGGTGTTCTGCTAGGATGGACAGGATGGAGTTGATGGGTTGGAGCTTTGATATATCTGCCCCCATAAAACTGACTCAGAGTTTTCCTAGTCTCTATAGTGGACTGGGGGCTCTGGAGGATGGAGAGGAAAGCCTAGGCAACCTCCATTTGTCTGCTTTCCAAAGACTACAGCCAGGTCTTCTCTGGTGCCAGTCAGGCTTTCCGAGAACTCCTTCCTGCCCCCTCCAAACACCGAGAACTCCCTCTTTCATGGTTTCCAGACATGGCCCCTCTGCTCTTTAGTTGTTTGGTGTCTTGCTCAGCAACTTGCAATCTGTCCTGTAGCTGGGCCCCACTCACCAACTGGACATTCAGTCCTGCCTCTGCTTCTAGGATCAATCTTTTGCCCTTTTGGGGGCAGGGAAAGTTTGGGCAGTAGATTTATAGAGGCTTCTATATTACTTCAAGTAAAAGAAATTCTAAGTCAAATAGTATAAACAATTAAAGGAATCTGCTTAAAAGTCAACCTATCAGGGACAGGTTGAGTTCCAAGAAGCCTTGACCAAGTGGCTCAACAGAATCATTGAAATCCATTTAATTCTGTTTCCACCTTTCATCTTTCTGTTCTAACTTTTTGAGACAGGAACTTAAACTAAGTCTGGCTTCCCTGGTAGTTGCAAGATGGCTGTCAACATGAGCCAGACAATATATGTTTTCTCTTTTCACGTCCAGTGGAAGAAGAAAAGCTTATTTCTCCTAATCTTGAAATAATGGTATCCTGCCCCTCACCTTTGATTAGACCAGCCAAGGCAATCACTTATTGGTCCAACCACTGTGCACAGGGGCTGAAATTGCATCACTGGTCTGGCCCAGTCATGGCCCACACTGGAGCTATGAAAGGTAAGAGATGTCAACCCGGCTTGAACAGCGTGACTGCAGTCAAAAAGGGAATGGAGGGATGCTAATATACATATACACAACATAATAGTGGCTCAGTCATGTCTGACTCTTTGTGACCCCATGGACTACAGTCCCGCCAGGCTTCTCTGTCCATGGAATGCTCCAGGCAAGAATACTAGAGTGGATAGCCATTTCCTTCTCCAGGGCATCTTCCTGATCCAGGAATTGAACCCATGTCTCCTGCATTGCAGGAAGATTCTTATACAATACATACAACAGTCTTCACAGTTGGTTAGGCCACAGTCAAGTCTTTCTCTTTTATCTCCAACCTTTTTTCCAGAGTCAACCCGAAGACTATGGGCGTTTGTATTCTCTGGCTGCAAGACCAGAATTCTCCAGGCTATTTACTCCTAGGGCTGAGATTTGTAGTTCAGTGGTGCTGCCAGTAGGGGGGGTTGTTATGCCTTCCTCTCACCTTACTTTCCAGAATTACAAACACATCAGTAACTACATGGGTCTGCTAAAAAATGATGACTTCCCTGATTAAAAAAAAAAAAAAATGTTAGAGCAGCTTTTAAAAATAAAGAATTCAACAGTTAAACTGTAAAAAAAAAGTTACATTAAATAGGTTAGAAATAGGCAGTTAAAGAGAAATTAAGAATGAAAAAGTAAGAGGAAACAAATATATAAGGTTATTAAATTTGTGTTGTTTTAAAGGAGATCATGTACAAAATCTCAGCCACTGATTGGTACGCCCTCCTGATCCACACCATCACCATGGTGAAGTCACATATCTAGCTGTCTTCTGCTAATGCCTAATCTAGGGAGACTTTGTGTTTCTACTTCACTTTTACACCACTTAAATGCAAAAGGGATTTCTTCAAAATGTTTCCGTTGTTTTCCTGTCAGCAAACCATGAAAGCTTTTTTTCAACTTTTTTTCTTTGCCGACCTGTAGTGTAACATATAAATTCACAAGACACAGAAGCCCTCTGAAATATTCGTTAATCTTTATAAACTCAACTTCTTATGAGCCTGGATTGAATTTCTTAAAAACTTCTTGAATGTGTTCACACAATGTCTCATCTCTCCCTCTAGTCTTAATTCTTTCCAATCAAGCTTCCTACTAAGCTTCCATCAGCCCTACTAAGGTTATTCTTTGCCACAGTCACCAGTGACTTCCTCCCAGAAAATCAGTTGTCAATTCTCAATTCTCATTTTACTTGACCTTTCGATAGCATTTTTAGGGGCGAAGGGGAGGGCAGCTTATGCTTTCCTTTTTTTAACCACTGTTAGAAATTGGCTTCTGGGATACTAAACGCTCTTGCTTTTCCTTCTTCCTCGCTGCCCATTCCTGCAGTTTCCTTTACTGGCCCCACCTTTCTTCCAGCTGTCTAAATGTTCAGTGTCCCAGAGTTTAGTCCTCAGCCATGTTTTCTTCTCCTCTCACTCCTTAGTAGTCTCATTCAGCCCCACAATTGTTCCCACATGTATGCCTCTAGTCCCCGTCTCTATCCAAGACTTATGTACCACCCATCTCCTGGACATGTCCCCTTGGATGTGTAATTGAAGGAGGAAACAGAACAGGCTCTGTCTTGAAAGCAGGACTCCTTCTTGGGCCAGACTGTGGACTTTGAGCTATATGCCCAGTACCTATGGAAACGACATACCAACTGGAAAACCAGGCCCCCGGAAGGAAGAGCCCCAGGGCTCTCCCTCGCCTAAAAGAATACCCTAAGTATCTGTGTAACCGAGTAGAATCATACATTCTATTATGCTTATTGGGGTATGACCACAGGCCTATTGATAATTGTCCAGTGTTAACTACCTAGGCTTAAAGCATAGGATCATGGTTTAACTTTGATTGTATCTTTCTTTTTCCTTTGTTCAGACGAGTTTCAGGGAACCTTATACACTTAGGGTATATAAGATTTTCACAAAAACTGGTCGGGGTCCTTGGCTAAGAGGAGATTCTATTTTGGGCCCGCACTCCACTATCTGCATTGTCCTTCTGAGTGAGTTTGTTTCCCGGAATGGGTGGCTACAACATAATAAGTATCTCAAGGTTAATGCACTCCCACTAGAACTTGAGATGCGTCTCTTCCCCTGACCACTCTGATCTCCATCCCTCTACTACCTGCTAAGCCCAAATCAGAAATCATCCTGAACTCCTATTTTCCTCTTTCGCCACAACCAGTTCATCAGCATGTCCTGTGGGTTCAGTCTTCAAAATACACCCTTCATATGACCACTTCTCACAACCTCCACCATTTCACCTAGTCCAGAGTTATCTCATTTTTGGCGAGGATTTTTTGCAACAGTTTTCTCTTTTATCGCCCTGTTTACACTTTTGTACCCTTCTAATCAATTTTCTACCCAGGAGCCAAAGGGGTAATTTCAAAGCATAAATTAAACCACATCACTCCCCACTTCAACTCTCCAGTGGATTTCCATCACTCTCAGAGTAAAATCCAATTTTCTTACCGTACCTGCAATGTTCTACCTCTCTCTCCACCTCGTCTCCTGCTAATCTCAGCCTCCCTCCTCTGCTTTCATCAAACTAACCTTCTCAGAATTCTGCAAGCATAATTAGTTCTTTTCCTCCTCAATGCTTTTGCCTTTGCAGTTCCCTTCACCTATGCTCTTCCCCTGGGCCCTCACGTGGCTTGCTCTGTTACACCATTCACCTTTCTGCATGTCACCTTCTCTGAATGGCACTTCAAGAACCAGCTGGTTATTCTCTATTCCGTTACCATTAATTTGCTTTCTTTTTAATACTTATCACTAACTTGTGATAAAAAATAACTTACAAAGTTATGTGCCTATTTGTTTACTGTATTTGTTTAGTTTTGGATTCTAATACCTAGAACAATGTATGGTACTCAATAAACATCAGGTGAATAAAATGCCTGTTGAAGTGAATTTCCCCAGCCTGCTTTCAGAGTAAGACTTGGTATCTGAGTTAATAATATTGTAAAAGATATCTTTTTGAAAAACATGCGTTTAGGCACCTGGGCACCTCCCCACTATATTTGGCAGATCTATTGATGGCAAATTCTTTTCAGACCTGGTAACTCAAACCTCAATAGAGGTAGCACTGAGCTTTGTGCTGGTAATAAAGGCCTCTCCCTCACAGAGCTCTTTGCAGCTGAAAGGTGTGGTCTCCTCAGCCCCCAGGTGTAATTTGAGCAAGCTGGCCTGGTGAAACTCTGATTTGGGGAGCTCTTTGCCCTTGAGGAGTAAGATCTATATAATGATGTTGTTATAGTTGTTGAAAGACACAAGGGGGCAGCAAATCCAGCCCTTATTTTTAAAGGCAAACCAAGTCGTCTGAGAACTACAATTTGATGTCAGATAGTTGAATAAATCTCAGCACGTCCATCCAATGAATAATAAGAATCAATGAAAACGAATGGATTATAGCTACAAGCAGCAATATTGATAAATCTTATAAACCTAATGTGAAAGAAGAAAGACATGAAAGAATATATACGGTATGATTCCATGGCAATAACATTCAAAAATAGGCAAAACTAAACTATACTGTTTAGGAGACACATAGAAGTGATCACACTATGAAGAAAAGCAATAAACTGATATACAAAACCAAGGCTTGTGAAGACTGAAGTATTTGTGGTCAGGACGGTACGTACTGAAGGCTATGAATCCTAGCATTAATCTATTTGCCACCTTTGCAGAAGTAACATAGGTGCCCAATTTATAATTACTTGCTAAACTTTAATGGTTTATGCCCCATTAACCACAAATGGTTAATGATTTATGCCCTTTTATATATGTTTATGTTTCACAGTAAGGTTTCTTTCAGCAAAAGGAAAAGAAAAGAGGTTAAGACTGTGAGCAAGAAAGAGAAACACACAGAGAGAGGCAGAAAGAAATAGAGACTAAGAAACAAAGTAGCAAAGAGAAGTTTGAAGTTATAGAAGAAAGGAAGAGAGACTGAAAGAGGGGATAAAAAGAGAAAGAATCAGGAAAGTCCAGAAAGAAATGTTTAAAGGAAGTAGTGTTAGAATAAGTACTGACCTCCTAAGGTCAGTAGTCAAGAGAGAAAAAAAAGAAAGAAGGGAGAAAAGATGAGGGAAGTAACAGAAAGAGGTGAAGAGGGTTGAAGACAGAGTGTAAAAGAGGAAACCACAGAGTTCCTAGGAAGAAAAATGAAATAGCAAATCAAGAAGAACAAGAGGAATTGCCTTTGGCCAGGGCAATTGAAGGGTTGGGCAGTCAGCCCTGAGACTTTGGGGGAGCTCAGTCTTACAGTGGGCTGCAGCTAGAATATGACAGTGGAAAAGAAAGAAATTGTCATGCGAGTGTATGTTCCTCGGTTCTTTGTCTCATCACAACAAAGATTTGGAGTGACGGACATTAAAGCCCCTCAGAGTGTCACAGCTCTTGGGTCTTGGACAGACCTTGTTATAGCTCTCAGGTCTTGAACAGACCATGTTATAGCTCTTAGACAAATCAGCGTTACAGCTCTATTTTATTTAGAAGATAGCAGGAAAATCCATCTCTTAGGCGTGAGGGCACGTTGATCCTTTGGCCCCTCTTTTTATGTTTATCTCTCCCTAGGCCTGTCCTATGTAAATTGGGCGAGCCAGGAGTGTTGTTTGTTTTACCTGAAGTCCTCATTTCGGTCTTCAGACCGTCTTTTGTTCTATTTTCGTGGGCTTTTCCCTTCTTTGTCTTTTAGCCACCGCCATTTTGGACTCCTTTTCCCTATTCTACCTACCTAACAGAAATCAAGAGACATTTGGTGTCAGGAGAGAGGTTTTTACCTGTGGGCTTTCATAGACAGAGCTATGAAAGGCAGGACTGGGGCCCAAGCAAGAATTGTTGTTGTTCCGTCATTCAGTCATGTCCAACTCTTTGTGACCCCATGGGCTACAGCACTCCACGCTTCCCTGTCCTTCACTGTCTCCCAGAGTTTGCTCAAACCCACGTCCGTTAAGTCGATGATGCCATCCAGATATCTCATCCTCTATCGTCCCCTTTTCCTCCTGCCCTCAATCTTTCCCAACATCAGAGTCTTTTCCAGTGAGTCAGCTCTTTGCATCAGGTGGCCAAAGTATTAGAACTTCAACTTCAGCATCAGTCCTTCCAATGAATATTCAGCGTTGATTTCCTTTAGAATTGATTGGTTTGATCTCCTTGAAGTCAAAGGGACTCTCAAGAGTTTTCTCCAGCATCACAGTTCAAAAGCATCAATTCTTCGGTGTTCAGCCTTTTTTATGGTCAAACAGAGAGACACTGAGAACAGTACGCTAATGTAAATAAGCCAGTCATGGAAATAAGCCAGTCACAGAAATGATGTGTGATTCTGAAGCAGGAGATAGATGGGCCCCAGGCTAGATATTTGCAACTGGCCACCTGTTTACATTGGAGCAGAAAAAGATGGGCTTCAGGCCAGACACTTAGAACTAGCCTCCTGTTTACATTTCATGAAACAGGATAGATGAGCTCCAGGTTATATATTTACAACCAGCCTCCTGTTTGCTCTCTGATGGAAGTAATGACTGAAATAAGGTAACTAGCCAGGCTTTGTCTCCTGTGGACACCTTAAGATAGCAATCATGGCAAGAACAGAGAGGCAAGAACCTTGTTTTAGTAATGGATCAGGAGGTCATATATTTCCCATCCTTGGAGTAAGAGAGACATTTCACATGCTCAGAAAGCCTCCTTCAGAGTCAAA
Source organism: Capricornis sumatraensis (assembly GCF_032405125.1). Lineage (NCBI taxonomy): Eukaryota > Metazoa > Chordata > Mammalia > Artiodactyla > Bovidae > Capricornis > Capricornis sumatraensis. Next base: position 186,459,438 of record NC_091069.1, read on the forward strand.
AGCAGGGGGCACCACCCCATAATGTGTGATGCTAATATGTGATACCATAGGCCTCTGGGCTAGAATCTATCCTGGACAAAAGCTGTGCATACGCGTGGCGGGAGGGAGGTCCTAGGGCAGATCAGGTGTGGAGAAAGAAACTAGATAACTGGCCAAAGGTGAACAACTGGAAGAACTGCCCTTTATAAATGATTTAACTGCCTCTTTCCCATGCTCCTCCTCATTTAGAAGGATGCCCACACCCTTTTTCTCCAAATGTGCATCTCTGTCTTGCTTCTATCTTAACTGTTTTCTGTATGCTCTCCCACTTATTGTTGTGCTGTGTCTCTAACAATAAACTTTGTACCTGCATTCATAGTTTTTGCCTCCATGCTGCTGCTGCTGCTAAGTCACTTCAGTTGTGTCTGACTCTGTGCGACCCCATAGATGGCAGCCCACCAGGCTCCCTCGTTCCTGGATTCTCCAGGCAAGAACACTGGAGTGGGTTGCCATTTCCCTCTCCAATGTATACATGCATGCTAAGTCGCTTCAGTCATGTCCAACTCTGTGCAACCCTTTGGACAGCAGCCCACCAGGCTCCTCCGGCCACAGGATTCTCTGGGCAAGAATACTGGAGTGGGTTGCCATTTCCTTCTCCATTTTGCCTCCATAAGAAATGTATTTTTCACTGGAGGCAAAGATCCAGGGAAAAATAGCTTCCAGCCTCTAGCTCTTGCTTGCCTGATGGCTAGGCTTTCAAGGTTTCATCCAGGCTACCCAGGTTCACTTCCTGAATAGGGAATTAAGATCTCGCTTCACGCCAGTGCTCACTGTTGACTCTGTGAGATCAGTTCTACTCATTTGAGGTATCTGAAATAATCAAATTCACAAAATCAAAGAGGAGAATTGTGGTTGCCAGGGGCTAAGAGGAGGGGGAGATGGGGAGTTACTAATCAATGGGCATAAAGTTTCAGTTAAGCAAGAGATAGCTGTACAGCACTGTACCTATAGTCAACAACAATGACTTGTATCCTTAACAATTTGTTAAGAGGGTAGCTCTCATGTTGTGTCCTGACCATAGTAAAATAATTTTTTTTATATCTAAGATTCAACATTTGAACAGTAAAATTCCCAGAAAAAGAAAATTACGGAAAGGAATAATTTTCCAAAGCTGAAAACCACAGATTTGTTGATTTAAGGGAACCAACAGAAGTGTGGCACGTTAACAATAAAAGGAACCACAGTAAGACATTATGATGAAATTTCAGAATAGTAGTAATAAAGAAAATATCCTAAAATTTCCCAAAGATGGGGAAGTTCACAAGTTCAAGAATCAGGCATTGGATTTCTCCACAGTCTTTGAAGCTAGCAAATGAAGTAACACCTCCAACATTCTGAGATAAAACTGTATTCAACCTAGAAGTTTATACCCAACCAATTTCTTAATTAAAATGAGGGAGGAATAAAGATGTTTTCAGACATATGATGTCTCAAAAAATTCTTTTTCTCTCATGCAAGATACTAGGGGTAAGGGAATTTTTAGTTTGATGATTTGGGGGAAATCTGTTGCCCTAAAAAAGCAGCCAAGGAAGGATTCCAAAGAGGAAAAATCCCTTGATAATGAGCAGATTGTAAGGCTTTGCATCCAGTCTCATAAACTGAAGTGTCTTTGTATTGGTTTCCTTTCATGTGTTTCTAGGAGGTGGGAAACATTAAGAACACTATTGGAAGAAGGTATGAGGTACTGCAGATTCATTGCTGATGGCAGGGTATTTTCAGATGACTCACAAATCAAATGGGAACTGAAGAGACAACAAAGGCTGAGATACCACATATCACATAGGTAATGGGGGACCTTAAAAAACCATCCTTCATCTATGTACATTATGAACTAGGACCGTTTATCTCATCAGAAAAGGACAAAGATCAGGGAAAAGTCATCGGATAGATATTCAAAAGGACACATGCAATAAGAGAAATATCCACCACTGGAAATGTCTCACTGGCCACATTTCCCTTGCATACTCCTGTTTCTTTGTGCATCCAGAAAGTCTCCAGCAAGTTATTATGGTTGGAAGCTACAACTGACTAAACTTCAGCCAGGGAAGAATTTAATTTAAGGACCTCTGGTTTGAAGATGGGGCATAAATTTTCCATTTCTTCCTTTCCTTGGAAAGGAATCTAAAGCAACCAATAGGATGACAGGCAGAAATGCAAACTCTTCCTTCAAAGAAAGTAGGAGATTGCTGAGACCTCTATTCACAAGACTAGAGGAAACAGGAAGGACTGGGGAGAATTCCAGTGAACTGGAATTACATGAGGAGTATGTGAAAGAGTGAAGGGGAGAATGCCTACAGGACCAGAAACAGATCATGAAGTACATAAAGCACACCTTCCAAGGACAGGTGCATGCTCTGAGTTGCAAAAATGTAACTTTTTTTATTTGGAACTGAAGGGATATAGTATACAAAGGCAGGTTCCCTGGACTTAGTTTTAAGGTAAAAAGTGGAGAAGGTAAAACTGAATTATACCAACAAGACATAATTTCAGGTAACAGTCTACCTTGTGTGGTGGGGGGAGAACAGAGACTTAAGTGAAAACGCCTGTAGCTGCCTTTTTCCATCATCAGTAAGAACTCAAGGCTGTAAAAACTCATTAAAACCCTCTTAAAATCCAGAAACAAAAGAAAACTTCTGCTAACTTAAAATGTAGGCCTGGCCGCACCTCCATGTGGAATCTCCTGGAAATACTGTAAATATCTGATGCAGAAAAAACTCATCTCTCTCAAAAATGAAGCCAGCAAGAGATCACCAAAACTGCAAATATCTTATTAAAAACAAGTGAGGAAAAGAAAAAGAAAACAAACAGGATCTGAAGGACATTTGCCAGGAGAAAAAAAAATCTGTTTTAGACAACTTGAAAACTGTGACTATTTCACCATGATATTTTTCTTTTAAATAAAAATTTGATTGCAAAATTACAAGGACACACAATGTCCCGGGAAAGTAACAGAGACATACTGCAAAGCTAAGCTACTGAACTTCAAAGACAAAGAATTCTTTGGGGAGTTATGCAAAAATACTAAGTCATTTTCAAAGGAGAAAAATAAGGCTGGTCTCAGATTTCCCAAGAACAAATTTCCATACCAGAAAATAGTGGAGCAATGCTTATAAATCCTCAAGAGAAATTGTAAGCAAAGACTAATACACTAGTAAAATGTCACTGAGTGCAAAGGCAAGAAATAAACATTTAGAACATCTGATGAGCCCTTCTTGTAGAAAATACTAGATGAACTTCAGTCAGCCAGGAGATAAGTAAGAAAGACAATAGGACTGGCATTGAGATTGATCTACTTTACTGTAGGACAAAGATAAAAGCAAATGCAGGGATTACGGTAATAATGCAGAATGTAAATGTAATAATCCTGACTGCATGGGAACAACATACATAACAGATTTGAGAAGAGATTTAGGAGAATAAGTAGGTATTAATATTTGCTGCATTCACTCACAGTTTATAGCAAGCTTTCAAAAGATATTGGAAACTAATAAGTGAAATTAAAGGAAGTTTATTTAGCAATACAAAGGTAAATGCTAAGAAAAATGGTAACTAATATTGAATGGAGGTGTAAAAGTGAAGCAAAAGGATATATAATTTGTGATTACTCACAGTGTGGAGTTAGATTCTGTCTAAACAGACATAGGATTAAAGGTTTTAAGTTACAGTTATAACAATAATTGTTAGATCAAAAATAATGTTCAAAGTATTAAAATAAACATATACATTCAAAAAATTACAAAACACATTGCATGGTAGATATTAAAATACTGAAACATAAAAATTAAATAATGTGACAGAACTAAGCTAAAATGTTCACTCTGTGAAAGACTTTGTAAGAGGATGAAAAAACAGCTACAGAATGGGAGAGAAATATTTGCAAGACACACATCTGACAAAGAGCTACTACTTAGAATGTATTTTAAAAGCTCTCAAAATGCAACAGTAAAATATGGACAGGTTGGTAAAAGGGGACAAACTTTCAGTTATAAGATGAATAAGGCCAGAGGATGTGAGGTATAGCATGGTGTCTACAATTGATAACACTGTGTTGTATCATTGAAATTTTCTCAGAGAGTAGAACTTAAATATTACCACCTCCTTACCCCCCAAAAAAGGCAAATATGTGATGGATGTGTTAATTAATTCAATGGGAGGAAACCTTTCATGATGAAATATTAAGCCATTTTGTGGTATACTTTAAATATCTTACAATTTCATTTGTCAATTTCACTTTAATAAAGCTGGAGGGAAAAACCCAACAATGAAAACAAAAACCAAAAAAATCCAGTGGAGAGACAGTTCACTGAATAGGACACATAGATTGGAAATCAGTACATGAAAGATGTTCAACATTATTGAGAAATGCAAATTTAAACCACAATGAGATATCACTACCTATCAGAATAACTAAAATTTAAAATGTTGACAACACCAGCTGCTGGTGAGAATGCAGAGAAATTGGATGACTCATAGCTTGCCGATGGGACTCTAAAATGACATGGCCATCCTGGAAAGCAGTTTGGCAGTTTCTGAAAAACTGAATATGCATTTACTATGCAATTCAGCAATTGCATTTCTGGGCATTTATCACACCGTAACCTGTACACAAATGTACATAGCAACCTCATTTGTAAAGACCCAAAACTGGAATCAGCCCAGATGTCCTTCAATTGACTAGTTGCATTGTGGTATATCCATCATGGAATACTACTGAGCAACAAAAAGGCACAAACTATTGATACACGAAACAATGGAGATGAATCTCCAGATAATTATACTGCTTTAAAAATGCCAATCCCCAAAGGTTATAAACTGTTTCCATTTACATTACAATCCTGAAATTACGTGATTATAGAAATAGAGAACAAATTAGTTATAGTAGTTATCATGGATCAAAGGTGGGAGTAGGGACAGGTAGAAAGTGGGTGTGACTATTAAGGAGCAACAGAAGGGATTCTTTTGGTGATGAAATGTTCTGTATCTTGAATACATCAATCTCAACATCCTCATTGTGATATTGTAGTAAACTTTTGTAAGATGTTACCTTTGGGAAAAACTGGGTAAAGGGCACAGAGGATCTCTGTGTAATTATTTTTTACAACTGCACATGAATGTATATACAATTACCTCAAAATATGAAATTTAATTTTTAAAAAGCTGATAGAGGGTAATTTTTTTTTGTAAAATTACTGAAAATGGATAAAATGGAATTGTTAACGTTTGATATACAAATTGTTTCCGAATAATTTTAAAAAACACATTTTGATGGCATTTTTTGAATATTAGCTGCAGTTGGTTAGTAGGATCAGCTGGTCACATCATTTATCAACAGTACTCTTAGAAAAACATCACAACCCAGGAGCATTCTAGAATTAATTACCAAAAGTAAGAGAACTACTTTCAATGGTATTTTTATATCTCACATTAACAACGGTTAGGAGTTTGAATGTCTTAGCCTGCATAAGGAAATCTTGTCTATAAAAATAAATTTAATACTTTGTTCACTATTTGAAATGACTAGGATGCTTTGTTTCAATCAAAAAAATTAAAAAGAAGACTGACATATGTTTTAAATATATTTCAAAGTTAAAACTCAAACTGTAAGAAAATAAGTTATCATTAAATGAAGGAAATTAAGGTGAGATTTATCAACAAATTTGTCATGTTATGTTAATTTCATTTACCAACACCTTTCAAAATTTCCATCTTCGCATGAGTTAAATAAAAGGATATGCTCTTTTTTTTTTTTTTTTTTCAATCTGATGAATTGTGACAACCTAAGGTGATATCCTCAAGCTCAGAATTGGGTGAGTAATTGGGTGATTACTAAAATGCAGAGTCTTAGGCACCCAGTTCATCCCTGAGATTCAGAGTCATGGGTTTTATGGTTTGGTTTTCTTTTTTAATAACTATCTTAGAGGATTTTGATAAAGTGGTGTAAGCGTTTTAAAGAAATATAGTTCAGTAAAATTCAACCCTTATGTATTGGATTGGGCTCACAATTCTTTTATGAGTCAAGTTGGAAAGGTCATTATTAACCATAACTTCTTAATCAATATGAAATTGACTTTTTAAAAATTTAAAGACTATAAAGAAATTCTAGCTTTACAGAAAACAATTGAGGGTAAAATGTCCCCATATCGTTTCCTCTATCATTAACATGATGTATTAGCATTGTACATTTGTTATGAGCCAGTATTATAAAGTGACTTTGAAATGACATGCCCAAGGCCGCCAGTAGGTGGGCTGATGCTGAGAACCAAGCCACACCCATACTCTCACTTGAACAAGCTGCCTGGTACTTCCTCTTGAAAGATGTCCTATAGAAATTAATAGCATAATGACTTGTAAATTCTCTGCAGAAGTATCTGAACACAGGTGGCAGCAGGATTCATTCGACTAATCACTTTGGTTGGTGCCTGGGATGGCTGGTGTTTATCCTGGCTCCATCTTTTTTTCCCAGATTTGAAACTGTACCGACTTCTGAGTACAGTAAAAAAGATCTAAGTGATTAATCCATGTGTATTTATATAAAAACAATATCAGACTATTTGCAGGACACCTATTCTACCGTTGTATGATTTAATCCGTGTAATTAGGAAGGGTTTTATATCTTCAGTTCAAACTTTTATATCCAGTTGTTTGGAAAGAAGATACACTTCTTATAATAGCATCTGCAACTGCAAATTTGTCTGAAAAAGCTTTTGATGTACCATTGCAGTTACTGCAAAGATGAATAAGCGGTGAACTGCTAGCATGTAACAGATTTTGCATTCCTTTAAATTTAGAACTAAATTAGCATAGATATTGCATTAGCAGGAATCTTACTAATTTTGTCACTATTATTTTTAAATAAAGCAGTTTAAATTTTAGTTGCCTGTGATGTAAGCATATCATCTTGACTGCCATGCTAAGTTGCTCCAGTTGTGTCCAACTCTATGCGACCCTATGGACTGTAGCCCGCCAGGCTCCTTTGTCCATGGGATTCTCCAGGCAAGAATACCGGAGTGGGTTGCTGTTTCCTTCTCCAGGGAATCTTCCCCACCCAGAGACTGAACCTGCATCTTTTACACTAACCTGCAATGGCAGGTGGGTTCTTTACCACTAGCGCCACCTGCGAAGACCTCCAGTAGGGAGAGGAGCCGATAGGGATGGAGGAAGACTCGGAGCTGAGAACGGTGGTGTTGATGTCTGAGAGACTGGAGGTTGCTCGGTGGAGCGGGGGCGCACCCTTGAGGCCTTGGCGTCTCCTCACCTGCCAAGGTGTGAAAATCTTTTGCTAGTTTATCTGACACATGAGAATTATTAGGCCATATAGTGTGCCAAGCGCCCTTGTCGGGTGGCAGACACAGAACAAATAAAGAGTAGGAACCCCACAGCATCCCAAAGGGCAGCACACCCCAGAATCTCTCCCGCCCTTGCGCTACTCCTCAGAGGGGCGTGGTCGGGCGCGCCGGCAGGGCGGGGCCTGTTGCCCAGGAAACCCCTGGACGGCCCTCCGCCGGCTTCCAGACACCAATTTCCGTTGAACGGCTGCAGGTGGATGCCCTTGAGCGGTTGAGGCCCCCGGACGCCAGTGGAAGAAGGATCTCTGAGGCTCAGGTCCACAGTGGTCCCAGCTGCCTTTTGCAACGCCATCACGAGCTTCAGGAACTAGCGGTGGTTCGGGTTGGTTGTTCCCAGACCTGGTAGTGCCTCTAGCCAAGGGGCTGACAGGCCCGGCCCTAATCTCCTAGTCTCGAGATCTGCGTGCCCCTCATCCTGGAGAAGCAGAAGTGCAGACGCCAGAAAGAGCCGGTGCTGGCCGTGGGTAAGAAATTCCCTCCTCACTCTCGGCCGCCCAAGCACGGTCGGTGGCTACAAACCACGCCACAGCTTAGACTCCTACAGGGCTTCCCAGACCTGCAGGTCACTCATCATCGCCACCTGTTTCTGGCTAGGAGCGGTGGGAAGTTGAGTAGAAGCAGCTTTAAAGGGATACCTGCTCAGGCCCGCAAGTCCCCTTTGTAGACGTCAGTCTTTTGTTGCCCAACCGTGACCTTATGAACATCCGACGCGTGAATGACCCTGACCAATCAGTGGTTTAATCAACGAAGGCACATGTCTTACCTGCCTCCATCTCCTCGCTTCCTCTTTCCAAGGTGTTCCATTGGCTCAAAAACCTCTCTACCCCAGTGAATTCCAGTAGATACGATTTTGGAGTCTTCTTTAAGGTCTAGATCCTCAAGGATAGTCTAGGGAATCTTACCACTTGCCTCCTTCATCCAAAGACATAAGCCCATCAAGGACCAGTTTTGTAGAGGGTCAGCCTGTGCAGTTCCAGGACTCCAGGCTCAGAAGGACACTTTTCTCAGAGGGCCCATATTTGCATTTTTCACTGGGCGCAAATTACGTGCCAGCTCTCCTCTTTTTCCAGAGGCCTTCATTGATGACATTTAATTTTATAAAAACATAATTACAAGGTTTCTACTCTAGACCTCTGAGCTACTGACACCTCAAGAGACAGAGGAGGAGTGATTTTACTGACTACACTGAGAGTTGTTGGGACCTTGAGACCTTTGTGATCCAGTGTTCATCCCCCACTGCCTCATATTTTAGGGCCTTTGAAGAATGTGCAAAATGTGGAAATGCCACATCGCTGAAGGCAACAATTCTTGGCTGCTTGCCTAAGGAGAGAAGCAGGTAAGGAATTGGCTAATCACATATTAATGGGTATCCTGGGAATGTTTTTACAGGTGCTTTGGAAGGGCTGGTGCAAGTGAGTATGGGGGATTCAGAGAACAGAGGCTGCCTTGTTTGGTATCCTTCAGAGGAAGAGAGACATTTGGAGAAGGAAGTTCTAAAGCTATGCCCTCCAATTCTGTAGCCACAAACTGTAAGTGGTTCCTGAGCACTTGAAGTGTGGCTGTCTAAAATATGGTGTGCTCTACATGTACAAAGCCCTCCAGATTTCAAAGTCTCACTTTTTAGAGTAAAATATTCTATTTTAAAAAATGAATTGCTTGTTGAAATTATATTTTGGATATATTAAATGTTAAAATTAATTTCAGTTCATTTTTACTTTTTAATGTGACTACTGGAAAATTTTATATGTGTGCTCACATTTCTTTTGGAGAGCTCTATTCTAAAGATTTTGGAGTATTGGAAAAGGCTTACTTTAGAAGTTCAGGAAATGCTGCCTCTCCTCAAAAAACTCACATTTCCCAGAAAGTACCCTACCAACATTGTCCTACCACCCACATCACCCGCAGCCTTACTAACTGAGTAACTTCAAACTAAAGGCCCCAGCACTTAAACAACTGCAGCCTAACCATGCTCTAGAGTTTCAAAATTACAGTCACTTGTACAGAGAAGACTCAAACTTCTGTCAGCTGTTGCCACTAGAATCAATTCAGGTGCTTGTAAAGCTATTTGTGCTACTTTGTCTCTTTAATTGTTCAGATTGGCAGAAGCAAATTATTGAAAAACTAGCGAAAAGAAGTAAGAGGGGGAAGGTGGTCATCTCACCAATTTTACTGCAAATCGTTATGTTGTTGCAAAGTATGGGATTCAGCAGCCTTGGCCTGACTTCTTTCTGTTTGTCATACCACCTCGAAAAGCAACTGACTTTGGTGAAGAAACTGCTTGGTGCCCTGAAGTATAGACAAGAACAGAAGGTTATCTGTAAATTTAAGCTCTCACTTGAGCTTAATTCAACTTCCTTTAATTAGGAAATGTACAACGCGTGGACTTGAATAGCCTAACCTCCAGTGTTTTGAATGGTTCTCAAAAGCAGCATGGTGAGTAAAGATGTTAGCTCTAAACCAATGTGCATTGGATGCTGGTCTTAACCCAGTCCTCCTAGAGCTTCACTGGAAATAGCTCACTGGAAAATAGCTCTAGAAGTGTATGTGAGAGCCCTGAGGCCCAGCGTCAGCCAGTATTGGGATTTTTCATGTCACTGGCTTACCTCACACTGCTGTGAAAGGGATCTGCCCAGCTGCTGTGGCTGCAGCCAGGGCGTTTGCTGCCGTTCTCCCAGGCTTTGGGCTGCCTTCTGCGGCATGGTTCAGTTTGTTTTCTTATTGCCCACATTTTCCAGAGTGATTCAATTTCAGGTTTGTGTCTCCCACTAGAATGATTTGGCTTGGTTTGTGAGCTTCTTGACCCAAGAATTTGCTTTGCCCACCCACTGCTTACCCCTTCAAACATGAGGCTCACTCTCAGCTGTGCTCTTAAAGAGCTTTGCCTCATGACCTACACTATCTGCCCAAAACCTAGAACCTTGTCAACTAAAAAAAAAAAAACAACAACAACATGAGAGTTGCGAGTTCAAGTTTTATTTGGAACACCATGAGGACTGCAGCCCGGGATACAGGTAGATGGCAAATGCCCATGACAAGAGACAATTTGTAGTTGACAACCTGGATCTCCACACCCTTAGACTCTTAGATCTTAGACCCTTAGATCTCCACACCCTTCAGTAATCACGGATATATCCAGACAAGAGATAAAGAAAGCTTTAAGCAGAAAAGTCTTAGCAGGTTGAGTTGGAAAGACTCTGCTCAAAACACTGATGAATTTCAGAGGCTTCCATGATTTCACTCAACTTGCAAAGGCCAAGGGCACCTTTCATCCATGATCAAGTCAGCACCGCAAGATAGCACTAAGGTGTCTTCATCAAAGAATGTGAAAAATTTAGGTCCCTGAAATGGTGCCTTGGAGAAAGAAAATAACTTGAAATTCTGGAGTTTTTGTAATTTGCAGGAGATTGAAGCCTGAGCATTAAGACAGATAGCCCTAAGATAGACGTCTTTCAAATAGATATGTATTAAGAAGACCTAGTCTTGTCCTGATCTTTTCCTTTTGGTGGTGAAGGGATCTTGGCCTACAGGCTGCTTTGAATTTGTAGTTAAGAATTTCTAACAATGTTTTCAATGATGTAGGACTATATAGGTTATATGCTTAAGTGAGCTTTGGTAGTTTCCACCTTGTAAAGAATTTATTTCATCCAAGTTTTTTAATTTATAGGCATGCATTGTTTGTGATATTGTCTTACTCTTTTAATGTCTTGAGACTGTAGTGATGTCGCCCTTTTCATTCCTCACATTGGTAAATAGTGTCTTTTTTTTTTTTTTTTTATTAGTCAGGCTGAAGCAGTCTGACATGTTTGACATCTCGGGCTGAATAATTCTTTGTAGTATGGGGCTTGCCTTTTTAGGATGTAGCATGTTTAACAGCATTCCTGGCCATTACTTGCTGATGCCAATAGCACTGTCCTCCCATCCCTAATCCTGCCCCTGTTGTGACAACCAAAAATGTTTTGACATTGCCAAATATTTCCAAAATTGCTTCTGGTTGAGGACCACTGCTTTAGACAACCAGTTGTCTTTTAGAGCAATTAAAAAGAAGATAAAACTATATATTTTATATTTTTCTTTAATTTTAATTATATCTGTAAAACTTCATTTTGTGTGTGTGTGTACGTGCAAATATGGTTGCTATCATAGTCTTTCTGTTGAGGAAGTTTTTTAACCTTTAGTTTAGTGCAGGTCTGCTGATAATAATTTTTCTCTTTCTTTTTTTTTTTTTTTTGATCTGTCTTAAAAGGTAAAATTTCCCTTCATATCTGAAAGACATTTTCCCTGGTGTAGTATTCTGGATTAACAGTATTTTTCTTTCACTGTTTTAGACATGTATCCATTGTATTCTGGGTTGTATGGTTTCTAAGTCCCCAACTGTAATTTTTAATTTTATTTCTCTGTATTGTATCTCTTTTCTGTGGCCACCTTCAATATTTTCTTTATAATTTTAACTTTCCAGCAGTTTTAATATGATGTGTCAGGGTGTATATTTTTTAATATTTATTCCTGCTTGAAAAATCTTTGAGTTTCTTGGATCTGTGGTTTGGTGTAGATTTTTTTCTTTTTTTAAGGTTCAGCCATCCTTTCTTCAAATATTTCTTCTGCTATTCTCTCTCTTCTTCTGGAATTCCAAATCCCTGCTGAAATTTTCTATCTGTTAAGTCATGTTTTCCACTGGAACCTTTAGTATTATGATTATTGATATATTAGTCAAATTTACTTTAAATTTCCTCTCTCATAGTTCCAACGCTAACATTCTCTCTGAATCTCGGTGTGTTTTTTTTCTTCCATTTTATTAATACATGTCTCATATGTCAGGCATCTTGTATGGAAAAACAGAGTTTATGATAAAGAGAATTATACCTCAAAATGAGCGTTTTTTTCCCTGCTAGGTCAGCAATGTGATGTGTTGAGTTAATCTAACCACTAGTTAAGGTGGGCTTGGGTTTTATTGTTCCACCTTCAATATACAACTAGTTTTGATTTTCTCTTGTGTTACCTTATGCTTAGGGTGTGGGCTGGAAAAGTAGAGGTATCTTCTCAATATTCCTGTTGCTCTCATAGCTTCCAACCATTCCTCTGAAACTGCATCTCAAGGGGATCTCTCTCCATGCTTTTGCCTTTCCTTTTGCTTGTTATCTGGTACTCACTAGCTTGGGAGTGAGCACTGGAGGGTTCTTAGTCATTCTGGCCCAGCCTCTTTTAGGCAAGCCTCGTATTCTTAGGCCTGGAGAGTGAGGCTTTCTTAGACCTTCAGCCTCACTGTGACAGACAAAATTTCTTCCTCATATCCTTGGTATGTCTTGAGAAGATGAGAGTCTTCTGATCCTCTTCCAGTGTGTGTGCATGTGTGCTAAGTCACTTCAGGTGTGTCCAACTCTCTCTGACCCTATGGACTGTAGCCTGCCATGCTCCTCTGTCCATGGGATTTTCTCCAGGCAAGAACACTGGAGTAGGTTGCCATTTCCTCCTCCAGGGTATCTTCCTGGCCCAGGGAATCTTCCTGGCCCAGGGATTGAACCTGCATGTCTTAACGTTTCCTGCACTGGCAGGCAGACTTTTTACCACTAGTGCCACCAGGGAAGCCCCTCTTCCAGTGTAGGAGCCCTCTGATTGTAATAGCATGGGATCCTGGGCCTAGAGAGTTTCCTGCCCTTCCTTACCCAGAAGTGTCGGAATTGTCTGTCCTCCCCTACTTCTATCTTCACTCAGTATCAAAGGCCCCTGGAGGCAATAGAGTTTGCTGTCCCTTCCCCAGAGACTTGAAGCTATATATTATAGGTGAAGAGGGTCTGCACAGGACCCTTCCCTACAGTGGAGCTTACTCCCCTCCATCAGGCCTTCACCACCAAGAGAGTCTCTCTCTGGTCTCTTTCTTTTTCCTAAATCTTTCTCATCAGTACCCAGTAGAGCATGGAGAAGAGACTGAAATTGAGGGCAAATTCATTTTTTGTCTGAGGTTCCCAAGGGTTTGGTACTGTCACGCTAGCCCTCACTTGGCCTTCAGCAATTAATTTTAGCTGAATTCTTATCATTTTGTGTTGTCTTTGATGTCTCTTTTGTGCCCACATCCTATCTTTCCTTGATGGGTACAGTCTTTCCATGAATTTCAGTCTACTTAACTATTAACTAGTCTGCAGCTATAGATAGGGAGACCAACCATTCCTTATTGCCTGGGACTGAGAAGTTTCCCAGGATGGGAGATTTTCAGTACTGAACACGAGAAAGTTCACTTGGTCACCCTAAGCTCAGATCTCTGATAGGTTCAAGAAAAGTTATTTTGTAGTTTTTCTAGTTGTTAAGGTGAGAGCAATGCTCTTTCTAGATTTCTGCATCTTCAGCAGAAGCCAGATTACTGAAATATTTATACATACTGAATCTGAACAAAGATGGTTCTTGAGGTAGTAAGAAGCCATATGGGGAAACATCTGTTCCTTACTAAGGCAAAGGGGTTCTTGTGAAATCTTTCCTAAAATAGAGAATAAGAAAGTGAGTTGTCTCACTATTTTTTTGCTTGTCAGGAGCAGATTTATCTCATTACTTAAATGAATTCTAGTTGAAGAGCTGGATTCATACCTGTTCTTTCCAAAACTCTTGGTTCATTTAGCTGGCACCAGGTTTGAACTTTTCTCCCCTGGAGGCAAGCATCTTCCTAGATATTTCTGAGTGAAACTTAAAAATTTATGGTCTTTTGTGGATGAGGAAGAGGCGGAGTGTAGCTATAAGCTATCTACAACAAGAATACTGACCATTTCTGGGTGGATGTGTAAGTATTCATGCACATGCATGTGAAACGTTGCTGTCAAATGCCTGGAGACATTTGATTTATATTGCTATGGGTGCTACATTTAGTCTTGGCATTTTTGTTGTTGTTGTTTTGTTTCAGGTATGGAAGCCAGGAGTGTTTATGACCCCTACAGCCTGCATTAACGGTTGTGAGGCACTCAGCGTCAAGGCAATGCTCTGTATTTTGTGAGATAAGGAAGCCTCTATCATTTTCTCACTCTTTTACATATTCTTGAGTATCCAGGAGAGATACTTATGACTTCTTGATGAACTTAAAAGCTGTATATGTGTTATCTTCCTATTAAATGGTCAAGATAGTTTGTTTATATAGTAAAAACAGCACAGAAATCATAAGACCAGGAACATATATAATCTCAACAGCTATGAGGTTTATATGGCTATAGATAGAATTATTTTAATAATAATAGCTAAGACTTCTGTAACATTTGTTATATGTCAGGCATTATTCTGAGAGTTTTACATTCATTAACACGTTGAATCCATACACAGACAAAATCCATAATGACTTCATAAGTATGATGCCAGCTATTATTATCCACATATTGCAGATTAGTAAAATGAACAACAAGGAAATTTATAGTGTGTTCAAGGTCACACTGATAACAAGTGGTGGTATTGGGACTTGAGCCTGTGCAATCCATTTCCAGAGTTCTAACCACTATGACAGTGGTCAAAGACACATAAAATACAAAAGAATCATAAAATAAACCAAACTGAAGAAAAACAAGTGCACAGATACAGAAAACAGAGTAGTATTTACACAAAAGGAAGGGAAAGGGGGGAAGGGGGAATGGGTTAAAGGGGTCAACTGTATGTTGACAAATAGAAACTGAACTTTTGTGGTGAGCAAGCTGGTGGGTGTACAGAAGTTGAAATATAATTTTGTATGCATGAAGCCTACATTGTATTCAGTATTATAAACTATATTACCTCAATAATGTTTACGCTGCTGCTAAGTCGCTTCAGTCGTGTCAGACTCTGTGCGACCCTGTAGACGGCAGCCCACCAGGCCCCCCCGTCCCTGAGATTCTCCAGGCAAGAACGCTGGAGTGGGTTGCCATTTCCTTCTCCAATTAATGAAAGTGAAAAGTGAAAGGGAAGTCGCTCAGTTGTGTCCGACCCTCAGCAACCCCATGGACTGCAGCCTACCAGGCCCCTCCATCCATGGGACTTTCCAGGCAAGAGTACTGGAGTGGGATGCTGTTGCCTTCTCCAAATAATGTTTATAATTATTTTTTTAAAAGACACAGAAGAGGTAAACATTTCAACCTGCAGTGGGGTGTATGGGAATGGGATGTATGTGTATGTGAAAAAAGGATTTTAAAAATCACTTTGATTTTAGGTTATGTGCCAAACAAAGACGTGCAAAAACAGAAAGAGGACATGCTAAGGAAAAGGATTCAGAAAATTGTACAGTGATGCCTTGAACTTTGTACAAGTCAGTGGAGTATGAATTACACAGACAAGTGTGATCAAATATTTGATGGAAGCTTCCTGATGCAGATAGCCTGGTAATCACATTTCTGATGGAAATGTGGGAAAAAAAAAAAAACTTGCAGGAAGATTACTACTTCTGTGTCAAGTATTTTCTGCATAAAGTACTTGAATTCTTTCAGTTTCAAAATTGAAGATTAGTAAGAAACTTCTTGCCATACAGAAAAAAAAAAATTGATGCTGAGAAATTTTACCAGTCCTATTTATGATAAAGTGGGAATAAAACCAATGAATGGTATGTATAAAGAACTTTGGTTTGAGAGTGACAAAGGACATTATCAACTCTCATGAAGCGCAGTAAGATTTGCAAATGACTAGAAAATCTCATCACCTTCCAAACCAGTTCTGGTAATCCAGAGGACACACAGGCAAGTTGGACAGTCAAGTCTATCTACAACTTTTATGAGTCTATAGCAGGGACTCTGACTTTCTACAGGAGTAGGATGCTTTGAGGACTTGTGATTGGTTTTCCAGCCAAGTGATTGTTATAACAAAGTATAGTTTATAACTGTGGATGGGATGAAGTCTTAACCTAGCCTGAGAGTAATCACTAATATCCTCTTTATACCTACAGGGTGACCTAGATGCTTTTATACAGCTCTTAAAGTGACACTCATATGAACCTGGTATCCTCACAAAGGCAAAAAGTGGTTGTATTTGCATCTTTTCCTTGTCAAAGTAGGAAGTTTCCCCTTTCTTTTAACTTCAGGAAAAAAGCAGTAACTTTTTGTATTGTACGCTTTTTCTTGTTAAAATTTAAGATGGTTGTTTTTCAGCTTTGCGGGTATTTTTACATTGGGCTGTGTCTGGCCTATTAAGACACTGATATCAGAAACTTAAGCAGTTTTTCTTAACTCTGAAAGCTATTTCATTTTGTGAGCTAATTACATTAGAAACTAAAGTTGAAGAAGTTATATCGTATAGCTTTATAACTTTTTGCACTTTCTACTTTGGGGATTGACTTTAAATGATGGTGGTACGATCATGGTGGTTAAGCTTAGTGGCATTTGATGTATGTGACTCAATGGAAGGACAGACAGTGATATCACTGCTTTTGAATATAAATGTATAGTGATAACACCATGTAATCCCCACTGATATTAAGAAATTGCCAGGAAATTATAGGAAATTTCTGCATGTTGCTTCCAAATTACAGCCATTCTCCTCCCCATAGATGACCACTATGCTAACCTGTGTAATAATTCAATTTTTAATACCAGCGGTTCTCATAGTATGGCCTGACATCTATATCATCTGGGAATTTGTTAGAAATGCAAATTCTTGGGCTCTTTCCCAGATCTAATACACTTACACATTTTTGTAGGATGTATATTTAATATGATTAAAGTATGAAGCATTGATTCTCAAACTTAAGCACCTATCAAACTTGTGGCCTATTAAGACACAGATCCTGGGTCCTACACTTACCGTTTCTGATGATCTCTTTCTGTTTTATTCATGAATTTTAATTTTCCTATGTGCTGGATATATTTGACTCTGCGCTAATCATTGCACTTGAAAGGTTGTTTTGTAGGAAGAACTGTGAGACTTGTCTGTCCATGGGATTTTCCAGGCAATAGTCCTGGAGTGGATTGCCATTTCCTCCTCCAGGGGATCTTCCCAACCCAGGGATCAAACCCGGGTCTCCCGCATTGTAGACAGACGCTTTACCATCTGAGCCACCAGGGAAGTCCTGTAATGAAAATGCTTTGCTCCAAAGAGTATTTGTGTTTACTTCTGCCAGACACCTAAGGGCACTACCTGTCTGGGACCACCTGTTCAAAGTTTGCTATTTCCTGGATAATTCAAGGGATTGTTACTCTGTTTTCATTCTCTTCAAGTTAATTCCATTTTTGTTCACCTTCACTCTGAGATCCTGGAACCCAAATTGTTGTAGGGGAAGGTCTCCTGTCAGACTCTCCAACTTGCATGGACACGGAATTTAGTTTTCTATCCCCCTCTACATAAAGGCTGTCAGAATGGAGGTTCTAGTTTTCTGGGATTATCGTCAGGAGTGTTTACTTCTCTAGATTGTTGACTTCTCTTTACTTTTGCCTGATAATTCCTTACTATTTTATAATCCCTTTGATGTTTTTAAAAAGATTATTTCAAATATATTTTATCCAGCTTTTCAGTTGTTTTCAGCTGTAGGCCTGATTCAAACAGCCTGAACCACCATTAGCAGAAACAGGAAATCTGGAAAATACATTTGTAATGCACAGCAGTTTATCTAAATACTGTGGTTTTTCAAAACATTAAAAATACATGGATGTTGAGGCCCTTAAGAAAAGACTTCTGTTTTTAGCTTATACCTTTATCCAGACATGGGACACACAAGATGATTTTGATACAGAAACTTTCCTTGTGAAAAGATTCCCAGGGTTTCATATTTATGACTATTAACCACTCCAAACTGCTCTTATTTTTACTAGTGGGTTCCAAGGAATGCTTCCCACAACCAATTCAGAAAGCCTCACAAAATGCAGAGATGTGCCTAGTACAGGATCTATGTCACAGTTTGTGGCACTTTCTTTGAGGTTTGATTTTTCCATAGCTTTAACAAGTCTGGAGACATGAAATTTGGGAAGCATAAATGGTTTACACTCTTATCGCTAGGAAAGTTTCTGTTTGTGATAGCACATGGAGTGTCCCAAACTTTATTTACTGTCAGATTCTAATGATTTGATGGATAATATTTTAACCACCTCCCTCCCCCCTCCAAAAATATGTCATATCATCTCTTTTCCCTATGTTAGGTTGATCCCTTGAGGTAGGCAAGATTCTCAGTGAGAAAATACCTCTTCCCAACCTGTTCCTGATAACTCAGAACACCTGCTTTCTGGGCAAGGATGAGTCTGTTATATTTATCTTTAGATATCTTTTGAAGGGGTCTGGAAGTAGAAATACACTACTCCTGCATTTAGCACCTGTTCCCTTCAGCTCAGACTCAAGAGAAGCATATATAGATAGGACTAGGGACTATGGTTAGAGCAGGGACAGCAGGGACCAGGAAGTGTCTTCAGGGTTTAGGGAATGGATCATTTCTGTAACAGCTCCAGTTAAATGACCCAACTGTACTTAATCCTGTTTCTTGACCTTTGGAAGGTAAACTGGTAGGCTTTTCAGAGGTCAGAGGTTGTTATAATTTGGTGAGATACTTGAATACTCTAATTAGTGCATAATAGTTAGGATTTATAATCATCCCTGTAGGCTAGGCTTGGGGCAGGAATGAACAAACTCTGACAGTTATTTCTAGAGTCCTTCAAGGGTGCTTGACAGTCACTTGATGAATTCCAGGATTCCCTGAAAGCAGTAATGGTTGACTGTGATAAGGGCCCATGACCCCTGGAAGACTGTGAGTCAGGATAAATGTCAGAATTTAAACCTGACAGTAGCAAGAATTAGCTTATCTCAGATGAAGGCTATAACTCAACTAGCTAGAATGCCTTAAGGAGGTATGACAGGTGCTGCTCCCTAGTGCCTTTCTTTTCTCTCTGTGAGATGTGCCCTGAATCTGTGGGTTTATGGGACTAATGCAGGAGGGGAATCCCACCAGATTACAGGGGCACTGAGTCTCTTCAGTTTCAGTTTGTTTCTTTATCAGTTTAGAGGGTGATGTCATTGATAGATAAACCAGTAAATCTGTACTCTAGCTACCTTGTTACAGTACCTAAAGTTCATGTTTTGAATACAGACCTTCAAACTGAACCAAAGAATATAGAAACTCTCCAGTTCAGAGCTACACATAACAAAGGGCCTTTCCAGAGGGCTTTTGCAGCCATGACCGTCTTAAATTACAAGTCATGATCCACCCCTTAGTTGATAGCTTTTGTCTAGACCAATACGGTGACTCCAGATCAACATGCTGCCATTGCTTTCATAGAACTCATCACTTAAAAACAGAAATAATTATTTCACAAATAATAAATTTCTTTAATATAAATCCCCAGTTTATTACAAGGCATGGAGAGCTGGGACCACATGAAATTCACTTAGTTTAGCCACTTCCTTATGGATATATCTTATTGAATCCCATGTGTTTTGGGAATTGTCTGGGATTTAGGTATTTTCCCTGTTTAATAGCACATGGTCCTTCTTCCTTCCTAACTAGAATGTAATATTAAGAAGATGTGGTTTTAGACCACTATATATCTTATGGCTACCATTTCTTCAGCGTTCAGTTCAGTTCAGTCACTCAGTCATGTCTGACTCTTTGCGATCCCAGTCCTGCCTGTCCATCACCAACTCCTGGAGCTTGCTCAAACTCATGTCCATTGAGTAGGTGATGCCTTGATGCAACTCTTCAGCATTAGGGTTATATGTGTGTGTGTGTGTGTGTGTGTATAAGCTTTATCACAGATCTCTATAGTGCTTTGTTAATCTAAACTTTGGAAATTATAAATTCTGTTTTGGATCCTAATAAGGATTTGGGGGAGCCATTTAGTGGCTCCCAATGCTGGTCTAGGGAACCCCACATAGCAGCTCCTACTGTATTTCACAGGCAGCCATTGGATTGGTTCTCGTATCCAACAGGTAGGAGAATTAGGAGTGGGGCTACACTTTTTGCCAAAACCCAGAGTCCAGTTTTTGGTACTTAATATGGGTGTTATAGGATAAGATCTTTATAAGCATCCTTGATGTTACAAGTGCTAGTGCCTATTCCCTTCAGCTCAGACTCAAGAAAAGCATATATAGTTAGGGCTGGGGACTATGGTTAGGACAGAGACAGCAGGGACCCGGAAGTGTCCTCAGGGTTTGGGCAATGGATCATTTCTGTAACAGCTTCAGTTGAATGACCAACTACAGTTAACCCTGTTCCAGCTGATAGAGATTTCATAAGTCTAGTGTGCCCCCATCCTCACTTCTGTCTTCTCTTATAACTAGAGTAGGACCTTCATGATCACTTTTAAATTTACCCTTTGCATAAGCTATACAGGTTCTGAAATTTACCTGGGTTTTTACTTGGCATGATATGATTCCCCATCCTTCATTTGTTCTGATATGAAGTATAGATCTTCACAGTTGAGATCTGTATTATTCTATATATGCAGCTTCTATACTAATTAGATAACTTGGCATATTGACAAATAATATGCAATTTAGTCTTTTGAGGAAAGTCAATTATCACAGGTGGTCTGAATTACATAAGATGTCTAGTGTGATCATTCCTTCAAGACAGCTGCTGTCATAACCAGTGATGTTGTATTAGAATAAGGACCTCTAGCTTATGGCTATAACCTTATTTAAATTGGTATTATAGCCAGACTTTCTAGAATTTATCTTCACTATCTCTTATCTTAATGTGGGTTACAGATAATCTCTTTGAATTTTTTCCATAAAGACTTAGCTCCAGCTAATAGCTGTGTGTTATTGGTATAGAACTTTTGGCAACACTGGGTCAGGGCTTCTAGTTCAAGAGTCCCCAGACTCTTGGTGATCATCCACTTTACTAGGAACTACTACATGGAATAATACAATAAATACACTTGTCCTACTGCACATCTTTGTGTAACTACAGTGAAATTTTCATTGAGAAGACTTTCAAATGAGGATGATCTCAAGAACCCTAGGAAGCACAACCAGTGTTCTCAAGGAAGGGAGTGGTCCTCTCATTGGTTTGGGCAGCCACCCAGCCAGTTTCTTCTTTCACATCCTTCCAAGCTTTTTCTGAATGGCTGGAGAGGATCAGCCAATGGTACAAATTGTTATGGAAGGAATGGTAAAATCATCCAAAGAGTATATCTGAGTCAGATGCTTTCTATAGCTGTCCAAAGTCATCATTTGGTAACCCAGAGTGAACCATAGCTAAAGATTCTCTTTTGTATAGGGAGAAAAGGAGAGGATGGAGCAAATATGGTAGTAAGTCTCTTCTTTCTTTACTACCCATTCAGTAGACATACGGGTCATGGTGGAGCTTTCTGATAAAACGTGGTCCACTGTAAAAGGGAATGGCAAACCACTTCAGCATTCTTACGTTGAGAAACCCCATGAACAGTATGAAAAGACAAAAAGATAATGACACTGAAAGATGAACTCCCCAAGTCAGTATGTGCCCAATATGCTACTGGAGAAGAACAGAGAAATAGCTCCAGAAAGAATGAAAAAGCTAAGCCAGAGCAGAAACAGTGCCTGCCTGTGGATGTGTCTGGTGGTGAAAGGGAGGTCCAATTCTGTAAAGAACAATATTGCATGGACCTGGAATTTTAGGTCCATGAATCAAGGTAAATTGGAAATGATCAAACAGGAGATGGCAAGAGAGAACATCAACATTTTAGGAATCAGTGAACTAAAATGGACTGGAATGGGTGAATTTAATTCAGATGACCTCTATATCTACTACTGTAGGCAAGGATTCCTTAAGAGGAAATGGAGTAGCTCTCATAGTCAGTAGGAGTCCAAAATGCAGTACTTGGGTTCAGTCTCAAAAATGACCAAATGATCTTGGTTCATTTCCAAGGCAAACCATTCAATATCACAGTAATCCAAGTATATACTGCAGCCAGTAATGCTGAAGAAGCTCAAGTTGAGTGGTTCTATGAAGACTGACAAGATCTTCTAGACCCAACACCCAAAAAAAGATGTCCTTTTCATCATAGGGGACTGGAATGCAAAAGGAGGAAGTCAAGAGATACCTGGACTAACAGACAAGTTTGGCCTTGGAATGCAAAATGAAGCACAGGGCAAATGAGTTTCACCAAGAAAATACACTGGTCATAGCAAACACCCACTTCAACAACACAAGAGACGACTCTACACATGGACGTCACCAGATGGTCAATACCAAAATCAGATGATTATATTTTTTGCAGCCAAAGATGGAGAAGCTCTATATGGTCGGCAAAAACAAGACCAGGAGCTGAACACTGTAGCTCAGACAATGAACTCCTTAATGCAAAATTCAAACTTAAGTTGAAGAAGGTAGGGAAAGACACTAGGCCATTCAGTTATGACCTAAATCAAATCCCTTACCATTATACAGTGAAAGTGACAAATAGATTGAAGGGATTAGATCTGACAGAGTGCCTGAAGAACTATGCATGGAAGTTCATAACATTGTACAAGAGGCAATGATCAAAACCATCCCCAAGAAAAAGAAATGCAAAAAGACAAAAGGTCTGAGGAGGCCTTACAAATAGCTGTGAAAAGAAGAGAAGCAAAAAGCAAAGGAGAAAAGAAAAGATATACCCATCTGAATGCAGAGTTCCAAAGAATAGCAAGGAGAGATAAGAAAGCCCTCCTAAGCAAACAATGCAAAGAAATAGAGGAAAACAATAGAGTGGAAAAGACTAGAGATCTCATCAAGAAAATTAGAGATACCAAGGGAACATTTCATGCAAAGATGGGCACAATGAAGGACAGAAACCGTATGGACCTAACAGAAGCTGAAGATATGAAGAAAAGGTGGCAAGAATACACAGGAGAACTGTACAAAAAAGATCTTAATGACCTGGATAACCATGATGGTGTGATCACTCGCCTAGAGCCAGACATCTTAAGAGTGTGAAATCAAATGGGTCTTTGTTTGCATCACTACAAACAGAGCTAGTGGAGGTGATGGAATTCCAGCTGAGCTATTTCAAATCCTAAAAGATGATGCTGTTAAACTGCCCCACTCAACATGCCAGCAAATTGGTAAAATTCAGCAGTGGCCACAGGACTGGAAAAGGTCAGTTTTCATTCCAATCCCAAAGAAGGGCAATGCCAAAGAATGTTCTGACTACCGTACAGTTGCACTCATTTCACATCCTAACAAGGTCATGCTCAAAATCCTCCAAGCTAGGCTTCAACAGTATGTGCACTGAGAAATTCCATATGTACAAGCTGGATTTAGAAAAGGCAGAGGAACCAGAGATCAAATTGCCAACATCCATTGGATCATAGAAAAAGAAAGAGAATTCCAGAAAAAAAAATCTACTTTATTGACTATGCCAAAACCTTTGACTGTTTGTATCACAACCAACTATGGAAAATTCTGAAAGAGATGGGAATACCAGACCACCTGACCTGCCTTCTGAGAAACCTGTATGCAGGTCAAGAAGCAACAGTTAGAACTGAACATGAAACAACAGACTGGTTCAAAATTGCAAAAGGTGTGCATTAAGGCTGTATATTGTCACCCTGTTTATTTAACTTATATGCAGAGTATATCGTGAAATGCTGGACTGGATGAAGCACAAGCTGGAATCAAGATTGCCAAGAGAAATATCAATAACCTCAGATATGCAGAGGATACCACCCAATGGCAGAAAGTGAAAAGGAACTAAAGAGACTCTTAATGAAGGTGAAATAGAGTGAAAAAGCTGGCTTGAAATTCAATATTAAAAAAACAAAGATCATAACATTCAGTCCCATCACTTCATGGCCTATAGACAGGGAAACAATGGAAACAGTGACACTGACTATTTTCTTGGACTCCAAAATCACTGCAGATGGTGACTGCAGTCATAACATTAAAAGATGCTTACCCCTTGAAAGAAAATCTATGGCAAACCTAGATAGCATATTAAAAAGCAAAGATATTACTTTGCCAACAAACGTCCATATAGTTAAAGCTACAGTTTTTCTAATAATCATGTATGGATGAAAGAGTCCTACTATAAAGAGGGCTGAGCACCAAAGAATTGATGCTTTTGAATCATGGTTTTGGAGAAGACTTGAGAGTCCCTTGGACTGAAGGGAAATCAAACCAGTCAATCCTAAAGGAAATCAACCCTGAATATTCATTAGAACAACTGATGTCGAAGCTCCAATACTTTGGCCACCTGATGTGAAGAGCCAACTTATTGGAAAAGACCCTGATGCTAGGAAAGATAGAAAGCAGGAGGAGAAGGGGATGACAGAGGACAAGATGGTTGGATGGCATCACCGACTAAATGGACATGCGTTTGAGCAAGCTTCAGGAGATGGTGAAGGACAGAGAAGCTTGGCATGCTGCAGTCCACGGGGTTGAAGGAGTCAGACACAACCAAGCAACTGAACACGACAGAGTTCCCAGGCCTGTTTGTTGTTAAGTCTATTAGCTTGTATACTCCCGGAGGGGTCCCTGTGGCTTATTTTCCATGAAACATCTGTGTTTCAGCCAATCCCACTCTACACCGCACCATACGCACCTGCATGTCTGTTACCTGCACATAAAACCTCCTGTTTCCAAGTGTTCTCAGTGCGGAAAGTATTCTGGTCTGAGGATGTTGGCCTCCCCACTAAGGCATTTTTCTCAGACCTGTCTGAAGTTTGGGTATTAGGGTTGAAGAGCAGACAGTAAGATTGGCAATCTCTATTCCTTTTCTTGGTATTTCCTTACCATGGCATTCATACATTGCCCATCAAGTTGGGCTTTTTGTACCCTACCTTTTAATAGCCAGACCAATACGTCTTCTACTGAAACTACTTCTTTCTCTTTTTTACATTTCTCTCCATTTTCCTTTGGTTATTTTGGGAACTGAAATCCCCAGAAGTCTTCCTAAGCCATCTTGTCTAAAACTGTGTGTAGTTAACTGTGCTTGTTAACTACTCCTTTATTTATTTTTTCTTCTTTATTAATAGAATCCTGATTTGCATGGTGGTGACAATGTGCTCAGCTAAAAAATTGCATTGTCCACTCTCCACTACTGATAAGGATGACAGGGTGACACAGTTCTTGTCATGAGGTATAACTAAAGATAAGGCAGGGTTTCTAGTAAAGCTCCTTAAAGGAGAGCTTTAAGGCATGGCCTTAGACAATCGCTCTATTGCCCTGATTTCTTCCCCTTCTTTCTACCTGCATCTTAGAGGAGATGCTGGACATTGAATAGGCATCTAGCAACAAGATGACCACGGGAGGAAAACCAAGAGAGTAACTTGGGGTCACATCTGAAAAGGCTGGATTAACAAGCAGATATGTGTGGATTTGCACAGACTTCACAATTTCTGTGCCCTGCCACCACCCTTGCCACCTTAGGGTTGGGAAGAAAAGCCCCCGTGTCACAGCATATCCATAAGGCTCACGTATCTCTAACATCATTTACAGTAAGACTGCGCTGCCATAATTTACACCCACCATCTGAGACCTAGACTTCTTTCGCACCTAAATCCATTAAAAGTAATTATTTGGCCTCTTAAACCCAAGTTCAGAAGGTAACATTTATTAGTGGGAGGTCTAAGATCCTCCAGTGGAGCGGTAGCACACAGTTTGAAAGAAGTTCAATAGATAGAAAGTTAGTCGATTTTGACAATTAGATTTTCAAAAGAAGATTAATATCCACAGGTACTGGGTTTTAATAATGTAAACATACCATGAGGTGGTTCTATAACACATTACCAGTTTTAAATGTATATATTTGTATTTTAAGTTTTTTGGAGGTAAATTACTTTCCTTTTAGATTCCTATGTGTTTTCAACCAGCTATTTGTGTTTTGTATTAATAGTGGAACATTAGAACAGATTTAAGATCTCCAAATATAAAAAGTTATTGTGACAACTTATAAAGTTCCCCCAAAATTTGTGTATTAAGAATTGTAGTTACAAAATTATATCTATAAATGTTTCAGTTTGTAGAAAGCTAATTTCTGTGTGTACATGTATGTTCTCTAGGAAGATATTGTATCAAGTTGTTAGTTTCTAGATAAATAAGATGATAGCTTTTTAGTGTTATCCAATTTTTCTGTAATAAGTTTACTTTTTTCATAAGAACAATTTTTTTAAGATAAGGGAAAACTTCCTCATGATAGCTAGTTAACAAGAGAAGCAAAAGAATGCTGCTGAGAAATGAATAGCAGGAAGAAATCAGAAACTGCAAGAACCGAGGGGCATTTACTTCTGTTGCTGAGACACCATAAGAGCTGCGAATGACTCAGACTACT
Source organism: Capricornis sumatraensis (assembly GCF_032405125.1). Taxonomy (NCBI): domain Eukaryota; kingdom Metazoa; phylum Chordata; class Mammalia; order Artiodactyla; family Bovidae; genus Capricornis; species Capricornis sumatraensis. Next base: position 186,485,959 of record NC_091069.1, read on the forward strand.
GAGGCTCAAGAACTGCTCCTGAGTTGCCATGGGATCTGCATCGCAAGGAGATGGGCCCTGGCTGTAATGCCAGGGATGCTCTTTCTTGTCTGTTTTTACTTCTTCATGTTACCTTCTCCCATCGCATGTTAAAATGTCTCTCTGATCCTTAAAAACTGTACTTTCATTTATTCAATAAACACTAGAATCCAGATTATATGCCAAACCCCTAAATAATGCTGAGAATATACCAGTGAGCCAAACAGAGCTTCATGGAAGTAATGTTGATTGTGGGAGAGATAGATGCTAATCAGAACATACAAGTGTATAGATTGGGATAGAATGGGACAAGGACAATGGAAGGAAAGAACAGGCTGCAAGGAGGTAGAGTTATTGGGCAAAAGGGGAGACTCACATTATGCAGTCAATACGCCAGTCAGAACTCAGTTTAAGCTGAGAACTGTAGCAAGGGCAAAAGTCAGGTAAGTGGCTATTCTGGTCGGGGGAGGAAGTGTTTTAGACAGAGGAAACAGCATGTATGAATGCCTGAGCAGCAGTGAACCTCAGAAACCTAAGGAAGTGGAGGGTTGGTGGCCAGAGCATGGAAAGTAAAGAGAGGGACTCAAGAGGAGCTTGCAGAGGTAAGTAGATGCCAACTCACACAGGGCATTGTAAATTATGATAAAATTTCACCATTTTTTCCTAAGCAGTAAAACCACTGGTAGGTTTTGAAGTGAAGAATACCTTAATTAGGTTAGTTTTCATAGTGGCTGTGGTACAGCAAATAGATTAGATTAAGAGACAAGAATGGGATTTAAAAAAGAAAAAACAAGTAACTGATAGTGTGTAAATATCACAGCAGTCTGTTAAGGCCCAGCCACAGATATGATCATTTTTATTGCTATTCTAGTTAAATGAGACAGTATTCAGAAGCAATTGTAGATGCTGACCCAAAATTTGTATCCTTGGCTAACTATTAGCGTTAGCAGTCTCCGCTTTGGAATTGGCTGCCCATCTCACTCTTCTCTGTAAGGGTCCCCACGTTTGCCATAGATAAACTTTTAAACTTTTGGACAATGGTCATGTCTGAGTTGGAAACTTTTTGCTTTGTCCAAAGAAAGCCACAGTTATAAAAAGAATCAAAGAAATAATGAGCGCTTACTAGGTACCAGACACTATAGTAGGCACTGACATAATGGAATGTGTAAAAACAGAGTTCCTACCCTTGTGGGCTTCCCAGGAGGTGCTAGTGGTAAAGAACCTGTCTGCCAATGCAGGTGATATGAGAATTGCCGGTTTGATCCCTGGGTCAAGACGATCTCCTGGAGGAGGGCATGACTACCCACTCCAGTGTTCTTGCCTGGAGAATCCCATGGACAGAGGAGTCTGGTGGGCCACAGACAATAGGGTCACAAAGAGTCCAACATGACTGAAGTGAGTTAGTACACGCACATGCACAAACTCATGGAACTAACTAAACAGAATGGGGAGAATATTCTTGCAGATGTAATTACAGACTGTGAGATGACAACATCTACTTGCCTTGTTAACTGCTAAACAAAATCTTAAAGTAATACTGTTCATGGATCCCACACTGAGGGCTACCTGATATGATTGTGCAATTGGAGTGTCACACAAAGATGCCTGGCCAAGGAGGTTAGTGGGGACAAAAGCCCTCAGAATTTCCTTTGCCAAGCCATGCCCTCTGCAGGGCTACATCTTTTCCAAAGGAGGGATATGTTTTCCCTTCTATTAAGGTGTCAGTAACATCTCTTTCTCTAATATTAGAAGGGAATTCCCTCTTCTCAAAATTGAATGAGAGGCTCTACCTTGTAAGTGTGTGCCTGCCTTGAGCACAGAAGTGTGTCTGAGGTGAATGTAAAAGATGTGAGTGGGTAGACAGAAAAAATGGAAAATAAAAAGGCCTAAGACATTGATATTTTTAAGACAATGTTTTTTTTGAAAAATGGATCCTACATCTGCAGGACTTAGAGGAATATCAAAGACCTAACACAGAGTAGGTAAAAACAACCCAGTGGTGAGACAGTGGAGAAAAGAGCTGGACTGTGCATCACAGCAGTGATTGTTACTGGGCTGAATGAACTTATAGGCATCACATTGGGAAAAGCTGTGATGTTGGAAAAAGGGGAAATGTTAGGTATTTCTGTATCCTGAGCCTGGCTAATTGAACAAATCTTTGCTCCCAAATTTTAAAATGTTAGACTCCATTCTGAAATAATGGACTCAGTTTGTGGGAATGGTCCTGCTTCTGGGAAGAACCTTGCCAGAATAAATCCAGAAACAAAAAGCAAAGAACAAGGAGACTGGCACCTTGAAGTCATGGTTTTCCCCAACAGTTGTTATCATATTGGACAACTGGAGCAGCCCTCTCAGACCCTTAGTATTTCATCTGAAAATTAGAGGCTACTTTTCTTGATGGGTTGTGAATTTTGAAAGGTATTGAGATACTCTGTAAACTGGGGCAGTAAGGAGGATAAGTTTTTCATTAAATGCTGAGTTTCAGTGGCCTGGCTCTGAGCAGGGTTTAGTTGGCTGAGTGGGCAGAATCTCAACTTTAGAACGATGGTCTGTTTCTGAGTGGAGGTCTGGGCTGACTGCTGCCTGCACCAGAGGCTTTGACTACACTCTGGGACTGACAACTGAAAAACAATTTTAGTCATACAGATTCAAGACAATAAGTTTCTTGACCCAGGTTATATTTTGAGCATAGGCCATATGCCTTCTAATGGCATCTGTGGTCGATTCAGTTCTTCTCTCGTTTTGAAGAAGCCCATAAAATCACATAACTCATGCACCACTGCCAACCTTAACAGAAGCCCTAGAGAGCTCCCTTCTCCTCGGCTGCTGGTTTGTTTGGCATCTGCAGCCTGCACAGGACTGGTCCACTGCTCCTCAGGCTCAATCCCTCACTTGCCTTCTTTCTCTTGACAGATATTTTCAGCTAATGAAGAGCATAGAGTGGCAAGAAAAGTAAAAGCATCTATCAGCTTCCCCCCATCCCCCGCACCCCTGCCTTTTGTCAAAATGAAGTTTAATCCCTGTGTAACTTGTTACTAAAGCAAGAACCCTGAAAGGCATTTTAATGCACCTTCCTACATTTGTAGGAAGATTGCCTTCCCCTCCCAAGTTGCTGAGACAGAAGTACAATGCTGAATCTATGCCATCTGAAAGAATGTTGAAGTTCAATTTGTGTGAGGACACTACAAAGGTCAGCAGATTGGCAAGGTGGTCCAGGTGATAGGAAGATGTGTCATCCATGTTGAACAAGTGCAGCAGGAGAAAGCTTATTTTGCACAGGTATTCACTATAGTAAGGTGGTTCTCCACTTTGGCATTCTGCCTTCTTTACTGTCCAGCTCTCACAACCATACATGACCACTGGGAAGACTGTAGCCTTTACTATACGGACCTTTGTCGGCAGGGTAATGTCTCTGTTTTTCAACACACTGTTTAGGTTTGTCATAGCTTTCCTGGCAAGAAGCAATTGTCTTCTGATTTCATGGCTACAGTCACTGTCCACAGTGATTTTGAAGCCCAAGAGGAGGAAATCTGTCATTATTTCCACTTTCCACCTTTCCCCATGCAGTAATGGGACCGGATGCCATGATCGTAGTTTTTTCAATATTTAGTCTTAAACCAGCTCTTTCACTCTTCTCCTTCACCCTCATCAAGAAGCTCTTTGGTTCCTCTTTGCTTTCTGCCATTAGAGTGGTATCATCCGTCTATCTGAGGTTGTTGATGTTTCTCCTGCCTATCTTGATTCTAGCCTGGCATTTCTCATGATGTGCTCAGAGTATAGGTTAAATAAACAGGGTGACAGCCGACACCCCTGTCGTACTCCTTTCTCGATCTTAAAACAATCAGCTGTTCTATACAGAGTTCTAAGTGGTGCTTCTTGACCTGCATGCAGGTTTCTTAGGAGACAGGTAAGATGGTTTGATATTCCCATCTCTCTAAGAGCTTTCCGCAGTTTGTCATGATCCACACAGTCCAAGGCTTTAGCGTAGTCAGTGAAGCAAATATTTTTCTGAAACTCCCTTGCTGTAGTCCGTGGGGTCAGGAAGAGCTGGACATGACTGGTCGACTGAACAGCTAAGGTGATTATCATTCCCTTTCAGTTCAGTTCAATTCAATCACTCAGTCGTGTCCGACTCTTTGCGACCCCATGAACCGCAGCACGCCAGGCTTCCCTGTCCATCACCAACTCTGGAGTTCACTCAGACTCACGTCCATCAAGTCAGTGATGCCATCCAGCCATCCCATCCTCTGTCATCCCCTTCTCTTCCTGCACCCAATCCCTCCCAGCATCAGAGTCTTTTCCAATGAGTCAACTCTTCACATGAGGTGGCCAAACTACTGGAGTTTCAGCTTTAGCATCATTCCTTCCAAAGAACACCCAGGGCTATCTCCTTTAGAATGGATTGGTTGGATCTCCTTGCAGTCCAAGGGACTCTCAAGAGTCTTCTCCAACACCACAGTTCAAAAGCATCAATCCTTCAGCACTCAGCTTTCTTCACAGTCCAACTCTCACATCCATACGTGACCACTGGAAAAACCATAGCCTTGACTAGACGGACCTTAGTCAGCAAAGTAATGTCTCTGCTTTTGAATATGCTATCTAGGTTGGTCATAACTTTTCTTCCAAGGAGTAAGTGTCTTTTAATTTCATGGCTGCAGTCACCATCCGCAGTGATTCTGGAGCCCAAAAAAATAAAGTCTGAGATTGTTTCCACTGTTTCCCCATCTATTTGCCATGAAGTGATGGGACCAGATGTCATGATCTTTGTTTTCTGAATGTTGAGCTTTAAGCCAACTATTTCATTCTCCTCTTTCACTTTCATCAAGAGGCTTTTGAGTTCCTCTTCACTTTCTGCCATAAGGGTGGTGTCATCTGCATATCTGAAGTGATTGATATTTCTCCCGGCAATCTTGATTCCAGCTTGTGTTTCTTCCAGTCCAGCATTTCTCATGATGTACTCTGCATATAAGTTATTTAAGCAGGGTAACAATATACAACCTTGACATACTCCTTTTCCTATTTGGAACCAGTCAGTTGTTCCATGTCCAGTTCTAACTGTTGCTTCCTGACCTGCATACAGATTTCTCAAGAGGCAGGTCACGTGGTCCGGTATTCCCATCTCTTGAAGAATTTTCCACAGTTTCTTGTGATCCACACAGTCAAAGGCTTTGGCATAGTCACTAAAGCAGAAATCGATGTTTTTCTGGAACTCGCTTGCTTTTTCGATGATCCAGTGGATGTTGGCAATTTGATCTCTTGTTCCTCTGCCTTTTCTAAAACCAGTTTGAACATCAGGAAGTTCACGGTTCACATATTGTTGAAGCCTGGCTTGGAGAATGTTGAGCATTACTTTACTAGCATGTGAGATGAGTGCAATTGTTCGGTAGTTTGAGCATTCTTTAGCATTGTCTTTCTTTGGGATTGGAATGAAAACTGACCTTTTCCAGTCCTGTGGCCACTGCTGAGTTTTCCAAAATTGCTGGCATATTGAGTGCAAATGCTAAAATAAGTATTTGTATGTATATATTAGAGCTGGTGATTTGGTCTAGTGAGAGATCTGCTGAGTCTTGGAGCAGGATTCTAGGCCAAATGAAAGGATTTAAGTCCACATTTCACCTTATATAATGCAATATACAAGCAGAGATGGGAGCCATTTTTGGATGTCATGATAAGAATCCCTATTCCTGAGGTGAAGAATTGGGACTAGATGACCTGTAAAGTTGAGCTATTTCAAATCCTGAAAGATGGTGCTGTGAAAGTGCTGCACTCAATATGCCAGCAAATTTCGAAAACTCAGTAGTGGCCACAGGACTGGAAAAGGTCAGTTTTCATTCCAGTCCCAAGAAAGGCAATGCCAAAGAATGCTCAAACTACCGAACAATTGCACTCATCTCACATGCTGGTAAAGTAATGCTCAAAATTCTCCAAGCCAGGCTTCAGCAATACGTGAACCGTGAACTTCCTGATGTTCAAGCTGGTTTTAGAAAAGGCAGAGGAACAAGAGATCAAATTGCCAACATCTGCTGGATCATCGAAAAAGCAAGCGAGTTCCAGAAAAACATCGATTTCTGCTTTAGTGACTATGCCAAAGCCTTTGACTGTGTGGATCACAAGAAACTGTGGAAAATTCTTCAAGAGATGGGAATACCAGACCACGTGACCTGCCTCTTGAGAAATCTGTATGCAGGTCAGGAAGCAACAGATAGAACTGGACATGGAACAACTGACTGGTTCCAAATAAGGAAAGGAGTCCGTCAAGGCTGTATATTGTCACCCTGCTTATGTAATTTATATGCAGAGTACATCATGAGAAACGCTGGACTGGAAGAAACACAAGCTGGAATCAAGATTGCCGGGAGAAATATCAATCACTTCAGATATGCAGATGACACCACCCTTATGGCAGAAAGTGAAGAGGAACTCAAAAACCTCTTGATGAAAGTGAAAGACGAGAGTGAAATAGTTGGCTCAAAGCTCAACATTCAGAAAATGAAGATCATGGCATCCGGTCCCATCACTTCATGGGAAATAGATGGGGAAAACCATGGAAACAGTGTCAGACTTTATTTTTGGGCTCCAAAATCACTGCAGATGGTGACTGCAGCCATGAAATTAAAAGACGCTTACTCCTTGGAAGGAAAGTTATGACCAACCTAGATAGCTTATTGAAAAGCAGAGACATTACTTTGCCAACAAAAGTCCATCTAGTCAAGGCTATGGTTTTTCCAGTCGTCATGTATGGATGTGAGAGTTGGACTGTGAAGAAAGCTGAGTGCTGAAGGATTGATGCTTTTGAACTGTGGTGTTGGAGAAGACGCTTGAGAGTCCCTTGGACTGCAAGGAGATCCAACCAATCCATTCTAAAGGAGATAGCCCTGGGTGTTCTTTGGAAGGAATGATGCTAAAGCTGAAACTCCAGTAGTTTGGCCACCTCATGCAAAGAGTTGACTCATTGGAAAAGACTGATGCTGGGAGGGATTGGGGGCAGGCAGAAAAGGAGATGACAGAGGATGAGATGGCTGGATGGCATCACCGACACGATGAGCGTGAGTTTGAGTGAACTCCGAGAGATGGTGATGGACAGAGAGGCCTGGCGTGCTGGGATTCATGGGGTTGCAAAGAATCAGACACGACGGAGTGACTGAACTGAACTGAACTGCCCTGTAAAGTCATTTCTGGGCTTACCTGGTGGCTTGGTAAAGAAGTATCTGCCTGGAAAGCAAGAGATACAGGTTTGATTCCTGGGTCAGGAAGATCCCCTGGAGAAAGAAATGGCAACCCACTACAGTAATCTTGTTTGGGAAATCCCATGGATTGAGGAGCCTGACAGGCTACAAGTCAATGAGGTCCCAAAAAGTTGGACATGACTCAGCAACTAAACAACAATGTATATGTTATATATCAATATACTGATAGATTAATATAATTTATGTATATATATTCATCAGTTCAGTTCAGTTGCTCAGTCTTGTCAGACTCTTTCCAACCCCATGGACTGTAGCACACCAGGCTTCCCTGTCCATCGCCAACTCCCCAAGCTTACTCAAACTCATGTTCATCGAGTCAGTAATGCCATCCAACCATCTCATCCTCTCTTGTCCCCTTCTCCTCCTGCTTTCAGTCTTTCTTAGCATCAGGGTCTTTTCCAACGAGTCAGTTCTTCACATCAGATGGCCAGCTTCAGCATCAGTCCTTCCAATGAATATTCAGGACTGATTTCCTTTAGGATGGATTGGTTGGATCTCCTTGACTCTCAAGAGTCTTCTCCAATACCACAGTTCAAAAGCAGCAGTTCTTCGGCGCTCAGCATTCTTTATAGTCCAACTCTCACATCCACACATGACTACTGGAAAAAACCATACCTTTGACTTAACAGACCTCTGCTAGCAAAGTAATGTCTCTGCTTTTTAATATGCTGTCTAGGTTGGTCATGCTTTTCTTCCAAGGAGCAAGCATCTTTTAATATCATGGCTGCAGTCACCATCTGCAGTGATTTTGAACCCCCAAAAGTACAGTCTGTCACTGTTTCCATTTTTCCCCCTCTATTTGCCATGAAGTGATGGGACTGGATGCCATGATCTGGTTTTCTAAATGTTGAGTTTTAAGCCAGGTTTTTCACTCTCCTCTCTCATTTTCATCCAGAAGCTCCGTAGTTCTTCTTTGCTTTCTACCATAAGGGTGGTGTCATCTGCATATCTGAGGTTATTTATATTTCTCCTGACAATATTGATTCCAGCTTGTGCTTCATCCAGCCTGGCATTTCACATGATGTACTCTACATATAAGTTAAATGAGCAGGGTGACAATATACAGCCTTTCCCAATTTGGAACCAGTTTGTTGTTCCATGTCCAGTTCTAACTGCTGCTTCTGGACCTGCATACAGCTTTCTCAGGAGGCAGGTCAGATGGCCTGGTATTCCCATCTCTTTAAGAATTTTTCATAATTTGTTGTGATCCACACAGTCAAAGGCTTTAGCATAATCAGCAAAGCAGAATTAGATGTTTTTCTGGAATTCCCTTGCTTTTACTATGATACTTTTTCCATACAAGTAAAACCCCAGAAAAAGAACATACTGAAGTAAAGATAAGCAATCTACTCATAAACTGTTTCTATTCATGAATGAAATGATTTTTCATATAGAAAATCCCGAAGATTCTATAAAATATCCTACAAAACAGAAGAACTAATAAGAGAAGTTGTAAAGCCACAAGATACATAGTATACAAAAATCAATTGGATAAATGTTTTATAGAAATTAATGATTAGAAATTAAATATTAAAATAGAACCAATTACAAAATACCAAAACATGAAAACTTAAGTGTAACTTTTAACAAAATACATGTAGGATTGTGTGCTGAAAGTTACAAAACACCAATGAAAGAAAGCAAAGCCCTAAATAAATGGAGAGATACACCATGTTCATAGATTAGAAAATTCAGTATTGTTAAATTATCATTTCCGAATTGATCTATAATTTCAATACAATTCCAATCAGAAACATAGTAGACTTTCTGATAGAAATAGACAAGTTGATTCTAAAATTTATATGGAAATACAAAGGACCTAGAATAACGAAAACAACAGCAATGGAAAAGGACAGCAGTGTTGAAGGACTCAGTTCTACCTGATTTTGATACTTATTATAAAGCTACAATAATCGAGTCGGAGTGGACTTGCTGAAAGAATAGAATGGTGCAATGAAGAAATCAAGTCGTTTTATTAGATTTCTTGGAGCTGACAATTTCAGATTAATTTTTTTCATCTATTTAGCAAATCCTTTCAATGTATAATACATGTTTTATTTCTGGGATATTTTCTTCAACTGTAATTTTTAAAGTCCCATTGTTTTACAGTTCTTCTTCAAGGGCTCCAATTATGTCTAACCTGCATTGCCTGTCTTCTGTGTCAATCATTTCCTTCCTGACTCTTATTATTCTTATTTCATTTTCTTGGCTGATTGCTTGTCCTTCTTTGGTGCTGCTTATTAAATTTCCACGTGAGTTCATTCTTCCTTGGGTGCTGTATAAAGTTGAATGTTGGCCTCCCAAAAGATTAAGTCCACTTTCAACCCATTAATGTGACTATATTTGGAAAAAGAGGTTTTGCAGACCTAATTAAGTTTAGGATCTTGAGATGAAATCAGTCTATACTAGCTGGGTGTGGCCGAATTCCAATGGCAAGTGTCCTTAGATGAGAAGCAGGAGAAGACATTTAGAAAAGAGGGCAGTGTGAAGATGGAGTGGAAATTAGAACACTGCATACATCAACAAAGAAGATCAAGGATTGCTGGACGTCCCCAGAAGCTAGGAGAGGGCTGAAGACTAGGAGAGCTCCTCCAGAAGAAACCAGCCCTGCTAACACCTTGATTGCAGGTTTCTGGCCTCCAGAACCCTGAGGGAACAAATATCTATTGTTTTAAGTGACTCAGTTTGTGGTGACTTCTTAAGGCAGCCCTAGGAAACAAATACTTAAAATTTACTTTTCAATTCTGAGATAATTTTTCTTTTTGTTCTAGTTATTCCTTGAGTTCAACCAGCTCTTTTAAAAATACTTCCTTTTTTTTCAAAATCCATTTATGTTTTTAATTTCTGATTGAAGATAACTTTTCATGTTTCCAAATACTTATTTGAGGTTATTTAATTCAGCCTTGAAACGCGGTGTTGCAATTTTCTTTCACTTCATGGTTGCTTGGGTTTTTTTGTGTTCTGTTTTTTATCTCCCTTGGAATGGTGGAGTTTCATCACTTGAAATGTTTATTTCTCCGCTCCCTCCCCCAAAGTAGTTTTGTATAGATTTATTCCCTTCAGTTCTTTTTGTGGATTTGTGATGGTTTACAAGATTCTTAGTTTAATGGTGCCATCTTCTGTCAATATGGCAAAGTACAGCTTCTTTAATGCTTGTTTTCTGTATATTCTATATTTGAGTTCTAAGCATGGAAGAATATAAAGATTTATCTTATGACCCTCACCTTTCTAGTTCAGTATGACTGAAGCTTATTGCTGCCACAGGAAGAGCAGAATTTCACAGTATTCTTGCATTACCCCAGAATGATATCTTCACATTTCTTTATGAAGGTGCTTTCTCTGAGCCATCCCCAGCTTTACTCCCTGCTTCCCTCTCTCCATCCATGTATCCTTTCTCTGGAAACCACTGTTGAGGTATATCTCACAAAAGCATGGAGGTTTAAGCCAACAATAAAGCAGTTGTAGCAGAAAAGGGACAGGATCAACAGAGAAGAAAAGCAAAGGGAATTCCTGAGATGATGGTGAAATGAAATTCTGTGAAATGAAAACCTGTTTAATGTAGGATTAGAGACCACCAACTCTGGAGAGATGACAGCCACTCCTCAAAAATCTAAAGTAATAGAATACCTAATATTTGTAAATATACTGAGAAATGTCATGTAGTGCTGTCAGAATTCCGGGATAAGCTGGTGGTTGCTGTTCCTTTGCCCAGTCGTGTCCGACTGTTTGTGACTCTGTGGACTGCAGCACGCCAGGCCTCCCTATCCCTCACCATCTCCCTATGGTTATATTACCAAAAAAAAAAAAAAAAAAACATAAGCAGGCAAAAATGTAATCATTAACTCTTGGGAGGGGGACAGATTTTAAACAAAGGAAATGTCACCATGAACTATAGATCAACCACAAATAACAGGTAACACTTACATAGCCAAGAATGTAATCATTAAATATTAATTTAACCAAGTAGGATACTATTAAGACCACCTTGCTGCTGCTAAGTCGCTTCAGTCGTGTCCGACTCTGTGCGACCCCATAGATGGCAGCCCACCAGGCTCCCCCTTCCCTGGGATTCTCCAGGCAAGAATACTGGAGTGGGTTGCCATTTCCTTCTCCAATGCGTGAAAGTGAAAAGTGAAAGTGAAGTCAGTCAGTCATGTCCAACTCTTAGTGACCCCATGGACTGCAGCCTACCAGGCCCCTCCATCCATGGGATTTTCCAGGCAAGAGTACTGGAGTGGGGTGCCATTGCCTTCTCCACCTTAAGAGTAGCCAAAAAATCCAAAGTGAAAGTCATTCAGTCGTGTCTGACTCTTTGTGACCCCATGGACTGTACGGTCCACGGAATTCTCCTGGCCAGAATTCTGGAGTGGGTAGCCTATCCCTTCTCCAGGGGATCTTCCCAACCCAGGAGTCAAACCGGGGTCTCCTGCATTGCAGGCAGATACTTGACCAGCTGAACTACCAGGGAATCACCTTAGGACCAGGGTACAGGGTAATTATGTATTGGTGAGGGGTGAATTGTATAATAGCTAAATTATCATGTTCAGTAAATAATTTCTAAAACTGAAAATTCATAATCATATTTTTTAGAAAGATGGAAGTAAATGCCATGATAAATACCTGAAAATTTTGAAAGTTGTTGCCTCTGCAGAACAAGAATAGAGAGGTGGGGTGGGAGAGAACAAAAGGAGAATGAGTGCCCTTGTTATGGTACTGATGTGGTGATCTGAGGATCAAGTTTGATAAGCACTGATGTAGCATTCTCCTGTCCCTTTTCTCCGTACCGGATGCCTCCACCCACATGCACAGACACTTTAGCTACTGTGGAGGCAATTCCCCTCCACCTTCTCTACAGCTTTTCATATTCTAATACTCAAGTCCTACTATCTTCTGAAAGTCTTCCATGTTTGCTTGAACAAAATTGTCTCTGATTCCTGGGTTGGGGCTCTAGCTCTTCTACCTCCCACTAATGAGACCCTGGACTGGTAATTCAGTCTCTCTGGGCCTGAGTTCTCCCTTTGGAAGGATGGACTGGGACATCATTTGATTTCATTAGATTAAAACTCAGATGATATACATAAAGCCCTAAGCATAGGGTCAGATACACCGTGAATTCTCAACAATGATAGCTTTCCACATTCTGATGTCTTCAATTTACCATAAATGTAACTTGTATTGTCTCTTGTCATTTCAAAAATTTGGTCACTGAGCTCTCATATTCATTATCTAGTATTCTTTTTTGTTTGTGTCTCATCATATTTTGTTTTGTATTATTAAATAGCAGTGATTTGCAGCTTGCAGTAAAGGCAGGGAAAATTGTAAATGTTAAACTGATACAGATATGTCCCAAGAGAGGATGCAGCGCCTTACTTCAAAGTCCTTGCTGGGTGAACAGCACCCAATACATAGCGGAGAGTAAGAGGTGGAAAAGGGAAAGAGGCTGGGAATGGAGTGGGGAGCAGGGGAATTGGGCCAATGTGCTCAGAACTTACTTTTTCAAAAGATATTTCCTAGAGGACCTTGCAACAAATATGAACAGAGGTAGATATTGAGATATTTGGGGTTTTGGTTTGTAGTTTGTTTTTTTTTGAGCCTAGTGGCTCAGCAGTAAAGAATCCTCATGCCAAAGCAGGAGACATGAGTTCAATCCCTGGGTCCAGAAGATTCCCTGGAGAAGGAAATGGCAACTCACATCAGTATTCTTGTCTGGGAAATTCCATGGACAGAGGAGCCAGGCGGGCTATAGTCCATGGGATCACAGAGTCAGGCATACCGACGAAACAACAATGGATAATATAGAGAAAGCATTAAAGAATCTCAGTGTCACCTCCTGTGGTAATGCAGGCCCTCTTGTGCCCAGTCACTACTGACAGCCCCACTAAACATCACTGTGACACCCTTGTTAAGACAATTGAAGTCGCATGTTCACTGCCTCTCAATGAATCTGTCTGAAGTCTGACTTTGTACAGGGAGCTTTCTCTGACCACTCCATCTCTCTCCTGATCTCTTGAATCTCTGAAATCAGAGTATTTCTTCCTGTCCCACTCTGGGGCAAGCATAAGGGTGCCCTCCTCAGATGCCCATAACCAGTATGTGTCCATCTCCCAGCTTCTCCAAGCTTTGCAGCTAACCGTCAACACTTGTGACCATCAGATGTTTTCTCTCCTAGGCAGTGGGGCTGCTTACTTTACCATTAAAAAAAAAAAAAGAATAGCTCCTGGCATCTGAACTCTGACAAAAATGAGCATCTGACCTTTGTAAATCAAGTATTTCTGGGACTAGTGCTGTCCCTGTTAAGCTGAGAGCTGTGAGAACTACCAACTCATAATGTCAGGCAGGCCCAGCAGCAGGCCATCATCATATTACAGAAGTATGTTCCAGATGCAGCTGGAGCTGGTCCAGAGGGCACAGGTAATCTGCATGAATAGGTGGCCCAGTTCTCACTCATCATTCATCACCAGTACTTCTCTGCTAACAACTGTGGCTCACAAAGGACCTGACTTTGATCAACTGACAGAGGAGAAAAATAATCAAACCTGATTCATGGGTTGCTGAATGTGTTGGTTTAAGCCAAAAATCAACCACGTCTATACTCGGCAGTGGTTCTGAAGGTAGTGTTGAGGGGAAATTCTCCAAGGGGATTGAGTTTGGATGTTGTATCTGGTCGAAGAAGTGGGCTCTCGAGGGTACTTCCTTAGTCAGTCACTACTACCCACCTTAGTTCAGTGACTTAAGGAGAACCTAAGTGATGTAAGCCACACTTCCTCATCATATATGAAACTATGTCATCATTTTTGTGAGCTTGTATTGATATTTAGGCCTAGCAATGTTAACTTCACTCTTTTGTGAGTATATAATTCAACTCCTTAACTACTTAACAAATGTCTTTGAAAGCAGGGATCTTGTTTTATTAATCTATTTCCTTAACTGTACGATGGGCATAATAACAGCACCTTCTCATAAAGTTATTGTTGGGATTAATATTAGAAATATTAAGTACATAGGAGTGTTCCTGGCATTTAACAAATACACAAGAGTTTGTCCTTGTTGATTTTTTCCTCAGCTTTACTAAGATATAATTGATGTGTAACATTGTGTAAATTTAAGTTGTACACATGTTGACTTAATACACTTATATGATGCAAGATGATTAGCACCACACCCTTAGCTAAAACTTCCATTGTATCACATAATTATTTCTTCTTTGTGGTAAGAACATTTAAGATGTACTCTCTTAGCAACTTTCAAGAATGCAGTACATTGTTGTTAGCTATAATCACCAGGCTGTGCGTTAGATCCCAGAACTTATAACTGGAAGTTTTTAACCCTTTGACTAACACCTCCTCTTTTCTCCCACTCCCCATGCATGCTAAGTCGCTTCAGTCGTGTCCAACTCTTTGCGACGCTATAGGCTGTAGCCTGCCAGGCTCCCCTGTCCAGGGGATTCTCCAGGCAAGAATACTGGAGTGGGTTACCATGCCCTCCTCCAGGGGATCTTCCTGACTCAGGGTTTGAACCTACGTCTCTTGATGCTCCAGCATTGCAGGCAAATTCTTTACCACTGAGCCACCAGGGAAGCCCCTCTCCCGCTCCCCAGCCCCTTGTAACTACCACTCTCCTCTGTTTCTATGAGGTCAGCTTTTTCAGATCCCATATATCATATAGTATCTACCTTTCTCTGTCTGGCTTATTTCACTTTAGAATAATACCCTTAAGATTCATCCATATTGTCACAAATGGCAACAATTTTTTCTTTTCCATGGCTGGATAATATCCCATTTTATATATGTTTACACCTTTAATAATTCATCTAGTGACAGACACTTGGGTTGTTTCCATATTTTGGCTTTTATAATTAATGTTGCAATGATCATGGGGGTGCAGATATCTTTTCAAAATACTGTTTTCATTTTTTTTCCAATCCCAGAAGTGAAATTGTTGTATCAGTGGTAGTTCTGTTTTCGGTTTTTGGGAAATCTCCATACTGTTTTCCACAATGACTGCATCAATTTATATTACCAACAGTGAACAAAAATTCCCTTTCTCTACATCCTTACCAATCCAAATTATGTCTTATTTTCTTGATGAAAAGTCATTCTAACAGGTGTGGGTTGATGTCTCACTGTGGCTTTGATTTGCCACAGTGAGACATCACTGATATCTCATTGATGATTAGTGTTACTGGGCACCTTTTCATGATTCCATTGAGAATTCGTACATTTTCCCTGAGAAAATCTCTATTCAATTTTTTCCTCTTCTGCCCATTTTTTAGTCAGATTGACTTTTGCTATTGAGTTGTATGAGTTCTTAATATATTTTAGAATATTAACCCATTACCAGATATATGATTTGCAAATGTTTTCCACCATTCCCCAGGTTGCCTTTACATTTTGTTCATTTTTTCTTTTGCTCTGTGAAAGCTTTCTAGTTTTATGTTGCCCTTCTTACTAAGAATTGTTTTTGTCACTTGTGCTTTCGGTGCAATATCCAAAAATTTGTTGCCAAGACTATTGTCAAGAAACTATGTGTTTTCTTCTATGAGTTTTATAGCATCAGTTCTTACGTTTAAATCTGTAATCTATTTCAAGTTAATTTTTGTGAGTGGTGTAAGAAAGAAGTCCAGTTTTCTTTCTTCTGCACGTGAAGAGAATAGTTTTCCCAACATCTTTGGAAGAGATGGCCTTTTCCCCGTTGAGTATCTTTTAGGCAGCATGTAGCTGGTTCTGGTTGTTTTGTTCTACTCATCCAGCCACTTGATGTCTTTTGATTGAAGAGCTCACCATTTATGTTTAATCATTGATAGGTAAGGACTTAACAATGCCACCTTATTTATTGTTTTCTGACTGTTCTGTCATTCTCTCATTCCCTTCCTCTCTTGCTGCCTCCCTTTGTGAATTGATGCTTTTCCTTGGTGGTATGCTTTGATTCTCTTCTCTTTATCTTTGTGATTTTCCTTTGTGTAGGTTTTTCCTTTATGGTTTCTGTGAGGCTTATACAAAACATTTTATATATGTAACAATTTTTTATGCGTAAGAATTTTAACTTCAATCTCATACAGAAACTACCCTTTTACTCTCACTTTTATGTTTTCGATGGCACAGTTTTACATCTTTTTATATTGTGTATCCATTAACTAATTGTTGTAATTATATCTATTTTTAATACTTTTGTCTTTTATCTGTTATACTAGAGTGAAGTAGTTAACACACCACCATATCTCAGTATTCAAGTATTTTGAATCTGGCCATAAGTTTATCTTTATCCCAGTGTGTTATATGCTTTCATGTTTTAAAATTACTAATTAACATCCTTTCATTTCAGCTTGAAGGACTTCTTTGAGCATTTCTTATAAAGTATTTTTAGTGGTGATGAATTTTTTCAGCTTTTGTTTATTAAAGAAAGTCATTAGTTTACCTTGATTTCTGAAACAGCCCTGCTAGGTATTCTTGGTTGGCTGTTTCTTTCTTTCAGCACTTTGACTATATTATCACATTCTCTCCCGGACTGCAAGACCTCTACTGAGAGTTTTTTTCTCTTGTTTCTTTTAAAATTCTCTCTTTGATTTTAAACAGTTTTGTTACAATGGGTCTTGGAGCTTTCTATTCCTTTTCCCCTTCTCTTCTCTTTCTGGGACTCCAATCATTGTACATTATTTCTCTTGATCATGTCACATAAGTCCCACAGGCTCTTTTCATTCTTTTCTATTTTTGCTCACATGATTGGATAATTTCAGTTAGTCTGTTTTTAACTCACTGATTCTGTCCTCTGCTTTGTCAAGCTGCTGTTGAAGCTCTCGTTGAATTCTTCAGTTAAGCTATGGTATTCTTCAGCTCCAAAATTTGTTTGGGTCTTTATGTTTTCTTTTTGTTGAACTTATTTTTTCTTGTATTGTTTTCCTGTTGTCATTAAATTTTTAATCTGTGTTCTGTTTTGGCTCACTGAATATCTTTAGAAAAATTGCTTTGAATTCTTCATCAGACCACTTTCCTGGATCTCCATTTCTTTGGGGCCAGTTACTGTAGGTTTACTGTATTATTTTGATGGAGTCATGTTTCTCTGCTTCCTCATGATTCTGGTAGCCTTGTTTAAGTATCTGTGCAGTTAAAGAAGCAGTTGCCTCTTCCAACCCTTGGGGACCTTTACCACGTGGGTGGGTGTACACTGGAGCTTGATATGATGTCGGGTCTGGTGTTGCCAGTGCCAAGTATGGCAGCACATGGCAGCACAAAGTCCATCAGAGGCATAATGTCTCTTCAGCTCTGGCCACTGAAGTGCCCAGAATCAACAGCTGCATGTCCTTGGTGAGGACTGCATGGAGTCTGCAGTGGTTGCAAGAGCTGCTGAGGTTCTGGGTGGTGCCTGCAAGTCCAGCAGCTAGTGACCAGGGCAGGAACTGCTGACCATGTGAACACACTCGGCTGTGGGGGCCAGCTGCAGGTGCCTATGTCATGGCAGGAGCCAGGTGTAGGTACACAGAACTCAGTGAGGGCCAGTGCAGGTAGCAGGGGCCAGGGACAGCTATAAGCTGTAAGCTGGCAGCTACTGGAGCCTAAATACCAGCATGCTCTCCCATGGCTGCACAATCCTCCCCTGGGTGTGTGAACTTCAATAGAGGCCAGTAAAGGGGATTGGGCTGGCGGCATACAGATGTACAGCTGGAAGAATTCAGCTAAGGTAATCACAGTTGTTCAGGCCAGTGACATAGGGCAGGGCCTGGTCTGGGCCTACAGTTGGCTATGGGAGCCCTGGCAGTTAGCATTTTCTCCCAGTGGCTGTACAGTCTCCCCCTAGGTGTGCAGCTGGGTGAAAGCTAGTGATAGGTGTCAGGCTAGCAGCATAAAAGTGAGTTGAAGGGCCTAGCTCTGAGTGCATGTACAGCAGTAGGGGTTATCCGCAGAGTCTAAGCTGCTGTTTTGCACTGGTGCAGCCTCAGGGGCTTGAGCTAGCTACAAGTGCTGTTCCCAGGCTCTGGCAAGGGGATATAAGGGGTGGAGGTGGGGAAGGTGATTGAGCAGGGAGGGACTCAGGCAGTTGGCATCAGTGAACACAAATACCTATAGGGCAAAAGCCAGGGAAATATGCAGGGAGTCTGTGGCAGCTATGTTAGCCACTGATTCTACTTCGGTGGCAAAGGGTTTGTCTATAGAGCAGGTCAGTGTGAACTGCAATTGCTCCCACTATATGACTGGTTTCTTTTTGTTCCTCACCATATCTGTACATCTCAGTTTTTTCTGTCTGTGGAGCAAAACCTAAGCAGATCCTTCGTATGGTACCCACGAAGGGTGGAGAAGCTGCTTGACCCACTATTTCTTTCCTAGAAAGGAGACTTCTTTCTAGCTGGGAAGTTCTCTCTTGGCACTAAGAAGTGCCAGCTTGAGGGATGGAACAATGCAGGCAAAATGAAACTAATTGTCTTCTCTTCTTGTGCATTTATTCTCAGAGTTTTTGTTCCACCGTGTGTTAAAATTTCTTAGGTGGAATCCAGAGCTCTCCCAGAGCTATTTTGTTTTACAACTAGCTGTCTAATTGTTGGTCTTTGTGCATGGAGAGAGCTTGCTAAGTCACGTCAGTTGTGTCCGACTCTGTGCGACCCCACAGACGGCGGCCCACCAGGCTCCCATCCCTGGGATTCTCCAGGCAAGCATACTAGAGTGGGTTGCCATTTCCTTCTCCAGTGCGTGAAAGTGAAAAGTGAAAGTGAAGTTGCTCAGTCCTGTCTAACTCTTCGCGACCCCATGGACTGCAGCCTACCAGGCTCCTCCATCCATGGGATTTCCCAGGCAAGAGTACTGGAATGAGTTGCCATTGCCTTCTCTGGAGAGAGCTTAGGGTCTCCTATGTTGCCATTTTGATGCCATCACTCTCCTTGTCACTGCTATCATCAGTGTTCTATTTGTAACTCCATTACACAGTGTGTACACCAGTGTATATCAGTTGAATGGAAGAGTGAATGGGTGGATGGATAAAACAGGATGCAATGAGATAGCTGGAAGGATTCGTGGCACTAGATTCACAGAGTTTTAAGTGAACTTAAAAAAACTGAGGGTCCTAAATGAAGGTTTCTAGGTTGCTGCTGCTGCTGCTAAGTTGCTTCAGTCGTGTCCGACTCTGTGCAACCCCATAGACGGCAGCCCACCACTCAGTGCAAGGATAACTTTAGAAAGTGTTACCACTCTTGAATAGTGGGCTGGCACTGTTGGTGTTCTACCAGCTAGTAAACATGAAATAATGCTATCTGGCTTTTGATGGAGTTTACCATGTCTGATGAGAAATAACTCACATGAGTGAAACTGAAGGGAAAAAAGCTGAGATTACTCACTGCTAGCCAAGTATAGCAGACAGGGAGATCAGCACCATCACAGGCCAAACCACTAACTCCCTCCTCTGGGTTAGCACTGCCTGGAGCATTAGAGTCTCCTCCAGTTGGAGTATTTTATTGTAAAAGTGGCTCCTCAGGCTTTCTCTAAGTTTTTACTTTCACCTAGAACTCCCAGTTGAATAGTACTTTATGACTCAACGCTTCCCGGGGCCACCCACTTTCTCTGTGCAATATGTTTCAAGAATGGGATATTTCCTATTTGGAAAAAAGGTGTTCATGTAAAGATCTAGCAGCCGTTTTTCTTTCAGTCTACTTCCATAGACATTCAAGAAGGTTCACAGCCTTTGTCTCAACCTAAGCCGCAGATTTTAACAGACTTTCAGCTATTTTCATGCTGTGCCTAAGACTCGTTCTTCTCCATTTATTTGTTCATGCCTTGGGGTAGACCTTTGACAAGTGGGTTTCAGTTCAGTTCAGTCGCTCAGTCGTGTCCGACTCTTTGCGACCCCATGAATCGCGGCACACCAGGCCTCCTTCAGAGCCTCCCAATAAAAAACTCTATGTAACTTTTTTCCACCTATTTTAAGACTCCCTCAGTCTTTCTTTGGCAAGTGGTAAAAGCAGATATCTGAGGAAGCACAGTGAGAGCTCTGGGCCTTCAGCCCTGACCCTGTTTACTCAGCTGGACAGGCCCACCTGTAGGCTGCCCAGGAAGATGTAGTCATTAGAGACAAAGGGATCTCATTATCACAGACAGACCAGATCTCATGTCTGAAAAGAGCGGGTCACTTTTGCAGCCACAGTCTGAAAATTCAGTTACTCAAAGCTCTGTGGCCCCCACTATCATGTTGCCCTTTCCGCCCCCTCCTGGTTGTCCTCTGTGTGTGTATATATATACACAGACTCAAGGAACTCTTCTGTCAGAGGCCATTTTTGCTTCCCCAAATCTCACTTCAAGCTTCGACCTTGGCCATTTAATTCAAGCTCTAGCACCCACAAGTCTACTGAAATAGGGCTGAGAGGCGTTGGTATACGTGAATCTGTCTTCATAACAGCCATCACTTTCCTCTTCTTTTTCTTCTGTGAACACCAACACCAATGCCTGGTACCAGCCTTTCTTGCTGACTCTCCTTACTGCCAAATTCACTGTTACTGGAGCTGCAGATTTCTTGTGGCACACTGTGTTTTCAATATCCAATGTATTTTTAGGGGACTGTGAACTCAGAAGGTTTTCTCATACTTTCACTAGAGCCCTCTCTTCCTATTCCATGGAACAGGGCTACAGAACAATCAGCATCCATTCCTCCTCCTGTGGCCCCTTGACCTTAAGCCAGGCAGGTTCACCTCAGCTTTGTTCCCTCCCCTTTGGATGAGGCTCTTTTCTGGAGGCTCTTTACCAATTAGGAAAATAAAGGCTCATAGGATCCCTTCTCCAGTCTCAGAAAGTGAAAGTGTTAGTAGCTCACTTGTGTTCAACTCTTTGTGACGCCATGCATGGACTGTAGCCCACCATGCTCCTCTGTCCATGGGATTCTCCAGGCAAGAATACTGGAGTGGGTTGCCATGTCCCTTCTCCAGGGGATCTTGACTGAAGATCTCCCACACTGCAGGCAGATCCTTTACCATCTTTGGCCACCAACCTTCCTGCCCCTGGTCTCTGAGACAGAGCCAGATGATTGAATGAGCCAGATTCAGTTTCAGTAAAACTCTTATAACACTTATTCACTTCAGTGTTTAATGATTAAATACTTCATCCTCCTGCATTAAACACCTAAAGAACTTATATATCTTATATACTGCAGTGTGCATATGTTCATCTTTAGCTTCTGATTTATCCCTCCCAACCATGTTTCCCTTTTTGTAACCATAAGATTGTTTTTGATATCTGCACGTCTGTTTCTGTTTTGTAAATAAGTGCATTTGTATCATTTTTAATTAAATCCCACATATGAGAGATCATATGATATTTATCTTTTTCTGTCTGACATACTTCACTTAGTATGATAAGTGAAGGTTAGGATGAACTCTAGGATCATCCATGTTGCTGCAAATGGCATTATTTCAATATTTTAGGGGGCTGAGTAATATTCCATTGTATAATGTACCATATCTTCTTTATGCATTCCTCTGCCGATGGACATTTAGGTTGCTTCCATGTCTTGACTATTGTCAAGTGCTGCAATTAACACTGTGATGCACGTGTCTTTTGGGATTATGGTTTTCTGTGGATATATGCCTAGGAGTGAAATTCCTAGATCATATGGTAGCTCTATTTTCCATACTGTTCTTCATAGCAGCTGTATCAATTTACATTTCCACCAACAGTGGTGGAGAATTACTTTTTATCCACATCCTTTTCAGCATTTATTGTTTGTGGACTTTATGACGGTGGCCGTTCTCACTGGTATAAGGGGATACTTCATTGTAGTTTTGATTTGCATTTCTCTGATAATTAGTAATGTTGAGTATCATTTCATGTGTACATGTGTCCTTTGGAGAAATGTCTATTTAGATCTTTTGCTCATTTTTTGATTGGATTGTTTATTTGCCTTTTGAGAGCTGCAAAAGCTGTTTGTATATCTGGGAGAATAATCCCTTGTTGGTCACTTCATTTGCAAATGTTTTTTCCCATTCTGTGGGATGTATTTTCATTTTGCTTATGGTTTCCTTTGCTATGCGGGAGCTTTTAAGTTTAATTAGGTCCCATTTATTTTTGTTTTTATTTTCATTACTCTAGGAGGTGGATCAAAAAGGATCTTGCTGCGATTTATGTCAAAGAGCATTCTCCCTATGCTTTCTTCTAAGAGTTTTATAGTGTCCAGTCTTATCTTTAGGTCTTTGATCCATTTTGAGTTTATTTTTCTGTACAGTATTAGAGAATGTTCTTCTAATTCCCTTCTTTAACCTGAAGCTGTTCAGTTTTCCCAGCACTATTTATTGAAGAGACTGTCTTTTCTCCATTGTATATTCTTACTTCCTTTGTTGTAGATTAATTAAACATAGGTGTGTGGGTTTACCTCTGGACTTTCTATAGTGTTACAGTTCAGTTCAGTCACTCAATCGTGTCTGACTCTTTGTGACCCCATGGACTGCGGAGCAAAGCACGTCAGGCCTCCCTATCCACCACCAACTCCTGGAGTTTACTCAGATTCATGTCCATTGAGTCAGTGATGCCATCCAACCATCTCATCCTCTGTTGTCCCCTTCTCCTCCCACCTTCATTCTTTCCCAGCATCAGGGTCTTTTCCAATGAGTCAGCTCTTCACATCAGGTAGCCAAAGTATTGGAGCTTCAGCTTTAGCATCAGTCCTTCCAATGGATATTCAGGATTGATTTCCTATAGGATGGACAGGTTGAGTCTCCTTGAAGTCCAAGGGACTCTCAAGAGTCTTCTCCAAAACCACAGTTTCAAACCATCAGTTCTTCAGTGCTGAGCTTTCTTTATAGTTCAACTCTCACATCCATACATGACTACTGGAAAAACCATAGCTTTGACTAGACGGACTTTTGTTGGCAAAGTAATGCCTCTGCTTTTGAATATGCTGTCTAGGTTGGTCATAGCTTTTCTTCCAAGGAGCAGGTGTCTTTTAATTTCATGACTGCAGTCATCATCTACAGTGATTTTGGAGCCCAGGAAAGTAAAGTCTGTCACTATTTCCATTGTTTTTCCATCTATTTGCCATGAAGTGGCACCAGATGCCATGATCTTAGTTTTTTGAATGTTGAGTTTCAAGCCAGCTTTTTCACTCTCCTCTTTTACTTTCATCAAGAGGCTTTTTAGTTCCTCTTCACTTTCTGCCATAAGAGTGATGTCATCTGCATATCTGAGGTTATTGATATTTCTCCCAGCAACCTTGATTCCAGCTTGTGCTTTATCCAGCCCAGCATTTTGCATGATGTACTCTGCATAGAAGTTAAATAAGCAGGGTGACAATATACAGCCTTGGCGTACCCCGAAACCAGTCTGTTATTCCATGCCTAGTTCTAACTGTTGCTTCTTGACCTACATACAGATTTCTCAGGAGACAGTTCAGGTGGTCTGGCATTCGCATCTCTTTAAAATTTTCCAGTTTGTTGTGATCTACACAAAGGCTTTGGCATAGTCAATAAAGCAGAAGTAGATGTTTTTCTGGAACTCTCCTGATTTTTCTATGATCTAACGGATACTGGAAATTTGATCTCTGGTTCCTCTGCCTTTTCTAAATCCAATTTGAATATCTGGAAGTTCTTGGTTCATGTACTGTTGAAACCTGGCTTGGAGAATTTTGAGCATCACTTTGCTAGCATGTGAGATAAGTACAATTGTGCAGTAATTTGAACATTCCTTAGCATTGCCTTTCCTTCGGATTGGAATGAAAATTGACCTTTTCCAGTCTTGTGGCCACTGCTGGGTTTTCCAGATTTGCTGGCATATTGAGTACACTTTAACAGAATCATCTTTTAGGACTTGAAATATCTCAGCTGAAATTCCATCACCTCCGCTAGCTTTGTTCATACTGATGCTTCCTAAAGCCCACCTGTCTTCAGACTCTAGGATGTCTGGCTCTAGGTGAGTGATCACACTGTCATGGTTATCTGGGTCATGAGATCTTTTCTGTATTGTTCTTTCATGTATTCTTGCCACCTCTTAATATCTTCTGCTTCTGTTAGGTCCATTCCATTTCTGTTCTTTATTGTGCCCATCTTTGCATGAAATGTTCTCTTGATATCTCTAATTTTCTTGAAGAGATCTCTAGTCTTTCCCATGCTATTGTTTTCCTCTGTTTCTTTGCATTGATCACTGAGGAAGGCTTTCTTATCTCTCCTTGCTATTCTTTGAAACTCTGAATTCAGATGGGTATATCTTTCCTTTTCTCCTTTGCCTTTTGCTTCTTTTCTCAGCTATTTGTAAGGCCTCCTCAGACAACCATTTTTGCCTTTTTGTATTTCTTTTTCTTGGGAATGCTCTTGATCGCTGCCTCCTGTACAATGTCACAAACCTTTGTCCATAGTTCTTCAGGCACTCTGTCAGATCTAATCCCTTGAATCTGTTTGTCACTTCCACTGTATAATTGTAAGGGATTTGATTTAGGTCATACCTGAATAGTCTAGTGTTTTTCCCTACTCTCTTCAATTTAAGTTTGAATTTGGCAATAAGGAGTTCATGATCTGAGCCACAGTCAGCTCCTGGTCTTGTTTTTGCTGACTGTATAGAGCTTCTCCATCTTTGGCTGCAAAGAATATAATCAGTCTAACTCAGGGTTGAGCATCTGGTGATGTTCTTGTGTAGAATCATCTCTTGTGATGTTCCATTGATCTATTTTTCTGTTTCTGTACTGGTACTATACTGTTTTGATTACTGCAGCTTTGGGAACTGCTAATAGGGATTATATTTGGAAAAGATGAACTTTTTCCCCTTCATGATTTTGTGTCTTGACAGTAAGTATTTGTAACTTTTATAATCAGAAACACATTTTCCTTAAAGAAATAAGGAGGAATCCTGCCTGTCAAGACAGTGTCAAGATTGTCACCCACTAAGATTCCACAAATTCCAGCCAAAATGAATCCTTCTCACCTTATATGATCATATTCCTTCATATTTGGCATTTGCATAGTATTTTTCTTCTATGCAGTTATAAGTACAAGCCTAACAACAATAACCATACTTTCATTTTCAGAAAATGGCAGCTCTCTTATCTCACTTGAACCTGATAGTACTATACACAGACAGGGCAGATCCAGTCTCTCGGGCTCTGATTTCTTGGAGTGCGGGTGTTGGGAGTCTTCATCATTGTCTCCCAGTGCCTCTCACAATGGGTGCTCACT
This sequence comes from Capricornis sumatraensis, assembly GCF_032405125.1. Lineage (NCBI taxonomy): Eukaryota > Metazoa > Chordata > Mammalia > Artiodactyla > Bovidae > Capricornis > Capricornis sumatraensis. The sequence goes on from NC_091069.1 coordinate 186,511,348, forward strand.
GTGCACTTGCTGGGCTGGATAGAATTCCTCTTCCTGGGCAGTCCTAAGATGGTGGAGGAATAGGACGGGGGGACCACTTTCTCCCCCACAAATTCATCAAAAGAACATTTGAGCGCCGAGCAAATTCCACAGAACAACTTCTGAATGCTGGCAGAGGACATCAGGCCCCCATAAAAGCAGCCCATTGTCTTCAAAAGGAGGTAGGATAAAAGATAAAAGATAAAAAGAGAGACAAAAGAGTAGATCCATCCCGGGAAGGGAGTCTTGAAAAAGAGAGAAGTTTCCAAACACCAAGAAACACTCTGGTGGGTTTGTGGCAAGCCTTGGCATCTCAGAGGGCAAAATAACTGGGAGAAAAAATAAATAAATAATTGAAACCCACAGACTACATGCCTAACAGCAACTCCCAGTGGTGCAACAGCCCAGACGCTCGCATCCCCCACTAGCAAGCAGGGGAGGGACAGGGAGGAGCGGCGGCATTGCTTAGGATAAGGACCTAGCCTGAATGCCCTGAGGGCAGTCTGAGGGAACTAGCTTGAGATAGCAACCCAGACTGTGGGATAGCTATCCCCAATCCCTCAAAAAGCCCTAACCACTGCCAGGCATGCTCACAAAACAAAGGACTGAGCAGAGCTAGCTGGCTGCAGACTGGCCCATCCCCTGCTGGAGACAGGCAGGTGAGGGCAGCCAGAGCCGGAAGGGGGCAATTGCTGCCCCAGAGAGGCATCCTATAGCAAACTGCAAGCAGGCTTCATTGCTAACCAAGACTTCTTGGGATTCTGGACGGTTGACATCTGCCAGGAGGGTCACAGCCAGAGATCAGCTTCCCAGAAGCTACACACGGCACACCTGAGAAGGCACGCCTGTTGTACACCCAGAAAACTGAGTGGCTGGGATGGGGGAGGGGATAAGTCACAGCCTTCAACTGGAGGCGACTACGCGTGCCAAGGACCTGATCACCTGAGCTGCTCGGACCCGGGACAGGCGCAAAACGAAGGCCCAACAAAGTCTGTGCCTTTGTGGAGTACCCAAGAACCTGAAACTGAGTGTCTTAGACCTGGGAAGTGCTGCAAACCAGGGCCCATATCAGACAGTTTCCAGCAGAGCAACCTAGAATCTGAGCAGTGTAGACTGGGAAAGCACACATGTGCAAACCCAGTGTGGCTGAATCACTGTGAATACACGCCAGTGATATTTGTTTGCAGTGTTCCTCCCTCCCTAAAGCACAACTGAACAAGCGAGCCTAAAATAAAGTGACCACCACCGCGCCCCTTGTGTCAGGATGGAAATTAGACACTGAAGAGATTAGAAACAGAAGAAGCTAAAATAAACAGAGGGAACCACTTTGGAAGTGACACGTGCAATAGATTAAAACCCTGTAGTTAGCACCGACTACACAGGAAGGGGCCTATAGACCATGAGAAGTACAAGCTGGACCAAGGAACTATCTGAAAATGAACTGACCCCACACTGTCCACAACAGCTCCAGAGAAAGTCTTAGATATATTTTTACTATTATCATTTTTTAAATTAAAAAAATTATTTTATTTTTTGTTGTTATTTTTAAGTTCCCATTATTCCTTTAATTTTCATTTTTATAACCTACTATTAACTTGCCAAAAAAAAAAAGACCCTATTTTTAAAGCAAACTTCATATATACATATTTTATAATTTCTGTGACTATGTTTTTGGGTGTTTCTTTTAATATTATATTTTGAGAATCTAACCTCTACTCAAGATTTTTTAATCTTTGCTTTTTGGTATTTGTTATCAACTTTGTACCTTTAAGAACTCAATCTTCAGTACCTATTTTTACTTGGGAGAGAGATCACTGGCCTGATTGCTCTCTCCCCTGTTTGACTCTCCTTTTTCTCCACCAGGTCGCCTCTATCTCCCCCCTCCCCCTTTTCTTCTCTACCCAACTCGGTGAATTTCTTTGTGTGTTCCGGGCTGTGGAGAACACTTAGGGAACTGATTACTGGATGAATCTGTCTCTCTTCTTTTGATTCCCCCTTTTATCCTCCTGGCCACCTCTGTCTCCTTCCTCCCTCTTCTAGTCTCTGTGTAACTCCATGAACATCTCTGAGGGATCCAGACTGTGGAGAGCACATAGGGAAGTGATTACTGGCTAGCTTGCTCTCTCTCCTTTTGATTCCCCTCTACTCCTGATCACCTCTATCTCCCTCCTCCCTCTTCTCTTTTCCATGTAATTCTGTGTACCTCTCTGGGTGTCCCTCACTGTGGAGAAACTTTTCCTCATTAACCTAGATGTTTTATCATTGATGCTGTATAGATGGAGAAGTCTTGAGGCTACTGCAAGAATAAGACTGAAAACCAGAGGCAGGAGGCTTAGGTCCAAATCCTGAGAACACCAAGGAACTCCTGAATCCAGGGAACATTAATTGATAGGAGCTTATCAAATGCCTCCATGCTTCTGCTGCTGCTGCTAAGTTGCTTCAGTCATGTCTGACTCTGTGCGACCCCATAGATGGCAGCCCACCAGGCTCCCCTGTCCCTGGGATTCCATTTCCTTCTCCAATGCATGAAAGTGAAGTCGCTCAGTTGTGTCTGACTCTTAGCGACCCCATGGACTGCAGCCTACCAGTCTCCTCCATCCATGGGATTTTCCAGGCAAGAGTACTGGAGTGGGGTGCCATTGCCTCCATACCTACACTGAAACCAAGCACCACCCAAGGGCCAACAAGCTCCAGAGCAAGACATACCACACAAATTCTCCAGAAACACAGGAACATAACCCTGAGCCTCAATATACAGGCTGACCAAAGTCACACCAAACCCACTGACACCTCAGAAGTTATTACTGGATGCTTCATTGCACTCCAGAAAGAAGAAATCCAGCTCCACCCACCAGAACACAGACACAAGCTTCCCTAACCAGAAAACTTTGACAAGCCACCCATCCAACCCCACCCACAGCAAGGAACCCCCACAATAAAGAGGAACCACCAACTGCCAGAATACAGAAAGGCCACCACAAACACAGCAATATAAACAAGATGAAAAGGCAGAGAAATACCCAGCAGGTAAAAGAACAGGATAAATGCCCACCAAACCAAATAAAAGAGGAAGAGATAGGGAATCTACCTGATACAGAATTCTGAATAATGATAGTGAAAATGATGCAAAATCTTGAAAACAAATTGGAGTTACAGATAAATAGCCTGGAGACAAGGATCGAGAAGATGCAAGAAAGGTTTAACAAGGACCAGAAGAAATAAAAAAGAGTCAATATATAATGAATAATGCAATAAATGAGATCAAAAACACTCTGGAGGGAACCAACAGTAGAATAACAGAGGCAGAAGATAGGATAAGTGAGGTAGAAGATAGAATGGTAGAAATAAATGAAATAGAGATGAAAAAGAATGAAAACAAATGAGGACAACCTCAGAGACCTCTGGGACAATGTTAAACACCCCAACATTCGAATCATAGGAGTCCCAGAAGAAGAAGACGAAAAGAAAGACCATGAGAAAATACTTGAGGAGATAATAGTTGAAAACATCCCTAAAATGGGGAAGGAAATAATCACCCAAGTCCAAGAAACCCAGAGAGTCCCAAATAGGATAAACCCAAGGCAAAATACCCCAAGACACATATTAATCAAATTCACAAAGATCAAACACAAAGAACAAATATTATTAGCAGCAAGGGAAAAACAACAAATAACACACAAGGGGATTCCCATAAGGATAACAGCTGACCTTTCAATAGAAATTCTTCAGGCCAGAAGGGAATGGCAGGACATACTTCAAGTGATGAAAGAAAACAACCTACAGCCCAGATTACTGTACCCAGCAAGGATCTCATTCAAATATGAAGGAGAAATCAAAAGCTTTACAGACAAACAAAAGCTGAGAGAACTCAGCACCACCAAACCAGCTCTCCAACAAATGCTAAAGGATCTTCTCTAGACAGGAAACACAGAAAGGGTGTGTAAACTTGAACCTAAAACAATAAAGTAAATGGCAATGGGATCTTACTTATCAGTAATTACCTTAAATGTAAATGAGTTGAATGCCCTAACCAAAAGACAAAAACTGGCTGAATGGATACAAAAACAAGACCCCTATATATGTTGTCTACAAGAGACCTACCTCGAAACAAGGGACACATACAGATTGAAAGTGAAGGGCTAGAAAAAATATTCCATGCAAATAGAGACCAAAAGAAAGCAGGAGTAGCAATACTCATATCAGATAAAATAGACTTTAAAACAAAGGCTGTAAAAAGAGACAAAGAGAGACACTATGTAATGATCAAAGGATCAATCTAAGAAGAAGATATAACAATCATAAATATATATGCACCCAACATGGAGCACCACAATATGTAAGACAAATGCTAACAAGTATGAAAGGGGAAATTAACAATAATACAATAGTAGTGGGAGACTTTAATACCCACTCACACCTATGGATAGAACAACTAAGCAGAAAATTAACAAGGAAACACAAACTTTAAATGGTACAATAGACCAGTTAGATCTAATTGATATCTATAGGACATTTCACCCCCAAAAAATGAATTTCACCTTTTTCTCAAGTGCAAATGAAACCTTCTCCAGGATAGATCACATCCTGGGCCATAAATCTAGCCTTGGTAAATTCAAAAAAATTGAAATCATTCCAAGCATCTTTTCTGACCACAATGCAGTAAGATTAGATCTCAATTATAGGAGAAAAACTATTAAAAATCCCAACATATGGAGGCTGAACAACACGCTGCTGAATACCCAACAAATCACAGAAGAAAACAAAAAAAGAAATCAAAATATGTATAGAAACAAATGAAAATGAAAACACAACAACCCAAAACCTGTGGGACACTGTAAAAGCCGTACTAAGGGGAAGGTTCATAGCAATACAGGCTTATGGCAAGAAACAAGAAAAAAGTCAAATAAATAACCTAACTCTACACCTAAACCAACTTGAAAAGGAAGAAATTATGAACCCCAGGTTTAGTTAGAAGGAAAGAAATCTTAAAAATTAGGGCAGAAATAAATGCAAAAGAAACAAAAGAGACCATAGCAAAAATCAACAAAGCCAAAAGCTGGTTCTTTGAGAAGATAAATAAAATTGACAAACCATTAGCCAGACTCATCAAGAAACAAAGGGAGAAAAATCAAAATTAGAAATGAAAATGGAGAGATCACAACAGACAACACAGAAATACAAAGGATCATAAGAGACTACTATCAGCAACTATATGCAAATAAAATGGACAACTTGGAAGGAATGGAAAAATTCTTAGAAAAGTACAACTTTTCAAAATTGAACCAGGAAGAAATAGAAAATCTTAACAGACTCATCACAAGCATGGAAATTGAAACTGTAGTCAGAAATCTTCCAACAAACAAAAGCCCAGGACCAGATGGCTTCACAGCTGAATTCTACCAAAAATTTAGAGAAGAACTAATACCTATCCTACTCAAACTCTTCCAGAAAATTGCAGAGGAAGGTAAACTTCCAAACTCATTCTATGAGGCCGCCATCACTCTAATACCAAAACCTGACAAAGATGCCACAAAAAAAGAAAACTACAGGCCAATATCACTGATGAACATGGATGCAAAAATCCCTAACAAAATTCTAGCAAACAGAATCCAACAACATGTTTAAAAGATCATACATCATGACCAAGTGGGCTTTATCCCAGGGATGCAAGGATTCTTCAATATCCACAAATAAATCAATGTAATACACCACATTAACAAATTGAAAAATAAAAGCCATATGATTATCTCAGTAGATGCAGAGAAAGCCTTTGACAAAATTCAACATCCATTTACGATAAAGACCCTCCAGAAAGCAGGAATAGAAGGAACATACATCAACATAATAAAAGCTATATATGACAAACCCTCAGCAAACATCCTCAGTGGTGAAAAATTGAAAGCATTTCCCCTAAAGTCAGGAACAAGACACGGGTGCCCACTCTCACCACTACTATTGAACATAGTTTTGGAAGTTTTGGCCACAGCAGTCAGAGCAGAAAAAGAAATAAAAGGAATCCAGATTGGAAAAGAAGAAGTAAAACTCTCACTGTTTGCAGATGACATGATCCTCTACATAGAAAACCCTAAAGACTCCACCAGAAAATTATTAGAGCTAATCAATTAACATAGTAAAGTTGCAGGATATAAAATTAACACACAGAAATCCCTCGCATTCCTATACACTAACAATGAGAAAACAGAGAAATTAAGGAAACAACTCTCCATTCACCATTGCAACAAAAAGAATAAAATACTTAGGAATATATCTACCTAAAGAAACAAAAGACCTATATATAGAAAACTATAAAACACTGGTGAAAGAAATCAGAGAGGACACTAATAGATGGAGAAACATACCATGTTAATGGATCAGAAGAATCAATATAGTGAAAATGAGTGTACTACCTAAAGCAATCTATAGATTCAATGCAATCCCTATCAAGTTACCAATGGTATTATTCAGAGAACTAGAACAAATAATTTCACAATTTATATGGAAATACAAAAAACCTCAAATAGCCAAAGCAATCTTGAGAAAGAAGAATGGAGCTGGAGGAATCAATCTGCCTGACTTCAATCTCTACTACAAAGCCACAGCAATTAAGACAGTATAGTACTGGCACAAAGGCAGAAATACAGATCAATGGAACAAAATAGAAAGCCTAGAGATAAATCCATGCACCTATGGACACCTTATCTTTGACAAAGGAGGCAAGAATATACAATGGAGAAAAGACAATATCTTTAACAAGTAGTGCTGGGAAAACTGGTCAACCACTTGTAAAAGAATGAAACTAGAACACTTTCTAACACCATACACAAAAATAAACTCAAAATGGATTAAAGATCTAAACGTAAGACCAGAAACTATAAAACTCCTAGAGGAAAACATAGGCAAAACACTCTCCAACATAAATCACAGCAGGATCCTCTATAACCCACCTCCCAGAATATTGAAAATAAAAGCAAAAATAAACAAATGGGACCTAATCAAAATTAAAAGCTTCTTCACAGCAAAGGAAACTATAAGCAAGGTGAAAAGACAGCCTTCAGAATGGGAGAAATAATAGCAAATGAAGCAACGGACAAAGAATTAATCTCAAAAATATACAAGCAACTCCTGCAGCTCAATTCCAGAAAAATGAACGACCCAATCAAAAAATGGGCCTAAGAACTAAATAGACATTTCTCCAAAGAAGACATACGGATGGCTAACAGACACATGAAAAGATACTCAACATCACTCATTATCAGAGAAATGCAAATCAAAACCACAATGAGATATGATTTCACACCAGTCAGAATGGCTGTGATCCAAAAGTCTACAAGCAATAAATGCTGGAGAGGGTGTGGAGAAATGGGAACCCTCTTACACTGTTGGTGGGAATGCAAACTAGTACAGCCACTATGGAGAACAGTGTGGAGATTCCTTAAAAAAACTGGAAATAGAACTGCCATGTGACCCAGCCATCCCACTGCTGGGCATACACACCGAGGAAACCAGAATCGAAGGAGACACATGTACTCCAATGTTCATCACAGCACTGTTTATAATAGCCAGGACATGGAAGAAACCTAGATGTCCATCAGCAGATGAATGGATAAGAAAGCTGTGGTACATATACACAATGGAATATTATCAGCCATTAAAAAGAATACATTTGAATCAGTTCTAATGAGGTGGATGAAGCTGGAGCCTATTTATACAGAGTGAAGTAAGCCAGAAAGGAAAATACCAATACAGTATACTAATGCATATATATGGAATTTAGAAAGAAGGTAACAATAACCCTGTATGTGAGACAGCAAAAGAGACACAGATGTATTGAACAGTCTTTTGGACTCTGTGGGAGAAGGCAAGGGCAGGATGATATGGGAGAATGGCATTGAAACATGTAAAATATCATATGTGACATGAATCGCCAGTCCAGGTTTGATGCATGATACAGGGTGCTCGGGGCTGGTGCACTGGGATGACCCAGAGGGATGGGATGGGGAGGGAGGTGGGAGGGGGTTTCAGGATGGGGAACACATGTACACTCATGGCAGATTCAAGTTAATGTATGGCAAAACCAATACAATATTGTAAAATAAATAAATTAAAAAAATAAAAAATTAAAATAGAAGAATTCCTCTTCCCATGAAAAACTTATTTCCAGTCAATCCTGACCTGAGAAGGACTGGATGGCGGCATAAATGCACCAGGTGATGGGATGTCATGGGTGCAGGTAAGGCCTTTTCTTCTCTCCTGAAACTGATGCCATTACGCCAGCCCATAGGGATGAATTTTCTGGGTTAGGGTGTTTCTGCCCCAGTTAGAGTGGTAAGTGTTCCTGGGGTCATAATGCACTCCCCATATGTCACAGAACATTCCTCAAAGGCTGCCCCAAGTGTCACATGGGAAGTAGAAACCAAAGCCACACAGAGAGTGAGGAGCTGGGAATAGGTGAGGCGGCAGTCCCAGAGTACCCCTTCTCTGCCTCTTGCTTCTAGCTGTGGAGCCATTGCTGGTATGAGTAAAGCATACTGCCAGTGTGTGAAGCAGTCTATAAGAACAGACAGCTTGGAGTTGGGCTTCAAGGGTGCTATTGGTGGGTTGGGCATGGAGGTTGTAGGTGAGTACCTCTCTCTCTTTATTGGTCTTTCTCTTTGTGATTTGTGTTTTTCTTCTGCTTAAATGGATGATAAGGTAAGAAAAAGCCAGGTTCTCATTCTTCCTCCTGCATCCCTAACATACACACCTTAAAATAAGCAGCAGATACCAGAGTAGGACCCAAGGGAAAAGGGAACCTGTGGAAGTGGCAGAAGCTCCCCACAAGGTCCAAACAGAGAAGCCTGGTGCCACCCTAAAACCCAGCTCACCAGTTGAAAGGACCTAAAAGAGACTTAAGGCTACTGTAAATTTGGCAAGCACAGATCTCAGTTTCCAAACTAATTGAAATCTCTTTTTGTGTCGCTCCTCTTTTGAACTCCCATTCTCCTGAGGTTTGGGCAGAAATTTCTGTATCTAAACAACTTGGCTATCCCCTTGGGACACTGTTCCTTTAAGGGTTTAGACTTTTGGAAACCAAGGTGAGAACTTCCTTTCATTCTGCTTTCTGTCCTCCTGCAGCCCTTCCTTGAAGTATTGGATGAAAAACAGCTTTGTCATTTGAATCCAAGCAAGCGCAAAAGGAAAAAAACTAACCAGTTGCTATCTCACAGGTGATATCCTGCTGCGTAAGTAGTTCTTTTCCTGTAGAAGTGACAAGAGGCTAAGGCAGAGGAGCTCATGGGGGAGGGTTTGGGGGTTCAGGATTCCTGTTGTGTCTTCTTTGGAAACAAGAATTGACAATGAGCAGTTGTCCCCTTAACAAGAAAGGAGGGATAAAATTTTTGAACAATCATTTATTTTAAAATTTTACATAATCTTTGGATAATTCAGAAATAGCTTAGGACATGATTCAGAAGTTTCTGAGTTTGATGTCTCAACTCCAGGCCAACATCAATAGCTTTTTGATTGAGATGGAAAGATTTGAAGACTTCATGATAGAGAATGAACAGATAGCTACTGAATAAAACAGAACAGCTTAGAGACAGTGGCTTTCCTACAAGACACAGTCATAATTTTTAAATTGCCTGTCACAAATATAAAACATTTAATCAGACTAACGAGAGTATCCACATCTTATTTGCATTCTACCCGTTTCCAGGTTGAGAAAGCACAATTAAATTAACTTGATCTGTTAATAATAACACATAAAAGCTAAGCATCTACCCAGTGTAGTCTCAGTGTCCATACCAACATCTCTCTCCTGGCGATGGAATGCCATCTCCCTCTGCACTCCATGCTCATGATTCAGTGACTCCCAGGAATTCTTGGGCCCAGAGACGTGGAAAAGCCTGGGGTCACAGCGGCCAGTGGCCCAAGTGCTCTGCCTATCCATCCCAGAGAGGATCAGGCCTGAGGAGGGACACGTTCTGCACCCTCCACTCCCTCGGATGGTTGCCAGGGTGTTCCAAGCAGGGTAGGTATTATTGTCTCCCAATAGGACATTACGTTCCCTGAGGACAAAGCCCACTCTCTGGCCTGCTTCACAGCAGGATGCTGCCAGGTGTGGGCACAGGGCAGGATCTTAGTAAAGGAAGGAAGGAATCCAGCGTGCACTGAGCACCTGCCTTCTCCCGGGTAACCCTCATAGCACCTGTGAGGCAGGCTCACCACCCATTTTATAAGTGTGGAAAAAGGCTCAGAGAGGAGAATTTGCCCATGGTGGCATGGCAAGTAATAGGGGAGCATCACTTTGAAAACCCAGGGCTTCTCACTCCAGAGCTCTTTCTACTGCCTGCACAAGCCAGCAGTTTGACCATGAATGAGTACTCCAGCTCCACAACAACTGGTCTGGACCTCAACATTCAAGACTCATGAGCACATGGGACTAGCTCAGGAGTCCAGAAGCCTGGTCCAGTCTAGTATGGCTCCCCATCAGGGGAGGGGACTTAGCACAATGGTCCAGAGTGTGTGTGTGGATAGACCACAGGAGACAGACCTCTCCAGAGGCTTTGATGTTGCTCCCTTGCAGGCGGGGGTGGGGGCACAGCACTCTGATACACCTGGTGAGAATTAGTCATGATCTCCAAGGTTCTGACCTCTGAGAGCGACTCTTAAGTCCTAGGAAACCATGTTCCCAATCCCTGAGAGGCCTTTCACAAAAGGCCCATGAAGGTAAAAAAAAAAAAAGTCAGGAAATTTTAAAATGGAAAATGCTTGAAAGTAATCTGGGAGTGGGACGATTAAAGGGAAAAACAGGATGGCAGGAGGAGGTTTGGGGGTGGGCATCAAAAAGGAAGACTTGGATAGACTGTGCACACCCAGCTGGTAGGCTAGGCTAGGTTCAGGCCAGGCGAGCCTGGGGAAATCAGGGTTTTGGCATCTGGCTTGCCTGGTATCTGTATGGGGCTTCAGTTGATGCCTCAGACATGAGGAGGTTTCCTCAAAAAGTACCTTGAGCCTGTAAACTCAGGCAGATCTTAAATACAGGTAATAAAGGCAGATAGGAAAACACATCTCAGATGACTTAGACAAAATCTGCTTGACATGTTTCTTCTCTTCTAAAATCCACTTCACAGCCCCCAGCTCCGTGAAGCCCTCTATGACCCACTGACATGGGAAGAGTGTGGTCCCTCCTGGGTGCAAACAGCCACACAGCAAGCCCACAGCCACACAGCAAGCCCACACCCACAAGTCCCTGTGAATCAAGCACACTGAATCCATCTGGTCCCTCGCACTGATCTATATGCAACTTGAGGATGGAGCTGCTGCTACTACTGCTGCTAAGTCGCTTCAGTCGTGTCCGACTCGGTGTGACTCCATAGACGGCAGCCCACCAGGCTCCCCCATTCCTGGGATTCTCCAGGCAAGAACATTGGAGTGGGTTGCCATTTCCTTCTCCAATGCATGAATGTGAAAAGTGAAAGTGAAGTCGCTCAGTCGTGTCTGACTCTTCACGACCCCATGGACTGCAGCCTACCAGGTTCCTCCACCCATGGGATTTTCCAGGCAGGAGTACTGGAGTGGGGTGCCATCGCCTTCTCCGTGAGGATAAAGACTACCTTTTTTCCTGTTTCCCTGGTTCGCAATAACAACATCATTCTGGTGGGGAAAGCAGACCAGTTTTGGCAGCCCTGGTGGGAAAGGTGGATCTTGCATTTACCTAGGTTGGGGGTGGGAGGACCCTCTCTGGAGGGAATGCTAAACAGGTATACATGAGTGAGACAGGAGGCTCTGGGTTCACACACCCCCATGACAACAGGGCAGGCTGGGCTGGGGGCCCTGCCCTTGAGTTTCTGAAGTCCCAGGGCTCTTGCTGCCTGAAGTGTGGGCTGTGATTGTTCAGGCACACAGTCTTCCTTCCCAGGCCTGGGGTGGCCAGAAGACCAGCTGATGGGGAAGGGTAAGGGGGCCTGGCTGGGGAGCTTATGCTCCGCAGCGAATTGTCCGGAAGCCAGGCAGTGTAGCTTTTCCAAGCAGGTAGATGTCCTCATCTGTGCCGAGGTTGAGGTGCTTCACCATGTTCTTCTCAAAGAGGAGTGGGTGGTAGGCGCCCATTGTGCAGGCACTGTCGAAATACCTCTGATAGTAGTAGCACACATCAGTCTTGCGCTTGGATGGGAGGAACTCGTAAATATCCACTTGGTCACACAGTGACATCATAATGGCAATGCCTGGAGAGGAGAGCAGAGATGAGTCCTGAGCAACAATCCACCCTGGCTCCCCGGAGTTCTGCCCAGGGAGCCCCACAGCCACACCCTGAAAGCTGGAGAGGTATGTCTGGAATGTCTGTTCATGAGTGTGAGTTGCTCCGGTAAGCCCATCCAACAGGCTGCTCCTCAGGGTGCAGGGCTCACGAACCTTCGTATGCTCAGCACCCAGGTCAGAGCCCGGTGCCCAGCAGGTCCTCCCTAAACATTAATGAATTGAAGGGCTCCACCATCAGCCAATGAACTGATCACTGTCAAGAAGCTCTATGAAGAGAGAGGGCAAGGTGACTGAGGAGACAGAACCATTCCATGCAGATATTACTTTCTCTCATGTCTGTATCTTGGATGAGCCTCATAGCTGGTTATTTGGGAGGTGTTTCTTACACTAGTACCTGGTGAAACACTGCGGGGAAGGAAGGCTTCATGCCTCAGGTGGGAGGGGGACAGCTGTTACAGGAGCATGCGCTGGTCTGTATCGATGGGCTCAGTCAGAAGAGAGGAGCTGAGAGAGTGTGGTGGGTGGTGCACTCAGGGAGGGGTTCAGAACACAGAGATGCAGACCCAACAAGAGATGGGGGATGCCTCCCATCCCCCATGCCTGTCCCCACCTGGCTCAGTCATCTCCTGCAGGACACATCCTTCTCAGGGCCTCAGGTTCTCCACCTGTCCCAGGGGGGTGATCTACCCACTCTCCCTACCACACAGGCTGCTGTTCAGATGCAATAAGATCATAGCTCTAAGACTGCTCTTGTCAACCATCAATATAGGGAACTTTTATGATGAATAGTTCTTACAGCAAAATTGTAAACTGCTAGCAGGTGGGTATCTGGCAGAAAGTGCCTGTGGTCCAGCTGAACTCAGAGTGAGAGGCAGTGAGGGGCAGACAGGCCATGAGGGCAGCGAGCTGTGGAGTAAGTCCAACAAGAAAGCCTGCAGCCAGCGCTCAGGGCCCTCAGCACTCTGGCCCCGCCCCCCCCCCCAACACCAGCACCCACAACTCCATTTGTGACCCCCAAACCAAGTGCAGCTTCACCACTCAGACTTCTCTCAGGGCCACAGATAGGGAGGCCACTAGGTGAAATTCTGAATATTACTGATTCTTCCTTTTTCTTCAGATTCTAATACGGCTCAGGACAATAATGGCATTATTACTGATCCTTTATCTAAAATTTTAATATTTTGTCTATCATGAAATTTTTCACTGTGATTTTTTAAAAGACATTATTAAGATATCATTTGCTTCTGAATTTTGTGGCAGCTCCTTAAATTGCACATCTGAAGTAGGTGCCTGGCTGGCCTCACCCAAGTCCCAGCCCTGCTCCTCCTGCCTCATCTTTTCTGTGCTTCCCTTTTTACTCCATCTCCACTTGCCAAATCTCCCCTTTCCCAGGCCTGGTCCTGTTCTCCACAAAGTTCTCAGGCTGTCTTCCTAGAAGGGGTCCTCTCTCCTATGGCACCAAGCTGGTTACACTTTCCTGGCACAAACTGAATGTTGCCTCAGACACCTGACCAAATGCTCCCACTGGACACCCTGAAGTTAAGAAGATTCTATCGTATTGATCTTAGTTGGAATTTGCCTCAGCACAAAAATATAGCAAAAAACTAGCAACTGTTTGGCAAAGGAACAAATGAATGAGACCCCAGAAGAAAGCTACTCTATTGTAGAGACAAGCACCAGAGGTCTTTCTCAGACATGGACTCACCGAGCATCCCCGAGGATGGGGGATTTGGCTGGATCAGCTCTGAGGAGATTTCTTGAATGATGTCCCACAGCTCCCAAGGCATCTGGGGCTTGAGGATGTAAAAGGGCTGATCAGGATGCAGCTTACGATAGCTCTTGAAGTTATTGAAGAAACTGTAGTCGGGATTTCTGTACCACTGAAAAAGAAGGAAGAGGTCTCCTCAAGGAGAGCAATGGGCTGCTCTGCTGCCACCCCGACGTTCATCATCCTCTGAGGACTAGGGGAGGTAGGGAGGGACCACTCCTGGCAGACTCCTGAGAGACATCCCTTCATCAAGATAGACTCCATGCTTCTCCTCCATATCACAGCTCTCACTTGATAGCAGGGCACCCAGCCCATAGCCTGTGCTCACAGGGACATTTGATCTTGGTGACCACAGAACAGCTTCAGACCTCAGGATCACAGACTGGGAAAGATATCAGAGCTGAGAGGGGCTCTTGGCCCTATCTAACCCCACCTCTCTTTTTTTAAAGGGGTGAAAACTGGGACCCAGATTGCCACAGCTGTGGACTCATGGTCCTTGACCTGACCCAGGCAAATTTCAGTTCTAAGTGAGATCAGTGCAAAACTGTAAACTGAGGTAGGCAGAGGAGGGTGCCAGGGACCACCAGAGCCTGTCAGCTACCGGTGTGTCCAGCATGAGAATTGAGTCTACCAAGGAGAGTGCTCTCTGTCCCTCCTCCTCAAAGCCTTTCTCCTGTGGCCAGTGCAACCCATGCCAGGGAGAGGCCAGCTGACTTGCGTGACAAACAGTGAGAGGCCAGAGAAGCTAGAGCCCAGCAGGACTGAGGCTCTGTCTCCTGCCCTGAAGAGCTGACGTTGCAGATCTGGGCCCTCTGCTTAGCAAATCGAGTCCCAGGCAGTAACCCTACCCCCACCACCACATTCTGTTTTCCTCATCTGCAAAATGGGAATAACCATGCTTCTGCCTACTTCTTTCTGTTGCTATGAGAGTGAAATGAAAAGTGGAAACTGAAGTGTGGGACAAGTAATATTGTGTATAGGAGAGATAGTAGCAACTGTCTATGCCTGCTACTGCTCATCAGAAATAATTATTACATGAACACAATCCACCCCAGATGGTGGGAAATCCAGCCACTATTACTCCTGATACAGACCACAGTTGAGAGACAAATACATGGCAATGCAGGGTGGGCATGGAGAGCACTGGTATAGGACAGGAATCCTCCTGAACAACTAATCCAAAAGTGAGGTGCCCTGAAATGGAACCAGTCAGCCCTCAGGGTGGCTAGGTCAACCACAACTTTAAAAACCCAGTACGTCAGGGAAATGTATAGAAAACAGGTGACTCAATCCCAATTTCCCATGGACATCCACTTACCTTTGGGATATCTGAATGGTAAACAGATGGGTCCCACACAATTAGGATTCCTTCATTGTACAAACTGTCTTTGAGGAAGCCCGCTTCTGTGGTGACCAACTGCAGGAAGAAACACAGGCTGTCACCTGGACATTTACACGTGAGTGTTGGCTTGTAGTAGTACCTGACACATCACAAGTGCCACCTAGAGCCCAGTGAAGTGTCTAAGTTTTGGAGCAGCACTTGTGAGAAGACAGAGATGACAGCTGGAACTGTGTGGACCTTAAAGGACATGTTGTCATACCCCATCAGCCACATAGCAGAAAGGGTTCCACTCAGACTTTTGAGATTATTGGAGAAAGGGTACAGTGAACATGGCTTGGGGTAGAGTCCCCTGTGGTCATGCCTCATATGGAGGTCAGGGGGCTGAGGTTTAAAGTCAGAATCACATAAAACCAAAATGATCTCTGAAAAGCCCTTCAATCACCTATCAAGCCTGGCATGTAGTAGTTACTACAGAGCATGCTGGAGACAGACATGGGACATCTGAGAGTCCAATACAGGCCCTGGTTTGTGCCACATTGGACTGGATGGCAGAATCTGTGCTTGAGCACCAAAGTAGTTGGCCCATGTGGAGGGGCCATCAGTTCAGTTCAGTTCAGTTCAGTCGCTCAGTCATGTCCGACTCTTTGTGACCCCATGAATCGCAGCACGCCAGGCCTCCCTGTCCATCACCAACTCCTGGAGTTCACTCAGACTTATGTCCATCGAGTCAGTGATGCCATCCAGCCATCTCATCCTCTGTCATCCCCTTCTCCTCCTGCCCCCAATCCCTTCCAGCATCAGAGTCTTTTCCAATGAGTCAACTCTTCGCATGAGGTGGCCAAAGTACTAGAGGGGCCATGGCAGAATCCCCCCAGGCTGGGGGGAGGCTCACGTGTGCGTTGCTGAGGAACCAGCCAGCCCCTTTCCTCCCCACACTCTCTGGCTCCCCAGCTCTTGGGCTAGCCTGGGCAAAATGTGACTGTGATAAGGCTCCATAGGACATCCTTGCTGGATCAATTTTGCAAAACACATTAACAGCCTTCTTAAAAAGTATATTTATACACCTTGACTCAGTAATTTCACATTTTGCCTTTTATCCTAGGAGACTTTAAATTTGGGAAGAAATTATGCACAGAAATGTTAAAGTACTTATTAAAATAGGAGAAGTGTGGCAGCAGAAGGTGAAAGCTACTACACTTATTACAGAAAGACCCGGCTCAGTTCTTGGCTTTGCCACATGTCTGATGACTGCGAGCAAGTCAGGAGGTCACTTAGGTCCTCATGTCTCATCTGTGAGTGCAGGTAACACTGCCCTCCTATTTCAGGAGCTGTCCTGAGGATCCAGTGGGGGCACTACAGTGAGTGAGAAAGACCAAGGAGGGGCCTGAAGGCTTAGCAATGAAAGAAGTTGTGTCCCTCTTAAGGGACAAAGCTGATACGCAAGACCAGCTCTCAGCCACCTTAAAAAGCATGTGGGAGATACTGCCCAGGTTTAAAATGAGAGAAACAAATGGCAGAAATCAAATCAAGAACTGACTGGAATTGAAAGCAAGAATCACAACAGTAACCCCTCTCCACATCGATCGCTCACCATCATGAAGGCTGAGACCTGAACAGTGTCCCACTGTGGGAAGAAGGGTTGTCTCTATAACCAAG
Organism: Capricornis sumatraensis; assembly: GCF_032405125.1. Classification (NCBI taxonomy): domain Eukaryota; kingdom Metazoa; phylum Chordata; class Mammalia; order Artiodactyla; family Bovidae; genus Capricornis; species Capricornis sumatraensis. The sequence goes on from NC_091069.1 coordinate 186,528,372, forward strand.
AGTGGCAGTCTGCTGTGAGCCTTTAAGATCATTCAGCTACCCCATCACTATACTTTCCCCCAGATGTACGAAGGTCCTGGGAGCCTTAAGAACATAATCCCATTTCTTCCGTGTATCTTTGAAAGAAGAAATATTGGTGGTGGGCCCATCCTGGCCAGAGACTGTGCAGTTGTACTGGGTGCTGAGGAGCCCAGGCAGTCACAGGGTGCCAGAGTGAGCATGGGCATGAGGTAACAGTGCTAAGGGACAGGTAAGGCTAGGCCAAGCCAAGGGACTGAGAAGGGAGAGGGAAGAGGAGCTGGACAGAAGGAACAACGTGCACACCCCCCAGATGTGAGACTACATGGCAGACTCCTAGGTATCACCCCATACCCATCCTCTCCTTCCTTGGAAACAATGTTTACCTCAGCACATGGCTATCTAAAATAAAGACTAGCCAAAATAAAAATTTCCTAGCCTAACAGCTAGGTGTGGCTGTGTGACAAAATGTTGGCCAATGGTGTGTAAGCAAGTGTGATTCCCAGAAACTGTTCTTAGAGGCAGGGTTATGACCCTCCTTGTTCCTTCCTCCTTCCTGCTGCAAACGGTGGGTGTAATAGCTGTAGCTTGAGCAGCCACCTTGGACCATGAAGTGGAAGTCACATGGTAGAACGGCAGATGCACGAGGTAGTAAAAGTCTGGGTTCCTGACTCTCTGGAACACTACACCAGCTCTAGACTTCTTTTACATGAGAAATATACTTCTATCTTGTTAAGCTAGTATTGAGAGGTGGGCAGAGTATTCTTGTCACTTGCTGACAAACCTAATTCTAGTTAGTAAAGTGAAGAGCTTGTTTAGGAATTGAAAGTTGTCCAGTGCGGCTTAGACACAAGGGGAGAGAGACCCTGAAGGGGTCAGAGAAATGTAGGTAAGTGCCACACAGGGGAGCTCAGGGTTTCCTCAGTAGATGGCAGGACCAATGAAGGCTCGTGAGAAGGATCCAAACAGACCAGTGTTCTGGACTAGAATTTTTACAGAAAAGGAAGCTCAGATAAAAGATGCTACTGTAGCATAAGTAAAAATGATAGGGAAATGAAAAAGTTACAACCATCAGATGTATGAATAATTCATGTGCAAATATGAATAATCAATAGTATCTGCCTAATAGGGTTGCTGCAAGGGTTCAATGACAATTGAACCTTGGACAACTGAACCACGTCTGTAGACTTGCAGACTAACTGGATGTTGAAAGTGAAGGAAGAAGAGGTCAAGGTGAGTCCTGGACCTCAGGCCACTTTCCTAAAATGAGAACATGGAAAGAACAGCAGCCAGTATGTGAGGATAGAATAGAGTTTTGAAGTTCAAAGACGAGGCAACTGGCCTGGAGTCCCACAGGCGAGAGGCCACAGGAACCAGAAATGGGACCCACATCTTCCAACATCAAGCACTGTCCTCTTTCTGTGGGAAACATGGTAACTCACAGCACAGGAATTTAGTGCTATAGTCCAAAGGCAGAGTGGGCATCCTGGCAGACAGGGCTTTGCAAGATAGACATAAGGGATAGGCAGACGGACACCCTCCCACTATCTTATACATGACTTCCAAGACTGAACTCTACAACTTCACTCCCTGTCCCCATCCCACTCCACACGCCCCCCCCCCCCACCAGAAACTGCTGGTAGACTGAAAGTGTCCTTTCTTAAGCTATGCTGCTTTCTATGTAGAGGACTGACACCAGGTGATTTATCCTTAACTCATGAGGATTAGTGATAACTGGGATTTTTAAAAAATGTTTCTCTCAAGCTGTCTTTTTAGTACACAAAGCCAGAGGCCAGGAGCAGTACTTCCTGCACCTTGTTACTCTCCCAGGGTCTGTGGTGTTACTGTCCTTGCAAATCCAAGAGAGATGCAGATGATAACTATGATGATAGCAGATGCTGCTTAAATGATGTTTATTCCAAGCCAGATACTTTTATATGTTAATTCATTTTTACAACAATCTTAGGTAGCAATTCTTAATATACCCATTTTATAAATAAGGGAGTAGACTCAGAGATGCTAAGTATTAGTAGTTTACCCAAACCATATGGCTAGTAACTCGGGGAGTCTGAATGGGATCCCTTTTGTCTGGTTCCAGATTCTACACTTCTAATCTACCTACTTCACTGCTAAGAAGATAGGGTGGAACACCTGTGGCAGAAAACGTCAAAGAAAGCACTTGATGAGGGTAGGAAAGTGTCATGATGGAGTGCCCTGGTGGTCAGTGGTTAAGAATCCACCTTGCAATGCAGGGGACCTGGGTTCCATCCCTGGTCAGGGAACTAAGATTCCACATGCTATAGGGAACCTAAGCTTGCATACCACAACTAAGACCCGACTCAGCTAAATAAATATTTTTTAAAAAAGAAAATGTGTCACGAGAATTTTGCTTCCTAAGTTTTCATGTGTCATACAGGAAAATCCGCAAAAGACTGAATCCAAACCCATGATTTTCAGAAGGGTAAACTGAGGTCTGAGACTTCCAGCTGAGTATAAGGCAGAACCAGGACCAGATTTCAGAGCCTAGGTCTTGGCAGACTTGTTTCTGTTCCCACAGGGCTGTATTCATAAACCACAAGATATTCAAATACACCAGCACACACTGAGGATCAGACTGATCTCAGTTCTCACTGTACACAGTGGGGAAATGGTCATTTACTTGAGCCACTTGAGACAAGTGAGAAAGTAATCTAGAAAATGAAGAAGAGCCGAAGGCAAATTCTTGCTTTATCTGGAGAGAAGGAAAAGAAAGTGACCAGGGCTGGGATCTGGTGGAAGGAAAGAGGAGGAGCCAGCAAGCACCCCTCAGCCTTAGAAGAACATAGCTCTGGATTTACCATATTAATTTTGGCACCCCTTTATATGAGAGTCAAAGATTTCCTCAAAAAAAAAAAAAAAAGGCTTAAAAGTGCTTGGGGAATTGGGAGACTACTTTGTGTCTAACTCGCTTGTGGTCTTAGGAGGATCATTGCCCTATCTGGGTCCCAGGTGCCTTATTTATAAGACATGACCATCCTGTAAGGCCCTGCCTGGGTGACTAGACATGTCTGGACAACATCTCAGTCCTTTGTCCAACTGCAGCACAAGGGACTTAAAAATAAAGCTCTTCTCAAATGCTCCTGTACTCACCCTCATGTAGTCTGACCTGAGTTCGGGGATCCCCAGGGCCTCATGATGAGGAGAGTAAGTCATTTCCAGAGCAACGGACCCCCCAAGGAGAAAGTGCCAGGGAAAGACTACACTGGGGAGATGGGTTATTGCTATTTAGAAACCCGTTTAAAGCAAGCTTTCTAGTCATAAAGTTAGAAATAGTCACTGCAGAAAGTTAAAAGAGACTACAAGAATGCACACGTGTGCACACACACACACACATCCATCTATCTATATACATATAGAAGAAAGTAATCATATGTAATTGCATTCTTCAGATATTCCCACTGTGAGTACGTGGGTCTTTTTTCTTACCAAATCTTTCTTTCCCTCTGTTACAAACTGAATTGTGTCCCTCCCAAATTCATATGTTGAAGCCCTAACCCCCATGTAATTATATTGGAGATAAGGCTTTGGGGAGATAATTAAGATTAAATAAGGTCCTAAAGATGGGGCCCTAATTTAATAAAACAATAAGACAGGGAAGAGATAGCAGAGATCTCTCTCTACCTTCAACTCACATGCACACATAGTGGCATAGAAGGTGGCCATCCTCAAGCCAGGAAGAGCCCTTGTCAGAAACCAACCTTGACATCACCTTGATCTAGTACTTCTGCCCCCGAGAACTGTGAGAAAATAAATCACTGTTGTTTCAGCCACACTATCTGTGGTGTTTTGTCATGGTGGGCCTAGGAAATTAATACACCTTCTGTGTGGGTGTGGGTGTAGATACTGATACATCTTAACTATAGAGTCTAGACTTAACAGTTAAACTCACACAACAGTCCAGTTTGATGTCTTTTCATTTACTCCTCACATTATTTCCAAGCCCCAAACAGGGCTTGAAAAGGAAGCTCTAAGAGATTATGTACCTGGCCCACAATCACAGAGCTCGGAAGGGATGGAGCTACAGTACAAAGCAAGGTCTGCCCAACGTCTCATTATACTAAGCAATCTTCTTTCAAAAATATTAAGGGATGATAAAGTTTGTATTCTAGCTGTTAGATTTGCAAATCTGCCACGGTTGCAAAGCTAGTTAATGCTCTAGGAAGACAAAAGGATCTTCAGGGTCTTGAGGAGATCTGAAAAATGATATGGAGTCTGTGAGTCTTAAGGGAAGACCTGACTTTGCAAACTGGATCTAGACAGGGAAGCGCTAAACAGAAGGGCACCACCAATTGAAACCTACCACAAACCCCAAATCCAAGGGTCCTGTCATTCAACCTGTAATCACAGGAGAAGTCATTCAAAGAACCATAAAGTGGTAGGGGAAATAAATGTTGGAAAGTACTTAAATGTTTGAGCAAAGGAGATTGATAGAATAAGCTGTGAAATTTACCCACAAAGGAGTACTATGCAGATGCAACAAAGAATGAGGAAGATTTCTGTGAACTGATATGGAGTGACTTCCAGAAAGCACAGGGAAAAAGCAGAGTATAGCAGAGCATATACAGTCCACTGCATTTTTGTATGGAATACAGGAATTAAAAAAAAAAAACATATATACATCTATCTGTCTTTATAGATACAAGAAATCACAAAACAGTAGTCAGTTATATACACAGGGTGGTAGTGAAATAGGGTGCAAGGAATTCAGTAGGAAGTAATGCTTTTCTGAGTACGCCTTTTTGGATAGTTTTGAATTCTAGAAGCATGTTAACATTCTGCATATTTTTTTAGAAGAAAAAGAAAAACCTAGAACTGAAACAAAATGAGTACAATTGAATTTCAAATGAATTCATAATCAAAGTGAAGAGAAACAGAAGAGCTAATCAAGGTAACTTGCTGCTGCTGCTGCTAAGTCACTTCAGTCGTGTCCAACTCTGTGTGACCCCATAGACGGCAGCCCACCAGGCTCCCCCGTCCCCAGGATTCTCCAGGCAAGAACACTGGAGTGGGTTGCCATTTCCTTCTCCAATGCATGAAAGTGAAAAGTGAAAGGGAAATCAAGGTAACTTAGGTACACATTATTTGGCCATAAACCCTTAATTTTGGGCAGGGTATGAAAGAGAACTGCAAACAAATCCTGAACTTAAAATAGGTTTGCTTTATATAGAGATATACAAAACAATTTTCAAATTACTCTAGATGTATTATAGATATAACCAAATAAATCAATGTGCTGATGTTGTTAGAAGGAGGATTCTCACTGTGGAAGAAGGGATGCAAATACATAATGGAAAGGCAAGTACCTTTATCTGAATAGACTGAGGTATCAACTAGAGTCTGTCATTTCTAAAACAGGCATATGTGCATGTATATGCCTGTGTCTATACGGATGTGTACATATACCTACAGGTATGCATATATATGGAGAAGGAAATGGCAACCCACTCCAGTGTTCTTGCCTGGAGAGTCCTGTGGACAGAGAAGCCTGTCCATAGGGTCGCACAGAATGGGACATGACTGAAGCGACTTGGCATGCATGCATGCATTGGAGAAGGAAATGCAACTCACTCCAGTATTCTTGCCTGGAGAATCCCAGGGACAGAGGAGCCTGCTGGGTTGCCATCTTTGGGGTCACACAGTCAGACACGACTGAAGTGACTTAGCAGCAGCAACAGCAGCATGCATATATATGGGCTTCCCTGGTGGCTCAGACAGCAAAGAATCCTCCTGCAATGGGGGAGACTTGGGTTCGATCCCCGAGGTCAGAAGATCTGCTGGAGAAGAGAACAGCTACCCCCTCCAGTACTCTGGCCTGGAGAATTCCATGGAGTGTATAATCCATAGGGTCACAGAGTCAGACATGACTGAGTGACTTTCACATGCAAATATATAAATGAACAAATACACATGTATGTGTATTGTGTGTGTATCAGCATATATTTCCTTTACCTACTGAAAGGGCCAAGAAGCAAAGATTACTTCATTAGGCATGAACATACCTAGTACCTAGATCTTAGTTTCTAATGTCAGTTTTCACTTTAAGGAATCAGAGCTCCTTCGGAAGAAATGGCATATCCCAGAACTAGGGTAGAATAGCATGGGGAAGCAAGACTTACCATGATGTCTCAGCACTCTTGCAAAAAGCCCTAGACTCCTGAGACTTTATAAATCATGATAAAATCTATAGCTAACTTGTCTAGTTAACTGCTCTTCTCTGACTCCAAACATAATGAAACTTTGCTTATCTCCTCGAGAAGCTAAATGGTTATAACTCAAGATTAATACAGAGATATTCTAAGAGATATTATGGAGTAGGAAGAAAGAGGCCTAGGAACCCAGAGAGAGCTGTAGATATGTTTATTTATATTCCAAAGGGCTGGAGTAAGAAGGGGACTCTCTTTAGGAGGAAAAGAGGACAGCTACATCCTGCCTTTTATAAGCAAGGGAAAAAAATAACTACTTTTTTGTTCCTTTCTTATGGGGTACTGGCTACTCATGTAGGATAATTGGCCTGGCTCTTACTGCATTGCCCTAGGAATAAAAACTAAGGCAGAGAGAGATTAATGCATTTATTATTTAAGGTAAGGGATTTAAATAAAGGGCTTTCCAGGTGGCCCAAGTGGTAAAGAATCTGCCTGCCAATGCAGGAGATGTAAGAGACGTGGGTTCAATTCTTAGGTTGGGAAGATCCCCTAGAGCTGGAAATGGCAACCTGCTCCAGTATTCTCACCTGGAAAACCCCATAGACAGAGAAGCCAGGCAGGCTACAGTCCATAGGGTCTCAGAGAAGTCAGATGCAACTGAGCACACACATTTAAATAAGAAATCCATCACTGATCTAGAACACTTTGTGTGTATGTTCAGGATAAAATTAATAAATATGAGATATTAAAAACCCAACAGATAGGTACTAATGAACTAGAACATCTTGTTATGCCAGAAAGTATAGGAGTATTTTAAAGACATGATGAGGGCATGCATGTCACAGAACAAGAACCAGTTTAAAGGAACTCCCACTAGGAGTTCCTTTGTCAAACCTGGGAAAAATTGAATACCTAGGTAGTTCGGAACTATAAAATGAATTATAAACCATTGAAAACATAGCAATCTGTGAGTTTTTACCAATAACAAATACAGAAAGAAAAGAAAGAAGGAAGGGAGGGAGGAAGGAAATAAATGGAGAATGAGAAGGGAATTCTGAGTGCTAACTAGATGACATGGAGGAGGGGGAGCTGGAATTAAAAGACCATCATTTTGCAACCGTCATAGTAAAGACTGGTTCAGGCAAGTGATCACTACATGTTAAATGTAGCAGGAAATTCTGATGCAGAGCAGAGTACTGGCATAGTATTAAAGTGTTCACTCATAGATTTCAAGGGAAAATGTAATTACACAGTGGTCTCATCAGACAACACCACATTTAGGTGCTCAAAATAAAAATCAACTGAAGGGCAGATGGATATGGATGCCTCCTGATATGATGTTCTAAGAGGGACACAATGTCATTTGTGCGGTTTTCCAGCAAAGAGTACAGAAACTGAATTTACTCTTGAGAAAGCATCAGATAAACTCTGAAAAAAAAAAAAATTAAAGGACTTAATTTTTTTTTTAAATGTCAGTGTCTTAAAAGGCAAAGGCTATGGAACGATTCCAGGTTGAGACTGAAGAGGCATGACAACTAGATGCAACTGGATTCTGTACTAGAAGAAAAATCATAAAAGACATCACTGGAGAAATCAACAAAACTGCAATGCAGCCAGATTAAAGTATGGTATCCATGTAAATGTATGAAGTTGATACCTATGTTCTGCTTACCTGAGACAATATTCTTATTCTTACGAAATACACATTAAACTATTTTCTTAGTTCAGGCCACTACAACAAATATACCACAGACAGAATGCCTTAAACAACAGACATTTATTTCTCACAGCTCTGAAAGCTGGGAAGTCCAAGATCAAGAGTACCAGTAAATTCAGTTTCCATGTGAGGGCCCACTTCCTGGCTTGCAGATGGTTGCCTTCTTCCTGTGTCCTCCCATAGCAGAGAGAGAGCAAGTTCTGGTATCTCTGTTTATGACACCAATCCCATCATGGAAGCCTCACCCTCAAGAACTTCCAAAAGAACTTCTTTATATCTTGAGGGCTTCAAGATATGAATTTGGGGGAGAAGCATTCAGTCCATACCATTCTACCCTTGGATCTCCTAAAATCATGTCCTTCTCACATGCAAGTACATTTAATTCCACTTCAACATCTTCCAAAGTTTTAACTCATTCCAGCATCCATCCTAAAGGCTGAAGTCCAAAGTTTTATCTAAATATTATCTAAACCAGAAAAAAAACAAATGATTCAACCTGAAGTAAAACCTTCTCCTGCTGTGAACCTGTGAAACTGGAATAAATTATGTGCTTCCAAAAAACAGTGGTAGAACAGGCATAGGATAGAGTCTCATTCCAAAAGGGAGAAATTGGAATGAATAAAGAAATGACAGGTTCCAAGAAGGTCCAAGCCTAGCAAAGTAAATACCGTTATAGCTTTAGGCTGGAGAATAATCCTCTTTGGTTTGATGCTATGCGTTACGGACATGGTGGGGCATCAGTCCCACCTGCGTGGCTCTTCTGGGTAGGGGTCACTCTACCAAGGCCCTGGGCAGCTGCCATCTGACCTACTGAGGTCAAGACCATCCCCTCTCCCCTTTGGAACCAAGGAAAGCAGCCCTGATGGTCTTTGAATCACCACTGGGACCCCTTGCCTTGAAGAATGGTATCTGTTTGCAGGCAAAGAGTTCTATAGTTTGGTCCCATAGAATCTAAATCTGACAGCCCGCCTTCAGCTTGTCTTCTTTAGTCCAAACTAGCAGTGTTTCTGCGAGGGTGGCTGATTAGGTCTGTGATTCACTCCCAAACTGACCTTTTAAATCAAATGCTTGTTGGGCCATCCCCTTAGTGTTTTTGTCAAAACAAGCTTTCTCATTTTTCGCTATATACAGATAGGCTGGGAATTTTCCAAACCTTAAGTTCTGTTTCCTTTTTGCTAAATAATTCCTTTTTCAATTCATTTCTCTCCTCTCATATTTTAATAAAAGCAGTCATGAGGAATCAAGCCACTCCTCCAACACATTCCCTAAGACAATTTCTAAAACTTGCCTCAGTTAGATATCCAGTTTCTTCACTCACAAGTTCTACCTTCCACAAACATTAGTCAGTCCGTCAGTCAGTCCAGTCACTCAGTCGTGTTAGACTCTTTGCGACCCCATGAACTGCAGCACGCCAGGCCTCCCTGTCCATCACCAACTCCCTGAGTCCACTCAAACCCATGTCCATTGAGTCGGTGATGCCATCCAGCCATCTCATCCTCTGTCGTCCCCTTCTCCTCCTGCCCCCAATCCCTCCCAGCATCAGAGTCTTTTCCAATGAGTTATCTCTTCGCATCAGGTGGCCAAAGTACTGGAGTACAGCTTTAGCATCATTCCTTCCAAAGAACACCCAGGACTGATCTCCTTTAGGATGGACTGGTTGGATCTCCTTGCAGTCCAAGGGACTCTCAAGAGTCTTCTCCAACACCACAGTTCAAAAGCATCAATTCTTCGGCGCTCAGCTTTCTTCACAGTCCAACTCTCACATCCATACATGACCACAGGAAAAACCATAGCCTTGACTAGACGGACCTTTGTCCTCATGTAAAATAGTGTTTGGTGACCACACCTCATAGGGTTATCATGAAGATTAAATATAAGACAGATATGGCCCTTAGATAATGGAGGTATCTGTAAGTGGCACTACCTCATATCACAAGATAAGCGATCTGGAAATGCCCTGGGTGACGTCCAGTCAGCGTATGTCCCACTGTGCATGGTTCTCTTTCCCAACCTGTACAAGTGTCTCTAAGGAAGCCACTGGGCCCAGCAGGGGCTCCGCTCAGTCTCACAAAACCTTTACACTTAGAGTCACAATTGAATTTATTTAAAGACTCACATTTAGCTATCTATAGCTTTCCTGTTGAATCTCATAATACCTGGCATATACCTGCCCGAATAGATCTACTTAAACTTCACAGTGTGACACCATTCTCTTATAAAAAGCCATCTTCTCAGTAAGGAACCACCTCTTTGTTTTCCGTGGCCTTGTCACAGGCCAGATGCACCTCTCTGCAGGGGAGGAGGCTGGGTGCTGAGCAAACAAACCCGGGCCCAGCTGCCATCCAGAGGAGCTCTCCCTCCAGGAAGAGAATGAGCTGCTCAGAGGCATGATTTACCATACCCACAGCTCGCAGCTATGCCCCCAGGAACTGTGGGGTACCAGGTGCAGACTGTGTGTGATGTGGGGACTCAGTTTGCTCAGAAGCAGACACGAAACAGCTGAGATAACCAACCTGGGCAAAAGGCAAAGGAGACTGACTGCCAGCTTCCTAGAAAAGCAAGATGAGAAAGGACAGAAGGGCATCAGTCACACATCAGTATCAGAAGGAGCGAGGTCACGCAGCTACCCGTGACCAGTGCTAAAGGAACAGCCTGGATGTCTAGTGCCACTTACAGCAGGACAGGAAGTAGGGTCAGCGTGTTTGAGGAGGACGGGAAAGGCTTTTGTTAAGAGTGGATAGGGCACCCTGGGAAGTCACCACCCCTTTCTCAGCCCTGGCAGACGGAGTGCAGCGATCCAGAAGTGCAGGACAAACACTGTACCTTAGAGGAAACCTACGCATGGTCTGCAGCATGCCCTTTTTATCAGATTCTGACGACAGAGGAGCTGTCTTACAGCTCTTAGTTAGTTGTAGCAAACTACAGACATGCTTATTCAACCCTGCCCAGTAGAATTTCAGTTAGATTCCCTCCTCTTCCTGTCTACCTCATGGGAAAAAAAGAAAAAAAAAAAAAAAATGAGGGTTTTTTTTTTTTCCTTCCTTTATTCAAATTTTGGTACTGTTTTGACTTTTTCTCTGAAGTGGTTATAACATGCGCCTGGTCCCCTCTTCATATGAATATAATGGACACGATCTCTATGAGAGTCACGAGTTTACTTTTTCCTGAGAATTATCCTTTAACTTTCTCCCTTCTGCTAGGCACCTCTGAAGCAACCTCAGGCTGGCTGGCATCCCTACTAGGAGCCAAGAAACCCACTAGCCTAGGAAATGAGAGGACACGGAGACTGCCCAGCAGACATGGGCAGGGCTCCCTCTGCGTTAGTGACCACAGCCACCCTTTTTTGAGCCCTCACTGCAGCACGTGGGCCTCTGAGTGACCTGCTCCACACTAAGCAGTCTCACTGGATCCTGCAAAGACCCTGAATGGTAACTATTTCCCCGTTACAAATAAGGGAACTGAGGCTCAGAAAGATAAAGCAACTTGCTCAAGTCACTCATGCAGGATGTGCTGAGGGAGAAATCGGATCAAGGTCTATCAAGGTAATTCTCAGGCACACTTACCTTGGCTTTATTCATTTTCTTTTATTGAGGCATAGTTGATAAACAATATTATATACTGTGTCAATCGCACCATAGCAACTATGTTTAAAGTTACTATGAAATGGTGGCTATATTCCCTGCACTATACAATATCTCCTTGTAGCTTTTTATTTTGTACTTAGTAGTTTCTACCTCTTAATCCCCTGTCCCACGTCCTTTTCCCCACTGGTACCCACTAGCTCTCCATATTATGAGTCTGTTGTTGTTGTTATATTCACTTGTTTTGTTTTTTAGATTCCACATATAAGCGATATCATACAGCATTTGTCTTTCTCTGTGTGACTTATTTCACTTAGCATAATATCCTCCAAGTCCATCCCCGTTGTTGCAAATGGCAAACTTTCATTCTTTTTTTATGGCTGTGTAATATTCAATTGTATATATACCACATCCTCTTAATTCATTTATTTGTCAATGGACATCTAGGTTGCTTCCATGTCTTGGCAGTTGTAAACCGTGCTGCAGTGAACATTGGGGTGCATGGATCTTCTCACAGCATTGTTCTGGTTTTCTTTGCATATATACCCAGGAGAGCAATTGCTAGAAATTAAAATTTCAGAATCTTTGAGGATTGAGGTTTAATTCATCACTAAACACCTAGAGGACTTCCCTGGTGGCTCAGCTGGTAAAGAATCCACCTGCAATGCGGGAGACCTGGGTTTGATACCTGGGTTGGGAAGATTCCCTGGAGAAAGGAATGGCTACCCACTCCAGTATTCTGGCCTGGAGAATTCCATGGACTGTATAGTCCATGAGGTTACAAAGAGTGGGACACGACTGAGCGACTTTCCAACACCTAGAAGAGATGCCCAAGAACAGGGTAGCCTTCCAAATCCAAGACAATTTTCAGGCCTCCTCCATGCTTCCTCACATGTAGCTGCCTGCTAACCTGTGGGTCATACCACCTATGAGCAAACACAACTGAATTTCTCTCTGAACCCATGCTCCCAACCTCAAAGTGGTCAGCATGCCTAGAGATCCTGCTCCATTCCTCTGGTTTACTCCATCCTTATTGACAATTTCAAACCTTCTTGGCTCAAGCCTCCTCTAAAACCTCTCTTCCCCTCACCTCCCTATAAAATGCCTCCTTTTCTCTGTATCCTAACTTTGCAGAGAAAACAGAAGCCTCTTTAGTCTTCCACTACAGACTGCCTCCAGCTACTCCCCCTCCCCAGTCCTTCTTCCTTTCTGACCTGCTCCTGCTGGGGTTAATCCTCCGCTAGGTTTTGGACCAACCACTCCTACCATTGACTTCATTGTCACCTCTTTTTAGTATATTCAATTTCTGGATCAAATTTTTTTTTCATCATTGGCTTAAATTTGTGTGTGTGTGTGATAAAATATATGTAACATAAGAAGAAAAGCTGTGACCAACCTAGACAGCATATTAAAAAGAAGAGATATTACTTTGCCAAAAAGGTCCATATAGTTAAAGCTATGGTTTTTCTAGTAGTCATGTATGGATGTGAGAATTGGACCATAAAGAATGCTGAGTGCCAACGAATTGATGCTTTTGAACTTTATTGTTGGAGAAGACTCGAGAGAAACTTGGACTGCAAGATCAAACCAGTCAATCCTAAAGGAAATCAACCCTGAATATTCATTGGAAGAACTGATGCTAAAGCTGAGATTCCAATAGTTGGCTACCTGATGTGAAGAACTGATTCATTGGAAAAGACCCTGATGCTAGGAAAGATTGAAGACAGGAGGAGAAGGGGATGAAAAAGGATGAGATGATTGGATGGTATCACCACTTGATGGGCATGTGTTTGAGCAAGCTCTGGAAGCTGGTGATGGACAGGGAAGCCTGGCATGCTGCAGTCCATGGAGTCACAAAAAGTTGGACATGACTGAATAACTGAACTGACTCTGATATACTCTTCTGAGCATTTTTGAGTGTACAGCTCAGTGGCGTTAAGTACATTCACACTGTTGTACAACCTGGGCTGTACCACCATCCATCTCTAGAATTTTTTCAGCTTCCCAAACTGGAACTCTATATCCATTAAACAACAATTCCTCTTTCCTGCCAGGCCCTGGCAACCACCATTCTACTCCAGGGACCACATGTATGTGGAAACATTCAGTCCTTTTGTGATCGTCTTTCCACTGATTTTTAAACATGCTCAATTCTCTCTAATCTAAAACATGAAAAGAACAAAAATGAGCCCTGGAAGCCTCAACTCTCTCTACAACTATCGCTCTATTTCTCTCTGCCCTTCAGAACCAGAATTCTTGAAGGAACTCTCCATTTTTGCCATCCTCCACCTATCTCACTTCTCATACTCCATAAAGCTGGCTTCTGGCTTTATCACTCTCCCTTCATCACCTAGCTATTGCTGAAGCCAACAGTGGCCTCCATTTCGCTAAGGAGAGAATGGTGCTTTTCAATCTTCATCAAGCAGAATCTAATGGCGCTGACCTCTTTCTTACTGCTCTCATTGCCCAAAGCTCCTGCATGGACTTTTCTTCTCTTTACACTCTCTCCAATGCTCTCATTCGGTCCCACTGTTTGTTGCCACATAGAAAGAGATGATTTACAAACCCTCATCTGTGTCCAAACCTTCCCACTGACCTCCAACCTCATGGGCTTCCCTGGGTGCTCAGAGGTTAAAAAAAGCGTCTGCCCGCAATGCAGGAGACCCCGGTTCGATCCCTGGGTTGGGAAGATCCCCTGGAGAAGGAAATGGCCACTCACTTCAGTATTCTTGCCTGGAGAATCCCATGGAGGAAGGAGCCTGGTAGACTACAGTCCATGGGGTCGCAAAGAGTCGGACACGACTGAGCGACTTCATCTGTGTCTGTGTCTGACCTCTCTTCACAGATACATAAAAGGCAGCTCAGATCAAGCATATCCAGAATATATATATTTTTTTTATCTCTGCCCCCGTCTCTGACCAAGCCCTTCACAACCCAAAACATCTCCAATGCTCTTTCCAGTCTCAGTGACTCTATCTGGCCAGTTACACAAGCCAGAAGCCCAGGTGCATCTGTGGCCTCCTCCCTTCACCTCTCACACTCAGCCCCACAGAGAACCTGTCATCTGCACACATGGAATAGCTCTCAAATCCATCATTTCTCACAGTCACTTGCATGTCCACTCTGGTACAACTGCCAGCATTTCTAGTCCACACGATTGCAAGAGCCTCTTAAATGTGTTCCACCATCCACTGGACCCACTGCATCTACGACAGCGATCACTGGACGCCAGGGATGTTTACCAAATGCAAGTGTGGGCGTGCATCAAAGAAGACAAGCACTGTGGCCAAGCTCCTGCTTATCTTCAGCCTCGTCCCCCTCTACATGTCCCCCACCCCACCCCCCGAGGCTCTCACCTCTTCCTGGGTCCTGGTGCCCCCCTGTCCCCTTCCACACAGGACCTTCCCCAGGCCACTGCCTCTTCCCACGCTTCTCACCATGACCCCTTACTCCTCCTGCACAGCAAAGACACCTCCTTGCTATTCCAGACTTCCCTATCTAGGGACAACTCCCCTTTCTGGGTTCTGGTGGCACTTTGACCCTTTTTGTTGTAGTTATCTGTTGTAACTTTACATTTGTCTGTATGACTAGTGGACTGTATCTGTAAGTTACATGAGAGCAGGGCTGAGTCTGATTCACTCACCAATGTACCCTCCACAGCCACTCAGTTCTGCACACGTAAATATCAGAGTAGACAACATTGACACATAAGTGCCAGCCACTGTGTGCTTTGTGTGGATCTTCTCACTCCTTCGTCACAACCCTGTGGAGACACTATCATTCTCCCCTCTTCAGAGAGGCCGGAGTAACGTATGCACGACTCTTTAGCTCGTAAAAGGCAGAGCTGGTTTCAATGGTAGACAGGCTACTTGCAGAGTCTCTGTACTGATGGCTGCACCCTACTCACCACCACCCATGTTTGTGGAAGGATGTATTTCTGCACAGAAGAAGTTTTACCTGGGAGTTTACCAGACGAATGGTGGTTTTCGTGCCCACGTCTTGTTGGAATTTGGCTGTGGGTGCCCCATTAAACCTCAGGACTGCATCGTGATCATCTGGAAACCACAAGGAAACAGCACGTCAGCAGTGATGACGGCGTGAACAGCAGCGCTATGAGGAGAGAGGGCAGGTCTGGAGGGAGCGAGGGCAGAAGGAAGAGGAGGGCAAGGGAATTAATGCTTCCCAATCTTTATGTCCTCATGGGACACAGGGGACAGTGACCATATTTGTATGGCACAGTCAGGTCAGGTTCACAGACAGAGATCACCAGCTGTCTGCCCACCCACTGCGAAGGCTAAAGAGGTCCGTACGTTGGTGTTCCTGAAACCCATTCAATGATGCACAGAGGCAACGTGGGCAGGGCCAGTGCATTCCCCAGTGAATCACTGTTCCAGTTACCAAAGGAGCAAACCAGACATTCTTTTGGTATTACTTGTAGGTCATACTTCTATACTTATCAGAAAATCAAAGATCTTACCATAAGCTTGGCTTAACCCACAAGGGCAGAGTATCCCCATGGCACCCTGAAAAGCTGTCTGGGCATAGCACACGACAGCTCCCTAAGTGTTCCCTTTAGGAATCCAAGCCCCTGGAGGGGTCACAAACCTGGGTGCTGGACGAGATGGAACGAGAAGTCATAGAGCTAAACTAAACCCCATATTTTCCTTTTTTTTTTTTAAAGCTGTTTGTAAGGAATAAAATCTTCAATCCAGCCAAGATCAAATAGATCATCTTTTTAAAAATCTGCTCACTCCCCAGCTCTCATTCTCTGTCCTTGTAGCTGTTCAAGCAGTGTTTGGAAGACTAGGAGAAGATTCTCTATCTGCAATGACCAATCTGATGCGGGAAGGAACTGATGACTTCTAAGATCCATTTTAACCTGGAGCCTCTGACCCTATGAGAGCTCCTTTCAAGCTTACGTGATCAAACAAGCTTCAGTGCACCACTGAAATCTGCACAGGATTTAGAGGTCAGTCCAAATCTCTGTTCAATTTCTTTCCATGAGGGAGTGATTTTGGATGATTCATGCACAAAGGTGGCATCAGGAGAAGAAGGGTAGGAGTGGATTTTGGCTCAACATAAGAGGGTCTAAAGGAGAATACCCACAGAATTAAGGGATGAAAGCCTCCCTCTTTTTATATCCCTACACCCCAGCAATCTAGATATCTCATTCACAAAAACAACTTTATCCTCAATCATAGGGAAAAAAATTTTTTTCAAAATGGTTTAAAAGTTACATTGGCATAAATATATATATATATATATATATATACACACACACACACACACAACTATGTGTAAAATAGATAGCTAGCTGTATAACACAGGGAATTCAGCCCAGTGCTCTATAACAATCTAGATGGGTGGGATGGGGGTTGGGGATGGGATGGAAGCTCAAGAGGAAGGAGATATATGTATTTAAAAAGCTGATTCACGTTCTTTTACAGCAGAAACCAATACAGCATTGTAAAGTAATTATCCTCCAATTAAAACTAAATTTTTAAAAAGTTACATAAAATGTTCTTAGTCTAGACATTATCAGATAACAAGACAGGCACAGAGAACCACAAATGGAGCAGCAAGTTTATCTTTAGATAACTCAGACTGCAATCAGTTTTGCTGAAATTAACCACTGGTTTCAAAAGTGACCAGCCGTAGCCATGCTAGAAATGCTGATGCATTAGAAACTTCAGTCCACTTTCCCATTTCACAGGTGAATAAATGATTAATCTGAGAGTCCCGGTAGAAAAGAATGGCAAGCTCAAAGGCAGTCATTGAGAATCAAATAAAAGGACTATTTACAGGGTTGTGGGTGGAGTTTAATGAGGTAGAAATCAAACAAGGAATGGGACATGCCCTGGGGTTGGATCCGGCAGGGAACCCCACCGCTACACTGCTGGCAGCAGGAGGCCACCCGGCGGGAACCTCAGAGGGAATCATCGCACAGCCTCTCTTTCTTCCTCTCCTCTACCTCCAGGCCTGGAAGGAAAAGGAAGCAAGCAGGACTCAGAGAACCTGACAGGGACTGAAACTTTTAGTCAAGGAAGAGAAGCAGTCTGCACTCACCCTAAAAGGGGAGATGGGACGGGGAAGGGGTGGGGGAGGAGACAGATACTCCGCCTCACTGTCCTTCTTCTTAGTCTCAGATTTGTGCCAGTGCGTCCACTATCTGTATGCTCAGTCATTCAGTCGTGTCCAGGTCTCTGCAGCCTCTTGGACTATTATAGCCCATGAGGCTCCTCTGTCCATGGGATTTCCCAGTCAAGAATACTGGAGTGTGTTGTTGTGCTCTTCTCCAGGGGATCTTCCCAACCCAGGGACTGAACCCACATCTCTTGTATCTCCTGCATTGCAGGCAGATTCTTTACCACTAGCACTACCTGGGAAACCCGCTTCCACTGTCTAGTTCCAAGTGAAAGCCCAAAGGGCAAGAACGCCCAGGTGACACAGTCTACATTTCCACTTCCCAGGAAAGGGTGGAGGGTGGGCTTGGAGCGGCAGATAGAGAACGTCCAGGACAGGAGGCTTGGGATAGGTGCCTGGCTGACCGTGAGAAAGGAGAATGTTTTTGTTCCTTCAATAAATACTGATTAAGCACCTACTCTCTGCCTGGCACTGGAGACAATGGTTGTGAGCAAGAAATCAAGGTCCTTCCTTGCCCTTAGAGACCTTGAAATCCACTGTAAAGAGAAAGGCAATAAATAAGCACAACAACCTACATTCAAGATAACTACAGATTGTGGTCAGTACTGTGGCACAAAATAGTAACCTATAATGGAAAAGAATCTGAAAAAAATATACATATATATGGGAAGGGTCCAGGAAAGCAAATTCCAGCCAGAGGACACAGCAGTGTCAAGACCCTAAGGAGGGTAAGGACTTAACTGGGAACAAATGACTGAGGGAAACGAAAAAAGATGCAGTGCAAGAGGCTGGAAGAAAGCAAATCATGCAGGCTGTGGTATGAAGGTATGAAGTTTGAATTTTATTCTAAGATTTTAAAAAAATCAAAGAAGAAAACTTTAAAACAGACCACTAAATTTAAGCTCAAAAAAAAAAGGGGGGGATTAGATTCTTATTTGCCAAACTGTCCTTTGCTATTGCTATTGAAGACTAAAAAACTTTCAGTCTCAAATAGGTCTTCAGGAAATCACCAGGAGAAAGCCACAGCTACTGGGCTCCCAGCAAATAAGTCTTGAAGGAGGAAGGCTGGAGAAAACAAGGGGATCCACTTCTCTTTAACTTAGAATTAGAACACAGAAAAAGATGCAAATTAGAAAAGGAAGAAACACACCACAATATGCACGTGACATACTACATGCTTAGAAAATGCAACAGAATCAGTTTGTCAGTAAATTCATAAATACATCAAAATCTACTGTGTCCAGGTATAATAACTCCAAATAGCTAGAAATTATGGTGAAAGAAATTTGATCACTACTTGGACCAAATTTTTTTTTATATATTCCAATGAGCTGAATGAATCATATAACCATGTATGGGAGACCATATTCTGATTCTGACTAGGAAAACTAGATATGACACAGATTGGGGTTGGCAAACTATGGCCCACAGTGCAAATCTGACCTGTCTCATCTTTGTAAATCAAGTTTTATTGGAACATAACCAGATACATTCATTTATTATTGTCTGTGGTTGATTTTCAGATAGTAAATAATCTGCCTGCAATGTAGAAGATACGGGTTCAATCCCTGGGTCAGGAAGATTCCCTGGAGAAGGGAATGGCAACATACTCCCATAATCTTGCCTGGAGAATCCCATGGATAGAGGAGCCTGGCCATCTACAGTCCATGGGGTCACAAAGAATCAGACATGACTGAGCAAATGAGCATGCATGCACGCCCGTGGTTGATTTTGCACTAAAATAGCGGTCATTTTAAGAGACACTGTATGTCTTCAAAACCAAAAATATTTGCTATCTGGCCCTTTATAGGGAAAGTTTGCTGAACCCTGATATAAACAATCATGCTGTCTGAGCTACTCAATATCCAAGGGTGTCTTCCCAGTCATCACTTTGCCCAGGAACTCCATCTGCCCAAAAATATACCCAAACTCTAACCCACTTTTGCCTTCCATCATGTGGTACACCTGCTTCACTTCAGCCTTTCCTACTGGTCCTTCTGATTTTTTCTTTTTTTTTGTTTGTCCCTATTATTTCCTTGTCCTTCAAGTGTAAACTTTGCTTTGGTTTTCTCATCGGTCTTCTTTTCTGGATTATAGCTATCACCTTGAAATAAATGACTCTTAATCTCCCACCCTTACACTTCCTGGAAGCAAATACCCAACTGCATAGATACCCACAAACACTTCAGACTTAGAACATCCAAAATGGAACCTGTCTTCCTCCAGAAGAATGCTCCCTGGTGATATAATATAGCCTGCTCCCAGGCCAGAGACCCTGGCTTCTACCACTCACTCAAGGTCATGTCTAATTAGAACCAAGTTCTGTCTCTTCGACCTCACCACGCCTCTCAAGTCAAGCCTTTTCTTCCCACCACCACCACTGCTCAACAGGCCTGGCACTTCTCACTGGATGTGGCAATAGTCCCTAACAGCAGAGAGATTAGATTGCAATCCCCTGAGACAAGGAGACTCAGAGATATATGAAACCTCTCTGAAACACACATGATCCAAACACTTGCTTGCTCAAAACCTCTAGGTCTCTCCATGGCTTAAAGAACCAAATTCAAAGTCCTTATTATGACAGTCAACTTCCTCTAAGAACTGAACCCTGACTACCCTTCTGACCTCATTTCTCAGCCCTCTTCACCCTGTGAGACCCTACCTCCCAGCCAAACAGGGTTATTTGTGATGCTTAAACATGCTCTGCACTTTTTTTTTTTTCCATGCAGCCTTTGCTTCTTACTTTTGTCTCAGAATGTTTTTCTCTTCTCTTCTAGGAGAGAAAATCAGGAAGAATATGAAGTGATTATTTTAACCTGACAAGGGATTCATTCATTATTATAAAATTACAATCACCATGGAGCACAAAAGAAGAGTTTAGGCTAAGTGTGGGGGCCTTGGAGTCAAACACCCCAGTTTCAAGTCCCTACTATCAACCAGCTGTGTAAGCTTTCTGAGTGTTAATACTTGGCTCATCAGTAAAACGGGGACAATAACTGTACCTACCTCGTGGGATTACCAGGAGGATTAAAACAGCAAGGCTTGTTACTCACACAGCCGGTGCACCATACGTGTTACTATTAGTGATAATATTTGTTAAGTGTGCTACTGCTTGAAATGAATATTCAAACAAATCTAAGATACTTTACATGTGTATGTATCAAAAACAATTAAAAATTACTATGCCCACTGTTGGCTGGTTTGTGGGACTGCCAGAGACACAACACATTGTTAACAGTTCCTCTGATAAACAGTTTTGTAATACACCAGAAAAAGAGCCCTAAAACATATGTCACGTTGGTCTTCTAGCCCCACTCCTGAGGGTATTTCCCCTTTGGAGGACGGTAGTAGTCACTTACGGAGAAGGCAATGGCAACCCACTCCAGTACTCTTGCCTGGAAAATCCCGCAGTCCATGGGGTTGCTAGGAGTCGGACACAACTGAGTGACTTCACTTTCACTTTTCACTTTCATGCATTGGAGAAGGAAATGGCAACCCGCTCCAGTGTTCTTGCCTGGAGAATCCCAGGGACAGGGGAGCCTGGCGGGCTGCCGTCTATGGGGTCGCACAGAGTTGGACACGACTGAAGTGACTTAGCAGCAGCAGCAGCAATAGTCACTTAAGTTATCTTCACAAAAAAAACTCATTAGCAGTACTACTTTTAAGAGCAAACAATTTGAAACTATTTGATATATTCAACAGTTGGAAATAAGCTGGACAAATTCCAGATGTGATGGGAAGGTTGTGGGACCGGCAAGCTCAGAGGCCTTTAAAAGAAGGCCTTTCCTCTCACTTTCCTCTTTGTATTCTAAGTTCCTACTTGGCACTGTTGATGAATCCATGAGGCAATAAAAGAATACATGAATTAATTTCTTAACGTATTTGTTAGACTAAATGCCCAAGGGAAATACCCAATAAAAGGCAGAACATTTGAAGTCTAGCACATGATTTTTGTTAGATCTCAGGATCAAAGTCCTTCCATGAAATCACATATTTGAAATGGTAACTGCAGTCTATAGAAAAAGATTATTTTAAAGTTTAAACACCTCCAGTGTTTCATGAAGTACATAAAAATAAAGATTATAGTTCCAATTCATGGAAGTATTAGGTTCTACCTGAAACTTCAACACAATTCCAGCCAGGCAGGCAATGGTGACTTGAAGAAGAGGATCAGCTAACATCTGGAATATTCTAAACATTACCATTAAAGAGAAAAATTGGGGAAGGAAGAAAGAAATCTAGTTCCATTATAGATGAAATGAAAACCAGTTACATTTAGCTTCTAGAGAACGAAGTCCAAAAGAAACCAAAAAAAGCAAAAGCAAAAGTTGGGGTGGGGTTGGTTATCTTGGCAGCTTTTATTCCTAAGTGCTGCCCATTTGGGGAAGTATAAAATATGATCTCATCACTTCTTTCTGCTCTAGAGAATCTAATTTGGGTCTACTTTTCTTCTTTTGAGAGCCTGTGCTCGGTTTCAGACCATTTTTCCTGGCAGTCATATGAAGGAAATAAAAAAGGAGACATATGACCTCACCTGCTCCAGTACCTTCCAGGGCCTGACAGAAGAGCTAGGCTTCCTGTGCTTTGCTTTCTTTAGCCTAATTCATTTCACAATCATGGAAAACACATTCTCTCAGAACAATCAAACTAAGGAACGTTAAGCAAACCCATAGCACTGTGCTATATATATGTTTACAAATCTGGATAAACTTTCTACTTTTTTAAGTTTATTTCTATTGAAATATAGTTTGTGTTTTTTTTTTATTAGAGGATAATTGCTTTACAATGTTGTGTTGGTCTCTGCCGTGCAACAGCACACATCAGTCATAATTATATATATATATATATATATATATATATATATATATATATATATATATATATCTCCCCTCCCTCTTGAGCCTCTGAAGTATAGCTGATTTAAGATGTTGCATCAGCTTCAGTTGTATTGCACAGTGACTCATATACATATACACACACACCATATACATATATATGCATGCTACATCACTTCAGTCATGTCCAACTCTGTGTGGCCCTATGGACCATAGCCCACCAGGCTCCTCTGTCCAAGGGATTCTCTAGGCAAGAATACTGAAGTAGGTTGCCATTTCCTCCTCCAGGGGATCTTCCCAAACCAGGGATCAAACCCCAGTCTCTTATTGCTCCTGTACTGGCAGGCAGGTTCTTTCCCCTCCTGAGAAGCCCATGAAATATATATATATAATTTTTTTCAGATTCTTTTCCCTCATAGTAAGTTATTATAAAATATTGAGAATAGTTCCCTATGTTATACAGCAGGTTCTTGTTGGTTTATCTCTTTCATATAGTGTATATGTTAACCCTAATTTGTCTATCTTAATGAACTATGAAAAATTTTGGGAAAAGCAAATTTATATATTCTCATCAGTGATTTTTAACCATTTTGGGGGTCACAGACCCCTTTGAGATACAATGGAAAGCTATGGACTCTATCTTTGGAACAACGCAAGCTGAATTATACAAATACACACGGTAAACACACATAAACAGCACACAGTTTTCATATGATTTTAGGGATTTGTGAACCTCCTGAAGTTGGTTCAGAATCCCCAGTTAATTCCTTTCAAAGAGGAAAAGCTAAAAATTAGTTAGGTCATTGAGGCCAAAAGAGATAATTAGTTCCTAATTAATCAGTAAATAATAGAATTTCAGCACCTGAAGATAAAGTAGAGATCTATGCTTTAAATATTTTTAAATGTTTATGCAGTGTTTTGCTTCTTGGTAGCAAAGGAACTTTCTTTTCAAATAAAATTTTCTGTAGGACACCAGTATTTAAGATGGATCAAAATAGAGCTATTCAAATTAATAAAGCTGCTGGAAGACTGGATCCCCATTCTCTTCACTGCCCGCTTGCCACCTCTGACCCGTGAAGCACATCTGAGAAACACCCACTGGGCTGCTCCACCAGTCCACGAGCCATACTGGGACTGCTAGTCCCCACTCCTGTCCACGTGCCCAGATGGTCCAAATGAGCACTGGCCACTCAGATAACAGTCTCCACATGGCAGAACCCACCTATTTCTCGACCCAGCCGGGAGGACTTCAGAGATCCTGCTGAAGAGACCACAGCACACCTGCCCCACGGCCCGGCCTTGGTCCTAATGTCCTCCTGAGGCAGGTAGCCCTCCCAGTCAGAGGTGTTGAAGGGAAAATCTGTGGCCTCTATCATTGAAATGTTGACGTGGTCCCGCAGGTGGCAAAGCAGGGCCTCTGCACTGAACTTGACCCCAGGCCCCGGCCCCTTGTACGTCACTTTGTACTTGTTCATGTTCAGATAATTCTTCCGGATAGTTTGCAGCCTGGGGGCAAGGTTTTTGGAGGAGCTGTCCTTGTCCCAAACCTGGAAGGTAGCCCCCAACTTGGCCTTGGGACCACCGAGTGCCTGGACGTTCTTCTGGGGGTTGTGTGTGCTGCTGGAGGACACAGGTTGGGAACTAGAGCTCATGGCCAGTTTCTCCAGGCCCTGCAACATCTGGTATTCCTTGTTCTGCAGTTTAAGGAACTCATAGTAATTCCCTTTCTTCTTTTCCTTCCACACACAGATGATGGCAAACAGGAGAAAGATGAGCACACAGCAGCTGAAGAATTTTTTCTTCAAGCTGGTGCGAGTCATAATGAAAGGCGTGTTCAAGGAAACCATGCTGTTCTGAGCAGGAAAATATGCCTAAAAAAAAGTGAGACAAGGCAGAAAGAGATGTAAAGAACAGCCAAAAGTAATGACGAGCTGAGCAATGGCTTCAGAGCGACGAGAACTGAATTCCAGCCCATGCCTATCTCCCATTTTCAGCAAGTCTCAAAAAAAAAAAAAAAAAAAAAAAAATCACCCTCAGTTTGGGCTTGAAATGTAGAAAGTCATCCTCAGACACTCTCATCTTCCTCTCTGAGCCATGAGCACTCTATGGACTTGCCCACCACACCCTTGTACTCCCTGAATCTTAGTTTCCTGTTGTCTCAGTCTGGCTTCCTGATTGCTCTCTGAGCTTCCTGAGGTCGGGAACCACAATTTACACATTCAGTTCCTAGGGCCTCACACTCTTTGTTCAAGGAAGGCATACATGCTTGAAAAACTAAAAGAGAACAGCAGAGCAGGCTGACGTGTCTATGTCACAGGAAGCCAAACTCCATAAAAAGGCCTGGCCTCCTTTTAAAATTGCCAGGAAGAGACCTCTCACCATAAACAGTGTGGTAGGTGCACAGTGCATCTCTCTAAGGGCTCTGGTGCTAGATTCCTATGCGAGAAGAAAGCCAAGGGCTAGCTTCACAATAGAACACTCAGGTTTATGGAGTTCTGCATGTGGCAGGAAACTGACTCTCCTCACAGCAGAAGATGGGATCTCCTAATAAGATAGCAGATATGTGACCAGTTAAGGAAATGAAAACAAAAATGCATTAAGCACATAGGAGGTTATTTCATTTAATTTCATCAAAAACCAGGGGGCATCATGATACACAATATCAGTGAGCACCATGTTAATAATAACCTAACATGAAGGGCATCTCCAGAGCTGTGCAGAAAAGCCCTGACCATCACCAACCATGATGGTGCCATAATCTCCATTGTTATAGATTAACCACCTGAGGTGCTGAGAAATTAAGAGAAATGCCTAGGATCACAGAACTGCGTGAACAGTAGCACTGAGATCCAAATCCAAGTGTACTCGCTTTCCTAACCCGTGACCCTTTCACTGCATCATGTCCAGGATGCCGAAAGTTCTAGAAAATGGACTTCACAAATTAAACAGAGCCTGCATAGGCCCCTTTATATCTAAGTAAAGACCTACTTTGCTTTCCCGGAATTTATTGTCAAACTGAACGGAAAATGGAAGAACTCTGAATTTAAATAATGTCTGTAATCTTCTGGAAAACATTAACTTATTCCCTAAGTAACTACGTTTATTTACCATAATGAGTCAAAGCAACTACCCACAGGATTTTGCTAACTGATTAAGAATCTATACAGTAGTAATTAACACAACATTGTAATCAACCACACCATAATTTTTAAAAATTAAGAAAAAAAAAAATGAAACAGATCTATAGTCCACTTCCAGGAAGCCTGCTCCTAAGGATATCAGAGATAAGGTGGTAGGAGAACTGAAATGTGTATCACAGAACCTGGCTTCTTGTCCCCACTCTTGGTGGCCTTAGGCAAGTCTCTTAACCTCTCTGCACCTGTTTCTGTGGAGTAATCATCTCTGCCCTGTCTCATTCACTGGTCCTGAGAACACCAAAGGAGAACGGTATTCATGGACTTTGAACTAGGTAAATATAAAGGCACAGAAGGTTAGAGCAGCCCCCAGCCCCCACCGGCACAAGAGCCACATGGAGGCAATGTGGGGCAGCAAACAACTGGCCATGACTCATCAACCTGAACTTCAGGTCCTTCATCACGTATCACTGAAGTACAGTTCACTTATAATGTTAGTTACAGGTGTAAAACAGTGATTTGATATTTTTATAGATTATGTACCTTATAACATTTTTGACGAAAGTCTCTATGCGGTACATTACATCCCTGTGACTTATTTATAACTGATACTCTAGCCAGCCAGCCAAGACCACACCAGCACACTGAGGTATAACTGGTAGTTTATACCTCAAACCCCCTTTACCTCTTTCACACTTCCCCCTATCACCCTTCCCTCTGGCAACCATTAGTTTGTTCTCTGTATCTTTAAGTCTGTTTCTGTTTTTTGTTTTTGTAGATTCCACATGTAAGTGAAAACATACAGTATTTGTGGGTGTCTCTCTCTCTCTCTCTTATTTCACTTAGCATAATATTCTTTGGGTCCATCCATATCACAAAATGCAAGGTTTTATGGTATGGCTTTATTCTTTTTAATGGCTGAGTAATATTCCATTGTGTTTGTGTATATACATGTATATACCACATACTCTTTATTCAGTCATCTGTTGATGGACCCTTAGGATGCTTCCATATCTTGGCGATAATAAATTGTAGGTAATTCTGCAATGAACACTGGCATGCATAAATCTTTTGAATTAGCTTTTTGTTTCCAGGATAAATACCCAGGAGTGGAACTGCCTTGATTATACAGTAGTCCTATATTTAATTTTTTAAGCTAACTCCACACTGTTTTCCACAGTGGATACACAAATTCACACCCCTAACAACAGTGTATGAGGGTTCCTTTTCTCCACACCCTTGACAGTACTTATCTCCTCTATTCTTCTCCTGAGTTTGGTGAGCATACTTATAATCCAGAATTCCAGCCCAGACTTGTCTGACTAAAAGTCCATGGTTTTTGCACTAATGGACAGGCACTGTGAAAAAGTACAATGAAAAGTCAGTGTTGACTTAAGACTCAGAATTCAAGGTCTCTAATGAGACAACTGCTGGACAATCACAAAATAAACACCCTCACTATCTGTGCTGACACTGCTACTGTGCACTATTTTACCAATTCGGTGACCCAGCAATTGGATTTATCAGACCCAGTTCAACCCTGTGAGATAAGCAGAGCAAATTTTATTAGTTTCATTTATAACTAAAGAAACTATGATTTTGTAAACATAAATAAGTTTCAAAGTTGCGTGAGTGATTTGGTAATGATGGAGTTTGGACTTAACTTTTGTGTGTATAAGTGAAATAAGACAGGAGGTAGGGATGTGGAACCTGGCTCACTATCTCACTGGGCTGAGGCTCAGAAGGGCTTGTGTTCAGCTTCCTACCAAACCCTGCCCTCAAAGGTCGAGTTGCCCAGGAAAGAAGAGTTCTCCAGTCCTTCAACCACACAGTCTTATAACTTCAAGAGCACCTCAGCCTTTAAGGTCAGTGCTCTGTCATGAGTGCCACGGGCACTCATCTGAAACCTCATGTCAAGGCTCCCAGTTCTCTGAACACCATCCTCTGTTGAGGCTCCAAGTCCACCACTGGCTAGATCCTCTGGCCAGAGGGACACAGAGAGTCAGTCTCGTCTCTCAAGCTGCTACAGAGAGACACAGACTGAAGAAGCTTCATCTAAACAGCCCAGACTGAAGCAAAGGAATATAAATATTTTTCCCCAAGTTCTTTGGGAAAATAGTCCAAGTTTTAAATTTCTCAATCATTTCTCTGATTGCCTTCTTACCTCTCTACAACTTTGCACTGCTGGAATCTCTCCCCTTGTCCATTTGCCTGGCCACCAAACAGCCTTTCCATTTCTGGGCTCCTGTGGAGGCCACCTCCCCTTCCCTACTGTTCTTGCTCCCTGCTATTTGCCTCTAGTGTTTGGTAATGCTTGCTTTTGATTTTCTTTTTTAGGCTATGCCCTACAACATGTGGGATCTTAGTTCCCAGACCAGGAATCAAACCCCTGCCCCCTGCATTGGGAGCATGAAGTCTTAGCCACTGGACCACCAGAGAAGTCCCGGTAATGTTTGCTTTTCATGCTGACCCCCTGCTAGAGGGCGATTCCTCCTGGCTCATTTCTGAAATTCCAGTGCCCCCTCACACGTGGAACACAGTGGGTATTCAATAAAGGATTCTTGAATTGATTGGACTTATCAACAAACACTAACAACCCCCACCTGGCTTCTAGAGGAATAAGTAACAACTCACATTATCACCTACAGAGAATAAGCCAACAGTGAACCAACAGAAAGAAAATCCCAAAGGAGGGATCCCCATCTATATCACTCTATCACTACATACCGAGTATCACATGCAGGCTTGGCCAGAGTAGGTGCTTTAAAAAGGTAGATTGAATTATAGAATAACTTTAAATCTTATATTTATAGTTAACAGAAATAGGAAAATCACCTATCAACACTAAGGACTGAAAAAAAATAAAAATAAAAAACACGAAGAAAACAGCAAAGCTGTAGCCAGACGTTGAGCCCCTATGTCTTCTTGCCAGCGCACTCCACTGGGCCTCTCCTAAACAGAGTATGGACCCCTATGCTGCTGCACATCCCACTCCTCCAAGTGCTCCTTACCTGCTTCTAGCTAATCCTCCTGGGCTGCAAGCCCTCCAGGTCCTCAGGAACAAGCACTGCTCTCCATGGATGTCTATTTTACTGGGTCTGGAGGCCAAGGCTCATTGTTCTCAGGATGATCAAAAACCATCTACAAAGAGGACAGTAAAACAGAGTGAAGCACCAGTTTCCAAGAGGAGCAAGGTTAAAGATTAAAAAGATAGACAGGGACCTCTGCCAAACTCCAATGTGGGCCCTGGTATGGCTCAATCCAGGAAGCCCCAAGGGCTCAGAAAAAAAAAAAGAGACAAAAGTCAATTACAGGTGCAGTGTTCTGGGTTAATAAACATCACAGAAATCCTAGAAATAGTCCAATACTAATAAGAACATGACAGAAAGATGAAGCAAGCACCATACACCAACCTGGGAAGACAGAATTGTTTAGTCTCTGGTTTGGGCATACATAAATAGCAATTTTGAGAAGACAGGATTCAGTTCATCCAAAATGAACTCTAAACAGACCTTTTAAAAGTTATTTATTATCAAAGAATATTTAATGATATATGAAAGTTCTATCAGAATAATGTTAACTGAAATTCAGAAAAAAAATTTTAAATTCAAATGTGAGAAAGAGGAAAGACTATACCAATAGACACACACACATACATACCTGGAAGGTAGAATAAGGAGTAATGAGCATTTTCTTTTTTTTTATAAATTTTTGTATATCAAAAAATTTCTAAAGCATACATGCATTACTCTTAGAGTTATAAAAAATTATAAAAATATGTTTTAGAAGCTAAAAATAGAACTCTATACTTGTCAGTTTTCTTTCTTCTGATGGAATGTAGAAAAATAACAAAGGAAAACTTAATAGTTGCATGAAAATTCCAACTTCTATACAATAAGAATATTGTAATAAAAAGGAAAAATAAGACTCAAGGTGTGTGAAAGTTTCACAGTAAAAGCCTTTAGAAATGAACAGGCAATCAACAAGAGCAAACAAATCACAAAAGAGAAAATACCATTAATAAACATATGAAATTATGATTACTCTTGAAAGAAACCCAAAAGAGGTAACTGGAACATAGATACTAGTTTATAAAATTAACTTTAACCAGTAGTTTTCAAAATGATAATACTCATTGACAGGCAGATTATAATGAAATTGGTATATTTCAAGAGAGCAGTAGAAATTAACTTAACATTTTTAGAAAGTAATCATACCAAAGAATTAAGAGCTTATGACTATGAATCAAGTTATTGTACTTCCAGGAAATAAGATTGAATAAATAATTCCAAGGGGGAAAAGTTGTATATTTCTATTTCCTCACATATAAGATAATTCCCTACCTTACACAGCTTTGGTGAGAACTGGAAGAAGATTCATGAGACAAAGAATGAGTTTTATGAAGCAATTTGCATGTGCAAAAAGAAAAAACAGCTTTCAGTTTCAAAGAGATTTATAATGGTGAAAAAAATCTAAAATTAATAATTAAGCTTACAACAATAGCAAAATAATTAAACTATGGTACTTACAATCAGATAGAATATATATATATAATGGTACATGAATTTTAAGTAGCAACATGAAGTAAAATGCTTAAAATATTATAACAAAGAAAGTGAAACAAAATGTTACCTGTACATACATCACTGTGACTAAAAGTTCTACATATCCAAATATCTAGGCTGGGGGTATCTGAGCTTTTCATGACCAGGAGGCAGGCAGGCAGATGCTGGGCGTGATGGACAGGACAGAAGTGAGAGGTGCCATTCTGCTCTTTGTCAAAAAACAGTCAGGGCTCCCCTTATCCACTTAGAGAAGCACTGGCTCCCTAGCAGCCTTCTGGTACAGTCCAAAAATTGCCTCTGATAGCTAGCCTTCTTTTCATGTCATACAAGTTTCCTCTGAGGTGAGGGAGGGGGGTTTGTGATTATGCAAGCATTCATATTATTATTGGATTACCATTTCTCTCCTCCTACTAAAAATGTGAACCCTGTAAGTGCTGGTTCTTCACTAGTACCCTCGGTGCCCAGATGCATGTCTGGCATATGGGAGATACTCAATGAGACATGGTTTCGATCCCTGGGTCTGGAAGATCCCCTGGAGGAGGAAATGGCAACCCACTCCAATATTCTTGCCTGGGAAATCCCATTGTTAGGTAGTTAGAATAGGAAAAAGGAGTCCAGAATGGCAGCGGTTAAAAGACAAAGGAAAAGCCCACAAAAAATAAAACAAAGGAAGCCCCAGGACCGAGTGAGGACCTCAGGTAAAACAAACAGCATTCCTGGCTAGCCCAATATACACAGGGCAGGCCCAGGGGAGGAGAAAAAACGTACAAAAAGGGGAGCCAAAACTGGGCTGGGGGCTTCTCTTTGTGTCTTTCGGGTCGACCTGCCCTCACGCCTTGAGGATGTATTTTCCTTTGCTTTAGAAATAAAACTGAGCTGTAACACTGGTCCGTCCGAGGAAATTATAAGGGGCTGTAACACTGGGCCACCTGTTGCTTCAAATTTTTGTGGCGACAAGACAAAACCGAGGAAATTTCAAACTCCCCTGACACTATGAATAGAGGAACCTGGCAGGCTGTGGTCCATGGGATCACAGAGAGACAACAAACAAGGATTATTTGTTGAATGAATGAATGAGGGAGGGAGGGAAGTGTTGCTCGTGCTTTAGAGGTCTATGCTTACCTCAGGCACCACTGATGGACAGGGATCCCGCTCAGCGGCCTCACAGACCACACTCTGGGCAGTCACGGCACTTAGGATGCCACTCTCACCTGTATTTGTCACTTCACTGCCACCCTCTCAATGCTCAGGCATAAGACCTGTGTTTGGGTTCACTGCACAGACATCAGAGGAGTGTAGCAAACCCAGTTCTTCCTCCCTCATATCACACTTACTTGGAACAACTTGCCCTCTAAGGAGATTAAAAATCACTCTTGATTCTTGATTTCTAAAAATCAACCAATTGAATCAAGTGGTATAACCTTTGATCTAAATGTACTGTAGGTGGTGAAGGCCTTTCGAAAATAGTCACTGCTGGTCATGAGATACTAGCAGTGGTGACCTTCAACCAACTACAGAAGCAGTAATAGCATCTTCAACTGTCTGGAAGGGACACTTTAGCACTCATGACAATAACAGTTACCAACTGTGTATTACTAGCTACATGTAAAGCACTGACTATAGCTTAAGAGTTAAGAGTAAGGACTCTGGAATTAGACTGAGCTGGGAAAGAGTTCAAACTGCCTCTCACCAGTTTACATGACCTTGGACAAGCTGTTCAACCCCCTAGGAATCAGTTTTTTTAATCTGTAAAATGGTAATAATACTAACAGAGCCCATCTCATGGGATTATTTAAATAATCAAGTTAGATAAAACATCCAAAGGGACTGCAATAGGAACTGTGACAAAAATTATCCACATCACTTCATTTACTCCTCACCATCCCATGGTTGAGAGGATACCACTGCTATCCCCATTTTACAAACGGGGAGCCTGAGACAAGAAAGAAGAGTGATTTGCCCAGAGTAACTCAGTTTTAGCACTCCAAATGCCTCATGCTCTTCCACGTGTTTGCAGTCCTGCCCAGAGAGCTCCTTCTGCTTGAAATGTCCTTTCCTACCCTGTTCACATAGGACCACAACCCACCCCCACCCCCCACCCCCGGCCGCCGAACCTCCTCTACTAGCTCAAGTGCCCCTGGACTTTGAAGCCTTTCTTGACACCATGAAGATCATCACAGCTCTGCCGTGCCTGTGCTGGCACCAGACCACATGTTTGCAGGTCTGTCCCAGCCTGTAAGATCTATCTCTGGCCCCCTGCACCTAGCCAGGCTCTGCACCGTAACTGAGAAGTACTCAGTCATGTTTGAATGAAAGAAAGAATCTAGCTCTGACACCTCTCCTCCCCTCTCCCCATGCCCTTCAATTTTTAGAATCACCCCACCATCTCCCTACCCATCACCTTCAACTGCTGGAGTCCTCTTTACAGCGCTGTTACCGGCAGATGTTCATTCTGCCTGCTGAATGTACTGAGTGACAGGAAATTCACCACTTCCCCAGGTCAAATGTGGCTGTGTGAGCAGCTCTGCCTGTTAGAAAGGTCTTAAAATGAAGAGCAATCAACCTACTTGCAAAAATAAACTCAGTGTTTTAAGCTTTGATCTCTAGATTCATACAGACTCAAAATGAAAACCAGTAATGCTTGCTGAGCCTATGCTCAGTGCTGGGAACGTCACCACATGCACCCACTCATTGCATCCTCATGACAAGCTTGTGAAGGCCATGCTGCCTACTGCCCACCTTGCTGCCCACCTTCTCCTCCACCCAGGACACTCTCCCTCATTCCTTGAATATGCTAGCTCCTGGCTTACTATAGTTCTTTCCAACACTATTTCTATCGTAACTGTTCATAGCATTAATACCCATTTACATAATTATTCTAGTCCTCTGGTCTCTTTATTTTCTTGGGCTTCAAAATCACTGTGGAGAGTGACTACAGTCATGAAATTAAAAGATACTTGCTCCTTGGAAAAAAAGCAATGAAAACCTATGCAGTGTATTAAACAGCAGAGACATTACTTTGCCAACAAAGGTCCATACAAAGCTATGGGTCTTTCCAGGAGTCATGTACAGATGTGAGAGTTGGACCATAAAGAGGGCTGAGCCCCAAAGAATTGATGCTTTTGAACTGCAGTGCTGGAGAAGACTCTTGAGAGTCCCTTGGACAGCGAGGAGATTAAACCAGTCAATCCTAAAGGAAATCAACCCTGAATATTCATTGGAAGGACTGGTGCTGAAGCTGAAGCTCCAATACTTTGGCCACCTGATGCGAAGAGCCAACTTATTGAAAAAGACCCTGATGCTGAGAAGATTGAGGGCAGAAGAAGGGGACAACAAAAGATGAGATGGTTGGATGGTCTCATAAACTCAATGGACATGGGTTTGAGCAAACTCTGGGAAATAGTGAAGGAGAGGGAAGCCTGCCGTGCTGCAGTCCATCGGGTTGTAAAGAGCTGGACACAAGTGCGTGACTGAACAACAACAACTGGTCTCTCAGTTTTTTGATCTCCTCAGTTCCAAAGACTGTGACCTCAGCAACGCATTCCAAGTGTATATCTTTGATCCTGTCATTTCCAAAAAATATACTCCCTTCATAGTCTCGATTTCAGGTACCTCTCTCATCACCACTCTCATCTCTGCAGCTTAGTCCAACCGGTACCCAACTCTGACAGTCTTCTGTATTTGATCCTACCACCTTCTCACTGCCTCTCACTTCCTCCTTGCCCTCCCTTTCCTTTCTATCCACCTCAGATTCCCTGGTCAGTCATTCAACTGACCTCTCTCATCGTGCATGGCTGGATAAACCCCAAGTCTGGTTAAATTCAACTCTCCGTGCTACTGCAACCTGCACGTATGCAGCTGAACATGGTTAAAGAAAATCACACGATGCTTATCAATTTCACTTCAAGCTCATGACTACTAACTGCAAGTAGTTCCTTAATGCTTCATAGCAATGA
This sequence comes from Capricornis sumatraensis, assembly GCF_032405125.1. Classification (NCBI taxonomy): domain Eukaryota; kingdom Metazoa; phylum Chordata; class Mammalia; order Artiodactyla; family Bovidae; genus Capricornis; species Capricornis sumatraensis. The sequence continues at coordinate 186,562,504 of NC_091069.1, forward strand.
TATGCTACGTTTCCAATCAATTCATCTGCCACTCTCCTAGAGGACTGTAGGACTTCCTCCCCCTAGAAATTCGTCTTACCCTCACCTGATGAACTTGCTACTTATTCACAGAACAAAAAAAGGAAGCTAACAGAACAGAACTTTCACACACATGCCTTTGTACAACAGCTATTCACCTTACCTGCACTTATGCCCAAATGATCTCATTACTATGACTAAATTGGCTGCATTCAAACACTTGCAATATCCAATTTTTTCCATAGATTCCACACACTCTTGTCTACTTAAGGATGTTCTTAAAAATCCCTCTTTTTTACTTCTGCTTCAATAGATAGCCTTCTGCCAAAGATCATCAGCATAAAGGCATGCTATTATTTCTTCTATCTTTAAAAATAAACTCTCCTAATTGAAGCAACCACCGCCTGACCCAGATCAGTCTTGGCATCACTAACAATGGGACACCTCAATAGTTTGTGCTTTTTGAAGTGAGACAATGTGAAGCACACAGCACCACCTATGAAAAATTCTTATCTAAGATGTTTAATCTGTATACGCAATTCTAGTTTTTTAGGAAATACAAGAGAAAGAAGAACAAGTTAAAAGACACCCTAATTTATCAGATATATCCAGAAAGTGGGACACTCTATAGAACAACTGAACTAGTTTCATCAAGTCAATGGGCACACACACACACCAAAAAAAAAACCCAAATAGCTTAAGAAAAGACAACAATCACAGGCAGCCTGTAGATCTATGGTTTGAACAGAGCAACCGTGGTGACAAACTGGGTTATCTGAATATAGATTAGGTATCATATTAAGACATCACTGTTAATTTTGCTAGATATAATAATAGCATTATCATGATTATATATGTGATTATGTTAGAAAAAAACTATGTATTTGAAGTAGAAATGAAATTTACTTTAAAGTAATTCAGCCAAAAATAAAGCAAATGTGGAAAAAAATGCAATGATGTTTTGTTCAAATATATTCAAATTAAGCTATGTAAGTAATGAGGGTGATTTGCAGACTCTTCTTAGACAACATCATTTGAGATTAAGGAGAGTTTCAAAGAGCTTGAAACAAAAAAGTTATGGTCAATAGTGTTTCTGTTTTACTGGAGGAATTAACTGAAAAAAAGATACAGCACATTACAGAAGTTGCCTATTTAGCCACTTCGTCAGGTCTAAATAATCTCCTTTTCCCTGTCCCTCCAATGAAAGCTCGAGACCTTTTTCTTCCCTTTACAGTAAAACTGCTTGAAAGAACTCTCTGGAGTCATTGTTTCCAATTTCCCTCTTCCCCTTCTCACCTGAAGCTCCTCCATGAAGCCTCCCTCATCTCTGTAAGACTGCTCTTGCCACATCCCAAACACCTCCATGACTCCATGCTACCAATCAGATGCTCAGGGCTGTCTTTGTCTTATTCAGCCCATCAGCCGTACTTTACACAGTTGGTCACATCCCCTTTCTGGCTTCCAAAACCCACATTTTTTTTCTCCCCTTACTGTTCACTCCTCCTCAGTTGTCTCTGACACTGGTTCCCGCTCCTCTCCCCGACCTCTACACACAGAAGTGCCCAGCTTCTGGACTTTGTTCTAGTGATACTCCCTCTCTCCTGGATGTGGGCACCTTGTGACCTGTTCCCCGTCTAGTTTGCACCCAAAACACCTTTGCTGATGTGAAATGAAAATATTTCCTGCCATATTAATCAACAAGAAATGTCACAACCATCAGCGATTTCTGGCCTTCAAATGTGAATGAGGGCTCCCCAAACCTCCATCCAGCGGATGCTGCGACCCCTCATAGTGACTGCTGAGGAGCTGGGGGAGTGCAAGAAGCAAGATAAGCAAGGAGACAGGATTGGCAAGGAAAGCAGTCAGTGAGCCCAGAGGCTTGCATCTCCCTGTAGGCAGAAAGCTAAATTCCTTAACTTGATTCCTCACCTTTGATGTTCAGACTGCCTGCTCCCTTTGTTCCAAACTTATATAGCCTGACGTTCCCCCCTGCCTTCTTGGAGAAGTTTCCTCAAAGCTACTGAGATGCTGTCTCCCAGGCTCGGAGTCTTCAACATTCCCACTAAATAAAATAACTCTCTACTTTCAGGTTGTGACTACACTTTTATGTTGTCACTGACATGCACTAAAATGAGTTCAGAAACAGGCTCTGGTGGTGAGCTTCTGCAGAAAGGAAGCCTCTAATACTTAAAAACAAACTAAAAAGAAGAGTAGGGCTCAGGTTGGGAGACTAAAATAGACATTATGTTCACTACACTTGTTACTGTACCCTCTATAATCTGTAGAGAGGAGGCAGCACTGCAGAGAACAAGGATGATCAGATTTAGAGCACTTTATTGAAATTAGTTGTTAAAGTGTAGATTTCTGAATTCTACCCCCAGTCATTCCGATCCAAGTAGAGATGCAGCTAGGAAAACTGCATTTAGCAAGCACCCCAGGTGATCCTGATGCCAACAAAAGTGCTAGTCTGAGAAACCTTTATCAAGATACAGGATGGGAAAAGCATAGAAATTCAGTGTAATCAAATTTTACAGTAATTTGAAAGAGTAACTTTATGCCTGTTGAGTCTAATAGTAACTTTTAAAATATGGCTTGTTATTTTAAATGTCTTTTTCATTTCATTATTCTAGTAATTCCTTTTTATTGTATTTTAAGAACTATGGATGTGGGAGAGGTTAGGGCAGAAATCCTGTCCTTCACCACCACTAGTTTGAGAAGCCCCAACTTCGGAGAAAGAGCTCAGGCTCTGGCATCTCAAAAGCCCAGATTCAAATCCTGGCTTTTCTGTCAGATGTTACAGGATATTAGACCAGTTTTGCCATCATCTGTAAGCCTTGCGTCTTCATCTGTGAAGTATGGATAAGTACACTTTAAAATTTGCCTCCACAGGACTGTGTGGACATACTGATAGACTTCATATGTGCTAAATACTTCATCAATACAAAACGTAAAGTTCCTGTCATTGAGTGAAGGCCATTTAATCCCAGCAGCATCAATAGTGCTCGAGGTGTGTGCAGCTGGCTCACCTCCCAGGGTCCCCAGCAGAGCTGGTCCAGGCTGCTGTCAGACACAGTGTTTCAGGTCCCGACCACTGAGCTCCACTGTATGGGAGCCAGCAGAGGTCAGAACCTTAGTCGTTGTGTCAAAACACTTCTGACAAGTCCAGTTTTACTCAAAAGAGCAGGAAAAATCAGAAACGTGATAAGCAATGGAAACCAACCCGTAGCTGTTGACTCAGGAGGGAGTGAAAGGAAACCATGAGAGACTCGCCAAGTAACTGAGTGGCTGCACTGACAAGTGCAGGGGAGGGGGGAATCTTGCCAGATCAGAGCCCTAAAGGTAAACGGGCCTTCATTCCTGCCTGTTCCAGACCCACACTGCAAACAAACAAACAAACAAACAAAATGGCCTCTTAACAGAGATTAGATCTTTTCCCAGCCAGGCAGGCACTAATGGAGAAGATTGTGAAATGGCTGAGTACATTTCCCCCAGGTTTCCTAAACATGGAGAACAGAACTTTATCTGTGAGGGGTGTTGAATCCCCACCACAGAGAGGGCAGCTACTCCATGGTGCCAGCCTCTCAGAACAGGTGAGGGGAGCGCTGAACTCAGGACTAAGAGAGTGGACAAAGGGAAAAAAAAAAATCACAGGCCATTTGCTTGTGATTTGTCTTCAGTCTTGTGTCTTTAGTGGGCACATATTTGTAGAAATTTTTGCCTTCCAATTCAATAGGTGCCTGGTGGAAAGTAAGCGCGTCACAGCCCATCAGCTCTCCTTCTGTATGACGCCCACCTCCCAGTACCAGCGGTAGAAGCCCCAGCCCCAAAAGCCATCTCCCCACTCTTACCAGCTAAGACAAGTCTGCTCCCCTCCATCAGTCCGGGGTGAGCCGAGGAGGAAGGAACAAAAGGGCCTGCAAGGAGGGCTGAACAGACACAACGCTCCTCCCAAGCAAAAGACCCACCTCTCTTCCTTCACACCCCAATTCACGCCACACAGAGACACAGAGAGGAAAAAACAAAAAAATAGGCCTCTTTCCTCCTGAGAAAGAAGAACTGTTTCACCTCCTCCTCATCTTGAAAAACTAAGTTTGTAGTGACTATTACAGAAGCATTTACACATACAAAAATGGACAGAAAACACCATAAAGAACCTCCATGCTTTCATAACCCAGATCCAAAGATTATCAGTATTTTGCAAACCTTGTTTTATCCATCTCACATTCCAGTAATTTAAAGCAAATGCCAGGCTTCGTGTCAGTTCCCCATACCAGCTCTTCTTAACTGGGGTGCCATGAGAAAACTAAGTCTTAATAGCCTAAGACATCCATTTATGTAATGAATTAACTTACCTCCTTGGCATCTCTGGAGAAAGAAATGGCAACCCATTCCAGTATTTTTGCCTGGAGAATCCCTTGGACAGAGAAGCCTGGCAGGTTATAGTCCATAGAGCCTCAAAGAGCTGGACATGACTGAAGCAACTTAGCACAGCACACTTTGCCATCTAGAATAGTATTAGCTATTACCCTCCACGGGATAACTGAGAACACAGGCCCTCAAAATCTATTTCTGTGGAGCTGAATTCTGTATAATATTACCCACCCCACGCCCTACGTGTTAGGTTCTGTGTATGTACATACATGACCACGATGTCATTATCATCCAATAGCCATTTCACTTTCAAATTTTTGCCAATTCTCCAAAAAATGTCTTCTACACTAAATTCCTTGAATGAGGATCCCATCAAGGTGGGCACATTGTGTTTGGATGATACACCACTCTCAACTCTTTTCTAATCTAGAACAGTTCCCTACTGCTTTACTTTTTTTTTTTTTCTTTTCCATGATATACATTTGTTGAAAAAACTAAGTCATTTGTCCTGTGGAATATGCCACATACGGAATCTGGTTAAGACTTCCTTGTGGTATCAACTTACTCCCCTTGGCTCTGGGTTTCCTGTAAACTTAGTGTCAGATCCCAAGGCTTCTTGAGATGCAATGGTTTCAAGTTCAATGATCCTCCCATTGTTCTGATATTCTAAGGGGGGCTAAATCCTGATCATCTAAGGGAGTTTGGGGTGGGGAAATGAACAGGGAGGTCTCCATGTTGCAGTGGTCCAGAGCTTAAAGAACAACATGCTCCAATACTCATAATAGGTTCATTCATTCAGCAAGTATTCATTTCCTACTGTGAGCCAAAGTGGAGATATGACAGTGCAGAAACCAGCCAGAAATCTCACGCCCCAGAATATGCCTCCCAGTGAGAGGGTAAGAACATACAGTGTGCTTTGTAAGTAGATAGAAAATTAAAGCAGGGAAGATGGAGAGGGATAGTAGGGGCTAGGGGGCAGAGGATCCCTTGTAAATTAAATATTCAGAGATAGCCTCACTGAAAAGCATTTGAGCAAATATTGGAGGGGGTGAAGGAGGGCTCAGGCAGATTTTTGAGAGAAAAGGGTTCCAGAGGGAGGACCAACAAATCATTAGGCAGAGACACGCTTGACCTGCTTGAAGACCAGCATGGAGGCCTGGGGAGAGAGGGTGAGGAGGAGAACAGTGCAGAAGGGGCAGGGAAGTGGTGGGTACAGGTCACGGAGGGGTTTCCACTGGTATAAGAACTCTAGCTGAGAACTCGAACTCACTCTACGTAAGACTTGGCTGACTTAGGTTTAAAAGGGATCATTCTGGCTGCTACACTGAGAATCAACTGTGTGGGTGGCAGGTTGGGAAAAGTTAAAAAAAAAAAAGAAAGACCTTTTAAGAGGCTATTGCAACAAGCCAGGGGAGGAAAACCCAGGATCCTGTTAACTAGAGTTCTTCCCAGGCGCTCGCATTTTGCGTTACCAAATTTAACTCTTGCAACCACCTAGTGGGGCGGGTATCAACAATTCTCTTTTATGAGTGAAGAAACTGAGGCTCAAAGAGTTTAAGCCATTTGCTTAAGATATTGTAAATGGTCAAGCTTAAGATATTGTAAATGGGGTGTGAGCCAGACTGTTCCAACTTGTAAGCCTGGTTCTGCTATCCAATATATGTCCCTCTACTCAGGCTGTTTGTTTACTGGCGTGCCTCTGCTTTATCAGGTCAACTAGAATTGCCAGTAACCATTTTGGAAACTTCTGTTGACACTTCTTTACACTTTATGCTGATCTCCATCTCTTTAATTTGTCAGTGTGCAAACTTCACCCTGGTCTGTACTTCAGGACCCAAACTTTCTGTACCCAGACTAGAATCCTTGATATCATATTGCCTTCAGCTAACCACAATACCTTCAAGAAGTAGTCTCTATGTCCTAGACTCCAGAAACCTCCCTGTAATGGGCTTCCATTTCTTTCAGATCAGGAACTCCTTTTTTTTTTTTTTTTTTCCACTTTTTGGTTGTGCCACACAGCACCTGGGATCTAACTTCCCAGACCAGGGATGGAACCCACAGCCTCTGCATTGGAAGCATGAAGTCTTAACCACTGAACTGCCAGGGAAGTCTCCTCAAACTCTTAATCTGAGTCACTTGAGTTACCACTCAACTCTGCAATGACTCATTTTCTTGTTTCTTCACGTCAGTGATAGCTGCCACCCTACCAAAGACGTGCTTTTTCTGCCATATAGAGTTGCTGCTTAAAGTGGCGGCCCAACCAGGGATTATATTGATATTTTTCAGGAAATGTGTATGCGGCCACATACACACACATCCTGCATCTAGGTGGAACTGAGACTGTTTAACTAGTTATCAGCAATAAACTGTGACCAAAAATAACACGTGTCACTTCTGGGCAAGGTGAGTAAGAATTGAATCTATTTGTTCTATTTGTTTACTGTAACTAAATGAGCTACTAAGTAGAGTGTGTGTGCGTGCGTGCCTGCTTAGTTGTGTAGTAGTGTCCGACTCTTTGAGACCCCGTGGACTGTAACCCACCAGACTTTATACATTTATTTCTACTGGTGTAAGTAGAATTCTGAGAATTCATTAGAATTCTTACCTATAGATTTTTCATTGTCCACACAATTCTCTCTTCATCCCAGCATTTCATTAGCACAGTAAAATAACAGTTCTCCTTAATTTAGCCAAAGCCACCGTTTCTAAATTCTTTTACATCTAGTGCCTTTTTATTTGTTTACCCCTGCCATGACCCCCAAATTTTGAAAACTGTTGACAGCCAAATTTAACTAATAATTTGTGTTCTTGTTGGTTATCAAGTGGACAGGGCTTCCCTTATGGCTCAGTTGGTAAAGAATCTGCCTGTAATGCAGGAGACTTGGGTTCGATCCCTGGGTTGGAAAGATCCCCTGAAGAAGGGAAAGGCTACCCACTCCTGTATTCCGTCCTGGAGAATTCCATGGACAGTATAGTTCATGGGGTTGTAAAGAGTCAGACACAACCGAGCAACTCACTTTCATGAAACTTTCATCAAATGGACAAGGATGTTGCTGCCAATCAGAGGCTCTGTAACAACCTAGAGGGGTGGGAAAAGGTGGGAGGGAGATTCAAGAGGGAGAGGAATATGTGTATACCTATGGCTAATTCATATTGATGTATGGCAAAAGCCAAAGCAATATTGTAAACCAATTATCCTTCAATTAAAAATAAATAATTTTTTTAAAAAGAGGTTCTGACCAGCATAAGACTGTCATTGTTATCACAATCAGATGACACAAGCTGAGTTTGAAACAAAGAAACTTGATGATTTCCTTGGTCTCAGCAGGTTTTTGGGGACAAATGTGCTTCTCCCATTTGACTTTTTGAAACCCTGAAGTGTCTGATGGGTCTCAGGAAACCCTGGGCAAGGAATTCTGCTTTGTCCATGACCTGAAACTGACCCCAATAAAATCATAACTTTCTGATCTCAGTTGGCCTCCCAAAAAAACAGGTTCTGCCAGTTGACTATCTATGGAAGAGTGCTTTTTAAAAAACTACCCCCATCTGCACCTATCTGGGCAAAATTTAGGCACTCTAAGTTTATCTGGAAGAATCTGGCTCCTAAGTGCTTAAAAATAAGGAAAATAGCAATGTAAAACCAGAATTTTAGTGACTGCCAGATCAAACAGGGCTTCCCTGATAGCTCAGTTGGTAAAGAATCCGCCTGTAATACAGGAGACTGCAGTTCGATTCCTGGGTTAGGAAGATCTGCTGGAGAAGGGAAAGGCTACCCACCCCAGTACTCTGGCCTAGAGAATTCCATGGACTGTATAGTCCATGGGGTCACAAAGAGTCGGACACAGCTGAGTGACTTTCACTTTGTTCTTCCCTGGTGGCTCAGATGGTAAAGAGTCTGCCTGCAATGCGGGAGACCAGGGTTCAATCCCTGGGTGGGAAAGATCCCCTGGAGAAGGAAATGGCAACCCACTCCAGTATTCTTGCCTGGAAAATCCCATGGACGGAGGAGCTTGGCAGGGTACAGTCAAAGAGTCGGACACAACTGAGTGACCGCACTTACTTACAGATCAAACAGACACAAGCCTCCCTCCTCATCACCTCAGCTCTCAGCAGTTGACTGCACAGCAGCAGTTATATCAGAAAGATGCTCCCTGGGGACAGAACAGCAGCACTGTGATAGATAGGCAGGGTAATTAGCTGCCCAGAATTCTCACACACTAAAGAACAAAGGAGGACTAAATGGCAACAACACAGGAGGGAAAGAGTGCTACCGAAAAAACAAACTTTAAGAATTTTGTCTTAAATCTTGGAGACAAGGCATGATGACCGACATCACAAAGTTTAAGAATATTGTCTTAAATCTTGGTAACAAGGTGTGATGACCTACATCTCACTCTTCAAACCCCAGTTTAAGTGTATCTTTAGTGAGAACAATGATGTCTGCTAGTTGTCTTAAACATAATTTCCTCCAGAAACCCCACCGCTGGGGACTGTGTCAGGGGCCATTTCCAATTTCCCCCCATGTAGTTTTACCTGTTGGACAGGAGGAATTCAGGACTAGAGTTCTTTAACATTTCCTAAATACCAGAATCACTGACGTGATCGGCCTCTCTTTAACATCACCAAGGTGATGACTTTACCCCTCTCATCTTAGCAAATTGATCTCAAGGCCAAATGGGACACCATGCGAAGAGAATATAGAAGAGAAAGAGCTTGATCAAGTCTGTCCTCAGAAGTGCTCCTCACTTCTAAATCCCATAGTCATGAAGTTCAATGTGGCTGAAGGGAACTCCTTAGAAGACTGCTGCTCTTGCCTGAGCATTAACAGCACTTAGGAAGCATTTTAAAAATACAGATGCCTTACCCACGACATTTTTCGCAGAACTAGAACAAATAAAATTTATATGGGAACACCAAAGATCCAGAATTGCCAAAGCAATACTGAGGAAAAAGAACTGAAGTGGAGGCATAACTCTTCCAGACTTCAGACAATACTACAAAGCTACAGTAATCAAAATAGTATGGTACTGGCACAAAAACAGACATATGGATCAATGGAACAGAATAGAGAGCTCAGAAAAAAACTCACACACCTACGGTCAAGTAATCTTCAACAAAGAAGACAAAAATATATAATGGGGAAAAGACAATCTCTTCAGCAAGTAATATTGGGAAAGTTGGATGGCCTCATGTAAATCAATGAAGTTAGAACACACCTCTATGCCATACTTAAAACGGCTTAAAGACCTAAATATAAGACATGATACCATAAAACTTTTAGAAGAGAACATAGGCAAAATAGTCTCTGACATAAATCATAGCAATGTTTTCCTAGGTCAGTATCCCAAGACAAATATAAATAAAAGCAAAAATAAACAAATGGGGCCTAATCAAACTGACAAGCTTTTGCACAGCAAAGGAAACTATAAAAGAAAAGAAAAAAGACAACTTATAGGAGAGAATATTTGCAAACAATGCAACCAACAAGGGTTTAATTTCAAAAATATACAAATAACTTTTACAACTCAGTAATAAATGATCCAATCAAAAAAAAAAATGGGCAGAAGATAAGCATTTCTCCAAAGAAGACATATATATGGCCAAAAGGCACATGAAAATCTGCTCAACATAGCTAATTATTAGAGAAATGCAAGTTAAAACTGAGATGTCACCTCATACCAGTCAGAATGGCCATCGTCATGAAGCCTACATATAATAAATGTTGAAGAGGTTGTGGAAAGAAGGTAACACTGTTGGTAGGAATGTAACTTGATGCAGCCACTATTGAAAATGGCAAAAACTACAATAAAAATAGTTTTCATATGAACCAACAATCCCATTCTTGGGCATATATCCAAAGAAAACTCTAATTCAAAAAGATACATGCACTCTAATGTTCAGAGTGACACTATTTACAATAGCCAAGACATGGAAATAACCTAAGTATCCACCAACAGATGAATGGATAAAGATGTGGTGTATATATGTGTACACACACACACATACACACACACACACACACAAAGGAGTATTACTCAGCCATAAAAAAGAATAAAATATTACCATGTGTAGCAACATGCATCGCATGGACCTAGAGATTATCATGTTAAGTGAAGAAAGTCAGAGAAAGACAACTATATAATATCACTTATATGTGGAGCCTAAAAATAGTACAAGTGAACTTATTTACAAAACAGACTCACAGACATAGAAAACAAACTAATGGTTACCAAAGGGGAAGATGTGGAGAGAGATAAATTAGGGAGGATGTGATTAACTGATGTACACTACTGTTTCTAAAACAGATAAGCCATAAGAACTTACTACATAACATAGGAAACTATATTCAGTATCTTACAATAACCTATAATGGAAAAAATGTCTATACATATATAGATATACATGTCTAACCAAATTCCTCTACTGCATACCTGAAACTAACACAATATTGTAAATCAACTATACTTCAGTAGAAATACAGCTAGATGCTTAATATTCTCCTCGGTAGATTCTGATTTAACTGGCCTGAACAAACAAACATTGACTGAGGCCTTGAAGAATGTGACATTCACTGGGGTGGGTCCTTGGGTGGAACAGGATAAGGTCCAGGCCTTTTGGGGTGGGGCAGGGGTAATGCCAGTTACCAGGGAAGGTGGACATGGTTGATGGTCAACACAGGAGCTCAGACATTTTAAGTCCCTACTTAGCACAGGCTTTTCCATAGTCCAGGGAACTTGCTGCCTGTGATGGGCCAGAGTTACTAAGGAGGTGGGGTGACAGGGCCTCAGCTTCAATCCAAATCTCCAAGACTTTCAGGTCAAATGTCATTAACTCTGGGCTCCCTGACCAAAGTGAAGATGTGAATAACTCATATCTGTTACAAACCCTTACATCAAAGTGGACCTTTCAACTTTCTCCCCTCCCATCTGTGACCTTGAGTGTGATCGCCAGATGACACAGGCAGCAGTGGTGTGAAAAGTCATCTCCTGGACAAACAGTGGTCCCAGAGGAAGGCTCACACTCCACCCTGCTGTTGGCCCATGGTCAGTTCCTTCTAGAAGGCAAGAGCTGATTTTCTGGGGGTTTTCACATCTGCCTCCCTGCCCACCTCACGTACACACAGATCACTTGATATCTGTCCCTGTGTTGGCAGATGGAAGGTTTGGGTCTTCTACTTAGAGATCAGATATCAGCACTCACTGCTTAATCCCACCCCCAGATCTCCCTCCTGTCCCTGTACTCTGAGGCTGGCATTGCTATCATTTCCATTTCACAGATAAGGAAGCTGAATCTTAAAGAAGTGGCAGCACCAAGATGTAAATCCAGAATTGTCTGACCATGCTCCTAATTCCCGTACTCAGATGTTCATCTTGTTTGACTTACACTCTCAGCCACAGCAGAGCCCACTAACCCCGGAAGAAAATGATCTTAGTGAAAAAGGAAAGTAACTGTGCCATAGTTCAGAGCCCAGGGCACACTCCGGGGCTGGACACTTACCATCTCACTGAGTCCATCAGCAGCCCTGGATGGTTGTTGTCCTGACACTTGACCTTTGGCCTTTACAGAGTCAACATTTGGGATTTTGACTATTTGAGTCCCTTAGTCTGCAAGAGAGCTCACCCCCAGACCATGACTCAGGGCGCAGGGGGGTTCCAAACCCTTCAGGTCATGATAGAAAAAACTGCTTGCTTGTAGGGCTTCCCTGATAGCTTAGTTGGTAAAGAATCTGCCTGTGTTTCAGGAGACTCCAGTTCAATTCCTGGGTCGGGAAGATCTGCTGGAGAAGGGATAGGCTACCCACTCCAGTATTGTTGGGCTTCCCTTGTGGCTCAGCTGGTAAAGAATCCACCTGCAATGTGGGAGACCTGGGTTTGATCCCTGGGTTGGGAAGATCCCCTGGAGAAGGGAAAGGCTACCCACTCCAATATTCTGGCCTGGAGAATTCCATGGACTGTATAGTCCATGGGGGTCACAAAGAGTCGGACACAACTGAGCGACTTTCACTTTGTGAGCTACGGCCCCCAAAGAAACCAGACTGCTAGTCTGTGTCAAGGAAAGTTTATACCCAATGATGAATTTCTTTTAATAGACTTACAAATGCTTACAGCTCCATATTCATGTAATCAATAGAGCACACAGATCACTCAAGTTGCTCAGGACACAGATCGCTTAAGCCTGACTGCATAAATGGGGGCAACTCTGTGCTCTGGTAGCATGTGCCTGATGTCCTTACCCATCAAATGAAAGAACACCTCACCTTAGGACTACTATCAGTAAATGAGAACTTGGTAAGAACGATGAAGATGATGTGGAGCATTTCCAAAGATCTCCAGAGAACTCTCATACGAATGTTGAGTCTACTGTTTGAACATTTTATACAAGAGGAAACCAAGGCTGGAGGAGGTCATATGATTGGCCCAGGAATATCTGGCTCTAAGCCCAGCGTGCTTCCCTCCCTAGAAGCCAATAGCAAGTCATCAAAAAGGTGCCAAACCCTGCATGCTGACTCAGTCATAGAATGTGACTTAGGAAGATGGAGGGGTAGAAGAGAGGGCCACAGAAGGGAGAGGGGTGCTCTTGGGCTTCCCACTCTCCCTCTAACCACACCCTACCAGTGCTGGCCTGGGGGTGCCAGAACTGTGAGCTTACCTTTGATCACATCTGTTAGAACAATCAATTCAACCAAGACACTGGTAACTGTGAGCTCAGAACAGCGGCCCAGGGGTAACTCGTACTCACTCTTTTTGCCCTCAAGATGCTAATCATCCTAAATCCCATGAGAAGTCAAAGACAAAATATTTAACGCACTGTTTACTTTGATCCTCTCACTAGAGAGTGAGCACCTGAACCATCTAGTTACCTCTGTGTTGCCAGAGCCTGTGGCCCAGTTATCTCTGGGTCAGGGCCTGTGGGTCACCTTCCTTTACCAAATAAGTGAGTGTTTTCTTCTTGAAAAGAAGGTGTTCAAGGATCTTAGCCCAGGAGGAGGGATTCAAATCCAGCCTGGGATCAAAGAAGCCTTGGCGGATGGGAAAGAACCGTGGGATGGGAGGGAAATGGCCTGGAGGTGGGCAAGGGCAGGGTGCTGGGCACAGAGAGGCTCAAGTCTGCCCAGGCAGGGGGACAAAGCTGAGCATCGGGAGGTGAAGCTGAAAGGGAGCCTCAAGCCCCACAGTGAGGCACAGCATCAGGTGGGAGAGTCTGGCTTTCACCAGAGGCACAGTGGACAGCAGATCAAGAACTCCAGAGCAGGGAAGGGAGCTTCCGAGCCGACATGGTGCTGTGCCAGCTCAGCCATGTGGGGGAGTAGGTGGCGGGGGGGCAGACCTGCCCATCCCCAAAACCCTCTTCTCCACTCCCTGAGAGTACGTGACCAACAAACAAATAATAGTCACTGCTTCTTGGGCAACTATTACAGGCCAGGCCCTGGGCCAAGTACTTGATTAACGATCAAAACAATGCTACAATTGTCTAATTTATTTTACAAATGAGGCTGTGGGTTTCTCCACAGTCACTCTGCTAGTAAGACACAGAGCCAGAATCCCAGCTCAGGTTTGATTCAGGGTCCAGAGGTCAAGACAACCTAGGTGCACCTCCACTTCCTACCCACCCCCACACACTCATGAGATGAGGATCAGGACTAAGATGGTGAAGGCCCACACACAAGGCCCCATTTGGAAGAGTGGAGCTAAATTTCCTGCAAACCCAGCCTTGGAGTCAGACAAATCTGGATCCTAGCTTCATCGGCTATCAGTATGACCCTATGCAAATTATATGAACGTGCTGGGGGTCAGCTTCCTTATCTGTAAAATGTATACAAAACCACCTACCTCACAGAGTTGCTATAAGGTTAGAAGAAAGGATCCTACCATGCCTTGGAACATGGCAGGTGCTTAATAAATGGCACCTTGTGAACCTGAGCCTGCCAGGAGCAGAAGGCTTATCTACTGAGGATGGAGGAAGTCTTCATTTCTGAGAAGAGATGAATGTTCCAGGAGTACATGACTCAATATTTGCCTGGTTAAATATGGGACCTAGATGTCCATCTCAACAAAATCAATATTGGCCACTTATAGTGTTAACCATTTCAAACACTGATCCAAAGCAATGAGGACCAGAATCTGGAACTCTCAAAGGAGTTAGAGACAAGGAGCTGTTACCAGGAGGGCCAAACTCATGGAAAAGCCTGATATCATGGTATACATGTGAGGACCCCCAGTTCTCAGGTCAAATCGCTGTATATCCTTGGAAGTCACTCATCCTCTCTGACCCTCTGTTTCCTTATGATCAAAGGGGCTTAATAATCCTTACTTCACAGGGTTGTGGTGCAAACACTAGGGAAATAATAGAGAAGGAACCTTAAGGCTCCAAGACAATGGCATGAGTTCACCACCTCTATAAAGCAATAGGAATAAAGTTTGAGCTTCATCAAGCACTCTTCCATTTGAAAGAAGAAAAGAAATGCTTGCTATTTGACAAACGTTAACTCAAGACACCAGTAGTTTATTCTACTAAAGGATCGTTTAGCTATGAATTGGGGTGAATGTAGGGAGGTGGGAGGGGGGTTCACGTTTGGGATCGCATGGACACCTGTGGTGGATTCATGTCAATGTATGGCAAAACCAATACAGTATTGTAAAGTAAAATAAAGTAAAAATAAAAATTTAAAAATTTAAAAAAATAAATAAATAAAATTTTAAAAAAAGAATCATTTTTAAATGATCATCAAAATGCAAATACAAAATCATTCAGTTCTCTCAGCGCATGGCATACCTGAGAGTCTTCTGCAGGCAAACAACTAGAGAAGCTCTGCCCAAACAGCCCTGCAGGAGTTGGCTGGCTCACTGCCCAAGACAGGAGAAGTCGGTAGACCCCAATTCTCACAAGAAAGCCTGCTGACTTTGCCTCTGAATCTTCCTTCAACTTAGAAAATAAGCTAAACTCACTCCATCTCCCAGCTCCACTCTTTGGTCTTTTGCAAGTAGACTGTGTCCAGGGAAGAAAACGGGAAATCAGTGAGGTGATTCCAGAGCAAAACTGGGCTAGGCTGATAGCACCAGGGCCTGGGCACCCAGCTTTGATTTCAGGAGATTTCTCATTTGGGGGCTTTCCAGGTAGCACCAGTGGTAAAGAACCCACCTGTTAATGCAGGAGACATAACAGACACAGGTTCAAACCTTAGGTTGGGAAGATTCCCCTGAAGGAGAGCATGGCAATCCACTCCAGTATTCTTGCCTGGAGAATCCATGGACAGAGAAGCCTGGCAAGCTACAGTACATAAGGTCGCACAGAGTCAGACACAACTGAAGCAACTTAGCATGCATGCACACACATTCCTCATTTGGTATTCAAAAGACCCAAAGAGTAACCCCAACCCTCCGCCACTGTTCCAAAGCAGTAAATAGAAAAATATGTCAGGCTGTCTCTTGAGCTGTGAGACATGTTATTCAGAGTTCCAGGCCCCAACTGTGTCTCAGCCGCTCTTAACCTCTAGGTGTAGAGCAAGAATATGTCCAATTTAGACATTCTGGGCCTGGGCAGAGAGGGAGCAGTAGGAAGGTGAGCAGTCAGGGAGGGAGGGACAGTGAAATTAGTCTGCCCTGAAAAGAGCAGATTCCTACTCTGAATTCTGCTCCAAAGAAGAAGGGGAGACACTGCCAAAGAAACCTACCTGAAGTTCATCACGATCCGGAGCTGAGGTTTGAAAGGTGCACTCCCACAGAATCAGATAAATACACTAGGTGTTGGCATTCACTCCCCAGGATTAATTTCCTGGCTCGGGATAGCTGCCTCTGTCGCTGAGCAGTGACTGGAAGACTGCCGTGTGAGGAGGTTGTAAAGAATGAAAGGTAAAGAGGTGCTGACCCAAGCACCAAACACCAGCAGCAGTCCCCCAGGGCCGTCCCCAGGCAGGAGAGCTGGCTCTGGGTTCCTGCTGTCTCTGCACACCAGGTGGTGCTTTTATATCCTGAACTTAAGCCCTATAAAGACTTCTTGACCATCTTCAGACTGACCTCTGCACACCAGATTATTTCCCTATAAATCTCTATCACCTCACCCTTACAGAGGCCAGTGAGACTGCTCTATTTCTTCAGTAGAAAAATCTGAGGCTCCGAGAGCCAAAGGCTGTTCAAAGTCAGTAGCTAGAAGTTGCAGAAAGGATTTGAACCCAGGGCTCTGTGTCTGCATTTGCTTCTTATCCCCAAAAGGGAGGAATAAGTAGGGGCTGTAAATCTTCTTTGTTCTACTTGTCTCCCTTGCTTTCTCCCTACGAGGATGGGGACCAATCCAGTGGCAGGTTGAGGGTTCAGTGTTATTGAAAATTCAAAGAAATATACATTAAAATAACAAGATGCCACCTTCTTCCTATCAAATTAATAGCAGTTTAAAAATAATTATCCTGCAATAAAAATTAATTTTTTAAAAAAAGTAACCACAGAAACACAAAACATAACCCCCAAACCCAGTAAATATAAACAAATAAACCAAACATAATGATAAAATTTTAATACCATCAAATATCTAGCCAGAAGTTCAAATATGTGTGTTTGTTTATAAAGCTGATTTTTTTAAAGAGTTTGTTTGAATTAAGGTCCAAATAAAGTCCAGTCATTGTTAAAAAAAAAATTACGAGCAGTTAAAAATATATATATAATATAGAGCTGAAAAGAGCACTCCCATGTGTCTCTTGAACAAAAATAACATGGGACATCTCTTCTGAAGGGCAATTTGGCAAAATGTATCAAAGCATTAAAAAGCCCTTTCTCTTATAACTCAGTAATTACATCTCCAAAAAGGAAATAATCAGAAAAGCTGTCTGATTCAATCTCAGCCCACACATAACCTGCTGCTGCTAAGTCATATCAGTCGTGTCCGACTCTGTGCGACCCCGTAGACGGCAGCCCACCAGGCTCCTCTGTCCCTGCGATTCTCCATGCAAGAACACTGGAGTGGGGTGCCACTGCCTTCTCCAACACATAACCTGAAACAGCCTCAATTCACAACAATAATAGGAGAATCTAATTTTATGGAATGTCTGCAGGACAGGGTGTGATTAAACAATTAAAATCACACTTACGAAGACTTCTTAAAGCTTTCTAATTTACAAAACACATTTAGAAAACTATAGAAAGTAGTATGGGCTTCCCTGGTGGCTCAGATAGTAAAGAATCCAACAATGCAAAAGACCTGGGGTTCAACCCCTGGATTGGGAAGATCCCCTGGAGGAGGGAATGGCTACCCACTCCAGTATTCTTGCCTGGAAAACCCCATGGGCAGAGGAGGCTGGCAGTCTACAATTCATGGGGTCACAAAGAGTCAGACATGGCTAAAAAAGTAATATAATGAGCCACCATGTACTCCTTACCCAGCATCAACAATTACTGATTTAAGGCAAGTTTCATTTCTTTAACATAAGAACCCAATCCTCCATCTTGACTATTTTAAGAAAATCTCAGACATTGTATCATTGCATCCATTATGTCACTATGGATCTCTAAAAAGCACTCTTTTTATAAATATAACCAAATCACCATTATCTTTTTATAAATATAACCAAACCATTATCAAACAAAAAAATTTAGATAAGGTCTCTCAACAAAATAGTAATGGATTCAAAACATAATGCAAACTGATAAAGAATATTATAAAACTATAAAATCTTAGTTGAAAGAGAGAAAAAGCAGGAGAAAAAGAAAAGGGAAAAATTATTCACAAAGGAAAATGACTTGCAGGAAATAAATTCAAAATATTGCCAGTAATCTATAATTACCCTTGTGTATTTTTTGCTCAATTTTTTATTTCATATTTTTGAGTGTATTTTCACTGCTGGAGAATCTATGTTGGATATTTATTATTTCTCCTGCTCTTCTTTTATTGCTTACATTCAGAATTTCCCTCCAGAATGATTTAAAATGAGTTTCCTAGATCTCCTATATCTGAGAATATTTTGTCTTCAATCATGAAAGATTTTCTTCTACACATAAAATTCTGGGTTAACAGCTTTGTTTTTCTACTGCTTCAAAGATGTTGTTCCACTGTCTTTGATCTACATGGGTTTAGATGAGAAGTCTGCAGTACTTGAATAGGTTTCCCTTTCATATAGTGTATCATCTTTCTCTGGCTGCTCTCAATATATTTTTTTAAATTTTGTTTTCAGCAGTGTAATATGATGTGACTGAGTAGTTGTCATTGGGATTTACTCCATTTGGGATTCACTGTGATTCCGTGTGTGCTGTGTGCTCAGTTACATCCAACTCTTTGTGACCCCATGAACTGTAGCCTGCCAGGCTCCTCTGTCCATAGGATTTCCCAGGCAAGAATACTTGTGGTGTGTTGCCATTTCCTTCTCCAGGGGATCTTCCCCACCCAGGAATTAAACCTGTGTCTCTTGCATTGCAGGCAGAAAGTCCTTACGCTGAGCCACCAGGGAAGCCCCTACATTAACCGTACAGAGCTGTTTTGAAGAAGTGAAACATAACAAACCTAAAGCATTTAGCACAGTCCTTGGCCCATGGCAAATACTGAGAAAATGTCAGTCAGTGCATTATCTATGCGTATTGACTTTGATCTCATGTTACAGATACAGATGTTGAAGCATAGCATAGTTTAGTGACCTGACCAAAATTATACAACTGGATAAATGAAAAAGCTGGTATCAAAATTTACATCCATTCAACAATGGAAACAAAAGAGAGAACAATACAAAACCAGATGCAAGATAA
Source organism: Capricornis sumatraensis (assembly GCF_032405125.1). Lineage (NCBI taxonomy): Eukaryota > Metazoa > Chordata > Mammalia > Artiodactyla > Bovidae > Capricornis > Capricornis sumatraensis. The sequence continues at coordinate 186,581,616 of NC_091069.1, forward strand.
ATATATGTCCAGAATTAGAGCACAAAGAAAATGCTGGAAATATCACTAGGGAGAAAACTTAGATTAGTCTGGAGCAGGGTTTCTCAAAATTGGCACCATTGACATTTGTGGCTAGATAATTCCCTGGTGGCTCAGTGGTAAAGAATCCACTTGCCTATGCAGAAGACGCAGGTTCAATCCCTGGGTCAGGAGTATCTGCTGGAGGAGGAAATGGCAATCCACTCCAGTGTTCTTGCCTGGAGAATCCCATGGACAGAGGAACCTGATGAGCTACAGTCCATGGGATTGCAAAGAGTCAGACATGACTGAGCAACTGAGCACACACACACACAGGATCATGAGACTCTATCCATTTTTTTCCAATAAAAAATATATTTACAAGTATATTTTAAGTGTTGTATAATTTCTATTGCTCTATATTCAAGATCACTGACTTCTTTCTCTGTCATCTCTATTTTGTCACTGAGCCCATCTAGTGGATTCATTCCTTCAGATGTTGTCTCTTCAACAGTTCTAAAATTTCTATCTGGTTATTTTGTATAGTTTCCATTTTTCTGCTGAAAACCTCTCTCTTTACATGTCTTTCAAGAGTGGAGTATGGTTTTAACAGCTACTTTAAATCTTTGAGAATTCTACCATCTGAGATATCATAGGGTTAGCACCTGTTGAAAACCTTTCCCTTTGAGTTCAGCTTTTCCCGGTCCTTTTCATAGTGAGTAAATTTGGATTGTATCCTGGACTTTTGAATGTTAGGTCATGAGATTCTAAACTCTGTTAAATTCTTCTGAAAAAAAATGTTGATACTTCTGGTTTTTTTTAGCAGGCATTTAGCCCACTTTGGTTCAAATAGAAAATTCTCCTTCATCTTTTATGACCGTATCTCTAACGTCAATTCAATTTTCAAAGCCTTTCCTGTGCCAACTGGGTGTGCCAGTCACATAGGCAACTCAAGGGTTTATCTGGGACTCAGATAGTGGTTAATACCACAGATTAAGTTCTCAAACTTTTGCTATGCTTCATAGGATCCATCCCACATCTTGTAGAATGCCCAGGACTTGTGCCAAACCATACACAGAGTGGGTCCCCCTTTCAGCTCTTTCTTCTCAGGAATTTCCTTGGAGTCTCTGGCTTTCATTGGCTCATTTTCCTGGTTCCTCTGGCTGGAAATATGGGGTTATCTCAGAGTTCTAGCCTCCCAAACAACTACACAATTCCACATGGCAAGGGTCATTATTCAAGTTTTGACTACAGTATCCTATCTGCCTTTGCCAAGTTTTCATGTAGTTGGTTTTTGCATTCTACCCAATTTTTTGTTGTAAATAGTGGTGAGGAGAAGTTGTAGCTGGATTATTTCATCTTGGCTGGTACTCTGCCCTTTGTTCTCAGCATTTTTTACTTCTCAAAATTTCACCCATCTCTCAAAGCTCTGTTAAAATATCACTTCCGTGCAAGAAGCCATCCTTCTTCTCCTAGCTGGAAAAACACTCTCCTTCCTCTGAATTAGGGAAGATTCAGATTCAGCAATATTGAGAATCAAGCTGAAAGCCAAATCTTTTCACTGACTATCTTTGTTCAAACATCTGGATTCAATGAAATCAAACCTAACTAAGAAGCATCACAGTGGTTAAGAGATTGGACTTCACTTAAATTCAAGCTCTGCTAACTGCTAGATATGGGACCTTAGGCACATCACTTACTTTTATGTATATATATCAGCTTTCTCATCTGTGAAATGGAAAAAATAATTACCACATAGAATTGTTGTGAACATTAAGTGAGGTAATAGTTGTAAAGCACCTAAAGAAATACCATGTTGTAAGTGACTATTATCAATTTCTCAGTTACCATAACTTCACTCTGCAGATGAGAGAACCCTGCAGTGGGAAGAAGAAAGGACAGGGCTTACTCTATTCACAGCTCTTACTATGTCCTGAAATGACTATAATTTTTGCTTTAGTAAAAATTGTAGGAGCTCAATTTGTGTATCTATGTGGATCTTCAGAGAAGCATGTGGCAGGGTGGGAGACGAGATGCATGAGATGGGTTGGGAGATCTGGGTTCCAAGACCAGGTCTCCTCTGGGTCTGTGTTTTCCGTTGTAAACCATCGCTGCATAGAATAAGCTAGTCTACCTCCTTGTAGCTGATAGCAATCTTGAGAAAAAGCAAATGTTACAGGGTCATTTCTAGGTTTATCATCAAAATGCGTTCCTGAAACACAGAAAAAATTCCCAATTTCTTAAGTTGTCGTGTAGACCTTTTGTGATTTTTGCTGCTATCTATAATCTCATCTCTGAGATTCTAGCTGCACTGACCTAACTAAGGCTCACCTAGTCCACCTCACTGATGCCCAGTTGCACCAGGGCCCTCATCCTTGAGCTCAAATATCCCTCCTTGCCATCTCGTCAACATGTAAATGCTTCTTCTTCCATTCAAACTGCTCAAAGACATCTGCAAGGGAGTCCCAGACTCTCCAGGACTCTGTTTGCCCAGACCTTCTCTCTCCTTCGTGTCCCTCAGCTCACACTCTAGCAGCACTTTGGGCTGGCTGGTAATCACTTATTTTACAGGTCCTTCTCTCCCACACTATACCAGTGTTTTTCAAAATACATATTATTTTACATTAATGAGTCAAAAACAATTTAAAACATCACTTGGCTTATAAAAGAGAGCAAACTAGATTTGAAAGTATCAAAATTCACTGCATATAATAACCGTGCTTCATGAAACTTTTATCTGAAATAGATCAGAGCTGGCAAGGTAGCTATAGATGGATGACAAATAATGAACTCTCATGGACCCAGGACTCAGAGTCAATAGTTATTAATGATGTCCAATCTTATTTTGTTTATATTTCTACCTACTCCTGTACCCCCTAGCTAGTTTTTAGACAAATCCCAAATAGCATGACATTCATTTGTAAATATTCCAGTATGTATTTCAAAAAAATAAAAACTTTTTAAAAATGCAACTATAATACCATAAACTACATTCCTTATTGATTGGTGACAGTCCAAAAAGTTTGTAAGACTTTAAGTTCCCCAGGGGAGAAGCCCCCTCATTTATCTCTACATTTGCAGGACCTGGCACTCAGTACTCAGTAACAGAGGGAAGAGGAGGAGAAGAGAGAAAGGACGGAAACTGAAAAGGCTGGAAAAGGAAACTTAAAGGAAGAGAGTCTCTTAGATTTGAGTCAAGTCTTTTAGATTTGAATCAACTTCTACTGCAGTTCTCAAAAGAAAAAGAAACAAAACACTCAGTAAATTAGGTTCCTCGACTTTAAATGATTCTTGGGTATTTAAGGCTTCTGTGCTTGCTGTTTTCCCTCTGGGATGCGGCACACAATTGTGCAAGGCATGCACGGCGTACAGTGCTCACACTCTAGCTGCGGTGGGGCCCCGGGATCTTTCACAAAAGACAACGCGCTTAATGGGCTGATGGCGAGCCTATCCTCCTCTGCGCTCCGGTGACTTATAGTTACCTCGGTCCACCTTTCCCCCTCTGCTGCGTTCTTCCCTGCCTTCTATGCTGTCCACAGAGGCCAGAGGCCAAAGACTCACCATAAAGCCAGACGCCTTTGCTGTGTGTCCTCAATAAAAGTCCACGTTGATAAACATAGACTGCGATATCAGGAGCAGACCCTCTCTCTTAGGAGAGCCCTGAGTTCTGACAGCCGGGGACTGCCATAGTCACTTGCCAGTCACAGGACTCTCAGATAATATCCCTGAGGCCAAATTTCCTTATATGATATTAGGAATAATAATAGCTCCCCTGTCTCTGAGAGCCCTTGTCAGGTCCAAAGGAAGGAAATGCTTTAGCAATGGTAAAGTAGCACACGATGAAAAGGACGTTTTAGTGATGCCTTACCTCTAGAACAGTAGCTCCTAAACATCACTGCTGTCTGACAAATTGGGAATTACATTTCTTGCAAAACACTATGCATTCTTACTATTTGTGTATTCACTATGAATACACAAATAATTGGAAAATATATCTTATACACAATTTATAATAACAAAACATCAAATGCCAAGAAGCAAATTAAAGATAGCCAGGACTTCTCACTGAAAAACTATAAAATTGTTCTTACTGAGAGAAGTTAAGGAAGACTTAAAGAAACGGGAACATATATCATGTTTATGAATTGAAAGGTTCAGTTTTGTTTAAATGTTCATTTTCCCCCAAATAGACTGTGATGATAAATTTAATGTGTCATTTGGACCACAGGTGCCCAGATATTTGGTCAAACATTACTCCAGGTAAGTCTGTAAGAGTATTGATAAGGTAAACATGCACATGTTCTATTAGTTTTGTTTCTCTGAAGACTCTTGACTATTGCCTTGTCTCTAACTTCTGTGCATTCTCAATCAAAATCCCAACAGGCAATTTGTAGAAATTAACAAGATAACTAAAAATTTGTTTTAAAAAAATACAGAGGACTTAAAACACAGAATTTAAAAAAAAACATAAATTACTATATGTGGCTGAGTCCCTTCAGTGTTCACCTGAAACTATCGCAACACTGTTAATAGGCTTCACCCCAATACAAAATAAAAAGTTTAAAAAAAAGGTAAATTACCAGACTTGTTATAAAACCACAGTAATCAAGACAGTGATTAAGTAAGGACAGACAAATAGACCCATGAAAAAGAACAGAATCCAAAAGTAACAGTAACTTAGGTTTTTTTTCAACAGTAACATTTTTCTTTTTTTTTTACAGTGAAATTTACAGTGAAATTCAGTGGAAAAAGAAAGGTCTTCTTAATAAATTGCTCTGGAGAATCTGGACATCTATATAGGGAAAGAATGAATCTTGAATTGTTCTTCACACTCTATCTAAATAATTAATGTGAAGCAGATCCTAGACCTATATGTGAAAAATCAAGCTACAGACTTTCTAGGAGAAAACATATTAGAGTATCTTCACGATCTTGGGGTAGGAGAAGATTCTTAGACCAGACACAAAAGGCACTAATAATAAAAGAGAAAATAACAAGAACTTCCACACATTTAAAGGCCAAGTTATTTAAAAGCAGTCCTAATGATTAATTTCAGTTGTTAGTGTGAGAAACACTACATTCAGGCTTGGAAGCAACTGTCCCAGAATAAACACATACAGCCAAAATGTTTCAGGACCTAACACAGTGTTGCCTCATATCTCGCCAATGTGGTAGGCCCATGGTTAGGAAACATTCAAGAAAACAAGTTTTTTGTCACCAGGAGGTCAGAGTATCACCAGGAGATAGAGTCACTCAGTCTATCAGAATACATAGTCCCAACCTGCAATCCAAAAAGTCACTCAGGCAAAGAAGAGAGCAGGCTGGACCGTGTTCAACACAATGATGGCATGAAACAGAAGAAAATTTAAAAGCATCTGATCAAACTCTCCTCATCCCATTTTCATAGATGGAAAAACTGAGGTCCACTGCCACAGAGAGAGCTACATGATCACTTTATGACAGAGCCAAAGTGGAACTCAGATTACTTGGCTCCCTGACAAATTCTCCTTCTGTCACCAAGCTGTTGTTATGCTCCCGGCTTCAGGGCCTGCCAGGTTTCTCAGGACATGTCTCACAATCGTCCTACAGATGTAAGTACCTGAGCCAGCATTTATGAAGCTCTCAGTATATTGTCCAACATACAGGAGGTGCTCAGCAAAGAATTCTATTACTGAGTTAGATTCAACTTCCCAGCTGAGCAGTGATAATGCAGAAGGCCCCAGAGCCAACATTTGAATAGCAAAGACTCATTTCATGCCAAGATTATTCCTCTACCTGCCTCGCACCCCATGCCACCAGTGACTACCATCCAAGGAAAGCCAGAGAGACCTTGGCCCTTCTCAAACCTATAGGGCATGAGGATTAAAGAAGAAAACACTCCTCCTTTCTGCTGATATGCCCAGAGTCCAGGTTTTACCCCCAAAATCAGAAGGCTACAAATTGGACATGAACACACCACAGGATCATCATCACCCCAAACCCTCAGCAAGGGTGAATGGAACAGATGGGAGCTGGCAAGATGTTGATAGAGAAACATGGCTTAGGGGCAAGAAACATCTGGGATGAGGGAATACCGATGCCTCACAGGGCACAAGGCAGTATAGGCAAAGGAAAGTCTTTGCATTTTCCAAACATAAATATTATTGTTTTCCTTTTCCTCAGCCCACTTGCTTCACTTTGCAGATGCACCTGTCACTACTCTACACACACCTTCTAACTTCACATGCAGATGTTGGCAAGTTTCTCCATTCAGCCAATACATACTGATGGAGTGCTATGTTGCTCAGGACCAGAGCTAGGCAATGAGAACATGAGGGTGACTGTGGAGGACTCTGACTCCAGAGGGAGAGAAATAGGTAAGTAAGAATAACAGCCACAGAGTGTGTGCCATGTGGAGAAGTCAGCCACACAGTGTGTATGGTTTGCGGAGCCTGGGGATCAACTTCACATTTGAGTAACTCAAATATGAACTAAAGAGTTCCTGATGAAAGTGAAAGAGGAGAATGAAAAAGCTGGCTTAAAACTCAACGTTCAAAAAACGAAGGTCATGGCATCTGGTTTCATCACTTCATGGCAAATAGCTGGGAAAATAACGAAAACAGTGAGAGACTTTATTTTCTTGGGCTCCAAAATCACTGCAGATGGACTGCAAGGAGATCAAACCAGTCAATCATAAAGGAAATCAGTCCTGAATAGTCAGAGAGGACTGACACTGAAGCTCCAATACCTTGGCCACCTAATGTGAAGAGCCGACTCTGATGCTGGGAAAGATTGAAGGCAGGCAGAGAAGGGAACGACAGAGGATGAGATGATGGGCATGAGCTTGAGCAAGCTCCAGGAGCTGGTGACGGACAGAGAAGCCTGGTGTGTTGCAGTCTGTGGGGTCGCAAAGAGTCGGACATGACTGAGCGACTGAACTGAACTGAAAGATGAAGAGGAAGAGGAGTCAGAACAGATGAGAGGAGGGGGTGTGAGATGAGCTATGTTCAAGCACGTCATTGGCCACTTTTTGCATTCCCTAAGACAGGGTTTTTACCTTATCATTTAGACAGACTTGATTTGTGTTGCTGAGCATAAAGAAACACTGGATACCTTCCATAAACCTGACAGTTTCCTTTGACGCCAACCATCGGGTAAAGCCACAAAATTAATACGTATCTGAAGTATCATCCTTTCTCCGTGAAATTATGCTCTCTCTAACCTTAAAAACAAGATTTCATTAAAACCTGTTGAAAGCTTCAGGGACATGACAATGTCGACTTGCCTCCCATTTGCTTCAGGATGCAAATGTGGACAGTAAAAAAACACAGTGAGGACATATATGTCAAAATCTGAGCTAATTGCAACAGAACTGCTGCTTAGATCAGTACAGTGAGAGAAGGAAAGTGAAACTGCTCAGTCGTGTCCGACTCTTTGTGACCCCACGGACTGTAGCCCACCAGACTCCTCCATCCACGGAATTTTCTAGGCAAGCATACCTGAGTAGGTTGCCATTTCCTTCTCCAGGGGATCTTCCCAACCTAGGGATCAAACCTGGGTCTCCCGCACTGCAGTCAGACGCTTTATCATCTGAGCCACCAGGGAATCAGATCAATATAAGGGCAGAAAATAAAACGAAAAAGCAGTTTTTCTTTTCATTACACTTATGGAGAGCGTTCATGTGCAGGACTCAGCTAAATGTTCTCTATATGTTATCTCATTAAAATCCCTTCACGTCTTCGTGAGGCTGATGCTATGATCCCATCTTACAGATGAGAATGCACAAGACCAGAAAGGTTAAGTAATTTGCCTGAAGAAGGGATCTAGAACATATTGAAACTAAGACTCAAACCCATATTTACAACATTTTATTGAGTACTAATTATATTCTTGGTACTTGATCCTCCCAGAAAACTTATAGGGAATTACCGCTGTCATCCTCTTTAGATGAAAGAGGGATTAAATAACATTCCCAGCTGTACACATCTTGCTGCTCCAAAGCCTGTGACAGATCCAAGTGCAGCTAGGATGTGGAAGGAAACTGGAAGGTCATCCCTTTACTGCGGGCTCCGTACTCCATGCATCTGTGCTCCTGGGAGAGGCTGAGGCCGAGCTCTGGGGAAGTGTCGGACTTAAAGGTTGTGGGTGTTTCGGCTTAGCCCTCACCATCTGTCTGCAAACAAGCAAACAAAAAGCCTCCCCAGCAAGGCACCCTGGAAACACAGTGGTCACCTGTTCCTCTGGTCAGTTACATCAGTGGTGTTCTAAGAGGCATGTGGGGAAGGACACACTAACACTTGACACATTTTGACCTTTGTGAAATTTAGCAAAACTTTAGGTAAATTTTTGTATCCAGTCTTGGTTGTTTTGTGGCAAAACTGGCGAGCTCACATGTCACCCACTGCTGAGAAAACAAAGCTTATGATGTACATATCAAAACTTACCCAGTGCGATATGTCAATTACATTTCAATAAAATGGAGGTGGGGACAGAAGCAACACTTCAAGAAAACAGATGTGTTGTGCCAGAACAACCTCTGCCTTGGAATTCAAAGGCCGAGTAATTTCTTACAAATAGTTTTAAATTTATAATTAATTTATAAATAAGATATAATGACAACTATAAATTTATAATTTTATAATTAATTATAAAAGATATAAAAGAAAATAAGCATGAGGCTGTAGGCAGTAGCATCAAACACAATGTCAAGAAATTTTGAAATAACCCAAATATCTAACCAAAGGAACAAGCAAACTGTGATGTAGAATTGAGTGATATCCTTTGAAGCCATTAACATACCACATGGATTATAATGATAGGGAAAATGTTTATGATAACAGGAGAAATAAACTTTGTCAACCTTAAAATTATATTAAAACCTTATTTTTCCACCAAAGGACAATGATTGCAAGGGAATAGTGCAAAACGAGTAGTAATATGTCAGGATGCCAGGGCTTTCAAAGTGTATCTTCACTGCTGTTGTAATCTTTGTGAATAAAACAAGAAAAGCTTAGAACCAACTTGGTTGCCCATAGGAGAGGCACGTGACCCTCCCAATTCAGTTTCCCCCACATTGGGATATCACAGTCTTCCTGAAAAAAAGATAAAACTGGGATTTCACAGAAACACCTGCCTTAGCACAGAGCAGGGCAAATACATTCACTCAGCACCTGATGACCCAGCCCTGGCTAGCTGAGTTCTCTGTGTGTTATAACAGACTCTTGACGTAACTTCTGAAAGGTAAGTGTCCTTGTCCCGGGAAAGAGACACTCCACCTACTGAAAGGACTCCCTTAACTCCAGCAAATGTACGTGAAGACAATGGTTCCCTTCACTTCCCTGGGCTCTCTCAGCCACCTCCACAGAAGCTTATTTAACAACGGTTTGGAAATGGGCTACTTCTGCCTCTGCACCTGGGGCCCCTTCCCCCAACACTCAACACCATCCACACCAGCAGCAGCTCAGATACTTGGGGATAACATCACGACATGGAAAACACTGCTCACTTCCACCTATTCAATTCCACCATCCTTCTAGACCAGGAGTCAAGAACCCCGCCTTTCCTCCTTGCCTGAGTACTGGCAGGCCACCAGCCAGAGCTAAAAGCCAAGGGACAGACCTGGGTCAGCTTTATCACTCTCCAGCTTTGTTATTCCAGGAAAGCTCTCTAATCTCTCCTGTTTTCATTTCCTCAGTTCTTATGCAGGACTGCAATAATTCTTCATGTGATTCCTGAAATGCTTGAAATATGTAAAAAATACTGACCTGCCCAACACAGTAGTCACTAGACACATGAGTCTACTGAGCCCTGGAAGTATGGTTAATCCCAGTGGAGATGAGCGATAAATATAAAATACATAGCAGAGTCTGAAGACCTCACATGGGGAAAAAAAGAATGCAAGATGTTGGATTAATAATTTTTATATAGATTACATGATAAAGTACATATTTTGGGTATATACTGGGTTACATATAACACACTATTAAAATTAATTTCATCGGTATATTTTTTGTTGTGATTATTATAAAAGTTAAAATCACCTATGTGGCCCACATCTGTGACTCGATTTTCACTGAACACGGTAACAGCTCAATGTTCTTTCTCTACTACTCCCTCCCCATTCATTGATCACGTAGAGCACTTGGCATCTCACTGTCTAAAGTCTTGCATCACAACTGCAGTACCAGGTGAGTCCCTTCTCCTTTCTAGGCTCCAGGTTACCAGAGACCAGGAGTAGAAAGGAAACCTGATTTAGAATCAGAAGACTGGGCCCCAGTTCTGGTTCTTCCTTTACTAACTGGGTGGCCCACAGCACATCATCTCACTCCTCTGAGCCACAGTTTTGAAATCACAAAACAAAGGGCAAAAATCTTCTGCTCATGGCATGAGAAAATGCACACAAAGGTGCTGGATAAACTGTAAAGGACTGCACAGGCCAGGAATAAGTAGGATAATTCACACAGGAAGGAAGTTGGGCAGTCCTGTCTGGCCACTCTGATATTCTCTGCCTTCCATTCCGTACAATCATTTAACTTTTTTTGTCTCGTATCTCTGCAAACCAATTTTCCCAAGAACACAACTCCTCCTTCTCACACGCCCCCAACACAACCCAAGCAGAGTGCTACAGGCAGACAACCCCCTCCCAACTCAAAACCCCACGAAAGCTGAGCACATCCTGTGTACCGGGCAATAAGCCTAGGGCACTCAGAGCACAACAGTGCAGATGGCCTGGCAGAAAAAGAAACTGGCAACACAACATGGGACGTGCATGAAACGGAGGAATTGAATAAGTGTAAGTGCACCAGGTACGCAGAGTGGGGTGCACCTTACTTGAGAGAAGCAGAGAAGAGTGGGGGTGGGAAAGTTGTATGAAATGGCCAATAGGAAGGACTCTTGGATGCATTTCGCAAAAAAGAAGGGCATAAAGATATGAACGAGCATGGAATGCTACAGCATTTAATCCAAAGCAAAGGTCAGCATAGAGTGTACAATGGGCCCCCTAACCACATGAGGCTGAGAGGTCCTGCCTACAGGCGGAAACACGATTGCCCTCCTGACTCAGCTCCTTGAGATTCACCCAGCTCACCCAACAGGCCACTCAGGAAGGTGTGCCACGATCTTAGGAAATTAAGTTCCACCTGTGGCAACTGCATAAACCTCAGCTATTTGCACAAGAGCCCTATTTCAAAACATCTTGTCCTTATTTTTAACTCAGAAAATACCTCCTTACCATCTATACCTCCTTCCGAGGTCAACAAGTGTCAAAAGCACAAAGATACACCATCGTTTGGGAGGTCAGGCTGGCTTCTCTATGTCATAACATGCTTCTTCCCAATTCCAAGGTGAGATCCAGATTATTTCTAGTTAAGTTGCAAAATTTCATTTCATCAAAAACTCAGTGTTCTACCTGCATAGCCAGGAAAAGCAAATACACAAAGCTTTTTGGGTGAAGATCTGAAAGCTGTGATTTTGGCAGCTAAACTTGTCCTTTGAATCAGTATTCAAATATTTAGAGAAGATTCTCTTTTAAGTATGAATAAAAGATCAAGATCTTTTAAGTATGAATAAAAGATCAGGAAGTGGGTGTCTCTGAAAGGGACAGTTGAAGAGTGCAAGTAAATAGGCAGCTAAACAGAGATGTTGTCTGTGGGCCCTTGTCCCACAGACACGGAGCCACACCTCACTCAACAGTTAGTTGTAAAACCAGTGCTGGGGTCCGAAAATTCCTCTCTCCTGGGAAACTTTTGATTAAAAGCATTTTAGGAATTTTAAAAGTCATATTAGCCTATTGCAATGTCGTAAATTTATTTGGATCCTGAGTTGAATAAACACAGTTTTTAAAATTACATACATGTACATATACACACATACAAACATACTGATACATACATCTGTGTGAGTACACACACATCCACATACATACAACATTTGGAGAAATTTGAATATTGACTCCATATCTGATGATACAAAGGAATTTGTGCATTATTTAAATACGATAACAGCCTATTAAGTAGCTTTAACTTTTCAGAGTACATATTGAAATAGTTATAGATAAAATGAAAAAATAAATTTGAATTAATAAATCTGAAGAAGTCAATTAAAATAAATTCTTATTTCATAAGGATGTTCATGTACAGTAAAGAAAGACAAAAAAGTCCTACCTTAAATCACCCATAAAATACAGAATACATAGTCTGTTTATATAACCCTGGAACACTCAAATAAATAAGTTCACTTAGTGAATCCAACATGGATGGGCTATTCTTCAACCCACGAGGAGATTATGATTTCTTCTTCTGGGGACCTGAAGAAATAATTATCTTGAGGAGAAGGCAATGGCAAACCACTCCAGTACTCTTGCCTGGAAAATCCCATGGACGGAGGAGCCTGGTGAGCTGCAGTCCATGGGGTCGCTAAGAGTCAGACACGACTGAGCGACTTCACTTTCACTTTTCACTTTCCTGCATTGGAGAAGGAAATGGAAACCCACTCCAGTGTTCTTGCCTGGAGAATCCCAGGGACGGTGGAGCCTGGTAGGCTGCCATCTTTGGGGGTGCACAGAGTCGGACACGACTGCAGCGACTTAGCAGCAACAGCATGAAAAAAACAACTATTTCGACACTGGGATCATATCCGGCACAAGATGCTCAGCCTAGAGAGACTGGGGGACCCCTGGTTCATGTCCCCCATCTGTACTCGTGCAAGCCGTAAATTAAGCTGACTGCCTGTCAGAACTATGTGTACTATTTCCATTACTCTCTCGTTCTTTCCCAAGGCCTCTCTTTTTAAAAATGTGCCGAGTAGAACTAACATGCCACTGTGTGCTCATTTGCTGCCTCAGAAGAAGCTATACCAAGCTTCTAGTATTAGAGTTGATATTTAGGAGAAAAAGATAATCACATCTTAACACATAGGAATATATGGGTGATAAGGAGCCTGCAGAGTGGTTCAGGCCACAGAGACCATCTTTGATAAGGAAGCATCACTGTGTCTACCTATACGCATCACCATTATTATAAGGTTCACTTCCTGAGTCCCTGTTCTTAGGCGCTATTGTTAAGTCTTCTGAATAATTCAGTGGGTTATTTTACAGGTGAGAAAGCTAAGTTCAGAGTAACTGAACTTCATTTTCCAAAGGCCACCCAGCTAGAAAGGGACAAAACCAAGATTCAAATCTCACTCCCCAAGTCTAGCACACAGCTACCCCTGCCTACAAATGAAGTCTTTAAGGCACAGTTATTTAACAAGGCCCCTTGATTTTTTAAAAAACATTTTTTTAAATAATAAATCTAAAAAATGAAGAAAAAAAAAATGTTGAGTTGCCTAACTGAGAAGCAGACAAAACTCCCACTCTATGATTCCACAGGGTGACTTATCAAGTCTGCAGCCTGTTGAGCTTTACTTCCAGTGCCCCTGGCTTTTGCTATTTCAGCACCTCTTGGCTCCATCTGACATATTTGAAAGAACAGAACAGGAAAGGACCTTTTTTTGTGTTTGGAATGACAAAAGTCCTGGTGACCTCATAACACCCCTCAAAAAATAAAACAGGCCTGTAAGACATTTTTTTTCCTTTAAATCTCCAGTCTACTGGGTTATTTATGGCAACTTAATAACTGACTCAAATTGGTCATTCATGAACGAGAACAGACGAAGGATGTGTTCAGGCAAGAGCCAGCCAAGCAGTGACCACAGGGACCCCACAGGGAGCATGACCTTGAAAGAGATTCCTTTATGAACTTGATGCTTCCACTCTTCACTCAAGTGTTTATCAAGTGCCTGCAAAAGAAGCCCCCACTTTAGACTGGGTGCTGTCAGGACAAGGACACTCAAGTCAGAATCCCAGCCCATAGGTAGCTCCAGGTATCATGGGAGGGGTATGGGGGAAAAGAGCCACCTTCTGTCACACGAGCCCATCTCCTCAAATCCTACTATCCCCAGGAGGATCTGAGGACAAAGGTAGCGGTGGAGGGGTTATTAAACAGTTCTCCTTCTAAGTGCTGACCAGCAATGGGACCCATCTGATCTGGATAGGACACTGGGCTGTGAATGCCTTGAGGGCAAAGACCATATCTAATTTGTTTTTCTATTCCCAGAAGAGTAGGCCTGAGATATTTGTTATGGGTATTTTTGGTTGTGGTCATGTACTAAGTTTACACTTTTAAAAGATATTTATGGTTGAATACTGAAACCACTCTCAGGTGCCACAGAAGTATCTGAAAGGCTCAGTTTCAGGAACTGGATTCCTGTCCTCAGACCCCATTTGGCCAAATGGGAGGTCAGGTGGAGAGGAAGGAGATGGTACAATGGTACGGAGAAGCCTCTCAAATGGTGAGATCCATTGATAGCCCAAAAGATTTTAGGCAGATGACCCTCTGTCCTCAGAAGGGAGGAAGGTTGGCTAGGGAACAGAAGCCCATGCTGACTTCTCCTGTGGGAAGGTGAGCAAACGCCAAGCTCTGTAACTCAGTGGAACCCACCTCTGCCCACGTGCTTAAGGCCCTCCTTACCCTCAACAGTGGATTTATAAGAACAAAGAAAGCAAAGCGAATAAGGATGATCACAGAGGGCACCATGGCAGCTCATACCTCCTCCCACCCCCAGTTTGGCATGAGACCAGCAGGCAACTAACCCAGGTTTCCAATGAACTCAGGTCATAAGAGCACAGGCTTCACTAGGGAAGCCTGGGGAGGCTGGAGGAGAGAGTCCTCACTTGGGACAACTGTGAAAGGTCTACATGGGGCCATCCAGGGAGGGGCCACAGGCCTCCTTTGACTGAACATGTGGAGGGAACCAGTGCATCTGGTTGGGTCTTAACAGTGTGTTGACTATGAGGTAATTCAGTATCGGAGCCAACGTCTCTCTGCTCCCCCAGTCTGAGCTAGGAGCCCCTCAGCTGTGTTCCCACAGCACCCTCTCAGTGTCTATGTCTGCCTCTCTACGAGGGTGTGACCCTCCAGACTGCAGAAGGCATTCCAGTCTCTCTGAGGCCTGCTAGGTCTGTCTCAACTGGGTCCTCAGCAAAGACTTCTGCATGCCCTGAATGAAACAGTCGTGAATGAGATCCCTGTAGGAGAATCACACTCCACCCAAGAGAAAAGAAACGCCTGGCCTGACTGAAGAGTCAAGTCATCAAAAGTCCACAAGAAAGGCTAAGTCCTACCTGCCTCCTCCATAGTATAAACTAAAAGCTTCAGTGGAAAGGTCCTCCCCACAAAAGGAAAAACAAGAATCAGTCAGCTGAGTGAAGTAAGTCAGAGAAAGACAAACATCATATATTGTTATATGTGGAATCTAAAAAAGGGGTACAAATGAACTTATCCACAAAACAGAAATAGGATTACAGATCTAGAAAACAAGCTTATGCTTACCAGAATACAAGGGGAGGGGAGGGATAAACTGGAAGACTGGGACTGACACACACACACCACTGTGTACAAAATAGAAAACTAATAAGAACATATTATATAACGCAGGGAACTCTACTCAATACTCTGCAATGACCTATATGGGAAAATAATCTTAAAAAGAGTAGATATATGTATATGTATTACTTTGCTGTGTATCTGAAACTAATACCTTTAAGTCAACCACACTTCAATAAAAAATAAAAAAGAACCAGTTCATTAGTTACCGCTGGGCACACAGGGTAGGAATTGGCAAGACGATGCCTTTACTGGAAACTCTGCGTAGCTATTTGCAGGTGACCTGGAAATGGATGGAGGAGGGCGGAGGCAGGCAACCATGACAATCAGTGATGCAGGAACTGACTGAAACTAGCATCTGAGTTAACTGAATCTGGATAAAACCAGCATCTGATTTATATTATTTACGGACATTTTTTCAGAGGAAATCAAAACAGACCAAGCTGTGGAAAGGGACTGCAATGGTCTATGAGAGAGGGACTGGAGAGAGTGATACTGGAAAACCTCACCCCAGCGGCAGCAGTTTCCAGCCAGGGAACTCTTCTTGGCAGGTAACCATCCTTGGGGTAGGTTGAATACAGATGTCAAGAATAATGCCTATCAATTAGCATCATAAAGATGAATCCTATTGGCTGAACATGAAACACGGGCCAGGTGCTGTGCTAAGCATTTTATCTCTCTTCAATTATCTTAATAACATTGCAAGATAGATACAACTCACCTGCATTTTATACATAACGATGAGTATGCTTTACATGAAGAGTTAAGTCCCTTGTTCAAGGTCGCAGTTAGGACAATACCAGGATTCAAACCCAGTTCAACTAACTCTCCAAGGCCCATGTCTATCACACCCAGAGACAAGACCAGCCCTGCAGATAAGGGTGGGTAAGGGAGGCTTCCAGTGAAGAAATAGGATTTGACCTGGACTAGGTCCGTCTAGTCAAGGCTATGGTTTTTCCAGTGGTCATGTATGGATGTGAGAGTTGGACTATAAAGAAGGCTGAGCACCGAAGAATTGATGCTTTTGAACTGTGGTGTTGGAGAAGACTCTTGAGAGTCCCTTGGACTGCAAGGAGATCCAACCAGTCCACTCTGAAGGAGATCAGCCCTGGGATTTCTTTGGAGGGAATGATGCTGAAGCTGAAACTCCAGTACTTTGGCCACCTCATGCAAAGAGTTGACTCATTGGAAAAGACTCTGATGCTGGGAGGGATTGGGGGCAGGAGAAGGGGATGACAGAGGATGAGATGGTTGGATGGCATCACTGACTCAGTGGACGTGAGTCGGAGTAAACTCCGGGAGTTGGTGATGGACAGGGAGGCCTGGTGTGCTACGATTCATGGAGTTGCAAAGAGTAGGACAATGACTGAGCAACTGAACTGAACTGAGATCCTAGACCTAGGAGGCTGTGTAGGATGTGGACAGCTAAACAGGGCTGGAAGAACATGAGGAGGTCCTAAAGGTCCCTGAGGTCCTATGGAATCCTACGGGAGACTCAAAGCCCAGTGCTCTACTGTTATACCGCTGTTTTTTAATAACAAATACTACCTATGGGTGCTTTAGAATTCAAATTGTTCATTAATTGTAGAAAAAGTCAAACAGAGGAAGATTTCCATCCTTAGCTCTTTGTCCAAAGCCCAAGCCTTCCCCATTGGCCTCTTCATCAGGTATCTGGTTACTGGGTCCCCTTGTATGTGAAGTGGGGGGCTTGGGTGCTCTCTGAGGCCTAGCAGCCCCATCACAGTTAGAAATTACCTCAGGGGGCAGTCAGGTGGTCAACCTACCACCTGATGAATGAACTTCCCATTCAACAGCAACAAAAAAATGGCCATGCTGCCAGCATCTGCTTTCATACCTGTAATAATGATAACTCTCCTTCCAAGGCAGCCCATCTGCAGACAGCTAAATATTAGTTCTGAAAAGCCTTTAATTTATTGGGTAGGCCAAAAAGTTCATTCCGGTTTTTCTGCAAGATGTTATAGAAAAACCCAAATGAACTTTTAGGTCAACCCAAAACACTGGACTCATCTCCTCCCAAACCCTTTAGCTTGTACCTGCTGGTTCTAAGACCACCCTCTAGAGGAAAACAAACATCTGTTTTTTTTTTCCATGAAACAATCCTTTGAAACTATCATGGGCATGCTAAGTAGTTTCAGTCATGTCTTACTCTTTGCAACCCCATGGACTGTAGCCCACCAGGCTCCTCTGTCCATGGGATTCTCCAGGCAAGAATACTGGAGTGGGTTGCCATGCTCTCCTCCAGGGGATCTTTCCAACCCAGGAATCCAACCCATGTCTCTTATGTCGCCTGTGTTTGCAGGTGTGTTCTTTACCACTGGGAAGCACCACCTGGGAAGCCCAAAACTATTACACACGCAACCCACCTCAACCCTTCTTTTTTTCAAGCTGAACATTCTCATTGTTTGAGCCATTCCTTAAATAACATGTTTTCTGAACTCCACAGTGTCTAGGTGTGGCCTGACTAGTAGGGAACAGGAGACCAACTACACTCCTACCATGCAAATGTGGAGAGTTTCTGGTTAGTTTTTAGCAGCCTCATGCTAATGACCCTCAGTCAAGCATTAACTGAACTCAAGTTTACCAGCCTTTTTTTTTTTTTACTTTACAATACTGTATTGGTTTTGCCATACATTGACATGAATCCACCACAGGTGTACATGAGTTCCCAAACATGAACCCCCCTCCCACCTTCCACCCCATATCATCTCTCTGGATCATCCCCATGCACCAGCCCCAAGCATCCTGTATCCTGCATCGAACATAGACTAGCGATTTGTTTCTTACATGATAGTATACATGTTTCAATGCCATTCTCCCAAATCATCCCACCCTCTCCCTCTCCCTCAGAGTCCAAAAGTCCGCTCTACACATCTGTGTCTCTTTTGCTGTCTCGCATACAGGGTCATCATTACCATCTTTCTAAATTCCACATATATGTGTTAGTATTCTGTATTGGTGTTTTTCTTTCTGGCTTACTTCACTCTGTATAATCGGCTCCAGTTTCATCCATCTCATTAGAACTGATTCAAATGTATTCTTTTTAATGGCTGAGTAATACTCCATTGTGTATATGTACCACAGCCTTTCTCCCTAACTACACCTCCCAGCTGGGCTGTCTGAGTGTGCCATTGGTATTTGGACCTCACCTTTTATCCTCTGTTTATCCTGGTGCTACACTTTATCTTTCTATGCTCTGTTCCTCTTCTAGCCTGTGAAGCTTACAGAGAATTTTGACCCTGGCACACACAACATTCACTATCCTTCCTATCTTTAAATCATCCATAAATGGGATCAGCAAGCCCTGTCTATGTACTGCTCGAAATCATGGGTTAAATAAGTGCTATCTTCCCAACAGACACAAATTAGTATCCTTTAGAGATAGTTATAAAAGCACTGTGTTGAAGTAGTGAACCAACCACCATCCAGTCCACATTTTCCAACTTATTTGAAAGTGAAAGTGTTAAGCACTCAGTTGTGTCCGACTCTTTGTGATCCCACAGAC
Source organism: Capricornis sumatraensis (assembly GCF_032405125.1). Lineage (NCBI taxonomy): Eukaryota > Metazoa > Chordata > Mammalia > Artiodactyla > Bovidae > Capricornis > Capricornis sumatraensis. The sequence goes on from NC_091069.1 coordinate 186,600,537, forward strand.
TGTAGCCTGCCAGGCTCCTCTGTCCATGGACTTTTCCAGGCAAGAATACTGGAACGGGTTGCCATTCCCTTCTCCAGGGAATCTTCCTGACCCAGGGATTGAACCCAGGTCTCCCAAACAGCAGGCAGATTCTTTACCAACTGAGGCCTCAGTTATTAAGGATACAAATATGTTCATTGACTGATAGAAGCATTCTAAATTCACTATTATCATAATCAACATAAAGTGTCTCTATGCTTTGATATCACACAAGAATATCTGGCCATGGAGGGAATACTTGGGATGGTCTCTAAAATATAGGGTCTGAGACAACACACAAGTTTCCTTGTGCAGAAACCACAAAGAGTTGCTAAACTGAGGGGCAAGAGGCTAGGACTGCCAACAGGGAAAGATATATTATATAATAAGATATCAAGGATAGAGAAAAGCTATAGTGCTTTCCAATATGAACCCCAAAAGTGTCAGGTCACGGAACCCTATATTTTGTGTCCCAGAGTGAGGAGAAGCAATGGGGATGTATTGATTTAATAATTACCTCATGCATTATTACTTACTGAGAGCTACCATGTGCAGGCATTTCACATAAGTCATCTTAGTGATAACCTGATGCTGATGGTTTGTAATTACTCCTTTTGAAAATTTAAATGTGTTTCTCTCCGTGGGTTTCTCTCACTCTCTAGAAAGTGTTGAAGACCTCAGCACTTCAGCAAACCTATTTGCAAATTTTCCCAGGACTCTGGTAATTCATTCAATTAACACACTATCCCTTTGATACATATTTCTCAAGATTTTCCTGAGTAAAAGGCACTGTGCTAGGTGCTAGGGACTCTGGCTGACCTCAAGTAGCTACATTTCTTAGATGCATCCCTCCTTAGCCAAGGGGGTCAATCCCCTCTCCCCTTTGTTGGCTGTGTGCCCCTGGGCAGGTTACACTGAACACTGATAAACTGCCCTTTCCCTGGTGTGGGTGAGTGTCGTGTGCATTTGCATTATTTCAGGTGCAGAGGATATTTCATACATAGTAAGGGTTTTTTCCTTTCATTCTTTCCTATGCAGTCTGCCAATGTCTTCCCAGAGAAGGTGGGATTAAAATAGGAGTTAAATCTTCTGCCTTCTCCCTGGACATCTGTAAACTTTGTCATTTGCCACCATTAGGGAATTAAACCTGCATTCTTTGCGTGTCATTTTTTAAAGAAGGAAACAGATAGACTGTAGTTTTTCATTCATTTTGTAAATCATAGTTCCTTTTATTTCTTCCTATCCTGACACTATTCTATTTATAAAAGCCAAAGGAAACAAACTTAGATCATTTAAACCCAACTCCCAGAGGTGGTACCGCTTGGTGTGAAATGGAACTGGGTCAGTGCCAGGCTCTAACTGAGAGTCAAATAAATGGTCTTTCTGCCACCCTCGGTCAGCTCTTTCGTTTCCTTGGACTTACCACTTGCTATGGGCTGAATGTTTGTGTCCCCTCCAAATTCATGTATTGACATCCTAATCCCCAGACGTGAAGGTATGAGGTGGAACCTTTGGGACATGATCAGGTCATGAGGATGGAGTCCTCATGAATGGGATTAGCACTCATAAAAAAGAAAGCCCCATCAGTGCTTCCACTGTTGAGGACACAGCAAAAGGTGCCAGGTATGAACTAGGAAGTGGACCGTCACCAGAATGCCAGCACACTGGCTTCTTGATCTAAGACTTTCCAGCCTCCTAAACAGTGAGAAATACATGTCTGTTGTTTATAAGCAGCCCAGACTGACTAAGTCACCATTATACGCACACAGAACTCTTGGGTAACAAGTCATTCTAGTCACCCAAGTGAGTCACCTGCCAAATTTATCTTCTAAAAGCATAACCATGGTGCAGAAAAGAGGAAACCAAAATATAACCACATACAATTGCTCATAACACTCACAAATATGCTGCTAAAGGGAGATAAATGCCACTCGCCTACAGTCAGTGGTTTGAAAAGCAAACTCCCTGTCTCAGACATCTGTTACTGTATTGTAGTTGATAGTGACCTGTCACTCAATTCTATAGTATTTTACAGTGTACTCAATAAATACTGTGGACCCACTATGTGCCAGGCATTGAGCTATGGGCTTGAACTCAACAGCAATTCTTTGGCAAGGACCACACACAATTTGCTCAATGTCTCCTCTGGATGTTATGAGCTTGTCACCTCCCAACCCCCTCTTGTGTCACTTCCTCACTCCTCTTCACCCACCCATAACCAAAAGTTTGGGGTTTCTTTTTTAACAGATTAAAAAAAAAAAAAAAAACCCTCAGAGGGGACATATGTATACCTATGGCTGATTCTTGTTGATGTTTAACAGAAAACAAAATTCTATAAAGCAATTATTCTTCAATTTAAAAATAAATAAGTTTTTTAAATCCTCAAACTAAACACTTCCTCAAAGAGCAACCTAACCTCTCCTTCCTCACAGCAGAGCCTCTTGAGATGCTTACACTTCTCCACTTTCCACTTGATCCCCAAGTAACTGGAGTCAGCCCACATCATTCCATTGAAATTGCGTCTCTAATTGCAAAATCTCCTCTCAGCACCTTCCTCAGTGAGGCCTCTCTGGTTCCTTTTCTTCAAACTCCCTCCCTCTAACAGGCATTCTCTCAGCTCCCTACTTCCCTCCCCATGCCAACCTCCTCTGGTGACCAGGTTCCTGCTGGCCCTGAAGCGTCCACATACCCAGCAGTCCAGCCTCAACCTCACGGGCTCCCCTCACTCTGTACCCCCTTACACACACCCATAGACACCTCCCCTAGACTCCAGACCACATTTAAGAACAAAATTTAAACCAGACACCTATGCAGAAAATTGACACCTACATTTACTCATTTTAAAATGTATTAACCACTATGTGCTCAGCATAATTCTGAGGGCTTATGATCCTTAACCAGATGAAGATCACTGCCCTTGGAGCTTTACATTCTAGCAGAGTGAGACATAGAAAACCTTAAGTGTAATGAGTGAATAACTTAGTATCTGGGGATAGTGCTGCTTTCAACAGAAAAGAAGGTGATAGGGCAGAGAAGCTTGGAGAAGAGCACATCAGTTCAGCTCTTGGTATCCTGAGTTTGAGATCAGACTCTCAAGTGGAGTGCGACCAGGCAATCCGATAGAAGATTTCAGAGGGTGGCAGGAAGGTCTAACCCACAGGTGTAAATGTGGGGGTTACCAGCACTCCAGTATCCTTGCCTGGAGAATCTCCATGGACAGAGGAGCCTGGTGGGTTACAGTCTACGTGATTGCCAAAAGTCAGACACCACTGAGCAACTGGGCATAGCACACAGCATGTATCAGCACTGAGGGCCGTTTGGAGGTTCCTGATCAGCTGGTTGAGTTTTCCTCTACCCAATCACATGGGTGTTTACTTTGGAACAAGAGTTCCTGGGTTTAAACCTGACTTTACCACTTCTCAACTATGTGATCTTAACAGGCTACTTGACTACCCTCAAGATGCGTCCACATCTGTGAAAATGGAGGAAACAGTATCTACCTCATAAGATTATAATGAGGGGGAAAGGAGGCTATTCATGTTAATCACCTTGCACATAAGCATTCAATATGTGTTAGGAATTATAATCCTCTCCCTCAGTCTCTCCATCACTTAATATCTTGATAAGCATTTTTCCTTCTTTCTTATCCCATATTCAACTCTCCCTTCACTCAGGGGGCTCCTGGATTGCATATTCATCCTGGTACCTCACTGACCCTAACACAAGCCCATTAACGTATTGAATCAAATGCAACAGGAAACAAAGTTCTATTATTACTGCTCTCAAAACATTCTTATATCTGTCTCCATCTCTCTTGTCTCATCATTTCTCATCTGAGCGCCCAATAAATTTTACTCAAACCTCAATTATAGCTCAAATAAATTAACATTTTAATTTGCTTACATGTCTGTCTTCCCTTAAAATTAAGCATCTCAATCAAGTAACAATTAGCTCCGTAACCCTAGTGCCTTTGTGTCCAATGCCCAGACCAAGGAAAGCATCCAATAAACATCAGTTAAACAAATTTTAAAAACTTTTTACTGGCTACACTGAAATTAAAATACAGTCATCACCACCTCCACATAAACTACACTTCCTGCCCTCAAAGAGTTTTGAGAGACAAACTTGGCACCTAAGGCAGAAAACAAAATAGCTGAACAAATGTAATGAAATTAATGACACAGTAAAGTATATAATGTTGGCCATATCTACACAAAGAGTCCCAAGAAAAGATACTGTGGCTAGAGTTAGAAATGAAGAAAGGTGCTGCTACCCACTTTCCTTTCCTTTCCTTTCCTTTCCTTTCCCTGCTTCTCTCCTCTCCCCTGGAAAGGAGAAATGGTAGTGTGTAAGAGCACCCAGCTCAAATTGGAGCCCAAAGGAGCTTCTGGAAGAAAAGATGGCAGACAGGCAGTCAGAAAGGAGAGGATAGTGAGGACCCACCATCTTGAGTACTGAAATGATGTTAAACCAAAAACAAGATCTGTTCACAGTTACAGAAAATAAAGCTTGAGTTGGAGAAAGCCCTCAAATTTCTTTACCTCTCTTGGATGATTTTTGTTCTTCTAACAGAACAGATCTATGTATCAGAAGACAATCTCTTTGTGTTGGCCAACCACGATGGGGCCAGATGGTCTCCTTTTCAAAGTTAATACACACAGGTGCCCTTTTATCTCAAGGTTGATGAAATGATGCACATCTCACACTCCCTTCCTCTCACTGAATCTTCCCACCTGTTTTCATTCCTCATGAACAAATTCCTGGCCCTCAACATAGTTGCCTCAGAGCCCAACAGTCCCAACATAGTCAGCCACCACCTTAGCATTAATGGTACCTCACTGAGAGTCACTAGCAACAGAAATCTCTCTCTGCCAAAGTCATCAAAAGATGTCTTTGGGAAGGTCATGGTTATCCATATTAATAAAGGTTAGAGAGGAGTTCAAACATGAGTACAAGGATCTGCCATCCCTGTGATACACTCTTTACACAGCTTTGCTCTCATCAGGGTAACCAATCCCTAAGCTTCCTCATCAAAAGAAGCAAAACTTCCTATTACTCCAATAAGGCAAAACTATATATGCATAATTAGTTCTAACTTGTGATTCACAGAGAGATAGGTGTGAAGTCCAAGTCCATTGTTTACTAGCTCTGTTACCTAGGGCAACTTAGCTGAATTTTGGGGCCTCAGTTTATTCATTGGTACAACAGGGATAGTGCTACCTCTATCATCGGGTTATGGGGAGAATTAAATGATAAAAGAAACACCCAGCACACAATCAGTGTTCAAGGCGGCAGCTATTAATAATGTCATGGATCTTAGAATCTAGCGTAGGCAACCATTCAGCTGGTTTCCTTCTAGCAGGGTCTTAATGACTGCTCTTAGTCTGTAAGAAAGCTTATGCTGAGTTTTTTTTTTTTTTTAATTGCTTCCGCTTTATGTTTTGGTTTCTTAGCCACGAGGCATGTGGGATCTTAGCTCCCTGGATGCTAAGGGATCCTTAGCAAGATTGAACCTGCACCCCCTGCATTGGAAGGTGAAGTCTTAACCACTGGTCTACCAGAGGAATCCCTATGCTGAGTTTTATCATCAAGGTTGAGGTTGGAAACAAAAGGTCAATGGGCCAGGGTAGGGGGTTGAGCCTTCCTCCAGGCTCTGATGAGACAAGATTTCCAGACTATGATCTGTAATGTATGTGCTCACAGTATAGGCCTTGAGAACTTAAAAACAAAGATAGAAAGACCTGGGAATCCTGGGAAGAGATAGGCATGTGCCCACCAGCATTCCCTGTAAAACATCAAGTGCTCAGAGCCCTGATGGCAGGACTGGGGTTCTAGCGACTCAGAAGCTATGGAAGAGACAGTGCAGGTTGCCCAGGACACATTGCAGGAAGCAATGGCCCCAGAATATCTACTCACTTTGGTTTCTGCCACTCCTCCTTCCTGCTTTCCCTTCCAGGGTTGGAATCTGTTCTGACTTTGCATAGCTCCTCAACTTCAGCTCTGTTGGAACCTTCACACACCCAAATCCTCCCCAGCATGTGCTTGCAGAGGGCAGTCACTATCCTGGCCCTAGGTCCTTAAAGCACACCGGCTTTGTGGTATAGCCGATTTCTTCAACAGGAGGAACAGGATCTCTGAAGGCAGCTCATTTCACGTACAGATAGTTCTGAGTATACAGTTTTAGACTGCAGATTCACAATTCAGAATCTACTTCTCTTAACTTCTACTTCCAAGTTCTAGTTCTAAGACTAATGAATTTTTAAAAGATGAAAGTCTTTGCATGATAAAATACACTGTGTGCTAAGTTGCTTCAGTTGTCCCCAACTCTTTGAGACCCTATGGACAACAGCCCGTCAGACTCTTCTATCCATGGAATTCTCCAGGCTAGAATACTGGAGTGGGTTGCCATGCTCTCCTCGAGGGGATCTTCCCAACTAAGGGATCAAAACTGCATGTCCTGCATGGCAGAGAGATTCTTTACCACTGAGCCACCCGGGAAGCTCCTATGATAAAATATCCTCTCAGTTAATTTATGTCATAATCAGTTCACATCAGTTCAGTCGCTCAGTCGTGTCCGACTCTGCAACCCCGTGAATCTCAGCACGCCAGGCCTCCCTGTCCATCACCAACTCTCGGAGTTCACTCAGGCTCATGTCCATTGAGTCCGTGATGCCATCCAACCATCTCACCCTCTGTCCTCCCCTTCTCCTCCTGCCCTCAATCCCTCCCAGCATCAGAGTCTTTTCCAATGAGTCAGCTCTTCGCATGAGGTGGCCAAAGTACTGGAGTTTCAGCTTTAGCATCATTCCTTCCAAAGAACACCCAGGGCTGATCTCCTTCAGAATGGACTGGTTGGATCTCCTTGTAGTCCAAGGGACTCTCAAGACTCTTCTCCAACACCACAGTTCAAAAGCATCAATTCTTCGGTGCTCAGCCTTCTTTATAGTCCAACTCTCACATCCATACATGACCACTGGAAAAACCATAGCTTTGACTAGACAGACCTTAGTCAGCAAAGTAATGTCTCTGCTTTTGAATATGCTATCTAGGTTGGTCATAACTTTCCTTCCAAGGAGTAAGCGTCTTTTAATTTCATGGCTGCAATCACCATCTGTAGTGATTTTGGAGCCCCCCAAAATAAAGTCTGACACTGTTTCCACTGTTTCTCCATCTATTTCCCATGAAGTGATGGGACCAGATGCCATGATCTTCATTTTCTGAATGTTGAGCTCTAAGCCAACATTTTCACTCTCCTCTTTCACTTTCATCACGAGGCTTTTGAGTTCCTCTTCACTTTCTGCCATAAGGGTGGTGTCATCTGCATATCTGAGGTTATTGATATTTCTCCCGGCAATCTTGACTCCAGCTTGTGCTTCTTCCAGCCCAGTGTTTCTCATGATGTACTCTGCATAGAAGTTAAATAAGCAGGGTGACAATATACAGCCTTGACATACTCCTTTTCCTATTTGGAACCAGTCTGTTGTTCCATATCCAGTTCTAACTGCTGCTTCCTGACCTGCATACAGGTTTCTCAAGAGGCAGGTCAGGTGGTCTGTTATGCCCATCTCTTTCAGAATTTTCCACAGTTTCTTGTGATCCACACAGCCAAAGGCTTTGGCATAGTCAATAAAGCAGAAATAGATGGTTTTCTGGAACTCTCTTGCTTTTTCCATGATGCAGCAGATGTTGGCAATTTGATCTCTGGTTCCTCTGCCTTTTCTAAAACCAGCTTGAACATCTGGAAGTTCACAGTTCATATATTGCTGAAGCCTAGCTTGGAGAATGTTGAGCATTACTTTAATAGCCTGTGAGATGAGTGCAATTGTGCGACAGTTTGAGCATTCTGTGGCATTGCCTTTCTTTGGAATTGGAATGAAAACTGACCTTTTCCAGTCCTGTGGCCACTGCTGAGTTTTCCAAATTTGCTGGCATATTGAGTGCAGCACTTTCACAGCATCATCTTTCAGGATTTGAAATAGTCACAGCTAATAGTTATTGCAGGCCAGCCATGAGTCACACCTTACAGGCAGGAAAGTACCATACAGTATTTCCTGAACTTTCTAGACCTTAATACCATCTGGAGTACCTGCTATATACATCGCTCCCCAGACGCCAGGCCAACTAGACTGAATCAGTGAGCCCCAGGTGACTAAGATCACACAACCTGGAGGCAAGTGGCCTAATGGATCAAGTGTGCAAACCTGGGTCCACTACATGATTGTATCATTTACTCACTGTGTGACCTTAGGCAATGTATTAGCCTCTCTGAACCTTAGTCATGTATCTGTGACTTCAGAATGATGACAACACCTATCTTCAGGGTATGCCATAAACCACTTAGCAGAAAGCCTATAGATAGTGATCACTAATCCTGATATGGCTCACTGATCCATAACAACTCTCTTATTTTTGCTCAGTGCTACACAATTCAAAATTAAAATGCCCAAAACAAGGGAACATTTCATGCAAAAATGGGCTCGATAAAGGACAGAAATGGTAGGGACCTAACAGAAGCAGAAGATATTAAGAAGAGGTGGCAAGAATACACAGAAGAACTGTACAAAGAAGATCTTCATGACCCAGACAATCATGATAGTGTGATCACTCACCTAGAGCCAGACATTCTGGAATGTGAAGTCAAGTGGGCCTTAGGAAGCATCACTATGAACAAAGCTAGTGGAGGTGATGGAATTCCAGCTGAGCTATTTCAAATCCTGAAAGATGATGCTGTGAAAGTGCTGCACTCAATATGCCAGCAAATATGGAAAACTCAGCAGTGGCCACAGGACTGGAAAAGGTCAGTTTTCATTCCAATCCCAAAGAAAGACAATACCAAAGAATGCTCAAACTATCGCACAATTGCACTCATCACACACGCTAGCAAAGTAATGCTCAAAATTCTCCAAGCCAGGCTCCAACAATACATGAGCTGTGAAATTCCAGATGTTCAAGCTGGTTTTAAAAAAGGCAGAGGAACCAGAGATCAAATTGCCAACATCTGCTGCATCATGGAAAAAGCAACAGAGTTTCCAGAAAAACATCTACTTCTGCTTTATTGACTATGCCAAAGCCTTTGACTGTGTGGATCACAAGAAACTGTGGAAAATTCTGAAAGAGATGGGCATAACAGACCACCTGACCTGCCTCTTGAGAAACCTGTATGCAGGTCAGGAAGCAGCAGTTAGAACTGGACATGGAACAACAGACTGGTTCCAAATAGGAAAAGGAGTATGTCAAGGCTGTATATTGTCACCCTGCTTATTTAACTTCTATGCAGAGTACATCATGAGAAACACTGGGCTGGAAGAAGCACAAGCTGGAGTCAAGATTGCCGGGAGAAATATCAATAACCTCAGATATGCAGATGACACCACCCTTATGGCAGAAAGTGAAGAGGAACTCAAAAGCCTCGTGATGAAAGTGAAAGAGGAGAGTGAAAATGTTGGCTTAGAGCTCAACATTCAGAAAATGAAGATCATGGCATCTGGTCCCATCACTTCATGGGAAATAGATGGAGAAACAGTGGAAACAGTGTCAGACTTTATTTTGGGGGGCTCCAAAATCACTGCAGATGGTGATTGCAGCCATGAAATTAAAAGACGCTTACTCCTTGGAAGGAAAGTTATGACCAACCTAGATAGCATATTCAAAAGCAGAGACGTTACTTTGCCAACAAAGGTTCATCTAGTCAAAGATATGGTTCTTCCAGTGGTCATGTATGGGTGTGAGAGTTGGACTATAAAGAAAGCTGAGCACCGAAGAATTGATGCTTTTGAACTGTGGTGTTGGAGAATACTCCTGAGAGTCCCTTGGACTGCAAGGAGATCCAAGCAGTCCATCCTAAAAGAGACCAGTCCTGGGTGTTCATTGGAAAGACTGATGTTGAAGCTGAAACTCCAATACTTTGGCCACCTGATGCAAAGAGCTGACTCATTTGAAAAGACCCTGAAGAAAGACCCTGGGAAAAATTGAGCGCAGGAGGAGAAGGGGACAACAGAGGATGAGATGGTTGGATGGCATCATCTACTTGATGGACATGGGTTTGGGTGGACTCTCGGAGTTGGTGATGGACAGGGAGGCCTGGCGTGCTGCGGTTCATGGGGTCGCAGAGAGTCGGACACGACTGAGTGACTGAACTGAAGACAAGGATTTATTTAAACTCAGATCTGACCATGTCCAAAGTCTAAGTGCCTTCAAGCAGCAGTTGGAGAAGGCAGAATTAAATGGGCATGAGGCCCAGTGGCACAGAATGGCCTACATATCCAGGTCCTAGCTCCAAATTCACTCAGACTCAGCTCACATTGCATCCTCAGGCGCCACCATGGGGCAGAAGCCCTGGCCAGCAGGATGCCCCCAGCACCACAGTTAAGGAAAGAAAGGTTACCCCGAACTTTCTCCTGCCTCTGCTTCTGTTCCTCCCCTACATGCTGCCCACCTCCCCTTCCTTTTGGGAATATTCAGAATGCCCAATTTTTCTCCCTGTGTGCACCCAGCTTCCTGGGAGAAAGGCTGGGGAGAGTTTGAGACTGCAGGCTGGGTGCTTTGCTCCCCAACTGTGAGGCTTCACTTCATTCCTCTGGGACCCTCTCTTTCTGCAGTGGGGCCCATTTTTAGGAATGCTCCTAGCACACAATCTGGCTCACCTGTCAATGAATCAAGAGCCCCACAGCTTTAGCCTATCACTTCTCTTTCTCTAAAGTCCCTGGGATTTTCAGTTAGTGGGGCCACCTATAACTCACATTTAATAGTTTAATTGATAAGCACTCATTCATTTGTTCACACAAATATATCACCCAAGTACAGGTGATATAGAAATAAATAGGGTCCAGTCCCTATTCCTGAGGCCTTAGAGAAAGGGGAAGACCCATAAACTGAAAGGTGGAAAGATCATGTATGGTATCAAGAACTAAGGGCTGGGGGTGGTGCCAACTCAGAAGTCAGAAGTCAGAAAAGGTAATGTTCACTCTGGGTTTTGAAGGATGACTAGGAGTTTACCAGGCAGAAGAAGGTACGCCCAACAGCAGGGGGAAAAAACAGTGCAAAGGCTGAGTCATGAAAGTGGGCCTGTTTTACTTAAGAAATACTAAGCTGTTACGGGTAAAGGTATGACAGCTGCAGAATAAGAAACGGGGCTCAACAGGATTATCTGCTCAGACATTAAGGAGGTTTTCCAAGCAAGCAAGTGATGTTGCTAGATTATTTTCTCTAAACTCAGAGTTGAGCTCCTGGCATGGTAGAGCATGAAGAGGAGTCATTTCGGCTGACAGAGGGGAAGGAGCCAGAGCCATTTATCCTCAGCCCTAGACCGGCCTGCAGCCCCACCATCTACTCCACCAAACCTTGACCCAACTGACACTGAACTCTAGTCAAGTCCCCGCTTACAGAGTGATGACAAGCTGCAGAATGAGAGACACAGGGGCTGGGACCAACTGTAGGAACAAACCAAAGGAAAGAGGAGGAATTATGTCGTGTCTGGTGGCTCATGGTGTCCTCAAAGCCAGATGACTCTGGATTAGAATCCCATCTCCATTCTTTACTACTTACACGACCTTGTGTAATTCATTCTACCTCTCAGAGGCTGTTTTCTCATCCTTTACACAGAGCTAACAAGCTCTACCTCAAAGATTTGTTCTAAAGATTAAAACTACATCACTTATTTCAAGTGGCCAGCATAGCATCCACTGTAAAATGGTTCTCTAAATATTACTAAACTGATTTTAATATGTTCATTTTGTCTTAGAGCGGAGGAGGCCACCAGACTAAAGGACGTTCAAAGAAAGGCGGGTCCCCCTGAAGCGCCAGGATGGAGTCAGCCCCATGAGACACTCACTAGGCAGTTGTGAACTCCTAGGTGAGACCCTGATCCACCCCTTCCAAGTTTCTCTCCACCCTCTGTGGCTGTTTGCAGTTTCTGTAGGACAGGATCACATTTCCCACCTGAGCCCCTGGGCCTAGGAGCGCTGGGGGCCTTGCAGCCCCGGACTTTTCAGAGGGCTCATATGACAACCTGGCAAGGCGCAGCCATTCCCAACAAAGGCATTAATAATACATGCCTTTTTCCACAAACTCTGGCAAACAGTCTAAAGTGACAAGTGAAAACATTGAGTCCAAATTCTCACTGGGGCTGAGGAGGCCAAAATAACTTGCCTATCAGGGCTAAATCATGGGGCTGAGTCACAGTTCTGCTCAGGGGTGGTGGCCAAATGAAATGGCTGATGATAAAGCTAAGAACTGAAGCAAAACCATGTTCCTTGAGGAATAAACTGCCTGTATGGCCTCTGAATGATTCAAGTGGAAAGTTTCCTCAACCCAGAGGCACAGAGAAAGGAGGCCATGAGACATATTGGTTGAGGAATGAATTTAGCTGTGGACAGCATCTCAGCAACAGCCCAAAACACAGCAGCTACCACAGGCGGCCCAGAGACCCTGAGGCCGGAGACCTGAGGAAGCACAGGCTGATCCCCTGCAGGAGCAAGAGGACAAATAGAGTAGGTTTCAGTAGGATTTTTGCCTCCTTGTTTGTACCATTGTTTTGCTGTTGTTATAGTTCAGTCGTTAAGTTGCATCCGACTCTTTTGTGACCCCATGGACTGTAGCCCACCAGGCTCCTCTTGTCCATGGAAATTTACAGGCAAGAATACCAAAGCAGCATGTCATTTCCTTCTCCAGGAGATCTTTCTGACTCAGGGATCGAACCTTTGTCTCCCACATCACAGGCAGATTCTTTACCACGGAGCCACCAGGGAAGCCCTTGGTTGCACCATATCAGCACCAAACCAGTGCCTGGCTTCCAGGCACTCAGTTGTATGAATAAAGAAATACATAGTGGGTATCAGGCAGCATGAGTTAGTAACTATGCAAATCTAAGCCAGCCCCTTATCCTCCTGAACCTCAATCTTCTCATCAAGAAAATGGGACAATGACAACTACTTAGAAAGGTTCTTATAAGAATAATGAATGGAATAGCCCCTAAAAGAATGCTCAGTAGCAGGCACTTTAGAAATGAACTCAGAATTAGCCCTCCGTCTTCCAACAGTCCTTGAGTATCAGCTGTTGCCAATTCTCACTGGTAGAGGAGGGAGAAGGAGATCAGGAGGAACAGTGAAAAGTGAAGATAGAGCAACTAAAGGTCACACATCAAAGGGAGATAAAGACCCCTATGGTCAGCCCTCCATGTGTGGCCCTAGACAAGTCACATATTTCTCTGGGTCTCAGAATTCTCTGATAAGAAGTGGGGCTATATCTAAGCAGTGGTCTTCACGTTGTGCTCCAGGAAGCCTAGAGAATCTGTAAAGACCTTAAGGGGCTGTCCTGCAGTAAGGAGGAAGTAGACAGCCAGGCCCCCAGGCAGCTTCAGGAAGCTTCCTACCGAAGGAGATCTTCTGAAGAAACAGTTCCACCCTTGGTCCTTAACTTTCTGAAAGCTAATGCTTTCTCCTAAGTTGCTGGCATCCTTCCAACCACCAGTTTTCTGCAGGAACCTGGTCTAGGACCCTCGCTCTCAGGGTTATGCAACGCAAGGTTCGCAGGCAGGGCCTCCTTAAATTTTGTGCCCAAGCGACCTCACTCACCTTGAGTACCAGCCCTGAGTCCCCAGCCCTTCTTCAGTGTCTGCACTCACTCACCTCGTTGACTTCTGGCACTTCCCTCCATGGAAATCTCTCACTACTACCTTCAATGGCACTATCTTCCACCAGGATAAGTGTTCCACTTCTTTCTGGTTCCTCTCCTTCCGCCTGGGCAGGAGGAGTAGGACAAGGAGAGGCAAGGAGGGGAGAGAAAAGCACACCAGGCAAAGGGAAAGCATGACAGGGAGGAGGCTGTGGAGCCTGGCTTTGGAACAGGCTGAATCTGAGAGGCTGGTTGAAGTACAAAAGGCAGATGGGTAAGGCAGGTATGGACCCTAAGAGAAGTTGGGACAGAGAGGTTTTCTACCCTACCTGGCAGAATCTTCTCTCCCATCCACTTCTTCTTTCCTTGCCCCACTTCCCCTGTTCACACCAAGTCCACATCCCCTAACATTAGGATACTTACGAACCTCCTAACCCATGCCCACTTCTTATCCCTCAGATCACACGAGATTACTCTCCCAAGCCCGGCTCTGAATAGTCACGCCCCCTCCTTGGAGACTTGAAATAGCATCTTCCCTGTTTGCTCCAGCCAGTCCAAATTCCTCAGTCTAGTATCCACACCTCCCACCTTGCCCCCAATCTCCACCCCACTGTATGCAGATGCGCTCCTAGGCTGTTGGCCACCCGAACAACCAAGCATCCCTGACTTTCCTGGCACTCTTTTCCTCCTCTGGTACACCTCACCACTCACCCCAAGTCCACCTGTGGAATCTCCACACTGCAAACAGCACCCCCAATCTCCTCTCTTCCCAGATCCTGCAACCACTCTTGCCCAAGCTTACAACTGTGTGCAGATATTGCAGAGTATGCTTCCCTCCAGCTTAGTCAGTAATTTCAGTGCAATCAGCAGGTATTGCAAAAGCATGGCCCTTGCCTCATCAATTAGGAGCCACAAGATAGAAAACTATCACCTGCCCTGCAGCAGCCACAGGTAACCTATAACCTGCAGGCTATTATCTAGTCGCTAAGTCCTGTCCAACTCTGTGAGACTCCATGGACTGTAGCCCACCAGGCTCCCCTGGCTATAGGATTTCCCAGACAAGAATATACTGGAGTAGGTTGCCATTTCCTTCTCCGGGGGTCTTCCTGAACCAGGAATCAAACCTACATCTCCTGCATTGCCAGGAAGATTCTTTACTGTCTGAGTTGCCAAGGAAGCCCAACCTGCAGGTAGATCACATCTAACAATGTATCTTCAACGGAAGCTTGTCAGCCTCCGTCTCCGCTTGTTTCTCTCTCTATTGCCTTTTGCACCTAGCCCAGCTGTGGTCTCCAGCAGGCTCTCAGTAAGTACTAACTGAATTAATTAAGGAGATCCTTCTACAGGGAGCACAGAACTAATTCCACAAAAAATAATTAAGAATCTATTTCCATGAAAAATAATTTCTTGATTTTTCCATTTGAAGATGACCCAACCGATGACGGAAATGTTCTAAAAGTGGATTTTAGTGATGGTTGTGCAACCCAGTAAATTTACCACAAATCACTGAATTTATACTTAAAGCAAGTTAACTTCAGGGAATACAAATCCTATCTCAATAAAGATGGTTTTTAAAAACCCTGTGTGATGAATAACTCTACCATGGTAGCTCACTGTGTTTGGTTGAGTAATAAGTTGGCTGAGTCATGAGAACATTCAGAAACAAAGAAACAACAGAAAATGATGACCCACCCCTGTGAGGTGTGACCCTGAGCTTAGTCTCCATCCCCATGGGACCAGCAGCAGCTGTAATGGTTAGGGGTGAGTAACCTCACGAAACAGCCTGGGTTGTTGGGGTGGGAGTGCACTAGGATGACCATGCACTGGGTCAGTCTACAGTCAGGACACAGCAGAAAGTGAACTGACCCTGCAGAACGTTCCACAAGGTCCTTTGCAGTAGACCAAGGCTAAGGAAGAAGACTCCAAACAGAATCACTTCCCCAAGGAGGCATCCTCCGGCCTCAGACTGGTTAACTCACCCAGCACCACAGAATTTCCTTTAAAGAAATCCACAGTCCATGCGTATACACTTGGTTGTGTTATTAATCAACTCATATTTCTCTCTGTAGACCACATGCTGTATGAGGTCAAGGACTGTAGCTCTAGGGCCCACGGTGCCTAGTACAGAAGCAAGCACACCTTACATTCTTATTCTTAAAGTTGATTGAATGCTGATTGAGTGAATGGACACTCATCTTTGATTAAAGTGGGACAAGGTATACAGACACCTCTTTCAGTGCAGTACTGCCATGCAGCTGAGTATTCATAATTCTTAAGGGCCTCTGTAGAGGAGAGGGAACCAGCATTCTCTAGGGTAAGTCACTATACCACCCCTACTTATCCTTCCCAATCTACCCACTAGGTACGGTTACTGACCTGTTTACAGGTAAGGAATCTGAGGCTCTGCATCTGTCAGTTTGTCATGGGAATTAAATCAGAAAATATACACAAAGCACTTGTTATCCAGTATGACTGCTGTGTAATTCTTAGCTACCGTTATTATTTTTCCCAGCACACTGAAGCCGCCTCTCTACCCATAAGTAAAAAGAAGAGACGATCCCAAGCACAGAGAGGGCCTGAGGCCATGGCAGCCTCCCTTGGCACCTCAGACCTCCAAACACTGAGAAAAGTCATCCAGAGTCAGATCCAAAGGTTTCATCTCAGCTGCCAGGAAGTACATATTCTGGCATATGGGGACCAAGGAAGGAAGGGGTGGAGGAGAACTTACCCCAGAGCCTACTAAAAAATCAGCACAGGTTGTTTGCTCATCTGTGGAAAACAATAAAAAAGAAAAAAAAAACCTTCCTGAAAAAAACACCCAAGTCTATAAACTATCCCTTTCCTAGCGCCACCCAGGACAATGAAGAAAGATCCCACAGCCAGGTAACTGGATCAGAAAACAAGTGAAGCCAGACTTCCAAGGCAGCTCCAGAAATGGTGGGAGGGAGCAGTCAGCTTCCTTTTGCTTCTCACATTTAAAAAGTACAGGCTGGGGTAGAGATTATCATAGCCGACCCGAGAGCAGAAAGGGAAAGAGTTACACAACCAGCCACTAGAGAAACACAGATGAAGACCACAATGAGCTACCACTGCACACCTATTAGAACAACTGACATTAAAAAGAAGACACCCCCTAACTATTCTCCCATCCTTCCCTGCCACTCCCTCCCTTGGCAATCCTGCGAGAAGCCTGCGAGTTTCTTTCTGTTTTCTAAGTTCATTTGTATCATTTCTTTTTGGATTCCACATATAAGGGCTGTCATATGATACTGCTCTTTCTCTGTCTGATTTACTTCATTCAGTAGGGAGTTGGGGATGGACAAGTACACACTGCTATATTTAAAACAGATAATCAACAAGGACTTACTGTATAGTACACGGAACTCTGCTCAGTATCACATGGCAGCCTGGATGGGAGGGGACTTGGAGAGAAAATGCATACATGTATATGTATGACTGAGTCCCTTTACTGACCACCTGAAACTGTCACATTGCTAACTGGCTATACTCCAATGTAAAATAAAAAGCTTTTTTTTCTTAATTTTTGAAGAAATGTTTGTGTTCAAATTGATGAATTAGAGTGCTTTTTTTCCAATGAAAAATAAAATAAATAAAAAAGGATGCTGCAAATGCTGATGAGGAGGTGGAAAAGTAGATCTTTCCTACATTGCTGGTGGGGACAGAAAACCATACAGTCACTCTAGAAAATAGTTAGGCAGTTTCTGAAAAAATTAAAAACACACTTGCCATTCAACCCAGCAATTGCCCTCCTGAGCATTTATCCTGGAAAAATACACACACACACACAAATTAGGGGGTTTCTTTTTTTTGAAAAATAAAATTTGATGTTCATATAAAAACTTGTGTGAAATTGCTCACAGCAGTTGAATTTGTTATAGTCAAAAACTAGAAACAACCCAAATGTCCTTCAATGGGTCAATAGTGAAACTGATACATTCATACAATGGAATAACACCCATCATAAAAAAAAAAAAAAAAAAAGAGCTAACTATTGGTACTCTCAACAACCCGGAGGGAACTGAAGTACATTCTGATGAGTGAAAACAAGCCAGTCTCAGAAGGTTGCATATTATTATGACTCTATTTACAGAACACTACGAAAATGACAAAATTATAGGGATGAGAAAAGCGAGAAAGGGCCAATCCAGCATGACAATGAATGGGTGGCATGAGGGAGACCTCTGTGTGGAAGGATAGTTGATTGCACCTTGATTGCGGTGGTGGCTCCACTAATCTAAACATGTGAGAAAATGAGACATTGTTCCACGCACAGCTGTACCCAAACTCAGATTCCTGGTTTTGATACTGTACTATAATTGTGTAAGATGAAACCAGGGGAAGAAACCAAAGGATACACTAGACCTCTCTGTACTATCTTTGCAACTACAACTGAACCTATAATTGTTTCAAAATTAAAAGTTATAAATAAATAAAAGAGGTGCACAGCCAGTAGGAGGGCATCTGGGATTCCAGCCCACACCACATCCTTCCACTCGCCAAATCCCAGAGCTCCAATCAAATGACTTACAACTGGGCATGTACCATGATGTTGCATATTTCCATGCCTTTGCACATACAAATTCCTACCTATACTGCCCTTCCCCTGCCTAGCTAACGTATAATTTCCTTTATGTCCCAATTCACATACCTTTACCTACTAAAAGACTCCCTGACTTTGCATCCTAAGATTACTGATCTTCCTTTGTACTCTGAGCACAGCCCTGTTCAACTGAATTGTAATTGCTAATGTGTTACTGCTTCCCACCAAAAGCAAGTCACAGAATTAGAAAATATATTTGCAGAGTCTCCAATTTAAAAAACTGGTCTGTAGAATATATAAAGAACTTTTACAATCCAATCATAAGAAGACAGTCCAATTTCATTTAATGAACAAAAGATATGAATAGCTGCTGCTGCTGCCAAGTTGCTTCAGTCGTGTCCGACTCTGTGCGACCCTATAGCCGGCAGCCCACCAGGCTCCTCTGTCCCTGGGATTCTCCAGGCAAGAACACTGGAGTGGGTTGCCATTTCCTTCTCCAATGCATGAAAGTGAAAAGTGAAAGTGAAGTTGCTCAGTTTAGTCTGACTCTTCACAACCCCATAGACTGCAGCCTACCAGGCTCCTCCATCCATGGGATTTTCCAGGCAAGAGTACTGGAGTGGGTTGCCACTGCCTTCTTCGAGATCTGAATAGACATTTCACCAAAGTAAATATGCAGATGCTAAATAAGCACATGAAAAAATAGTCAACATCATTAATCTTCAAAGAAATCCACATAAAACCATGAGATATCACCACAAACCTCTTCAGTTCAATTTAGTTCAGTTCAGTCGCTCAGTCATGTCTGACTCTTTGCGACCCCATGAATCACAGCACGCCAGGCCTCCTTGTCCATCACTAACTCCCGGAGTTCACTCAGATTCACATCCATCGAGTCAGTGATGCCATCCAACCATCTCACCCTCTGTCATCCCCCTCTCCTCCTGCCCCCAATCCCTCCCAGCATCAGAGTCTTTTCCAATGAGTCAACTCTTCACATGAGGTGGCCAAAGTACTGGAGTTTCAGCTTTAGCATCATTCCCTCCAAAGAAATCCCAGGACTGATCTTCAGAATGGACTGGTTGGATCTCCTTGCAGTCCAAGGGACTCTCAAGAGTCTTCTCCAACACCACAGTTCAAAAGCATCAATTCTTCGGCGCTCAGTCCAACTCTCACATCCATACATGACCACAGGAAAAACCATAGCTTTGACTAGACGGACCTTAGTCAGCAAAGTAATGTCTCTGCTTTTGAATATGCTATCTAGGTTGGTCATAACTTTTCTTCCAAGGAGTAAGTGTCTTTTAATTTCATGGCTGCAGTCACCATCTGCAGTGATTTTGGAGCCCCCCAAAATAAAGTCTGACACTGTTTCCACTGTTTCCCCATCTATTTCCCATGAAGTGATAGGACCAGATGCTATGATCTTCGTTTTCTGAATGCTGAGCTTTAAGCCAACTTTTTCACTCTCCACTTTCACTTTCATCCGGAGGCTTTTGAGTTCCTCTTCACTTTCTGCCATAAGGGTGGTGTCATCTGCATATCTGAAGTAACTGATATTTCTCCCTGCAATCTTGACTCCAACTTATGCTTCTTCCAGCCCAGCATTTCTCATGATGTACTCTGCATATAAGTTAAATAAGCAGGGTGACAATATACAGCCTTGACATACTCCTTTTCCTATTTGGAACCAGTCTGTTGTTCCAGGCAACACTTAGTGCAGCCGAGAGGAGCTACCCCACGTCCGAGGTCAGGGGCAGCGACCGAGAGTGACTAAAATTAAAAAGACTGACCACATCGAGTGCTGACAAGGAAGTGGAGCACTTGGAACGTTCATACATTGCTCGTGGGCATACTAACTAGTGCAACTGCTTTAGAAAAGTTTGGCAGCTCCTAAGCTAAACATATACCTTCCATATGACCCAGACATATTACTCCTAGGTATTCATCCAAAAAGAATGCATGCTGCTGCTGCTGCTAAGTCGCTTCAGTCATGTCCGACTCTGCGACCCCATAGACGGCAGCCCACCAGGCTCCCCCGTCCCTGGGATTCTCCAGGCAAGAACACTGGAGTGGGTTGCCATTTCCTTCTCCAATGCATGAAAGTGAAAAGAGAAAGTGAAGGTGCTCAGTCATGTCTGACTCTTTGTGACCCTATGGACTGCAGCCTACTAGGCTCCTCTATCCATGGGATTTTCCAGGCAAGAGTACTGGAGTGGGTTGCCATTGCCTTCTCTGAAAGAGTGCATAACCCGCCACAAAAATTGTTTCACAAATGCTTCTAGTGGCTTTTTTCCCCAAAACAACTTGTTACTGAGATATAGTTGAGTTACAATGTTGTATTAGTTTCAGGTGTACAGCAAAGTGATTCAGTTATATACACATATCTTCTTTAGATTCTTTTCCATTATAGGTTATTACAATATACTGAATATAGGTCCTTATTGTTTATCTATTATATATATAGTAGTTTGTATCTGCTAATCTCAAACTCCTATTTAATAACTCCCTACACCCTTTTCCCCTTGGTAACCATAAATTTGTTTTCTGTGAGTCTACGTTGTAAATAAGTTCATTTGCATCATTTTTGGGGGGATATCATATGATATTTCTCTGCTTGACTTATTTCACTTAGTATGATAATCTCTAGATCCATCCATGTCACTGCAATTATACATATGGGCTTTAACAGCCAAAAATTGATAACAACCCCCAAACTCTGTCAACAGATGAATGGATAAACAAATCTTGGTATTTCCACACACTGGGATACTATTCAGCAATAAAGGAAAGAACTGCTGCTGCTGCTGCTGCTAAGTCACTTCAGTCATGTCCGACTCTGTGTGACCCCATAAACGGCAGCCCACCAAGCTCCCCCATCCCTGAGATTCTCCAGGCAAGAACACTGGAGTCAGTTGCCATTTCTTTCTCCAATGCATGAAAGTGAAAAGTGAAAGTGAAAGTGAAGTCGTGCCCACCAGGCTCCACTGTCCATGGGATTTTCCAGGCAAGAATGCTGGAGTGGGGTGCCACTGCCTTCTCCTAAGGAAAGAACTACTGATGCACAAGCACAGTGAATACTTCTGCTGAGTGTTAGATGAAAATATGCTGTATTATGCAATTTTTGTAAAGTTCTAAAAAATGCAAACCAATCTACAGCAATAAAGCAGATTAGTGGTTGTCTAGGGATGGGAGGCAGGACACAGAGGGGGCAGAAGGGAAGGATTAGGTGAAGGAAGAAACTTGGGAGGATAACGGTTATGTTCACGATCTTTGTGGAAAATTTCGTAAGTTTATGCATATGTCAAAACTCACTAAGTTTTGAGACTTGAATATATGCAGGTTTTTGTCTCTCAATTATATCTCAATAAAGTTGCATGGGAAAAAAGTGATGGTTATCATCTAATAAGCCTAACCCTAACCCTTTCACCTTGTAGGCAGAGCATTATGAAAATAATCATTAATCTGGGCTTCCCTGGTGGCTCAGTGGTAAAGAATCTGCTTGCAATGCAGGAGACCCAGGTTCAATCTCTGGGTTGGGAAGATCCCCTGGAAAAGGAAATGGCAACCCACGCCAGTCTTCTTGCCTGGGAAAACCCATGGACAGAGGAGCTTGGCGGGCTACAGTCCATGGGGTCTCAGAGGAATCGGACATGACATAGAGACTAAGCAAGCAAAAGGAAAATATATATATAATTATTAACCTTCACTCAAGGTAGGTATTATTCAGCCCAGTTTTCAAACGAGGAAACTGAGAAAGACAAGGTAATCATGCAGCTACTGTGAAGCCTGGCTCAAACCTAAAGCAAGTGTCTCAAGCAGAAGCAGGGCACCTGACGCCACCATGAGCTCAATCAACGCCTTTCTCTACCCTTCCAAGTATATATATATACCTTAAAAGGTCTTCAGATAACATCTCAACTTGTTTCACTAACCTAGAAAGCCAAGCTCCTGATGAAGGAAGAGGACTTAACTCCAAGCGTACCAGAAAGGCATGTCAGATACAGAGGAAGGGCTGGGGGTGAGGGGCGGGGGGGGGGGGGGGGGGGGACGGGCAGAGCTGGCACCTGGAGGACACCCACCTGTGCCCCTGTCAGGTGCAGACAGGCTCAGTGAGCACATGGCCTCGGGAGCAGTACCCTCTCACAACCGGTATCCCTCCCTCCCCTGGAGCACACACCTCCTCAGCAACTACAACTGCTAACCACAGCTGTGGGACCAGGCTTCTTAAAATGAAAGTGTGAGACCAGATGGCCTCTACAGTCCTTTCTAATTTTGTAATTTTCCAAACTACAGTTCTACACAGTACTCTGATGCCCTGCCTTCTCCCCATCCCCTCTTGCAGGCTACTTAAAGGAGGTGGCGAAAAGGAGCCAGAAGGTTCAGAAAGCGAGGGAGGGGGCAGAGGTTGGGGTTCCATTATGCTAATTTAATTAGTTCTAATCTGCTGACAGCAGGGCCTGGAAGAAAGAGCTTTTGTTTAAGTTTCACATTTGGCAGGAAGTGCCCCTGCTCCTCTCTAACCCCAACCCCGACTCCTCCCCGCATCAGAGCTTGTAAATCCAAAGCTCTGATTTCAACCCTGGCTCTCACGTCCAGCAGCGCCCGGGCTTCCTTTTCACACTTCTCTTGATTTCTTGCTTTTTCCAGGAAGGAAATTTGCCCCAGATGTTGGTCCATAAATGGAGAGCTTTCATCGGCCCGTATGAAAGGGTGTCAGTAATTCACAGATTTCCCCAGAAGCAAGAGCCAAAAGGAGAAGTTCCAGCCAGTTTGTCTCCATCAATAAACCAAAGACTTACCAATCAATTAAAGCCCCTCCCCTCTAGGGGCCGGAAAACTTACAGCATGCAAAACATTTCATTTTCACTCTTATGGGACTCACTTTATGGGATAATAAGAACAGAAACTCATTCATTTGTTCAATTAATGATTATGGAGCACTTAGAGTTCACAGGGGAGGAAGCGGAGGGATACGCAAGTGAAGTGACCTGCCCTGTGCCTCCCAGCGTGGGGGCAGGAGTAGGGGCGGGGAGGTCCATCAGAATTTCCAAAGCAAAACGTCTCTGGTTTGCAGCCTTGGCTGATTTCAGTGATGTCAGTTTTCCCACTATAGCCAATTTCAAGTCGCCAACAATTTTTAACAAACAATTTGCAAAATTCCTGAATATTTAAAATCAGCTAAGGATAGCCTCCAGGAGAGAGGTGAGTTCTCCTATCTCCTGAGTATTCCCCCTGCCTCCCCACTCCGCCTCCACGCAGGAAGAGCCCACGTGCCCTGGAGGCCTAAAGAGTAATTTGAATGGCAACTACCTGAAGCTCTGTTAACAGGGGTAAGATTTCAGGCGTGTTTTCTTTTCTTCCTCGTCATTATTTCTCCACTGTACTTTTATAATCAGAACATATCTAGGTAATTTAAGTCATTTTTTAGGAAGCTTAATGGACTATTTTGCAATAACCTCTCCAGGTAATTTCTGTCACTATATTCCTTGCGGGGGGGGGGAGGGGGGATTGTTTCCTAAAAACAACTTCCCCAGCAGAACAGAGCTGGTGCACCAATTTTAAGCATTCCCTGAGCTTGGTGCAGTCTTACCTAAAGGATAAATTCATTCCCTTGGGAGTTCAAATTTCACCCGCAATTGAGAAAACACAACTTTCTGTTAAGAGTCCAGAAGACCTGCCCTAAAAAATCAAAACCTCTTAAGCCACCAAATGACCTTGCCCTTGATTGGGCTGAAATAGAAGCTGATGGTTTGAACCAGAAAGAAGTGGCCTTAATCTCCTGATCTTGAGAAGATTAAGTGTCCAACATCCCATCCCAGGATCCCAGGAGGCATTTTACCTTCTTGGTCCCCAGGCTAGGATTTGAGAGCTCTTACCTCAGCAATGGGACACAGGCCTTGCCCCAGGGCTTGGGCAGGCTCACGTGGGCCAGTTCATTTCCGCTGCAGTCTACAACTTCACTGCTTCTCTCTGGGTTGCTCTCTGCAAATCTCAGCACAATTCACTCTACACTGCCTGCAGGAAGGAAAAAAAAACAAAGCCAAGTTATCGGCTGAGCATCAGAGGCACACATGATAATACACACAGGAGGAAAAACACCCTTGCTCCTCCTATCCCTGGTCACTCCGCCCACTTCAGAACCCCTTGCAGAACTCCAGCCTCCTTCCCAGTGTTCAGCCTGGCCATCTGTTCACCCAGACCTACCCCTTCTGGAGCTGACCAATTTCAGAGTGAGCTGCTGATTAAGCAAAGCAAACTCTTCTACAATCACTTAATCCTCATGCTACTTGCTATTATTGGTAAGAAAAGCAAGAGTAAGAAAGCATTAGTTCTGGCCCTGAGTCTAATGTTTAGCTAAGGTTTGTGGACAACCGATTTCCATCAACAAATACATCCAACTGGCTCACAGTCTCCCTTTGACCTATAGTAAATTCTTTATAATGTTACAAATGTGAATTCAATTCCTAAACTTATTGGGGAACATTTTTAACTGAATCTAAAGTTTCAACCTAGTGTTGTTATTGTGCCTTGGTGGATAGTGTTTGTTTTTAAAGTAATTGTTGTTTTTCTTAGTGCCAAAGAAATGTATGTTTAATCTTGAAATTTTAAAAAATATAGCTATCAAAAGAAGGTAAAAAAGTTACCCTTTCTTGTCTAGCCAAGATAACTACAGATAACACATCTTTCCTGGTTTTATTTTGTTATCTGGATTTTTTACAAAGATCCAATGAAGTCATGGTTTAGTAATCATAGTAAAAGTGTATGCCTCTGTACCCAAAAGCTGAACAATTAAGTCATCTTCAGCTCTTTTTTTTTTTTTTGCAAATTACAGATTTGTTGTTGTTCAGTCGCTCAGTCATGTCCAACTCCTTGTGACCCCATGGACTGCAGCACACCAGGCTTTCCTGTCCTTCACCAACTCCCAAAGTATGCTCAAACTCATATCCATTGAGTCAGTGATGCCATCCAGCCGTCTCATCCTCTATCATCCCCTTCTCCTCCTGCCTTCAATCTTTCCCAGCATCAGAGTCTTTTCCGATGAGTCAGCTCTTCACATTAGGTAGCCAAAGTATTGGAGCTCCAGCTTCAGCATCAGTCCTGCCAATGAATATTCAGGGCTGATTTCCCTTAGGATTAACTGGTTTGATCTCCTTGCAGTCCAAGGGACTCTCAAGAGTCTTCTTCAACACCACAGCTCAAAAGCATCAATTCTTCAGCGTTCATCCTTCTTTATGGTCCAGTTCTTACATCCATACATGACCACTGGAAAAACCATAGCTTTGACTATATGGACCTTTGTCAGCAAAGTAATGTCTCTGCTTTTTAATACGCTATCTAGTTTTGTCATAGCTTTTCTTCCAAGGAGCAAGCGTCTTTTAATTTCATGGCTGCAGTCACCATCTGCAGTGATTTTGAAGCCCAGGAAAATAAAGTCTGTCACTGGTTTCCATTGTTTCCCAACTATTTGCCATGAAGTGATGGGACCACATGCCATGATATTCATTTTTTGAATTTTTTCAGTTTTAAGCCAACTTTTTCCTTCATCAAGAGGCTCTTTAGTTCCTCTTCCCTTTCAGCCATAAGGGTGGTGTCATCTGCATATCTGAGGTTATTGATATTTCTCCTTACAATCTTGTTTCCAGCTTGTGCTTCATCCAGTCCAGCACTTCGCACGACGTACTCGGCATAGACGTGAAATAAGCAGGGTGAAAATAAACTACTTTGACATACTCCTTTCCCAATTTTGAACCAGTCTGTTGTTCCATGTCTGGTTCTAACTGTTGCTTCTTGATCTGCATATAGGTTTCTCAGGAGGCATATAGGTGGCCTGGTATTCCCATCTCCTTAAAACTATGGGGGAATTCCACAGTTATTTCCATAAGACACAGTCTTAGAAGTCAAATTGCAGTGTCAAAGAGCTTCCAAATTTCTCAGGCTTTTGAAGAGTCTTGGCGGGCTCTCTGCAGAACTATCATACCACACAAACTCTCAAGAGTGGAGAATTCTGCCCATTCCTCTAACACTCCTCTCCTACCCCAGCCCCTCCCTCACCCACATTCTTGCTCACCACATGTAACATTTCTAGTGGAAACAAGTGTAGAGTTTGGGGGCACCTAGGTTTTTCATATTTCATACTCACACTCAGCTCAGGCCAAGGCTAAAACAAGAAGGATGAGAAAATGAGTTCCCCTAATCACTCATTGGAAAAGACTCTGATGCTGGGAGGGATTGGGGGCAGGAGGAGAAGGGGATGGCAGAGGATGAGATGACTGGATGGCAATACTGACTCGATGGACGTGAGTCTGAGTGAACTCCGGGAGTTGGTGATGGACAGGGAGGCCTGGCGTGCTGCGATTCATGAGGTCGCAAAGAGTCAGACACAACTGAGCAACTGAACTGAACTGAATCAAGCTCTGGGGAGGAAGGATGCATGAGTAAGAATTGGTAAAAAGGGAAAAAGTGAAAAATCCAATGAAGAGAGGAAAGGTAGTACACAAGGATATTGTCCAGAAGAAAGAGACCCTGAGATGCTAAGAGAAATAAGAGGAAGCACAGATGGAAGCACAGATGCTGGGAACTGACATCAGATGAAACTGAAGTTGAAGTGAGCCATTTGAGGGGGTGCAAATGTCAAAATCTCACAAAGATTCATGGCAGAACAGAGCAAACAACAAAGGAATCGGTGAGATAGAAAAACAAAAATTCACTTATGGCATCTGTGCACTTTGCTGCTGTCTGTAATTAATACCAACAAAACAACCAAGAGCCAGAATCACTGTGGGGAAAGTGAACCAGGCCAGGAAGAATTACTGCCTGCAAACACAGCTGAGCTGGTGGCTATCTGGGAGCCTGCCAGTAAGGAACCTTCTCCAGAAAACAGGAGCAAAGTGTCCCCAGGGCCAGAGAACCATGAAACTGCTTACCCACCTGCCTCATTTACATGAAGGAGGCCCCTATTCTCCATCTCTCTCTGGCCAGCCTCTCATAACTTGTCTTTTGCTCTAGGCCAAACCTTCAATGATAAATGGTTAATACACCATGTAGTCTGTCTAAAGAGACTGAATGGATTTCTGTGTCCCCGTGACCCAGGCAAAGACCAGCCCTGCTGTCTTTCCACCCCATGCACCGTGCACTCTGGCCACAGCAGTCGGCAGACTAGTGAGGAAATGTGAGGTCCCTTTATTGTTTTCTAAATCCTTTGGAAGATGGCTTGCAGACCTCCCATATTACTCAGATAGGCAAGTCATTCTACCTGCCTACCCTACTGCTACCCACTTACAACACTTGGGCCTCTGCTTACGGACAAAGGGTAGAACTTTGACTTTAAAGCAACTCACTATACTGTGGAGCAAAGATAAGTCTCTTCAACAAGTGGCACTGGGAATGTTGGACAGCCACGTTGATACAAATCAATGAAGTTAGACACACCCTCACACCATACATAAAAATAAACTCAAAATGGCTTAAAGACTTAAACGCAAGACATGACACCATAAAACTCCTAGAAGAGAACACAGGCAAAACATTCTCTTATATACACAGTACCAGCATTTTCTGAGGTCAGTCTTCCAAAGCAATAGAAAAAAAAAAAAAGCAAAGATAAACATATAGGACCTAATCAAACTTATATACTTTTGTACAGCAAAGAAAACCATAAATGAAAGGAAAAAACAACCTTCAGACTGGGAGAAAATATTTGCTAGTGATGTAACCAACAAGGGCTTAATTTCCAAATATACAAACAGTCCATACAACTCAATAACAAAACAACCCAAAAAAAATAAAACCACACTCACACAACCCAATCGAAAAGGCAGAAGACCTAAATAAACATTTCTCTAAAGAAGACATACAGGTGGCCAATGGGCACATGAAAAGATGTTCAACATTGCTAATTATTAGACAAATGCAAATCAAAACTACAATGAGGTATCACCTCACACCAGTCAAAATGGCCATCATCAAAAAGTCCACAAATAATGAATGCTGGAGAGGCTGTGGAGAAAAGGGGGCCCTCCTACACTGTGGGTGGGTGGGAATTTTACTGAGTCCAAGCTCATGCTGCTCACCACAGGACAGGCCAATCAATCAAGAGATGAGTTGTTGTGGCAAAGAATAACAACTTCATTCAGAAAGCCAGCAGACAGAGAAGATGGTAGACTCATGTCCCAAAGAACCATCTTGCCTGAGTTAGAATTTAGGCTTCTTTTACACTAAAAGGGGGAGACAGTAAAGTCAATCATTTCCCGGTCACTTCTGGATCCCAGTCAGCCTCCAGAGGGAACGTGTTCATTTCTTCCTTCCTGAAGTCATTCACAGATGGGCCTCGTCGGAATATTTCCTATGAACTAGACAAAAGTATTTTAGCCTAAGACTCATTATCTGGGAGGCAAGCTTCTCTGAGATGAGCCATTATGCATAATTAAAGCAAACAGGCAACATCCCTTTAATAACTAACGTGTATAGAACACAAAAGTTCTTCCCTGTTACAGGAATGTAAACTGGTGGAGCCACTATGGAAAGCAGTATGAAGGTTCCTTGAAAACCTAAAAGTAGAGTTACCATATAATCCAGCAATCCCATTCTTAGTCATATATCTAATTTGAAAAAATATGTGCACCCCAGTGTTCAAAACAACACTATGTTACTCAGCCATCAAAAAGAATGAAATAATGCCATCTGTAGCAACATGGATAGACCCAGAGGTTATCATACCAAGTAAAGTAAGTCAGAGAAAGACAAATATCACATAATATCACTTATATGTGGAATTTAAAAACATGATACAAATGAACTTATTTACAAAATAGAAAAAGACTCACAGACACAAAGGCAAACTTATTGTTAACAGAGAAGAAAAAGGGGTGGGGGGGATAAATTAGGAGTTTGGGATTGGCAGACACAAATTACTATAAATAAAATGGATAGATAACAAGGTCCTACTGTGTAGCATAGAAGACTATATTCAGTATCCTCTAAGAAACCATAATGGAAAAGTAAGAAAAAGGAAAATATATATATATATGAATCACTTTGCAACACACCAGAAAATTGTAAATCACAAAATCGTAAATCAACTATACTCCAATATAAATTAATTAATTAATAAACAAACAAAAGCAAGTCTCCCATAAATAAGAGAGTTGGATCAGTCAGATGCTTTCAACATTGCAACTATGAAAAAAAGACCACAGTCAGTTGGTGGTAGACTCAGAGCTTAAAGGAAAAGTAGTGAGCACAAGATGAGAAGCAAACGCCATGCATGAGATCAGGTGACAGCCCTGTGGGGCTCTGCAGAGGGATAGGAAGCTGGTCAACAAAGAGAACAGGGCAGAGGCCCGCAGAGAGACAGACAGGAAACCCTGCATCCCCAGAGAAGGTAGATGCTTGGAAACTTTCTAGTGGCTGCAAGGCTCGTCTGTACTTTCTATTTCCTTCCTGTAATCCCTTCAGTGGACCCCTGAAGAGCTGGGTTTAGACCAGCCCTAGGGATCCCAGCTGCCTCTGACCCACTACAGCCCTACAGGGCTGTGAGACCGGAGGGCTTCAGTTGTGTGATAGGGCTGTAGCCATCCACTGTGGCTGCTCAGACGCCTTTTTTTTTTTTCACTTCCTTTTTTCACTTCCTTCCAAACACTGTGATTGGGCTTTTGACAGATGAGACAATGGGAAAGGACAGTTCTGGACTGCAAGTGTATTTTGCAGAAACATGAGAAATAAACAACAGAGCTTGTTATTTATAAACAACAATAGAGACTTCGGGTTTTTCTTTATAAGAATTTTCTATTAAGTGGCTTAAACCAACTCTTCCTATCACCCTATGGGTATCATACATTCAGCTGATCCCAGGGTCTCCTTGCAGCCCCCTTGTCCCTGAGCCCCCTGTATACTTATGTGCTTCCTTGTAGTTTCAGTACAGTGCCCATTTAAAGCAGGACACCACTGTGATCTGCATCTTCTGCTCCTGGAACCCCCTCCCACCCCACAAGGATCATTGGCTTGACATCAAAACAGTAGTTTCACTTCTCTCCCCCAGCCAACCCACCTCCTTCCTCTTCCTCAGGGTCTGTTCTCCACATGATCTCTTTCTGCCATCGTTCCTGCCCACCCAGGCCCCATACCTTATAGCCTCTGGCAATTAGTCCCCCTCCTCCTCTGTGTGAAGTCAGACACAGAAGCACTCAAACCAAACTCTAACAGAGCAAATGAGAGTCTGCCTAGACCTCATGAACTCCCACATGCTCCCAGGAAGTGTCAGGCAAATAAAACCCTCACTGTGTGAGGCCCTGACTCCAGACCAACTCCAGGATTTAAAGATCCCACCCAGAACTAAAGAAGTTCGTAAAATGAGCCAACAATACAGCCTAAGAAATGCACACCCCAGCATACCGGCAGGTGAGCCGCCTCCTGGCAAGACATTAGTAAAGAGCTCAGTTTTGAGTCAGAGAATGAGAGAGCTAAAGTTAGAGCCCTGATCCCAGGTCCCTGGCTTAAATGAGCAATCACCACAAGGCACACAGGAGCCTTGGGGTAAATGATAATCCTATTAACCCTGGATCCATTATTCCACATTATCTGGGATGGGAGCAATTGTTCTGTGTTTAGACTTGGAAGCTCAGCAAGCTAAGCACTTTATCGATCGTTAGGCCTAAAACATTCCAGGATCTGGGTCTCCACAAGTTGCTGAACCCTGCAGTCTAATCAATACACTACACTCAAAAAAATACAGTAAGAACTTTTGCTACAATCAGCAAACTTCATGGATTATTTGCACATCACTCCCCAAATCCCCCCCCCCTCCAGAGCTCTTGCCCCTACTGGATGGTTCATCTGTGGGGCCTGGCCCCTACATGATGAGGTGCCCACCCTAGACTAAGGGTTATCCAGTGTACCTCTTCTTTTGTTTAAATATATCAGCAATGACTATGTACCAGACACTTCATGTAGTAAATTATTCATTTATTCTTCACACCCTCCTATGAGACAAGGAATGTTTTCTCTGTTTTCAAATGAGGAGTCAGAGCTTGAGGATCTAGCCCGGGCAAAAGCTGGTGAGCGACTAAACCAGAATTCCATACCCTGGCCTGCCTTCCCCTTGAGCGTTTGGGGAGAGCTAGGCCAAGCTCTTTCAGTAAAAGAGGTGCAATTAAAATTGAGTTGAGCACAGAATATATAGGTTCCAACAAAGAGACAATGGAGAAAAAAGTGATTTCCCAAGAACCAGAAAAGGGAAGTTCTTTTGCCACTGCCATATGCACACTATCTGAAGGAAGGTGCTCCTGCTCAGAACTTCGACGGTGTTGTTACCATATTCTGTGCAGCGGTCACTCCACTTTTACCCTGCTTATTTCAGGTGCCAATCTGGCACATGACGAGACGCTAAGCCCTCCAAATACATGATTTCAGGCCTTGCCCCACTCCTCCACACCCCTAATTTCTGCTGCTCAAATGCAACGACTCTCAACCCTTTTACTTACTTCTGGTTACATCCATGTATCTAAATAGTTTGCTTATATGGCTGTATTTTTTTTTTCAGTGTTAGATATTCTCCACTAACTTCCTACTACAGAAAATGAGGATTTTGCTCTTTTTTTAACCACATCCTACAGACCTCTTCTCCTTCCCGCATTCTCCTAAAAGCTTTATGCCATTTTTTTTTTTAAATTAAGTCAGCACTAGAAGCTTCATCATTATGACCAGATAAATGATTGTTCACAGCTGAGCCATGGAGCCATGTAGTATGTTATGATTAATCCCTTTTGTGTACATTTCTTAGTTGTCATTTATGGAGGCCACTATCATCTCTTCTGTTAATTTGCTGAATTTTCTAGATCAGTTCAGTTCAGTTCAGTTCAGTCGCTCAGTCATGTCCGACTCTTTGTGACCCCATGAATCGCAGCACGCCAGGCCTCCCTGTCCATCACCAACTCCCGGAGTTCACTCAGATTCATGTCCATCGAGTCAGTGATGCCATCCAGTGCCGGGAGCCAGCACAGGAGATCCCACCCATGACTAGGTCATGTGGAAGAGAACTGTTAAGCAAGGCTTCAGGACTCGAGGTGTTCCCTAGACCAGCTCGAGCATCTACCCCAAAACCAGAATCTCTGTCTTACTATTTTGTGCCTTTCACCAACTCTCCTGACATTAACAGGGGGCTATCCCCGACCACCTTTCTCTGGAGAAAATCAACTTAGGGCTCTAGCTAATAAGTCTCCTGGACATGAGAGGAATATTTCAAATCAAACCCCCTCTGTTAGCATTCTAGCTTGCTTGGCAGGTTTATCCAGACTTTTACAACTACGCATGTGATTGTTTACAGCCCCCCAACTGTGAGAGGCATGGGAAGCCTAAAACATAGAACCTTTCAAAGAGTTAAAAGTTATTAGAGTAGTTATAGGTAGGTATAGGATTTCATTATTGGGCCAATGCTTGTTGCTAAGTTCCCATATCTCTTATCCACTGTGCACCTGGGAGTACCTTAGTTAACATAGTTGGAATGTAAGAAAAACAAGTGTAGCCTTGAAATTAACCACATCAGACTTTTGAGCTAATTGGTTCTTTCTTGTAACTCACTGCACCTTTGCTCCTTGAGAAATGTAACTTGTTTAATACTTTCTGAGGCTGACATAGATTAGAAATATAAAGAAAAAACATTTCAAGGGAAAATAAGTTTTCTGGTTAAGCAGCCTTTATCAAAAGAGGGTCATAAAATGTCCACAGGCCTCCAAGGCCAGAAGATAATGTACACAACATTGTCTATGGGAAAGGTTTGCAGAAAAAATCCTGGTTTTGATAAAGACAAAATAGATGTAATGTTTGGGCTGACTCTGTATGAATTTGCATCTTTCATTTCCCTCTATGTAGAAGTAAAGGTATAAAAGACCCTTTTGAAAATAAAAATAATGGGCCTCAATCGAAGAAGCTTGGTCACCTCATGTCTTTTTTTTTTTTTTTCTTTTTCTTTCTCTCTCTTGCTCTCTTTTTCAGGCTGATCCCTTGGAGCATAGAGGCTCCCTGCATTCATTTATCTGCCCGGGTTTCTAAGACCTGAACGGGAAGACGTTCTGCGTCTTCACACCCTCGGGAGACCGGGAGGGCACCTGTGGCCTCCGTGAACAGGGCAAACTCCTTGTCTCAGAGTTTTATTGGCTTTCTATGTAAACCAAGGAATATCAGCCTCTTTCTCTCCTCTATTTTCTTATCTACAATATTCTTTCCTTATCTCTCTCTAAATCATCCGCCGACACCATTTTTCCTTCAGGTTCCCCTGGATCCTGCAGGGGCTGGACCCCGGCAATCCAGCCATCTCATCCTCTGTCATCCCCTTCTCTGCCTGCCCCCAATCCCTCCCAGCATCAAAGTCTTTTCCAATGAGTCAACTCTTCGCATGAGGTGGCCAAAATAGATAGCTATCACTAATTTAGGCCTCGACTTTTCAACAATTCTTTTGTTGTTGTTTTTTAGTTTCTTGAAGCTCTCCCCTCTGCAAACTTCTGTTCTCCTACTTCAACCTGAGCTGGTTGCTCTTGGAGCTTAAGGAAGCACTCATTTATTTCTGTCTTAATTTACTCTCTAAATGTGAAGGAACATATCCATAATAGCTTCCTTCAGAAAGGGAAGTAAGATAATTGAGACTTCTTATACATAAAAATGCCATTGTCTCACCCTTACATTTGATTAATAATTTGTCTCGGTATAAATCCTCAGTTGGAAACAAATTCATCTCAGAATTTTAAAGGTGTGGCTTCATTCTCTTATGGCTTCTAGCATAGACTAAGATTCTTTTATATAATCAGTTTGAGGTTGGTTTTGTTTTTGTTTTCCTGCACCAACAGGCTTTTCTTCTTTCCCCTGCCCCACCACCCCAACAATGATATGCTTTGGTATCTGTCCTTTTTCATTCCTTGCTCTGGATACTCAAATGAGTTCTTTAATCGAGAAGCCATGTCCTCCAGTTCTGGGAATTTTTTTTTTTCTCATTGTTTCTTTGATGACTCTTCCCTTCTATTAGCTCTATTGTCTTTTTGTATAAGTCCTACTATTCAGATGTTGAAATTCTTAGAATGATCCTTTCTTATTTCTCACTTCACAGCCTGTTTTTGACTTCTTACAAGGTTTCTTCAACTTTATATTCCAAACCCTCTCTTAATTCATTTATTTCTGCTACCATACTTTTAATTTCCAAGAGTTCCTTATTATTCCCTGAATACTCCTTTTTTTTTTAGTCTTTATTGTTATTAATGGGATAATGAAAGGTTGTTCCTGAACCACACAAAGACACCAGGATTCTTGGCCTTCGGAGGAGAAGAATTCAATCCAGGGCCAGAGATGAGGCTTGATCGCTCAGAGCTTTTGTGTAGTAAAGTTTTATTAAAGTATACAGGAGATAGAGAAAGCTTCTGACATAGGCATCAGAAGGGGACAGAAAGAGTACCCACTTGCTAGTGTTAGCAATGGAGTTATATACTCTCCAGTGAATCCAAAGAATCTCTGGAGGTTATAAAGCCCTCACCAGACCTACTCCCATAATTGACATTTTAAGATAACAGAATTAGCCAGAAGGTTTAATCCAGAGACTGTCCTCAGGCAGGATATATTATTGTTATATAATCCTTGTAAAGACCAGACCTACTCCCATAATTTACATTTTAAGGTAACAGAATTAGCCAGAAGGTTTAATCCAGAGACTGTCCTCAGGCAGGATATATTATTGTTATATAATCTTAAGGAATGTAAAGGAAAAAAACAAGTTTGTCCTTTTTTCCTCATTGAGAATTCCAGACCCCTCTCTCCTTGGGGACCCCTAGACTTCTTATCAACCTGCCTAGAAAATGACTCTCTCAATAGCTTCACCTGCCTCTGTGATACTCATAATTATTTTTGTGAAGTTTTCTTCTACTCCCTACACTGTCTCTGTTTCTTATAAGTCTCTTTTTATGTTCTTGTTATTTTTATTTGTCTCTTTTGGTTTCTTTTATGTTTCAAACTTTCTCAAATATTTGGGTGATCTTTTAGCTTAAATTTAACAGTGAGACACTGGGAACTCCCTGGCAGTCCAGTGGTTAGGACTCCACACTCTCACTGGCAAGAGCACTGGGTTTGATCCCCAGTCAGGGAACTAAGATCCCACAAAACATGTGGCCAAAAGAGAAAGAAAAGTGAAACACTAAAAACTTGTCGAGAAGCTCTGTGTACATAGGCAAGGCTACTGAACTGGTGCGTCTTACCGAAGGGGGACTAAAATTAATCTGTCCATCTTATCTAAAGAAACATAAATATCAATATCAATACTTTCTCTGAAGCTGTTAAATTTAATCAGAGAAACTAATCTCATGACTAAACTGGAAATTGCCAGCACTGTTGGAAACAACAAGAAAACAGAAGGCTGGGGAAGAGATGGTCTCACTATTCAGTATGTAGACTTTTATTCGTACCCAGTTTTAGAATGGCATCTCATGCATGTCCCCACTCAGCTTGGCCTGCTGTGCTTGATCTTAATCAGATCGTAAAACTGAGTCTGTTCTTGGTAAAATCCTTAAAGAAACTGTGGTTATTAAGAAAAAAAGAAAAATTTTAAGACATAATTTCAAATTCCAGACATTTAGGAAACCATGAACACAGGTTCACAACCACATATCAGGAATTCAGGGGGCCTAATAAGCATCAGGCAATGCCTGAGAATGCTCAAACTACTGCACAATTGCACTCATCTCACATACTAGTAAAGTAATGCTCCCAAAATTCTGCAAGCCAGGCTTCAGCAATATGTGAACCGTGAACTTCCAGATGTTCAAGCTGGTTTTAGAAAAGGCAGAGGAACCAGAGATCAAATTGCCAACATCTGCTGGATCATCAAAAAAGCAAGAGAGTTCCAGAAAAACATCTATTTCTGCTTTATTGACTATGCCAAAGCCTTTGACTGTGTGGATCACAATGAACTGTAGAAAATTCTAAAAGGGATGGGAATACCAGACCACGTGACCTGCCTCTTGAGAAACCTGTATGCAGGTCAGGAAGCAACAGTTAGAACTGGACATGGAACAACAGACTGGTTCCAAATAGGAAAAGGAGTACGTCAAGGCTGTATATTGTCACCCCTATGCAGAGTACATCATGAGAAATGCTGGGCTAGAGGAAGCACAAGCTGGAATCAAGACTGCCAGGGGAAATATCAATAACCTCAGATATGCAGATGACACCACCCTTATGGCAGAAAGTGAAGAGGAACTCAAAAGCCTCGTGATGAAAGTGAAAGAGGAGAGTGAAAAAGTTGGCTTAGAGCTCAACATTCAGAAAACGAAGCTCATGGCATCCGGTCCCATCGCTTCATGGGAAATAGATGGGGAAACAGTGGAAACAGTGTCAGACTTTATTTTCTTGGGCTCCAAAATCACAGATGGTGATTGCAGCCATGAAATTAAAAGACACTCGTTGGAAGAAAAGCTATGACCAACCTAGATAGCATATTAAAAAGCAGAGACATTACTTTGCCAACAAAGGTCTGTCCACTCAAGGCTATGGTTTTTCCAGTAGTCATGTATGGATATGAAAGTTGGACTGTGAAGAAAGCTGAGCGCTGAAGAATTGATGCTTTTGAACTGTGGTGTTGGAGAAGAGTCTTGAGAGTCCCTTGGACTGCAAGGAGATCCAACCAGTCCATCCTAAAGAAGATCAGTCCTGGGTGTTCTTTGGAAGGAGTGATGCTAAAGCTGAAACTCCAGTACTTTGGCCACCTCATGCGAAGAGTTGACTCATTGGAAAAGACCCTGACACTGGGTAGGAGGATTGTGGGCAGGAGGAGAAGGGGAGGACAGAAGATGAGATGGCTGGATGGCATCACCAACTTGATGGACATGAGTTTGAGTGAACTCCGGGAGTTGGTGATGGACTCGGCAGGGAGGCCTGCCGTGCTGCAGTTCATGGGGTCGAAAACAGTCAGACACAACTGAGCGACTGAACTGAACTGAACTGAACTAAATGAGAAGAGACACAGAATAAATAAGTCAGATGACCATCTTTGCTATAGAAGAACCACAAAGCAAGATGAAAGGGAACAAGAGAACCAGGTATGTCTCCTCTCCCCCAGGTTACTATCTTATGTAAGGTGATCAGAATGACCTTTCTAGTGAGATGACATTTAAAGAGAACCTAAAGAAAGAGACGGAGAAAA
Source organism: Capricornis sumatraensis (assembly GCF_032405125.1). Classification (NCBI taxonomy): domain Eukaryota; kingdom Metazoa; phylum Chordata; class Mammalia; order Artiodactyla; family Bovidae; genus Capricornis; species Capricornis sumatraensis. The sequence continues at coordinate 186,637,901 of NC_091069.1, forward strand.
CAGTGGGGATAAATGGGGGGAGTGAAAGTGTTAGTAACTTAGTCGTGTCCGACTCTCTGCAACCCCATGACTGTAGCCCACCAGGCTCCTCTCTCCATGGGATTCCCCAGGCAAGAATACTGGAGCGGGTTGCCATTCCCTTCTCCAGAGGATCTTCCCAACCCAGGGATCGAACCCAGGTCTCCTGGACTGCAGGCGGATTCTTTGCCTTCTCAGCCACCAGGGAAGCCCTATATGAAGGAATGGTGTTGCAACTGGAGGGAACAGGCTCTGAGGTAAAAATGTGCTTTATGTTTAAGGAGCCAAGTCAGTGAACTGAAGTGGAATGAAGAGGTGGAAAAGAGCAGGAAATGAAGTCTGGGAGGACTTGAGTGCTGGCTCATGCAGAACCCTGGAGGCCCTTCTAGGAACAATGGGAAGCCTTTGCTGGTTTTAAACGGAAAATGACACTGCCTCTGCCAGCCCAGTTATGAAACCGTTCTAAAATTTAGAAGTAGAGATTGATCTGTTTTGAACCAACATGAATTTGGTGGATCAAATAAGCAGTTAGTTTCTTGACGTATTTTTCAAGTATGGTTATGTGGTTTACTGACAGCCTGGGTGTAGCATGAGAGTATCAGAGTCAAGGGTAACTCCAGAGTTTTAAGCAGGAACAACTGCAAAGATGACGCTGTCATTTACTGAAGTGGGGAAGAGAATGGCAGCAGCCGGGCTATGGACTTGTCGTCACTGACGTCAGAGGAAGGCCTTGTTGAGTAGACAGTTAAATGTGAGTGTGGAATTCCGGGTAAAAGTCTGGGATGAAGCTATACATTGAGAGTTGTCTGCATTTGGATGCTAAGAGATTCCCAGGGATTGAGGGGACAGAGAAGAGGCCAAGTTCAAGGGCTGCTCCCTGGAGCGCTCCAAAGTGAACAAGCAAAGATAAGCCAACACAAGGAACTGAGAAGGAGAAGCCAGTGACAGAAAAGGAGAACCAAAGAGAGTGGTGTTCCAGAACTAAGAGAAGACACTCCAGGGGGCAGAGTGATCACCTATACAAAATGCTACTGACAAATCAAGATAAGGGCTGAGACCTGACCACTGGATTCGGCAATTGACCGAAATGACATCTCCAGAGGTCACTGAAGAACCTGACAGGTGTTGTTTTTGTGGACTAATGGAGGCAAAACACTGGTTGGACTGGGTTTGAATGAAAATGAGAAAGGAGAAACTTCAGGGAGCGAGTACAGATGACTTTCAAGGAGCAGAGAAATGAAGCGGTAGCTAGAGGAGTAGATGTGGTCAGGAGAAGATGTAGATGCGCTTATGTGGTGGGGGGGGTGCGGGCGGTGGTTTTCAGTGGGAGAAACAGCCACAGACAGACAGATGGGGCAGGTGGGAGTGGTCTATAAAGAGAGGAACAATGGAGAGAGAAGGGAGAATTGCTGAAGTCCTGTCCAGTAGCTAAGGAAGGGAACAGGGTGCAATACACAAGTGGAGGGGTTGGTCTTAAAAAGGAACAGAAACACTTCATCATCCGTAGCAACAGGCAGAAAGTACAATATACAGGCATCAATCTGGTGGTAGAGAAGTGTGAAAGTGCTCCTTTGCCATTATTTTCTCAGGTAAGTGAGAAGTACATTTCTAGACTGAAAAAAGGGAATGGAGAGGAGGTGTTAAAGGTTTAAAGAGAGGGAGAAAAGAATGAAAGAGTCATGGAGATTGGAAAGAATGGCAGTGGGCTGCATCCAAGGCTGCCCACTGGAATAAATGCAGAGCTTTAAAACAGGATACTCATGCCCAGATCCACCCCATAAAAAATTAGATTTCATTAGTTTGGGGTGGAAGTCAGACAGCAGTACTCTTTATTACCTTTCCCAGGTAGTGCTAATGGTAGCCAGAGTTGAAAACCACTGGACAGAGTGAGATGACCTGACAACACCAAAGTCTACTTAAGGGTCATAGTTGTAAATTAGAGTAGGACCAGTCAGGATGGTGGTATTGAGTTCAGTAAATGAAAGCTGCTATGTTTATTTTATCACCAGCCAAGTGATATAAACCATCCTCATAGCAAATATAATTTAGCTTTTATCTCTTCCAAATGATTCACCCAATTGGTATACATCATAGGGTTTTGAAATCATTTGTAAATAACTAAAACCACAAATGTACACCGGTGAAGTTCAAGGAGGTGTCCTCTGGTTCTTTCTATGTGACACTGAGCACTGAACATCGAGCACTGGGGTGACTAGGCTTTCCAACAACTACAAAAATTCCAGGCCACCCCTCCTCCCCACCCTCCAATGTCCCACTGCTGGAGGGACAACAATTTCATGAAACCCCTCCAGTCCGCACCACCTGGAGCCTATATTTTAAAGGGTTCCACATTTGCAATTTTCTGTCTGGTAAACTGCTCTGCTCCCTCCAGGGAGGTCACCCTTGATCCTAGCTTTGAGCCTGGAGAGATCTCTGTGATGACAACTGTCACTCAACACTGTCTGCCCCAGTCCAACCTGGCTGGGTCCCTGTCCATGTTCACCTCACCACCAGAAAAAAAGACTTCAGACTCTATCCTGAGTCAAACTGCATGGTCTCGAATGCCAACAGAGGGCAGAAGCCCATCGTGCAATTCCCATTCATCTAATCCCTGATCCCATGTGCCCTGTCCTCCTACCTGGAGGCTCCTCCAGGGAGAGACTGGGTCTCATGTATCTCCATATCCACACGGCCTAACAGAGTGCCTGATCATTTACCTGCCTATTAAGAGATCAATAACTGAGACTAACTATTAACAAGTGCCACAATATTAAAAAGAGCTACTATGTATTCAGGGCTTTCCAGGTGGCACTGGTGGTAAAAAAAAAAAAACCTGCCTCCCAGTGCAGAAGATGCAAGAGATGCGGGTTCAATCCGAGTCAGGAAGATCCTCTGGAGTAGGAAATGGCATCCAACTCTAGTATTCTTGCCTGGAAAATTCCATGGGGAGAGGAGCCTGGTGGTCTATAGTCCACGGGGCTGCACAGTCAGTCATGACTGAACGGCTGAGCACACCACGTATTTCTCACTAATCACATGCTGCCCTAGGTTAAGCACTACACAGTACTCACATTGGTGCTGTAAGGAATGATGAACACAGATAACAGATGAGAAACTGAGGGTCGGAGAAGTTAAATTCCCAGGTTTACACAGCTGAGAAGTGGCACATCTGGAGTTAAACCCAAGTCTGTGTGGCTGCAGAGCCTAAGATTTTTTCCCAACATCAGGGTTTTCCGGGAAAGGTGACCCTACAGTGGACGGTGATGGAATGGCCTCCCAGCCCTCCCACTATGAGTCCCCTGGACTGGCTGGGAGACAAGGGTGGGACCCTCCGAGCCCAGGAGCATTTCCCTGGGAGGCAACTTTCATCTGTCTCTTTCCTATCAATTATTTCCCCTTTTCCAAATCTCCAGGCCAGAATAAGCTGTTCATTGTGTAGAGGGGAAAAAAAAAAAAAAAAAGGAACCACCACAAGCCCTCCAGCAGGAAGCATCTTCTGAGGATTTATTCCTGACACCATCATTAACCACCCCCAGCTCAGGCCCTGGGCCAGCATCCTCCCAGCAGCACGCAACTGACAAAGGCAATCCTGCTGGCCGCTCAGATATAAGACGATTCACCTCAGCGCCTTTGTCAGAGCTCCCAGGCCGCCTTCCTCCCTCTCTCCCCTGGGATACACTGCTATGACCCTGGTTCCCAACAGTATAAGAAAAAGAAGAGCAAGGTCCCACACCTGACTCCCCGCCGGGGCTCAGCTCCAAGGATCAGCCCAGAGAGCATTCGCCATTTTATCTTGTCGCTTGTCTCTCATTCCCATGACCAGGGGTGACAGGCAGAGAAAGAATTGTTCGGTGGGGCAGGAGGGCCCACCAGAGCCCCAGGATGCTCCCCAACCCAGGCTCCTGCAGCTGCTAGGTGCTCTTATACACTGGCCTTACCTAGAGAGCACCAGAGCATGCCCCCTGGGGGCAGACACATCCTGGCTTTGGCAACGGGGTGGGGGCAGGGCGCTTTTCGGAGGGCTAAGCTCAGTCCACCAGGCCTCCTGAGGGCAGGGTGCTATGCAGAGAATTCCCTCAGTGTCCCTGCCCTCTGGAAGACACTGACTAACATAACTAACTTCACATAACACAGTTAGTACAGTGTAGGTAATGAAAGGTCTTCTCTTCGCTTTGGGTGCCCTAAATTTGAAGGACTCACCCAGAGCTGAGGCTGAGCTAAAACACCTGTCTGGGCAGAGCAGAGACCAGCGGGGTGAGCAAGGAACCGATCTCTTCATCAGTAAGGAGCAGCTTGGCTATCTCTCTGAAACCACCATGATCACCGCCCCACACGTAACACACAACAGGACTTTTGGACCCCCAGGGGCATGCCAGGCCCCAGTGTAGACCCAGGAACACTCCCAATCCATCCTGGAGCAGGTGTAAGCTGCCTTGGGCCCCTCCACTCCCATGCCAAGGGCTGCTGCCCATCCACTCTGATGTGCTGCATCAAGGCCCAATTTCTTTGGGGCCAGGGCCCTGCTTCATCCTCATCAGTACTCCTACGACTCCTACAGACTACGCCAGCGTCTCTTGTCCAGACCACGAGCCTCTACCAGACAGACATGGCAGAGGCCTGCTTGCCTGGCAGCTCCGATATGCTTTCCTGCAGCCTGGCATGTCTGAAACACCCTCCTCTGCCCTGTATAAATCACCAAGCTGTCAACAGCCATCCTGACTCCACTCTCTGGCCCAGACTTTCTCAGCAAACAGGAAGGGAGGCCAAAGTCTTCCCCTGCCCTGCAGTGGGACAGCCAGACAAACTGTGTGCCTCCCTCCCTGACACCCCTCCCCCTCAACACCCCCACATCTCCCACCACAGCCCCCAGTTGGTTATCTGAGCCAGGAGAGCACAGCCTCTGACCGGTCGCTGCAAGCCTGAGGGGCTGTGTCCGTGATTGTGGGAGTTTTTACAGACACATGTAGGTGCTCTAACAGATGTCTGTAAGCTCTCAGAAGAGTAAGGGGTGTGTCAGCAATAACAAGCCCTTCTGTGTGGCTCTTTTATACTTTCTCATCTTTTCACATCTATGAGCTAATTGGAACACAAAAACAAATCTGCAGGCAGGCAGCATCAGAATCATCTCCTTTTATGGATAAGGAAATTAGAGTTCAAACTGAGTTGCACAGGGCCACATGGCCACTGGACAGCAGACTCTAAATGGTAATTCAGGCTTTTATACTTACCTAAAAATTTACATGCAAAATATATGGATATGTCATGAGTCTGTGTGTATATAAATATATAAAATACATTTACCTATAAAAATGTTTTGATATTTATTTGTACCTGTATATGTTATGTTTGACAACTGTGGCTAATTCAGGCCTTCTGAGCACTGCAGATCACAGCACAGGAGAGAGATGGTGAGCACTGAGGTACAGACAGCCCAGGGGATTCGACCAGTTCCACCACTAAACGACTCGGCAGACAAGTGTCTCTCAGCTTCAGTTTCTTCATCTGCACAGCTGTTATTTATTCGCTAAGGTGTGCCTGACTCTTTTGTGACCCCAGGGACTGTAGCCCACCGGGTTCCTCTGTCCATGGGCTTTCCCAGGCAAGAATACTGGAGTGGGGATTTCCCAGGCAAGAATACTGGAGTGTCTATACCTCAAAGCCCACTCTCTCTCCTGTGCTGTGATCTGCAGCACTCAGAAGGCCTGAAGTAGCCATGTTTGTGAAACATAACATACAGGTATAAATAAATATCAAAAAATTTGTACAGGTAAATATATTTTATATATTTATATACACATAGAGAAGGGGTGACTGAGGATGAGATGGCTGGATGGCATCACAGACTCGATGGACGTGAGTCTGAGTGAACTCCGGGAGATGGTGATGGACACGGAGGCCTGGCGTGCTGCGATTCATGGGGTCGGACATGACTGAGCGACTGAACTAAACTGAACTGAACTGAGACCCATGACATATTCATATATTTTGCATGTAAGTTTTTAGGTAAGTATAAAAGCCTAACTTTCCTTCTCCAGGGGATCTTCCCAACCCAGGGATCAAACTCATGTCTCTTGCATTGGCAGGCAGATTCTTTACCACTGAGCCACCAGGGAAGCCCCCATCTGCACAGTAGGGATAATTAAAGCCATTCTGTATGGGCTGTCGGGCAGCCTATAGAGATCTGTGTGTCACACCTGGAACGACGTGGGCACTTAATGAACAGCATTGTTCATTCATCCTTTGTTCTCTAGCCACAACAGATTACTCAGGATTATCCAGGCACACCTTGGACTCTCACTTCTCTACTGGTTCTCCTGCTGCCTCCAGGCTGGGAATGCCCTGCCTCCCATCATTCTCCACCCATCAGGACTCTGCTCATCCCTCAACATCCAGTTCAAATGCTGTCTCCTTCGTGAAACCTCCCCCATTGTCCTCGGACCTCAACACCCCAATAGTCCGCCTGATTTACAAAGGGTTTTGTTCTGCCTAGAGCCCAGTGTTCACATAACTGATTCACCGGCTTCTCCATGAAAAGACAAGGTCTTGTTCATCTCTTTGTATCTCCCATCCCACTCCCCACACCTTAAGTATTAGTATTTAATGATGCCTCTTAAATTAGCTTTAGTGGTTTGATTCAAATAAGACCAGCTCAGAGGGAGGGATAAATTAGAAATTTGGGATTGACAGATACACATTACTATACAGAAAATAGATGAACAAGGTCCTCCTGTATAACATAGGGAACTATATTCAGTACCTTATAATAACCTACAGTGGAAAAGAATCTGAAAAAGAATATATGTAAATATATATGTATATATCCATATAACTGAATCACTTTGCTGTATACCTGAAACACTGTAAATCAACTATACTTGTATTAAGAAAAGAAAAAAAGAAGTAAAAACAACTGAAAACAAAAACAAGTAATACCAGCTCATTATTCTTTAAATCAAAGTATAAATTTATAGAGCTAAAAGTCATCTAAGATCCCTCCACCCAAGGAAAAAAAAAAAGTTAATAAATTAACACCCTTCATCACATGTCTCTACATTTATATTTGGACAGAGTGTGGAGGATGGAAGAATACATGAAAGAAGAATAGATAGGATTGCTTAATAAAATAGTTATTTTTAACTTTTTAGATTTAATTTTAATTCTACATGAAAGTAAAACAGAAGAAAAGATGAAATTTTTTTTTTTTTTTTTTTTTTTTTTTTTTTTTTTTTTTGAATTTGGATTGTGTTTTATTTTTTTTTTTTTTTAAATCTTTAATTCTTACATGTGTTCCCAAACATGAAACCCCCTCCCACCTCCCTCCCCATAACATCTCTGTGGGTGATCCCCATGCACCAGCCCCAATCATGCTGTATCCTGCGTCAGACATAGACTGGCGATTCAATTCTTACATGATAGTATACATGATAGAATGCCATTCTCCCAAATCATCCCGCCCTCTCCCTCTCTCTCTGAGTCCAAAAGTCCGTTATACACAGCTGTGTCTTTTTTCCTGTCTTGCATACAGGGTCGTCATTGCCATCTTTCTAAATTCCATATATATGTGTTAGTATACTGTATTGGTGTTTTTCTTTCTGGCTTACTTCACTCTGTATAATCGGTTCCAGTTTCATCCATCTCATCAGAACTGATTCAAATGAATTCTTTTTAACGGCTGAGTAATACTCCATCGTGTATATGTACCAAAGCTTCCTTATCCATTCATCTGCTGATGGACATCTAGGTTGTTTCCATGTCCTGGCTATTATAAACAGTGCTGCGATGAACATTGGGGTACATGTGTCTCTTTCAATTCTGGTTTCCTCGGTGTGTATGCCCAGCAGTGGGATTGCTGGGTCATAAGGTAGTTCTATTTGCAATTTTTTAAGGAATCTCCACACTGTTCTCCATAGTGGCTGTACTAGTTTGCATTCCCACCAACAGTGTAGGAGGGTTCCCTTTTCTCCACACCCTCTCCAGCATTTGTTGCTTGCAGATTTTTGGATCGCAGCCATTCTGACTGGTGTGAAGTGGTACCTCATTGTGGTTTTGATTTGCATTTCTCTGATAATGAGTGATGTTGAGCATCTTTTCATGTGTTTGTTAGCCATCCGTATGTCTTCTTTGGAGAAATGTCTATTTAGTTCTTTGGCCCATTTTTTGATTGGGTCGTTTATTTTTCTGGAATTGAGCTGCATAAGTTGCTTGTATATTTTTGAGATTAGTTGTTTGTCAGTTGCTTCATTTGCTATTATTTTCTCCCATTCAGAAGGCTGTCTTTTCACCTTGCTTATAGTTTCCTTTGTTGTGCAGAAGCTTTTAATTTTAATTAGATCCCATTTGTTTATTTTTGCTTTTATTTCCAGAATTCTGGGAGGTGGATCATAGAGGATCCTGCTGTGATTTATGTCTGAGAGTGTTTTGCCTATATTCTCCTCTAGGAGTTTTATAGTTTCTGGTCTTACATTTAGATCTTTAATCCATTTTGAGTTTATTTTTGTGTGCGGTGTTAGAAAGTGATCTAGTTTCATTCTTTTACAAGTGGTTGACCAGTTTTCCCAGCACCACTTGTTAAAGAGATTGTCTTTACTCCATTGTATATTCTTGCCTCCTTTGTCAAAGATAAGGTGTCCATATGTGTGTGGATTTATCTCTGGGCTTTCTATTTTGTTCCATTGATCTATATGTCTGTCTTTGTGCCAGTACCATACTGTTTTGATGACTGTGGCTTTGTAGTAGAGCCTGAAGTCAGGCAAGTTGATTCCTCCAGTTCCATTCTTCTTTCTCAAGATTGCTTTGGCTATTCGAGGTTTTTTGTATTTCCATACAAATCTTGAAATTATTTGTTCTAGTTCTGTGAAAAATATGGCTGGTAGCTTGATAGGGATTGCGTTGAATTTGTAAATTGCTTTGGGTAGTATACTCATTTTCACTATATTGATTCTTCCAATCCATGAACATGGTATATTTCTCCATCTATTAGTGTCCTCTTTGATTTCTTTCATCAGTGTTTTATAGTTTTCTATATATAGGTCTTTAGTTTCTTTGGGTAGATATATTCCTAAGTATTTTATTCTTTTTGTTGCAATGGTGAATGGAATTGTTTCCTTAATTTCTTTTTCTACTTTCTCATTATTAGTGTATAGGAATGCAAGGGATTTCTGTGTGTTGATTTTATATCCTGCAACTTTACTATATTCATTGATGAGCTCTAGTAATTTTCTGGTGGAGTCTTTAGGGTTTTCCATGTAGAGGATCATGTCATCTGCAAACAGTGAGAGTTTTACTTCTTCTTTTCCAATTTGGATTCCTTTTATTTCTTTTTCTGCTCTGATTGCTGTGGCCAAAACTTCCAGAACTATGTTGAATAGTAGCGGTGAAAGTGGACACCCTTGTCTTGTTCCTGACTTTAGGGGAAATGCTTTCAATTTTTCACCATTAAGGATAATGTTTGCTGTGGGTTTGTCATATATAGCTTTTATTATGTTGAGGTATGTTCCTTCTATTCCTGCTTTCTGGAGAGTTTTTATCATAAATGGATGTTGAATTTTGTCAAAGGCCTTCTCTGCATCTATTGAGATAATCATATGGTTTTTATTTTTCAATTTGTTAATGTGGTGAATTACATTGATTGATTTGCGGATATTGAAGAATCCTTGCATCCCTGGGATAAAGCCCACTTGGTCATGGTGTATGATCTTTTTAATATGTTGTTGGATTCTGATTGCTAGAATTTTGTTGAGGATTTTTGCATCTATGTTCATCAGTGATATTGGCCTGTAGTTTTCTTTTTTTGTGACATCTTTGTCAGGTTTTGGTATTAGGGTGATGGTGGCCTCATAGAATGAGTTTGGAAGTTTACCTTCCTCTGCAATTTTCTGGAAGAGTTTGAGTAGGATAGGTGTTAGCTCTTCTCGAAATTTTTGGTAGAATTCAGCTGTGAAGCCGTCTGGACCTGGGCTTTTGTTTGCTGGAAGATTTCTGATTACAGTTTCAATTTCCGTGCTGGTGATGGGTCTGTTAAGATTTTCTATTTCTTCCTGGTTCAGTTTTGGAAAATTGTACTTTTCTAAGAATTTGTCCATTTCTTCCACATTGTCCATTTTATTGGCATACAACTGCTGATAGTAGTCTCTTATGATCTTTTGTATTTCTGTGTCGTCTGTTGTGATCTCTCCATTTTCATTTCTAATTTTATTGATTTGATTTTTCTCTCTTTGCTTCTTGATGAGTCTGGCTAGTGGTTTGTCAATTTTATTTATCCTTTCAAAGAACCAGCTTTTGGCCTTGTTGATTTTTGCTATGGTCTCTTTTGTTTCTTTAGCATTTATTTCTGCCCTAATTTTTAAGATTTCTTTCCTTCTACTAACTCTGGGGTTCTCCAATTCTTCCTTTTCTAGTTGCTTTAGTTGTAGAGTTAGGTTATTTATTTGACTTTTTTCTTGTTTCTTGAGGTATGCCTGTATTGCTATGAACTTTCCTCTTAGCACTGCTTTTATAGTGTCCCACAGGTTTTGGGTTGTTGTGTTTTCATTTTCATTAGTTTCTATGCATATTTTGATTTCTTTTTTGATTTCTTCTGTAATTTGTTGGTTATTCAGAAGTGTGTTGTTCAACCTCCATATGTTGGAATTTTTAGTAGTTTTTCTCCTGTAATTGAGATCTAATCTTAATGCATTATGGTCAGAAAAGATGCTTGGAATGATTTCGATTTTTTTGAATTTATCAAGTTTAGATTTATGGCCCAGGATGTGATCTATCCTGGAGAAGGTTCCATGAGCACTTGAAAAAAAGGTGAAATTCATTGTTTTGGGGTGAAATGTCCTATAGATATCAATTAGGTCTAATTGATCTAATGTATCATTTAAAGTTTGCGTTTCTTTGTTAATTTTCTGTTTAGTTGATCTGTCCATAGGTGTGAGTGGGGTATTAAAGTCTCCCACTATTATTGTGTTATTGTTGATTTCCCCTTTCATACTTGTTAGCATTTGTCTTACATATTGCGGTGCTCCTATATTGGGTGCATATATATTTATAATTGTTATATCTTCTTCTTGGATTGATCCTTTGATCATTATGTAGTGGCCTTCTTTGTCTCTTTTCACAGCCTTTGTTTTAAAGTCTATTTTATCAGATATGAGTATTGCCACTCCTGCTTTCTTTTGGTCTCTATTTGCGTGGTATATCTTATTCCAGCCCTTCACTTTCAGTCTATATGTGTCCCTTGTTTTGAGGTGGGTCTCTTGTAAGCAACATATAGAGGGGTCTTGTTTTTGTATCCATTCGGCCAGTCTTTGCCTTTTGGTTGGGGCGTTCAACCCATTTACGTTTAAGGTAATTATTGATAAGTATGATCCCGTTACCATTTACTTTATTGTTTTGGGTTCGGGTTTATACACCCTTTTCGGTTTCCTGTCTAGAGAATATCCTTTAGAATTTGTTGGAGAGCTGGTTTGGTGGTGCTGAATTCTCTCAGCTTTTGCTTGTCTGTAAAGCTTTTGATTTCTCCTTCGTATTTGAATGAGATCCTTGCTGGGTACAGTAATCTGGGCTGTAGGTTATTGTCTTTCATCACTTTAAGTATGTCTTGCCATTCCCTCCTGGCCTGAAGAGTTTCTATTGAAAGATCAGCTGTTATCCTTATGGGAATCCCCTTGTGTGTTATTTGTTGTTTTTCCCTTGCTGCTTTTAATATTTGTTCTTTGTGTTTGACCTTTGTTAATTTAATTAATATGTGTCTTGGGGTGTTTCGCCTTGGGTTTATCCTATTTGGAACTCTCTGTGTTTCTTGGACTTGGGTGATTATTTCCTTCCCCATTTTAGGGAAGTTTTCAACTATTATCTCCTCAAGGATTTTCTCATGATCTTTCTTTCTGTCTTCTTCTTCTGGGACTCCTATAATTCGAATGTTGGAGCGTTTCATATTGTCCTGGAGGTCTCTGAGATTGTCTTCGTTTCTTTTAATTCGTATTTCTTGTTTCCTCTCTGATTCATTTATTTCTACCATTCTATCTTCTATTTCACTAATCCTATCTTCTGCCTCCGTTATTCTACTATTTGTTGCCTCCAGAGTGTTTCTGATCTCATTTATTGCATTATTCATTATATTTTGACTCTTTTTTATTTCTTCTAGGCCCTTGTTAAACCTTTCTTGCATCTTCTCAATCCTTGTCTCTAGGCTATTTATCTGTGATTCCATTTTGATTTCAAGATTTTGGATCATTTTCACTATCAATATTCGGAATTCCTTCTCAGGTAGATTCCCTACTTCTTCCTCTTTTGTTTGGTTTGGTGGGCAACTCTCCTGTTCCTTTACCTGCTGAGTATTCCTCTGTCTCTTCATCTTGGTTATATTGCTGCGTTTGGGGTGGTCTTTTTATAATCTGGTGATTTGTGGAGTTCTCTTTATTATGGAGCTTCCTCACTGTGGGTGGGGTTCTATCAGTGGCTTGTCAAGGTTTCCTGGTTAGGGAGGCTTATCTTGGAGTTCCGGTGGGTGGAGCTGGGTTTCTTCTCTCTGGAGTGCAGTGGAGTGACCAGTGATGGGTTATGAGACATCAAAGGTTTTGGAATAATTTTGAGCTGCCTGTGTATTCAAGCTCAGGGGAGTGTTCCTGTGTTGCTGGAAAATTTGAGTGATATGTCTTGTTTTGGAACTTGTTGGCCCTTGGGTGGAGCTTGGTTTCAGTGTAAGTATGAAGGCATTTGATGAGCTCCTATTGCTTAATGTTCCCTGAATTCAAGAGTTCTCTAATGTTTTCAGGTTTTGTATTTAAGCCTCCTGCTTCTGGTCTTCAGTTTTTACAGTAGCCTCTAGACTTCTCCATCTATACAGCACCGATGATAAAACATCTAGGTTAAAGATGAAAAGTTTCTCCACATTGAGGGACACTCAGAGAGGTTCACTGAGTTACAAGGAGAAGAGAAGATGGAGGGGGTAGTTAGAGGTAACTGGAATGAGATGCGGTGAGATCAAAAGAGGAGAGAGCAAGCTAGGCAGTAGTCACTTCCTTATGTGCGCTCTATAGTCTGGCCCGCTCAGGTATTTACGGAGTTATACAGGGAAGAGGAGAGGGAGGAAGTAGACAGAGGTGACCAGGAGGATAAGAGAGAGGAATGAGAAGGAGAGAGACAAATCCTGCCAGTAACCAGTTCCTTAGGTGTTCTCCACTGTCTGGAACACACAGAGATTCACAGAGTTGGATAGAGAAGAGATGGGGGAGAAAAGAGACAGAGGCCACCTGGTGGAGAAAAAGGAGAGTCTATAGCAGAAGAGAGTGGTCAAGCCAGTAATCTCACTCTCAGGTAAACTTGGGTCGTGAAGTTTGGGTTTTTAAATGAACATAATTGACAACAAAAACCTAAGAGCAAAGGTTAAAAATCTAGAGTAGAGGTTGGATTTTCAAAAATACAATATTAAAGAAAAGAAGCAGAAGGAAAACGCAGGAAAGAAAGAAAGAAAAAAAAAAAAAAAACCAAGAATTATTAAAAAAAAAAACAAGCAAACAAAAAAAAACAAAACAAACAAACAAACAAAAACCCCACCAACAACCATCCAAAGGCTATATATGGTGTTTGCCTTAAAAAAAAAAAAAGTCTTTTTTTTTTAAAAAAAAATAGTAATAATAGGTTATAGTAATAAAAATTAGAGGAGAAATAGAAGATTTAACAATTAAAAAAAAAAGGTTAGGAAAAAAAAAAGAGAAAAAAAAAAAAAAAGAAAAAAAAAAAAAGGAATGATTTTTAAAATAGTAAAAATATATCTGGCTCTTCTCTGATGTTTTGGGCCGTGTGGGATCACTTCCAAGGTGGTTCCCTCTGTTTAACTTCTTCCGTTTGCTGGTTTTTCAGGCTCACTAGTTCAGTCGCGCTGTGGGGAGGGGGAATGCCGCAAACTAATAGCGCTGTCGTGTGCTCTCAGTGTCACAGCCCCGCTTGACCTGTCCCTTCTCGCGGCGCACAAACCGCTCTGGCTCTACGATGCACAGCCGGGAACCGTCTGGGGCCGGCCCTAGGCTGCGTGCACTTCCCGGTTCAAGCCGCTCATATTTGGCGCTCAGGCAGCCCTCAGAGGCACAGATTCGGCTGGGACTGCGCTTTGTGCCCTTCCCAGGTCCGAGTAGCTCAGGAGTTTGGCGAGCGTGAACGCCGCGGCTTGTCACCTTTTCTGTCGCTGCTGCTCAACTTTCTGGGTGGACCGCTGGCGTCCCCCGTGAGGCAGATGGTGACTGTCCAGCACCCCCAGAAGTCTTAGCAAAGAAGCCCGCTTGCAGTTAGGTAAGTAAAGTCTCTCCGGGTCTGCAATTGCCCCTTTCCAGTCCTTACGGCTCTGGCTGCCTGTCCCCGGCGGGGGATGGTCTGCAGCCGGCTTTTCCCGTTCCGTCCTTTGTTCTGTGCTCGGTCCTGGCGGCGTCTTATGTTCGAGCTTTTCGTGCTGTAGCTATCACACAGTCTGGTTTGCTAGCGCAAGTTAGATCGTTCTGGTTGCGCGTGGGGCGTTCCTGCCCGATTCTTACAAAGCACTGCAGCCCGCGCCTCCCGCGCGTCCCTGCCCTGCCCCCACTTCCCAATGGCGGATGCAGGCGTCTGTGCTGCTTTTCCGCTGGGGGAGTTACTGTTGGGCTTGTAATCTCTTGGTTTTAATTATTTCTTTATTTTTCCTTCCTGTTATGTTGCCCTCTGGGTTTCCAAGACTCGCCACAGACTCGGCAGGGAGAGTGTTTCCTGGTGTTTGGAAACCTCTCTTCTTAAAATTCCCTTCCCGGGACGGGCTTCCCTTCCCGGGACGGGCTTCCCTTCCCGGGACGGAGTTCCCTCCCCACCTCCTTTGTCTCCTTTTTCGTCGTTTATATTTTTCCCTACCTGTTTTTGAAGACAATGGTCTGCTTTTCTGGTTGCCTGCTGTCCTCTGCCAGCCTACAGAGGTTGTTTTGTGGAGTTTGCTCAGCGTTGAAATGTTCTTTTGAGGAATTAGTGAGGGAGAGAGTGGTCTTCCCGTCCTATTCCTCCGCCATCTTTCTTTTCAAGATGAAATTTTAACAAATGTTTCTACATCAAAATAGATATTATTTCCTTAAAAATCCCTCCAAGTTTAAGAGAAAAACATTAATTGACTTATAATGTTGTATTAATTTTGGGTATATAACAAAGTGATTCAGTTATAAGTGTACATATAGTCATTCTATTTTAGACTCTTTTCTCCAATAAAATTTAAAAAAATTTAAATAAAGGGTTAAAAAAATTAATTCAAAGGTTGGAGCCATGACACTAATACCCTCCAAAGACAGTGTAAGAGAGGGAAGGTTAGCGCTTACCGTCCTCCACCCTCTCCCCCAGCTCTCCATTTCCATTACATTCTTTCTTTTTACTTCCTCCCACTTCCTTCCTTATCCTTGCAGCCCACTCTTGCCAAGGTTTTCTCTGTTTGAGTAGATGAGGGGCTCACCAAATGGCCTTTCACCACTTCTTACAAAGGGTGCTTTTAACTAATCATTTTCATCATAAGCAGGTTTTCTCAAGAAGGGCTCATATTCCCTGAGTCCTTGCACACGGGAGATAATGCCTACCTGTCTTATCCTTGAGGAGTGATTTGAGGGTATGAGTCTTCAGTTTTATGACCTTTCCCTCAGAACTCTGTAAATATTTCCTCTCCATGTTCTCAAGTTTTCCTTCAGCTGCAAATCAAGTCTGAGACTAACATGACTTCTTCCCTGAGGCAGAGATGAATTGCTCCCAATATCCATTTTCCTCATCCCACTTTGGGTAATAAAAGGCCTTCCCCAAATCTGAGTTTGAAGAGGGTACATGGCCACCCAGATGGAGATGTTTTCCCAGGCTCCTTTGCAGCCAGGCATGTCCACGTGACTATGTTTTGGTCAATGCAGCATGAGAAGTGAGCTGTGACTCCAGATAGCCCAGTTACCCTTCTGAGAGATCATCTTTTTTACAAACGTTAGATCTCTGAATTTCTCTGATTTGTTTCTGTTTTCTAAGCACATACTGTGGTTTTCCTAACCCTTCCCTCTCTGTTAGTAATTTAGTTTTCAGTGGATTCTACTTTGTTCCTTTATTAACCTTCCCTCTAATGATCCTGTTTGTAGCCTCAGTTTTTTCCTTTGCTCTGTAATTGTGCTTTTTTATTTCATTCTGTAGTTTCATCATCTTGTCTTTGAACTCTTGATTGATTAGTTTTCAATAAACTTTATTTTGAATGAATAACTGCCTTTTCAGCCCAAGAGCCAACTCCAACCCAGAAACTATCTTGATGGATGGGAGGAATAGTCCATTTATCACTGAGTAAGACAGAATAATATAACTCACATGCCATACCTTCCACTTTCCTGATCCTACCCATCCTCAAGGGAGAGCTCAAAGCCCATCTGCTCCAGACTTTTCCAGCCCACACAGATTGCTCTCTCTCCAGATCCAGAGGGCTCCTCTGAATTAAAGGAAATACCTGGGCTACTTAATGAACTTGGACCTTTTGAGAAAAGGGATAAAGCTTCTCCTTCTCCCTTGTAACACCTGGTTGGGCAAATAGAGATTTTCTTTGAAGATTTCTGGGCTACTGATTCTCTGAATGAAAAGGAAGACAAAAATTATAACCAAGACTCAGAAGAGGCCTCAACATCAGATTCACTAGTCCCAACTTAATTACAAGTTGGGAACGTCATGAGGCACGTGGAGGAAGAGGATTCACCAAGGGTATGACCTTTGAAAGATTAATAGAGAGGAAATAAGCACCTTAGTTTTCAAGGCAGACCTTCTCAGCCTGCCCGTGCAGGCAATCCTATGAGGGCCGAGCAGGCCTTTATTCAAGTTCAAGCACTTCAGCTCACTCACTTCTGACTTTAAAGAAGCCACCAAACCTCCTTCAGCCTTTGTTTTCTCATCTATTAAGTAGAGATGATAATAGTATGTGTCACAATAAGGAAGTTATGAAAATTATGTTTGATAATGGGTGTAAATGTTCAAGCTTCATCTCCCTGCACTTCCTGCCTCAGAGGTTCCCTTTTGGGAATATCAACCTGCTAGTGGCTCCCCCACACCCAGCAACAAACCATTCTTCACCCCATACCTTTGCTCCTGCACTCCCTTTTCTTCTTCAAATGCTCTTTTCCTAGAGGCTCACAGCTACTTCCCTCTACAGTCCAGCATTGGTAAGTCACAGGTCCTCCAGAAAGCTTTCCCAAACTCACTATACTATTTTCCCAACCTCTATAAGATATACCCATTTGAATGGAGAGTTCCAGAAAACAGCAAGGAGAGATAAGAAAGCCTTCCTCAGTGATCAGTGAAAAGAAATAGAGGAAAACAATAGAATGGGAAAGACTAGAGATCTCTTCAAGAAAATTAGAGATACCAAGGGAACATTTCACGCAATGGTGGGCTCAATAAAGGACAGAAATGGTATGGACCTAACAGAAACAGAAGATATTAAGAAGAGGTGGCAAGAATACACAGAAGAACGGTACAAAAAAGATCTTCACAACCCAGATAATCACAATGGTGTGATCATTCACCTAGAGCCAGACACCCCGGAATGTGAAGTCAAGTGGGCCTTGGGAAGCATCACTATGAACAAAGCTAGCGGAGGTGATGGAACTCCAGTTGAGCTATTTCAAATCCTGAAAGATGATGCTGTGAAAGTGCTGCACTCAATATGCCAGAAAATTTGGAAAACTCGGCAGTGGCCACAGGACTGGAAAAGGTCAGTTTTCATTCCAGTCCCAAAGAAAGGCAATGCCAAAGAATGCTCAAACTACCACACAATTGCACTCATCTCACACACTAGTAAAGTAATGCTCAACATTCTCCAAGCCAGGTTTCAACAATAGGTGAACCATGAACTTCCAGATGTTCAAGCTGGTTATAGAAAAGACAGAGGAACCAGAGATCAAATTGCCAACATCTGCTGGATCATCAAAAAAGCAACAGAGTTCCAGAGAAACATCTCTTTCTGCTTTATTGACTATGCCAAAGCCTTTGACTGTGTGGATCACAAGAAACTGTGGAAAATTCTGAAAGAGATGGGAATACCAGACCACCTGACCTGCCTCTTGAGAAACCTGTATGCAGGTCAGGAAGCAACAGTTAGAACTGGACATGGAACAACAGACTGGTTCCAAATCAGGAAAGGAGTACATCAAGGCTGTATATTGTCGCCCTGCTTATTTAACTTATATGCAGAGTATATTATGAGAAATGGTGGGCTGGATGAAGCACAAGCTAAAATCAAGATTGCCAGGAGAAATATCAATCACCTCAGATATGCCGATGACACCACCCTTATGGCAGGCAGCGAAGAAAAACTAAAGAGCCTCTTGATGAAAGTGAAAGAGGAGAGTGAAAAAGTTGGTTTAAAGCTCAACATTCAGAAAACTAAGATCATGGCATCCAGTCCCATTACTTCATGGCAAATAGATGGGGAAACAGTGGCTGACTTTATTTTGGGGGGCTCCAAAATCACTGCAGATGGTGACTGCAGCCATGAAATTAAAAGACACTTACTCCTTGGAAGGAAAGTTATGGCCAACCTAGACAGCATATTAAAAAGCAGAGACATTACTTTGCCAACAAAAGTCCGTCTAGTTAAAGCTATGGTTTTTCCACTAGTCGTGTATGGATGTGAGAGTTGGACCTTAAAGAAAGCTGAGCACTGAAGAATTGATGCTTTTGAACTGTGGTGTTGGAGAAGACTCTTGAGAGTCCCTTGGACTGCAAGAAGATCTAACCAGTCCATCCTAAAGGAAATCAGTCCTGAGTATTCATTAGAAGGACTGATGTTGAAGCGGAAACTCCAATACTTCGGCCACCTGATGCGAAGAACTGACTCATTGGAAAAGACCCTGATGCTTGGAAAGATTGAAGGCAGGAGGAGAAGGGGACGACAGAGGATGAGATGGTTGGATGGCATCACCGACTCAACGGACATGACTTTGGGTAAACTCCAGGAGTTGGTGATGGACAGGGAGGCCTGGCATGCTGCAGTTCATGGGGTTGCAAAGAGTCGGACATGACTGAGTGACTGAACTGAACTGATCTGAACTGATATACTTAAAAATCATAATATTTATCACATGGTGTGTGCCCAGTCACTTCAGTCATGTCCGATTCTTTTGAAACCCTATGGACTATAGCCTGCAGGCTCCTCTGTCCATGGAATTCTCCAGGCAAGAATATTGGAATGGGCTGCTATGCTCTCCTCCAGGGGATCGTCTCAACCCAAGGATCTTCCCAACCCATCTGTTCCATCGCCTGCAATCCAGGCAGATTTTTTACCACTGAGCCACCAGGGAAGCCATATATCACATTATATTGTTATTAATATCTGCATGTTCACCTCCAACTAAGCTTTTAAAGGAAGAGAATTATGGGACCATTTGGGTCTCTGTTCTAAAAATGAGCATTGTGCATGGGCTACAGCAGGCACCTAATGAATGAATGGACAAAGCAAAGACTCTGAGAAAAGAGGAAGAGGGTGATACAGAAAGTTTGTCTGCCACCAACTTCTAAGGCCCCACTAGTTATACCAAATCTATGTATGCCTATCTACAATGCATGTTCTTTAGGTAGAAACTCCCAATGCCTCCCACAATGGCTACCACACAATAGGCACTCAAATATTTGGTGAACAAAATAATATTGAATAAACTTTACAAGAGAATAAATTATTCAAGAGCCTACAAGCACAGCCGCAAAACAAGCCCTTAACAACGCCAATAATGAGTTCTTTTTACCACCTAAAGATATCGAAGTTGGCCAAGCAATAGTACCCATTAATCTACAGCCATGCTCCACCATAAGTGTGTTTATTCCAGTTATAACCGGAAAATGAGGACAGGTAGTTTAAAAGGCAGGCAAGAAGAGGGGGAGGGCAAACCAGGCTTGATGAAAACAACTCTTACCAAAAAGGGGAAAAAGCAAATGCATGTTGAATCCAAATGTCAAGCTATTCACACATAACTGTCCCATGAGTTCTTCCATTCATCTCTTCTTAGGGGAATGGCAGAAAGCTTTCAACAGCCCCATAGGGATAAGTTCAGCCAAGCTCCCAGTGAAACACAAGGACAAAGCACTTCTCAGCCCCAAAGGACTGGGAATGATTAGCAGTGGAAAAACCTGTAACATGATGTAGGCAAACAACTACAACCAATGCCAGCATCGCTACTTAAGAGCAGTGAATCTTGGGGTGGTTCTCTAGCCCTCTCTGAAGGCCAGCTTTCTCACCTGCAAAATGGAGCTTGTGACACCAAGACACCAAGGCTATGGGGACTAGATAAGGGAATAAATAGTGCCTCATCAAGGTCAGGAGCAGAGCAAGAGCCCAGATGATGGTAAACTTGCCATGTTTCCCTCACTAAGAACTCAGCTAAGACTTAAGTTCAAGAGGTTCTTCCTCAACTGCAGGAAAGGAACAAGAATGAAACCTGGAGGGTGCTGTTAACTCCAGCTCAGAGGACCTTTGAGAGGTTGCAAAGGGTAGAATGTTCTAAAATTAAAGCTGAATGATGTCTCAGTCCTGTGCTAGGGAAATCAGGAGATGGATGCAAATTTAGAAAGACTGTCATAAAAAAATTTTTTTTTTTACAATCATCCTCCTGGGACATGTAGTTCTTTTCTGGCTGCCAGATTTCCTGGTCATCTAAAGTGTATGTGATATATTTATTCCTGTAGAAATAATTTATGAATATAAAGTCAAGCAGAGCTGGAGCCAAGGACAGAACAGGAGGAGCGTTGCCAAGATCCAGGGACCATCTAAGTCACATTTTGAAGGCTTCCATTTTACTCCATTTTTTGAGAGCAGGTGAAAACAGCTCCAGGCATGTTGTCTGTAACTTGTCCCATCCCCTGAGTCCTATTTTGCATCTTTCTGCTTCTTGCCCCACAATCACAGACTTTTAGAGTTGGAAGGGGCCTTACCAGGCATTTAAATCAACCTCTCTGGCAAGCGGAAATCCTTTGATGGCAAACACGTTCACTTGGGTCTTTTGCTTAGAGACTCCCATGGCAAGGAGTTCTTCACCATGTGACCCAGCAGCCTCTCTCCTGGTTGGGAAGTTCTGCTAAGTAAGTTCTTCCTTATCTCCCATTATGCAACTTTGTGTTGGTTTGCCTCTCCCTGGCATCCACACAGTATAATGCTAATCATTCTTCCACGTGAAGAAAGTGTTTTTTACTTTAGCTCCTACAGGTAAGAACACCTCAGTTTCCACATTTATTCTCCCTCCAAGACAGCGTCCTAAACCTCCATCTTCCAAATAAGTGCAACTCTGGGCTTGCTTCATTTTATCCTGATTTGTGCAGAACCCAGGGGAACACAGCATTCCGATGGGTCTGAACAACAAAGAAGAGTAGACAGAACTGGCACGTTCCCTCCTCCGGAGACTGATATCAATTCCTCCTCTTCTTCACTTCTTTCTCCTCCCTCCCATCACTCAAGTTGCAGTCCTCCCATCAGATGCCACTGACCCTGAAAACAAAAGTAAATTTGGAATAGCCAGTGATGGTGGAATGAGGAAGAGAAGGTGAGGACGCAGCTCAGTTTCTTGCGCTTGCAGCCTAGGGCACCCAACCAGGCAGGCCATCTCCCAAAATAACCTTCCATCCAAACAGTCAGCTCCTTGTAACTTCCAGGGAGCTCTTCATTCCAGCTTTCTAGGGCATGGTTCTCAGTGTCCCTGTGCCCATTCTCTAGCCACCCTTTCCAGAGCTCGATAGACTGACCTCACTTAACCGAGACATTTACAACCAACATTCCATATGTTGTGTTGTTGTTGTTTAGTTGCTAAGTCATGTCCAACTCTTTTTTGACCCCAAGAATTGTAAAGCCTGCCAGGCTCCTCTGCCCATTGGATTTCCCAGGCAAGGATACTGGAGTGGGTTGCCATTTCCTCCTTGAGGGGATCATCCCGACACTGAACCCAAAACTCTTGCACTGGCAGGTGGATTCTCTACCACTGTGACACTGGGGATTCCCCAAATACACTTAGAAATATATTTTAATGGAAATAAATATCCATCAACAGAAGACTGGTTAAATAAACACATCCATAATATAGGATGCGATGCAGCCATGAAAAAATAATCTGTATATGCTGATACGGAAAGACCGCTAAAAGGGCAAGCCTGTAAAGTTGTAGTTATAATGTAATCTATTTACTGAGCTTTTAAAATGTATCTACATATACCCATACAGATACATATATAGATCCAAAGGGAGCTTAAGGACCCAAAACAAACTGCAAACAGTAGTCACTTTGCAGAAAAGTGGAATTGGGGTAAGTGAGCAAAGGTAAGGGGCTTAATTGCTTACCCTATTTGAACATTTGAAAAGAAAATAGATTACATTTATTATTTGTGTGAAGAAGCCCCTAACTCTATGTGTAGTTTCCCCATTTTTATACCTGTTCCCCAATTGACGATCTCAGAGCTGGAAGGGGCCTAGAGAGCTGGGAGTTGAATCCTGTGGCAGCATGCCAAAGGTGGCATTTATTTCACCCAAGGCCACTCAGCAAGCTCGAGACAGCCAGAGACCACAGGTCACAAGGCAGGCCCAAACATAATGCGAGTCCCAGCGGATTAAAGACAGGACTTGAATGACGATATCAAATCAATTTTCTCCGTTTAGTTGAGTCAAAAATTCCTACTTGGGAGCAACAGTGACTTAGGAGAGATCAAGGCTCTCAACAGAATTGGAGGGGAAAAGGGAGCCAAGTGTCTTCCCATGGAGAAAAGGAGGCATCAGAGAAGACCTGTTTCTCAGGCACAGTGGCAGGGCCCTACCTCCCCTAGGCTTCCTGACCTCATTCACAAATCGGAGGGAAGGAGTTGAGTGCTAGACAGGAGATTCACAAGCATAGGGCACCAGGTGCTCATCTGCGTGACAACCACATCTTCAGAATGAGACAGGAAGCAACTCTACTTGAAGAAACCCCAGTACTCTCAGGCCTTCATTTCATATGAAAACTCTGCCCCTCGGGAACCGTAAGGCTGGGTTCAAGTGTCATGCAGGGTCAACTAATGTTGAGTTGCTAGAGCTGTACGTGGATTATCTCATTTGCTATCCATCAAAGTTTTATAAATATATTCAAAGAAACTCAGAAGTCACTTGACAAAATATACAACTGGTAAATGGTGGTGCCCTATTGCAAAATCAGGTCTCCTGACTAAATTCAGTGTTCCTTTTACCCTGTGTCTTTGTCCCCCTGGAGAAAAGAAGTCTCCCCACTCCAGTATTCTGACCTGGGGAATTCCATGGACTGTATATTCCATGGGGTCACAAAGGGTCAGACATTGAGCGGCTGAGCGACTTTCACTTTGAGACACAGGACATGGCAGGAAAATTCACTTGAGCACTAAAACTTTCTCTCTCTCTCTCTCTTTCTCACTCTCTCTCACACACACACAGACACACACACACAGGGTTCCATCTGTAACACCGACAGCAGACACAGGCTCCAAGAGCCTCAAATATGGCATTTCACTCAATGCCTCAAATATCCAACTAACTCAGTGAAATATTTATGGCTGAGCTGAAAAAAAAAATGTCTGGGACTTATTTCAAAGTCATGTAGGGTCAAATGTGAGGTTGAAGACTGTGAGTTTTGATAATTATTGAAGATAAGTGATTATAAATGGGGAAAGGGGGGTAATTACACCATTCTTTCTACATTTGTGTGTTTGAAACTTTCCATAAGAAGACTTGTAATGCATCACACAAGTGATCATTTCTCTCAATTTGTCACCTGGTAGCAGATGCCACCTTAATTAATTTCCTACCTGTTATCATGGTAAGAAAAAAATATTAGGACCACAGTCTCTGCAGCTTGTGAAAATTTCAATTATAACAATAATAGACATCACTTATGGAGTGCTTCCTGTAAACCTGGCACTATACTGGACCCTTTATCTAGGATTTATAATGGAGGCTCCGTAGTGGCTCAGAGGTAAAGAATCCACCTGCCAATGCAGGAGACACGGGTTTGATCCCTGATCTAGGAAGATCCCACATGCTTTGGGATAACTAAGGCTGTGCACCTCAACTACTGTGCTCTCCAGCCTGGGAGCCGCAACTACTGCAGCCCACACACCAAAAACCCCACTCAGCAAGAGGAAGCCACCACAGTGAGAAGCCTGTGCCCTGTAACTAGAGTAGCCCACACTCACCGCAACTAGAAAATAGTCCACGCAGCAACAAAGACTCAGCACAGCCAAAAATAAATAAATAAACATGTAAAAAATAAGCAAATAAAAATTAAAATATAAAAAATAAATAAAAGTCTTTCTAAAAATCCTTACAATGATCCAGTGTAGTAAGGGCAGTTATGTCCATTTTACAGAGAAGGAAATTGAAGCTTCATGAGCTTAAGTAGCTTGTAGAAGTCTATATTGGTGATAACTGGTAAACAAGAATTCAAATCCTGAATTACTTGCTCTCAATTTCTACCGTTTCCACAATACAAAATACTTAGGTACTTTAAAACTTCATAGGCAACTGGGACTGAATCTACAAAGTTTTTAAAAAGGATGATAGTCTTTAAAATACGACCCAGTAATTCCAAGTTTAGGATTGTATCCTATGGGAATTATCTGGAATGTGGAAAGAGATTTATCACAAGCATGTTAATCTCAGTGGTAATTCAATAAAGGTTCTGAAGTAGTTGCACAAGCCCTTGACAGCCCTTATCCAGGAAGCCTTCTGCACTGTTCCAGTCTGGGGTGGCTGCCCCTCCTCTGCATTCCCAGGGTACCTTGCACTGGTCTCTCGTTACTGCAGCTCCTCTGCTGGATCATGAGCTCTTCTTATCCAGCTTCGGTTTAGAATGGGCACTCGAAGATGCAAGGAGTGAGTTAACAAATGACCCTGGGGTTGCTTGGTTAAAAACCAAGCCGTTAAAGTAAGTTGTCACAAGGGCAGGACTAGAACTCAAGGCCATACACAGGGTCCTTCTCTCTCCACTAGACTTTAGCTGTCTTCTTACATGAAATATATAAATATATATATATTTTTTTAACGGCTGGTATCTGGATGCTTGAGGCACAGCTAGGAAAAGGATAAGAAGCTGGAGACTCTTTCCTCTGTAGGCCTTCACTGAAATGATCACTGGAGTGATTGGATCCCATGGGACCATGCGACCTTGGAGATGCTGATATGTTGATGAATGAAAAGGTACAGGTTTAATGTGAATATAAACTGTGACATGGGTATATGAAAAGACTGAGCAAAAAAGCCAAGAGTAACTGTACAAGCAGTAAGTTCTCTACCATTTAGAGAAAACAAATCCACTAAAAAAAAAAAAAAGACAAGAAGGAAAGTTGCAAACATCAACAGTGGTTGCCTTTGAATAATGGAATTTTTTTTCTATTTCTCTATCCATTTCTGTACTTTCCAAATTGCCCTCACTGGACATGCTGTATTTTTATAATCAGAATGATAAAATTTAATCACTAAACTGATTCTAAAGGCTAACTGATTCTTCTAGTCACGACTCAGATAATCACCCCAGTATTTCAATGTGATGACACCCTTGCTTACTATGATACTGTTTCATGTACAACTATGGAAAGTACATCTATTCAAGTCAGTATACAATGCAGAGAAGCAAGAAAAATGTATGTTTTTCCCCAATTTGGTTCTTACTGAATAAGTCACTGACACCAAATCTAAGCGAATTCTCAAGAGTCTGTGTTCCAGAAGCTTACTGCAAATTTCACTAATGAATTATGCCTGACACTCTGTAATGCAACCACGTCCCCATACTTGTGGAGATCCACCTTCTCTTGGAAGCCTTCCCTTTTCCACCCTCTCATTTACCACCTGCTCTTGGTTTGACTATGACGAATAGGGACAATCCTGCCCCTGTAGAGGTCAATTTTGAGATAAACTAGATCTATTTTCTGTGGGTTCCTGAGGGCAGTTTTCCAAATGCATTCCAAGCAAGGATGGTGAGGGGCCAACAAGTGGATCTGGTTCTTTGTAACTCCAGGCCCAGCATAGGAACCACCCCTGGCCCTACCTGCCTGCTTGTCGGTAAGTATAGAGTAAATGGATGGAAAGACTAGATTGTACTCACCTGGGCATGAAATTTCTGGATTTTTTTTTTTTTCCAGCTAGGTTTATTTACCTTAAAGTCACAGACACTTCACAACCACCCAAAGGCCCTTTTAACACTCTGGCAGACATTCCACCTTGTTTGTGACTAGGCTGGGCCTCTTCATTTGAGCACAGGGCTCACCCAGTGGGGTTATCTTCCCATCATCATTCTCTACCACTAAAAAGCTGATGAGCATTCAACCCTGCTGGGAGGTCTGAATAAGCATGCATCACATGATTTACTACCCACCACACCCCTAGGAGATGCATACGTGTTCTTCCCTTGACACTGTGTGGCTACAGTCCACAAGGAACACAGGACAGGAGGGTTGACCCAACCGGACCCTCTACCTCTAAAGGCTGAGCAACTTCCACTCCATCCAAACAGCCTGTGCAGAGACTGGGCAGGAAGGACTCTCACTGCACAAGGAACACTGGGACCTAAGAAGTTAAGTAGCATGAAGAGCTAAGGAGGGTCTTTCTTCTGATTTCCTGCTGCCTTTCATTCTGTGATCATCCTTTAAAGCACTTCCCTACTGGAGGAGCAGGAGGTAGAGGAATGTGGGGAAACCCAGGGCAAGAGTAAAGAGAACCACTTAGTAAACACTACAGAAAATCAATCCCCAATGAAAACTATTTATATAATACTCCTCACTGAATCTACCACTGGGATCCATGGTTTTGTTTAATAACCAAAACCTACGTAAGTCCTTAAGGAATTCACTCTCTGACTTAAAAGGTGTTGTTGTAACAACCATCATAACTTTGACTGTACACTGGGGTACGAACAAAAAACTCATTTGACACAAGTTTCGCTAAAGTGCAAAAAGGGCACTAACAACAGACACCTTGTTGTGTGTCCCTGGGCAAGTGATTTCTCACTGAGCTGCAGTTTTTTCATTTAGAAAAACAGGCCAGCTGATTTCTAAGTTCCTTATAGGGTGAGCGTTCTGATGAGAACTATATTCAAGTGCCAAGTGGAATCACCACAAAAATGAAACACCCTGGAAACCTTAAGAAGAGAAACCAGCGTAGTTAGGAGGTAAGAGGAACGGGGTGAAACAGCACCTTGGGGAAACCCAGACTCAAAGTGATGTCTTAGGTTTTCCAATGTTTCCCCTGCCAAATACAAAATTAAGTAGCTGCTTCCGTGAGACTCTCATCTTTAAAAACTTAATTAAATAAAATCAGTGAAAACAATGCTTTGTTCTCCCACAAGTGACTCAGGAGTAGCGCCCTAGGATACACTTTCTACTCGGTGTGCTTATGCCCAAACAAAGGCCTCCTGGACAAGGATGAGAGGCAAAACATCTAAGTCTCCACAGCTGGCTGGGCTCCAGCTTAAGGAGAAGGGGCAGCCAGAAGAGAAAACTAACCAGGCTTATGAAAGGCTAGAAGGAGAGAGAGGCATTACTAAATCCATCTTCTCTCAAATGGGTAGAACTCTTGAAAGGCATAATGGAAGGGTGCAGCTTTCAATGTGAATTACGTTCTTGTTTAACTCTGTTCTGCCTAAGGCCACTGCCTTTTCAGCCAACCACAGATTCTGGGTTCTGTCTTCAGTCCCTGCTCGGCAATGCGCCCTGGGGGAGTCGGGAGACTCAGGCTCTAGGTTGTCCTCTCTAGGTGGCCAACTTCACTTGGACTGAAACTTGGTACAAGGAACTGAACTCTCCCGGCCTGCGTTTCCCCTCCTGTAAAATAGGAGGGTTCGCCGGATGCTCTCTAGACTCCCCGAGACCGTGGCTTCAGGGCTGGAGGCGCGCCGGCCCCCGAGGGACAGGTTAATCTCCAGCGCTGATGGCCCAGGTGAAGCCGCTGCCCGACCGCTCAGCAAGCACAAGGTTGGCGCACACACCACCCACTCCACAACCTGTCCGGCTGCCTTCTGCACCCACACCATTACCTACGGGGCCAGTGCATCCCCTAAACCATCCCACTGCTGCCTGAACAGGACTATTGAACTAAAATCCGCAAAGCTGAGCTGAGCATTCATAGGCAAAGAAAAAGCAAAACAATCAAGAGGCCTCTCCTTCCGGACCTCGGAATTTCTCTCAAATAAACTCGGTAGAGCTGAAAATAAGGGCGTCCCCACCTAGAACAAGAGACCTCGGCTAGCCTTCCTTATAAAGAGACACGACAAGCCAAAAGGGGCCAATGACAATGGGGCTGGCTAGACGCAGGGACCTACACGGCAAAGCGCAAGCGAAAGCCAGCACAGTGCCGGGCGTAGTTTAAACCGGACTGAGGAGGCGCTCGCCGTCCCCTACAGACAGTGCAAGGACGATGGTGAGCTAGGCAGTCTTTTCTGGGGGGTGGAGGACTCGCAGACCCTTAATTCAACCCCTGTCTCTAAGAAACCACCGTGAGGTGAAAGTGAGGGGTGGCCCGGGTCATCTCAAGTCTGCACTACGGCCGGGAACACACTCTTGGCCTGGAGTAATTTTTTTGCTACTTTCTCCCTTCGTGTTTCCTATTTTTGAATCTGGTGGTTTGGTCTGATATCCAAGCGGTACCTTTTAAATGTGTCAGTCTTTCTCCTCCAGCAAGTGGCGCCCCCAGCGCCGTTCCCTCCCGATAGCTGAGACAAAGGCCGGGTTCCGCAGGGCGGCTCCGGAGGGCTAGCGGTGCACCCCGCACCCTGGGCAGGACGCACGTGCGTTTATTATGGTACCTGCGCCCCAACCCCTGCAGAGAGCCCGGGTTTCTCCTCCTGTACATCCTGCAGGCGAGATCCAAAGCAACCTGGACTTTATGTCTCCCTCCCATGTTGGTGCAGTGGAGAAAGCGGGGCTCCCTGGGGCCGCGTGCACGTGGGTTTGTTGTGGGTCCGCAGTCTCGCGGAGCCGGGGGGAAGCCAGGGATGCCCCCTCGGCCCTGATTAATCCACAGACACCCCAGCAAGAGGCGGCGGGTCCGCGCAGTGAAGAGTGCTGAGGCGTGCTGAACATCCATTCCCTGCGCCCTCGGCTCGCCACGGGCCCCGCCGCTCCGCTCCCCTCCTGCGCCCCTTCGCTCCACTCCTCCCTGGGGGCTTGGGTCCCGCCACCGCCCCGCAGCAGTCTTACTCACTCGCTGCGCTCTTAGCCGCGGAAGCTGCGGTTGCTCCGCCCGCTCTGCGCCCCAGCCGGTAGGCTGCTGGTTCCCTTTGTTAGCACCGGGTAGTGCCCCAGGCGTCTTCCGCAGCCCGGCCCTGCCTAGGACTCCCCTCCCTGGGATGCCTCTGGACGCCGCCCCCGACGGCGGCCTGACAGCCCGGGAGCTGGGAGTCCCTGAAGGAGGGTCTGTTGGGGAGGAGTAGAGGGGCCGGGAGATGAGGGGTGGCGGGTACGCGGGAAGGAGGGAAGAAGAGTGCGGCGAAGGGGCGGGGGAAATGAGCAGTCTCCGTTATGCAAATAGTCGGGAAGACGGGGTGGGACCCCTCGCCACACTGCGCCCCAAATCCGCCAAGCCCTTCAGAGGTCGCTAGCGAGCGGGCTGAGGGATTACGGGTGCTTGGTTAGGTGGTGCACCTAACCCCGGAGTGATGCTGGGATCCTGCTCCCCTCCCCCTCCTATGGCAAGGGCGGGCCGAGGGGGAGGGGCAACGCGGAGGGGCAAGGTCCCCAAATGTCTGATCCTGCACAGTTGAAGCCAGCACTGTCCTAGCAGGCAGAGACTATAAATCCCGCCTCTGCTACTGACGAGTTGTGTTACCCTGAGCAAGTCCCTCAACTGCTCTGAAGCCTTATGCAGAATATGAAACAACAAAATCTATTTCACAGGGTATGGCAAGAACCTCCCACTCACTGCAGATACAGAACAGGAGGGTCGGTGAGTCCCTGCCCATGGCCATATCCACCTCAAGCCGTCTGCAGGCTGGTGGGCAGGAGGACTCCAGTAGGGTGGAAAAGAGAGTCAGGGTCCTTCCTGCACTGGAGCTGAGCTAGGGTTGCTGGGAGAAGGCGAGAGGAGACCACTTGTTGAGCAAACGTCGTCGCCCCACACTGACCATCTCAGGGGCCCACTTGCCTAAAACAGAACTCCGCCCGGTAGGAGAGCAGAAGCGGCCTGCGGCCACCACTGCAGTCCCCATAGAAAAGATGTGACTACCAGAGGTCATAATCTTCTCCCCATCGAATACGTGGGTGTGTATGGATGCTGTCCCTTGCTGTCTGCCTGAAACTATCACAACATTGTTAATCGGCTATAGTGAAAGTATTAGTTGCTTAGTCCTGTGCAGACACTTACTCCAATTTAAAATAAATTTTTTTTAATATCTCCCCAGGGTCTATGGAGATCCCACTTGGCGCCAGACTCTGTATGGGGAGAGAAGAAGTGTGGAAAGTAGTCCCTGTCCTCTGAGGGAAAGAAGTCAGGTACACAGTAGAGTGCTAGAAGCCCAGGCCCAGAACTTTCTCTCCAAATCGGTGGTCCTCCCCCTACCACCATCCTGGGAAAGAGGGGGTGGTCATCTCATTCCAAACACTGCTTTCCCCAGCCCAGATACTGGACCCCTTCTGTTGTCACTGCCATCCCTTCCCATCTGCCAAGGATGCATTATTGCTCAGTACAAAGAGCTCTAGTTGAAGGGGGTGACAAGCAGAGTGAATTCAGATCTCTAGACCAACTAGCCAGCACTCTTGCATCAGCACCTCAGTCTGTTTTCATCTGGCATTGAGAAGATACTCATCATAGTATGAGTTAATGAGTAGAAACAGAGAAACTCTTAAACCTATATCTGGGAGGCTGCTACAATTGACTTTATTCTGAAAAAAATTGGAAACCTAAAATTTTTGTGCAGGAGGATGACATACATCTTTGTATTTTACACTTATTTCTCTCCCAGTGAACATCCTGGAAATGGATGGCAGGGTCAGTGATGAAAGTGTGGAGCATGGAGACCAGCTTGGGCGCTGGAGATATAATAGGTGCTGTGGCAATGACAGTTGTAGTTCAGTTGCTTGGTGATGTCCGACTCTTTGAGAGCACATGGACTGCAGCGTGCCAGGCTTCCCTGTCCTTCCACAATTCCCAGAACTTGCGCAAACTCACGTCCATTGAGTCAGTGATGCCCTTCTGTCATCTCATCCTTGGTTGTCCCCTTCTCCTCCTGCCTTCTATCTTTTCCAGCATCGGGGTCTTTTCCAATGAGTCGGCTCTTCAAATCAGGTGGCCAAAGTATTAGAGCTTCAGCATTACTCCTTTCAGTGAATATTTAGGACTAATTTCCTTTAGGATTGACTGGTTTGATCTCCCTGCAGTCCAAGGTTCTTCTTCAATACGTTCGAAAGCATCTGAGCATTCTTCGGCACTCAGCCTCCTTTATGGTCCAACTCACATCCATCCATCACTACTGGAAAAACCATAGCTTTGACTATATGGACCTTTGTCAGCAAGGTAGTGTCTCTGCTCTTTAATACACTGTCTAGGTATTTAATATGGTGTCTAGGTTTAATACGCTATCTAAGATTGAGGGCAAAAAAAAAAAAAGACTGAGGGCAGAAGGAGAAGAGGGAGTCAGGATGAGATGGCTGGATGGCATCACTGATACAATGGACATGAACTTGGGCAAACTTTGAGAGATGTTGAGGGACAGAGAGACCTAGCATGGTGCAATTCATGGGATTGCAAAGAGTTGGACACAACTGGGCAACTGAACAACAACAACTAGTTTTGTCACAGCTTTTCTTGCAAGGAGCAAGCGTCTGTTAATTTCATGGCTACAATCACCATCTGCAGTGATTTTGGAGCCCAAGAAAATAATGTCTCTCATTGTTTCCATTGTTTCCCCATCTATTTGCCGTGAAGTGACAGAACAAGATGCCATGATCATTTTTTGAATGCTGAGTTTTAAGCCAATTTTTTCACTCTCCTCTTTCATTTTCATCAAAGGGCTCTTTAGTTCCTCTTTGCTTTCTGCCATAAGGACAATGACAGAGGGAATGAGAAAAAGACATGCAAACAATAGCTACCATTTGGGGAGCAAAAACACTTTGCTTACTATATTATCTCTCCTCATCATAAGATATGTGGTGGTCTTAGCCCTATTTTATGGATGAGGAAATTGAAGTCACTTGGAAATGGCACAGCCGGAATTTGAACCCTCTTCCAAACTCATTGAAAGCCTTCACCATTTCTGTCCTCGGCATCACTTTTTTGTCAGTACTATTTAGAAACCAAGAACAGGAAACAGGTGAGAGGCTTTTCTAGAAGATTCTCTTCACCAGAAGAACTCTAGCCAAGTTATCAAAAAATCAAGGGACAGACTCACTCTGGTTTCTTGGCTTGCAGGACTGGGATGACCACAGATGACATACACCCAAAAAGATCCTGGGACTCTGAGCAGATGAGCAGACAAGAAGGAGTACCCTGACAAATTTCTAGACTAGGAGCAGTCGGTTATTCCCTTTAAAAACTGCCCTCTCAAGGTTGCTGTGTCTTCACTTGGGGCCTTCTCATCCAGAAGTGAAAGGCAAGAGGCTAGACCACTGGATGGGAGGTGATCCTATCCTCCCCAATCTATTTATGAGGCTTTCCTACTTATTGTCTCTGGGGCTCCTGCTTTAACAGCATGTTTTCCTTTGTTGTTGTTCAGTCACCCAGTTGTGTCCAGCTCTTTGCAACTCCAGGGACTGCAGCATGCCAGGCCTCCCTGTCCCTCACCATCTTCCAGCGTTTGCCCAAGTTCATGCTTATTGCATTGGTGATGCCATCCAGCCATCTCATCCTCTGACACCCTCTTCTCCTTCTGCCCTCAACCTTTCCCAGCATCAGGGATTTTTCCAGTGAGTCATCTGTGTGCATCAGATGACCAAAATACTGGAACTTCAGCTTCAGCATCAGTCCTTCCAGTGAATATTCAGGATTGATTTCTCTTAAGATTGATCTCCTTGCTGTCCAAGGGACTTTCAGGAGTCTTCTCCAGCACCACAGTTCAACGACATCAACTCTTTGGCATTCTGCCTTCTTTTTTCTTGAAAGTGTATTCCTTAGAAGTATAGATACCTACTTTCCATTTGGACACCATCTCAGCTTCCTGCCCCCTACTGATGTCAGCCTTTGCCCATGAATAATATTTTAGGTCATGCCTTTCTCAGTCATTAGTTTAGGCAACTTACTGGCTAATGCAAATAATGCGTCCCCTGCTTTTAACATTCATCTGCAATGATCCACTCACACAAAGTATTCTCATAGCATTCTTCAACTGGAGGTTGATGTTATTACAAAGACTCGTGAGGGGAGGAGACACAAGCACCTCAAAATGCCCTTCTAAACCCTTCTTCCTCACCCTGCTGTAGATGCTCATCAAGACACTTAAATAGCCCTCCCTCCTCAATGCTTTCTGCACCTATTGTCCATTATAAAGGTAGGCTCAAGGTCAAAGAACTGCTCTGTGGTCTGTCTGCACCCCTTACCTTGGGCCTCGGTGCTACCAGCTTCAAAGATGAAGATACCCAGACAGAGCTAAGTCTCTGAAACCCAATCAGAAATAGAGTAACAGCACTCTAATCTCCCAGGGACTTCCTACTGTCCCTACAGGAAAGGATTAGTGGAACATGGAGTGGGCCACAGGAAAAGAACACTAGAGAGCAAAGGCTGAACACCAGAGATAAGCCTCATGGGAAGACTGCAGCCACAAGACAAGGAAATGGCTGATAGAGCCAGCAGTGGCTCAGTGGCTGCATGACCTTAGGAGGCAGGGAAGGAAGGAAGGAAAAAAGAAAAATTCACATGACTATGGACCACTATATTTGCAAATGGCTCTTAATACATTCTCCCACTTGAGCCCTCTTCAGATTCACAGTAACCTGTGAGAGAGACTTGCCTCTTTATCATCCCCATTTAGAGATGAGAACACTGAGGCTCTGGGGTAAAGTGAGTTGCTTAAAGCCTGCTAGTGAGTATTGAGCTGTGCCTTGAAACTAAAGCCTCTGTTCTTCATATTGCTTCTGTCCCCAGAGCTGCAAAAGACCGAAGACCAGACAAACCCAGCAAACCACTATTGACATGTGACTGGCTGCAGCAGCCTAAACTGTTGCACTGCTGCCCTGGGGGCAAGAATCAAAAGCTATCCCCAGGAGACTAGATGCACCAGCAATGGCAGGAAATATAGAGTCAAAGGAGCAGTAAAGAATCACAGATGCTTGTAATAAATTCCCTCAAAAAGATCCAGGAAATTGGCTTTTCCCAAGAGACTTCTTCCAGACCCAAAGTGGAAGCTGCCTACTGTGTATTTATGACTCGAGGATGACTGTCAGAATAGCCTGCAGGAATGGGCAGGTTTTGAAGACGAGAGCTTGTTTGTGGGTTAATGAAACTTTTTGAAATTAACAAATGGTTTTGGCGAAAAAAAGAAAAACAAGTGTTTGATACCTATTGGTGATCCTCCCAAAGCTGCCTCTATATGGCCTTACGTTTTTAAACCCTGATTTTTAGTAGTATTTTCCCCCTCATTTTACAGATAAAGTTTTCCTTAGGAAATTTAGAAAAGTGAGACAAGTGTAAAGAAGCAAGCAGGAAGGGGGCTTCCCTGGCAGCTCAGTGGTAAAGAATCTGCCTGCCAATGCAGGAGACATGGGTCGATACCTGGATCAGGAAGATCCCTTATGCCGGGAGCAACTAAGTCCATGCACCACAACTATTGAGCCTGTGCTTGAGAGCCCAGGAGATGCAACTACTGAAGCCCCTGTACCCTAGAACTGATGTTCAGCAACAACAGAAGCCACCAAAATGAGAATCCCATGTACTGCAACTAGAGAGTAGTCACCACTCACTGCAGCTAGAGAAGGCCCATGCACAGCAATATCGACCCAACACAACCATAAAAAAATAAATAAAATTATATGTATATATATATACATACATATATGTGTGTGTGTGTGTATATATATATATATATATATATATATATATATATGAAGCAAGTGGGGGAAATCGTAATCCCATCAACCACAAGCAGAATGAATGAAACTTTAGGACTATTTTCTCCCACGTATTTCCTGTACAGTGTTCTTTCCACAGTTGAGATCATAATGCATATAAGGAATATGCTGCTTTGCTATCCCACGTAGAGTATATTTCCCATGTGTTTTGAACAATAAATGTATTCATTCATTTCAGCCCTTAGTAGATGAAAGGCAAATGTTCTTAGGCAAGTTATTAGTGGTTTATTACTCTGTTTGTTGTCTGTATAAAGGACAGTTTAGTTCAGTGGCTGAGAATACTGACTCTGAAGTCAGGCTGCCTGTGTTTGAATCCTCACTGCTACTTCCTAACTGTGTGACCTTGCACAAATTAATTAACCTCTCTAGCTCTATCTCCTTACCTCTAAAATGAGAATAATAATATCTACCTCACAAATTGGTTCTAAAGATTAAAAGAGTTAATTTTATGAAAAGCACTTAGAACAATACATGGCATCATAAGCACGGGTAACTGATGGCTATTACCAATATATGAGTGCATCATAAATTATTCAGCCATTTTACTGCAGCTGGACATTAGGTCATTTTCAGTTTTTCCACTATGATAAATAGTTCTGCAACGAACCATTTACAGCATGCATGACAGGAAGAAAAGTAGATTGAAAGTCCATTGTGAAGGCATGCCGAGATAAGGCATGAGAATTAAAGTCAGAATAAGTGACCCAGGAAAAGAATATTTCTTGGGAGGTAGCATCTGATTAACTTGAAGAGATGATATTTAATTCTACTTGACAAACATTTATTGAGCACTATCGCCAACAAAGGGTATAGACTAGGTCAGGGAACATTGAGATGAATAGAAGAGGGGCTTTCCCTGGTGGCTCAGTGGTGAAGAATCTACCTGTCAATGCAGGAGATGGGGGTTTAGTCCCTGGTCCCAGAGGATCCCAAATGCCCTGGAACAACCAAGCCCATGTACCACAACCACTGAGCCTGTGCTCTAGAGCCCAAGAGCCACAACCACTGAGCCTGTGCTCTAGAGCCCAAGAGCCACAACCACTGAGCCTGTGCTCTAGAGCCCAAGAGCCACAACCACTGAGCCTGTGCTCTAGAGCCCAAGAGCCACAACCACTGAGCCTGTGCTCTAGAGCCCGTGCTCCCTAACAAGAGAAGCCACCACAGTGAGCAGCCTGCAAACCCCAGCTAGAGAGTAGCCCCCACTCACTGCAGCTAGACAAAACTTGTGCAGCAACAAAGACTCCGCAGAGCCAAAAATAAATAGATTACTTTTTAAAGAAAAGATGAATAGAAGATACCAAAGTGAACAAAGGACAGGCTCCATCCTCAAGGAGCTTTAGTCAGAGTTACAAAAATTTCACAATTGTTTCCCCCAAGAGGATATTTTCACCATGACATATTTCTATGTATCACCTACATGGGCAGAGATTAAGAATGCCAGATTTCAAATGACCAATGCAGCTGAAGGTACAAGCTCAATCAGTCCCCCACAACACCATCTGCTCATCAGGAAGACTTGATGGAGAGCTTCCCAGGTGACTCGGATAATAAAGGAAGGCTTGATGGAGAATGCCAGTTTCACAGAAGGGTTGGACCTTGAGAACGGCAGCAGCCATCAAGCTCTTAGTCCAGTGTTGGCGCATAGTATATACTAAAAAATAAAGCTAACAGCTACTGAGCACTTCCCACGTGCCTGACGTCAAGCACTTTTCAGACATTCTGTCATTGAACCCTTGTGGCAATCCAATTAGGTAGATACTATTGACTTAATTATTCATATTTGTAGATGAGGAAACTAAGAGGTTAAGTGACTTAACCAAGTCGCTTAAGCGATAAGTGGTGAAGCTGTATTCTTAATCGAGGCATTTGATTCCTTACAGCAAGTTAATAGCCAATGTTAGGTTCTGGTGACTTCGACATTCAAAGGATTATGCCATGGTTTATCGCACTTCACCCGTACGTATTTTACATGTCTCTCCCCGCAAAACAGTTGATGTGCAATAACATTCAAATACACCTTTCAGTTGATCTCTGTTTTATAGATAAATTAACTGAGGTCACGAGACTCAAATGACTTATCAAAGAACACCTAGCTAATAAAAGGCAGAGGCTGGACTAGGGTTATATCTGACTCTTTGTAGAGTCAGATATAAGGGGCTAATAAGGGGCCACTGGGCAGCCCAGAAAATAGAGAGAGAATCAAAGACTTGAGAAAAGGCAGAAATCACGGTGGGCCAATGAGGCCCCTGAGAGGAATTGAAAACTTGCTCATTTTCTTCTGACTTTTCTTAGTGGTCAGAAATCATCAGGCTAGCTTTACAGCCTGTCTCTTCAAAGGGCTAAGAAAAACATAGAAAGTGATAAGCAGAGATTGTAGGAAATGACCAGAAGCCTGGTGGAATGCTGTTGTCGTTGCTGGGAAGAAGCAAATCCCTCAGCTAAGACAGCTTTGTGTGAAGCTGAACCTCTGACAATACATTTTCTTCATGCAGGATTTTGGCACAGAGTGGGAGAAGGCTTTACTGCTTCTTAGACCTCAGGGGACAGACAGAATCGTAATTCGTAGTTATTGATTACTGAGGTGACATAGAGCATGTTAAGATAAGGATCTGCATATTCCAGCATGATCTGAGAGATAATAACTTTCTCCAATTACTGAACCAGGAACAAAACTCTGTGGTGGTGAATCCTCACAAAGCCCCTGAGCATGGTGTGTCATTAACTGCATTTGGAAACAAGAAAACTGAGGCTTCAGGAGTTTAAGTAATTGGCCCCATCTTGTAATGGGCAGAGCTGGGGACTGAGCCAACATGCGTATGACTTCAAAGCCGCTCTTGAACCACTCTGCTCATCAGTTTTCCTTGGCGGCAAAGTGTTCTGAGGATGACCTGACACATCTCCCCATTATCTTTCCACTAGGACTTGCTTCTACTTCTCATTCCTCTGCCATGCCCCCCTTCATCCCACCCTGCCTACATGAATACAACCCGTCCTCTGAGGTCTAGTTCAACCTTACAGCTTCTCCCGGAAGCCTTGAATCCAAAAGGGAATATTCATTCTCCAAAGTCTCGTTAACACCTGCAGAATTTCCTGAGGCCATTTTTTTATTCATTAAATGTATAACTTAGTACTTTCAAATAAAATGCACTAGATATTTCACAGAAGCACTCTTTGTCTTATATGAGTAAATCCACAAATCGGGACAAACTTTCCTGTAACAGATTCAGAGAGGTGATTCAAATCAGTTCAGGACTTTGTCTCCTCACTCAGCCATTCCGCAAACTTGGCTCACAGGGGTAAAAGAAGTGGGAGTCCTCATGACTCCATCCGTGGCCAGGAAACAGACTTGCTCCTCTTAGCTGACAGTTTCCTCTCTGATGCCTTCCAAGGTCTTTAATAAAATTCCAAGAAGATCATACCCCTGCAGTGTGCCTCTCCATCATGTTGATAACACAGCTTGTTCACTAAATAACTAACGAGATGGGAGCTAACTCTATTTTAGCAGCTGACTGATAGGCTTTAAGATCCAGCAAAACAGAATTTGATTGCTGCCTCAATTTTTGCTAGGCAGGTGCCTTTGAGAAAGGCCATTAAACCCTCCGAGCCTATGAAACAGGGGTACCGTAGTCCTTGAAGGTCCACAGTAGGTATCAGCAATAATGCTATTATGTGCTGTACCAGGCATCTAACAGGTACTCAGAAGTGGAAGTTATTATAACTATCAGATGTGAACCCAATTTAAAAAAAAGGTGAAAAACTAACTGGCCAATTACACACACACACAAATGTAAATGCCCTTGTGTAAGAAGCCTTCTACTCCTTTTCATTTTATTTCTTTCTTCTTTTAATCCTGTTAAAAAGTAAACATTGTAATTATGGTCATCCACTATTGCAGACTGAATGCTTATGCCCCCCTAAAATTCTTATGTTGAGAAATAACCTAGGAAAGACCCTGGTGGCCTAGCGGTTAAGAGTCTACTCTTCCAGTGCAGGGGGCACAGTTTCGATCCCTAGGCTGAGGAACGAAGATGCTGCGTGTTGCACAGTGTGGCCAAAAAAAAAAAAAAAAAAGGAGAAAAAGAACTAACATGCAAGGCAATGGTATTAGCAAGTGGGGTCTTTGGGAGGTGATCAGGTCATGAAGGTAAAGCCCTCATGAAAGGGATTAGTGCCCTGATAAAAACTGCCTGAGAAAATCCCCTTACTCCTTTCCCCTACATGAGGACACAGAGAAGAGATGAGTAGGAAGCAGGCCCTCCACCAGACACTGAATCTGCCAGTGTTTTCATTGTGGACTTAGCCCCCAGAACTAGAAAAATAAGCTTTTGCTCTTAATAAGTCGCCCAATCTATGACATTTTGTTGAGGAACCCAAACAGACTAAGATGTCTACTTCATGAAATAGACAAATGTCCATGAGAAAATTAGCACCGCTTTTTGGCTTCCAAAGATTTCTATTCTCATATTGAGGCATGTTGAAAAAGAAGCAACATGGAGACAACTTCCTTATGTTTAACTCTGAAATTATAAGTTTCTGACTAAATCTGAGAGCTGGAGACCACAGGCAGCTCTTTTGCTAGTGGTTGCTCACCCCCATGTGAGAAAAACACAAGGCATTCCTGGAAGACTTTTCTACAATCATATGATGTCAAAGATTATCTCATGTCCCTCATGAGGGAGTAGACTCCAGGTAGGTAGAGAAATGCTGCCTGCACGATGATGGAGCCCAAAGCAAAACCTGGACTCCAGGTGCTTAGATCTCTGTCTGCTGCCTCCCATCCATTGGTCTAAAGACATTACGGAGGCAACCCCTGGGCACTAGCTGTGGGCTTCTTGCAGGTGGAAGGCAGGGAGAAATAGGGTGCCAGTCCTGTAAGAGCTCACAGGTTGCAGAAGCAAGAGTTACTCACAGACAGCCATGAAGGAGCAGCTCCAAATCTTCACAATCCAGAGCTCAGGGGGTCACCCAAGCTCTAAGCATGTCCACACTGCAGGGGGTATACTTGCTTTGTTCACTGATGGTCCCTAAAGCAGTCCAGCTGCAGCAGTACATGTAATTATTAATGCAGTTATGGACTCTGGTGCCAGAGTGACTGGAGTTGAATTCCACATCACCAGGGAATAGCTGAACAACCTTGGGCAAGTTACTCAGTCTCTCTGTGCCTCAACTTTCCCTCAGGTAAAGCATAGATAGTATTGTAAAGATGACATGAGATAATCCAATGGAAAGTGATTTTTTAAAATATCTGCACAAAAATTAAGTACTCAATGAACATTAGTGTGCCTGTGTGTTCAGTCGTATCCAACTCTTTGCTACCCCATGGACTGTAGCCCCCCCACCCCACCCCCCCACAGGCTCCTCTGTCCATGGGATTCTCCAGGCAAGAATACTGGACTGGGCAGCCATTCCCTCCTCCAGGGGATCTTCCTGACCCAGGGATCAAACCTGGGTTTCCTGCATTGCAGGTGGATTCTTCACTGTCTGAGCCACAAGGAAAACCCAATGGACATTAGCCATAATTATTATGTAACTAATCACATTGTTAGAGGAAAAATTAAGTATTTGATGAACATTTGTATGCCATCAAATGATATTTGATTAATTAATTAATTGATGCCGCTGGAGTCAGAGAAGGAAGGAAGTTTTGCAGGCTGAAGTGCTCAGAGAAAGTTTCCTTATAGAGGCCAGACCTGAGCTAGGCATTTAAGGAATTGTAGAATGTGACTAGGTGAAAGAGGGAGAAAAGAAAATTTTTTACACTTTCAAAGGATCTACTACAGACTTATGTTGAAAGATAATTGGAGTGTTTATTATTTTTTCTGCAAATACTGTTAATAGCCTAAGTAGAACTAAGACAATCAAATAGTTTGATGAATTTATACAATGAATTATTTTAAATCAATTAAAGTGATATTTTCAAGCAATACTTAATGACAAATACGCTCAGATTATAATAAATTACCCAAAAAATGGCACATTATAGACAATTTGTATGTAAAAAGAAGAAAAGGAAATTACCAAAATGTTAGAATGAAGGACTAGGGATCATTTTGTTTCTTTCAATCTTTCTTAATTTTTCAAATTATCTATAATGGGCATGTCTTATTTTAATAACTTCTGTTGTTTTTAACTGTGGTAATATATAACATAAAATCTGCCATTTTGACCATTTTTGGGTGTGCTCAGTTGATCAGTCATGTCCAGCTGTTTGGGATCCCGTGGACTGTAGCCTGCCAGCCTCCTCTGTCCACAGAATTTTTCAGGCTAGAATACTGGAGTGGGTTGCCATTTCTTCCTTCAGGGGATCTTCCTGACCCAGGGATCAATCCTTCATCTCCTTCGTCTCCTGCATTGGCAGATGGACTCTTTACCACTGAGCCACTTCAGAAGCCCTATTTTTTTTTTTTCAGGTATACAATTCAATTAATAATATTCTTTAAAGTCTTTTTGTGTTTTTCTCAGATAAAGGTTCTTAGACTCAGAACAGGGTTAACACTGCCATGTTTTCATGGTGGCCCAAGCTATTCTCTGAATGGAAGCATGGCCACTGCTAGTACCCAAATGCCCCTACCCCTCTGCCCGGCTGAACACCATTATGATTTTGGAGCATGTAACTGCCTGCTTAGAGTTGGCACTTCAGCCTTCCAGTGTGGGGGATAATTCCTCCCTAAAGTCAGGGTGTTAACAGGCTTGTCGTGTCTGGGCAATGCCGGGCCTCCCCCATCATTAAGCTTTTTCATTTTGTCTCTGATAGTGC
This sequence comes from Capricornis sumatraensis, assembly GCF_032405125.1. Lineage (NCBI taxonomy): Eukaryota > Metazoa > Chordata > Mammalia > Artiodactyla > Bovidae > Capricornis > Capricornis sumatraensis. The sequence continues at coordinate 186,679,692 of NC_091069.1, forward strand.
TCCACACAAATGCGATTTTCAGGCATTGCCTCCAATGCTCACCAATCTGGGGGGACTCCCCCTCTGGCTCCAGAATTCCCTTGTACCTGCTGAAAGTGTAAAAAGCAAGAATGTGGAGACTCTTTACCTAGTCTTGATAGCTTGGCCTCGTGCTGCAGCTTGCATAATGAATCAGCACATAAGATCAAGAGAACACTTTGTGTAACAGAAGCCTGGCCAGAGGGAAGAGCCACCTAGCCACAGGCCTGTGTGTCTGCTACGTGCCCAGATCCAAGGGGAAAATACCAGCCTTGCAGTGCCTCCTCAGTTTTCCTGTGATTCCACCATTTCTTATATCCATTCTCTCCCTTCTCCATTTTTACATTATCATTCATTTATTCAACAATCATTATTTACCTCTTACTATACCCAGGCAGGCTTCCCGCATAGCTCAGTTGGTAAAGAATCTGCCTGCAATGCAGGAGATCTCGGTTCTATTCCTGGGTCAGGAAGATCCCCTGGAGAAGGGATAAGCTACCCACTCCAGTATTCTTGGGCTTCCCTTGTGGCTGGGCTGGTAAAGAATCCACCTGCAATGCCGAAGACCTGGGTTCGATCCTTGGGATGGGAAGATTCCCTGGAGAAGGGAAAGGCTACCCACTCCAGTATTCTGGCCTGGAAAATTCCGTGGACTATACAGCCCATGGGGTCGCAAAGAATCGGACACAACTGAGCGACTTTCACTTATACCCCAGGCAGTATGTTAGGAATGAGATATAGACACCAAAAATAATGGAAATAGTCTATTAACTGCCAGCACTATGCTAAAAATCTCTCTCTACACTATCTCACTTAACACAAAACTCTACAAAGAGGAACTATCTCTTCCATTTTATAGATTACAAAGCTGAGGTTCAAGAGAGATAAGACATTCTCAGAAGAGAGCTTCTGGGTAAAAATGGCAAAGCATCCCTAGATCAGAGAGTTTGTCTCACTCAACACCCAAGACTTTACACAATAAATGGCAAAACAAAAAACAACCAAACATTAAAAAAAAAAAAAAAAACAACTTACCATCAATTTCCACTCTTGGCATGGACATATGAACACCTACCAGATCCTGCTCTGCCTGCAGAATATAGCTATAAACTCTAGACAAAAACCAAAAACCAGCAACCTGCAGGTTTTCTGAGAGTGAATAGAAACAGACAGAATCTGGAGAACAGTCACATCTTGAAAGAAGGTAATGACAAAGGTCAGCACCATGTGTAGCAGCTAAAACTCTGGTAAAAGATTCATAGTCCTTCTAGTCTAAAGACCCAAAGAACAGAGTATGCTGAAAAGTAGGGGAAGAGGGAAGATATTGGAAAAGAATGATTTAAAGAAAAAGCCCAAAATAAAAACAGAGGGGGAAAAGAAAGAATGACTGGAAAATAAAAAGCAAAAGAAACAAAAATTTAAAAAGAAATAAGTAAATTCAAATAATAAAAGAGAAAGCCCACAAATTCTGCATATAAACTGACTGAACTTCTTTTGGATTCTGAACCACTAGGCAGACTCAAAACAGCAGAGCTGAAGATAGAGGAAATGACCAGAGAACTGAGCTGCTCCGCAAAGGGCACTGCTGAGTCTGAATCCAGCCCAAGTGCATTTACTTGCTAAAACCAAACACTGCCAAGGACTGTAACAGAATGGAGAATCTCCATAACATCAAATGCTTAAGGTCGAAAATGTAATTCATAACTACTCAACCTACAAAGAATCAGATGATATGAGCCAGGTTTAAGAGAAAAGACTATCAAGAGACCAAGCCCAAGATAATCCAGATGCTGGAATTAACCCAAGGGCTGCCAAGTGGCTATTACAATTATGTTCAAGGAAATCAAAGGAAAAAACACTTTAAATGAATGAAAGGCAGGAAATCTCAAATGAGAAGTATAAATTATTTTTTTTAAGAATATCTGGAAATTCTAGAATAGGAAAATAAACTGATATTTAAAATTCTCTGGATGCACTTGACAAAAAAATATGTCAAAGAACCTGAAGAGAGATTTTTCTACCTGAAAAACAGAATAAAAAAGAAACATTGAAAATATGAATAGAATCTCAGGGACCTGTGGGAAAATATTAAAATGCCTACATACATCTCATTTGAATCCTAACTGGGAAAAAACAAAATCAAGCCAAAAATTGTTTTCAAAGAAACGATGGCTTAATTTTTCTAAATTTATTGAAAGATATAAATGTATAGGGGCGTATCAGGTGGTGCTAGTAGTAAAGAACCCACCTGCCAATTTAGGATACATAAGAGACCTGGGTTCAATCCTGGGAACGGGAAGATCCCCTGAAGGAGGACACAATAACCCACTCCAGTATTCTTGCCTAAAGAATCCCATGGACAGAGGAGCCTAGAGGCCTACAATCCATAGGGTCACAAAGAGCTGGACACAACTGAAGCAACTTAGCACAGCGCAGCATAAATTTATAGATTCAAGAAGTTTAGTGAACCCCAAGCAGCATAAGTATAAAGACACACATTGGCATATCCCAGTCAAACTGTTCGAAACTAATGAAAATAATAAGGAAAGTTTTGAAAGCAGCCAGACATGGGGAAAACGATATATCACACAGTGGAAAAGCCATACTTCATAATCTTGAACTTACCTTTCTGAGAAGCAGTGTGGAAGAAAACAGGTGAACTGGAAAATGCTTGAAAATTTTCAGGAATTCCAACACTCCCTGTTCCAATTCCTGGTAGCTTAGAGGTTAAAGCATCTGCCTGCAATGCGGGAGATCTGGGTGTGATCCCTGGGTCAGGAAGAGTCCCCTGGACAAGGAAATGGCAACCCACTCCAGTATTCTTGCCTGGAGAATCAAATGGATGCAGGAGCCTAGTGGGCTAGAGTCCACGGGGTTGCAAAGAGTCAGACATGACTGAGCAACTTCACTTTCATTTTTACTGTTCCAAATGGGAAAGAGTATCACTGAGAGGGTGAAAGACAAGTTAGAAGAAGTTAAGTGAAAACCCCTGGAAGCAGCAGCACGGAACACTAAGGACCGTGGTGAAGGAGGGTTTGACAGTTTCTGGATCACTGTGGTGGGTGGGGCAAGCCCACAGGAGTGGTATACACACCCAGGTGGGTTGCAGGAGCCTGGAACTACACATTTTAATAGGATCTCAGAAATCTACAAGTTCCGGGTTCTATAATGAAGATTGCATGCAGCCCTAGCCTTTCCAATGCCTAAAACTACAGAAAGTGGACAGTAAGCAACTCATATTCTCAAGGTATAGTTCTGATGGGAAGACACTGAATTTTAGATAAGATAAGATGAGTTTCAAGAAGTCACCCAGATTCTATATCAAACCAAGGAATCCATGTTAATCATGAGTAAAAACTTCAAGTGCTCTGTATAGAGAAAAGAAAGGTCAATTCAGAAAATATAGCCCAGACCAGGAAAGAGAAGAATATTCATCATGAATACATCACTCTTCAGACATACATATTCAAATAAGAAATATGACTTCAATAAGATGAGACCCCAAAGACAAAATAATCAAATAGCACACAATAAAGAGGGAGATGAAAATGTCAAAGGGACAAAGTGTAGCAAAATCTTACTTTGGATCTGACAAATGACTTAGAAAAGTTAACAGGTAACAGAATAAATGCAGCTGAACATCAGATGACTTTCGTGGAGTTAAGACTTGACTTAATTGTAATGAATATTGGAGGAAAAGACACGAGATTTAAAACAATAAAGAATAGATGACAAAGACTATCTAACATGAGAATTTTTGGTGTTCTGGAAGTGAAGCGCTACAGTAATTAAGTTGAGAAGCTGTGTAGAAATGTAATAGAGGAAAATTTCTCTAAAATGTAAGAATTCAAACCTTTTCCAAAATATGTATTGTTTTCCAATAATATTAGTAGGAAAAAAGAGACCTTATATTAAGGGATTTTTTAAAAAGGATTTTTTTAGGTATTCAGGAAGAAAAGTCCAATCACCTGTAAAGAGGAAGAAAATCAGATGTTCTATTGCAATGTTCAGTGCAGAGGACAGTGGAGCAATGTCCACAAAGTTCCAAGAGTAAGAAAAGTGACCCCAAAATGCTACATCCTATCACAGTGTCATTCAAGTATGAATCAAAAGGCACACCTTCTCAAACATGCAAGAAATAGAGAATGCATGCATGAACCCTTCTTGAAAACATAAGCACTACCTGATCAAGAGTTCAATCACAATAAAACACCCAGAAATAGAAACGCTGGGGCAAAATACATAGTTCAGTTCAGTTCAGTTCAGTCACTCACTCATGTCCGACTCTTTGCAACCCTATGAATCGCAGCACGCCAGGCCTCCCTGTCCATCACAAAATCCCAGAATTCACTCAGACTCACGTCCATCGAGTGCGTGATGCCATCCAGCCCTCTCACCGTCTGTCATCCCCTTCTCCTCCTGCCCTCAATCCCTCCCAGCATCAGAGTCTTTTCCAATGAGTCAACTCTTCGCATGAGGTGGCCAAAGTACTGGAGTTTCAGCTTCAGCATCATTCCTTCCAAAGAAATCCCAGGGCTGATTTCCTTCAGAATGGACTGTTTGGAACTCCTGGTAGTCCAAGGGACTCTCAAGAGTCTTCTCCAACACCACAGTTCAAAAGCATAAATTCTTCAGTGCTCAGCCTTCTTCACAGTCCCACTCTCACATCCATACATGACCACTGGAAAAACCATAGCCTTGACTAGATGGACCTTAGTCAGCAAAGTAATGTCTCTGTTTTTGAATATGCTATCAAGGTTAGTCATAACTTTTCTTCCAAGGAGTAAGCGTCTTAATTTCATGGCTGCAGTCACCATCTGCAGTGATTTTGGAGCCCCAAAAAATAAAGTCTGACTCTGTTTCCACTGTTTCCCCATCTATTTCCCATGAAGTGATGGGACCAGATGCCATGATCTTTGTTTTCTAAATGTTGAGCTTTAAGCCAACGTTTTCACTCTCTGCTTTCATTGTCATCAAGAGGCTTTTTAGTTCCTCTTCACTTTCTGCCATAAGGGTGGTGTCTCCTGCATATCTGAGGTTATTGATATATCTCCTGGCAATCTTGATTCCAGCTTGTGTTTCTTCCAGTCCAGCGTTTCTCATGATGTACTCTGCATAGAAGTTAAATAAGCAGGGTGACAGTATACAGCCTTGACGTACTCCTTTTCCTATTTGGAACCAGTCTGTTGTTCCATGTCCAGTTCTAACTGTTGCTTCCTGAACTGCATACAGATTTCTCAAGAGGCAGATCAGGTGGTCTGGTATTCGCATCTCTCTCAGAATTTTCCACAGTTTATTGTGTGCTTTGGGATAGTCAATGAAGCAGAAATAGATGTTTTTCTGGAACTCTCTTGCTTTTTCCATGATCCAGAGGATGTTGGCAATTTGATCTCTGCTTCCTCTAGCTTTTCTAAAACCAGCTTGGACATCAGGAAGTTCACGGTTCATGTATTACTGAAGCCTGGCTTGGAGATTTTTGAGCATTACTTTACTAGCATATGAGTTGACTGCAATTGTGCAGTAGTTTGATCATTCTTTGGCATTACTTTTCTTTGGCACTGGAATGAAAACTGACCTTTTCCAGTCCTGTGGCCACTGCTGAGTTTTCCAAATTTGCTGGCATATTGAGTGCAGCACTTTCACAGCATCATCTTTCAGGATTTGAAATAGCTCAACTGGAATGCCATCACCTCCACTATCTTTGTTCGTAGTGATGCTTTCTAAGGTGCACTTGACTTCACATTCCAAGATGTCTGGCTCTAGATGAGTGATCACACCATCGTGATTCTCTGGGTCGTGAAGATCTTTTTTGTACAGTTCTTCTGTGTTCTTGCCACCTCTTCTTAATATCTTCTGTTTCTGTTAGGTCCCTACCATTTCTGTCCTTTATCGAGCCCATGTTTGCATGAAATGATCCCTTGATATCTCTAATTTGCTTGAAGAGATCACTAGTCTTTCCCATTCTGTTCTTTTCCTCTATTTCTTTGCATTGATCGCTGAAGAAGGCTTTCTTATCTCTTCTTGCTATTCTTTGGAACTCTGCATTCAGATGTTTATATCTTTCCTTTTTTCCTTTGCTTTTCACCTCTCTTCTTTTCACAGTTATTTGTAAGGCCTCCCCAGACAGCCATTTTGCTTTTTTGCATTTCTTTTCCATGGGGATGGTCTTGATCCCTGTCTTCTGTACTATGTCATGAACCTCATTCCATAGTTCATCAGGCACTCTATCTATCAGATCTAGGCCCTTAAATCTATTTCTCACTTCCACTGTATAATCATAAGGGATTTGATTTAGCTCATACCTGAATGGTCTAGCGGTTTTCCCTACTTTCTTCAATTTGAGTCTGAATTTGGTAATAATGAGTTCATGATCTGAGCCACAGTCAGCTCCTGGTCTTGTTTTTGTTGACTGTATAGAGCTTCTCCATCTTTGGCTGCAAAGAATATAATCAATCTGATTTCGATGTTGACCATCTGGTGATGTCCATGTGTAGAGTCTTCTCTTGTGTTGTTGGAAGAGGGTGTTTGCTATGACCAGTGCATTTTCTTGTCAAAACTCTATTAGTCTTTGCCCTGCTTCATTCCACATTCCAAGGCCAAGTTTGCCTGTTACTCCAGGTGTTTCTTGAGTTCCTACTTTTGCACTCCAGTGCCCTATAATGAAAAGGACATCTTTTTTGGGTGTTAGTTCTAAAAGGTCTTGTAGGTCTTCATAGAACCATTCAACTTCAGCTTCTTCAGCGTTACTGGCTGGGGCATAGACTTGGATTACCATGATATTGAATGGTTTACCTTGGAAACGAAAAGAGATCATTCTCTCGTTTTTGAGATTGCATCCAAGTACTGCATTTCAGACTCTTTTGTTGACCATGATGGCTATTCCATTTCTTCTGAGGGATTCCTGCCCGCAGTAGTAGGTATAATGGTCATCTGAGTTAAATTCACCCATTCCACTCCATTTTAGTTTGCTGATTCCTAGAATGTTGACATTCACCCTTGCCATCTCTTGTTTGACCACTTCCAATTTGCCTTGATTCATGGACCTGACATTCCAGGTTCCTATGCAATATTGCTCTTTACAGCATCGGACCTTGCTTCTATCACCAGTCACATCCACAGCTGGGTATTGTTTTTGCTTTGGCTCCATTCCTTCATTCTTTCTGGAGTTATTTCTCCACTGATCTCCAGTAGCATGTTGGGCACCTACTGACCTGGGGAGTTCCTCTTTCAGTATCCTATCATTTTGCCTTTTCATAGTGTTCATGGGGATCTCAAGGCAAGAATACTGAAGTGGTTTGCCATTCCCTTCTGCAGTGGACCACATTCTGTCAGACCTCTCCACCATGACCCGCCCATCGTGGGTTGCCCCACGGGCATGGCTTAGTTTCATTGAGTTAGACAAGGCTGTGGTCCTAGTGTGATCAGACTGACCAGTTTTCTGTGAGTATGGTTTCACTGTGTCTGCCCTCTGCTGCCCTCCTGCAACACCTACCATCTTACTAGGGTTTCTCTTACCTTGGGTATGGGGTATCACTTCACGGCTGCTCCAGCAAAGCTCAGCCGCTGCTTCTTACCTTGGACAAAGGGTATCTCCTCACCACCCCCCTTCCTGACCTTCAACGTGGGATAGCTCTTCTAGGCCCTCCTGCGCCCGCGCAGCCACCATGCCTTGGATGTGAGGTTGCTCCTCCCGGCCGCTGCCCCTGACCTGAGACGTTTGTGGCTCCTCCTGGCCACCCCTGACCTCAGACATGGGCAAAAAAACATAGTACTGAGCATCAAATCCATGTAAACATCAAAGTAAATTTGAGTAACAGGGAAGTCATGGGACAGAATGAATTAAAATTGTCACAACTTTTACACAGAAATAATACTGACCAGCGAAAAACAGCAGGAGGGGAGTAAGAAGTGGTAAGAAGTATAATAATGCTGGTCTCATATTTTCTGATAGGCCATCAGTTGGTGATATCCAAAATTAAAATACAGTGGTTTAGATCACTTGGTCCAGTGATTGACTCATATCTCCTAGACTTTAAGAACCATGCACTTAACCATTTTATCCTACCTCCTGCACTCCGGAGTTAAGGACCTTGAAGTCTTTCTTTTTTTGAAGTCTTTCTTTTTTTGAAGTCTTTCTTTTTTGAATCCTTTACATAATTTTTTTTTAAACTGGGAGCATAATTGCTTTGGGCTTCCCAGGTGATGCTAGTGGTAAAGAATCAGCCTGCCAATGCAAGATACATCAGAGTTGCAGGTTTGATCCCTCAGTTGGGAAGATCCCCTAGAGGAGGGCATGCCAACCCACTACAGTATTCTTGCCTAGAGAATCCCATGGACAGAGGAGCCTAGAGGCCTACAGTCCATAGGGTCACAAAGAGCTGGACACAACTGAAGCAACTTAGCACAGCACAGCATAAATTTATAGATTCAAGAAGTTTAGTGAACCCCAAGCAGCATAAGTATAAAGACACACATTGGCATATCCCAGTCAAACTGTTCGAAACTAATGAAAATAATAAGGAATAATAAGGAAAGTTATGAAAGCAGCCAGACATGGGGAAAACAAGATATCACACAGTGGAAAAGCCATACTTCATAATCTTGAACTTACCTTTCTGAGAAGCAGTGTGGAAGAAAACAGGTGAACTGGAAAATGCTTGAAAATTTTCAGGAATTCCAACACTCCCTGTTCCAGTTCCTGGTAGCTTAGAGGTTAAAGCATCTGCCCGAAATGCGGGAGATCTGGGTGTGATCCCTGGGTCAGGAAGATTCCCCTGGACAAGGAAATGGCAACCCACTCCAGTATTCTTGCCTCGAGAATCCCATGGATGCAGGAGCCTAGTGGGCTAGAGTCCACGGGGTTGCAAAGAGTCAGACATGACTGAGCAACTTCACTTTCATTTTTACTGTTCCAAATGGGAAAGAGTATCACTGAGAGGGTGAAAGACAAGTTAGAAGAAGTTAAGTGAAAACCCCTGGAAGCAGCAGCACGGAACACTAAGGACCGTGGTGAAGGAGGGTTTGACAGTTTCTGGATCACTGTGGTGGGTGGGGCAAGCCCACAGGAGTGGTATACACACCCAGCTGGGTTGCAGGAGCCTGGAACTACACATTTTAATAGGATCTCAGAAATCTACAAGTTCCGGGTTCTATAATGAAGATTGCATGCAGCCCTAGCTTTTCCGATGCCTAAAACTACAGAAAAGTGGACAGTAAGCAACTCATATTCTCAAGGTATAGTTCTGATGGGAAGACACTGAATTTTAGATAAGATAAGATGAGTTTCAAGAAGTCACCTAGATTCTTTATCAAACCAAGGAATCCATGTTAATCATGAGTAAAAACTTTAAGTGCTCTGTATAGAGAAAAAAAAAAAAATCAATTCAGAAATATAGCCCAAACCAGGAAAGAGGAGAATATTCATCATGAATACATCACTCTTCAGACATACATATTCAAATAAGAAATATGACTTCAGTAAGATGAGATCCCAAAGACAAGATAATCAAATAGCGCACAATAAAGAGGGAGATGAAAATGTCAAAGGGACAAAGTGTAGCAAAATCTTACTTTGGATTTGACAAATGACTTAGAAAAGTAAACAGGTAACAGAATAAATGCAGCTGAACATCAGATGATTTCATGGAGTTAAGACTTGACTTAATCGTGATGAATATTGGAGGAAAAGACATGAGATTTAAAACAATAAAGAATAGATGACAAAGACTATCTAACATAAGAATTTTTGGTGTTCTGAAAGTGAAGCGCTACAGTAATTAAGTTGAGAAGCTGTGTAGAAATGTAATAGAGGAAAATTTCTCTAAAATGTAAGAATTCAAATCTTTAATCCAAAGTATGTACTGTTTTCCAATAATATTAGTAGGAAAAAAGAGACCTTATATTAAGGGGTTTTAAAAAACGATTTCTCCTTAGGTATTCAGGAAGAAAAGTCCAATCACCTGTAAAGAGGAAGAAAACCAGATTTTCCATTGCAATGTTCAGTGCAGAGGACAGTGGAGCAATGTCCACAAAGTTCCAAGAGTAAGAAAAAGTGACTCCAAAATGTTACATCCTATCACAATGTCATTCAAGCATAAATCAAAAGGCACACCTTCTCAAATATGCAAGAAATAGAGCATGCATGCATGAACCCTTCTTGAAAACATAAGCTCTACCTGATCAAGAGTTCAAACACAATAAAACACACAGAAATAGAAATGCTGGGGCAAAAAACATAGTAGCAAGCATCAAATCCATGTAAATATCAAAGTAAATTTGAGTAACAGGGAAGTCATGGGACAGAATGAATTAAAATTGCCACAACTTTAACATAGAAATAATACTGACCAGCAAAAAACAGCAGGAGGGGAGTTTGAAGTGGTAAGAAGTATAATAGTGCTGGTCTCGTATTTTCTGATAGGCCATCAGTTGGTAATATCCAAAATTAAAATACCGTGGTTTAGGAGATCACTGGTGGTCCAGTGATTAACTCATATCTCCTAGACTTTAAGAACCATGCACTTAACCATTTTATCCTACCTTCTACACCCTGGAGTTAAGGAAATTGAAGTCTTTTTTTTTTAAATCTTTTACATAATTTTTTTTAAACTGGGAGTATAATTGCATGCTAGTGGTAAAGAATCAGCCTGCCAATACAGGATACATCAAGTTGCAGATTTGATCCCTCAGTTGTGAAGATCCCCTAGAAGAGGGCATGCCAACCCACTACAGTATTCTTGCCTAGAGAATCCCATGGACAGAGGAGCCTGGAGGCCTACAGTCCATAGGGTCACAAAGAGCTGGACACAACTGAAGCAACTTAGCACAGCACAGCATGAATTTATAGATTCAAGAAGTTTAGTGAACCCCAAGCAGCATAAGTATAAAGACACACATTGGCATATCACAGTCAAACTGTTGGAAACTATAATAAGGAAAAGTTATGAAAGCAGCCAGACATGGGGAAAATGATATATCACACGGTGGAAAATCCATACTTTGTAATCTCGTACTTACCTTTCTGAGAAGCAGTGTGGAAGAAAATAGGTGTAATGGAAAAGGCTTGATAATTTTCAGGACTTGCAACACTCCTTGTTCCAATTGTGAAAGAATATGACTGAGAAGGTGAAAAGGCAAGTTGGAAGAAGTTAAGAGAAAAACCCTGGAAGCAGCAGCACAGGGACCGTGGTGAAGGAGGGTTTGACAGTTTCTGGATCACTGTGGTGGGTGGGGCAAGCCCACAGGAGTGGTATACACACCCACCTGGGTGGCATGGGGCCTGGAACCATGCATTTTAATAGGATCTCAGAAAAGTACAGGTTCCGGGTCTTATTATGAAGACTCCATGCAGCCTTAGCCTTTCCCATGCCTTTTCCCATGTCTACAGAAAAGTGGACAGTAAGCAACTCATATTCTCAAGGTATAGTTCTGATGGAAAGACAACTGAGTTTTAGATAAGATAGGATGCATTTCAAGAAGTCACCCAGATTCTATATCAAACCAAGGAATCCATGTTAATCATGAGTAAAAACTTTAAGTGCTCTGTATAGAGAAAAAAAAAATCAATTCAGAAAATATAGCCCAAACCAGGAAAGAGGAGAATATTCATCATGAATACATCACTCTTCAGACATACATATTCAAATAAGAAATATGACTTCAATAAGATGAGACCCCAAAGACAAAATAATCAAATAGCACACAATAAAGAGGGAGATGAAAATGTCAAAGGGACAAAGTGTAGCAAAATCTTACTTTGGATTTGACAAATGACTTAGAAAAGTTAACAGGTAACAGAATAAATGCAGCTGAACATCAGATGACTTTCATGGAGTTAAGACTTGACTTAATCGTAATGAATATTGGAGGAAAAGACACGAGATTTAAAACAATAAAGAATAGATGACAAAGACTATCTAACATAAGAATTTTTGGTGTTCTGGAAGTGAAGCGTTACAGTAATTAAGTTGAGAAGCTGTGTAGAAATGTAATAGAGGAAAATTTCTCTAAAATGTAAGAATTCAAACTTTTAATCCAATGTATGTACTGTTTTCCAATAATATTAGTTGGAAGAAAAGAGACCTTACATTAAGGGGTTTTTTAAAAAAGATTTCTTTAGGTATTCAGGAAGAAAAGTCCAATCACCTGTAAAGAGGAAGAAAATCAGATTTTCTATTGCAATGTTCAGTGCAGAGGACAGTGGAGCAATGTCCACAAAGTTCTAAGAGTAAGAAAAAGTGACCCCAAAATGTTACATCCTATCACAGTGTCATTCAAGTATGAATCAAAAGGCACACCTTCTCAAATATGCAAGAAATAGAGCATGCATGCATGAACCCTTCTTGAAAACATAAGCTCTACCTGATCAAGAGTTCAAACACAATAAAACACCCGGAAATAGAAATGCTGGGGCAAAATCATAGTAGCGAGCATCAAATCCATGTAAATATCAAAGAAAATTTGAGTAACAGGGAAGTCATGGGACAGAATGAATTAACATTGTCACAACTTTTACACAGAAATAATACTGACCAGTGAAAAATAGCAGGAGGGGAGTAAGAAGTGGTAAGAAGTTAACAGTGCTGGTCTCATTTTTTCTAATAGGCCATCAGTTGGTGATATCCAAAATTAAAATACAGTGGTTTATTACTAGAGCTAATCAATGAATATAGTAAAGCTGCAGGATATAAATCAACACCCAGAAATCCCTTGCATTCCTATACACTAATAATGAGAAAGTAGAAAAAGGAATTAAGGAAACAAATCCATTCACCATTGCAACGAAAAGAATAAAATACTTAGGAATATATCTACCTAAAGAAACTAAAGACCTATATATAGAAAACTATAAAACACTGATGAAAGAAATCAAAGAGGACACTAATAGATGGAGAAATATACCATGTTCATGGATCGGAAGAATCAATATAGTGAAAATGAGGATACTACGCAAAGCAATCTACAGACTCAATGCAATCCCTATCAAGCTACCAGCAGTATTTTTCACAGAACTAGAACAAATAATTTCAAGATTTGTATGGAAATACAAAAAACCTCGAATAGCCAAAGCAATCTTGAGAAAGAAGAATGGAACTGGAGGAATCAACTTGCCTGACTTCAGGCTCACTACAAAGCCACAGTCATCAAGACAGTATGGTACTGGCACAAAGACAGAAATATAGATCAATGGAACAAAATAGAAAGCCCAGTGATAAATCCACACACCTATGGACACCTTATCTTTGACAAAGGAGGCAAGAATATACAATGGAGTAAAGACAATCTCTTTAACAAATGGTGCTGGGAAAACTGGTCAACCACTTGTAAAAGAATGAAACTAGATCACTTTCTAACACCACACACAAAAATAAACTCAAAATGGATTAAAGATCTAAATGTAAGACCAGAAACTATAAAACTCCTAGAGGAGAACGTAGGCAAAACACTCTCTGACATAATTCACAGCAGGATCCTCTAGGATACACCTCCCAGAATACTGGAAATAAAAGCAAAAATAAACAAATGGGATCTAATTAAAATTAAAAGCTTCTGCACAACAAAGGAAACTATAAGCAAGGTGAAAAGACAGCCTTCTGAATGGGAGAAAATAATAGCAAATGAAGCAACTGACAAACAACTAATCTCAAAAATATACAAGCAACTCCTGCAGCTTAATTCCAGAAAAATAAACGACCCAATCAAAAAATGGGCCAAAGAACTAAATAGACATCTCTCCAAAGAAGACATATGGATGGCTAACAAACACATGAAAAGATGCTCAACAACACTCATTATCAGAGAAATGCAAATCAAGACCACAATGAGGTACCATTTCACACCAGTCAGAATGGCTGCGATCCAAAAGTCTGCAAGCAATAAATGCTGGAGAGGGTGTGGAGAAAAGGGAACCCTCTTACACTGTTGGTGGGAATGCAAACTAGTACAGCCACTATGGAGAACAGTGTGGAGATTCCTTTAAAAATTGCAAATAGAACTGCCTTATGACCCAGCAAACCCACTGCTGGGCATACACACCAAGGAAACCAGAATTGAAAGAGATTCATGTACCCCAATGTTCATTGAAGCACTGTTTATAATAGCCAGGACATGGAAGCAACCTAGATGTCCATCAGCAGATGAATGGATAAGAAAGCTGTGGTACATATACACAATGGAGTATTACTCAGCCATTAAAAAGAATACATTTGAATCAGTTCTAATGAGGTGGATGAAACTGGAGCCTATTATACAGAGTGAAGTAAGCCAGAAAGAAAAACACCAATACAGTATACTAATACATATATATGAAATTTAGAAAGATGGTAATGATAACCCTGTATGTGAGACAGCAAAAGAGACACAGATGTATAGAATGGACTTTTGGACTCAGGGAGAGGGTGAGGGTGGGATGATTTGGGAGAATGGCATTGAAACATGTATACTATCATGTAAGAAACGAATCGCCAGTCTATGTTCAATACAGGATACAGGATGCTTGGGGCTGGTGCACGGGGATGACCCAGAGAGATGATATAGGGTGGGAGTTGGGAGGGGGTTCAGGATTGGGAACTCATGTACACCCGTGGCGGATTCATGTCAATGTATGGCAAAACCAATACAGTATTGTAAAGTAAAATAAAGTAAAAAATAAAATAAAATAAAAATACAGTGGTTAGGAGATCACAGATGGTCCAGTGATTGACTCATATCTCCTAGACTTTAAGAACCATGCACTTAACCATTTTATCCTACCTCCTGCACCCTGGAGTTAAGGAACTTGAAGTCTTTCGTTTTTGAATCCTTTACATAATTTTTTTAAATCTGGGAGTATAATTGCTTTGGGCTTCCCAGATGACGCTAGTGGTAAAGAATCAGCCTGCCAATGCAGATACATCAGAGTCGCAGACTTGATCCCTCAGTTGGAAAGATCCCATAGAGGAGGGCAGGCCAACCCATTCCAGTATTCTTGCCCGGAGAATCCCAAGGGCAGAGGAGCCTAGTGGGCTTCAATGCACAGGGTCACACAGAGTCGGACACAGCTCAAGTGACAGAGCACACACACGCTCGCCTAATTGCTTTATAATGTTGTGTTAGTTTCTGCTGTGGAACTTGAAGTCTTAATGCAAGTAACAGATATATATGCTAGAAATGATGGTACGTTTTTGAAGTGCTTGATAGCATGTCCAGCAAATAATAAGTAGTAATTAAATGTTCATGGTTATGATAATGTTAATTATAATATTATTATTCACTGATGCACATGCTAAGTCACTTCAGTCAAGTACATTATTAGAAATGCTGTAATCGAATGAGTATGTGATAGCATGTAAACAGAGGAGAAAAACCTGCTAATCCAAAAAGGTAGTCAAGGAATGCTTCCTGGAAAAGGTTACAGAAGGTGACTTTTTAAAAATTTGGCTGCACTGGGTCTTAGCTGTGGCACATGGGATCTTTAGTTGTGGTGCACAGCCTTCAGTAGTTGCAGCTCACAGGCTTAGTTGTTCTGAGGCATGTGGGATCTTAGTTTCTCAATCCAGGGGTCAAACCCATGTCCTCTGCATTACAAGGCAGATTCTTAATCACTGGGCTACCAGGGAAGTCCCCAGAAGATGACTTTTAAAGAGTAAGACTTAGCCAGGTAAGAAGTGAGGAGAATACGGCATTCCAGGCAGGGAAACAGCATGATAGCTTAAAATAACCATTGGGACTAGGTTGAACAGCACATGGAAATGCAGCTGGAGAAGATGTGAGAAAGGTAAGTCATTGTTAGACCAGAGATGACCTTCTAGGCCATGCTATGCTAAGGAATTTGAACTTAAAATACACGGAAACCCACTGAAAGGCTCGAAGGAGAAGAACATCCTAATGGCACACGCCTTTCTAAGAGTTTACTGGCTGCCATGTGGAGACAAGGGACAACACTAGAGATGGAAACTAGTTATGGTTATGGGCGGAGTCCCCGTAAGAACTAATGGGCCCTAAGGAAGAGGCAGAGTCAAAGAGGGCTACCCAGGACAGTGCTTCCTAAATGTGATCCACAGACCAGTAGGAGTCCCTGAAACCCTTTCAGATGGGGAGCTGTAAGGTCACAACTATTTTCACCATATTAAGGCAATATTTGCCTTTTTCTCTGTGTTTACGTTTGCACTGATATAACGATTATGGGTAAAACTGCTGGTGTCTTTGCACCATCAAGAAGGCACTAAAGTCCTTCTTGAGGACTGCATTCTTCACCATGCAGTCACAGAGAAAAACAAGTCAACTTCTCTTTTCAGTATCCTTGATGAAGCAAAGACTAACAAACTCAGGTTATTCAGACTTGAGAATTAGGGAGAGATTTTCTTTAAAATGAACAAAATGAACCTACCACTTCAGGGAAAACAACTTTTCCTTGTTTTGTTGTGGTTTTCAGTACTATGTGCACCTGTCACTGATGATGAAATTTGGGTTTTTGAACAAAAGTTAGAATTTTGGAAAACTTGCTTCCACATCTGTGAAAGTGACAGCTCCCGATTCGTAAAGATTTTTCTCTTTTTTTAAATAACATTTATTTATTTTTGACTGTGCTGAGTGTTCATTGTTGCATGTTTTGTTTTTTTTTTCTTTTAGTAGTGGCAAGCAGGGGCTACTCTCTAGTTGTGGAGTAGCTTCTCATCGTGTGGCTTCTCTTGTTGCCAAGCATGGGCTCTAGGGCATGGGGGCTTCCATAGTAGCAGCTTCCGAGCTCTAGAGCTCAGGCTCAGTAGTTGTGGCACACAGACTTAGTTGCTTCACAGCATGTGGAATCCTCCCAGATCAGGGATCAAACCCATGTCTCCTGCACTGGCAGACTGACTCTTTACCACTGAGACACCATAGAAGTCTTAAAGATTTTTCTGATGAGGTGGTTGCTCTGGGTTGAATTGTGTTTTCCCCAAAAAAATACACATTAAAGTTCTAACTCCTGGTAACTGTGAACATGACCTTATTTGGAAAGAGGGGCTTTGCACATGTCATCTAGTTAAGAAGTCATACTGGATTAAGATGAGCCCTAAATCCAATGATTGGCATCCTTAAGTTAATAGAGATTTGGGTAAATAGACAGATACACACGTGAAAATAGGACATGTTAAGATGGAAGTAGAGATTAAAATGATTCAATAACCAACCGAGAAATGTCTGTTATGCTGCCAATTTGCCGTACTTTGTTACAGTAGCCCTAGGAAACTAACACAATGGTGATAACATCACATGTGATTATTTGATATTGTGGAAGAAAAGTATCAATGTTTGAAAGATGTGCATAACTCAGTGAAGGAGTGTTTCCTAAAATCTGATGTATAGTGTCACAAGATCATGGATGGGCAGAAGGTCCACACAAAGTATAAAATAACCAATAGATTTTCATATAAAATAAAGCAAAAAGTTCATTATAAGGTTTCAGAATCCACATCGCAGCTAACCTTTAAGGAACTAATACTGGGACTTGGCTGGTGGTCCAGTAGTTGATTTTCAAGCTTCCAATGCAGGTACTGTGAGTTCAATCCCCGGTTGAGAAACTAAGATCCCACATGCCACGTGGTACAGTCAAATTAACAAATTTTTTAAAGCTTTTTAATTTTTAAAAAAGAAAATAATACTTATGCTTTGGCATAGTATCAAAGAAAATTATTTACAATTATCTGAAAAAAGCTGTTAAAACACCCCTTGTTTTTCCAACTACCTATCAGTGTGAAGCTAGATTTTTCCCCACATACTTCAGCCAAAATAACATATTGCAACAGATCAAAAATAGAAACAGATATGAGATTCCAGCTGCCTTCTGTTAAGCCAGACGTTAAAGAGTTTTGCAAGAATTTAAAACAATATAACTCTTCTCATTGTTTTATTGTTTGTTTCAGAAAATGGAGTTATTTTCATAAAAATATTTTACTCATGTTAAAATGTTATGGGTCTACTATTATTTAAAGAAATATTTTGAAATTTCTTAATTTTCATTTTTAACACAGTAAATATCTCTAAATACAGCTCATATAAATAGAAGCTTTGGGGCTTCTCAATGAATTTTAAGAGGGTAAAAGGATCTGGAGACCCCAAGTCTAGTTTAAAAGGTGAAGACAATAGGATTTGGGAACTGATTAATGGGGTTGAGAGAGAGGTGGGTTTTCTCTGATGGGGATTATGCCAAGAACAAGCTTCTAAGGACAGATAATGGGTTCAGACTTGGAAACACTAAATTTAGATTGCCTGAGGGATGCTGTGATGTAATAGACCATTAGACAAAGATCTATGGGCTTGAGAGCAGCTGTCTGAATACCGAGTCCATGTAGCTGCAGTAATTGAAGGCCCAGGAAAGAACAGTACTATGAAAGGAGAAAACTGCCCTAGAAGAGTGCTCAGGATGTGTAGGGTAAGGGAGTTAGAGAAGGTGAGGTTCTGAAAAAGAACGAGACCGACACTTTACGGGAACAGATCACCTTTAATGAAGCGAGAAGGGGCAGCAGTCAGATTAGTGAGCTGCTGCACTAACCCAAGAAAGGAGTAAGTGTATCTAGGCATATCTGTGGAAATCTACTGCCTTAAGGGGGCCTGTTCTTCTCCAAGGTTGTTTGGGTTAGTTATCTCTTAAAAGGCTGGGGCAAGGAATTCAGGAGATCCGCCAGAGTCTGGGACTCACTGGGAGCTGGGTGTAATCAACCTTAATGTCCATTTTTTTTTTCTTCTGGAGAGAGTTCTTTGTTTTGCATAGAATGGTGGGGAGGACCTGGAGGGGAGTTTCAACTCCAGGCTATTTTGAGCCAGGTAACTTTCCTTCAGGATGGAGTCTAGGTTTACACTGGAGAGTTAAGGTACATGGAGAAAGCTTGACTATAAACCAACCTGAGTCAGAAAAAGTATCAGGGGGAAGAGAAACCTCACATGGAGTGATGTCAGAGAAAGGAAACAAGGCAGAATTTTCAAGAAGAGAGGTATCAGTTCAGTTCTGTTCAGTCGCTCAGTCATGTCCACTCTTTGCAACCCCATGGACTGCAGCAAGCTAGGCTTCCCTGTCCATCACCAACTCCCGGAGCTTGCTCAAACACATGTCCATTGAGTTGGTGATACCATCTAACCATCTCATCTTTTGCCGTCCCCTTCTCCTCCTGCCTTCTATCTTTCCCAGCATTAGGGTCTTTTCCAATGAGTCAGTTCTCCACATCAAGTGGCCAAAGTATTGGAGCTTCAGCTTCAGCATCAGTCCTTCCAATAAACAGTCAGGACTGGTTTCCTTCAGGATGGACTGGTTGGATCTCCTTGGAATCCAAAGGACTCTCAAAAGTCTTCTTCAACATCACAGTTCAAAAGCATCAGTTCTTCAGTACTCAGCTTTCTTTATAGTCCAACTCTCACGTCCATACATGACTATTGGAAAAACCATAGCTTTGACTATATGGACCTTTGTCAGTAAAGTAATGTCTCTGCTTTTTAATATGCTGTTTATGTTCATCATAGCTTTTGTTCCAAGGAGCAAGCGTCTTTTAATTTCATGGCTGCAGTCACCATCTGCAGTGATTTTGGAGCCCAAAAAAATAACGTCTGACACTGTTTCCACTGTTTCCCTATCTATTTGCCATGAAGTGATGGGACCAGATGCCATGATCTTCGTTTTCTGAATGTTGAGCTTTAAGCCAACTTTTTCACTCTCCCCTTTCACTTTCATCAAGAGACTCTTTAGTTCCTCTTCACTTTCTGCCATAACGGTGGTGTCATCCACATATCTGAGGTTATTGATATTTCTCCCAGCAATCTTGATCCCAGCTTGTGCTTCTTCCAGCCCAGCGTTTCTCATGATGTACTCTGCATAAAAGTTAAATAAGCAGGGTGACAGTATACAGCCTTGACGTACTCCTTTCCCAATTTGGAACCAGTCTGTTGTTCCATGTCCAGCTCTAATTGTTGCTTCTTGACCTGAATATAGGTTTCTCAAGAGGCAGGTCAAGTGATCTGGTATTCCCATCTCCCACCCTCTCTCCTCCTCAGGTTTGGTCAGGGGAGGAGGTATTTGTGACGATGATGGTTCCTAGGGCAGCAGGGCTGGTATTCCACCTCTTAATAAGCTGTACCTGGAGTATCAGCTCTCTTTAGATGCGGGGGAGTACTGCTGCCTGTCATTTTCAGTTGTGGGTTCTGTGCCTGAAGCAACGGGAAAAGTGCCCCTCAGCTGGTGAGGTAGCTGGTAGGAAGCCAGGGAAGTATTGGCCGAGCTCAGAGCGGCAGATGAGCTTTAGACAGGCAAAGGAGCCAGATCTGAAGGTGCTCATCGCTTGACCTGTTATCACAGGCTGGGTTTTCTAGAAGTAGACACTGAAGTGGGATTTAGGAGTGCACTATGTTTGGTAGCAGAGGTAGTTTAGTTGTTAAGTTATGTCCGACTCTTGAGACCCCATGGACTGTAGCCCTCCAGGCTCCTCTGTCCATGAATTCTCCCTCCAGGCAAGAATACTGGAGTGGGTTGCCATTTCCTTCTCCAGGGGATCTTCCCCACCCAGGGATTGAACCTTCTCCAGGGTCTCCTGCATTGCAGGCAGATCCTTTACCAACTGAACTACAAGGGAAGCCTCTAGAAGTAGACACTGAAATGGAATTTGCCGATGCACTATGTTTATTAGGGACCAACACCTATATAAGGAAGAGGGGAGAAGCAGGATCAGGCCCAGGGAGCAGATGAACTGCGACTCAGGCCTAATGGGGAGCTCTGGACTCAGGACTGTCTGTTGGTGTCTCAGGTCACACACAGAGGTCCGGAGCTCTGTGCCGCCGCTTTACTCCATCACTGGACATGGGCTTCCCTGGGAAGGGTATGGCCATCCATGAGGCTGCTTTACGGCTGACACTGAGGCTGACAGCACTGAACACTGCAGCCTGTCTGCTGAGCAGTCCTGCAGCCAGGCAGCAAGGCTTCTCTTGGAGGGGGATCTAACCGATGCGTCTCCATGACTTCTGTTCTGCACTCCCCTCCAGCACCTTCCTCATTTCCACTCTGGGACTTTGTGACCAGGCCTGCTCCTGCCAGCCTGCCTCTTGCACTTCTGCAGAACTTTGCCAGCCCAGGAAGTTTGCCAGCAGGGCTTTGGAGAAGGAAGCAGGAAGAACTTTAGACTTTGGAAATGCTATTTATCTGTAATTGTAGCTCCAGGCAACCATAATTAGGAAGATGAATTTACTTCTCAAGAAATTGCATAACACCTTCCCCAGTAAGAGATATTTTGGAGATTTTCTGTCTGACTCCCATCCCTACCTGAAATAATCTAAAATCAAGAGCACTGATCATCAGGAGGATAGGCGGCTTCCTGAGCCCTGGACTCATCCAGACTTTGGACTGATCTTGACCAGGTTTGCCCTTGCCCAGGAAAACTTGAATTAAATTAGAGTTGGAGTTTGAGAAATAGTTTATAGGCTTATTTTCAAGTTTCTTTGAGGATCATCTTAAGATTCCAGAGACCACCATTTGCCAGCTACCTACCAGGTTTGCTTGTTAAATGAAAGTCCTTAAATGTTTGTTGAATGAAACTTCCAGTAAATCTAGAAAATCTAGTAAGATTTCTCTGAGATGAGCACACCATTCAGTTAAAACCTCACTCATTAAGTTTCTGTTAAAGGGGGAAGGCAGTTAATGAAAGAGAGAGGATGAGGGAAGGGTAGATGCACTTCCAGAAAAGGAGTTTCTGATCTCAATTTATGACAGAAAGTGTTGTATAAAAGGCCGGGGCTCTTGCTTAATTGTTAATAACCCTTAGTCAGAAATTCACCATTTATAAGCCTTTGTTTGTAAAATGACCATATTCCTAATACCTAAATTACAAGGTGTTGTATGGATTAATGAGATAACAGGTTAAGTGTCACCTAGCGGGAAGCCTGACACTTAAGGTGAGGTGACTGCACTTGTGGGGCTTCCCAGGTGGCGCAAGTGGTAAAGAGCCCGCCTGCCAATGCAGGAGCCGAGAGAGATGTGGGCTCGATCCCTGGGTCAAGATCTCCTGAAGCAAGAAATGGTCACCTATTCCAATATTCTTACCTGGAGAATCCCATGGACAGAGGAGCCTGGAGGGCTACAGTCCACGGGGTCACAAAGAGTTGGACACGACTGAAGCAAACCATTCTATTCTTTCTCCTCTCCTGCAGTTATTCATCATAATAAACAGAGGCTTGTGTTTTGCAACAGAGGGAAATGGCAGGAGAGAAGGGACGATGAAGACTGGGACACAACGGTCCTTTCCTCAGGCCCAGAGAGAAACACATGGTGCCCATCACTCGTGTGTTCAGTCATTCACTGAAAATATTTATTGAGTGCCAACTATATGCCAGGTAGGATTCTAGGTGCTTAGGATTCATCTGTGAACAAGACAGGAAAAGATTCTTGCTCTTATGGGGCTTACATTCTATTGAAGAAGATGGATGAGAAAAAATATTCAGTATGTGAGAAGATGCTTGCTACAGAAAAATAAAACAACACCAAAAATTAGGGGGATCATAACTGAGTGAGTCAAGTGAGGTCAAGGGAGGGAGGCAGTTCACAAGTGTAAGCCAAGGTAGGTAGATGTCCTTGAGAAAAAGAGATGAAGACCTCTGGAAAGCTAGGGGGGAGCAGCCCCATAGCTACAGCAGACCCTTCAGATGGGAGCCTTCTGGTGCAATCTCCCCAGTGTTGGCAGGAGGCCATGGTGACTGGACAAGTGAGTTAAGGGCAGAGAAACAGAGGAGTCACTTTGCATGACAAGGAGAGATCACACTGGATTTGTTCAAGACTTTGCTTTTGTTCCAAGTGAAACAGGGGCCTTTGCAGAATTTTGAACAGAGTGACAGGAGCTGACTCTAAAGAGATTATACTGGCTATAGTGGGAGATCCATAAGAGGAATTGGTGCCATCATTCAATATCATTGATGGAATCTGTTCCAAGATAGATTACATAGTTTTATGTGGGACAATCTCAGCAGGTTGTCGCTGGAGATCGCACACAACAAATGTTTCCCACGGTTAGATAACTTACAGGAATGCAGATTCAGACCTTTCTGGCTTATTTTAATGCATAAACTAGTCTTCTTCAGCAAAGAAAAGAAGGAATGTTTAAAAGCTGACAAAAAAAAAAATTGGAAGACAAGTTTGTCCCCCTTTTTTTTTTACTTAATTAAGTTTTTAAATAGGTATTACCTGCATTGGACACCTCAAAAGGTACAAAAGATGGAAAGTGTATCTTTCTCCTTACCTGTTTCCTGGTCCAACAGTTTTTCCCATAGAAGCAGACAGAGTCACCATTGCTTGTGTAGCCTCCTAGAAGCATATACAAGAGTACATTTGTACCTTATAGATGTGAACTGGCCTGTGTCATTCCCTACCCCCAAATTCACATGTTGAAGTTCTATTCGCAGAAGGGGTTGCATTTGAAGATAGCATCTTTAAGAGGTAATTAAGGTAAATGAAGTCATTAGGATGGGCTCTAATACAATATGGCTGGGATCATTTTAAGAAAAGGAGATGAGGACACGGACACAGAGGAAAGACTAGGTGAAGACATGGGGAGAAGATGGCCATCTACAACCCACCAAGACAGGCTTCAAAAAAACCCAACCAACATTCTGTGTATGTGGAGATATATATATATATATATATATATCTCCATATGTACTCCTATGCACTTTGCTTTTCTCTTTTAAAATTGCATCTTAGAGGTCATTCCAGGCCATCACACATGGAGCTGCTGGATTCTTTTTAAAGACTACACAGCAGTCTACACTGCACGGATGTTTAATAATTGATTTAACCCTTCTTTAAGTAATGCATGTTCAAATTGTTTCAAAACTTTTTTATTATAAATGTTACAATGAGTAACTTTGTATACATGTCATTTCATACATGTGCATGGATGTAAGAATAGATTCTTAAAAGCAGAACTGTTCAGCTGAAAATAAATGAATTTAAAATTTTGACAGCTATTGCTGAACTGTCTTTTCAAAGTACCAGCATACACACCAATCAGCAAAAGTTCCTCTTTCTCCATAGTATCACCAATATGTTATGTAATAGAGCTATTTGTTGCCAATGCGATGGGTAATCAATAGTATCTTGCATTTATTATAAACAATGTTGGGTGACTTTCCCATATTTAAATATTTTATTTAACTTCAGGATTAATATTTCTTCTCCTACCGTGAGCATTTTTCTTCTACCCTGCACAGTAGTCTGAGCAGCATTACCATTAATCTAAACCCATATGTTTGCTACCCTGCAGCATTTCATATCCTGTCTTCCCACCATCCAAAGCAGTTTCTATTCTTTATACCACAGGGGACTTTTTCTGACTCCTCCATGGTTAGGATCACAGAGGATGCTCATCATGGTTGTCATTGGCATCCACAACCTAGCTAGGTTAGCTGACATATAAACACATTTGCAATTTCATATCTATTTGGAGGAGCCCAGGATTTTTTCAAAGAAGTGATATTTGAAGTACTTACAGAATTTAGCCAGATAAGTAAACCATTCTAGACAGGCAAAAAGGCGCAAAATTTAAAACTGCAAATTTGAACATCAAGTAGTCTGTAGGACATCTTAGGGCTTCTCTGGTGGCTCAACTGGTAAAAAATCTGCCTGCCAATGCAGGAAACATGGGTTCAGTCCCTGGTTCAGGAAGATCCCCTGGAGAAGAAAATGGAAACTCGTTCCAGTATTCTTGCCTGGGAAATTCCATGGACAGAGGAGCCTGGTGGGCTACAGTCCATGGGGTCCCAAAGAATTGGACACGGCTAACCATGCATGCTGGATGTGAGAGCTGGACTGTGAAGAAAGCTGAGCGCCGAAGAATTGATGTTTTTGAACTGTGGTGTTGGAGAAGACTCTTGAAAGTCCCTTGGACTGCGAGGAGATCCAGCCAGTCCATTCTGAAGGAGATCAGCCCTGGGATTTCTTTGGAAGGAATGATGCTGAAGCTGAAACTCCAGTACTTTGGCCACCTCATGTGAAGAGTTGACTCACTGGAAAAGACTCTGATGCTGGGAGGAACATTGGGGGCAGGAGGAGAAGGGGACGACAGAGGATGAGATGGCTGGATGGCATCACGGACTCGATGGACGTGAGTCTGAGTGAACTCCGGGAGTTGGTGATGGACAGAGAGGCCTGGCGTGCTGCGATTCATGGGGTCACAAAGAGTCGGACACGACTGAGTGACTGAAGTGAAGTGAACTGAACTGAACCATGCATGCATGCAGGACATCTTGAGGAAAGTAGGGAAAAAAATGTGGTTGGCAAGTCTCAGCTTCCTTGTTCAGGCCTGTAAATGGGGATAATCATATCTGGGATAATCATATCTGGGATAATCACTTCTGGTTTATAAGCTAAGACTTCTCTCTGGCACCCACAGGTATGACACGCTCCCAATTCCTCTTCTGATTTTCCTCTCTCTGAGCAAGTTGCTCTCATAAAGATTGATAAAATAAACAAAAATGGCTTCTAAATACCTTTACTAATTTATCTGACTATAGTAGGAAATTATGGAGAAAATTCAAGGCATGCAGAACACCAGGAAAAAAATTTTAAAGAACAAAATATTAATACTAATCCTCAGAAGCAACCACTGCTAATATTTTGCTGGAAATCTTTACAGAAGTCTCCATAAACACACATATATAATGCTGATTTTACATATATATGTGTATATACAGAGAGAGAAACTATGCATACGCTCTATGTAATATATGTAATATCTATACATTTCATGTAACTTAAATAATTTTTTAACTAAAAATACAGAAATTTTTCATGACAATGTAAATAGAACCATATTATTCTGGTTATTGGGGCTTCCCAGGTGGTGCTAGTGGTAAAGAACCTGCCTGCCAAAGCAGGAGACATGAGACACGGGTTCAGTCCCTGGGTTGGGAAGATCCCCTGGAGGAGGGCATGGCAACCCACTCCAGTATTCTTGCTTGGAGAATCCCATGGACAGAGGAGCCTGGTGGGCTACAGTCCATAGGGTCGCAAAGAGTCAGACATGACTGAAGTGACAGCATGCACGCACGCATCCTGGTTATTGCCTACATGGTATTCAGTTCTGTTGGAGCTGCTAGAAATCATGGACTAATTCTCTATTAGGGGCATTTATGTTATTATGCAAACATTGCTACAGTGAATAACCTTGTATACATATGTCCATCAAGGTATAGCCCCTTTTGTCTACTCCACTGCAAATATATATTGAGGTTGCTATGTTGTACTGCAGGTTCTTGTCATTGAAGAAGGCAACATTGAATGTGTTATCTAGTCACTACAAGTGTCAAGTTCATTCAATGTCATCAGTAATTGATTGGCATTTTTCTGGATACCAAGATCTAGCCCTGTAGATTCTATTGTAAATCACTATTAATCACTTTTCTAATCTGAGCCTCAGTTTCCTCATTTGTACAATAAAAAGTTTGGACCAGAAGATTTCTGAAGTCCCTACTGCACTTAAGGCTGTAATGATGAATGGACTCAGCTAAAGTAATGAATGAGCATGTGACTTGAGGCAAACTTTGTATGGTTTGATTGGAATCCAAGCTGTCAATTGGTGAAGTGAAATGAAGTGGAAGTTGCTCGGTTGTGTCCAACTCTTTGCGACCCCATACAGTCCATGGAATTCTCTAGGCCAGAGTACTGGAGTGGGTAGCCTTTCCCTTCTCCAGGGGATCTACCCAACCCAAGGATCAAACCCAGCTCTCCCATATTGCAGGTGGATTCTTTACCAGCTGAGCCACAAGGGAAGCCCAAGAATATTGGAGTGGGTAGCCTATCTCTTCTCCAGCAGATATTCCTGACCCAGGAACTGAACGGGGTCTCCTGCATTGCAGACAGATACTTAACCAACTGAACTACCAGGGAAGCCCAAGAGTTCAACAATCTGTTACCTCAATAAACAGCCCAGGACGACAGTGAGAGGAGTGTCCCAAGGATATCTTCAGTGATTATGGCAGTAAGTTCAGTTGAAGGTCTGAGGAGGTAGGTATTGAAGAGGTCAGAGGAGGCAAGCGAAGGTAGGTCTAAACCTGCTTACAAAGATGAAATGTTGCCCTGAATCCTGTCTCTGGTTACATCTGCAAGGTTTCAGTTTCCCTTGACATTGCTGCAGCCCTCTGTGCCCAGATCACCCTGGTGGTATTTGAATTGTCAGTCTATTTCCAGTCTCTCCCCCTATTCCCCAGTGTGATGGGGCTAGAATTCACATTCACTACAGTGCAAGTGTGAATAGAGATGTGAACAGTTTCACAGAGGAACCTGGCAATGCCAAGGCCCAACTGGTAGAGATAAAGATCTGGTGGGGGTCTGTAGGCACTGGCGCAGTCCTGTGGGAGAGATAGCCTGATGGGGGATGTTTATATT
The DNA here is from genome assembly GCF_032405125.1 of Capricornis sumatraensis. Classification (NCBI taxonomy): domain Eukaryota; kingdom Metazoa; phylum Chordata; class Mammalia; order Artiodactyla; family Bovidae; genus Capricornis; species Capricornis sumatraensis. The sequence continues at coordinate 186,707,077 of NC_091069.1, forward strand.
GATGCTGCTGCTGCGACTAAGTCGCTTCAGTCACATCCGACTCTGTGCGATCCCATAGACAGCAGCCCACGAGGCTCCCCCATCCCTGGGATTCTCCAGGCAAGAACGCTGGAGTGGGTTACCATTTCCTTCTCCAATGCATGAAAGTGAAAAATGAATGTGAAGATGCTCAGTCGTATCTGACTCTTAGCAACCCCATGAACTGCAGCCTACCAGGCTCCTCCGTCCATGGGATTTTCCAGACAAGAGTACTGGAGTGGGATGCCTTTGCCTTCTCCGTATATTGATGCTCCCACACTTTATATTTTTTTCCAATTATAAATTTGTTTTTTATTGCCACCAGGGAACTCTCAACTATCAGTTCGATTCAGCCGCTCAGTCGTGTCTGACTTTGCGACCCCATGAACCGCAGCACGCCAGGCCTCCCTGTCCATCACCAACTCCCAGAGTCCACCCAAACCCATGTCCATCGAGTTGGTGATGCCATCCAACCATCTCATCCTCTGTCGTTCCCTTCTCCTCCTGCCCTCAATCTTTCCCAGGATCAGGGTCTTTTCAAATGAGTCAGATCTCCGCATCAGGTGGCCAAAGTATTGGGGTTTCAGCTTCAACATCAGTCCTTCCAATGAACACCCAGGACTGATCTTCTTTAATAAAAAGCATAAATAAAAGCTTCAGGAAAGAGAACTTAGGTTACAGAATTCTGATTGTCAAGCATTCTTATTCTCAAGATTTTATATACAACCCTTCTCAAAGTGTCAATCACCTCAACAAGACTAAAAGTCAGTTCTGACTTGCAAGGAACAAAAGGTTAACTCTGCTAGGGCTTGATTTACCTGTTCCTTCAGACTCTTCTATTTACTTTCACTACCCGCCTCTCTCATTGGACCTAGTCTCCACTAACATTGCATGTAGTCTCGCCCTGGAACAGAGGCTGTCATTTTTTGGCAGGTTGTATCATGTCCCTGATAAGCCTGATTGTTGTTCCAGTTAGCTAATGCTGCATAACCTATCACCCCCAAACTTAGGGATATAAAACATTTTTTAATTCGCAGATTCTGTGAGCTATGAGTTCAAAAGGAGGCACAGCCAGAAAGCTCTGCTCTGCTCTGTTCTGTGACGTCTGGGGCCTCAGCTGAGATGACTTGAATGTCTAAGAATGACTCAAATGGCTGAGGGCTGTGACAAGCTGGGCTGGAGAATTCACTTGCAGGATGATTTCTCATGTGTCTGGCCTCTTGGCTGAGATGGCTGGAAAGCTGGACTCAGCTGGCACTGTCTACCAGAGTGCCTACACCTGGCCTCTCCAGCATGGCAGTGCTGTGCTGAATAACAGTTATTCAGGGACTGAGTAACTGGAAAATGGTGCTATGAGGAAATAGACAAATTCAGAATATGAGACTCTCCACACTGGCTTGTTGCCTTAGCAAGTCAGTGTCATGGGGGTAGGGGCAGGAAGAGAACTATTTTTTATTAAATGAGACTTAAAGGATATAATACAACATACATCTCGATTAAATCCTAGTTGGAATAAAAGAATGTAAAAGAGAAATTTGGAAATGATTGAGAAATTTTAAACATTGGATAAATACCAATATTAATGAATTATTGTTAAGTATAATAAGTATTAATAAATTTAATCATCATAAGTGTAATTTCTAATTTAATAGTTTATTCTAGTGTGCTTATATAAACACAAAATGTTGCCGTTTGCTTCAAGAGTGGTTATATCTATTTAATGCATGGAGGACCTAGAGGGAGTAACTGCACTATTCTTTCCATTCTTGTGCTCCAACTCACTGCAGCCCCATAGACTGTAGCCTGCCAGGCTCTTGGGCTCTTTTGCTCATGGAATTTTCCAGGCAAAACTAGTGGAGTGATTTGTCATTCCCTACTCCTAGCAATCTTCCCAACCTATGGATTGAACCCACTTCTCTTGCATTTCCTGCATTGGCAGGCAGATTCTTTACCACTACCACCACCTGGGAAGCCCTTCCATTTTTACTGCGTGTTTAAAATTTCTAATTTTTTAAAAGGTACCTCCTTTCATGTTTTCATTGTGGTAAAATATGCATAGCATAAAGCTGATTACTTTAACCATATTTAGTTGTACAGTTAAGTGGCATTAAGGACACACACAGTGTTATGTGCCTCACTGTGTTTTTAACCCAGTTTATATCAAGGTAAAATTTACATATGAAAAATTTATGCATTTTAAATGTATGATGGAATGAGTTTTAAAAAATGTATACTCCTATGTAGCTACCTTGCATCAAAATATAAATTTTGTTCATGTCCCTTTGCAGTCAGTCACCCCCACCATCACCTTTTGTAGCAATCACTAATCTTTTTTCTATCATCATAAAATAGATCTATACCTTAATGTAAATTAAATTGTATAGCATGAATCTAGCCTATTTTTCACTCAACGTAATTTTAGATTGAACTATGTTATTGCAAGTATCAGCAATTTGTTCCTTTTAATTACTGAGACACTTATTCCTTGGAAGAAAAGTTATGACCAACCTAGATAGCATATTCAAAAGCAAAGACATTACTTTGCCAACAAAGGTGTGTCTAGTCAAGGCTATGGTTTTTCCAGTGGTCATGTATGGATGTGAGAGTTGGACTGTGAAGAAAGCTGAGCGCCGAAGAATTGATGCTTTTGAACTGTGGTGTTGGAGAAGACTCTTGAGAGTCCCTTGGACTGCAAGGAGATCCAACCAGTCCATTCTGAAGGAGATCAACCCTGGGATTTCTTTGGAAGGAATGATGCTGAAGCTGAAACTCCAGTACTTTGGCAACCTCATGTGAAGAGTTGACTCATTGGAAAAGACTCTGATGCTGGGAGGAACATTGAGGGCAGGAGGAGAAGGGGACGACAGAGGATGAGATGGCTAGATGGCATCACGGACTCGATGGACATGAGTCTCAGTGAACTCCAGGAGTTGGTGATGGACAGGGAGGCCTGGCATGCTGTGATTCATGGGGTCGCAGAGAGTCGGACACGACTGAGTGACTGAACTGCTCTGGACTGAGTCATTGCGTGAATTTATACAGCAGTTTGCTTGTGCATTTACCTATAGATGAAGCTTGGGTAATTTTCAGTTTGTGGCAGTCATGAATTATGAATAAAATAGCTATGAATACTCGTATAATCTTTTGTAGACATGTCTTCATTTCTCTGGGTTTTGTGGCAAATGCATGTTTAATTTTTTAAGAAATTACTAAACTACTTTTCATAGTGGTTGTGCCATTGTACATCTCTAACCACAAAGTCAGGTGCTCCAATTACTCCACATTCTCAACAGTACTTGATATTATAAAACTTTTTGATTTTAGCCATTCTGATGCTTACAAAGTGGTATTCTTCATGATTTCATTTATATTTCCCTAATTATTAGTTATGTTGAGTATATTTTCATGATTTTATTGAACATTCATATACCTTTGTTTCTATCTGTTGCTATTTCTCCCTTTAAAAAAATAGGGCTATTTGTTTTCTCAATCTTGAGTTGTTAGGGTACTAACATGGGGACCTAATTCTGAATTTTCTACTCTGATCTATTGATCTATGTGACTCTCCTCCTACCAATACCACACTGTTTTGATTTCTAGAGCCAAATAATGTGCTGAAATCAGGTAATGTAAGTCTGCAACCTTGTTCTTTTTTGCCAAAATTGCTTTGCCTATTCAAGGTCTTTTACATTTCCAAACAAATTTTAGCAACAGCTTGTCAAATTCTACAAAAAGGCCTGGTGGAATTTTGACCGGGATTGAATTAGATCTAAAGATAAATTTGGAGAGAATTTCCATCTTAATAATATTAAACCTTCCTGTCCATAAATATGCTATATCATTCCATGAACTCAGATTTTATTTTCCTGTTTTAATAATTTTGTTGATATTTGAATTGCTTTCAGTGGGACATTTGCTTTAAACTATAAGATATCACCATCTGAATTATCAGAGTACAAAATCCTTTCTCTCCTCCCCACCCCCAACCAAAACAAAAAAAAACCCAAATCCACAATTTGGCTTCAAATAAGCTTTGAAGAAAAGGACTCTAAATATTTTCATACAGATCAAGAAGTAAATCACAAACTATTTACAAAAATACCCAAGCTAATATGCATTAACAATTTTTACCAGTTCACAAAAATTTTAAAGTATAAAAAAAATCATGTAAGTTAAAATTAAAAACTCAGAAGTATGGCAGAAACCAACACAATATTGTAAAGCCATTATCCTTCAATTAAAAATAAATGTTAAAAAACCCTTAGAAGTATGATCTAAGACTTCCCAGGTTGCTTCTCTCATGTCAGTTATGGTTGAAAAATCAGTTTTTCCTATCTTGGAATCTAAACTGCAAAACAACCATTTTTATTCTTTCAACACTAGCAGCACTATTCAAAAAAAGAGAAAAGACCCTCTGTGGACACTGACATTATCTTGCACATAGTTAAAATATACCATACCTGCCTGGTTAGCTCAGCTGGTAGAGCATCAGACTTTTAATCTGGGGATCTAGGGTTTGAGTCCCTGTCCAGTTGCCAAAAATAAATAAATAAACATAATAAAATTTTTAAAAATAAACTATACCATTCCTGACATTTCTGTAACACACAGTACTAAAAATCACATGCCTCTAACCATTTGGAAGTATCTTTCTGACACACTTTTACTTTCATGATGACTCCTTACACATACAGATCAGATGGTACTTTGCCAACATGCTGAATGGGTGACTGACAGGGCTGAGAACAAGTATATGGACTTTGCAGGCTCCTTTTTAACTTATCAACTTGTTTTGTAGTTTTCAATGTGGAGATTTCATATCACTTGATGTTATCATACTTTTTTTTTTTTTAATGTCATCTCACTGTGGTTTTAGTTTCCCAGATTATTCAGTTCGGTTCAGTTCAGTCACTCAGTCATGTCCAACTCTTTGCGACCCCATGAATCGCAGCACGCCAGGCCTCCCTGTCCATCACCAACTCCCGGAGTTCACTCAGACTCACGTCCATTGAGTCCGTGATGCCATCCAGCCATCTCATCCTCTGTCATCCCCTTCTCCTCCTGCCCCCAATCCCTCCCAGCATCAGAGTCTTTTCCAATGAGTCAACTCTTCGCATGAGGTGGCCAAAGTACCGGAGTTTCAGCTTTCGCATCATTCCTTCCAAAGAGCACCCAGGGTTGATCTCCTTCAGAATGGACTGGTTGGATCTCCTTGCAGTCCAAGGGACTCTCAAGAGTCTTCTCCAACACCACAGTTCAAAAGCATCAATTCTTTGGCCCTCAGCCTTCTTCACAGTCCAACTCTCACATTCATACATGACCACTGGAAAAACCATAGCCTTGACTAGATGGACCTTAGTCAGCAAAGTAATGTCTCTGCTTTTCAACATGCTATCTAGGTTGGTCATAACTTTTCTTCCAAGGAGTAAGCGTCTTTTAATTTCATGGCTGCAGTCACCATCTGCAGTGATTTTGGAGCCCCAAAAAATAAAGTCTGACACTGTTTCTACTGTGTCCCCATCTATTTCCCGTGAAGTGATGGGACCAGGTGCCGTGATCTTCATTTTCTGAATGTTGAGCTTTAAGCCAACTTTTTCACTCTCCTCTTTCACTTTCATCAAGAGGGTTTTTAGCTCCTCTTCGCTTTCTGCCATAAGGGTGGTGTTATCTGCATATCTAAGGTTATTGATATTTCTCCTGGCAATCTTGATTCCAGCTTGTGCTTCTTCCAGTCCAGCATTTCTCATGATGTACTCTGCATAGAAGTTAAATAAGCAGGGTGACAATATACAGCCTTGATGTACTCCTTTTCCTATTTGGAACCAGTCTGTTGTTCCATGTCCAGTTCTAACTGTTGCTTCCTGACCTGCATATAACTGCCTCTTCATATGTTATTGACCAATTGTGTATTTTTTCATACTTTGTCTCAATTTATTTTTATTTTTTGGCCATGCATTTGGGATCTTAGTTCCCTGAACAAGGATCCAACCTGAGTACCTGCTGTTGAAAGCACAGAGTCTTAACCACTAGAGTGCCAGGGAAATCCCTTTTAATCCTGCACATTTTTTATAGAACTATGCTAAATTTTTGTATAACTATTTTTTTAGTTCTCTATATTTTCCGAATACTAATTTGCTATCATGAGAGGTCTGTGGTGCAAAAAACTTCATCCAACTTGTTATTTGTTCCTTTCACTTTCTTTGGATATATTATGTGATTAACAAAAGTTCTTAAAATCACTATAATAAGATATAAATATCTTTTCCTTTATTGTTTATGCCTTTTGAGTCTTGTTTATAAAGTTATTCTTCTTCTTGCATTTTCTCCTAAAATTTTTTTTCAGTTTTCTCTTTCATATTTAAGTCTTCAGCTTTCTTGGAATTACCTCATGTATTTGGTGGAAAGAAGGGATTCAATTTCACGTATTTTAAAATCTGTATAAACAATTTTCTAGCATCATTTATTGAGTTATCTATTATGGTCCTATTGGTCTGTGAAGTAGTCTTCACTGTGAATAAAATTTTCCTACATTCATGGACTCATATCCAATTGTATGTATTTCTTTGTCTGTTCCTGAACTAAACTACATTGTCTTATGTAGTTTAATCACTATGTGTGTATATGTGTGTTTAGTCACTAAGTTGTGCCTGACTCTTTGTGACTTATCCCATGGACTGTAGCCCCCCAGGCTCCTCTGTCCATGGGATTTTCCAAGCACGAATACTGGAGTGGGTTGCTATCCTTCTCCAGGATAACTTGGCTACCCAAGGATCAAACCCACATCTCTTGTATCTCCTGCATTGGCCAGCAGGTTCTTTACCGCTTAGCCATCTGGGAATTAATTGTGATTAATCACAATGGCTTTATAGTAAGTCTCATTATCTGGAAGTACAAATTCTCCAACCACATTTTTCTTTCAAAGAATCTTGGCTTTTCTCAGCCCTTTGCTCTTCCCTGTAAATGTGAGAATCAGCCTGTCCAGTTTCAGAAAAATGTATTGGGATTTGATTGGAATACCATTAACTTTATAGATCAATTTGGGAATAACTGACCTCCGTGTAATAGTGAGTTTTTCTGTCCATCCATCATGGCTTATTTCCAATCTCATCTTTTGATCTCCATCAAGCAACACAAGGTCAGGCCCTGAGGAGAAACTCAACATATTCTTTTGAATGGCTTGATTAATTAACGAGTGAGGTAAATTTACCTATTGAGGTGGTCAAATAATTCATTTGGATTTTTCCATAAGATGTTACAGGAAAAACCCAAATAAATTTTTTGGCCAACCCAATAGAATCATCACCACTGAACTGCTACCAGTAGTCTTTTTCATTTGCAGTGAAACATCTCCAAGATTTCCTAACAAGGGTATGGTGACTCAGAGAGCAGACACCGGGTGGGAAGAAAGGCAAGAGTAAGGGTTTCCAGAAGATGCCCACTGAAATTTATTGCAGCACAGCATTTATGTTGGCTTTCTCAAACTGGGCTTTGGGCATTTCCCGTGTAGCACAACCTGTCTCAGCAGGCATAACAGGTTCAGTCACTGTGTGTTTAATATTAATAGAGGAAAGGATGATTTTGGAGGGGAGGGAGACTATCAAACCCACTTTTAAAACAGCAAAGATTTTCCATTGTGTTTAATATTCAGGGAAACTGCCAAAATCACTTTTATTTCTACTGCTATAAGAGGGTAAGCAAGTAGTTTTTACCTTAACCTCATGACAGATTGAGCTTTTACAGATTTTAAAACAGTGGAGCTTTAAGAAAGGATTAGTAAACTTACATTTAATATTTTACATCAACAAATAGTTTGAATCCATTATCAGTTTTCCTACTAGACACTAGTTTATGACATAATAATATGAAATGTGTGACAAAAGCATTCAGAACAACAAATAAATGTTTATTCTGCATATCAGAAAAAGAAGCTATCAAATTTATATTCACTTAAGAGAAAGTTCTTCCCCTAACAAACTGCTAGTGGCACAGGAAAAATTATGACAGCATAAAGGAGGCAACAGAAATGCATTTACTTTGGAATATTTTTAACATTCATTCTTAGAGATGATCACTGTACTAACTAGGAAGTCCCTGACATTCTGAAATGAGAAATGTTTATTTCTGACCTTAATCTTCCTCTGTTTAAGAAGAGAGACTTACATGCTGTTTTTCCACAAGGTTGTGTACAAAAACTTTCCTGGAGAACTTTTTATCACTCTATGTCTCATATCAGTGGAGACAGACATGTGATGAGGGACTGGATAGCAGGTGGAGGGCCCTGGACATTCTACCTTCTTCCAATTCTTGAACTTCCCATCAGCCAGACATATTCTAGGACTTCAGAATCCCTCACCATGGAAGGGCTAATTCCTCCTACTTGATTTCATGTTTGATCTCAGGGAGATTTTGCTCAGAAACAAGAAATCATTCAGTTCAGTTCAGTTCAGTTGCTCAGTCATGTCCGACTCTTTGCGACCCCATGAATCACAGCACGCCAGGCCTCCCTGTCTATCACCAACTCCCGGAGTTCATTCAGATTCATGTCCATCGAGTCAGTGATGCCATCCAGCCATCTCATCCTCAGTCGTCCCCTTCTCCTCCTGCCCCCAATCCCTCCCAGCATCAGAGTCTTTTCCAATGAGTCAACTCTTCGCATGAGGTGGCCAAAGTACTGGAGTTTCAGCTTTAGCATCATTCCTTCCAAAGAAATCCCAGGGTTGATCTCCTTCAGAATGGACTGGTTGGATCTCCTTGCAGTCCAAGGGACTCTCAAGAGTCTTCTCCAACACCGCAGTTCAAAAGCATCAATTCTTTGGTGCTCAGCCTTCTTCACAGTCCAACTCTCACATCCATACATGACCACTGGAAAAACCATAGCCTTGACTAGACAGACCTTAGTCGGCAAAGTAATGTCTTTGCTTTTGAATATGCTATCTAGGTTGGTCATAACTTTTCTTCCAAGGAGTAAGCGTCTTTTAATTTCATGGCTGCAGTCACCATCTGCAGTGATTTTGGACCCCTCAAAAATAAAGTCTGACACTGTTTCCACTGTGTCCCCATCTATTTCCCATGAAGTGATGGGACCAGGTGCCATGATCTTCATTTTCTGAATGTTGAGCTTTAAGCCAACTTTTTCACTCTCCACTTTCACTTTCATCAAGAGGGTTTTTAGCTCCTCTTCGCTTTCTGCCATAAGGGTGGTGTCATCTGCATATCTAAGGTTATTGATATTTCTCCTGGCAATCTTGATTCCAGCTTGTGCTTCTTCCAGTCCAGCGTTTCTCATGATGTACTCTGCATAGAAGTTAAATAAGCAGGGTGACAATATACAACCTTGACGTACTCCTTTTCCTATTTGGAGTCAGTCTGTTGTTCCATGTCCAGTTCTAACTGTTGCTTCCTGTCCTGCATACAGATTTCTCAAAAGGCAGGTCAGGTGGTCTGGTATTCCCATCTCTCTCAGAATTTTCCACAGTTTATTGTGATCAACACAGTCAAAGGCTTTGGGATAGTCAATGAAGCAGAAATAGATGTTTTTCTGGAATTCTCTTGCTTTTTCTATAATCCAGAGGATGTTGGCAATTTGATCTCTGGTTCCTCTGCCTTTTCTAAAACCGGCTTGAACATCAGGAAGTTCACAGTTCATGTATTGCTGAAGCATTAGGAAAGTGAGAAAGGAAGTTTACCTGGTAGGGAGGAAACGAGGCTCAGTGCTAAACTTAATCTGGTCAGCTGATTACACTGTAAACTCTTCCTGCTCTTATCTGAGAAACCATAATTACCTTGAAATTTTACTTACGTAGACTGAAAAGTGAATCAGAAATCTCACCACAATTGGAGAGCAAGATTCTTATCGGTGGTCATCTATTCCCAAAAGCTCTTCACCAACCACAGCCAGCAGCCTTAGAAGAAGTTTTTATAAGGTCATTGCCTACGTAAATTCCAAATACCTCATCCACCACTACTCATAGCGTCATGTCTCAACATATGCAGATATGCCCTGTGTTAAAATAACTCACAGTACAGTATGAAAATCTTAGATGACAAAATAAATGCATTTTAAAGGGGATAATTCTCAGCACAGAGGTAACATTCAAAAAGTCCCTTTAATGAAAGACTTCCTAGGACAAAGTGGCCTTTTTGTAACTTCAGATGTTCAAATGTCAGGGAGGACACAGAGAATTTCCCTAAGTAAACTGATGCACCTGCCTCTTTCTCAAGAGAACAGCCTGGGTGTGATAGGATAGATAAGTAAACCAAAACCTATGCTTGTTTATTCTCTGTGAATAGGGATTGAGACCTCCACCGAAAACTAATGCACATTTTTACTTCTCCTTTCACTTCGCTCCTTCCAACACTCCAGCTGATTGAGCAGAAAACCTTAGTCTAAATTACATATACTCTAGAGATATAATTTTAATATAGAAATATCTCTAAAATTGACTCTTTCCTCTTCAGTTCACTTACTGTTGTTTTCATCTTTCCCTGCTGGGACCCATAACCTCCAATCTGGTCTTTCAACATCAATAATACCAGCAAGTGACCTTCATACCATGCCAGTCTGATGCTATGATTCTCCTACTTAAAAGATTTTTGTTAGCTTCCCATCATCAAAAGGTGAAGTCCAAACCCTTTACTGTACCCATCCCTGCTTTGCCTGCTCTTGCCATGTTCAGCTCACTTCTGCTCTTTACTCGTATTTCTCTCCAGTCACATTGAACATCTCACCTTGTTTTTATCAGCCCATTTATGCTTTTTTGACCTTGTATCTGCCGTTCACTTTTATTAGAATATAGCAAATTCCTTTTCATTTTTAAGACTAAGTTCAAATGTTATTGCCAATACACAGATTTCCTGACCTCTCTGGCAGCCTAATGCCATTTTATTAATTTTTATGGAAACAGTGACTACATTAAAGGAAAATGATGAGTATTGTGTCTTTTTTCTAGATGAATGCTGTCCAGTGAAACTTTCTGGATGATGTTAATGTTCCTCTTGTGTTGTCCAAGAAGATAGTTGCTAGTTATATGTAGCTATTAAACACTTGAAATGTGGTAGGTGTTACTAAAGAACTGAATTTTTAATTGAATTGATTTATTTAGAGTAACTTAAATTTTAAAAACAGGCCACGTGTGGTTAGTGACTTCTAAATTGGACAGCACAGTTCCTGCATAATAATTAATTGATGGTCAGCATACTTTTATTGAATGGATAAGTGGATCAACAGAAATAATATTACTATTTTACATTTCAAGGCGATTTAGTTATTATATGCCCTCTAGCCTGGTATCTAAGAGATACATGAAGGTCATAGCACTAATATCAGAACACAATGAAATTGACACATTTAACTTAATTATAGAAATCAAGAATCAGCCAGTATTATACTAGTATATTCCCCAAATAATACATAAGGTATTTTAAAGATCACTATTTAGCAGGATAAATCCTTTTATCAAATTTATGAGAAGGTTGGAGCTGATAGTTTGAACAAAAAAAACCTTGATATCCGGTCTTCAACAATTACATGTTTATTTCCAGGACTATATTTAGGAGCTGGCTGTGCTTCATCTTGAGGAAACATGAAGGGAGTATTGAGCTTACCTAGGTGTGACAGTGGAGTTGAGAAGTTGGCATCTAAAGGAAAAAGAAACGCTAGCAGCAGTAATGTTGTTGTTTAGTCGCTCAGTCATGTCCAACTCTTTGCAACCCCATGGACTGCAGCACGCCAGGCTTCCCTGCCCTTCACCATCTCCCAGAGTTTGCTCAGATTCATATGCATTGAGTGGGTGATGTTATCTAAATCACCCTTAAAATTTTATAACAAATGAATCTTAGTAAAGCTTTATTTCTTACTCATGTCATAGTCTGAAAAAGGTGGGGCACTCTCTACAGAAGCTCTCTCTTCTCCAAAAGGTGGTGCTGGGATACAGAATCCTCCATCCCATGACTCCACCATCATCCATCCATCATTAGCCTTTGGCATCTACTCTCACAATGGAGAACACAGTGGGTGGTAAGGCACATGAGACACTTATTTCAGGCTGGAAATGGCACTCATTGCTTACATTCCATTGGCCAGACCTGCTCATGGGTCCAAGGTAACCACAGGGAGGCTGAGCGATACAGAGGAGCAAGCAGACATCAGTAAGTTCCAGTGGCCTCTGTCACAGTGTTTAAGGCAATAGCCAGATTCACTAAAATTAGCCTTGACAATCCCTTTTTTCAAGAATTTTGAGTATATCCAAAACAGTTGGCTTGCATCACTGAGTATACTGAAGGAAAAATATCCATCTTCAGAGAGTGGATGATACTCGGCCAGAGGAAAAGCTCACGGCAAAGAGAGATAACTGAAGACCAGTGAAGGAAACAGATTAACATCTCAGTTCTCATGTTCACTGTGAGGGGTCCCTACACATTTTAGAAAAAAATCTCTCTCAATGGTGTACATTTCTTATGACACTGCACTATAGCAGGAAAAAAATGGGATGCACTGGGAGCTTATTTGCTGCATCTGGGAAATCAAGGATATTTTTATCTAATACTCGATCAGGTTCCTACTTCAAAATATCTTAAATCTTTGTTACACCTGAGTCCCAGTCAGTGCCCTTCCCTTTATTACAGAAGACAGGGAGCATACTATTGCCTGGCCTGTGTCACAATTTTCATTTTCCAGAGAAAACACTCACTCGTTGAAAGCAGTTTGGCATGCAGACATTCACAGCATTGTAGCATTCCTCATTGAATCATCCATCATGAAATTATTCTCTGAGGGAAAGTTTTCCAGGGTGGGAAAGCCACTCAATAGAACTTATTCTTCATTTGAATACCAGAATTCATACTTCCTTTTATGTGACTGTAATTTTGTCACGAGTAAGGAAAACAGAAGGTCTTTGTCTTTAGGATTCAGACTTAATGTATTCCTATTTACTAAAACAAACGTGTCTGCCAAGTAAGCAAGACTATGAACCAGATAATATCTTGCTGCCAATAAGTCAGAAGGAATGTGTGAATCTGAGAAAGAACTGCTACTTCAACTCTTTGCTAAAAACTGACTCTCTTTGCCAGACCTCAGCCAGTCAGCAGCTGTGTGTGCGCAGCACTGGAATAGTAAGGAAGTTTTCTATAAGCTCCAATTATAGAAAACAGTTACACTTTCATAAGCCTGGATTTTATAAAGTTTACTTGGTTAATAACATCATTCAAACACATGTTTGAGTCTGTGAGTCACTCTTCTCATCTCCATTTTCTGGCTGTAATTAATACTGAGACAACCAGTCCAGAGTTGAGGTTTCCAAGTTATTTGAGCTCTGACACCATTCTCTAAAATAGGCAGGCATTTTGCCCCATTGATAGACATATCTGCCAACATGTTTCATTTCTAGGTATAAACATTATCCTCATAGATTGCTGTGACACTCTGCTATGGATTACATGTTTCTATCCTCTCAAAATTCATGTGCTGAAGCCTAAATCCCCAATGTGATGGTATTTAGATAAGGGACCTTTGGGCAATTAATCAGGTCATAAGGGTAGCATCCTCATGAATGGGGTTAGTGCCCTTCTAAGAAGTGATCCAAGAGAGATGATCTCCCTCACTCTATCATGTGAGGTTCCTGCAAGAAGACAGCCACCTGCAAACTGGGAAGGAGACCCTCCCGAGACCTGATAAGCATGCTCGCACTCTGATCTCAGACTTTCTTGCTTCCAGAGCTATGAAAGGCACATTTCTATTGTCTTAGCCACTTGGTCTATGCCATTCTGTTAGAGCAACTCAGACCACTATGTTTGCTCCTTGCTTGGCTTGGTGATGGACAAGCAGGCCTGGCGTGCTACAGTCCGTGGGGTCTCAAAGAGTTGGATATGAGTGAGCGACTGAACTGAATTGAGCTGGCTTGCAATAAACGCTGTGCTACATTCGCTACAACCTGGTGTCAGGAGACTTTACTGCATGCAAGCAAGTGGACCCAAGTATGGTTCAGTAAAAAAACAAATTTAGCAATACACAAAGAATTATATAACATGATCAGCTGAGGTGTATTCCCGGGTCAGGGCGGGGGGAGAGGGAGGGCAGTAAGCTGGTTAAACATCTGGAAATTAGTCAGTACAATTTACCATATTTTCAGAGACAGGAAGGAAAAGAATGTAAGCATCTTAAAAGATCCCGTGCCCCCTAAAAAAATCTGTAGGAATATCACACTCATTCGTGCTTTAAAGATAGTAGCTCTCAGCAAATTATAAATAGAGGGAAACTTCCTCAATCTGATAAAGGGTGCATGTGAAAAAAAAAAAAAAACCTGCAGCTAATATCTTCAGTGGTGAAAGAATGAATGCTTTCCAGCTGAGATCAAGAACAAGAGGATATCCACCCTCCTCATTCCTAGTCAACATTGTACTAATTGAATACAGGAAGAAAAGGAAAAATAAATAAAAGGCATATATTAGAAAGGAAAAAATATAATTAATCATAATCCTGTACATAGAAGATCCCTGATAGTCCACAATAAAGGCAATTAGAACTAATAAGGGACTCTAACAAAGTCATAGAAAACAAGACCAATATATAAAAGTCAATTACACTTTCACATACTAGCAACAAACAACTGGATATTGAAACTTATAGAAACAATGCCAAATGTGCATACATGCCTACATGCTCAGTCATGTCCGACTCTTTGCGACCCCATGGACTGTAGCCCGCCAGGCTCCTCTGGCCATGAAATTTTCCAGGCAAGAATACCATAATGAATTGTCATTTCCTCCTCCAGGTGATCTTCCCGACCCAGGAATCGAACCTGAGTCTCTGGTATCTGTTGCATTGTCAGGCAGATTCTTTACCACTGCACTATCTGGGAAATCCAAAATATGAAATTAGTTCAGTTCAGTTCATTTCAGTCGCTCAGTCGTGTCCGATTCTTTGCGACCCCATGAACTGCAGCACACCAGGTCTCCCTGTCCATCACCAACTCCTGGAGTTCACTCAGACTCACATTCATCAAGTCCGTGATGCCATCCAGCCATCTCATCCTCTATCGTCCCCTTCTCCTCCTGCCCCCAATCCTTCCCAGCATCAGAGTCTTTTCCAATGAGTCAACTCTTCTCATTAGGTGGCCAAAGTACTGGAGTTTCAGCTTCAGCATCATTCCTTCCAAAGAAATCCCAGGGTTGATCTCCTTCAGAATGGACTGGTTGGATCTCCTTGCAGTCCAAGGGAAATACTTAAGACTAAATATAATAAAACCTGCCTAAGACGTGCTGAAAATACAATACCATTCGATCCAGAAATTCTACTTCTAGATATATACCCAAGAGAAATGAAAACATACCCACAGCAAAACCTGTACATCAACTTTCATATATAGCAGCACTATTCATAACAGCCAAAAAGTGGGAGCAACCCAAATATTCATCTATTGATGAATGGGTGAATAAAATAGGTTTATATCCATACAATATAATATTACTCCACAATAAAAAAGAATAAAGCACTGATATATGCTATGGTATTGATGAATCTTGAAAACATTATGCTAAGTGAAATAAGCCAGTCACAAAAGACCACAGGTTATGAGTACATTTATACGAAATGCTCAGGATGTGCCGACCTATAGAGACAGAAAGTAGATTGTTTGCCTAGACTAGGAGGTATGAGAGATAAATTGAGAATAGGGAAGAACTACTGATGGTTACAAGGTATCTTTTAGGAGAAATGAAAATATTCTAAAATTAGATTGTGGTGATGGTTGTCCAGCCCTAAATGTACTAAAATATCATTGAATTCTACTGTACATCAGTGAATTATATGGTATATAAATGATACCTCAATAAAACTATTTTTAAAAACACAGGAAAAAGTTTTCCCACATTGAGATAGATGAAAATTCTTAAAAGGATTTAGAACACATAAAGAAACTATGAAACTATAAACTATAAAGGGAAAAAAAATAAATTGGACTCCATCAAAAGTTTTACTGTTGTGTCTTCAAAAGACACAACTAGGAAAATAAAACAGTAAACCAGCAGTTAGGAGAAAATATTTATGATGCATATATCTGATAGATGACTTGTATTTATAATAAAGAACTCTTACAACTCAATAATAAGATAAACAATCCAATTTTAGAATGAGAAAACCCACAGATGTTTATAGCATAGTGGCTTTATTCATAATTTCCAAAGCTTAGAAGCAACTAAGATATTCTTCAGTAGGTAAATGACTGTGTTACATCCAGATAATGGAACAGTCTTGAGTGTTCAAAAGAAATGAGCTATCAAGTTCTGAAAACTTATGGAGGAATAATAATTGCATATCATTATGAGAAAGAACCCACGCTGAAAAGACTACCGACTGTACGATTCCGACTATACAGCATTCTGGGAAGGGTAAAACAGCAGCGACAGTAAAAAGACCAGTGATTGCCAAGGGGCTGGGGGTGGGGGATTAACAGACGGAGCAAAGAGGATTGTTAAGGCAATGAAAACATTCAGTATGGTGCTAGAATGAAGCACACGTGTATTGTACATTTGCCCAAACCTGTAGAATATACAACACCAAAAGCAAACTTTCTGGCAAACTGTAGACGTTGGTTGATTTTGATGTGTCATTGTACTTTTATTAATCATAACAAATGCACTGCTCTGGTGAGGGATGTTGATAATGGAAGAGGCTACGCATGTGTGGAAGCAGAGGGTATATAAGAAACCTCTGTATCTTCCTCCTTACTTTTGCTATGAACCTAAAGCTGCTCTTAAAAAAAACTAAGCCTATTCTTTTTTTAATTAATTTATATATTTAGCTGCATTGCATGGTGGCTCAGACGGTAAAGCGTCTGCCTACAATGCGGGAGACCCAGGTTCAATCCCTGGCTTGGGAAGATCTCCTGGAGAAGGAAATGGCAACCCACTCCAGTATTCTTGCTTAGAAAATCCCATGAACGGAGGAGTCTGGTAGGCTACAGTCCATGAGGTTGCAAAGAGTTGGATACAACAGAGCGACTTCACACTCACACTCACTCACTCACTCACACTCACTCATTGTGTCTTAGTTGTGGCATGTGAACGCTTAGCTGAGGCATGTGGGATCTAATTCCCCAACCAGGCGTCAAACCTTCATCCCCTGCATTGGGAGCATGGAGTCTTAGCCACAGGACCAACAGAGAAGTCCCAAAGCCTATTATTTTTTAATGAGCAGAAGATTTGAACTGGTGCTTCACTAAAGAGTCTTTACAAATAGCCAGTATGCACATTTTAAAAGTTCAAACTCATTAGTTATCAGGAAAATGTAAATCAAGACCAAGATGTAATCTCACTTCACACACACTAAAATAGCTAAAACTAAAAAGACTAAGTGTTGGTACCTGGAACTCTCCACTTTCTGCCTGTAGAAATATAAAATAGTACAACCAGTTTGGGAAAGAGTTTGACAGGTTTTTTTTTTTTAAGTTAAATTTTCCTTTACCATTTGGCCCATAAATTCTAGGTATTTACTCAAGAAAAACAGCAATATACATCCACCAAAAAAAAAAAAATGTATACAATTTCATAACAGATTTATTCATAATACTGGAAAAGTCTCAAAGAGCCATCAACAAATGCCTGGATAAACAAATTGTGCTATATCCATGCAATGGAATATTATTAAGCAATGAAAGAACTACTGATACAATAAGTAACATGAATGATTTCATGAGATAAGACTGTCCTGAGTCTTGGCTTCCAGCACTGCTCACTTACCTTAGAAGTCTGCAGCTACTGTGCCCACGAGAATAGCAGTTCCTTTGACAGGAAAATGTTAACAGGATGCCTAGTGAGTTAATGGTCACCAAATCTCCATCAGAACACTTAACATTGTGCTGCTGGACAGAAGCCCACTCTCACAATTTTGTTTGGCTTTACTTTAGTTTGACAAGCTTGTTTGTTTTTGAGGATGGGTAGCATTTTAGCTCAAAACTTGACTTTTCTATGTCATAACTCAAGACAATATTTTTCTCCCGTCACATGACCTTTACCTTTAAATAGCTTTTCATTTTATTGCTAAGTTTGATACTTCCAATCTTTATAACTGCACATTCCTTTGATCGATAAGAATTATTGCTTTTTTGTTAGCTATTTAATACATTGGTTTTCTTGAGTTTGATGCAAGAAATGACACGTTCTTACCAGTCAAATCTGAATAATGCTGTATTTTTTACCTTTGTTGAGTAGAGTGGAGGTGGAAATGGGTGGGCGGTGATAGTTTTCTCTTAAAAATCAGTTGTTGTCTTTTTTCAATTTATATGGTACTTGTTTATTATATAAAACATGCTAGATTTTCCCCCTGACTATCCCTGCTTTCTCACATATTGAAAGCACTCTTTCCTGTGGATCTCTCACTGAAAGTGATTTGGGTGGGACTAATTCATGCACACATTTCCCCTGACTCCTCCACTATTAACAGCAGAGGTATGTGTATGCCCTTCAGATCAAAGTAGGCGTGTGACCTAACCAAGATAATCACTAAGTACACAGGGGTTTGATATAAATCCATCAGAAAAACAAATGTTTCTTTAGCTTTGGGATAGAGAGGTATAAGAATGACACAAGTAGAAATGTTTTTCAGACATCTTCTCTGGCCTCACACAGGAAGCCAGGATGTACAGCAAGGAAAAACTTCTTCAAGATACCGAAAGCAGCAGAGATAAGATAAAATGAGAGGACAGTTAAACTCATGACCATATCAATGGAGCCCGTGGATTTAAACTCAAGATGTGGGTTCAATCCCTGGGTCAGGAAGATCCCCTGTAGAGGGAAATGGCAACCCACTTCAGTATTCTTGCCTAAAAATCCTCTGGACAGTGGAGCCAGGAGGGCTACAGTCCATAGGGTCACAAAAGAATCAGACATGATTTAGTGACTAAACAACATGCTCTATTCCTGTAATTTTTGGTTACTTGACCAATAAATTCCTATTTTTGGTCACACTGGTTGGAATTGGGTTGTTACTGAGAGTTTTGGCAATAATACAACAAAAGGAAGAAAAAACAAGTACTGTTAACCAGTGTTAATTACACAACTGAGAGATAACTTTTTTTTAGTATTTTTGTGGGTTTTGCTTTCAGTGTTTGTCTATGCATATTTATAATCATATACCACAATCTATATATTTTTTGACATGTCATTGGTCATGGGTGTAAAATATCTCATTATGCAGCCAAACTATAATGTTAACCATTCTTCCATTATTGAACATTTAGCTTGTTTCCAATATTTCTCCTTAATGAATAATACTACAATAAATATCTTTGCACCTAGAGATTTATTTTTTTTTTTGCATGTAGGATTGTTCCCTTCACACATAATCTCAGAAATTTAATTAATGGACAAAATGTATGAACATTTTAAATGTCCATGATAAAATGTGATAAAGTTGTTTCCAAAGAGCTGTATAATTAATAAGCTCAGCAAAATTATATAAAGATGCCAAATTCATGTCTCTGTGTGTGTATGTGTTAGTCACTCAGTCATTTTGGACTCTTTGTAACCCCATGGACTGTAGCCCACCAGGCTCCTCTCTCCATGGAATTCTCTAGGCAAGAATACTGGAATGGGTAGCCATTCCCTTCTCCAGAGGATCTTTCTGACCCAGGGATCGAACCTGGGCTTCCTGCATTATAGGCAGATTCTTCACTATCTCAGCCATCAGGGAAGCCCTCATGTCTCCATATCCACATTAAATATTACCACCTAAACAAGTTTTTTTGTTACCTGGCTCATGGGATCCTAGTTCCCAATCATGAATTGAACCCAAGCTCCCTGCAGTAGAAACACAGAATCCTAACCGCTGTACCACCAGGGAATTCCTTAAAACAATCTTTGATTACTTGTGTAGTTGAAAGTGATATGGTATAACTTTGTTGTTTCCATTTGCATCTATTAGAGAGAAAACGCATGTGCATAAATCTACAATTCATGTATTTTTTCCTTCTTGTGGCTTGTTGCTTCATGTTCTTATCAGTGTGCTCATTGGAGGTATTAAGTTTCTCTTAATAAATTGTTTGATCTCTTCATATAGTAAAAGTATTAACATATCTCATTTATTACAATAGCATCAAGTCTGTTGATTGCATTGTAATTTTGTTGAAAAAAATTGCCTTCTATTTTTTTTTTTTAAAAGCATAAGTTTAAAGCTTTATGTATCACATCTATTTATCTTTTCTCTATTGTATCTTCTCTCATCTCAGAATGTCTCCTCCCCGTTTAGAGACTTGAGAGTCACTTTTATGTACATTTAGAGCGGGTCTTTTTTTAATAGCTTTGTCTTCTACTTTCAGTTAATTTAATTATCTGATCTTTTGCAATACTTTTCAAGCATATATTTGGTAAGAGCCAAGTTTGTTTAGTCTTTTGCTCTAAATAAACAAAATGCATAAAACTTATTTTATCACACATTCAACTTTTTAATCTGTCTATACTTACGCCAGGAATACTCTAATTGCTATATTTTGTAACATGTTTTATCATCTGGTAAAGCTAGCTTCCAATTCCATCAATAACCTATTATTTTTTAAAATGTGTTCTTATATTGTCTCACCTGTATGTTCTTTCAGATGACCATCACACACACACACAAAACTAACAACTCTGAAAATTCACCAGTAGCAACAGAATAAGAAAAGGGGTATAGCTACAAGCTATAAACTTCAAAGTGCGGCCATTGAGGAAAGAGACAAAGCATTCTGACAGATCAAAGTACAGCTTCTAAGCCCACTGCAGCCTCCACCAGGACTGAACCCAGAAAGAAGCGGATTAGACAAATTCCTGAGATCTCTCACTAATACTCCCCAACCTGCGGTTAAACAGACTCAGGAGGTAAGGAAGCGGCTCAGAAACACTCCTCAGAGTATAGATCTCAACTTCAAGAGCTCAACAGAAACAGGAAGGGCCCCAGAAAACTATCAGGAATCCAGTGGTATCCTGAGAACAGGATGTATGGCTAACAAGGTGGATCAATTTCTGGTACAAGACATGCAACATCATTTCAGAAGAGAGAGTAACACCCAGGTTACAAAGACCTCACACAGCCCCAGCAGAAGTCTACTCTTACTCTTTCTGCCCTCGGTCTCCAAAGAGTGAATAGAAAACAACTTTTAGCTCCACCCTGTAGCTTGGAGGCTAGACAAGCAAGCGTCAGGGATAAAAGAATCATGGAAGATTCATCCTCCCTGCCTCTGAGAGGTCTGAAGATCTTGAAAGACCTGCCCACATTCAACACAAGCAAGCACCAATCAGTCAGGTACACTGCAGAAAAGCAGAAAGAGAAACCCAATGTGCCAAAGAGGAACCGAGAACCCAGTCTGGGAGAAAAAAGTATATACCAAGAAAAAAATTTTTTTTACTTCCTGTGGGTGTTTGTTCTATGGAAGATTGTGATAAGAACATGAATGACGTCAGACAGATCTCAAAGATAAGAGGTAAAGCAACAGAGCGTACAGGACACTGTTAAGTGAGAAGACTGAGAA
Organism: Capricornis sumatraensis; assembly: GCF_032405125.1. Taxonomy (NCBI): domain Eukaryota; kingdom Metazoa; phylum Chordata; class Mammalia; order Artiodactyla; family Bovidae; genus Capricornis; species Capricornis sumatraensis. The sequence continues at coordinate 186,728,592 of NC_091069.1, forward strand.
TAGCAGTCATCCTTGTTTTGTACCCAATTTTGATGGAGATGCATTTTGTGTTCCACTATTTTATTATAATGCTGGACATTGTTTTGAATGTGTTATTCTTTATTATGTTAAGGAAATAGCATTGTATTTCTAATTCATAAAATGTTTTTAATAGCAAATGGTTGAACATTGACTCAACCTATTTTAGCTGGCAGAAAGAAGCTCTTTTGCAAGACCCTTTTTTTTTGCATCACACTTACAAAGAACCTCAGTGCAGTCCTCCAAACTTGTCCACATAAATGATGAGTGAGACATTTCATCATATTTCCTTTTAACAGCCAGACTCTCTGTCATATAGCAAATTCAGTGACTCATTTTTCAAACGCAAGTTTTTCCACTACTGTTATTTACATGACTGCTGCCATTAGGGCTACAGGATATATAAATACCCTATCCCCCAAATGTTTTGAAACTAGGAAGAAGAAAGGAGTGGGATTTGGATTCACTCTTTCTCAGGCATGAGCTTTAGAATCAGGCAGCTCTGAGCATGAATCCTTGCTCTACAGATTACTAGTTGTGGCTTTTGATCACACTTCCCCAGCTTTCTTATCTGATAATTAAGTCTGTGCTATCTAATGTACAGGGTGTCATAAGGATTAAATAAAAGAATGTGTTTCAAGCAAGTACATAAAAATGATGACTTGTATTATTATTGTTATTATTTTTAAAAAGTTATTATGTGCTTGGCACATAGTGTACACTTAATAAGTGCTTACTGAATGAATGATCTCAAGAAAAAATTCAAAAATGAAATAGAAAGTCTCTGCCCATAATAAATTTCCAAGCTAGGAAATTAATTGCCAATAAAATAAATATAAATGAAACTTGAGTTCTAGGTTTGATTTCATGGGCCCTAATGTCTTAATTTTGTTACTCCATTACCAAGTGGGCTTTCCTGGTGGCTCAGTGGTAAAGAATCCAGCTGCAATGCAGGAGACGCAGGATATGTGGGTTTGATCTCTGGGTTGGGAAGATCCCCTGGAGGAGGGCATGGCAACCCACTCCAGTACGCTTGCCTGGAGAATCTCATGGACAGAGGAACCTAGCCGGCTACAGTCCATGGGGTCACAAAGAGTCAGAAGACTGAGCATGCATGCTTGACCAAGTATGCTTCCTAACTAGACCTCAGCCTGGAACCTGGGCACAGGCATAGGCTAATTCCTGACCTCTTATATTCTTCAGATAGAGACAGCAGAAATAGCAGAAATCAACTCAAGCCAGCTTAAGTTAAAAGAGAAAATTACACAAAAATCCAGGAATTGATGCCTCAAGTGACCGACCCATGAGCAAGTACACAACTGAATATCAAAAAGGACTGGAACCAATAGGACTTCCCTGGAGCTCCAGTGGTTAAGAATCGGCCTGCCACATGACCAGCAGCCCAGAAAACCCCCTCTATGCTCCCTCCTACTCGCTCTCCTTCCCTCCTCCTCAAAGGTAACTCTATCCCAACTTCTAAAAGGATAGATTTGTTTTGCTTGCTTTCCAACTTTAAATAAATGGAAGCATGTGCTCTGCTGTTCTCAGTCACCCAGTCATGTCCAACTCTTTGCAACCCCATGGACTGTAGTCCCCCAGACTGGGACTCTCCAGGCAAGAATATTGGAGTGGGCTGCCATGCCCTCCTCTAGGGGATCTTCCCAAACCCAGGGATCAGACTCAGGTCTCCTGCATTGCAGCCGGATTCTCTACCAGCTGAGCTACCAGGGAACCCCAATGGACACAAACCATTTAAAAAAAAAGAATCAGTCTGCCAATGAAGGGGGCATGGGTCCAATCCCTGGTCAGGGAGAATTCCACCCACCCTGGGGCAACTAAACTTGAGCGCCACAACTACTGAAACCCATGGGCCTAGGGCCAGTGCTCTTGTGGTGGCAATGAGAGAAGCCACCATAGTGAGAAGTTCACATACTGCAACTAGAGAGTAGCCCCCACTAGCCATAACTAAAGGTAGCCTGCACACAGGCAATGAAGACTCAGAGCAGCCCCAGCTAAAAATAAATAAATAAATATATATATATATTTTAAGTGGAAAAGCTTCTGGGAAACAGAATGCTCTCGCTCTCTCTCTCTCTCTCTCTCTCTCTCTCTCTCTCTCTCTCTCTCTCTGACTTTCAGTTTTGCTTCTCTCTCAGCCTGTTTTTTCTCTACAGCTGGGCTGCTTCTATCTGTAGACCAGGGGGCAGAAGTTGGCCACCTCTGAGTTTCAAATCTACATATTTCACATCCATCCTAGTTCATTGCTGGAGGAACTCTGGATGGCCCAGCTTAGATGAAGCATCAGGTTTGGTCCATTTTATGACCTCTAGGAGAAAGGAATTAGGATAGGCCCACAGGGTTGCCTGAAGGGCAGGGCATGGGAGTGGCCCCAACATGTAGGGAGAAATGGAAGAACACCCAGCAGGTGTCCACTACACTCAGTCAAAGCTGAAGTCTTGACATGTTCACAGCTTAACTGACACAAACTGAATTGCACTTTAAACATTGAGCCTGGCCCCAGAATTCCACTTACACTGATCTTGTAAGGCACACATAATGAATAAAGGAAAGTGGTCTCTGCATTTTCATTTCTTCCCTTTTGGGAAAATGTGGTTTTTACATAGTGAATTTCATTCAAGATCATGTTTACTTGCTGTAAAATACCTGAGTGAGAACTGAAAAGATAAAGGAAAAAATCAAGTTCTTTCTAAATTTTACTAAAAACCTAGGTGTTTCCAAACATTCCTAAGGAAAGCACTAAATAAACTGCTGAATTGGAGGTAAATATTTCTCCTTTGATCCCTGTGGTGGAGTCAGGCTGACTGCTTTTGCTTCTGCACAGCATGTGATGTAGTCTCATCAGTCACTCCACACACAGCAAGAATCGAAGGCTGGGTTTAAAATTCAAGACCTCAACTGACCCCAGCCTCCCTTGGCCAAGGGGCGTTCAGTACCCTCCACATTCTTTCTTCAACAATGGACTAACTCAAGTCTCAAGGTTGGACTTATTTTCTTTGACTTCCATCAATGTCAGGGTAATTTATGTGCCTTCTTGGGGCTCCTGCCATCACTCAATTCCTGCCCTTTATCTTTCTTCAGGACTATAATGGGACATGGGGTGTCTGGTACCAGCCAGGATGTATGTGTGTGTGTTACTTGCTCAGTTGTGTCTGACCTTTTGTGACCCCACGGACTGTAGCCTGCCAAGTGCCCCTATCCAGGGAATTCTCCAGGCAAAAACACTGGAGTGGGTAGCCATTCTCTTCTTCTGGGGATCTTCCCAACTCAGGGATCAAACCTGAGTCTTCTGCAGGCAGATTCTACCTTTCCCAGTGATTACAACCCAAAACTCTAAACACAATGCAGAAAAACAAATCCAAAGAGTCTAAAAAGTAAATAGTGGCAGACAGATTGAGGGCTGAAGTCCAAACTTGAATAACAACTCAGAGCCTGGCTGAGTTTTATGGGGTTTTTTCCTTCTTTGTCTCATGGATTTGACCTGAAGGCAGGCCAAGTCCTGGAATTGTGTTTTAGGCACCGTTGGGAGAAATTTCCAGGAGAAATCACCTCTTGCTGAGACCAGAAAAAGCAATTCTTGCACGACAGAGAGTGTAAGAGAAATCCCACTTTTTAAAATATGCTTTCTTTTCTCTTTTTTCTTCCAGCTCTGCCAGGATCAGCCCCAAGCACTGGCTGCATTGCCACAGCAACAGCAGCAACACAAGCATCTAAAATTCACTCCCTCCTCCAAAAATATCTCTCTCTCTCTGACCAGAGAAACCAGTGAAATGGACCATGCTATTCAAATAGTGTGGGTAATCCTTGTTTTCTGTAGCCCACCTTTCTTTCTTTTCTCTTGCTGCTTTATCCCCCTCAAGATAGCCGAAGTCACACAAGACTGCACAGTAGTGTGAGAATATAAAATTCAGAGAGAACCCTAGTTTCTTGGCAATAAGAATCAGGGAAAGGAGGGTCCCTGGGGGCTGGAGAATATAGGGACATGCCAGAGAGGAAAGAGCTGGAACTGGACCTCTGCTCGTTATGTTGGGACCCTCCCTAAGTCCCAGACTCAACCCCCAGTGTACACATGCAGAACAGACCAAAAGAAGCATAGCAGAGGCTTCAAGAATTAAATTACAGGGACTTCTGTGGTGGTCCACTGGCCAAAACTCCTCGATCCCAATGCAAGGGACTTGGATGCCACCCCTGGTCAGGGATCTAGATCCCACGTGCTGAAACTAAAAGATCCCACAGGCCACCATGAAGATCGGGATCCAGCATGCCACAACCAAGACCCGGCACAGGCAAATAAATATATTTTTTTTAAAGAATTAAACTACTAAAATCCCAGACCAAACTCTGAGTAGTACATGTGACAGATAGCAAAGGCTTGAATCTACCACTCTGATAACTGTCCAGATTTTGCTTTAAGGAAAATACTCCTTCTCCAGCCTGAGCCATAATCAATTAGGTCAATAAATATGTTACATCCTCCTGACTCCAGTGACTGGTCAGAGATGAGCACACAACCCAGCCAAAGCCAATGAAATGCAAGGACATCTTATCTGTCATTCACAAAATAGAGTTCTGATTAACACAAGGTTTACCCCCTCTTCATCCCTCTCTAAACCCCATGTCTTCTCCAAAAATGAAAACAAAAGATCCGTGAAATAAGTGTTCTACTTTTAATGCTGGATAGTATCTTTACTTGTAGAAAATAATGATATACAAGCATTTAAAAAAACTAAGCCTTATATGTAAATATCATAATTGCCTAATGAATAGTCAAAAGGAAATCATTCAGAATTTAAAACTACAAGCAAATAGCTAAGTTTTCCATTTCTATATTTATACAGAATGCTATTAGCTCTGCTTTTGCTAAAATCTTTGAAGAGCATCACTCATCTTCATCCTGAGAGGATGTTTACCACCATCAACTATCTGTAATTCCTTTTTTTTTTTGAGGGATATTTAACAATTCAAAGTACATGTATTTAAGGTATACAATTTGATGATTTGATATAGACATACATTGTGAAGCAATCACCACAATCAAGCTAATTAAAATAGTCATCTCAGGTATCATTTTCTTTTTTTCATTTTATTTCTTTTTTTAATACTTCTTAAAGAGCAAGAGTAGATACAGGAGGCCCAAGTCTCCCCTGACCATGTTGGTGCTCAAAGAAAGAATAGTTTCCAACTTCTTTCATGGGCTTTGCATTGCAGGCTCAAGCTACTTCCCTAAGAGAAAATTCTTTAAGTGTTCTGGAAAGCACAGTCATCCCTAACCTCAGTGGAAAAGATTCAAGCCATCCAGTGGAACAAAGATTAGGAGTTTAAAATCAAGAAGTTCCTAAAATAAAACTGTTTTTGTAGATAGGGATTGGTTATATGGAGAGACAGAAATGGAGTTAACTCTGGGTAGATAGGAGTTTCCAGAGTTTGATCTTCATGAGGCATCAGTCAAGGACCTGGAAGGGGACTCAGTGTGCAGGAAGCACGATCCTCTGTGGGTAATTATCCCTGGCCTGCAGGAGGATGTCTTGCAAACCCAGGACTCTCATCCATGGTGACATGCGGAAGGGCAAAGGGGCCCAGGAGTGAGGAAGACTTGCAGGAAAGAAGAGATATCACATCAAGCAAGCTTCCCAACCTGGTGGTCTTGAGGGATAGGGAAGATGTGAACATGTGGAGATGGAGTCAACTTTCTGGGTCAGAGAGAAGGGTCTGAGGAAAGACATAGAGAAGAGGAGGTATGGAGTAGTCCAGCTGGAATGGGACCTAGTCATGGAACCACCTTCTCTGAGGGAGTGCTTCAAAGGAAAGGCTTAATGTGTGGTGAAGGCCAGTTCAAAGGTTCTCAGATGAGTTGGTGGGAGACCCCTACTAATACTCTACCAAAAGGCTATATAGTCCTTAAAACAGACACAATATACTGGAAAAGGTCCACAGCCCTGGGTTGGATTTCTAACTCTGCCGCTTAATGCCTGTGTGACTTAGGCACACAGCTCTCTCATCCTCAGGACTGCAAGTGTAAAAAAGAGAAGACTATTTTCCTGTGTACTTCATAGGATTGACATGAACATAAGGAAAAATAGCAGGCACAGAATATCATTGTCAAATACTTTCTTGTAGTTAGTTATCTTGTCATGTATATGAAACTCCCCAGTAAATGTTATCACCCTTCCATTACCACTGCATAACAGATCCTTGAGGCCAGGGGACATGTCTTCTTCAAGACTGTCCTGGGAACATAGTGTATCTTTTCTTAAAAAAGGTACTTGATCAATGAATGAATGAATGATGTTCGGAATCCCCCAACTAGGTAATAAAGTTGGTCTCCTAACTACACTGTAGACCTGCGGACTGTTCTTTCACTTTGCACTGCTTGGCCCAGTGGAGACTCTGAGTTAATGGTGCTCATTCAATGTTATGGTAGAGAAGGAAGCCTGTGAAGGTGGAGTCATGGACGTTATCCGCATAGACCCCATTGTGATTTTCACCCTCGTACACCTGGAGCCAGACTTGGTCACCCTTCTCCAGATAGAGGAGCACAGAGCCAGAGGCCTGGTCCACGTTCTGGTCCTGGAACTGGTCGTGGGTGAAGAGCAGGGCCTTGTCGTTCTTGTAGAGGCTGACCTTCACATCCTTCAAGTAGACAGTAATGTGGTAGGAGAAGTAGTACAGCCCGGGAATATTGCAGAGGAATTTGCCAGTGGTGCCATCATAGTGGTTCTGCTGATTGTAGAAGATCTTGGTAAAGCGAATGGGAACATTGGGGACAGTGACCCGGCTCTCCAGTCCCACACTGAATGCTGAGCGGTATACATAGGCACTTTCTCCAGGTTCTCCCTTTCTGCCTGGGACTCCTGGAAAGCCTCGGGGACCTTCAATCCCAGTGATTCCAGTTTCACCGGTGTCACCCTTAGGACCAACAAGACCTAGAGAACAAGAAGACCTCAGTGACCCAAGGAACAGAACTCCTGTTTAGCTTGGTTTCAGTCTAAAACACTGTCCCTGTGGCCCCTACCTACAATCTGCTTGACTTACAGAGCAAGGAATCAACGAGAGCTCCCAAAAGGGACAGCCATAACCTTCTCCTCCACATCCCCCTACAACATGGGCTCCCATAAATTCCTCTCCAACCTTATCTCCAAAAGTCTCCATCACAGACCCTCCACCCTGCCAGTACTTTATGTGTAGGCTCAACCAATCGTACATAGGGGACTTTTCTGTCCCCTCTGTCTAGGTTGCCCAATACCCATCCTCCAAGGTCTCACTCAAGCCCCACCTCCTCCTGAAAGCCTTCATTGTCCATCCAGGTCTGCATCAATGGCATTTTCTCTCTATTCCACTCTTTGGGCATTTGTCCGTATTCACTCTGGCATATTTGGAGTAGACCCTCTGGTAGTAGCGTCTAACAGTCCTGTGTACTAGGGCAAGAGTTCTCCAAGAAAAGGACTGTGACCTGCAGGAGGTCCCAGGAAGTGTGGTTGAATGCCACTGGATAGAATGGGAACTAAGGGGACATTAAGGAAAATAGGAATGTAAGCAGACTGAGAATAGGGATGGGTGAGGCTGAGATGGGAAATAGGATGGGGAAGAGCAGAGATGGTGTGGGTAGAGCAGAGCCAAGGGTACTTGGTTTTAAAGGGACCATGTGTGTTCACCCCTAGAAGGCCAATCCACAATTCACTTTAGGCTGCTTATGGGTCACATCGAAAAGCTTTGTTTCTTCCCTGCACAAGGACCGTAGTCAGTAACTACTGCCCTCTCGTAGTTTTAGAAGCCTTCCTCTACCCGGGAGGAGTCTGTGATGGGAGGGTGCCAAAGCCCTTATTCTTACCTGGATCTCCTTTCTCACCCTTCTCACCAGGGGTGCCATCTCTGCCATCCCGGCCTGGGGTCCCGTTGTGGCCAGGATGCCCTGGAATGCCTGCCATCCAACCTGTGCAGGCCCCCTTGGGCAGCGGGGGCCCTTGCATGGTGTCCTGGCCATGACTAGGCAGGGCTAGCAGCAGTAGAAGAGCTCCCAGCAGCAGCATCCTGAGCCCTGGAACCCAGATCCACGCTGTCAGCCACGAAAGAGCAACCCCCACACGGCTCCCCCGTCAGGACCTGAGCAGGACTCTGGCCAGCTCTGCAGAGTTTGCCTCAGACCCGCTCCCTCAACACTCACCTCTTCTGGAAAGATTCTTCTGATTCTTCCAGCCCACCTTGTGCTCTCTCTGCCCTGAAATGTTCAGTGTCTAGCCTTATTTTCTAGGTGTGATCTCCTTTCTTCCACCATCAGTGACAGTGAGATAGCACTCCTCCAATTCCTCAGATCTGAGCACAGTATGAGGAAGGGGGAAAGCTCCAAGAGTCCATTTGTCAGGACTCTGTCCCTTGGGTTTTCCAAGAATGATGACTCAGATCATCCCATTCAACTCCCACTTCCCTCTCTTGGCTCCCTCCTTTTTCTTCCCTTTTCCTTTTCTCTATGTCTGTTCCTCCTCCTTTCTCTCCCATTCTCTTTCTTCCTTTCCCCACCTCCTGGGCTACATGTTAGACATTTGGCTTATTACATACTTGCATGCACACATGCTCACACACCCACAATTACACATGTACACACAACTACACATGTACACACATGCACGCACACACACACACACACACAGAGCCTTGGTCAGACAACCAGAGATACACTGTCCCATGAGACTAACCACTGACCTCTGCCTGTGCAGCCCCTTAGCTGTACCCCCTCACTGCCTGATCCCTCATGGACTTCAGGTCACATGGGCTGTCCTCTCTTTTGGGAAGTCCTCCCTGTCCTCCTCCCCCACCGGGACTGCTGTTCCCCCTCGGTCCTCCCCGAGAGCCCTTGCTTATCTTTCACAGCACTGCTTGCACTCTACTGTCATTTCATTTGTTCACCCATTAAGCACACCCAGAGGGCCGGGAGGCTGTTAGTTGCACAGTCATGTCAGACTCTTTGCAACCCCATGGACTGTAGCCCACCAGGCTCCTCTGTCCATGGAATTCCCCAGGCAAGAGTACTGGCGTGACTAGCCATTTCCTTCTCCAGAGGATCTGCCTGATTCAGGGATTGAGCCTGCATCTCCTGCTTGGCAGGCAGATTCTTTACCATCAGAGCCACCAAGAAAGTCCCACCAGTATAAAACAAGGACTAAAGAAATCCTTTGGTAGGAAAAAAAAAAAAAAAGGAAATACAGAGAGAGGAGGGAAGGAGGAAGGAAAAGAGACAGGAAGAGGGAAAGAGAATGGAGTACACTTACAGTATGCATTCTGGAAGCCCCGAGAAAAAGCTCTATGAGCACAGGTGGCCAAGGGACTCCCTGTCTCAGAACCAGCCCTCCATACCCCCTCCTGCAAGACAGTCCTTGCGTGCACAGGGCCTCTGGTTCCCCTCAGTCCCTGCCTCTGTTATTAGGTTACTGAAAGCACCAGACAGAGAAACTGGTCCCAGGTCCTGGATCACAGGCATCGCTGATACCCTCTGTGGAGTCTGAAATGTAGCGAATCCCAAGAAACTGACTCTAAACAAGACATGGTCCGTGCGTATGTTTTTACCCTAAAGACTCACTTTTTTCATCAGTTTGCTTGTCTCATAGATTTCACAAAGCTTCCAGAATTGAATTTGGCTTCAGGAGGAAGTTCTTCTGTGAGGGATGCAGAAAAATCCCTGATAAGTAATCTTACCCCCCAAATTGTGCATTGTGTCTGGAATTTCACCTCAATGGCCCATCAGCAGGGGCTCTATCATCTTTCAGTCTGTGATGCCATCCAGCCATCTCATCCTCTGTCCTTCCCTTCTCCTCCTGCCTTCAGTCTTTCCCAGCAGAAGGGTCTTTTCAAATGAGTCAGTTCTTTACATCAAGTGGCCAAAGTATTGGAGTTTCAGCTTTAGCATCATTCCTTCCAGTGAATATTCCATACTGATTTCCTTTAGGATTCACTGGTTGGAACTCCTTGCAGTCCAAGAGACTCTCGAGAGTCTTCTCCAACACCACAGTTCAAAAGCATCAATTCTTCTGTGCTCAGCTTTCTTTACAGTCCAACTCTCACATCCATACATGACCACTGGAAAAACCATAGCTTTGACTAGATGGACTTTTGTCAGCAAAGTAATGTCTCTGCTTTTTAATATGCTGTCTAGGTTGGTCATAGCTTTTGTTCCAAGGAGCAACCATCTTTTAATTTCATGGCTGCGGTCACCATGTGCAGTGATTTTGGAGCCCCAAAAAATAGTCTCTCACTGTTTCCATCATTTCCCCATCTATTTGCCATGAAATGATGGGACCAGATGCCATGATCTTAGTTTTCTGAATGTTGAGTTTTAAGCCACCTTTTTCACTCTCCTCTTTCACTTTCATCAAGAGGCTCTTTAGTTCCTCCTTGCTTTCTGCCAGGGTGGCATCTTCTGCATATCTGAGGTTATTGACATTTCTCCTGGTAATCTTGATTCCAGCCAGCCTAGCATTTCACATGATGTACTCTGAATATAAGTTAAATAAGCAGGGTGACAATATACAGCCTTGATGTACTTCTTTCCCAATTTGGAACCAGTCTGTTGTTCCATGTCCAGTTCTGTTACTTCTTGACTTACATACAGATTTCTCAGGGGGCAGGTCAGGTGGTCTGATATTCCCATTTCTTTAAGAATTTTCTACAGTTTGTTGTGATCCACACAGTCAAAGGCTTTGGTGTAGTCAATAAAGCAGAAGTAGATGTTTTTCTGGAACTCTCTTGCTTTTTCAATGAGCCAATGGATGTTGGCAATTTGATCTCTGGTTCCTCTGCCTTTTCTAGATCTAGCTTGTACATATGGAAGTTCACGGTTCATGTACTGTTGAAGCCTGGCTTGGAGAATTTTGAGCATTACTCTGCTGGCTTGTAAAATGAGTGCAATTGTGTGGCAGTTTGAACATTCTTTGGCATTGCCTTTCTTTAGATTGAAATAAAAACTGACCTCTTCCAGTCCTGTGGCCACTGCTGAGTTTTCCAAATTTGCTGCCATATTGAGTGCACTTTAACGGCATCATCTTTTAGGACTTGAAATATCTCAGGTGGAATTCCATCACCTCCACTAGCTTTGTTCATAGTGATGCTTCCTGAAGCCCACTTGTCTTCGAACTTTAGCATGTCTGGCTCAAGGTGAGTGATCACACTATCATGGTTATCTGGATCATGAGATCTTTTTTGTATAGTTCTTCTGTGGATTCTTGCCACCTCTTAATATCTTCTGCTTCTATTAGGTCCATACCATTTCTGTCCTTTATTGTGCCCATCTTTGCATGAAATGTTCCCTTGGTATCTCTAATTTTCTTGAAGAGATCTCTAGTCTTTTCCATTCTATTGTTAAGTTTATTCATATATGTAGTTATACATAACCTTACATATATTTACTTATATATGTGTATGCTCAAGTTTCAAACACACAAACATGTGTGTTCATTAAAAATAGTAAGATAAATAATTTGAAAACTACAGAAAATAAACTAATCCCCATTCCCAAGAATCAATCTGCTTATTTTTAAACATAATGGAAATAATATTTTCCTAGAAATTTTATTCTCTAATTTTTGCTTTGCAATTTTCTAACTTTTGTAATCATCATTTTAAATGTGTGTGCTCGTCCATCAAGTGGATATAACCAGGGTATACGTCAACATTTCCATTTTATTGAAGCATGAACATACTTTCATTTTGAAACATTTCATACTTTCATTTTGAAACATTTTTAAATCTAACAAACATCTTTGGCACATAGCTTATCCCCAAACTAATATTATGCTATGACATAATCCCAGAAGTAAAAATTTTGGACCAAAAGATATGAACATTTTTAAGGCTCCTGATACATACTCCCAAAGTGTAATTTGTCATGCTGTTCCACAGCAGTGTATCAGTGTGTATACAAAAAGCCTGTCTTAGCTGCACTCCCCAACTTTGAATATAATCATTGCAAACAGTTTTGTTGATCTTAGTTTAGGGAGCAAAAGAAATGGAACCTCACTGCTTTGATAATTAGTGAGTTGTACATTTTATTAAAGGCTTATCTCCTAATTTCTTCATTTTTGATATCTCTGTTAGTGTTTCTTATCAGTTAATTCATTAGGGATACAATGTGCTTTTTGAATTAGTTTTTGTGAGCTCTTTATACCAGCTCTTTGTCATGTGTCCTGTGATTTATCTATAGTGTAAAGATTATTTTGTTTTGCTTATCCTGTTTCTTATGTTACAGAAGTTTTAGTTTTGGGGGGCTTTTTTAAGTTTTAGTTTTTATATAAACAACTCAGTTGATTTCTTTTTTTCTTTTTTTTTGGCTTCTAAGAGTTAAACAGTCTTTATCCATGCTAGGATTTGGTAAGTACTTTATTTTCTTCTCTTTTATTGTCTGGTGTATTTTAAATTTCACTCTTTAGTCCATTTCTGATATCTTGTGTTGGGTAAGCTGTGACCTAAGATAATCAAGTGATTTCTTCCTATTTGATGAATAGCTGTTTAAAAGGCATTTATTTAATACTTTTCTTCTCTATTGATCTGCTGCATCATTCCTCAGATACCGAGTTCTAATATCATCTTATAAGTAAAGCGAGACTTGAGAATGAGCCCTGCAGGCTGAGAGGAGAGGCGAGCAGCACGGCCACCAGGCGCGATAGAGACAGATGCTGCCGCCTGGTGGCATGAGTCCCTAGTCAAGGCTCTCTTATCCTCAACCTGTACCTCTGTCCCCCTCTACTGGATTTGGAGGATTCAAAGTTATTGTTCTCAATAACTGCCGGAAATAAATGAAAATGAGATAGCTTAGGCTTGTGCTATGCTTTGTCGCTTCAGTCATGACTGACTTTGAAACCCCATAAACCCCTCCAGGCTCCTCTGTCCATGAATAATGGAGTAGGTTGTCATGCCCTCCTCCAGGAGATCTTCCGTGACCCAGGGATCAAACTGTGAGATTCTTCACCCACTGAACCACCAGAGAAACCCAATTTAGGCCAAGATGAGAAGAAAGAAAGGAGTTAGCTGCAAAGCCAAGAAGAGATCAGTCAAGTCCCTCTTGTGTTTACAGAAAATACTTGTTCTAAGAATTTAAAGATTTTATATGTTGTCCAGCCTTCCCACAACTTGTCACCTCCATCCCTTTCCTCTACGGAGTTAGCAGTAAAACTCCTAAGACGACTACCAAGAGGCTCTGTGCTTGCTTTCTCCAGAAATGAGGAAGGCTGAGTTCTTTTCCACAGAGAAACAGAAGGAGAGAATCCAGAACACGAGAACTGGTGAAGGCAGCTACAGAGGGCCCCAAAGATGCAGGGTCACTGGGGACTTCCTCCAAATCATTGAAAGGACTAAAAAATCAGGTCTCTTGGATTCTCTGGTTCCTCCTCTTCTTTTAAAAATCAAGATTCTATTTTCCCAGCCCGAGGGAAGTGTTAAGGTACGATCTCTCCTTTCATAGGGGCAATGAGTCTGGGTTCCAAGACAGTGACAGGTGATGGAGGTAATAGAAGGAGGGAGTGAGGGCAGATGGGCACAGAGTCCTAGGACGTTTCTGCTGCGAAGAACAGATTCTGACTAAAGAAGAAGGTTATCGTCTAAAGTTCTGGATGGAAAAATCATCAGTTGATAGCAATTGAAAGTCAGTGCAGAGATGCTGAACTTTCAAACAATGTATTTTAAAACTATGTGTGCTCCCTATTTAAATATAGCAATTATTACATTTTGACTTTGAAAGACCTCTCTTTCTAAAGGGGAAAACATAACTAAATAAAACTGTAATCTAAGACTAAGTTCTAAGACTCAATTGCACCTATAAAGAAATCATTTACATGAGTCATGAAGCTAATCTTAATACCACTTATAATTCTTTGTCTTTGTAGAATGCCACTTCTAAAGTCCTCACCTCACTTAATATCTCACTTAATTTTCACAACCATTTTGAGAGACAGGATGAGGTCAAATAGAGAGCACATGTTCTCTGACCTCAGTGCTTGGGTGAAAATAATTTGTTCTTCCTTGTAACATGTTTCAGGCATATGTTTGTTGGAGGATTAAAAAGCACAATCTGGGACTTCCCTGGTGGTCCAGTGGCTAAGACTCCATGCTCCCAATGCAAGGGGTCTGGGTTTGATCCCTGGTCAGGGAACTAGATCCCACATACCTCAACTAAGACCTGGCACAGCAAAATGAAGAAAAAAATTTTAACCTAAGAAAAGAATAAAATAAAAGGTACAATCCACATAAAGTATATAGAACAGTGCCTGGCACATGTCTGTGCTCAATAAATGTTATCAATGACTATTCCCATTCTAGAGATGATAAAAGTGGGTTTCCAAGAAGTTAAGTGACTTGTTCAAGATCCCAGAGATGTTGAACAGCAGAGCTGGAAATCAAACTGTGATCTTCTGAAGCATAATGCTGGACACTTAGGCATAGTCCAAAGAAGGAAAACAGCATCAAGGTCACACATTTGCCTGCTAATATTCCACTCCATTGGATGGGGGATAGAAGAGAGAATAGTGTGAAGAAACCCCAGGTCATGATCCAGTGACCTGACTTCTAATCTGAGCTCCATCATTAACTCATCGGGTGACTTACCTTCTCAACCCACCTCCCAGATTTCATGTTCTTTGCAAGCAAAGCTGGTTTATTAATGAGTTTATCCTTACCTATTAATAGACTATTTCACAATACTGTTGTGAGAACAGATTCACTTAAAGTATGAATAACTATTTTATAAAATTATAAAGTGTTCCACACAAATAAGTAGTCGTGTCCAACCCTTTGCCACCTATGGACTGTAGCCCGCAATGCTCCTCTGTCCATGGGATTCTCTAGACAAGAATACTGGAGTGGGTTACCATACCCTCCTCCAGGGATATAAGTAAAGAGATGCAAGCAAATATTTATGGAGCACTTGCTGTGGACCACCCTTTGTACATCCACTCCCCTTTAATCTCATTTCACCCTCACGACTACTCCAGGGGGTCAGGACTCAGTTCCAAGAGAAAGCTGAGGACCAGAGAAGTTTAGCAACTTCCGCTCAAGGATAAGAAGTATTGGCCAAAAATTTCATTTGAGTTTTTCCATAAATCTAAATGAACTTTTTGCCAACCCAATGGAAGGGTGGAGAGGTGCACGTTGAAATCCAAAGCCTGGGTTATTTCTACTGCACTAGCTTTCATGGCACACTGTATACAGGTATGGATAAGCTTGCTTTCAAAATTATACAAGGGGATGGGCCATGACGCTCTCTGAATCCTAAAGGTCCATATTACAGTCCCTCATTTTCATTTAAGAGTAAGAGAAATTCCACTTTGACCTGCTGGAATTTCAGCAACAGCAGCAGAATCTTGTGAAATGCAAGGAGTCTCCTCTGGGACTGGCAGGAGACAGAGTAAGATGGGGGAGAGAGGTCACCAAAGCCAATGCCAACTCCAACAGGAAAGGGCATTAAAGCACAGATCGCAGAATCCAACAAAACTGAAAGGGACCCCAGAAACCATCTCACCCCTGCCCTGCTTGTACAAATGGGAGGCTAAGGGGGAGGAAGATCCCCCTTAGATTGTTAGATCCTCAAAGGATTTCCCTGGTGGCTCAGACAGTAAAGTGTCTGCCTACAATGTGGGAGACCCAGGTTCAATCCCTGGGTCAGGAAGATCCTCTGGAGAAGGAAATGGCAACCCACTCCAGTACTCTTGCCTGGAAAATCCCATGGACGGAGGAGCGTGATAGGCTACAGCCCATGGGGTTGCAGAGAGTTGGACATGACTGAGCGACTTCACTTTCTTTCACTCTCATAGAAACCAGCGCCCACAGTAACACCTCCCAGCACTATGCCATTTGTTATTTGTTTCAATCTTAACTCCATGAAGCAAAGAAAGTATCCCCAGCTTCAGAGATGGGGAAACCGAGAGATTAAGGAGAAGATCCCTGAGAGATGCCATCACATTACGACTGCCTCAAAAAAGGCTTCTCAGACTCAGTTTCTCAATCTGCTAAATGAGTTCATGTAAGATGAGGAACATGAGAACACTTTGAAGTTGGCAAGAGTACTTTGCAGTATAAATTGCATAAGCCAGTTTTAAACTATATTTCATTTAATCTTCCTCATTAGCACTGTTTTTGACTCCACTATACAGAGGAATCAGAGGTTGAAGAGACCAAGATGCTGGCTTAAGAGCATGCAACTCTTGGGCTGAATGAAATGAGATTGCTGTCTTTAAAGGTCAAAAAATGGTAGAATATTGGCAATTTTAGCTGGCACAATCTAATGATAAATGGCAGAGCCAGAAATCAGCTAGGCTCTGCCTGGCACCCAGGAGGATGACCTGAAAGCTGTCACTCAGCATCCTCATGCCCGCCCACGCCTCAACACACACACACTCATACACACATACACGCTCATCTCGCTCTCTCTTTCACACACACACACGTTTGGGACCAGTCTCTCTCCATATGAAGGAACGCCTAATTAAACATTCTAGTCTCCAAAGCTTTTACCTCCCAACCTCAGCCAAGGGTCTGCAGTCCCTGGCCCTCCAGGTCGACAGGGAGTAAGAAGGAAGTCTGTCCCCACAGCCACCTTGGAAAGCACAAGAAGCCAGTCCTCCGGCCCTCCTTACAAATCCTCAAGAATGAAGGGAGGGAGGCAACAGGAACAGCCAATTACGCTTCAGGCTCCCTTCCCACCGCTCACCTTCAACAACAAAGCTGACACCCTCATGCTCCTTAGCAGAATATGCTAGCATCAAGTCCCCCCTGTCCCAGCCTTGTCAGGAGGAGCTGACCTTACCCCCTAAGAACAGGAATCCCCAGCAGTGAGATGGTTGCACCCCTCCTGAGGCTTGATCTGAACACCAGAGTCTCCCCAGACCAGGGACCTGCATCCTCAGACACACAAGGCCAGCCTGACCTCTAAAATCCCTTCCACTCCAGCCTCTGCATCTATGGCCAGAAACAGCCAGGATGCCTCAAGTGCAGCACTCCCCAGGGCAGGCGGGATTGGGCTTGGCAAAGGCCGGACAGATCGTGGCTTCTGTCAGGAGGTGTCTGCTACAAAAAAGATTTTTCATAAGTTCCCAGTAGATGCCAGGCTGCTTGCTCACCTTACCTCTTTTGAACTTGTCCATCATCCTGTGAGATATCCCCACAATGGTGTAGATGGCCATGTGTTTACAGACATCCCCCAAAATCTACAGATAATGATCGTGTCTCATCCATCTTTGTATCTCACAAACCGCACCCAGGGTCTGGCCTGTAAAATCTGCTCAATAAATACTGCTGAGCAGACTCCAGTGGCAGAGTTGGGCTCCAAACTCAGTCTGAGGTCAGAGCTCAGGCATTCCCCAAGCTGCTTCTTCATGTGCTTTTTTCTCTGCTCTACTTGGTCAGCCGAGAACTGATGTTATCATCTTCTCCTCTCATATAATTGAACTTTATTGCTGGACCATCCCCCCCACTTCACTGACCCCAACCTTTTCTTTGGTTAAGCTTCTTTACCACAGAGTGAACTGGATAAAATTCAGGATGGTGCCAGACATTTTGACCAGAAGCAACAGTCCCTTTTCTCTTGGAGCTCTAGGAAAATCGAGGCAGAAGCCCAAGGCTTGTCGGCCTCCACCAGTGCTGGCCTGACCAGGGTTTTGTCTGTATCTCTCCCCACCCTGCTAACAGGGTAGCCTGGGCACAGCCCAGCCAAAGGCTCCATGGTAAGGAGCCTTCACCTCCAGCCTAGAAATTGAATCAGTCATCCTTACCTTCAGGTGTGGAATCAGAGCCACAGACTTCGGTCAGTGTGGAAGTACGAGGCGATGGCCCAGCCTCAGCAGCCCGGTACTCATGGGGGTAAGCAGACCCCGCCTCACCACTGTCCCTTCCCATTGGCCAGCACAGTGAGAACCAGAGACCAATGGGTAGACACAGCCCCTGGCAGCTCCCTTGGGTTGCCACCCGAGGGAACCTGGTGCAACCCAATTCGGGCTTAGGATGCCAAGTAGAGCTGCAGTCATCACACTTATGTCTCCAGGCTTTGGCCTTTATTTTTGCCTCTTACAACAGCAACAGAAGATGGGACCAAGGGTCAAGATCAGAAGCAGGAAAACAAAGTATTTCTTTATGTAAAATGAATTGCCTGGTGATCTGGGGCACAAGTTACCACCATCAGCTCCCACTCACTCTACATGACAGGGAACCGCAGTATAGCAAGAAATACAACACATCCTTTCCTCTCTGGACTGAACCCCAGACTGGGGAAAGATTTTGCATGTTAACTTTGAGGACTGAGGTGAGGGAACATTTCTGGGGTGGTGTGAGGCAGAGCCAGATTAAGATTATTAAAGGCCCTGGATTCCAAATGATTTTGAAGCTCCCACCTGTATGTGATTCAAATTCAATATATTAGAAAATATATACTAACTAGGAGAGATTGGGCTTCTCAGGTGGTGCAAGTGGTAAAGAACCACTTTATGCCAATACAGAAGACACAAGAGACGTGGGCTCAGTCCCTGGGTCAGGAAGATCTCCCGGAGGAGGGCATGGCAATTCACCCCATTATTCTTGCCAGTAGAATCCCACAGACAGAAGAGCCTTGTGGGCTACAGTTCATAGGGTCGCGAAGAGTACGACACGACTGAAGCAGTTTAGCACATACACGGGAGATTAGCATCTTTCATGGATTTTCTAGCTCCAAAATTCTGGGTAAGCTTTTGAAAACTAACTTTTCACATGTGTGTGAGTCCCCATTTTACCAGCGCCTAAGCCTGTACCCCACCTACTGGGGAACCCTCCCCTGGGTTGGGAGCAGCCTGGAGTGGTGCTAAGGCACACAGGTATTCCTAGAGGGCTCAAAGTGTCAGTGTTCATCACCTCAAACTCTGTCTTGGCAAAGCCACATTCTGTTTTTGAAGGACAGGATCAGCGCCACTTCCTGCAAGCTACAAATTCTGATACATTAAATTATGACCCCAGCAAGGGCTCAGGATCCCAGCAATAATTTCTGCAGACATTCAGTCCTCAGGCAGAGGGTGGGCAAGTATTTGCCTGCCCCTAAATACCACCTCTGCTGACCACATAGAGCCTAAAAGCCCCCAGCAAAGTAAAGTGAAAGCCTGATCTTAGTCTTGTGCTGTGCTATGCTCAGGCACTTCAGTCACGTCCAATTCTTTGAAACTCCATGGACTATAGCCCACCAGGCTCCTCTGTCCATGGAATTCTCCAGGCAAGAATACTGGAGTGGGTTGCCATGTCCTCCTCCAGGGGATCTTCCTGACCCAAGGATCGAACCCATGTCTCCTGCATTCGCAGGCAGATTCTTTACCTGCTGAACCACCAAGGAAGCCCTGATCTAAAGCCTAGCCTCCTGCTAATATGCAAATATTTCGAGAGGAGTCACATCAGGCCTTTGAGATCAGAGTCATGAGTGTCTCTCCCCAAAGGCGTACTGGCTTAGGTAAGAGGCTTATGAAAATGAGGTTCTAGTTTACTAGAGAAGCAGGACTGAGGAGAAAACATAGGAAAACTGCAGCAACACTCAATTACTCCAGCATTTTCTTTTTATTGTGGCATCTCTGATTTATTTTGGGTTTGTATTACTGTCTGTCTCTCCATACTAGACTGTAGACTTCATGAAAGCAGCTGCCTTGCCTGTTCAATGTTTTACCCTCAAACCCCGAGAATAAGACCTGGTATAATGTGGGCAATGATAAATGCTGAATGGAAAATCAGGGAGTGATTCTATTTAATCTTCACCTTGGAGATAACTCTGTCTCCTAGTTTACAAATCAAGTGTCTGCAGTTCAGTGAGTTTAAGCAGTTTGTCCAGATTTGTACAATCTTGGACAGATCCAAGACTGGAACCTAGTCTACCAAAACCCATATGCTTTCCAGGACCTGCTCTCACTCCTCCTGATGGACTATAAGATACTAAGATTCATGCGCTTACTTCAGGGTAGCTTTGGGTTTGGCATAAAAAATACTGTCTTCCAATCTCATGGGAATACAGCTGTTTACAGCAAGGTTAACTGATTGCACAACATGGAATGACCTTAGCCCTCAAGTCGCATGGCTACTGTGCTTACCTGGCTGTCAGACAGGAATGTTGTGCAAGCCTAGCATTCTGAGGCCTCAGGGAAATCTGCCATTCACTACACAAGGGCCAACATGTGGAAAGACACAAGTCTGCGGCATACTGGCTTAGAGACTGAGACTGAAAAGCATTCAGTCAGAGGTGCCTTGAGGCTAGTCTTTTTCCCAGGATTGAACTGTTACTATCTAAAGCGAAATAATCAAACACATGTGAGCCTTTCCTCCAGGGTGTGTCATGGCTACCATTCAATCCCCTGTTAGCATGGTAACTAGGGTACTGAAAAGAGCAGGTCATGTGATCTCTCCCTCCCATAAGTATGTTTAAGTATTGCATATATTTTTGCTTAATCTTGATTTTTAAAAAAATAATCTTAATTAAAATAAGTCAGTATAATCAAGACACAGAAGAAACACACCCTGTGGCCTTCCTCCCACTCCATCCCCCAATTCCTAGAAATGACCAAAAAAAGTTTTCATTCCTTTATCTCTTCCAAAGACTTGACTACAATTGCACTTTATCCAAGGGAAACTCAGATACAAATTTAAGACTCTTGTTTTGTCATTCATTCTTTGGACTAACAGCAACCCACTTTCACCAGCAAGGAGGCCAGTTCAAATAGGCAACCCTCAGTTCATATGTTTGAGAGCCTGTATCCTTAGAACACTCCTCACACCAAAATTCTCTATTAGTTGAAAGGAGGATGAAGTCCTAAGACAGTCTTTGGTGAGAGTTCTTTTAGGGTGAGATTTTCTAGTTCTGGCAGGGTGAGATTTTCAAGAGTGGGGGAAACTTTCTGAATGACTTTCAAGTACATCTGGCAGTCTCTAATTGGCCCATTATTTATGTGTACATAAGTGGGGGCTTTCCAGGCTGAGCAAGGTCATATGGTCATATCTTGCTTCATCTGAAAGAAAAACTGATGCTCAGCTTTAGAGTACTGCATTAGCAACTCATGTTTTAAAAAATAAGGTAAAATCTAGCTTTTTTTTTGCATTCTTAGTGTACCCAGCACCCATTTTATTTTTTTTTTTTATTTTTTTAA
The DNA here is from genome assembly GCF_032405125.1 of Capricornis sumatraensis. Classification (NCBI taxonomy): domain Eukaryota; kingdom Metazoa; phylum Chordata; class Mammalia; order Artiodactyla; family Bovidae; genus Capricornis; species Capricornis sumatraensis. The sequence continues at coordinate 186,749,741 of NC_091069.1, forward strand.
TTAAATTTTAAAATCTTTAATTCTGACATGTGTTCCCAAACATGAAACCCCCTCCCACCTCCCTCCCCATAACATCTCTGTGGGTGATCCCCATGCACCAGCCCCAAGCATGCTGTATCCTGCGTCAGACATAGACTGGCGATTCAATTCTTACATGATAGTATACATGATAGAATGCCATTCTCCCAAATCATCCCACCCTCTCCCTCTCTCTCTGAGTCCAAAAGTCCGTTATACACAGCTGTGTCTTTTTTCCTGTCTTGCATACAGGGTCGTCATTGCCATCTTTCTAAATTCCATATATATGTGTTAGTATACTGTATTGGTGTTTTTCTTTCTGGCTTACTTCACTCTGTATAATCGGCTCCAGTTTCATCCATCTCATCAGAACTGATTCAAATGAATTCTTTTTAACGGCTGAGTAATACTCCATTGTGTACATGTACCAAAGCTTTCTTATCCATTCATCTGCTGATGGACATCTAGGTTGTTTCCATGTCCTGGCTATTATAAACAGCCCAGCACCCATTTTAATACAAATTTGTCTTTTACATTCTAATATTAAATGTTTTTTTTTTCATATAGTCAGTTTTCAAACGCATGGAGGGGATATTTCAGGATTCTCTATACTGATCATTGTGAGTGTTTATTCTTCATCAGGAGAAAGTATCCTCTTGGTCAATGAAAATAGCATGATGCAAAGCTCTAATATATAAGTAGTAAAGTCATATCTGAAAGTTTATCCACTTATAAAGCTTGATATTTGAATAAACATGTAATTGGGAGACTGTATTTAAAAAAACTTTCCAACCACATATTCTGACACGGAACTCGGCATACAAGAGGACTCCATATATGTTGGCTAAGTCCAGAATTGCTACTGTGGCAATGAGGACTCTGGACCTGGAGTTGGGAAACCTGAATTCCAGTCTCTGCTTCACTACAGGCTGGTTGGATGACCATGCTATGTATTAATGGCCTAGTAGCTGGGAAATGGCCTCCATTATCAGGGACTATAATTCCTACCACCCCTTAAAGCTAGGAGTTAGGATATGACAAAATTTTTACCCATAGAATATTAGAGACTCAGCTACTCCTGGCTGAATCTTAAAATATTATACCTGTGATTCTTCAATTTCTTCCTTAACAGTGAACAGGAGTGAAGATATGCCTGTGATCCAGTTTTTTGAGGGTTTTTTTTTTTTTCGAATCGCATATCACTTTTCCCCCAAGTTTATTGAGGAATTATTGAAAAATATGATCATATATATTTAAAGTGTACAATCTGATGATTTGATATATGTACGTACTGTGAAATGGTTATCAAGATAATTAACACCTCCTTCACCAGAGTTAACTATTTTTGTGTGTGCCTGGTGAAAATGTTTAAGACCTACTCTCAGCAACTTCCAAGTATACAACACGTATTATTAACTAGAGGCCCATGACCCAGTTTTGATCATGCAGGCAAAGATGATGTTCTAGGGGGTGGTGGAAAAACCAGAGGAAAGAAATCTGGGAGTCCCAAATGACTGTGTGGAACAGAACAGTCTTCCTACCTGCCCTGGACTGTTAGCTGAGATAGAAATAAACCTATCAAGTCATTATATTGTTGGGTTGTTGTTGCAGCAGCTTACTACTCTACTTGGCCTGTGATATCCCTCAAAGAAAACTGTTTGCAAAGAGTCTGGGAAATAAAGGGTATACTGAAAGTATGCAGGTTTCCCTTCTACAGGACTTCTCTGCACCTGGATAAATGTTTCCTCTTCTCCTGTATATTGCAACTTGAGGGAAAAAACTGCTGATCTCTTGTATCCTCTTACTGTTTCTGAAAAACACATCTGGAAAATGCTGACTTAGATGATTTCTATTTCCTCTAAATATTGCATAACGCATGGCTAGTGTTAGTAGGAATTCCGAACAGTATCAAATTTTCCAGAATCAAGGATGCCTTTAGTCTAACTAGTTTTGTCAGAGCATGTAATCTCTAGGATAACAGAGGCAACATTATCTCTAGGGACAACAGGCAACATTATAAAATCATAAAGAATATGAATAATTTTTCAAAAGCTTTAGGGGAAAAAAAGGTTTAGGAGATTTTGATCTCATTGTTCTGTAATCTTTCTTACCTAATCAAATGGAAAGATGACAGAAGTTTTACCCACAGAGGAGTATCTTTGTTGTTGTTTTTTTTTGGTTTTACTTTCAAAGGGCTTGAAAAAGGTTTTGCAACCAATTCATTGAGTAGCCTGGGTGACCTGGGAGGCTACTGTGTATAAGGGCCTGGAGAAGAGTACTCAGGGCCCATGGGGATCAGTGGGAGGACAGAATGGCTCTGTCCCAGAGCACCTGAGGCCAGCACCTGGGGGACGTCAGCAGTGGTGACTGGGAGTGAAATGGCTCCTCTGGCAGCCGGTCTGTGACAGGTTTGTGGAGAGGGCCTTCCTGAAACCTCCCTTCCTGACTGGGAGATTTGAGCACTTCACGTTCTTCCAGTGCCATCAAGTGTGGCCATTTTTGTAGATTTATAAAATGGCTGAGGTCCAAAAGAATGAGAGAGTTTCAGGCTGTTTCCGTAGTGTGCAACTAGCCACCAGATGGTCTGAAGTATTTAAGGGAATCCAAGCGATGCGTTTGGGCTTCCCAGGTGGCTCAGTGGCAAAGAATCCGCCTGCCAGTGCAAGAGACACAGGAGACGCGGGTCTGATGCCTGGGTCGGGAAGATCCCCTGGAGGACAAAACGGCAACCAACTCCAGTATTCATGCCTGGGAAATCCCATGGACAAGAGAAACTTGGCGGGCTACAGTCCATTGTGTCAGAAAGAGTCAGACACAACTGAGAGACCGAGCATGCATGCATGCAAGCAACGTGTTTTCTGAGGCTAGTAGTCAGAATCCTGAGGATTCCTCTGTCCAAATGGAGCTCTTACATATTCTTATTGAGAAATGTATTAGTGTGATTGACAAGATAATTGGAGAGACGAAAGCAGAGAAGTCCGCTGGGAAATCTATGTGTTCAAAACTGACTATGTGAACATATGTTATAAAAAATGTGAAAATATGCCATTGTAGATTATGCTAGAGTACACTGTCTTTTGACCTGGTAGATTGACTTGGTAACTTAAACATGTCCAATGTTGTTAATGCAGCAGTGGGTTCCGAGTGCTTAGAAAAATCCCCAATCTGTTGACCCACAAGCTTGAATTGGATCTAAAACAGGTTTTTCCCCCTCCCTTTAGGGAAGGAATCTGCGCAACCTTTCAAGGGTTTCTGAATGCAGGTGGAGGATGTTAGGAGTGGTTTGCCAAGACCCCACTCCCATCCTCTTGGTCTGTAGAACTCCCCTGAGGAATCCTGCTGCAGAGCTCCTTTGCTCTGCTCCGCTTCCTCTCCAACTACACTTCACAGCTGGCTGGCCTACCTGTCCTTCTTCCCTGCAGTTTACAAAGCAGCAATCAGAAGGTGGAGAGGGAAGGACTCACCTCCAAGGGTTAAGTAGAAGGAATGAAAGGATCAGGTACACAGCCAGGAAGGGGCTGGAGAATTCCAGACATGGCAAGTCAGATGGTCTTCTAAACCGTGGTTGGAACAGTCAGCTCAGGAAGAGCCCTGACTGCTGGTGTTGCTTCCTAGCTTCATGCACACTGGCTGTTAGGACTAAAGGAGGCCATGTCTGTCAAGCACCAGGGCCAGACTTTAATGGCAGTGCCTTTCTGAACCCTATGGCCCAATGGTCTTGGCCAATACATCCTCCCTGGTGTGTATACATTGCTCCTCTGTGCACAGATGTCCCTCTCTTTCCTCTCCACTTGGAGAAAATACTTGCTCCAGAAGACCCAGCTCGCCCCTTCCCTGACTGCATCAGGAAGAGGAAGTGGCAAGGTTCTGTGCCCCCACAGTGTTTGTCACACCATGTCACAATGATCCATTTCCACATCCATCTCCCCCAACCAGACTGAGAGTTTCCCACTCATCTTCATCCCTCCCTGGTCTCTCCTGGTTGCCAGCTCCTTTCTTAGGATGGGGGTAGCCAGGAAATAGGCATTGAATTAAATGAGTGAATACATACATAAATAAGTAAATATTCTTACGGTCAAAATGGAACAATGTGGGTTGGAAAATAATGCAAATAGAAGGAAATAAAATTTCCCAAATTGGGGAAGAACTTTGTTTTAGTGTGCAAATAATAAATATTGTATCCAACCAATTTGAAACACTCTACTGAGACAGATACTTCGTTGTTAGGAAAGGGAGCATGAGAGGGTGAATTCACAATCATAGCTTAACGTTCTGAAAAATTTCAAACACTCTGCTGAACAACTGTGCCTAGGAGCCCCTCTCTGACAGTCTGTCCCTTAGTTTCTGCTCTTTTTTGGCCACAGATAAAGGGCTTCTTTGTGAACACACTATTTCTATTTTCTTGAATTCTACAGTGATGTTCCTGAGTCTCATGGGAGACAGCCCCCAGCTGCCTCCTGACCCAGTCCATTCCAGGAACAAATCAGGCAACCGAAGATTCAGCCAGATCCCTCATCCAGTAAACAGAGAAAATCAAAACACCCTAACAATTCCCAAACTATTGATTACTAAATCCAAAACTACCTCTAAAACTAAACAACTCCAGAGCTCAGGATGCTGGTTAGTAGCCATGATCACTCAGCTCTCCACCTACCCTCTGCTCTCTGCTTTGTGGTTGGGGCCATTCACCGCCTTTGCCAGCTGCTCCCAAGTCAGCCTCTGGCAACAGTGCTGAGGAGCGGAGGCTGGCAGAGGGGAAAGGGCTGTGTTCCTCCTTGGGTGCCTGGGTTCCCTTCAGTATTGCCCTAGCAACTGGCCTCCACCCGGAGAGCCCTAGACAGTTCCAGGACCTAAGGTTTACCATTTCCCCAACACTTCACTAACCAGCCTCATCATACCCCATCCTCCAGCACCAGCTGGCAGTGCCCCTACCCCAGAGCTCTGAATCCAGTTCCCAGGCCTGTCTCCGAGTCCCTAGGGCACCTGTTCCACTGGGCAGTGCTGCCCCCTCAGAGGGCTACCCCCAGCCGTGTGGGGCCACCAACCTCTTCCCTGTTTTCCCTGAGACTTTGGGCTGCACTATACTTCATTATTTTTTTGTTTTGCCTTTTTCATTTTCCAATAGCTGAGTAAAAATTCTGTATTTAAATGTATTAAATGTTTTCTGTTATACCCAGTATGGAGTCTCTATCAGGCTGGACTCTGACAGTAACTCTAAAGCTAAATAATTTTAAAAATAAATAAATTTTAAAATCAATTAAGTAAAAATAAAGAACAGAAAAAATTTTAATTTAAAAAGTTAAGAAATTGACAATTAATAGCTCTGAAGATAAACTAAATAGGTGAAAACGTATGACAAAATTTTGAGAAAATTTTAAAAAACTGAAATTAAGTCTAATAAAATTAAATTTACTTGAAAATAAATAATTCAAAAATAAATAACTAAAAACTAAATCATTCAAACATAAAACAAAATTACATATGTCAAAAGTAAATAAAAATAGATTTAAAAAACTAAAAACTCAAAATTACAATAAATGAGAAACTGAAAAATAACTCAGACACTGTCTAAAAATTAATAATTTTAAGTATTAACAAATAATTATCAAAGCTAATTCAAAAATAACTGAAGGTAAGTAACTGATAATGACCTTTGAAAAAAAGTAAGTTTGAAAATAAGATGAAAACTACAAAATCAAATAACTAGAAATCTAAAGAACTAAATGGGCTTCCTAGGTGACTCAGTGGTAAAGAACCGGCCTGTCAATGCAGGAGACACTGGGTTTGATCCCTGCTGGAGAGAGGCATGGCAACCCACTCCAGTATTCTTGCCTGGAGAATCCCATGGACAGAGGAGCCTGGCAGACCACAGTCCTGCTGCTGCTGCTGCTAAGTCGCTTCAGTCGTGTCCGACTCTCTGCGACCCCGTAGACGGCAGCCCACCAGGCTCCCCCGTCCCTGGGATTCTCCAGGCAAAAACTCTGCAGTGGGTTGCCATTTCCTTCTCCAATGCGTGAAAGTGAAAAGTGAAAGTGAAGTCACTCAGTCGTGTCCAACCCTCAGCGACCCCATGGACTGCAGCCCACCAGGCTCCTCCGTCCATGGGATTTCCCAGGCAAGAGTGCTGGAGTGGGGTGCCATGGCCTCCTCCGGGGCCACAGTCTATGGAGTCGCAAAAGAGTCGGACACAGAGCCACTAAACAACAACTACAACAAAGCACTAAATAGAAATGAAAAAAAGAAAAAGAAAACTCTCCCTCGGGCTGGTCTGCTGTCCCCCGGGTGCCAGTTCGCGTTTCTCCCAGGCTGGGTGAGCCTCCCAGGAGTGCGCCCCGCGTGGAACTGGACCGCTTGCTCCTCAGGCTCGGGGAAGACGGTCCGGTCGCCCCTGCGCAGGACTGCGGGTCTGCGGGCTCCCAGGCCCCTGTGCCGCTTCTGCTCCAGTGCGGGCCGGCCTCCGCACCCAAAGCAGCGGCTCCCCGGAATGCAGGCGGGCCGGGGCGCCTCGGGGTCTGGAGTGAGTGTCAGTTCTCAGCCTCAGGTCCCCTTCCTGCGCCCGCACACCCTATGCTGGAAACCAGACAGCTTCACCTTGGCTGATGGGGGTCTGTGATCCCCATTTTCCCTTTTCCAACTCAGAATTCTTTCACAAAGAAGAAGTGTCCACGTGGTGCTCATATCCCTACCTCCCGGTCCTCAGGAAAAACCGGTCTTTCTGCGCTTGAAGATCTTCCTGCTGTCTCTCCTTCCCGCCCTCCTTCCCTCCATCTCTTCCCTGATGACTGCCCATTTCCCATCTCCTTGGCAGCCTCTGCCAAAAATCACTGCTCTCCCCTCCGTGGGGAAATCAGAGGGAGGAATACACCTTGCCTCTCTTGTCAAAGAACTGGCTAATTAACCAATTAGCCACACACTGTGCACCTGTCCTGTGCCAGGGCTGCTGTCCTTCAAGACACTGCAGAGACAGCCACCCCCACCAAATACGAGCCTACTGTGTGCCTACTAGGATGTCAGCTATTTGTCAAAAGTGAAGTCTCACACAGCTCTAACGACCTTAGCCCCATTTTACAGCTGAGAAGCTGAGATGAGAGAGGGATTATCACCTGGTCTAGTTCCATTGGCCTGTAATCACTGCAGCTGGAATCTACCCCGTATTAATACATGGTGCAGGCTCCCAGATCAGGTAAGGAAGGTGAGCATCTGCAGAGAGAGCCCCAGGCTGAGCATCAGCTGAGTTCCAGATCCCTCAGGAATCTGAGCGCAGGAGAGAGTTTTTAGTTCAGGTGAGAATTCAGGGGGAAGGCACTGGGGCAAGGCCCTCTTCTGGGCAGAGGAGGGGGAGTGGAAGGAGCCTGCAGTTGGGACGGGGTGGGGTGGGGCACAGTACCTCTGGGAGCAGGCAGCCAGCAGTCCGGAGGCGCCCCAAACTGTTCTGGGGCCCGGGGTCCTTCCCAGAGCAGGCATTGGGGCTGTGCTAGCAACACGGGGAGCAGCGGGGCAGCCTCCAGAAACCCAGACCAATGCAAGCGCACAGCCTGGTTTAATTCTGGCTCCTGGGAGGTGGTGGGGAGAGCAGAGGAGAGAACCTGGCTCTGCGAGGTGCCTCCCACTGCCCTCCTCCTGTCGTGACTTTGGGGCATCCACAGGAACCCCCAGAGACACTTCTTTAGGGCAATCATCCAGCCTGGGTGCCTTAGACCAGGGGCAGACAGTGAGGACAGAAGGATGGTGGTCTTGCTGGAAGGTTATTAGGGAGAAGCGGAGCAACTGTGCCCTTGACCACCCCTGTGTGACCCGAAGAGCTGTGTCTCCAGGGGCCGAGGTCTGAGTGACCCAGACAATGCTAGACGCCAGGGGCCCTAGAGGTACCTGCTGGGGATGGGGCTGGGCCTCAATGCAAGGGCACAGCCTGGTTTAATTCCAGCTCCGGGGAGGCTGGCTGCCCATGTTCCAGTGATAGAACATGGGGGGAAATATGGGAACTGAAAGTCCTGAGGACAAGTTCCAGCCATTCTTCAGGGTAAGCAGCTCCTGGCGTTTACATGATGACCTGCTCCTTACCCTTACTCTGCTGCCAGCCCTACAGGATGGGTGAGGGGTGAGGGTTTCACCTAAGCCCAAGGGCCCTCACACACTTGGCCCTGTACTGACTACATTATTATAGGGTCATCTGGGCCATCCTTGCCTCCAAGTAAGGATTTGCCCGAGCTGATGACCAGTCCTCCGAGCAATGTCAAGACCCAGATGCCACCTCCCTGCTGGGGACACGGGCTCCTCGACTCCTGGAACCACAGGTGAGGGTAGGAGCTCCCATTCTAGTCCAGAGCAGGGTTTTCCTAATGTCATAAAATATGTAAAGTCTGCATCTTGACACAGTGTACACACACATGCAGACAGACACACTGACATGTTTCACAGGACATTACCTTCACTGTGAGTGACACCCTTTAATAGTTTGTATTTAATAGTTTGGGTTAATTCATTTTTAATGCAGGTCCAGACCCACTGAGTTGATTTTGTGACCTACTAATGGGTTAAAACCCACCGTTAGAAAAACAGCTTTCTAGGGCAAGGCAGAGGGAGAAAGAAAGGAAACTGGAGTTAGAAAGACGTGGTAAGGACACATGGAAGAAAGAACAGAGGAGACAAGGACAGGGTAGAGAAAGGGGTTCGGTGGGAGGTGGCGCAAGGCCACACAGATGCCTGGCGTGACGTCCTTTCCAAACCATCTGCTCCTACACTACATCCTACTCTGTGCGTGGCCTCCGCTTTCCCGCGCTTCATGGGGCCCTGGGCTACTTGGTGGCAGGGACAAAAATCTTTTCACTTCTGAAACCCCCACAGCTCCTTGCAGAGGAATTCTTAGAATCAGGCAAAATCTTAGAGAAGATCTCTTAGTCAAAGCTTCTCATTTTCCAGGGGAAGTAAACTGGCTTGAAAGGGCCAACCAGCCAATCAGTGATTATTCACTGTAGTGAAGCCCTGGGCACAGTCAGGATTTGCTCATGGGGGCGAGGGGTGGGGGGTGGTCACAAGCATCAGTTTTCATCCAAAGTGAAGACAGCAATATCTACTTTAGAGGTTTAGTGGAGAGATTAGCATTATGTATATCCATCAAGAATGGTCCCTGACTCATCAAAGAAGCTCAACAAATAGCACCTGCTCATTTTAGTAACCAGAGTGGAAAAGAGTCTCAGAACATCACTGGTTACTTCAGGTAAGCTGCTGTCACTAACTTTGGGGGGCTGCCAGCGTCTTCATCCCATCAAAATGGAAATCCTCATAAAGACCTAAGGAAATAACTTTAGAAATGAAAACAGAAAATGTGTGCATTCATACACCAGCAAAAAGACTAGTTCAAACACACAGGTCTTGGCAAACATCCATCTTGGTCACACCAACATTTTATGTTGCGGGACTGTTTTTACATGAATGGAATTATTGCTCCACTGATTTCACCCAGTACTGGGGGGAAGACATAACGCTCAGAGGCCCTGGGCTACTCCCAGTCTGTGTGACAGAATAAACGCAGAGGGCTTTGCTGAAATGGATCATATAAATGGGAGAGGAGGGCCAGAAAAATTCACAGTAAGAACTTGAGTGCATTCTCTTCTTCCGCAGACAATCTTCAGAACTCATAGCGTGTAAATATAAACATTTTGAAGAATTTAGTTGTAGTGCTTAAAGTTTAGAACATTGGATTGTTATTGTGCATTTTAAAAGTTAAATGAACTTATTGAAAGTGAGTTCAGAGGAGAGTTTAAGTTATACTATTCAGATAACACATTTTTTATTCTTCTACTTCTTAGCTGTATAATTTGGGGCAAGTTCCTTTACCTCTCTATTCCTCTCTTACCTAATTTATAAAATGGGAACTAAATATGGAACTTATTTCATGAGGTAAATGTAATGATAAGCCAAATACCTACAAAATTTCAACATGCCTCTGGCAGGCTATAAACCTGTAATAATGTTTTATAGTTAAAAAAAAAAAGAACTCTTTCAGTAAATTTCAGATATTGATAAACTTTAACAGCAATTATTTTGTTCTAAATGTCTCTTTTCCCTCTGTCCACTAGATGGCAGAATGGAACCACTCTGGATCCTGCTGGTTGGGCGGCAGCTCTTCCTGCACAGATTTTAAATGGTTAAACTGTATTTTTGTATTTTGTTTTGGTTCCAAATTTTTCTTTTGTCTAATGAAAAAGAGAGGTAAGCATTGTATATACAAAATTTAGGACAATTTCTAGTGTATCAACAGAGTCATTGTAGAAGGAAATGGCAACCCAGTATTCTTGCCTGGAGAATTCCACGGACAGAGGAGCCCGGCAGGCTACAGTCCATAGGATCGCAGAGTCAGACACGACTGGGCAACTGAACAACAACGAGTTATTTTTGATGGGCAAGAGGCGGGGGGACGGTGGCTAGAGCTGCATTAAAGAAGCCCCAGAACTTTCTCCCCTGCCTTTGAAGTACTGGATAGTACCCTTGCGCTAACGTGAATGTTAAGCCCCTGAGCCAGGTGCTGTGCTAGGAGCTCCACCTCACTGAACCCCCGCAGGGAGACTACAAGGTGTAAACTTCATTTGTGAAATTGGGAACGCAAACTGGGCTCTGTAACAACCTAGATGGGAGGGAAGATCAAGAGGAAGGGACATATGTACACCTCTGGCTGATTCATGTTGGTGTTTGGCAGAAAACAACACAATTCTGTAAGTAATTATCCCTCAATTAAAAAATTAATTAAAAAAATTTTTTAAAGATTAAGAATTTAAGACACATTGAGATTAGGTAACTTGTTCAAAGGAGCAGAGCTGGGCTTAGATTTCAGGAAAGGAGGGTTCTCGGGACTAGCATAGGTTACTAGGCTGGATCAGGACCTTTTGCAGAGTTTTGCTGTGTGTACCAGAGTTTACACCTATACATTTAGACCAGTAAATCTCTGAAGTGTGTATTTCCTTTTCAAACCAGTCTAGAACCAAGAGAAATCAGAGTTACTAATAATCACTGAGAGGGGATTGGTACTGTTCTCATAAAAATCAAAAGTACCTTCCAGTGAGCTAAGATAATCAATCATCAACATGAACTTTCAAAATATACTTCTTTTAAAGATAAAAATAAAATTCACTCAAGCCAGAAATTTCTTTTTGCATGTTTCATGTAGAAACTGATTTCAGACTAAAAGAAAAAAAATCAGCACTCAGATTGAAGCCTGTTTTATTTTACACACACACACTTGGGTAAGCAAATATTAAAGGAATAAGGCCACCATGCCATAAAACATTATACTCGTGTACTTAAATGTATATGAAAGTATATATTTCAGCTTTTCTTGCCCTCATACATTCTGAAGACATTTTGCAGTCCTGGCTCACTTGGTCCTGGCACCCTCTCCCCCCTCTCAGCCCACCTGCTGTGTTCCCTGCAGGCCTTGATTCTAGGCCCATCTAAGTTGTGACGGCTCTGTTAATACTGAACTAAACAATACCAGTGGGTTCACCATTCTCTATTCTTCCCTATGTGCACCAAAAGAGAATATAGATGATCTCAAACTGTGTATGTTGGTGGGGCAGACTTACACACCCCTGGGTCGGTGATCACACTCCATGTTCAGGTGTGGCTCCCGCCGTGTTGTCCCAGTGCCCCCCCCCTGCCCTGCCCCCCACCCACTGTCGGCACCTATGTTAAACCCAAACTCCTCAGCCTGCTACTAGAGGCTTACCTCCCTCTCCCTAAACCTCATTTCCTTCCACTCTACCCAAGAACCTCTCAAGCCTGGCTCCAGGTCATCAATGAATGTGCTCCCTTGGAGGCAGCTCAGTAATTTTCAAAGGTTCCTGGGTCCACCTTCGTTACCCATGTGATGGGCAGAAGTTGTCCAGGTGTTACAATGGGCCTGCGGCTTGGATTTCCTGCCTTAGGCTCAGGTCCCTGCCAGGACAGGGAGAGACCTTATACCAGGCACCATGCTGCCCATGCAAAGCCGCCTGCAGCCAGAGCCCCTCCCCAGTGAGCCTGGTGGGGGTGTCCCAGGCCTCCCCGTCACAGGGGGTCAGGCCACACGGGAAGTATGTGTAGAAGTTGTCCTAAACCGCGGTGCCTGCTGCCCTCCTTGAGCTGTGCTGCTGTGTCCCACGCAAGGGTCACGCTCTTCTCTTTCCAGCCCACGGCCTCTCTGACTGTAACTCCCTCTGGGTGCAGGCCCCTCCTGCCTGGCTCTCTCCAGAGGCCCTGCCTCCCATTCCTCAGTGGCTCCCAGTGCCCTTCCTGTTGCCTTGTCGCCAGGGTCCAGGATGCCTCACCCAGAGCATGGAGCTATCACGCCCAGCAGGTCCCTGTGGTTAACTGGAGGGGGCAGGGTAGTGGAGGAATGAACTGGGGTGATAACACCACAGATGCAGTGCCGTGTAAAGCGCTGGACAGGGCTGAGGTCCTGATGTTCCTGACTTGACCACCTTTGGAATCCCCCGCCCCTGATGCCTGATGCCCTGGAATCTGTGTTCTGCCTGGAATCTCATCTCCTCTCAGGGACCAGCCCAAGGCCCTGCCCCTGTTCACTCAGCCACAGGGCATGGAGGCCTCTCTGAATTCCTAGAACCCTTGCTGTTGACATCCCTTGCAGTAACATTTCATCAGAACTTCTTGGTGAGCCAGGCTCAGGGGACCTGGTTCTGCTGCTGGAAACTTGTGTGAAACTGACCCTCTGTTTGCCTGTCTGAAGAGGGAAGAGGCCAGGACCACTCCTCTGGGGCTGCCTTCCAATTCTGAGGTTTTATGTGTGTAGACTTCTTCCTTCTTATCTGAACTTTATGTTCTTCATTCCCATCACAACCTGGAGGACAGTTCCAGGCTCACAGGGACCCTGTGTTTCTGAATTGGCAACTGAAAAATGGGTTTGTCCTAAGATGGTGAAGTGATTTTTCAATTTGACACTCCTAGGCTTATATTTTCTTTCCCCATCTCTTAACAACTGTTTTCTGGGAAAATTTTAATTAGGATACTGAATTGCATTAAGGCCACTGACTAAGCCCTCCACATTCCACAAATACAGATTCCCAGACACCAAATCTAGAGATTCAGTAGGTTGGCTGGTTGGGAAATCTTCACTAGTGACAAGCCCAAGTGATTCTGAAGGTCCTGAGAAACATTACTCTGGGGATAAAAGATATTCCGGACAATTTAGAGAGTAGGAATTTGTTTCTGTGATATTTTCTGTCTTTATGAGGAAAAGGGTGGTAGGTCTCCTTGAGAGATGGTGCCTGAGGGGAGAGGAGTGCTCAGTGGTTTCTGTAAACAGCAGGTTGGACTTTGAACAATGCAGAAAGTAGAATGGCCCATGCTATTGGACTCACGCGCAGCCTCCATCTCTGGCACCACAGCCTCTGTTCATTGGACTCACGCGTAGCCTCCATCTCTGGCACCAGAGCCTCTCTTCATTGGACTCACGCGCAGCCTCCATCTCTGGCACCACAGCCTCTGTTCATGAAATCACTGTCCAGCACCAGGATGGCCAAGGGCAGGGGCTGGCTGAGCACACCTGGAAGAGTCATTCTGTTTGGTTGACAGTACCTTTCCCAGGGGCTGCAAGAAGGTCAAACCAGTCAGTCCTAAAGGAAATCCGTCCTGGGTGTTCTTTGGAAGGACTGATGCTCAAGCTGAAACTCCAATACCTTGGCCACTTGATGTGAAGAAATGACTCATTTGAAAAGACCCTGATGCTGGGAAAGACTGAAGGTGGGAGAAGGGGATGACAGAGGATGAGATGGTTGGATGGTATCACTGACTGGATGGGTGTGAGTTTGAGCAACCTCTGGGAGTTGGTGATGGACAGTGAAGCCTGGCATGCTGCAGTCCATGGAGTCGCAAAGAGTTGGATACAACTGAGCGACTGAACTGAACTGAACCTCTCGCAGGGGAGATGCTCGCTACTGGGTGTTGACAGATGTTACAGAGATGTTCACACTCCATGCCCACGGCTTTGGTCCACGTGCCACACACCCCTGCCCCAGACACCTTCATCCCCCATTCCCCCATCCTTCTCCTTTCAAGTCTCTGGCAACCAGCCAAGTGTGACCACTACCCATGAGTCTCTGGGCATGCCCAGGCCTCTTCCCTTTCTTCACGAAGTGGATGACCATATACACTGCCTGTTGCTGTCATCAGAGGGGGATACTCCTTCCCACAGTCTCTAGGGGCCACCCCGAGTGAGGCTGCAGAGCAGCTGTGGTCCATTTTTGTCTGTACTCACACACCAGGAGACCTGTCCATGAGCCAAGCTTAGCCTTTCTCCTCCTCTGTCAGCTTGTCATTGGAATCCCCCATGCAGTCTGAGGCAGGCAGGCTGTAGAGTGGCCCCCATGACCCCTGCATCGTGGTGTTCACTCTCTCAGGTAATCTCCTCTTCAGTGTGGGAAAGTTCTGCAACTTGCTTCTCATCAGTGGAATAAAGCAAAGGCAATGGGATGTACATGAGAATCCGTACAGAATACATGACATAAGATGGTAAGGCCCCCGGGCTTCCCGGGTGGCTCACTGGTCATAAATCTGCCTGCCAATGCAGGGGACACAGGTTTGGTCCTTGATCTGGGGAGATCCCACATGCCAAGCGACAAGAGAGTCGGTGCACCACAGCTACTGAAGCCCACATGCCTAGCGCCTGTGTTCCACACAAAAGAAACCACTGCAATGAGAAGCCCATGCCCGCCAGGAGGGCAGCCCCTGCCCACTGCAGTGAGAGAAATCCCCCACACAGCAACAAAGACCCAGTGGGGCCATCAATAAATAAATCTTAAAAAAAAAAAAAAAGATGGTAAGGCCCATCTTGCAAGGCATTCCTCGTGACTCATTTGCTTTGAAGGAGCAAGTGACTATGTTATGAGCTGCCACATGGAAGGAACAGGTGACAAGGACCTAAAGCGGGGGGGGGGGGGGGGTGGGGTCTCTCCAACGGCCAATCAGAAACCAAGCCCCTCAGTGTGGCAGTGGGCAAGGAACTGGATTCTGACAAATAAGTACATGCAGCTGGGACTGAATCACCCCGTAGTTGATCCTCAGATAATACAACAGCCCGTCCATGTCTCAATCACAGTTTTGTGAGAACCTGAAGAAGAGGGCCCAGCTAAGTCATGCTCAAGCTGTGACCCACAGAAACTATGAAATAATTAGTATCTACTAATGTAGGCTGCAGGAGGAGAAGGGGACGACAGAGAATGAGACAGCTGGATGGCATCACTGACTCGATGGACGTGAATCTGAGTGAACTCCGGGAGTTGGTGGACAGGGAGGCCTGGTGTGCTGCGATTCATGGGGTCGCAAAGACTTGGACACGACTGAGCGACTGAACTGAACTGAATGTAGGCTGCTAAGTTTATAATGTAGTTAGGCAACAATAGAAAGCTAATCCACGTCCATATGAGCTGAGACAGAGGCGCTGGTACAAAGTATAGTTGACAGAGGAACATGGGGCCAGCTGCTCATGCAGCTTGCTTATATTCCTGATTCATGGCTGTTCCCAGACCTACCACCTCCACCTGATGATGGAGTGCTGCTGACCCCTCCCAGCCTTAAGGCTTGGTGAACGTGACAGAACCCAGCTCCTGGGGGCAAATCTGGATACTCAGTCACTTTACGTCCCAGGTTAGGTGTGTAATCTCTGCCAGGAGGGTCTTTTTTCTGAATGCTTCTCTGATGCAGATGGCATAGATTTCCACCTATGGCCAAGCCCCAGGGGCCTGTGCTGCAATCCTGCTCTCCTCCACTGGCATCTTTTCTCACCAGACAACTCTAGTCCCATAGTGTCTATGTGGAGCCCACTGGCTGCACTGCCCACAAGCAGCGGATGCCTGTACCTCAGCCTCGATCTGCTACACAACCCGTGCCTGCTGTAAGTGTTCCTTGTCATTAAGGAAATAAATGAGAGCAGTATTTCTAAATATGGAATGTGCTGCCTCCAGAATCCAAAAGGCCTGCCACGCATCGTGCTTTCTTCCTAGTTGTGGGAGATGTCAGATAATAATTTGTCCTAATGCAGTGGAGATGGGAGGGCACGCCCCAAGCCACTGGATTTCTAAAAACCTCACTGATGTGGTGACCCCCTGAATTTTCATCTAGCCTTTATTCTGCCCTCTGGAATGCATGTGTCTTAGTCTTCCATGTATTTGCCACTTCTTACTCATTTGATCATTTAATATAATAGGTGATGTGATCTTCTGCAGAATGTCCAAATGGCCCATGTTCTTAAAACTATATTACGGGGGCTTAACTGGCAGCTCAGTGGTAAAGAATGCACCCGTCAGTGCAAGACTCACAGGTTCCATCCCTGGTCCAGGAAGATCCCACATGCTGAGGAGTAACTGAGCGCATGCGCCACGACTCCTGAGCCTGCGCTTTAGAGCCCAGGAACCACAGCTACTAAAGCCCAAGCGCCCCGGAGCCCATGCTCCAGACAAGAGAAGTCACTTCAGTGAGAAGGCTGCAACGGCACCTAGAGTAGCCTCCACTCTCCACAACTAGCGAAAGCCCATGCAGCAACACAGACCTAGCAGAGCCAAAAATAAATAAATGAAAGACTATATTATGGCAAAGGGCCATGGGGCTGCAGAAAGCAGGGCACAACAATGGCAAAGGGCAGATTTAGCATAGCTTCAGGGTAACACTGTGAGTGTATACTGTGTCCTGTCCTATGTGGATGTGAGCTGCTTTGGTCCTCTGATAAGGATGGAAACAAATCCATCCATACGCTTATCAGATTGATGGCTGTAAACTGTCTATCTAACGCCATTTTAATCTGATCTAGCAAAGATAGCTCACATCTGTAATTGGGAGGCTACTGCTTGGTTGAGCCTATGGTAACCCACTGCTATACTCCAAGATAAGTCTAGTTTTAATAGGGACCATACTGATGGATGGAAAAGGCATGTGATAGAGACCACTATTCCTGCTTATTTCAGCTTGGGGGAGCACCATTATTTGCCATATACTTCATACAGTATTGTTTCTGACTTACCATCCTGGCTGGGAAGTGTAAGGTGGTTTCAGTCTAGTTGGCTTTCTCTACTAGCCCTTCCCACACAGGACAAGGAACCATCGTGGTTATTGCCAGTACCTAAGTGTGGCTGCTCCAGTTAGTCCTTTCAGAACCAGGGAAATGACCAGCAGGTGAGTTTGTGGAGCCAGTGACCTACCAGGAGCCAGAGCTGGGTCCAAACTCCATTTATTACCTGACACCTATCCATCCATTTCAACAAAGGAGTTCTATGAGGATGCTTTGGGTCCCTAGATTGAGTACCTCAACTCACACCTTGTAGCCAATAGTCCTTGAAAGGTTTTCATGTCCTTTCCCTTATAGTTGCATGAATAAATGACTTTGGGCAAGGACTGAGGAAATCACTACTCATGTTGCCAAAATTCAGCGTCCGTGCACTAGTGCAGAAAGGCAAAGGGGGCCACAGTGGACTAATCAGGACCATGTGTCCTGCCATGAAGGGGGTTAGCGAGGAGTCTTCCAGTGTTCAAGGAGTAGGGCATGATCAGCTTGTGGACATTCTTCTGACTGGTTGGTGGTGAGGTATTTGGGAGTCAACATCAGATCTTTATCCATTTTATTTAGGTATAATTTACATAAAATAAAAATGTACAAACATTAAGTGTACATTTTGATGGTTTTGACAATGTAAACCAGTGACCAGATAGGTAACCTGTTTGCTTTTTATACTGTCCAGAAGCACAAGCTGGAAACAAGATTGCCAGGATAAATATCAATAACCTCAGATATGCAGATGACACCACCCTGATGGCAGAAAGTGAAGAGGAACTAAAAAGCCTCTTGATGAAAGTGAAAATGGAGAGTGAAAGTTGGCTTAAAGCTCAACACTCAGAAAACGAAGATCATGGCATCTAGTCCCACCACTTCATGGCAAATAGATGGGGAAACAGTGGAAACAGTGTCAGACTTTATTTATTTGGGCTCCAAAATCACTGCAAATGATGACTGCAGCCATGAAATTAAAAGATGCTTACTTCGTGGAAGAAAAGTTATGACCAACCTAGACAGCATATTAAAAAGCAGAGATATTACTTTGCCAACAAAAGTCCGTCTAGTCAAGGCTATGGTTTTTCCAGTGGTCATTGTATGGACGTGACAGTTGGACTGTGAAGAAAGCTGAGAGCTGAAGAAATGATGCTTTTGAACTGTGGTGTTGGAGAAGACTCTTGAGAGTCCCTTGGACTGCAAGGAGATCCAACCAGTCCATTCTAAAGGAGATCAGTCCTGGGTGTTCATTGGAAGGACTGATGCTGAGGCTGAAACTCCAATACTTTGGCCACCTCGTGTGAAGAGTTGACTCATTGGAAAAGACTCTGATGCTGGGAGGGATTGAGGGCAGGAGAAGGGGACGACAGAGGATGAGATGGCTGGATGGCATCACCGATTCGATGGACATGAGTTTGGGTGAACTCTAGGAGTTGGTGATGGACAGGGAGGCCTGGCGTGCTGCAATTCATGGGGTCGCAAAGAGTCGGACACGACTCAGCGACTGAACTGAGAGATTATATCAGGCCCTGCCTGTGAGTAAGTGTCTTTTAATTTCATGGCTGCAATCACCATCTGCAGTGACTGAACTGAAATGAACTGAACTGCCTGTGAGAGTTACAAAGTAGCACAAAGCACCCTTAATCTGGTTAACCCCTTGATTAGGCTAGGCCTGGGATGTATGTACTCATAGCCCCCTACTTCCTCTGCATAACACAATGCACTAACCCTGTCCTAGGCTACCTGTAAAGCTACCTGAGGGCAAGATCCAGCTTGTTTTTTGCCCCATCCCCAGCACCCCGCAGCCTAAGGACACGCCATAAGCATTTGTTGAAAGACAAATGAATAAACATGTAAAGTTAAAAACGCGTGATGAGTTTAAGCCAAAGAAAATATTCATCTGGAGAAGACCCAGATCAATCCTGCCCGTTAGAGTAATTAGAAAAAGGCCTGAAACTAAAGTAGTATTTCAAACGGGTTAAATTTCAGTAACATTTAGAAAACACTCAAAGCTAAAACAAGCAATGGGCAAAGATAAAAAGGGTGGCCTCAAACACTTGCCTAGAGGACACATTGCCTGTACTCTGGTGGCGCACCACCAGATTTCTGGGCAGGACTCCAGGATTAGCTGACCATAGCTGCACGGCAATGTCCTCCCGCTCACCAACGGACAGACACTAGTAGAGATAATAAGCCATATGCACCCAAAATGGCAAGGAAAAGCATCTTCTTCAGTTCCCGCTCACAGTGAGCCTCGCGACGACCAAGCCGAAGGGAGAGGACAGGGATCTCCAGGGCGCCCTCTTCTGGCGAAGGAGAGACTCCATCCTCCCCTTTCCTCGTCCTTCTTTAGGGTAAAACAGGTTGCAGGCCGAATTGTGTCGCCGCAGAAATGTCAGTGGCACGCCCCATGACTGCCAAAGAATTAACAGTGCGGTACAGGTTCCGCAGGCTCGTCCCCACAAAGAGAGTAGACCTGCGGGATTCGAGGCCCCGTACTCACCTCCCCAACCACCCTGGAGGGTCGGCTCTCGGAGCCCTCCCTGTCCCCAGCCGCTGAGCACGCGGGTTCGCGGCCCCAGCGTCTCCTCCAGAAGGCCATGCTCAAGTTCCCTTGCCGGCAGCCTCGAGTCGGAGGGGTGCGCGAGAGCAGGGTGGAGCTTTACTTACACCACCGCATTCATTCCCATCCCACCTACAGCGTACCCGAAAATCTGCGTGTCTCATCAGTTTGGACACTGCAGACTAGGAGGACACGGCTCCCTTAAGGCTGGGCGCGCGGCGGACCGGAAGTGACGTGACGTGCGGCGTATTCCCGCCCTGCCCTTCGCCGCCCTTCGGTGGCGGGAACTCAGGCTGCTTGCTGAAGGCGGCAGCTGTTAAGTGTCCCCGCTCTGCGGCTCGGGGCTTCCTGGGCCTAAGAGTCTCAGCTTGCGGGACGAAGCTAAGACTTCGTGACCACCTCGCCCTTTCCCTGTCCCGGAAATCTCAGGAACGAGCCGGCGGCGTCCTCGCTCTCGATACGAGCGACTGAAAGGCCCAGGCACTGCCGGGGAACACACGCGGGGAACCGGGAAGAACAGGTGACCAGCCGGAGGAATTGCGAGGATTACCTTCGCCTTTCTCCACTCGCGCCTTCGATGCCCCTGTGATGTCTTCCACCCCTTGCGCGCCCCTTGGTGTACGGGTAGCTCAGTCTTATCATCCTTCAGAGCCCTGCTTTGGGCGATATTACAGCCTGTGGCAGGGATGGACAAATCCAACAACGTTAAAAACCTTAGTTTACAGATATTAACAGTCTATTTTATTCATTGATTATATACCCCTATGGTAAGCACAGAGGTATGTATTTGCACAGTTCTTTTGACTCAGTTGCCTTATGAAATGGGCCTTTAGATTCTTTTACAGAAGGGGAAACTGGATCTGATAAATGGTAATTCAGTCATCAAATCTTATAGAGCATCTATCCTGTGCCAGGCCTTGGAAGCACAACAGTGAAAAAAAATTGCACTTCCAAAAAATTAAATAAAATTGCCACTAATGCTGGGGATTTTCAGGCAAACTATCCCTAAAGACAGCCTTGTGCTGCTTGGGTGAATGTTTACTTGAACGTTAATACTTATCTTCTGGGTGAGATTTTGAATTTTTTAAACTCCTCATGCTTTTTTGCATTGTTTCGATTTCTTCAAATGAGCATGCAATCAAGAGAAACAGCTATTTACATTTTAACATCAGTGTCTCCTCTCCCCCAGTTCCCTCCCCACAAAAGCTTCTGAAGACAAGCACAGGCTCTGCCAGTAAAATAGGCTCTTAAGTGGAGCTCTAGGCCCATGAGAAGCAGAGGGTTTTCATTTGTGGTCCCGGTACTCCTAATTTTTGAGTCCATTCTAGGGTCTGAGCTAGAGCTAGGCCGATGACTGTTGAGACCCCTATACAGTCTGGCCATTAATGCCATCGTACTTAACAAAAAGTTAGAAGTCCTTTTTTCTATAACTCCCTCACTATAAGTAGATTTTAAGTTCCTTTAGCACTTTGGCCTGTTTATGTCCCACTAGTCCTCAGTAGAATGCATTCAGATGCTAGGTCACGGAGTGATGTCCTTCGGGTAGTAGTTATTGAACGTCTATACGGGGTTAAGTGTGCTTTCAGGCTATACTTCCTCATAATGGTTTCAGAAGAGCTTTTCCCTTTCTGTCTTAGACCTGGTCAGGGTGAAGTAACCATGCAGGCATTTCTAAAAGGCACATCTATCAGCACTAAACCACCGCCGACTAAGGATCGAGGAGTAACTGCCGCTGCCAGAAGTAGTGGAGAGAACAAGAAAGCCAAACCTGTTCCGTGGGTGGAAAAATAGTAAGAACACGTGTTTTTGTTGAAATAATAAATTACCTCTCAGACCAGTTTTGAGTCACTTTTTCTTTTTAACTTAAGAGGAGGATGATTTGCCTTGCTTATGAAGTGAAGCCGCTCAGTTGTGTCCTACTCTTTGTGACCCCATGGACTGTAGCCTACCAGACTCCTCCATCCATGGGATTTTCCAGGCAAGAATACTGGAGGGGGTTGCCATTTCCTTCTCTAGGAGATCTTCCGGACCCAGGGATCGAACCCGGGTCTCCCACATTGTAGGCAGGCGCTTTACCATCTGAGCCACCAGGGAAATCCTTGCCTTGCTTAAGTGTTGCCAGTTAGGACTTCCGTAGTGGTCCAGTGGCTCAGACTCTGTGCTCCCAATGCAGAGGGCCCAGGTTCTATCCCTGGTGGGGGAACTAGATCCTACATGCCGCAACTAAGAGTTCACATGCCAAAGCAAAAATCAAAGATCCTGTATGCTGCAGCTAAGACCTGGCTCAGCCAAATAAACGAATAACATTTTTCAAAAAATAATCATCTTTAAAAGAAAATCACCCAATTGTATAAGTCATAGAACCTTGGAACTGAAATGTACCTTAGAATACTCTAGCTCAATTCACTTATTTTCTGCATGAATTACAGCCTTCTCTGTAACTGAGGTCTGTGATTTTGCGGGCTGAGATACAGCAGTGAAGAACACAAAGTTTCGATAAGCTGACCAAAAGCTCTTAGGAGTTTTGCTTAAGTCCACATAATCTGTTCCTCTTTTCATTACTAGTAACTGTAAATTGTTGAGTTTTTGTTTGTACATTTTTGACAAAAACAACACTGATGGGGCTGTTAAATTTCAGTCAGTTAAGTGATATTATAACAAGTAGTTGTAACCTCTAGTGTACCCTCAGTTGTTACCAAAGAATTGCAGATTACTTATAAGCCAAGTAAGGCCTTCATAAGTTTTGTTTGGCATCAGTAATGGTTTTAAAAATGGGAAATTTCACATAAAAGTCTAGAATCTTTTTATTAAATAAATTACACAAAGGTTAAAATCTAGATTTTCAGCTTCTCAGATTAGGCAGCACTGTATCCAGGTTCTGACCTGAAAACATTTAAGTGGAATACTACTCATTCTGGAAAGGTCGTATCTTCCTCACTTCACCATAGTCCCTACTAGCGTCTCTTGTCTTAAACTTGCATTTTTCACTCTTGTTATCTGCCTGGACTCTGCAGGTATTTGAATACGAAACCCTGGTTTATAATACATACTGGTTTTCTAAGATAGAAATTCTGTCTGGGGTTGGCCTGATTACTTAGAAAAGTATAGAGAAGAGCTTTTGATTAGTTAACTAAGCACAAAGCCTAACCTTAGTGTTGGATAACTTAGCTTAACATCATTAGTTATGTAAAACAGAAGTTACTCTTCATATTGATTAACCTTGTTATTTTGTTAGTGCCCAAGTGAATAGGTATGTGAATAGGTATGTGTTTTTTGTGCACTTAGGTGATAAAAGAAATTGGTTTTAACCAATTAACAACACAGTAACATATGTAACTGTATTAACCATAATTGTTACCTATTTTGAGGTTGCTAAATAGGTCTCTCTTTTCAGTTTAGGTGCATGTTGTCAAAACATGTTAACTTACTAGGCAAGTGTTCACTTTACGTTTTGAACTGGTTGGCATTTGTGATGTTATAAAATAAAATCCTATTGCATAATTTTTGTAAGCACAACAGATGCAAACAATGCATCTGGAAGAGTGAAGAGTCACTTCATTTCATTCCTCAGTGTGTATTTGCCTGAACTGAATGCAGATGGGGTTTCCATTTCCAGTTATGAAAGTTTCTCATTTCGTTACTGATATGAGAGAATTATCATTGGTATTTTAACAAAAGGAAAGACTTCTTTGGCTACTGTAATATACTAAATTTAAGTTTTTTTCCCCCCCGCCCACAGTCGCCCAAAATGTGTGGATGAAGTTGCTTTCCAGGAAGAAGTGGTTGCAGTCCTTAAAAAGTCTTTAGAAGGAGCTGATGTGAGTAGCATATGCTATCTGGAGTCCTAAAGTCATTGGGAGATGTAAGAATTCATGCACCGTCTTCCTTCCTTTATAGCCTCCAGTCCCTTTTAAATACTATTCTGTATATACACGGTAGGCCCTATATTACTGTTTGTACAGTGGAGGAGTAGTTCAACAAATACTTGTTGAGCATCTCTTCTATCCTATGGTGGCATTGTTATAGGGTACACAAGTGAAAATCATTAAGCAAGATAGACTGGGTCCCTTTGCTCGTGAGCTTTCATTTCGGTAGGGAGAGAGAATAAACATATAAGCACAATAAATGAGAGAATTATAGATAATGATAGCTACCATCCTAAAGGAAATCAACCCTGAATATTCATTGGAAGGACTGATGCTGAAACTGAAGCTCCAATATTTTGGCCATCTGATGTGAAGAGCCTCATTGGAAAAGACCCTGATGCTTGGAAAGATTGAGGGCAGGAGGAGAAGGGAGTGACAGAGGACGAGATGGTCGGATGGCATCATTGACTCAATGGACATGAGTTTGAGCAAACTCCAGGAGACAGTGAAGGACAGGAAAGTTTGGCGTGCTACAGTCCATAGGGTTGCAAAGAGTCAAAAACTACTTAGCAACTGAACAACAACAATAGATACTATGAAGAAGAGTCAAAGATTCTTTGAAAGTATGATTGCTCACCTAATTTTAGGATTTGAACTCTCAACACAATACCAAAAAGAGTGTTCTATTTACAGCATCATGTCACCTGCTGTGATATATAGGATAAAATGTCCTTGAGTGAGTTGCATTTTTTTATTACTTCAGAGACAAGATAAGCCCATGTGAAAAATTAGCAGTTTAAAATTGTATAAGGCAAAGTGTTATAAGAGCTTAGTGGAGGAAGGGAAACAGTTGCAGATGACAGTAGGATGTGGTTTTTGCTTTATTCCGAAAATTTTCTTCCTTCCTCTCAACCTGGCTGTTTTGAATTAGAGATTCTTTGGATTTTGATGCCATTGTTCTCTTCCTAGAATTACAGTGCAACAGTATATATTTTGAAAGAAGTTATATCTATAAAACTGTTGAATCTTCTTCATAGTATTTGTCTTAATTTGACCCACGTACCTTTAGCTTTTAATTTTATAATGGCATACAATTTAAATTGCATGCTAATATTTACACAGATTGCAGGACATGATGTTTTTTAATTGCTATGATTCATCAACTCCTTAAAAAACTGAAGTGGGATTATGATCCAGTTCTTGACTTTATGGCATGTAATTTACAAGGCTGAATTAAGAACTTTCTTCTTTAACCACTTGTTTAATAATTTGTTTCTTTTCAGATTTAAGTTTTTTGAAACTTAGACTTGAAGTAATTTTTTTAATTCTAGAGAGTAAAGGAAATTAAAATGGATAACCTGTATAGCACAGGGAATTCTGCTTACTGTTATATGGCAGCCTGGATGGAAGGGGAGTTTGGGAGAGAATGGATAGTTGTATATGTATGATTGACTCCCTTACCTGTCCATCTGAAACTGTCACAACATTGTTAATCAGCTATATTCCAATACAAACAATTTTTTTTAAGAGTAAAGCAAAATAATTCATTCCTTTATTTACACTAAAGAATATTAAAGTAGAATTATGAGACTTCTTTTCAGAAATCAACTTTTAGAACTGATATTGCATGTACAGTCCTTGAATGCTCTATATGTAAATGTTATCAGACTATTACATAATGTAAAACTTAATAATTTTATTGTATTTTAAAGAATTTAAAGTATTGTATGTAGTAGTTGACTGGATGAATCATTACAACTACTGAAGTAGTTGGAGCCAAGTGAAAATGAAGTCTTAAAAATGAAGATGGCTGGCAGGTTTTGTTTTTGTTTTTAAATAGTGAATCTCAGTTTGTATCTTAAACTGTATGTTACCAGTTTAACAGTAATAGTTTTTTAATATATTTATGTATTGGTTTATTTTCTTGGCACATACTGAGTACTGCAGGAGATGCTAAGAACATAGATGTGAGTAGAGCAAATAAGATTCTATTCAAGCTTTCAATATAGTGAGGTGAACGGGTATTTTAAGTTAAACCCAACAGCTAAATAAATAACAATAAATAATTGCAAATTACATCAAGTGCAACAGAGACCAATGGGAGAATAACAGAGGAGACCCTCTTTAGATTGGGCGGTCAGGGAAGGCGTCTGACTTGTCGCGTGGGAGGAGTTGATAAACAGAAGAATGGAGTCAGACTTCAGCTCATGGGGAAGTATACGTGCAGGCCAGAAAGTGCTTAGCTGTTGGAGGCCATTGTGAGTTGGAATCTAGAAGGAGAGAGAGGTGGTGAGAGAATCATGGACATCCTTGTAGGTTATAGTAAGCAAGTTGACTTGGGGATGTGTTTTGCTTTTCTCAGTAGAGTATGAACATGGTGAATAGCTTTAAGTAGCAAGTAGCGTGGCATCTGATTTGAGTGAGGAGTGAATGGATGGGAAGAGGGAGGAGGGGCAGGAGTGGAAGCAAATAAACCTTCACTGCTTAGCTTCCTATGTGCAGTGATTGCCATGCATGAAAGGACACACTGAAGAGTGTAGTTTCACAGACAAAGACAAATACCATATGATACAGCTTATGTACAGAAATTTTTAAAAAAAGATACAAATGAGCTTATCTAAAATAGAGAGCCAACAAGGACTACTTTTACTGTATAGCACAGGGAACTCTGCTTAATACTCAACCTAAATGGGGAAAGAATCTGAAAAAAAGATACATGCCTATATATATAACTGAATCACTGTGCTGTACACCTGAAACTCCCAATTATATTCCAATATAAAATCAAAAAAAATTTTCTTAAGTATACAGTTTCATAACAGTACTTATTAGAATTTAGTTCATTTGTTAATCTGTACCACAGATCAGTTGACTGATGAGCCAAGCCAGCTAGATTTAAGGTTTGAAAGAACTAGTTATTTAATCTCATCCTGTCTTCTACTGATGAAATCTGTGCAGGCATCCCTACAGGCAGGGTACATAGTCATGATGTGGACTACTGTGTGACAATAGGTGCTTTTTTTTTTTTGCTGTTTCTATTCTTGGAACTTTAGCTCATGGAAAGCCCCAGTATGCCATTTTCATTCCTTTTTCCTTGATATTGGCCAAATCCAATTTGGTCAGTGTCCCTTTTGAAGCAACTGACATCTTTATAAAATCTTGCCCAGTCATGAGTTCAGATGTGAGATAAGGAACAGACAGAGAAGCTCTGGATTTCGTTCAGAAATAAAAGGTTTTAAATTCCAGCTTTGAAAATCCCACCTAAGTATTAGATTAGATATAGAACAATTGTAAGTATTAATTCAGTTTAAGATACTAGAAAGACATCTTGGAGAAAAATTATAGTGTTTGTGAAAAAGCAGGATTTAGTATGGTTATTACTGTAATACCAGTTATATTAAGAAACCTTTGTTTTCAGACGTATATGCCTTATTAAGGAAGTCATTGTACTCTTCCATAGACATTTTCAGTCATTTTTAACCTGTGTGTATCAGAATATAATTTTTTAAAACATAAAATCTTAACTTCTGCAGCTCCCTAATCTCTTATTTTATGGGCCACCTGGAACTGGAAAAACATCAACTATTTTGGCAGCAGCTAGAGAACTCTTCGGGTAAGTTGAAACCTCTCTTTTTAAGACTTGACACTAAGAATCTCTAGTACTGCTTTTCTTTCTCTAAAACTTTGCATTTGGTTTTTCTGTGAGTTTGTTGTTGGGTTGATTTTTGTTCTGAATTTTTTTCTTAATAATCCAGTGGACTGTTTTCAGTTCCTCCCCTCCAGTAAATTAGCTTGCCTATACCTTTTGTAACCTTTATTCTGAAACTTGTTCAAATGTTTGAATGTACCACAAGGAGCCTTGTGATTTTTTTTCACCACTTTAAAACTCGTCGTCATTTTGGAGACTAGAGGATCCTGTCTGCAGTCATGCTTATAGTTTCATCACTCTTAATGGTCATGTTCACGTCTCTGTCATAGAATTTGCTATTTTGATGCTACTGATGTGGACCACCCCTTCCTGAGTTCTTTCTTGCTCTGGACTTCCCAGGGCCTACCTCCAGAGTGGCTGGCCAGCTCCATGCCCTCAAGTATCCTGAGTGTAAGCAGAGTGTCATAGTTGATGCAGTATGATTCCAGGTACAGCAGAAAATCTCTGTGAGCCACCTTCTTAGAGTCCTCTTCCTAGACTGACTGTGTTTGGCTTAGCCAGCTGTTGTAGTAATGGGGCCCGGAGCCCTTTATCTAAAGTTAAAAGATACATTTCAGCCCCTGTCTGGTATCCATGCAAAATGCACCAACATAACAGCATCTGTCTTTAAATTTATCCAGGATTTTAATATCAGGCATATGGCCTAAGGGTACATTTGAAATCCTACACATGAAAATAATTAGATGCCTCTGAAACCACCAAATACGTAAGGATAATTAGTTCTGTTGAGATGTCAAGGAAGACAAAAGGGGAAGCTGCTCTGAACCTAGTATTTTGACAGAATATTTGTTTTCTCAAGAAAATTTTAAAGGAGCTTTTTTGATTAATTCTACAATTCCAATCCAGACTGAACCATCCTTAGCAATGCAGTCATAAAGAAGTTGTTAAGTATAGTTTACTATTAGTTGTTCTAGAGTTAAATTAGTCCAAATTATATAACTTGTAGAAAGGACTTAATTGTAAATCCCACATATAATAGTATATGTGGTTTTAAAATAGAAAATACATGTTCACAGCTTTCTAGATATTTATGCCCATAGAAAAATGCAGAGGATGTCATGCTATTTAGGAAAAAGAGAGACTAAATTCCTACTCCTGTTCTCTGTATGTGTGTGTGTGTGTGTATATATATATATATATACACACACATAGAAAAATAACTAGAAGGAAGTAAAACAAAGGTTTAGCAGGGTATGCCAGGTGTTTTTTTCTTTTAAATTCTCAGATTTTCCTACGAAGAGCTACTTTTAATAATTTTTTTAAAAGAACTAAAAAATAAATAAACTTCATATTTTGATCCAGTAGTTTTCCTTATAGCAAGATACTTTTTGGAAAGAATTCAAAATATGCTACATTGCACCATCATTTTAAATTGTAACATATTTAAAACTAAATGTTTAGCAATAGAAGGATGTTACCAGTCTTAGGTTAGAAAGTCATAGCTATTAAAATGGTTTTTACAGTGTTTATCATGACATGGCAAGATGTTTATGAACAGTACAAAGTGGAAAATTGATTCAAAATTTAGCACATTATGTGGTATCATCTACCTTTTTTTTTTTTTAATGTATCAGAAAAAACCCAGAATGTGTATGACTTTGCAAAAGAGAAAATACAGGACTGTGTGCCTTATATCCATGTTGTTAACTAGGTGTATTTTAAACTATTGAAAAATGTACAGATGTTAAAATATGGTTTAAACCTGATTTACTTATATGCTCTATGATGTTTCTCTCTTTTTTTATTTTGACATAGGCCTGAACTTTTTCGATTAAGAGTTCTTGAGTTAAATGCATCTGATGAACGTGGAATACAAGTAGTTAGAGAGAAAGTTAAGAATTTTGCCCAATTAACTGTGTCAGGAAGCCGTTCAGAGTAAGTAAGCTCACCTTCCCTTTTTTATACCATGTCTTTGTATTTGTTTAAAATACATTTGTTTAAAATACATTTCTGCCAAAATTTCAACTTTTTTCATATTAGATCATATTTTTATCTGAATTATTTAAAATTAGAAATGACCTTTCCATTATTAACTAATTTTAAGTTATTTAGCCATCAGGGGTTTTTAGTTGATATTTTGTCTAAGGAGTATTCGTTAGTCAAATACGGTTTGGTGGTACACTCAAAATAAAAATCCTGATTTTTAATAATAATTCAATAGGGATGTTTAGTCAACTGTGTATACTCCTTAGGTGACAAAGTTCAAAGGTTAAGTTTTTGGTACCTGGCATATATTTAATTTTATATGAGGGCACACTTGGGAATTTGTAGAAAGTAAATGACAGTTTTTGATATCTACCTTGGATTGACTATATATATATATATATATATCATATACTTGATAAGGGACTTAGGTCAAGAATAAAGAATTCTTACAACTCAGTAATAAAAAGACAACCCAATTTAAAAATGGGCAAAGGATGTGAATAGACATTACTCCAAGGAAGATGTTGCTATTGTTGAGTTGCTAAGTCATGTCCAACTCTTTTGAAACCCCATGGACTGTAGCCCACCAGGCTCCTCTATCCATGAGGTTTCCCAGGTAAGAATATTGGAGTGGATTGCCATTTCCTCCTCCAGGGTATCTTCCCAACCCAGGGATTGAACCCGAGTCTTCTGCATTAGCCAACGGGTTCTTTACCACTGAGCCACCAAGGAAGCCCAAGGATGATAAACAAAATAGTCAATAAGCATATTTCAACATGCTCATCAACATCATGAGCCATTAGAGAAATGCAAATCAAACCCATGTTGAAATACCATTTACACCCATTTAGAATGGCTATATGGAGAAGGCAATGGCAACCCACTCCAGTACTCTTGCCTGGAAAATCCCATGGACAGAGGAGCCTGGTAGGCTGCAGTCCGTGGGGTCACGAAGAGTTGGACACAACAGAGCGATTTCACTTTCACTTTTTACTTTCATGCATTGGAGAAGGAAATGGCAACCCACTCCAGTGTTCTTGCCTGGAGAATCCCAGGGATGGCAGAGCCTGGTGGGCTGCCATCTTTGGGGTCACACAGAGTTGGACACAACTGAAGTGACTTAGCAGCAGCAGCAGCAGCAGAATGACTATAATCAAAAAGACAGAAAAAACTGGTATTACCAAGGATGTGGAGAAATCAGAACTCTTAAACATTGCTGGTTGTAATGTAAAATGGCACAGCCACTTTGAAAACAGTTGGCAGTTCCTCTAAAAGTTAAATATGACCCAGCAATTCCAGCCCTACAATATATACTGACAGGATATGAAAATATATACACATGTACACAAATGTTTATAGCTGCAGCTTTTATAATAGTCAGAACATGGAAAAAAGCCAATATCCATCAACTAAAGAGTGGACGAATGATAGTATGTTCATCCATTTGGCAATAAAAGGAATTGAAATAATGAGATACAACATGGTTGAACCTTAAAAACATTAAGCGAAAGAAGCCAGTCACAAAAGACAGCATATTATGTTGACAATATATGATTCCATTTGTGTTGTGTCCAGAATAGGCAAACCTGTGGGAACAGAAGGTAGAGATTCCTGATTGCCTATGGCTGGGAAAGTTGGGAAAGAAATGACTCCTAATGGACACAGGGTTTCCTTTTAGAGTGATGAGAACATTCTAAAGTAGATTGTGATAATGATGTATGAATTAACTCCTGTGTATTTCTCTGAATCAGTGGAAAGCCATGTCCTCCTTTTAAAATTGTGATTCTGGATGAAGCAGATTCTATGACCTCAGCTGCTCAGGCAGCTTTAAGGCGTACCATGGAGAAAGAGTCTAAAACCACCCGATTCTGTCTCATCTGTAACTATGTCAGCCGGTATGTGCATTGCCCTAAAGATAAAGATACCAGGGATAGCCCCAAACAGAGAAAAAAAAGTTTCAAGGTTACCCTTAGTTTCCCCTTCATCAAATCTTGATTTGTTCGTAATAAAGTTCTTTGAGGGAGTTTTTGTAGACAATGACTTATTTTTTCCCAATATTTTACAGAATAATTGAACCTCTGACCTCTAGATGTTCTAAATTCCGCTTTAAACCTCTGTCAGATAAAATTCAGCAGCAGCGGTTACTAGACATCGCTGATAAAGAACACGTCAAAATTAGCAATGAGGTAATTACTGTTACAGCTACTGTAAATTAGTAATGCCTTTGATGAATGCCTATGAAGAGGCCCTTTCTGAAAGAGTCAATTTTGTATTGCTTCAATTTCTGATGCCAGTTGCTCAGGCAAAGTTAAATGAACAACTGGAATGTACAGGTTCAGCCTTTCTGTTGCTATTAGAAATTTATTATGTCAATATTGCAGACTCAAAGCTGAGGCAGATTTCATACATAGACTACAGATTCAACAGCAAACCTCTGTATAGTCATTACTAATTATTATGTGCAAGAATTAGGTATGATGCAATTCTGGTAATGATAGTATACACCCTTCATTCATTGCAACAGAATTTAACCATAATTTATGTAATCAAGGCTGTCTCCATGAATCCTGCCACTGCAGAATTGACATTCTTTATTAAATTCATCCTTAATTGGCCATTACAGGTTAAGAACAACTTTTTTCTCTTTAGGGAATAGCTTATCTTGTTAAAGTGTCAGAAGGAGACTTAAGAAAAGCCATTACATTTCTTCAAAGTGCTACTCGACTAACTGGTGGAAAGGAAGTCACAGAAAAAGTGATCACAGATATTGCTGGGGTAAGAGCACTGGGTATCCTGAAATTCTTTTAGTTGACTTTTTTGTGATTTAAATTTACTTCAGCAAATAGAGTGCTTATTATGTGCTATCTATTCAAGCTGCTTTAACAAATGCCATAGGCTGGTTTATAAACAGAATTCTCAGTTCTAAAGGCTGGGAATTAAAGATCAAGTGCCCACAGATCCAGTGCTGAGGATACTTCCTAGTTCAGACCTGTTCATACCTCCCTGCATCCTTCTATGATAAAGGAATATTTTGTAAGGGCATAAATTCAATTTGCGAGGGCTGCACTCATGACTGACTAATCACCTCCCAGTGGTGTCACCTCCAAATACTATCGTGTTTAGTCTGTAGCTTATAGTAGTAGCTGGGGAATCAGATTCCAGGCAGGGATGTGGCAGTTGAAGGGTGGGTCCTATCCAAGGGATAAGTGACTAAAGGAATTCTCTTGTGCCAAACCCTTGTCTTCAGATAGTCCTTTCCAAACTTAGCTCAACCAATCAACGAGCCTCTGTATTGACATCTTGGAGAAAGGATTTTTGTCAATGCCTGATCTTTATGCATTGGCATGCATAATCAAGGCTGGACCTACCTATCTGGACTGCAAAACATGTGCTGCCTGAAGCATTTAACAGGGAGTGGGCACAAGACTGGTACAGAAGTTAACTGTCTTCACCCAAAAACTAATTCTTTTAGGTAGTACCAGCTAAGACAATTGATGGAGTATTTGCTGCCTGTCAGAGTGGCTCTTTCGACAAACTAGAAGCTGTGGTAAAGGTAAAGTGACTTTACTAGCCTCAGGGAAGGGTGAAGGGATAAGAATGCTAAAATATGTACGTTTTGGTTATAGGACTTAATAAATGAGGGCCATGCAGCAACTCAACTTGTAAATCAACTCCATGATGTGGTGGTAGAAAATGATAACCTTTCTGATAAACAGAAGTCTATTGTTACAGAAAAACTTGCTGTAAGTAGCCATTTTCTACATCTCAGCACAACATACACACACCTACAAAAGGACAGTTTTACTATGTTTCATTTTTCTTACAGGAAGTTGATAAATGCTTAGCAGACGGCGCTGATGAACATCTGCAGCTGATCAGCCTCTGTGCTACTGTGATGCAGCAGTTAACTCAGAATTGCTAAAACTATCTTCAGTGTGTGTTTCATAAACAATTTATAATAAAATAACCAAAGCACCTTTAAAGTGAATATACAATTTATTTAACATTCAAACTTCATTAAGACATGTGCAATATGGCAATTTTACTGGGGGTTTAACCCTACCTAGGATGATTGCTTGCTGGGGTTTAGCAACAGGGTCCAGTTCACACTTAACACTAATTAAATACTTTAT
Organism: Capricornis sumatraensis; assembly: GCF_032405125.1. Classification (NCBI taxonomy): domain Eukaryota; kingdom Metazoa; phylum Chordata; class Mammalia; order Artiodactyla; family Bovidae; genus Capricornis; species Capricornis sumatraensis. The sequence goes on from NC_091069.1 coordinate 186,782,985, forward strand.
TGAATAAATATAATACCAAACAAAATGCATTCAAATGCTAAAAAAAAATCAATTTTAAAGGCCTTTCTATTCAGGCTAATGACAAACACAATAAAGGCAGATATGCTAGTTTAACATAATTGGCTGATTTTATACAGCACTTATATCTTTTAGTCCACAAGTATATTATTAAATGATAGAGAACATCTAATACAACCATTTCTACAGAACTAGGAAATAAATTTCTAAGAAAGAAAGATTTTACAGACCCCATCTTTTATACCCACCCCAACAGTCTAACTCTAAAGAGGATAAAGCCAATGACTTTCCTCACAAGAGCTCACGACTAATGTCGCTTTGCTATCAAAATCTGTATTTCTGATCCGTTATGAGCATTGAGACAAGATTCAAATATTCCCAAAGAAGCACAATGCACGTTGTGATCGCCTATTCAGCAACAGCGAGCACTGCATTCAAAACTATCTCATCCCAGGAATTAAATAAGGTCGGCCACATTCATTGGCATTTCCTCCACTGTAGTATTGTAGAAAGTCTCAATGTCACGAAGAATCCTCTTGTCTTCTTCAGTAACAAAGTTTATAGCCACACCTTTCCTCCCAAATCGACCCCCTCTGCCAATTCTGTGTGAGGAAAAGAAATCAGTCATTAGAATATATTCCTTCTCACATGCTGCATAACTACTGAACATGATGATCCACTTGTTAACCATCAGCTGCTGTTTACTTATCAAGGTTATAGTTCGTGCTTCTAATTGGAGCACTAGCTGCTCATCAATATCTAGAGAAAAAAAATCTTCCTCTGCAGTTAGTGCCAAAAGGATTCAAGGCTTGTCTGGCTGCAAAATGAGATTTCATCAGGTGTTTTGAGCATTACTTTTTTTTAAAGCAGATGACAGTATTGTGTTTGGGGTAGTGAATTTAAAGCCCATACCAAAGTGGGCCAGCCAAGAGCAGATGTCGGCCTGGGACAGATGTAAAACACCAGGGATAAAACAAAGAAGTTATGTAATCCATTTCGACGCTCTTCTGGAACTGTAAACTGCAAATACAAATGCTTGAAGGTTAACTATTGTCTAAAACTTGACAACTTTTTCCAGTGGGAAAACAAGTATTTGGTATGGTAACCCAAACTTATCACTGCTTTTTTGCTCAGTTTCACACGTTGTAACTCAAATTACTCAAACGTGTTTACCTCCAAAACATCTCTAACCTTCCTGATAGAAACCAGACAATACAAACCACCTAACAGGCTAATATACAAAATGCCTTAGCTGGAGCATGTTAAAATATCAAATAATCATGACAAAAAAAAAAAAAACAAGTATAAATACCGACTCGCTCTTTATTCAAACAGTGTGCTGTTTCGCTTATGATTCCACGTCCTAAATTACGTCAACGCCGTTTCTGAGTGCCATCTCGTCATCAACTGCTGCTATCGACTCCTGTATTTTTTAAAAAGTCTTTTTTTACATCATATAACAAAGTACAATTCAATTTACTTAGGGATAAAGCCACTATAACTAAACCAGGGACTGCTCAAATTGCTACCAGACAACACCAAGAAAATCCCAACTATAGAGGAATCACCAAGAAATCACATGGACACAAGAGCATCACTAAAAATAAAGCTCAAAAATAAGACCAACAGATCTAAAACAACCTAATCTGTATGTAGAGTCCACGATTTGGGCAACATTCACAACTGTTTTCCCACTGTGCACAATCTTCCCAAGTACAGTTTTGATTATATCCTACCAAGATACTACGCCTTAATACTTAATTCCCTGATTTGAAGTTACCTTTCAGACAATTTAGTCAGTAGAAAAGCAATGAGTTACACCAATATATTACTAAGTCAAGATGCCACCTACTCACCTGTGAATGTAATTTTCACGATTGGTAGGAAGATCATAGTTTATAACCAATGACACTTGTTGCACATCAATTCCACGAGCCTGAAATACAGTGATAATGATGTTCAAATTCTGTGTAATATAGGGGCTCCCCTAGTGGCTCAGCAGTAAAAATCTGCCTGCAGTGAATGAAGGAGATGTGTGTTCAATTCCTGAGGTCTCCCGGGGAAGGAAATGGCAACCCACTCCTATATTCTTGCTAGGGAAATCCCATGGGCAGACAAGCCTGGTGGGCTACAGTCGGTGTGATGTAGGCCACAAAATAGTAATGAACTATACTAAGTGGTATAGCTCACTGTGGAGCATGGCCTTCTTTATTCTCCCAAATAGCCTGAAGTTGGTAAAGGCCATTAAAAAACCTTCCCCCAATAACAAACTTTTGGTGGATTAAAAAGAGCATTAAGAGTCTTACCAACAAGTCAGTAGTGATCAAAACACGGCTTGACCCTGATCGAAATTCCCTCATGATAACATCTCTTTCTTTCTGGTCCATGTCACCATGCTGCAAAGTAACAAACCTATTAATTCAAGAATCACCAATCAAATCAGTAACTTAAACTTTATCAACATGTATGAGACCAAGCGTCCCTGGCTGCTACTGGAGCATAGCAGACAGGTATAGTAAAGAAACAACTTTATTTTTAGCAGGGGGAACGACAACACAGCACTTAGCAGCTATATTGTAGTCTAAATCCTGCTTTAGTGAAAGCAGAGGCTTCAATTACCATTACTAGGTTAGAATACCTCTTACCAGGGCAGAAACTGTGAAGTCCCTGGCATGCATTTTCTCTGTGAGCCAGTCCACCTTGCGCCTTGTATTGAGAAAAATAACAGCCTGTGTAATTGTCAGTGTCTCGTACAAGTCACAAAGTGTATCCAACTTCCATTCCTACAAGATTTCAAAGAGAAAGTAACAGTCACGAGCTTTCCAGCTTACATTATTTAAAAACTCATTTATTAGATTGGTCTAAAGACATATTGCACCAAATCTTAAGACAAAGGACACTGGACATTAAGAAAGAGGTCCATCCCAGTCTTTACAATCTAGTGCAGTTCCTCTTCTTCTTGTTTAATACTCTGCTAGCATTATTACAAAAACCAAGGTTATCTTGGTTTCTGTAATTTTAGCACAGTGCTTATACAAGAAGGTAAAAACCTAACTTTTAACAATTAGAAAAATTACCTCTCTTTCAACATTAATATAAAACTGCTTGATTCCTTCAAGGGTCAATTCTTCCTTCTTCACCAAAATTCGAATTGGATCTCTCATGAATTTTTTGGTCACTTCCAACACATCCGTTGGCATTGTGGCAGAAAGCAACACCACCTTAAAAAGATATGTTGTCACGCGTAGTTAGCACAACTTCCACAATACTCAAGGGAAAACATTTTGAAGTCAAGCACCTCTGAACATGGAATTATGCCAGACAGAAATAAGTTATGCATCAGTTGCTATTAAGTAGGGGGAATGACACAGAACACTTCAACTGTAATAGTGCCAGTGTTTAATCTCCAGCAATTTTAGGAGACTGAAACAAAGCTCACCTGAATACTAGTATTTAATTTTTGGAAAATCTCATAGATTTGATCCTTAAACCCTCGGCTCAGCATTTCATCTGCTTCATCCAAAACGAACATTTTGATCCATTTTGGAGCTGTTAAAAAATAAGAGTCATGCCATCATATCTGAATTCTCAGGCATACTATTTGCTTTATTATAGTAAAAACTTTACTCATCAGCAATACTTACAGAGATATCTTCTGTTTAACATATCAAACACTCTCCCTGGTGTTCCAACAACAATATGTGGTGCTTCAGCCTGCAGTTTTTGCATTTCATTTCTAACATTTGTTCCACCAATGCAGGCATGACAAGTTGCTCCCATATAATCTCCAAGTGCCAGAATTACCTTTTGGATCTGAAAGCCAAAAGCCTTAATTATTATCCTGCAGAGTTACAGGCTTGTGACTAAACTTCCAAAGCGTAATGGCAAATATCTGGTCCGCAAATAGCTTTAATGCATGCACAGCACTTAACTACTTCCAAGCTTAAAATGCAGACCAATCTAACTACCTCAAAATAAACTGTGAAAACATCTTGTGCCTCATCCAACTTTGAATCCTAATGCCCCAGGTTATCAGCTAGAGAACAAAAAATACTTCCTGCACTATCCTTTACTGTGTAGCAAAGTGTAAGTAGTGATAAAAAAAAGTAGCAGATTTAGCTGAAGTTACTATTTATCCCTGAAGAATACTGCGACTTAATAATCTTAGCCTTAATAAAGCCTACAGGTATATTAGCAAGGCTTTACTTCAAAGCCAATAGAGCAGTGAGCTTTGAAAACGCAGCATGCAACAGATGTATCACAAACTACTGAGACTGTCAAAGAACATGTCACTGCAGTTTTCATGTTGCACAACTGCATTCAAACTAAAAATGAAAACGGGTCTAGTCCACTCTGAACAGAAATCTTCAGTTTCTCAATCTGTTACACAACCCTGCAAACCATACCTGTACACCCAATTCCTGTCTAGCTTTCAACAAAACTCCCTGCATGCATGGACAGTCAAAAGGAGGGCTCTATAGGACAAGTTTATACTAAGCTTTAAATTCTCACAGTTGTGAAACCTGAAACCTATGCAACACGCAAGCAGTTTTTTTCATCTACACTATCAATACCTGTTGAGCCAGTTCTCTGGTGGGGGCCAATACTAGTGCTTGGGTCTCCTTGAACTCAATCTCCAACTGTTGCAGGATGGAAATAGCAAATGTGGCTGTCTTGCCAGTACCTGACTGAGCTTGAGCAATCACATCATACCCTAAAAAAAGTAGGATACATATTTACCGATCCCACATCAAACCGTTACTTCTAGTTCACACCATGTATTCCATTTGGAACATAAATTATGCCCAAACAATAAAAGTGATCAGCAATGAGTATTCTCTTCATTTCAGGTCAGTCCCGAAAGATGATTGCCATCATTTCACTTTAAGGAATACAAATAAGTGCTAGTTTCCCAAAAGGTAATTTTCCCATATTAGAGGGGAAAAGATCCAGGTCTATGTTGAACAGTTAACTCATTTTTAAGAAGCGTCAACACGTTCTTTTACCTTTAATACATGGAATAATAGCTCTCTGCTGAATAGCTGATGGCTTCTCAAAACCATAAGCATAGATACCCCGAAGAAGAGACTCCTTTAAGTTCATATCATCAAAGTTATCAACAATCTCATTCCAGTTGCTCTGAAAGTTAAAAAAAAATAAAGGAATAAATGGGATGAACCAACCCACCTTTCGAACGTTCCAAATTCCACATCTATTTCTTACCTCGATGACACCATCGGGGTCCATTCCCTCTGGGCCGCCATGTTCTCTGCTGACAAAAATAACTGCAGTTAGAGAACATCCCTTCCCCATAACTGCACATTCAGAGGGATAAAAGCCCTTTTATAACCGGTCTGACCCGGTCGCCCTCCCCGGCACGTGTAAACTTTCCAAACGAGAGACGATGGTGCCGTAGGGCACAAGGCGTACTGCGCGCCCAAAGGTTAGGGACCAGGGACGCCCGGAAACCCTACGGACGCAGGCCCTGCCCCCCAGTCCCGAGCGCCGGGCGCTCCCCTCTCCGCCACGGACCATCTCGCGAGAGCTCCACGCGCCGAGCTCCGCCCCTAACACTGCGCAAGCCGGGGTGATTGACGCGGGCCGAGGCCCGGCAAGGCCTTACCAACGGTTCGCCGGGAACGTGTGGCCGACCCGGCCCGGCCTCTAGCCGCCGCCGTCCTACCCCTACCCAAACCTATCGTCTAGCGCTCCCAAACCGCGCGGCTGGCCGCGAATAAAGCTTAGGGGCCCAGTTACACTGTACCGACTGCGGACTGCGCCACGGCTTCCACTAAACGCCGGGCTCCGCAGAGGCAGGGGAAACGGCCGCGATTTCAAGGCGTATTTGGGAACACACACTCTTTTATCACCCAGTTTTCATACTTACCCCACAACCTAGGCCCTACCCACCATGGAAGCTTCTCGAAGGACACTGGGGTACTGTACCCCAAGGCAATGCCTAAAACCCAGAACTCCCTGCCTCCTGACCACCTATTACAGTCTCCACCGGCGCCTTAGGACCTATACCACAGAGCACGACCGAGGAAGCGCCATACCTGTTATAATCCGCGGAGCCACCAGACATGATCCGAAGAACCACTCAGTGCCGGACTGAAAAGACAGCCGGGCCGCGCCACCCGTTTTTTATAGGCTCGCGGCCGGAACCCGTTTTCTGCGGAGGAATTTTCCTTCGCGCTTCGGAAGCCACAAAATTGAGACCCTAAAGTGCTTATCTCAGAAAATATCCTAAGCAAATCGGTGTTAAAGCCCAAATTAGGTTATTGGCCGATATTACAGGGCTGCTGAGAATCCCAGGACCCTGGGGAAGGTTGGAACTCTTTGCTCTGCGGCGGAAGAATATTGCAGCAAACGGTGGGACGACCGCGTTCCCGGCCCGCCCTGTTCCTACGGGGTTTCCGCATCCCCCAAGCAGAGGCAGCTGGGGCGCTGGACAGGACCGAGAGACGGAAACCTGGGGCGCCCGGCGCTCTGGGCTCCCCCGGCTTCCCCTCCGGTTAGTGGGGCCAAGCTCGCCAATCCCGCGGCGCTCCGTGCCGGAGGGGCAGGCAAGTCTATACGCTGCACTGGAGGGGACTCGGGTTATTCCGCCTGTTCCCACCGCTACCTAACTTGAAGATGAAGAGCCTCCTGGCCTTTCGCGGGAGCATTTAACATCCTGCAGACCTTGACTATGTGAAATTACTGCTTCGGAAAATGTCGGCTACCCAACATGTCCTGGAAGGTCCCGTTTACCGTGTATCGTGCAGGGCGAGAAGAAATAGTATGCTCTGCACATATCTCTCGGGTAGCCACCTCCATTCTTCTCATGTTGCCGCTGGTCTTTTCTCATTCTCTCTTTAATACAATGCTTATAATGTTTTAACAGGCTTGAGAAATGGCAGATAAAATTGTGAACTTTTGAAAATATAGGGGTAAATATTCCTTGAAACGCAAGCATTTAAATGGATACTTCCCCGTCAGGTACAGCTCCATGCTGCTTTGGAATTACATAGGTTTTGGTTCTGGTCTTTTTTTTTTTTTTTTTCCCCTAAAGATTTTTTGAATTGTAACTGCTTGTATATAATGAATGTTGATTTATTGAGACTGAAAGCAATATAATCCTTGCTGCTTAATTAAGCTCCATGATTCGTAAAGCTCCAGAGGTTTTCCAACTGTAGCCCTAACCCAGACTCGTTAATAAAAACAAACAGAATAGTATGTTTAGTCATCTAACTTTAAAATACCGTCCCACTCATACCGCAAGATAGCACGAATACTCCAGAAAATATTTTCTCATTAATTCAGAAGGACGGCCTAAAGTATGATAACTAGAGAAAATGACTCAACTTTCTATATTTGTTTATTATATTCAACAGAGTTGGTTCTAAATACCAGTTTTTAAATTATTTTTTACAAAATTATCATGCTGGAAATTCTGACAAAAAGTTATACCCAGATGACAAAGTGTACTTGGCCCTCCATCCAGGGATTTTGCTCCCAATCCATCCCTTTATAATGTTCAAATCCAGATTTGAAATAATGCCAGACATTTTCTGAGAATGGAGGTCAGAGGTCCTTGTTGGCTCATCCAAAACCTACTAAAAATCTCCTGGGATCCAGGAAACTGAAGAAAATACTTAATTAGAAATGTGGCCAACAGTTAAGTCTCACTTGAGTCTTTGGTGAATCAGTCAACCATGGGGGAAATCACTCAACAATTAACACCTAATTGTTGAGTGATTTCCTTAGGTTTAGCACTACTGTTACATGCTGTGGAGGATTTCCAGGGTATTTTAACAGGAAATAATCAAGGACTAAAACTCTGGTTTTAGGTCACAGTTGCTCAAGGGGTTTCAAGGTAAGAAAGCTCCTTAATCTAAAATTCAGCAAGAATCTAGACTAACATGCCCTGCAAGTCTCAAATGTATCTCAAATAAATGCTGTGTTTACTACATTTTCAAGTGCTTACTCAATAACATTGATAAGTAAAACATGAGATAAAGACCCAAACAAAACAGACACTTTAACAAAGTTTTGCACATCAACACAGAGCATACAGTTAAACTTTTTACTTACCCGAGATCTAAAAAATTAGATGGCCGTCTCTAAGTCAACTACAAACTGCTTCTTTGCTAAGCGGGAACATAGGAGGCTATTTATACTGCAAATATACTAAAACTGGGCTTCTATCCCTTTGTGAGCCACAATTGTAAATCTGTCTAGCAATTATAAGTCAATGTTCAGCAGAGGAATCAAGGAATTAGTATAGATTTGTCAGTATGACATGAAAAAACAGTAACAAAACATTAAAAGAGTATGCTTTATGTTGGGTGATGTAACCCTATAGAAAGGACCCAGTATTCTCATGATTCAGCGACATTCAACAACAACTACATTGTGTGCCTTCTTGCCAATCTAACATTGGTTTAAGGCCTCAGCTGATTTTTAAGCAACAGCTATGCATTTAAAGGAATGTCTTGGTAAACTGTTGATACACAAAAGTTTGTTAAGGTGTGTTTGGATCTTTTGGGCTGGCTTCTCTGGTGGCTCAGGTGGTAAAGCATCTGCCTACAATACAGGAGAGTTGGGTTTGATCCCTGGGTCAGTAGGATCCCTTGGAGAAGGGAATGGCTACCCACTCCAGTATTCTTGCCTGGAGAAGTCCATGGACAGAGGAGCAGGCTATCCAGGGGGGTCACAAAGAATCAGGCATAACTGAATAACTTTCACTTTGGATCTTTAGTTCATTTATTACTTATTAATGTCGTGTATTATTTAGTAAACACAAGATAATACATCCATCTATAAGTGTTTAGGAAGAATTGCCTTGAACTGAACAGGAACAGTGCCTCTTTATTATTCGGTTACTGGAGGAAATTAAGAGGCTAGATTCTGCTTGAACGGCAGCAATGTCCACTGAAGCAATTTGGACAGTGGCACTCCCTGCCGCTTTCTTCACAATAACTTATTTTCCTTTGCTGCTTGGCTTGTGGGATCTTAGTTCCGCAACCATAGATTGAACCTGGGCTTTTGGCACTGAAATTACTGAGTCCTAACCACAGGAACACCAGGGAATTGCCCTTCACAATGACTTTTAAAACATCTATGTGAAGATAGGTAAAGATATTAATAGAGTTGAAAAAATGGAAAAAATTGAGGAGGACCATGGAATGGGGTGTTGAACAAGGACAAGTTTATACTCATTAATCCAAGGTTATTAAGTTCTATTGTGTAATCAAGATATGGAGGTTTTTCTAGCTCTACCCTTATAAAAACTGAAATAAAGATACATTGTTGTACTTGAAATCAATACATCTTAAACCATGGTATGGGTAAAAATCAATAGGAAGAGCTCTCTGAAATGCAGATTATGTGCGACTCCATCCTCCCAACCCAGATCCAGTGATCTAATCTGAGGTGGGGCCAGCTTTTTATTTTGGAAAATTCTAAACCTAAGGAAGAGTTGCAAGAAAATGCAACAAATGCCAAATGTTTCACACACCAATTGTTAACAGTTCACTACATTTGTTTTCTCTCATATTTATCCGTGACTTTTTCTTAACTTCTGAAAGTCACAAACGTAGTGACTCTTCAGTCCTAATGCTTCAGCACTGCATCCTAAAAACAATGATACTCTTTTCATAAAAGCACAGAAGTATCATTATTACTCCCAAATTTACTATTGATGTAATAATAACTGTAACAGTATTCAACACTTCTCAAATGTCCCAGTAATTTACTTTGTGACCTTAAAAACAAAAATCTAGGATTTTCTCATCAGAAATTCTATTACATATATGTGTGTATACATTGTATGTGGGTGTAGTGTGTGCTTGTGTGTCTTCAGTTCTCTTCAGTTCAGTCGCTCAGTCATGTCTGACTCTTTTCGACCCCATGAATCGCAGCACGCCAGGCCTCCCTGTCCATCACCAACTCCCGGAGTTCACTCAGACTCACGTCCATCGAGTCCGTGATGCCATCCAGCCATCTCATCCTCTGTCGTCCCCTTCTCCTCCTGCCCCCAATCCCTCCCAGCATCAGAGTCTTTTCGAATGAGTCAACTCTTCGCATGAGGTGGCCAAAGTACTGGAGTTTCAGCTTTAGCATTATTCCTTCCAAAGAAATCCCAGGGCTGATCTTCAGAATGGACTGGTTGGATCTCCTTGCAGTCCAGGGGTCCTCAAGAGTCTTCTCCAACACCACAGTTCAAAAGCATCAATTCTTCGGCGCTCAGCCTTCTTCACAGTCCAACTCTCACATCCATACGTGACCACTGGAAAAACCATAGCCTTGACTAGACGGACCTTAGTCCGCAAAGTAATGTCTCTGCTTTTGAATATGCTATCTAGGTTGGTCATAACTTTTCTTCCAAGGAGTAAACGTCTTTTAATTTCATGGCTGCAGTCACCATCTGCAGTGAGTTTGGAGCCCAAAACAATGAAGTCTGACACTGTTTCCCCATCTATTTCCCATGAAGTGATGGGACGAGATGCCATGATCTTCGTTTTCTGAATGTTGAGCTTTAAGCCAACTTTTTCACTCTCCACTTTCACTTTCATCAAGAGGCTTTTTACTTCCTCTTCACTTTCTGCCATAAGGGTCGTGTCATCTGCATATCTGAGGTTATTGATATTTCTCCCAGCAATCTTGATTCCAGCTTGTGTTTCTTCCAGTCCAGCGTTTCTCATGATGTACTCTGCATAGAAGTTAAATAAGCAGGGTGACAACATACAGCCTTGACGTACTCCTTTTCCTATTTGAAACCAGTCTGTTGTTCCATGTCCAGTTCTAACTGTTGCTTCCTGACCTGCATACAAGTTCCTCAAGAGGCAGGTCAGGTGGTCTGGTATTCCCATCTCTTTCAGAATTTTCGACAGTTTATTGTGATCCACACAGTTAAAGGCTTTGGCATAGTCAATGAAGCAGAAATAGATGTTTTTCTGGAACTCTCTTGGTTTTTCCATGATCCAGCGGATGTTGACAATTTGATCTCTGGTTCCTCTGCCTTTTCTAAAACCAGCTTGAACTTCAGGAAGTTCATGGTTCACATATTGCTGAAACCTGGCTTGGAGAATTTTGAGCATTACTTTACTAGCGTGTGAGATGAGTGCAATTGTGTGGTAGTTTGAGCATTTTTTGGCATTGCCTTTCTTTGACCTCATAAATCTGGTTTGGCTGTTGCACTTGCCTGTCATAACACTGACATTTTTGAAGATTCCAGACCAGTTTGTTTCTTTGTTTTAGAATGTCCCTCACTTTGAATTTCTCTGATCATTCCTTCATTATAGATTCGTCTTCAATATTTTTGGCAAGAATATTACATGTAGGTGGCAAAGCATCTTCCCCAATCCTTCAGGTTAGGAGGTGTTAGAATTAGCCATTACCCTGGTGTGATTTTGATTCAGGTTAGTCTATAGTCAACACAGTTTCCCAGGTGACTCAGTAGTAAAAGAATCCTCCTGCCAAGCAGGAGATGTGGTTTTGATCCCTGAGTCAGGAAGATCCCCAGGGGGAAGAAATGGCAGCCTACTCCAGTATTCTTTCCGGGAAAAACCCCATGGACAGGGGAGCCTGCCAGGCTCAGTCCATGGGGTTGCAAGAGTTGGACACAACTTAACAACTAAACAATGATAGACAACACTTTGACAGAACCTGCCTTTAAACATTTTTGAAAATTTATGTTTTATTTGAAGAAATGAAACTTGGTCAGAGTTCTGTATTATCAGCTCAAATCTTTTATTTAAACTGCTAAAAGCATTCAGTTCAGTTCAGTTCAATCGCTCAGTCGTGTCCGACTCTGAGACCCCATGGACTGCTGCATGCCAGGCTTCCCTGTCCATCACCAACTCTCAGAGCTTACTCAAACTCATGTCCATTGAGTTGGTGATACCATCCAACCATCTCGTCCTCAGTCTTTCCTAGCATCAGGTCTTTTCAAATGAGTCAGTTCTTTGCATCAGGTGGCCAAAGTATTGGAGTTCCAGCTTCAGCATCAGTCCTTCCAATGAATATTCAGGACTGATTTCCTTTAGCATGGACTGGTTGGATCTCCTTGCAGTCCAAGGGACTCCCAGGAGTCTTCTCCAACACCACAGTTCAAAAGCATCAGTTATTTGGCACTCAGCTTTCTTTATGGCCCAACTCTCATATTCATATATGACTACTAGAAAAACCATAGCTTTGACTAGACGGACCTTTGTTGGCAAAGTAATGTCTCTGCTCTTTCATATGCTGTCTAGGTTGGTCATAGCTTTTCTTTCAAGGAGCAAGCATCTTTTAATTTCATGGCTGCCATAACCATCTTCAGTGATTTTGGATTCCAAGAAAATAAAGTCTGTCACTGTTTCCATTGTTTCCAGTCTATTTGCCATGAAGTGATGGGACTAGATGCCCTGATCTTAGTTTTCTGAATGTTTAGTTTAAACCAACTTTTTCACTCTCCTCTTTCATTTTCATCAAGAGGCTCTTTAGTTCTTCTTCGCTTTCTGCCATAAGGGTGGGATCATCTGCATATCTGAGGTTATTGATATTTCTCCCGGCTAAAAGCATTAACAAGAAATAAATAACTAGTATGGTATAGTGCTGGGTCCTTGCAGACACAAAGAAAATTAAAGGGGGCACGATTCTTGCTTTGGATCCAATTGAGAAAGTAAAATAGCACATACAAACAACTTAAGAGAACAATTTTCCATCAGGTGATGATTAAAGATTACAAAACTTTATAATACTTGGTAAGAAAACATACTCTTATGTGGTTGGGAGTTAGGTGTAATATTTTTGAGGCTATTTTAGCAGTATGAAGAATTAGATTGCATACATCCTTTGACCCAACAATTCCAGTGAAGAGTTTTAGGCTGGACATGTAATAGCACAAGAACCCAAAACTCTGTCCCTCTTGCCCACCTCTCTTCCCTTCCCCATCCCCACTCCCCTCAGTGCACATTCCTTTCCTCGTTATTTTGAGACAACTTAAATGCCTGCCAAAATTAGATTGGTTAATAAGTTATATACCACGCACATTAGTTAGTCTCTTCTGGGAAGAGAGAATAGACACGCTTTCCCTATTTCTCCCACTTAGTACAACTCAAACCCCTGCATGTTATGTATACAGCAAACCCAAGAACACTGAGAGGTACAGGTACTAGGAACTTGGAGATGGACTTGGTGGTTAAGTTCCCTGGGTTTTCCTCTTGCGTCATATATCCCCAGTTGGAAATGAAGAAGTCGGCAACCCGGATAAGCTAACAGGCAACAGATCAAAAACAAGATCCAGCAAAAGTCTGCTCCTTCTAGCCAGAAGCTGAAGAAAAGGGGCATCCTGGGAAGACAGAAAAGCTTCAGACAATAATCTATTCCAGCCAAACACCAGAGAAGAAACTAAACTGTGGTCCTACTCACAACCACACCAGCAAAGGCCAAGGGGGAAGCCTGTGATTCCACCCCCACAAGACTCATGGGGCACCTTGGTATTCCCACCACCACCACTGTGGTGTCACAGAGATCTCAGGGAAGCCTACACTTCCATACCCAGCAGGCAGTAACCAAGGCACTGTTTTCTCCTCACCGGGGTGGTGGCAATTCAGAACATCAGGATGCTCGCCATCTCACAGTGGCGACAAGGCCACTTGTCACTGTGCTAGTGGAGAGCACCTGGGAGCTGGAATTCCCAGCCCCGCCCAACAGTAACAAGGGACAGCTGAGGGAGGCTCGTAGTGGACTTTCACTTCCTCCTGGCAATAGAGAGGCGGTGCCAGAGCAGTGTCAGAGAAAGCCAGCTAAAACAAAAGATCCAATAACCATGTGAAAAAATGCTCATTATTGCTGATCGCTAGAGAAACGCAATCAAAGCACAAGGAGATGGTGCTTCACAGCCATTAGGATAGCCATGATAAAAAAAAAAAGGCAACAGCACAGAAAAGAACTAGAGCAGGCAAGGGTTGGGAGAAACTGAAACCCTTGTACATTGCCGCTTATGGCGACTCTTCAAAAAGTAAACTCAGTGAGAATTCCCTGGCAGTCCTAAAATCAAGTTGTCAGCAGAGCTGTCTCTGGTCCTTCTGAAGGTCTTAGGGAAAAGTCTGTTTTTTCCTTTTCCACCTTCTAAAGGCTGCCCATACTCCTTGGCTCCTGGCCACATCCCTCTGCTTCCATTATTGCCACATCTGTTCTCTGACCTTCTCCCTTTCTTCATATAAGGACTTGTGGTTCCAGTGGGTCCACCTGGATAATCCAGAACAATCCCCCCACCTTGGAACTTTAACTTAATCACACCTGAACAGTCCCTTTGGCCATGTAAGATAACATAGTCATAGGTTTGGGGGATTAGGATGTAGACATATTTGGGGGACATTATTCTGCCTGCCACAATGACCAATCAGCTTTGTTGAATAGTGTATAAAGTAAGAACCAAGAGGAGACAGTAACGACATTATTAGAATAACGTTGAAAATTTCTAAGAAGTTGTGCATTTTAGTACAAAAATGGCAAAATTATTATTATTATTTGCTTCTTTTATTCTTAGGTTAAACAAACCAATGACCAATGATGGAAAGTGTTTGTTTTTCACTGCTGGCAGTAATTCCTTACACATATAGTAAGCACTTAAGTATTTTTGAATGAATGAGTGAATAACTATAAGAATAAATAGTAGAACTACAAAGATCAAGGAATATTATCTATTTCCTATAGTGATTTGTAATGTTGATATGCTGTTTAAACTACTCTTTAAAATTTCTTTTAAAGATTAAAACTACTCCTGCTATTCATATTCAAAAAGGATATATCCTGATGTCTGTCCCCTTTAGCTTATATGACCATTTCTGTCCTTTGGATTTGTAGGCCTGCATTTATTTACTAAAATGATGATGATTTACATAAAGGTGCTTTTTTAAAAAATATTTATTTTTATTTATTTGCACCAGGTCTTAGTTGCTGCACAGCTGCAGTACTTAGGATCTTTAGTTGCACCTGTGGGATCTAGTTCCCTGACCAGGGATCTAACCCAGGCCCCATGCATTAAAAGCATGGAGTCTTAGCCACCGGACAACCAGGTAAGTCATTACATAAGAGTGCTTTTAATAAGAAGCTGTTTTAAACTATCTGGACTGTAAAACAAATTGAGTTCTACTTGCAATTTTTTATCTTACTTTTTGGTTGCACAAGCAATAATTTAAAAACAATAAAGGGCATTTTAAAAATAAAATTTCTACTAACCCTACTACATTAAGGAACAAAGCTCAGCATTTTCCTCCTGTTCACTGCTCCATCCAATACCACCACTGCTTTGGCATTATTACTTCTGCTGATGTTGTTTGTGAATTTTGTATGGTGAATTTGCCCACATTTAAAAGTTAGCCTAGAGCATGGGCTGGATAGTGGTGGTCCTTAGGTCCAATCTGTGCATCTGAAGCTGGGTTGCAGTAGACGTAGAAGTGAAGTGGCAGTTTAAGGACTTCATTTCCTTGGAATAAATCCAGCCATTCTTCAACTATTCAGGCTTCATAATTTTTACCATACCTGAGTACCATCTGAATTATTTACCTTTTTTTTATATAAGTCAATTTATATTTACTTTTCTTGAGTTAAATCACAGGTTTAATTTGTTGTATTTTCTGTTTTTTTTTCTTTTTTTGTGGGTGTGAAATGTCTTATTTTATTTTTAATTTTTATTTTTACTTTATTTTACTTTAGAATACTGTATTGGTTTTGCCATACATTGACATGAATCCACCACGGGTGTACATGCATTCCCAAACATAAAAATATGGAACACTTCACGAATTTGTGTGTCATCCTTGTGCAGGGGCCATGCTAATCTTCTCTGTATCGTTCCAATTTTAGTATATGTGCTGCCGAAGCGAGCACTGTATTTTCTAATACTGATTAAAATAATTACCTGTAGGGACTTGCCTGGTGATCCAGTGGTTACGACTCTGTATTCCCAATGCAGGGGGTCCCCAGGTTCAATCCCTGGTCAGGGAACTAGATCCCACATGCCGCAGCTAAGACCTGATGCGGCCAAATGAAAGAATATTAAATAAAATAATTACCTAAAAATCAAAATAAATACTGTGAATCAATATAGTTCATCTGAACTTTTGTGTTTGGGATGCACTGTTTCTGATGGATTGTAGACCTATGAAACTTGTAGTCATTAGCAAGACCATGGCAGAGGGAAATTAGATCTTGGTTTCCAGTTTTGAATTCTGAATGAAAGGCCAGCTAAAATCAGTGACTAGCCAGATAAATATTAATCATCAGTTGTTTCTGATGAAAGCTTTTTTTTATTATATTAATAAGACTTAAAAAAAAGGGGGACGACTCTGCCATCATCCTGACTCCCATAGAGAGGCTGAGGTGATGCATAACTAGCTGGTGTTCCCTGACCTAGTTATACTAGCTGTTTGGGAAGGCCTTTGAGTCTGAAAAGAGAAGGTGGTTAAGGCATCATGCCCTTTGCTTCCTAGAAGCTTCTATTTTTTTTTCCTTCAAAATCCTTTTGAAAAGTAACTTTAAATTTTTATACTTACAGTTGATCCAAAGAGAAGAAATTATATAAGACAGCTTATTCAGTGTCATTGAATAAGCTTTGGAAGAGCGGGTGCAGTCAAGAAACCTATTATGTTAAATACTTGAAATTTTCAAAGTATCATGCTGACCATCATCCTCTTCATTAAGAAGGCAAGAACTAGAAATATGTACAATCTGGTGATATCATGAATAAGCAGACCAGAGCATCGGAGGGAAAGTCTTACTTCATTGTAATTTATAAGGCTCTGTCTCTTGTTACATTCAATAAGAAATATCAAAAATTGTCCTGATATGTCCACCGCTACTTAACTGTTTTTCCTGAGCTGATCATTCACGTTTAAACACCCTTCTATTGCAAAGCAAACACTTTGCAGTGTTTCCTTAATCTACAGAATATGTTTGCAGTAGAAAGTAGAATTTGTTCACTTAAATAGTCGTTGCACTTTAATAGCCTTAATTTAATATGACCTATCTTTCTCTATAACCTGATGTCTTTTCAGTTCAGTTGATTAAAAAACCCAGGCCCTGTGTTTAGCTTTTTGTTCACTGTACAAGTTTGAAAAAAGAAAAAAAGATGATTCTAATAGATTTAACTCTAAATACGCCTCAAAACTGCTCTGGGGACTTCCCTGGTGGTCCAGTGGTTAATAATCCATCTGCAAATGCAAGGAACATGAGTTAATCCCTGGTCTGGGAATATCCCACATGCTGCGGAGCAACTCAGTCCATGGGCCCCAACTACTGAAACCGGCTTGCCTAGAGCCCGTGCTCCACTGCAAGAGAAGCCACGGCAATGAGAAGCCAGTGCACCACGACTAGCAAGTAAACCCCACTCACCAAAACTAAAGAAAAGCCCTCACACAGCAAGGAAGATCCAGTGCAGCCCAAATAAAGAAATTAAAAACAACAAACAAAAAACTGCTTGGCCTGAACTCCCTGTCCGGCCCAAGAAGGGGAAAAGCAGAAACTCTGGGGCCTTCAGTGGAATGCTTCCTGTTTTTCTTGCTCTGATTCAGGATTAGCTGCTCAACCTGTTAGACTCACTGAAAGGAGAATCTATCAAATGAACTAAAAAATGAGATGCTGAGGTTAAAAAGTAGAGTCAGGGAGTGCATTCTTACATAAATTTAGCTTAATCTGCCCAAAGGTATTTGATAAAATAGAAGGATACTGGTAGACTGTAGGAATCACTGAGGGGATAGACTCTCAACAAAGTACAGATTGAGGAGTAATTACTATGTTTTCCTTGTTGTCCTTCAGTCGCTCAGTCACATCCAACTCTTTGCAACCCCATGGACCGCAGCACACCAGGCTTCTGTCCTTCACCATCTCCCGGATCTTGCTCAAACTCATGTCCATTGAGTCGGTGATGCCAATCAGTCATCTTATGCTCTGTCATCCCCTTCTCCTGCCTTCAATCTTTCCCAACATCAAGGTCTTTTCCAATGAATCAGTTCTTCATATCAGGAGGCCAAAGTATTAGAGCTTCAGCATCAGTCCTTCCAATCAATCAGTTCAGTTTAGTCGCTCAGTCATGTCCGATTCTTTCCAATGAATATTCAGGACTGATTTCCTTTAGGATGGACTGGTTTGATCTCCTTGCAGTCCAAGGAACTCTCAAGAGTATTCTCCAACACCACAGTTCAAAAGCATCAATTCTTCGGCACTCAGCTTTATTTATGGTCCAACTCTCACATCCATACATGACTACTGGAAAAAACATAGCTTTGACTAGACAGACCTTTGTCGGTAAAGTAATATCTCTGCTTTTTAATAGGCTATCTAGATTGATCATAGCTTTTCTTCCAAGGAGCAAGCATCTTTTAACTTCATGGCTGTAGTCACCAATTTGGGTTGCCTTCCTTCTTTGACCCTGATTCCTAGAGGCAAAAAAAAACTGTGGAGGGATTGGAAGGTACAAAGATTAGAGAGATTAAATGATTTGCTTCAAAATGTTTGCATTTCAATGCATTCCTTGAGAGAATAGCGATGATAAGTGCCCCTGGGCGATCCCTTAAGCTAACTAGTGGGAACTGAGGTTTCAACTCAGTTCAGTTCAGTTCAGTTCAGTTGCTCAGTCATGTCCGACTCTTTGCGACACCATGAATTGCAGCACACCAGGACTCCCTGTCCATCACCAACTCCCGGAGTTCACTCAGACTCACGTCCATCGAGTCCGTGATGCCATCCAGCCATCTCATCCTCTGTCGTCCCCTTCTCCTCCTGCCCCCAATCCCTCCCAGCATCAGAGCCTTTTCCAGTGAGTCAACTCTTCGCATGAGGTGGCCAAAGTACTGGAGTTTCAGCTTTAGCATCATTCCTTCGAAAGAACACCCAGGGCTGGTCTCCTTTAAAATGGACTGGTTGGATCTCCTTGCAGTCCAGGGGACTCTCAAGAGTCTTCTCCAACACCACAGTTCAAAGCATCAGCTTTCTTCACAGTCCAACTCTCACATCCATACATGACTACTGGAAAAACCATAGCCTTGACTAGACGGACCTT
This sequence comes from Capricornis sumatraensis, assembly GCF_032405125.1. Classification (NCBI taxonomy): domain Eukaryota; kingdom Metazoa; phylum Chordata; class Mammalia; order Artiodactyla; family Bovidae; genus Capricornis; species Capricornis sumatraensis. Next base: position 186,802,036 of record NC_091069.1, read on the forward strand.
TGTTGGCAAAGTAATCTCTCTGCTTTGAATATGCTATCTAGGTTGGTCATAACTTTCTTTCCAAGGAGTAAGCGTCTTTTAATTTCATGGCTGCAGTCACCATCTGCAGTGATTTTGGAGCCCAAAAAGTAAAGTCTGACACTGTTTCCACTGTTTCCCCGTCTATTTCCCATGACATGATGGGACCAGATGCCATGATCTTCATTTTCTGAATGTTGAGCTTTAAGTCAACCTTTTCACTCTCCTCTTTCGCTTTCATCAAGAGGCTTTTTAGTTCCTCTTCACTTTCTGCCATAAGGGTGGTGTCATCTGCATATCTGAGGTTGTTGATATTTCTCCCAGCAGTCTTGATTTCAGCTTGTGGTTCTTCCAGCCCAGCGTTTCTCATGATGTACTCTGCATAGAAGTTAAATAAGCAGGGTGACAACATACAGCCTTGACGTACTCCTTTTCCTATTTGGAGTCAGTCTGTTGTTCCATGTCCAGTTCTAACTGTTGCTTCCTGACCTGCATATAGGTTTCTCAAGAGGCAGGTCAGTTGGTCTGGTATTCCCATCTCTTGAAGAATTTTCCACGGTTTATTGTGATCCACACAGTCAAAGGCTACTGCTAAATAGTTTGTGGATCTAGGTAGATTGTTAGACTCCTAAGGGTATCAGTGGCCCCACCTTTTCTCCACCCCACCCTCCTCCTTCAAATGGGGACCTATATTATTTAAGTCTTGATATTTGGTTAAAGTTAGAAGGCTGGTAGTTAACCTCTGCCATCTCTTGAAAGCTCATTAAAATAATGGTAAAAATCTTGTTGAAAAGACTTAAACATTCAAGAAAATGGGAAAAGAGACAACAGCCCACTAAACTTACATTGGAAAACAAATGGGAAAATCATGAGACAGTTAGCAGATGGGAAAAAGCTTAGTCCTAAATTCAGAGCAGGGAAAGTTGATAAGCAACTTCATTTATATTGCAGAGTAATCAAAAGACTAAGAAATTGGTAGGGCCGTGTTCTTGTGGGGATGTGAGATTAAAACATGAACACTGGTTGAAAGTCTGTTGAAAACATATATTAGAAAGTGCCAAAGCAGAGAGAAGCAAGCACATTTCTACCCTCAATCACCTCCAGGCTCTGCTGGATTCCAGGAGCCCAGAATAAGTGCCTATGCGGCCAAACCCAGGTTTGTGTGCATGAACATGGAAGTTCATGTTTGGCCTCACTAGGTCAAACAAACTGAAAGGTCAGGGTTTGGAGCAGAGAAAGGTTTACTGCAAGGGCCAAGCAAGCAGTACAGGCAGTGGCGCATGCTCAAAAGACCCTGGACACCAGCTCTTTCTTTGCTGACCCTGGATTAGAACTCTGTGGCTGCAGAGAAAACTCAGGAATAAAAATAGAGAAAGTGACCCTTTAGGCTGAAATCACTGACAACCCTACAAGACGTAAAGGAGGAAAAATAAACCCAGGGATCAGAAAAGCCGACAGAGCAGTTAATTAAACCTTAGAGTGATTGTTAAATTGAAGTTTCCTAGAACAATGGGAGGAGAAGGCAATGGCACCCCACTCCAGTACTATCGCCTGGAAAATCCCATGGACGGAGGAGCCTGGTGGGCTGCAGTCCATGAGGTCACTAAGAGTTGGACACGACTGAGAGACTTCACTTTCACTTTGCACCTTCATGCATTGGAGAAGGAAATGGCAACCCACTCCAGTGTTCTTGCCTGGAGAATCCCAGGGACAGGGGAGCCTGGTGGGCTGCCGTCTATGGGGTCGCAGAGTCAGACACAACTGAAGTGACTTAGCAGCAGCAGCAGCAGCAGCAGAACAATGGGAATTCCTAGGATGTGAAGGAAGACTCAGGTGTGACCAAAAGCAATCTCCCAGGGTCTCAAGCCCAGGGGCATGAAGAAGAATGGCAACAATGTCTCCAGAAGCTCATAAGTTTACAGGATTTACACTCCAGTATCCATGAGGTCTCCAAAGATGGAGAAGCTCTATACAGTCAGCAAAAACAAGAAAGGGAGCTGACTGTGGCTCAGATCATGAACTCCTTATTGACAAATTCAGACTTAAATTGAAGAAAGTAGGGAAAAACCACTAGACCATTCAGGTATGACCTAAATCAAATCCCTTATGATTATACAGTGGAAGTGAGAAATAGATTTAAGGGCCTAGATCTGATAGAGTGCCTGATGAACTATGGAATGAGGTTCGTGACATTGTACAGGAGACAGGGATCAAGACCATCCCCATGGAAAAGAAATGCAAAAAAGCAAAATGGCTGTCTGGGGAGGCCTTACAAATAGCTGTGAAAAGAAGAGAAGCAAAAAACAAAGAAGAAAAGGAAAGATATAAGCATCTGAATGCAGAGTTCCAAAGAATAGCAAGGAGAGATAAGAAAGCCTTCCTCAGCAATCAATGCAAAGAAATAGAGGAAAACAATAGAATGGGAAAGACTAGAGATCTCTTCAAGAAAATTAGAGATACCAAGAGAACATTTCATGCAAAGATGGGCTCGACAAAGGACAGAAATGGTATGGACCTAACAGAAGCAGAAGATATTAAGAAGAGGTGGCAAGAATACACAGAAAAACTGTACAAAAAAGATCTTCAAGACCAAGATAATCACGATGGTGTGATCACTCACCTAGAGCCAGACATTCTGGAATGTGAATTCAAGTGGGCCCTAGAAAGCATCACTACAAACTACTGGAGGCGATGGCATTCCAGTTGAGCTGTTTCAAATCCTGAAAGATGATGCTGTGAAAGTGCTGCACTCAATATGCCAGCAAATTTGGAAAACTCAGCAGTGGCCACAGGACTGGAAAAGGTCAGTTTTCATTCCAATCCCAAAGAAAGGCAATGCCAAAGAATGCCCAAACTACTGCACAATTGCTCTCATTTCACATGCTAGTAAAGTAATGCTCAAAATTCTCCAAGACAGGCTTAAGCAATACATGAACCATGAACTCCCTGATGTTCAAGCTGGTTTTAGAAAAGGCAGAGGAACCAGAGATCAAATTGCCAACATCTGTTGGATCATCTGCTTGATTGACTATGCCAAAGCCTTTGACTGTGTGGATCACAAAAAACTGTGATGGGAATACCTGACCACCTGACCTGCCTCTTGAGAAACCTATATGCAGGTCAGGAAGCAACAGTTAGAACTGGACATGGAACAACTGACTGGTTCCAAATAAGAAAAGGAGTACGTCAAGGCTGTATACTGTCACCCTGCTTATTTAACTTCTATGCAGAGTACATCATGAGAAACGCTGGACTGGAAGAAACACAAGCTGGAATCAAGATTGCTGGGAGAAATATCAATAACCTCAGATATGCAGATGACACCACCCTTATGGCAGAAAGTGAAGAGGAACTCAAAAGCTTCTTGATGAAAGTGAAAGAGGAGAGTGAAAAAGTTGGCTTAAAGCTCAACATTCAGAAAATGAAGATCATGGCATCCGGTCCCATCACTTCATGGGAAATAGATGGGGAAACAGTGTCAGACTTTATTTTTTGGGGGTCCAAAATCACTGCAGACAGTTACTGCAGCCATGAAATTAAAAGGCGCTTACTCCTTGGAAAGAAAGTTATGACCAACCTAGATAGCATATTCAAAGCAGAGAGATTACTTTGCCAATAAAGGTCCATCTAGTTAAGGCTATGGTTTTTCCAGTAGTCATGTATGGATGTGAGAGTTGGACTGGGAAGAAGGCTGAGCGCCGAAGAATTGATGCTTTTGAACTGTGGTGTTGGAGAAGACTCTTGAGAGTCCCCTGGACTGCAAGGAGATCCAACCAGTCCATTCTAAAGGAGATCAGCCCTGGGTGTTCTTTGGAAGGAATAATGCTAAAGCTGAAACTCCAGTACTTTGGCCACCTCATGTGAAGAGTTGACTTATTGGAAAAGACCCTGATGCTGGGAGGGATTGCGGACGGGAGGAGAAGGGGACGATAGAGGATGAGATGGCTGGATGGCATCACCAACTCGATAGACGTGAGTTTGAGTGAACTCTGGGAGTTGGTGATGGACAGGGAGTCCTGGTGTGCTGCAATTCATGGGGTCACAAAGAGTCAGACATGACTGAGCGACTGAACTGAACTGATCCATGAGGTCAATGAGCAAGCCCCAGCCAGTCCTGTCGTGATGAAGAGGTCCCTTCACAGGATCCTGGGATACAGATGGTTGGACAGTGTCTCCTCCGGTCCTTCCTGCCCATGTGACCAGCCTGCCACCTCCTGAATACCAGTACTAGGTCTGTGCCAAGCATAGTCCCTTTGGGGAGCTGCTGTGCCCTCCTCCCCCCCCCCCCCATATATGATCTACATGGAGTTTTCTCAGGTACCCAGATGGGAGCACTGGAACAGGAGTCCTCCAAGGTCAAGTACGTTCCTGTCCCCTGCTTTTCTCCTTGCACCCCCACCCCCAGCCTCCAGCTGCGGTCAACCTCCTCTGATTCTGATTCAGATCCTGAACTTAAAAGGACATTAGAAACTGTATCCCAGTTCTATCTGAAAGATGACAAAATACTGCAGTTCTATACACTCAATGACTCTTTTCTTTCCCAGCTCAAGATAATGAGAATAAATGTGAAATTAAATGAGAAAAAAAGAAAAATAAGTCCTTTCCTACTCCATGTAGTTAGGCAACTTTTTCTCCTTTTCTCTGGCTAGTCTAGAAGTTTACTCTTCAAAAAAAAGTAAAATAGTAGGTCTCTGGATTTAGGGCCCTCCTGAAGCTGTACTTGCAATCGGGCGGTCCGTGTAGAGAACTATGGGGGTGTGGGCAGACAGCACCTCGTCGTCTTCTCCAGCTTCCCCCCTCTCCCCTGCTTTGTCTTCTCCTTTTGCTCCTCCCCTTCCTTCTTCACCACAAATGTGGGAGAAGAGCCGAAAATCCTTTCTAATTAGCAAATTCCCAAGTATTTATATCTTTTAGAAAACAAGAAGACAATTAATTTATTTATCACCAGACCAGTAACTTACTAAAATGACAAGCATCAAGCCATCAAACTTTAGATGATAAATGTGATGAGGACAAATCATAAACTTTTCTGTGGCAAGACAATTGAATTAAGACATTAAAAAAAAAAAAAAAGCCCTGATTTGTGATGGGCGTTTCCCAATGTGCATCACCTGCATGATACATTAACCAGATCTCCTCAAAGCAGGACAATGTCATCAACCTTTGAGAAAAATGGACTCTTTCTTTAGACACCAGCCTTGTAATTTGAAGATTAATATTCTTTTTAATCCCCAAAGGGGGTCACATTGGTCAAAGGCTAACTCTGTACACATATAACTAAACATCTCTGATGAACTTGATGTACAAGGCTGAACTGTCAATGTGTTCCATAAATTCTTTGTTTCAAGATTGTATAAAAATACATCTCTAACTCTAGGCCAGTGGAACAGTTCTTGGAGCTTCTGCAAACCTGTGTCCTGGGATATAGTCCTCTTCTTGGCTTGATGGTGACTAGATTGTCCATCAACAAAAGTAACTTATACAACAATCTCTGAGCTAAAATATTTCCAACTTACTACATAATTTTTCAGCTCCTAACTGCCTAAAGGTTCACCAATCCACTTGTATATGTCCTCTGCTCTCAGGGGAGTACAATTTGACAACTTATTTTTGCTTATAAGATTTTTGTCTTTAGTGATATGAGTGTTGCAAAATCTCTTTGAGGGTTTTTCAATGTAAAGATTTTTGCAGATATCACTTCTACTGGCACATCTTTATCCTTGGTGTAACAACCACTTTCCTCGTTTATGTCACCTTCACAAAATTCCCCTGGCTGCATGTCTAGATGCAGTGGTGCAAACATCCTAATCATTTCCAATTTCACTTTTCATTTTTTTGGCTGCACTTTCATCTTTCTTAAACAATTCTCTCTTTCCACCATTCACTTTTGTAATAAGTCAGGTGAGTTTTATTACTGGAAGACAAAACAAACAGCGACTGCATACTGAGTAACAGATTAATGGTGTTGTCTACAGCGGAGAAGGCACTGGCGACCCACTCCAGTACTCTTGCCTGGAAAATCCCGAGGACGGAGGAGCCTGGTGGGCTGCCGTCCATGGGGTCACACACAGTCGGACACGACTGACATGACTTAGCAGTACCAGCAGCAGTCTTCTACAGACTTTGAAAGAATGGATGTGATTGGCTGCAGATCCTGATGCACATCTTTTATTTCCCGAGTGCTTTGAGGACGGTGAAGTTTGGACAATGTCGTTGCAGGAAGTGTCCTGTGGTAACTGAAGTTTGCATGGTGCTGTTGGGGGACTGGTCTTAATTTAGACCACTGTGACTGAAATCTGTGGATATCAGAGCAATGCAAAATGAGGATCACCTGTAGTTATTTCCTAGTGAGAAAGTGATCAAATACATTTCTGGCAGAAAAGATTGTCAGTGTAGAGGTTCAACATTACTCGTTTTGTAGTCTTTGGAACCAGCTTACTCAAGTCAAAGGCGAAATGCTGATTCATAGCAAAGGTAAGTCTATGTTTAAAAGAAATCAAGTACTTGGAGGCAAGTTTGAACCAAAACTTCCCGTTAACCAGCAGGCCAGTTGAATGTTCCACTGAGAATTTTCTGTTCTCTATTAGTTCCTCCCTTCTCCTTCTCCCTCCTTTTAGTCATTAAAACACTTCCAATCAGAGATTTTTAAAGTTTAACCTTCAGAATTACCCAGGGCTTGGTAAAACACAGATTGCTGGAAATTTGCATGTTCTCACAAGCTCCTAGGTAATGTTGATGGTCTGAGAACTGCACTTTGAGAACCACTGCTTTTCATGATAGACTCAAGAATGGAATGAAAACCTCTTCAATTAAGTGGATAATTCACAACCTCTGTGACTAGTAAAACCTTACGATCAATTGATAAAATATGAGCAACCCTTTCAGGCCATAACTTAAGTCTCTTAAGCCAAATCTACAATTCTGCAGATGCCACTTTTTTCAATATGAATTCAGTTTGTCTTATCATACACATGCATGCGTGCTCAGCCGCTTCAGTCCTGTCCGACACTGTGTGATCCCATGGACTGCAGCTCACCAGGCTCCTCTGTCCTTAGGATTTTCCAGGCAAGAATACCGGAGTGGGTTGCCATACCCTTTCCCAGGGGATCTTCCCACCTGGGACTGAACCCACATCTCCTATGTCTCCTTCATTGGCAGGTGGTTCTTTACCACTAGTGCCACCTGGGAACCCCTTATAGTACATGAAAACAAATATTTAAAAATCTTTAGAATACTATCTAGTTATTTTGAACATTTGCAAAAATATTTGTGATAGAAGTTAAAATCTAAAGACAAAAACTACAATTTATTTTGCTGTGTAACAGAAAGAAATGTTTATGCTTTTAATGGCTTGATTTTTGAATCAAGTAAGTTTTGAAACATAGTTTGAATGCTCACAGAAGTCAGAATGAAGTCTGTGGTGTAGTACTGTACTAATGCTAATTTCTTATCTTTGATAATTGTGATATGATTATGCAAGATGTTAACATTAGGGAAAGTTGGGTGAACAGTGGTGTCAAGAACTATCTGTGTTATTTTATAATTCTTCTGTAAGTCTAAAATTATGTCACAACTTTAAAAGTTTAAAGAAATGCATAGGAAAAGCACTCTGGTATATGTATACTTATACATCAAAAAGAGTTTCCATCTGTGGGAAATTACCTGGGTTTCCTCCTTTGTCTCTACAGAATAGTTCAGTTGCCATGTTCTTTCTATTTCTCAGTCTTGGGATAATTTCAGAGATAGTCTAAATGGATTTTATTGGGATACCAATTGAAATTTGGTGGAGATATAAAAAATGTCTATGGAAAAGGTTTTTTGAAATTTGTGACATTTCACTCTTATCCTCTTCTTCTGTAAGTTTTCATTTGTATAAATTTTGAATAGGTAACATATTTACAAGATTTAAAGTTTAAAGGTGTGAAAGTGTATACAGTGATGAGCCATCCTCTTATTCTTGTCTTACTGCTGGCTAATTTCTCCCCAGATTCAACTAATAATAGTATTCTTCTGTATCCTTTAGATATATTTGTTAACACATAAGCAAGAAAATGCATGTCTATTTTATAGAAAAGGATAGTTTATTTACTTTTCTGTATCTTTTATTTTTTAAACATATTTTGGAGATACAGAGTCCGTATCCGTGTTTAACAGCCTGCTTGATCCTTTCTGAGGTCTGCATTGTATCTCATTATATGAATAGAAGCAGTTTATCTCACTGATTCCCTTGGTGGACATTTAGATACTTCCTAATGGCACCCCACTGCAGTACTCTTGCCTGGAAAACCCCATGGACGGAGGAGCCTGGTAGGCTGCAGTCCATGGGGTCTCGAAGAGTCGGACACGACAGCAACTTCACTTTCACTTTTCACTTTCATGCATTGGAGAAAGAAATGGCAACCCACTCCAGTGTTCTTGCCTGGAGAGTCCCAGGGACGGGGCAGCCTGGCGGGCTGCCGTCTATGGGGTCGCACAGAGTCGGACATGACTGAAGTGACTTAGCAGCATAATCTGGAAGAGCATTATTATATGAACTTTTTGATAGGCAGTTATACACACAGTACAAAATGCAAAAGAACAGAAGTAGATGGTAATTCATATTCCTCTCCCCAGAGGTAACCTCTGCCACTTGCTTCTTGAGTATGGGCAGTATTTCCGGCCACTTTAACCCAGGTTTTTCACAATCTTTAACCAATGGGTTGGTCCTTCCTTCCTGCCTTCTCCTCCTCTCCTTCTTCTCCTCTTCTCCTTTTTCTTCTTTGAAATTTCTATTTTAACATCACCCTTGATTACTCTAAGATGGCAAAATCAATGAAGGCGTTACTATATATATGTGCAGCCTTAAAACAAAACTTGTTTTACAATCTATCCAGTGAAGTGTATCCAGCTATTATTAACAGGCAGAGTGTTCCAGACCTGGAAATAAACTATTTCTTAGAAGTCTTTTCTCAAATAATCATTGTGTCACCTTTCTACATGTGCTGTTTCCACGCATCCCAATCATGAGGGCATGCTCATATTAACAGCTCTTCACTGAGTTCCCAAGGAAGGGAGGAGTGCTACCAGGGCAAAGACTAGTAGAGTTTTGCCAAGAAAATGCACTGGTCATAGCAAACACCCTCTTGCAACAACACACGAGAAGACTCTACACATGGACATCACCAGATGGTCAACACCGAAATCAGATTGATTATATTCTTTGCAGCCAAAGATGGAGAAGCTCTATACAGTCAACAAAAACAAGACCAGGAGCTGACTGTGGCTCAGATCACGAACTCCTTATTGACAAATTCAGACTTAAATTGAAGAAAATAGGGAAAACTGCTAGACCATTCAGGTATGACCTAAATCAAATCCCTTATGATTATACAGTGGAAGTGATAAATAGATTTAAGGGCCTAGATCTGATAGAGTGCCTGATGAACTATGGAATGAGGTTCGTGACATTGTACAGGAGACTGGGATCAAGACCATCCCCATGGAAAAGAAATGCAAAAAAGCAAAATGGCTGTCTGGGGAGGTCTTACAAATAGCTGTGAAAAGAAAAGAGGTGAAAAGCAAAGGCAAAAAGGAAAGATATAAGCATCTGAATGCAGAGTTCCAAAGAATAGCAAGGAGAGATAAAAAAGCCTTCTTCAGCAATCAGTGCAAAGAAATAGAGGAAAAGAACAGAATGGGAAAGACTAGATATCTCTTCAAGAAAATTAGAGATACCAAGGGAACATTTCATGCAAAGATGGGCTCGACAAAGGACAGAAATGGTATGGACCTAACAGAAGCAGAAGATATTAAGAAGAGGTGGCAAGAATACACGGAAGAACTGTACAAAAAAATCTTCACGACCCAGATAGTCATGATGATGTGATCACTAATCTAGAGCCAGACATCTTGGAAAGTGAAGTCAAGTGGGCCTTAGAAAGCATCACTACAAACAAAGCTAGTGGAGGTGACGGAATTCCAGTTGAGCTGTTTCAAATCCTGAAAGATGATGCTGTGAAAGTGCTGCACTCAATATGCCAGCAAATTTGGAAAACTCAGCAGTGGCCACAGGACTGGAAAAGGTCAGTTTTCATTCCAATCCCAAAGAAAGGCAATGCCAAAGAATGCTCAAACTACCGCACAATTGCACTCATCTCACATGCTACTAAAGTAATGCTCAAAATTCTCCAAGACAGGCTTCAGCAATATGTGAACCGTGAATGCCCTGATGTTCAAGCTGGTTTTAGAAAAGGCAGAGAAACCAGAGATCAAATTGCCAACATTTGTTGGATCATTGAAAAAGCAAGAGAGTTCCAGAAAAACATCTATTTCTGTTTTATTGACTATGCCAAAGCCTTTGACTGTGTGGATCACAAGAAACTGTGGAAAATTCTGAAAGAGATGGGAATACCAGACCACCTGACCTGCCTCTTGAGAAACCTGTATGTAGGTCAGGAAGCAACAGTTAGAACTGAACATGGAACAACAGACTGGTTCCAAATAGGAAAAGGAGTACATCAAGGCTGTATATTGTCACCCTGCTTATTTAACTTCTATGCAGAGTACATCATGAGAAACGCTGGACTGGAAGAAACACAAGCTGGAATCAAGATTGCTGGGAGAAATATCAATAACTTCAGATATGCAGATGACACCACCCTTATGGCAGAAAGTGAAGAGGAACTCAAAAGCCTCTTGATGAAAGTGAAAGAAGAGAGTGAAAAGGTTGGCTTAAAGCTCAACATTCAGAAAACAAAGATCATGGCATCTGGTCCCATCACTTCATGGGAAATAGATGGGGAAATAGTGGAAACAGTGTCAGACTTTATTTTTGGGGGGTCCAAAATCACTGCAGATGGTGACTGCAGCCGTGAAATTAAAAGACGCTTACTCCTTGGAAGAAACGTTATGACCAACCTAGATAGTATATTCAAAAGCAGAGACATTACTTTGCTGACTAAGGTCCGTCTAGTCAAGGCTATGGGTTTTCCAGTGGTCGTGTATGGATGTGAGAGTTGGACTGTGAAGAAGGCTGAGCACCGAAGAATTGATGCTTTTGAACTGTGGAGTTGGAGAAGACTCTTGAGAGTCCCTTGGACTGCAAGGAGATCCAACCAGTCCATTCTGAAGGAGATCAACCCTGGGATTTCTTTGGAAGGAATGATGCTAAAGCTGAAGCTCCAGTACTTTGGCCACCTCATGAGAAGAGTTGACTCATTGGAAAAGATTCTGATGCTGGGATGGAATGGGGGCAGGAGGAGAAGGGGACGATAGAGGATGAGATGGTTGGATGGCATCACAGACTCAATGGACGTGAGTCTGAGTGAACTCCAGGAGATGGTGATGAACAGGGAGTCCTGGCGTGCTGCTATTCATGGGGTCGCAAAGAGTCAGACACAACTGAGCGACTGAACTGAACCATCGTTTTCAACATTGAAGTGCTGACCAAAAAAACAGCAGCTTTTACAAGACTCTGGAGCAATTCTGGAAAAACTACAGCAGATAAATCAGGCCCATTCACTCCTGGACTCCCTTTCTTGTTGGCAGGTGCTGACCTGAACGAGATAAGGGAGTCAATCTTGGTCACTCTGGGGAGCAACAAAGATGGTTGGGGTGAAAATGATATCCTGTGAGTGCCCAGATCTTCTGAATTTGTGGTTAAGTTGTAGAAATGATACATGATAAGGTGGCCCAAAAAGACTGGACAGTTGATAAAAATAATGGCAAAAGTGACTGAAAATTAAACATGGATATATTATAACAGCCATAGATAGGTGACAGTGGAAAATATAATTTTTAGTAGTGAGGAACCTCGGTACAATCATGAAGTACTCAAAAGTACCCCAAGGATCAGTATAAATATTGACACACTTGGGAAAGGAGAGAGGGCACACACAGAGGTGTGACAATTTTCACTCCCATGTCAGAATATAATTTAGGAAAAGAACTTCCACCTGCTTCATGTTAACAATAAACAACTTGCCCAGAGACCAATTTTCCTTTCCTAAACAAGTCTCCTCTGTTATACACATATTTTAAAAATTATTAACCTTAGTATAACTTGGATATGCACATATGCGCTCATGCAATGATACAGTCATCTAAGTTTAAATAACAATACTTAAAGCTTTAAAACTCCAGCTCTTAAAACAACTTTATCAAGTATATCATCATTTGATGTTTATGTATATAATGGCTCATCAGGTAAAGAATCTGCCTGCAATGCAGGCCAGGAGATGCAGGTTTGATCCCTGGGTTGGGAAGATCACCTAGAGGAAGAAATGGCAACCCACTCCAGTATTCTTGCCTGGGAAATCCCAGGGACAGAGGGGCCTGATGGGCTACAGTCCATGGAATTGCAGAGAGTTGGACATGACTGAGCGACAAGCATGCACATGCTTTTTTATCTTGAGTATTCTGAATAAAAAAGTGTTCATGCATAAATGAGAATACATGTATAAAACCATGCATAGATATTATGTAGGAACTATGAATTTCATTTTTTATTTCTCTCTGTGTTGGGAGACCATTCACCATGGGTTTCTCAGGATTCTGCACATCCTAAGAGCAGAAGCAATGACTTCCTTTCTTCTGGACTATCTTTCAAAGATGTCCGTACAGTGAACAACCAGGAAATAGAAACTGTTTCTCCCTCCAGAGCAAAGGATGTGTTTTATTTACTGCCCATCATGATAATGTCCCCCTCCAGTATAAAGGTTAGATGGTCTTACTGCTGATTGCAAAATATCTGTGTTCTTTAAACTCATGTGTCCTCTCTGGTAAATGCAGTCCACTATGTGAGCACTGCAGGTCCATCCTGACCCTCTTTGTGTCACTCTGTAGAAACTGGCACACAGGAGACTGATGAAGTGCTGGGTTGCTGGGAGGAATACTGACTCTGACCCAGGCATCTTATGTTTCCTCCCAACGTCCATGAAACTGGGGATGACTAGCCTGTTGGCTGAAATTAGAGTAAAATCTTAGATTCTTCACAGTTCTTGGTTCTCTGAATTTTGATATTTTTTAAAGTTCCCAGAGAAATATTGATTCATTTCAATAAACTATTAGTCCAAGTTCCCAAAGACAGTCTACAATTTTAGACAAATATATTAAGTGGGCATTAAAGCCTAATGCTGATTTTAAATTTTTATCAGAGAGCTGTCATAAATTATAGGCTTATACATAAAAGGTAGTGGAGAAACTCCATAATAAATTACAGTATGGTCTAAGATTTTTGAGACTAATTTCTAAAGATACCAGTCATTCAAATAAAAACTCAATCCAGTTGTATGTCTATGTACATGTTTCTATGTTTTAAGCAATAATAATTTATAGGGCAAGTGTTTAGAATTTTGGAACTTTAATTTAGCATTTTGTAAAATGTTGAATTTCTCACATGAAATAAAATGCTATGTTTGCATTTTTATTTCTCACAAAGCAAAACCAGGAGAAATACAGCTACCTTCCATATCCAGAATATATGAAATAAATTAGTAAACTATTTGAATAGTATTATATAAATCTGGCTTATAGTTTACTGTTTATTTACCTTTATTCATGTATTTTAAAAGTAACATGAAAACCATAAATCTTTGTTAAAAGGATTTTTCAAAGTCTTTTCAGTTGGAAGCTGTATCTTTATAATTCATCATCTTACAAATGAAAGGGGTCTCCTGTATTTGTTTAATCTTTTCCTTCCCTTTTAATAACTACTCACTGTTGGCCTGTGGTCACTCTGCTATATTTTACATTATAAATTCTATCTCTATTTTTTACAGTATAAATAAGAGAGACAACAGTTCGTTCAATGAAGTTAAATTTTCCTTTTTCTCATCTAAAAATGTTTTGAGAGTATTTATAGTAGAAAATGATAGTGTTTAAATTTGTATTATTAATAAATTATATTAAATTAGTATTAAAATATATAAATTATATATAAATTATTATTAAATTTGGATTAAAATTTAGTTATCTTTATACATTTATATGTTTTAAATTTTATTTTGGTTAGAGTTTTAACTGTCATCTAAATTTAAAATTTTCCACTTGGAAGTTACCTTTTCCTAGAAAAAAGACCTTTTAAGTTTCAGTTTTCTGAAGACTGATGTTAACCTACTTGATTCCTTTCTATAAACTCTAGAGTGTAATTTTATTGCCAGGCACTTGCAGAGTGACAACCCAGCATTTATCTTTCTTCACAGCTTAGAGAATTTCCCATCAGGCTTAATGTTTCACTCTTTTTGGAGAATCTTTATGATCCTTTCCCTTAGACTCATAAGTCTTAGTGGTCTGTCACCAATTATAGGAGGCCCATTGAATTTGAGAAATTTAACTCGACTTCTTTTTCTAATTTCTTCCATGCTTGAGTCATCCTATATAATGCAAAGACTTCTACCAAGGGAGGCCCTTGTCCTCTGTCTTTTGTGGCATTTCTACACTGGTCCTCCAGGACAGAAATCTTTTGCTGCTTCAGAAAGGCTACGGTGCCTTTCAGAGTCCTACATCTTCCTGGGTACAGAAGAACTTTCATATAGGAAAAAAATCCACAGCATATGACAAAAGGAATTGGTGAACTCTTAGGCAAACTGAAATGATGCAGCAAGCAGCCCTCTAAGAACAATGAAAAGAAAGGATGGCAATACATTCATTAAAAAGAAAAAGCACTTTCTTCAAGTGGCCTTGAGTAGCCCGTGAGGCTCCTCTGTCCACAGGATTTTCCCTGACAAGAATACTGGAGTGAGTTACTATTCCTCCAGGGGATCTTCCCCATCCAGGATCGAACCTGCATTGCAGGAAGATTCTTTACTGGTAAGCCACTACGAACATCCCACAAAGACTGTCACTTCTGCATTTATCCTCTGGGAGGCAGCAGTTCCCCATATAGGAGGAAAGAAACCAGGGGGAAGGTGAGGGCCACTTGTGCGCTTCAATTTGTTTTTTCCTGGCCATGAGGGAAAACTTGCTTCTTGCTGGGGCTGAACTCTCACAAAGAATCCTCACTCACTTGAATAAGATTTAAGCTGAATCACCTTTCAAATTTAGAACCACTTGTTCAGAAAGTACAGACTACTGTGAGTCAGCTGCTCAGATGAGTCTCCACCTATTTTATGGCTCTACCTTTTGTTCTCTAGAGTAACAGCAACAACAAATACCATACTTACTGAATTTTCTTACCCGCTACAGTTTCTCAGCAGTGTATCATTATTAAAACGTTGTTCATATATTTATCACAGTTGTGAATGAATTTATGAAAATCAAATCTATGACCATAAAAAGTGGTCATGATATATATTGAGTAAAAAATAGAGATTATATGTTATATTTACAAGATAATTTCCATTTTGGAATACCCATACCTTCAGGTAGTTGGAGAAAATATTTCTGAAAAGTCATAACCAAAATTTCAACAGTAGTTTCCTTTGGCTGATGCGATTGAAAGCAGTCAAAGTGTTAGTCACTTAGTCGTGTCTGACTCTGCCACCCCATGAACTGTAGCCTGCCAGGCTCCCCTGTCCATGAAATTCTCCAGGCAAGAATACTGGAGTGGGTTGCCATTCCTTTCTCCAGGGAATCTCTCCAATCCAGGGATCAAAACCAGGTCTCCTGCATTGCAGGCAGATTCTTTATCATCTGAGTCACTAGAGGAAGTCTGATGAGATGACAGGAGTTTTTATTTCTTGCTTACCTTATTCTATATTTTCTACATTTTCCACACTAAAGTATGTTCTATAAAATAGTATATAAAAAGAAAGAATACAGATGTCAGGAACCTTAGAGAAAAATTAATAGTGAATTTCAACATTTATATGAATATTTGCATGTGAATAGCCTCCATCTTAGTCCTACATTTTCCTGTCTTATGTTCTGGTTTTTATTGGTTAATATTTACCTAGAATTAGCACATAGAACTTCGGTACAGTTGTTTAGGGCTTCCCTGATGACTCAACCAGTAGAAAATCTGCCTACAATTCAGGAGACACAGGAGACAATCCCTGGGTCAGGAAGATTCCCTGGAGAAGGAAATGGCAACTCACTCCAGTATTGTTGCCTGAAAAATCCCATGAACAGAGGAGCCTGGTGGGCTATAGTTTATGGGATTGCAAAGAACTGATACAACACAGCACAAAACAAAAGTTGTTTTGAGGTAAATAAGATTTTGGAATGAGGGTATAGATGTTCAAAACAGAGATGAAATGCAGGAGAGAGGTATCTGCTCATTATTAGTCTTTCAGGGCAACTGAGCAAATGTCACTGCCTATCTCTTTCTCCTCTTGGTCCATAGGTACTAGATTGCCTCATTACAGAATTCTAGAATCTTGGAGGACAGTGAGCCATCCATGTCATTCTGCCCTGCCCGCCTACCCAGCTCAGAGACCCTCCCCAGAATACCTCTAACTTCTGACCTCTTCTTCAGCACCTCTGGAAATGTGGAGCTCAGTATTTTAGCCTGAAATACTCTTTCCCTTGGTCTGCCTGGGACACTTCTATGCATCATTCAATATTCAAATCAGGTGTGCAGTTTCTGTGAGGCCCAGTCATTGGTCTTCTAAGTGTGGATTCTCAGGTCAGAAAGACAGTTCAATCCTGCCTCGCCTCCTAACACTTGCTATGTGATTTTAGCCATCTTATCTCACCCCTCTGAGGTCTTCTTACTTGTAAAATGGGGTTCACAGATTGAAAATGCGTATGGGCTCTTCAGATGTGTCCAGAAGATAGCAAGCAAGTAATAAATGGCAACTGCTGCCATTAACATCAGTGGTTTCAACCCTGACCTGCAAATTAAAATAAGCTGCAAAGCTTTTAAAACATGATGTAATAGGTCTGGGATGATACTCTAACAGAGTTTGTATTTTCCGAAAGTTGCCCAAGCCTGCCAGGTGGGGAACTGTTACACCAGCAGTTCTGAAAGTCTGTTACCTGAATTGGCAGCACCAGCATCTCCTGGGAACCTGTTAGAAACTCAAATTCCAGGGCCCCACCACACACCCACCTTGTAAGAAACTCTGGAGATGGGCCCCAGCAATTCAGGTTTTAACAAGCCTTCCAGGAGAGTCTGATACATGCTAACGTTTATGAACCACTGTACTAGTTGGAAGCAGAACCACTGTGAGAACCACAGTATGAGGAATTTATCTTAGAAATTAGACTATACACCATTGTGGGAGGGGCCAGGGAAGTAAGATCCAGGGAAAGGGCAAGAACTGTTTGTCTTGTTCAATGTGTATGTATTTTTAGGACTTAATGCTGTGCCATACACAAGTTCAGTTACTTCAATTCAGGAAATGTTGACTGAACACTAAATTTCTTTATGGCAATGTGCCTGGGCCCTGGCAATACAATGCTGTATGAGGCATCTCAGGTTGCTTATAGCCTCTCAGACTCAACTCTTCCTTCCTGCTCTCACTGCCCCTTAAGCACACCTCTACCTACTGCTGTAATCTTTATGCTGATCTATATACACTTTTTAAAAGTTATAATTTACGTTTATTTGATAATGATGGGTGTGATAAAAGTTGTATACTTTTCGTGTTTACTGACCTTTAAATTTTTTATTTATTTTAATTGGAGGCTAGTTACTTTACAATATTGTGGTGGTTTTTTCCATACATTGACATGAATCACCCATGCAGGTACATGTGTCCCCCCATCCTGAATCTGCCTCCCACCTCCCTCCCCACCCCACCCCTCTGGGTTGTCCCAGAGAACCAGCTTTGAGTGCCCTGCTTCATGCATCGAACTTGCACTGGTCATCTATTTTACATATGGTAACTATATATACACTTTTATATGTCTATGTCCACCACTAAATTGATCTTCTTAGGGCAGGAACAAACTTTACTTATTCCTAGGAGATGCTTAAAGCCAGTTGTATTCTTAGGCCTGGCTCTGTGTTCCAAAGCCATGGGTTGTGTTCCCCTAGTGAAAAAAGATAGGAGGGAAAAGCCTGGTGTATGAGTCAAGGTTTGATCAGGAAAGCAGAACCACTGTGATGATTACAGTACAAAGAATTAACCTTAGAAATCAGACTTTACACCATGGTGGGAGGGGCTAGGGAAGTAAGATCCAGGGAAAAAGAGTTGAAAGGTTACAAATCAGCCCTCCTCAGGCACTGGTACTTAAAAAAAAAAAAAAAAGACCTATCTTATATTGGAGCATAGTTGATTAACAACGTTGTGTTAATTTCAGGTGTATAGCAAAGTGATTCAGTTATACATATATATGTACCTATTTTAAAACTTCTTTTCCAACTTTGATTATTACAGAATATTAAGCAGAGTTCCTTGTTCTATACAGAGGCATTGGTGCTGTTAGAAACCAGAACTTTTAGAGAAATCTGGACAAACATATTCGGCTGCCAGAGGGACAGTGAGGGAGAATTGGTGAAGACATCTGTGGAAGGTTGTGGTCCTGGTGGGACTTGTGTGGCTGGAAGTCCACATGGCTGGTATTGCCCGGTGGGGTGGGGGTGGGGGGTTGTCACATTCAAAGCAGGGGAGATGAGACCAGCAGGAGTGAGCAGCATCTCTGCGTCTTACCCCACAACTTTGGGGAGTTGAAGCACTGCTTCATTTCATTTTCTCAATCACAAATGAATTTCTCCTCTGAACAACTCTAGCCTAGAGCCACATAGTAAAGGGTTTTTTTTTTCTTTTAATAATTCCTATTTAGCCCAGTTGACACAGTACTAAGTCACTCAGCTGGCAAATATTACTCCACTAAAAAACTTGTATTAATGTTCTCTCCAGGAGCTGGTGTTTCATCCATTTTTAAACTGCCGTGATAGAATAGTGTTATTTCCAGACACAATAGAGTACCATCTCCAAACGTCATGTAGTTAAGATAAAAGGCAGGAGAGCTGTTATAACAAAGGTCTGTTGCTAGTTTCGGGTTTCTAGATCAGTAGTAGAAGTTAAGGTTATTTTCAGAGCATGATCTCTTCATGTTCTTTTTGATATAAGGAGTCACGTCATTGCAGGTTCTCATATGTTTTCTACAGGCTTAGTCCATAAAACTAAGCTATCTAATGCTACCTCCCCATTTATATGACAGGTCCCACATGGATTATTCCAATCCTAGTTAGACTAGGAAACCGAGTCCAAAATGGCGGTGGCTAAAAGACAAGGAAGGGAAAAGCCCGCGAAAATAGAACAAAGGAAGGTCAAAGGAAGGTTCCAGGACCTGAGTGAGGACCTCAGGTAGAACAAACAGCACTCCTGCTAGCCCAATTTACAGAGGGCAGGCCCGGGGGGAGGAGAAAACAAATAAAAAGAGGAGCCAAAGCACAGGCGTGCGCGCGCTCGCTCTCTCTCTCTCTCTCTCTCTCTCTCTCTCTCTCTCTCTCTCTCTCTCTCTCTCTCTCTCTCTCTCTCTCTCGCCAGCCAAAGCACAGGCGCTCTCTCTCTCTCTCTCTCTCTCTCTCTCTCTCTCCAAAGCACAGGCTTTCTCTCTCTCTCTCTCTCTCTCTCTCTCTCTCTCTCTCTCTTTCTCTCTCTCTCCCCTCCCCACCTCCACCCCCACCGCAGGCTGGCGCGCTCCCCCACTCTCTCCTCTTTGCGTCTTTGAGTCGGCATGCCCTCAGCCTTGAGGATGGATTCTCTTGCTATTTTCTAAATAAAATAGAGCTGTAACACTGATTTGTCTAAGAGCTATAACACGGTCTGTCCAAGACCCGAGAGCTGTGACGTGCTGAGGGCTTTAATGTCCGTCGCTCCAAATCTTTATTGTGATGAGAAAGAACCGAGGAGCATATACTCGCCTGACAAATCGAAACTCCCACTTGGTAGCACAGGGAACTATACTCAATATCTCTTAATAACCTATAATGGAAAAGAATCTTAAAAAGAATACATCTACCTATCTATCTGTATATATACACGTAGGTATACACACATATGGGCTTCCCAGCTGGTGCTAGTGGTAAAGAACCTGCCTGCCAATGCAGATGTAAGAAATACAGGTTCAATCCCTGAGTCGGGAAGATCCCCTGGAGGAGGGCATGGTAACCCACTCCAGTATTCTTGCCTGGAGAATTCCATGGACAGAGGAAACTGATGGGCTACAATCATAGGGTCGCAAAGAGTCAGGCATGACTGGAGAGACTTTGCACTTGTATATACACACGTCAATCATTTGCTGTACAGTTGAAAGTAATGCAACATGTTAGGTCAACTATATTTCAATAAAACTTTTTTTTAAGAACCATCTCACGTGGGCTTCATTTTCTCTCTCCACTTTGGTCCTTCCACCTCTTCAACATCTTCCCATCACATTAGTCAAGTTCACTGCTCCCCAAAGATGCTGCTTGGATTAAATATCTGTTCCCTATGCTTTGTCTTGGTTTCCCAAAGGGATTGTAAGCTCTTCAAGGGAAAGCATTCATGTCCTTTGAAATTTTTCCCTTCTTTTTGCTTTGAGGCTCCCATAGGCTGAATGTGAAGTGAAGTGAAGTGAAGCTAAAGTCACTCAGTCACATCCAACTCTTTGCGACACTATGGACTTCTTCATGGAATTTTCCAGGCCAGAATACTAGAATGGGTAGCCTTTCCCTACTCCAGGGGATCTTCCCAACCCAGGGATCGAACCCAGGTCTCCTGCAGTGCAGACGGATGCTTTACTGGCTGAGCCACAAGGGAAGTAAAAGAATACTGGAGTGGGTAGCCTATCCCTTCTCCAGCAGCTCTTCCTGACCCAGGAATCGAACTGGGGTCTCCTGCATTACAGGCGGATTCTTTACTGACTGAGCTATCAGGGAAGCATGTAGGCTGAATATGTGAACCCAACTCGACTAAAGAAGAGTAAAAGCACCAATCACCACACACATGCTCCGAGCACTCAGGACACCTCAAACATGTGATGAGCCACCAAGTATTTAAACTAAGACTGACAAAAAGACACACCCACTTCTGCCATCTTGTTGATGGCATCTTCATCTTACTCTGTAATTCTTTAAAAAGATTGCACAAGTTTCTTTTTGTTGACTGCCGCTTCAGTCTGGACAGTACAATGGAGGGGAATGTCTTAAATAAAAACTCAACATTTAAGATACAATAAAAATTTCTTTTACTCAGGACTGACTATGTAAATAGCTAATGCCTATGCTTGACTCTATTCTAGTTTACCATGAGCAGGACTCAGAATAGCACCAGATATAATGAAATATCTCATAAGGGTTTCGGAGTTAAATCATAATCATCCCAGAGTCAGAAATTATCTTGATGTGTTTTTCGTAATGACAATATTGATAATACTGTAAAGCCCCGTGATAGCACAGTGTGATAAAGTTCAAAGGTCTGAGTTTGAATACCAGCTCTGTCACATATTAACTCTGTGACTCTGGGAAGGGCTCTATGAGCTACAGCTTCCTCATTGTAAAGGAAAGGTGATCACGGAGACCTCAGAGTGGTGGTGAGGATTAAGTTACACCACGAAAGGAGGCTTCAATAAGTGTTTGTTACAGAAAATCCTAAGTCTCTTATCTTTTATTCTAATGGTTTTCTATTTCTTTTCTTTTACCCAGATCAGAAAGATAATTTTACATTTTCTTTCAACTTTTTTGAGACTCAGTATTTTTTGATAATGAGAAGTTGGTAGATATATTAACAAAAGATTTTTTTTCTTTTTTGGTAATAATTTAGATCATAAAAAACTAATATAAGACAAAATCTCTCAGCATTGGATTGGGAATCAGGAGGAGAAGGAAGAAAGAAAGGGAGAGAGTCCTTAGATCCATGATGGAAACATGACCCACTACCCCTTGATTGAGCACCCATGACAAGGTCTCTGTGATAGGGAAGCCCCAGCTAAGGGATCCTGCCTCAGTGAACAAGAATGCTCCAGGGCTGCACTGTGAGCCCCTAGGGCAGAGCCCTAGTGCTGGCTCTCTGATCATCTTGACTTGGCTGCAGGTTGGTTGTGACTGAAAGGAGACCAGTGTGAATTAACCAGGAGGGGAACATAAGGACGGAACTTTATTTCACTCAGTCACAGAGGGATAAAATGGCATTCTTCTCTATTTAAATTCTACCCCATCTTCTCGTCCTTCCACGCAGGGCTGCTGACAGAGGTTGTCGGGTCTATTGCGCCAACTGTGGAGATTCTGCCGGTAAATTGACCTCACCCTGAGGTGCTGGCTCTGCCCCTGCCTCTTGAGGTCGGCCCTTGTACTCGCAGGACCTTACGTGCCTCTGTAAGTATAGTAAAACTCTGTTAATCTGAGGTTATCGCTCAAAGAGAGGAAGGTGAAGCCACTAATTGACAAGATGAGACCTTTTCCTGAGATCATTGGTACTTTATTTGCAAGTACAGATAATATTTGGAATGAAATAAAAACTCAGTGGCTCAAATGCATCCAATAAATTGAAGAAACAGTGACGTGCATCCGCAGGTGAGTGTAGGTGTACAAAGCCCTATTTCCCTAGGCAAAAGCACAGCAGGGGTTGTGAAAGACATGCCTCCCTCACATTATCAGTAAATTAAAGATAATCATATTATTCTTTCCTGAAAAAGTCCATATACTTCAATGTTATAGCAAAAGAAAATGCAAGTATAAAGGCTAGAAAGAATTTCTCATAAAATCTCTGAACAAAATTTGCATCACACCTCATGATATTCCCTTATCAATTATTAAAAAAAAGATTTCCTCAAGCAGGCCAGCCTTTGTATTACTTCTGCTTTCCATCCTTATCATTAAACTCAGAGCTATTGAACAGTAAGTGTTACTCACTCTAATGCTGGCAACATACAAACAAACAGAAAACTCCTATTTGAAAGCCCTATTGCAAAGCGTAGTTAATGAGTAAACAGAAATTACTGACTTACAAGAAGCACTCTCACCCAGAAAGAGAATTATCAGCATAGTTTTGTCACATGGGAGTAACTGTTTGAGATTACTAGCCCATTTTGGAAACAGAAAGTCAATTTATTTTCTCTGTCCTCCCTTTGGCCAATCTGTCTTTCTCTCTTGTTCCTCTTTGACCTCTGGAGGTTTTTATTTTTATTTTTCCTCCATTAAGAAGTTCAGCATTCAGTCTCTTAATTTCTCTTATTGCCACATATGGACCAGATGTTACAGTTTATTCAAAATGTCAAGAATCTTTGTATGAAAATTGATGATGTACATTTTAAGGTACACATTCATTATCAGAAAAGCAACTGCAGTAGGCCACAGTATATTAGTTTGTCCATTTTCTGTGCTAGTTAAGAAAACTTGGGAGGAGAGCTCAGAAAGGAGTTAGAATTCTGCACAAAGTTTTACGTCATCCATAGAGATTGATGTTGTTCCCATGGGGAGTCTCACCATTTATTTCTCTCTAGGCTGTTCTGAATGTTCATGGTTTTTGGTGTATTATATGAGGATCTTTGGACAATGGGGACAGGGGTTGATGAGATGTTAAAGAAATAACCCTGGCTGCCTAAATTAAGAAAGAGCATCAGTGAGATCAAAATCATGAGACTCTTTCATTTCCACAGTTGGATTCACTCCATTAACTGGCTTCCAGGGGCGACCAGGACATTTGGGGGAGGTTGTTTCTGGAAAATCCGAAATCAATTTAAATGCAAGGCTATTTGGCTCTATCTGGATGTCAGGGATCCAGTCATCATCACTCTCTGTGGGAGGTGGTAGTGTACTAGGCATCACAGTTGCAATGAGATCTGAGTCCTGAAAGCCAGGAAAGGTAACGGCTACACCTGGCTGGGCTGGGGAAGGGAGTGTTGTCTCCTCTGTCTTCTCTCGCATCTGTGCAGAGGATGTAGTGCTATCTTTATAAGAACTTGCCAAATAGTGTGTCCTCCAATCATACTGCTTTCCATGGTTTTTTCCTTTGTTTTTATGTTTTCCGTGGCCATGACCATGCTTATGTCCATGGCCAAGACCATGACCCCTATGGCGCCCATGACCTTGCTCATGCTCATGTTTATGGCCAGGGCCAAGGCCATGTAATTTTATTTGCTTTCCATGGTCCCAGCCATGCCCATGAGTGGGTCCTTGTTCTTTTTCTGAATCCTGCTCTTCATCTTGTACAGGTGACATGGCAGAGTGGGGTAGACTTACAGTTGTTTTTTCTTCAGGTTTCATCACTTGTACTGATCGGAAAGGTGAAAAACCCGGAGGCCTTTTCATGAGTAAGGTCTAAACAGGAAATATTAAAATGAATGCATTACTGTGAAAACCACACTATCAAAGAAGAAAGAAGGGATGGGGGCCTGACAATGTTATCTCAGTTTACGATGGGGAGTGTCTTTGCCAGATTTTAAGTGCTATATACATTAATATTCCATAAAGGATGAAAATGAATAATTTTTTCCTCTTTTGATTGATTTAATAATTTAGAGATATTGATTCTTATTCCTAATAATACTCTAAAATAGAGAGTTTTTAATCAGGAAAAACTGGATGGTTAACTACATAATCTCTTAAGCCTATGATTCTATAAGCCATGGCACATTATTTATTAATTGATACTATTTCTATTAGCACATTACTGCTTTTTATCCAAAAAGACCTTAACTGGTTTTAAGAATGGAATATATAAGCAGCATATATCCACAGTCACTCCGTTGAATTGAAACACAGGATATATATGTTCACAAGCTTGAAACACAGCCTTTGTATAATGTTTGTATTAGACTATATACATACCTACATATGGCAAAAGCCTAAATGTAGAACAAAGGGAGCAGAGGCAACTTGCATTGAAGCTATGATTTGTGGGTCATTTCTACCTACACACTTACTACCTGTGAGAATGTGGTGGCTGGAGGCAGTGTTTGGTGATTCGAAGAGCATGGTCTTTGAGGTCAAACAAGCCAGCGCCTAGTAGTTCTCAGTATGATGGTGAACAGAGTAGGCTCTGATTTTACCTAGATTTGTATCTGAGCACCACTAGCTTCACTTTCCTTGTATGTAAAATAGGAATGATAAAATCACCTGCCTCGTAGAGTTGTCAGGAGAAAAATATGTCTCAATGTCAAGTCCTCAGTACAGGGTCTAAGATGGAGGAAGCACTTGATAAAGTTATTATCCACTTTAGGACTTTAGCATCTTTGTAATTTTTAGTGTCTCAATCTTGAAAGTAGGGAAAGTACAACTTACCTCCCAGGGTTCTTCTAAGAAGTAAAAAAATGATGCGACCTAATGCTTCTCAAACTTGCATATGGGTATCACTTTCCTGGGGACTGTGTTAAAATATAGCTTTTGATTCAGGAAATGTAGAGTGGGGTGTGTGACCTGCATTTTTCCCAAGCTCCTTGGATGTGCTTCCCTAAGAGAACCTGTGATCTCACGGGACACTGGCCGTGTCGGAGAAGTGATTAAGGGGACAGCTGCTCTCCCTTTCTAGCCATAAGAAGAGAGATCAGCACAGAAATGTGTGTTCTCCCCATTTAAAAAAGATAGTCCTCTCCAATTCATGTAAATAGTGGTTCATTTTCAACCTCCAAGTATGATTTTCAGAATGAGCATAGCTAACCCAAACCAACTGCAATTAGAATCATACCCGTCCAGATGATTGACAGTTGACAGTAGGGTAAACTTTTTCCTCCCAAGGCACCACATAAACATCAGCATCACAGTTTAGAATTAGCTATCCATGAAAATTGAAGCCAAAAGAGAAAACAGTGTTATTCATGGGATACATATATAAGCATAAAACATCATACAGATTTCCAGGGAATCAGTAAGACAGCTGCATTATACTCACACCATGTTTATTGATCTCACAACTCTTGGTCAGCTCTTCATTACTTCCCTTAGAACATGTGGTTTCCCTTGCTATGAACACAATAGAATACTTTTTTCCAGCTACCACCTGGAAAGTGAATTAGCACAAAATAGAGGCTTAATTAATGCTGTGTAATAAATCATATATTTTTATCATAAGGGTTTTTAGGGGAGAATCTTGATATTTTAATTATGTACTGAACAAAGGAGAGTTACCCTCAAAAAGTACAAATATTTGATAACAAAACCTTGTATGCACATTAAAATATTTGGCAATAGGGCTTATTTCCTTTTTTAAATGGGAAAAGAAAACAATGCTATCATTTTAATTTTTCTATTTTCCTGAGTTTTATTGTTCAGCAACTGCAAGATTCACCAGAAATTCAAAGGCTCAAGTCATAATATGTAGAATCTAGGACAAGTAAGAAGAAAACTTAAATATTTCCTTTAAACACACCTTTTTGTTCTACCAAAGCTTGAATCAGAGAAAAGCCTCTTGATGAAAGTGAAAGAGGAGAGTGAAAAAGTTGGCTTAAAGCTCAACATTCAGAAAACTAAGATCATGGCATCTAGTCCCATCACTTCATGGGAAATAGATGGGGAAACAGTGGAAACAGTGTCAGACTTTATTTTTTTGGGCTCCAAAATCACTGCAGATGGTGATTGCAGCCATGAAATTTAAAGACGCTTACTCCTTGGAAGGAAAGTTATGACCAACCTAGATAGCATATTCAAAAGCAGAGACATTACTTTGACAACAAAGGTCCATCTAGTCAAGGCTATGGTTTTTCCAGTAGTCATGTATGGATGTGAGAGTCGGACTGTGAAAAAAGCTGAGTGCTGAAGAATTGATGCTTTTGAACTGTGGTGTTGGAGAAGACTCTTGAGAGTCCCTTGGACTGCAAGGAGATCCAACCAGTCCATTCTAAAGGAGATCAGACCTGGGTGTTCTTTGGAAGGAATGATGCTAAAGCTGAAACTCCAATACTTTGGCCACCTCATGCGAAGAGTTGACTCATTGGAAAAGACCCTGATGCTGGGAGGGATTGGGGGCAGGAGGAGAAGGGGACGACAGAGGATGAGATGGCTGGATGGCATCACTGACTCGATGGACGTGAGTTTGAGTGAACTCCAGGAGTTGGTGATGGACAGGGAGTCCTGGCGTGCTGCAATTCATGGGGTCGCAAAGAGTCAGACACGACTAAGTGACTGAACTGAACTGAACTGAACTGCTATAGAAATTATGTGGATTAAATTATGTGATTAGGAAAGTTCTTTGGATTTCTAGCTTGCTTCTCTGAGGGTTTGTTTTTTTTTAATATTAAGAAACTATTTTAAGCTCTAGCAAGTTTTAATCATTATAAATACTGCCTTCTGTTAATATTTGTGGCCCAATTTTTTTCTTTTTGGTCTAGAATACATGTACTATATTTCCTTAAAAAGTAAAAGTCATTGTGTGGTTTTTTCCAATACACTGACTTCAACAAAATTGCAAGCACAGTTTTTTTTTTTAAAAGCTTACAGCCTTTATATACTTGAAAAATATACTTTATAAAATGTTTTAAAATTATATATATAAATTTAAAAGGTAGTTAATGTGGCTCAATTTTCAGGCTAAGTTATTCAGCATTTCATTCTAGGATTTAAATGTGTATATGCATAATATAATATAGTTATCAAAAAGAATATATTATACATACCTGTTTCCTGGAAGGTCGACCATTATTGAAAAAATAAAGTTACGGAGTGATAGTATAATTCCATAACATAAGTCTTCCCTTTTTCTTTGTGTTTTTTGAAAAGCATGGAGGAATTACAATGGGAGGAGGATGAGGAGAGCAGAGAACAGGAAGAGCTAAACTACTCCTCTACCTTTTCTGGCATTGTTTTCTAGGTAAGCACAGTAAAATTTATAAGACAAATTTGATAACTTGTAAAACTCCAGACGTGTATAAGCTGGCCAGGGAAGTCCAAAAAGTGTTTTAGAATATATCCATTGGTGATCATGAATTTTGTTGCTTAGTTTGAGAGTACACTTTAATCCAGTTTTCTGACATTGTTGTTATTTAGTCACTCCGTTGTGTCCAGTTCTATTGAAACCCCATGGATTGTAGCCCACCAGACTCCTCTGTCCATGGGATTTCCCAGGCAAGAATATTGGGGTGGGTTACCATTTCCTTCTCCAGGGGATCTTCCTGACCCAGCAATTGAACCCCAGTCTCCTGCACTGCAGGTGGACTCTTTACCTCTGAGCCACAGTTGATTAATATGATGTTGCCTAGGAAAGTTGACAATATATGACAAAACTCACAGCTGTTGGCTCAATTCTATTCAGGGTCCAGAGGGGAGGAATAAAGTAGACCTGGTCATGGCAACCCACTCCAGTGTTCTTTCCTGGAGGACCCCAGGGACGGGGGAGCCTGGTGGGCTGCCGTCTATGGAGTCACACAGAGTCGGACACGACTGAAGCGACTTAGCAGCAGCAGTAATATCTTGTGTTCAAGAACCTCAAAACTGCATCTATATTGCTGTTCTTATCAGAAGTCTTCCCTGCTTAAGTCTATCCTGTCCAAGTGTTGTTTTTAAAGTATAGAATACTACTTAGTAATGTAAGTTCCAATGCCTAAAACATTTAAACTAAATAAGCTAGAAAGGTATAAAAAACATTCATCAGTTCTTAGGATGATGAGGCTTTTCATAGGTGAAAAGCAGAGGAAAGAACCTAAAGGAAGGGGGGAAATGTCAAAATCTAACTAGACAAAAATGAAAACTGATTCTCAAATGTCACAGTGAATAAGGTAAAAAGGTAAACTGGAAAAAATATGATGTAGGGTCAGTATTCTTATACACAGAAAGCCCAACACTAAGGAAATGAACCAAAGACATAACCAGCTCTTTTGGAGAAGTTAAAAAGATAATTACTATAATGAGAAAATAGAGAAATTAAGGAAACAATTCCATTCACTATTGCAATGAAAAGAATAAAGTACTTAAGAATATATCTACCTAAAGAAACTAAAGACCTATATATAGAAAACTATAAAACACTGGTGAAAGAAATCAAAGAGGACACTAATAGATGGAGAAATATACCATGTTCATGGATTGGAAGAATCAATATAGTGAAAATGAATATACTACCTAAAGCAATGTATAGATTCAATGCAATCCTTATCAAGCTACCAATGGTATTTTTCACAGAGCTAGAACAAATAATTTCACAATTTGTACGGAAATACAAAAAACCTCGAATAGCCAAAGCAATCTTGAGAAAGAAGAATGGAACTGGAGGAATCAACCTGCCTGACTTCAGGCTCTACTACAAAGCCACAGTCATCAGGACAGTATGGTACTGGCACAAAGACAGAAATATAGATAAATGGAACAAAATAGAAAGCCCAGAGATAAGTCCACACACCTATGGACACCTTACCTTTGACAAAGGAGGCAAGAATATACAATGGATTAAAGACAATCTCTTTAACAAGTGGTGCTGGGAAAACTGGTCAACCACTTGTAAAAGAATGAAACTAGAACACTTTCTAACACCATACACAAAAATAAACTCAAAATGGATTAAAGATCTAAACGTAAGGCCAGAAACTATAAAACCCCTAGTGGAGAACATAGGCAAAACACTCTCTGACATACATCACAGCAGGATCCTCTATGATGGACCTTCCAGGATACTGGAAATAAAAGCAAAAATAAACAAATGGGACGTAATTAAACTTAAAAGCTTCTGCACAACAAAGGAAACTATAAGCAAGGTGAAAAGACAGCCTTCTGAATGGGAGAAAATAATAGCAAATGAAGCAACTGACAAACAACTAATCTCAAAAATATACAAGCAACTCCTACAGCTCAATTCCAGAAAAATAAAAGACCCAATCAAAAAATGGGCCAAAGAACTAAATACACATTTCTCCAAAGAAGACATACAGATGGCTAATAAACACATGAAAAGATGCTCAATATCACTCATTATCAGAGAAATGCAAATCAAAACCACAATGAGGTACCATTTCATGCCAGTCAGAATGGCTGCAATCCAAAAGTCTACAAGCAATAAATGCTGGAGAGGGTGTGGAGAAATGGGAACCCTCTTATACTGTTGGTGGGAATGCAAACTAGTACAGCCACTTTGGAGAACAGGGTGGAGATTCCTTAAAAAACTGGAAATAGAACTGCCTTATGACCCAGCAATCCCACTGCTGGGCATACACACAGAGGAAACCAGAATTGAAAGAGACACGTGTATCCCAATGTTCATTGCAGCACTGTTTATAATAGCCAGGACATGGAAGCAACCTAGATGTCCATCAGCAGACGAACGGATAAAGCTGTGGTACATATACACAATGGAGTATTACTTAGCCGTTAAAAAGAATACATTTGAATCAGTTCTAATGAGGTGGATGAAACTGGAGCCTATTATACAGAGTGAAGTAAGTGAGAAAGAAAAACACCAATACAGTATACTAATGCATACATATGCAGTTTATAAAGATGGTAACAATAACCCTGTATGCGAGACAGCAAAAGAGACATAGATGTATAGAACAGTCTTTTGGACTCTGGGAGAGGGAGAGGGTGGGATAATTTGGGAGAATGGCATTGAAACATGTATAATATCATATATGAAATGAGTCGCCAGTCCAGGTTCAAGGCATGATACTGGATGCTTGGGGCTGGTACACTGAGACGACCCAGAGGGATGGTATGGGGAGGGAGGAGGGAGGGGGGTTCAGGATGGGGAACACGTGTATACCTGTGGTGGATACATGTTGATGTATGGCAAAACCAATACAATATTGTAAAGTAATTAACCTCCAGTTAAAATAAATAAATTTATATTAAAAAAAGATCATTACTCCTGAACAAGTTGACTTTCATTAATAACCAAGGATAAGCACATTTGAAAAACTATACAATATCATGTTTAACCTTGCATCTTGTCAAGGATAAAAAACAGAGATGACACCTGGTCAGGTGCGGGAAACATGGAATCTCAGTCACTGCTGGTAGTATTTGAATAGGTCAAGTCAAGACCATCAGCCAGTGTCTTACATCCACATGGTGTGAATGAAAATTGACATAATTGCAAATCATTTGATGATCTGTCAATTTGTATCACAAATCTTAAACATCTACATATTCCTTGACCTTTGTAGGACTTTTTGTCAAAGGAAAATTCCTGAGTGCACCCATAGATCCTTGTCGAGTATTTATCTGAGCAGAGGCAGGGAAGAACATTAACAGCAGCCATGGGGATAGGGCAAAATGAACGGTATATGACAGAAATCACAACCATTCACATGAGGAAACAAAGGATTTATGAAATGTTTGGTATCTGAAATATGAAACCAACCTGGAATGGACATGTACCCAAATAGGACTAAACATGCAAAGCCAAGGCAAGACTAAAATTGTAAAACAAATTAGCAATTTGGCAAATGGGTCACTAAGAGACTGGCTATTGCAAATTCATTATGGTAAGTTGATTTCCAATAAATCAGCTGCTTCCACTAGGGCTGCCTTGAGTGACCAAATCACTCTCTTTAAATGCAAAAATAAGTAAAGAGTCACCTCTTAAAAGTAAATTTGAAATTCTCACAATATTCCAGATTAGTTTAGCAAGTAAAGGGATGTAGCTTATTCTATTGTGGCTTTCCTTGGACCCTTAGCATAAACACATCCATTCTAGTATGTTGACTAATTTACAGAAAGAACTGGGACTACCAAGAGGACTAAATATACACATTGAGAATGAGTGGTTCTCTCCTGACAGCAACTCTTTGACATGCATTATGTGGTGGAGTACTGGACTGTTCCTGCATCAGTAAGAATAAGGGAATTTTACAGAAAAACAGAGTGAGAAGAAAAGCTGACAAAGACAAGAGCAGCATGAATTGGTACTCCTTTCAAGTAAGTCTAACATGGGTTATGTGCTAGTGAAATCAGGGAGAGGATATGGCATCCAGAAATAAGTGTCTGAGTAGGAGAGAAATCATAGTGTGAGTTTTGATTTATTTTAATACGGTTCAGGTCTTCCTCCCCACCAGCATATAAAACTAATACAGGAAATAAGGAAGATTACAATAAACAGCCCACTGTGACATCAGCTAAAAGCTATGAATAATCTGAGACATTTCTTTTCAGTACTTTTTTCTGTACTTTTTAATAACATGATCGAGAACAGAATGTTTATTCAATTTTATGGCCTCTTTTTGCATAGTATAACACAAGCATTTTCTACATCAAGAATTCCTCACAAAGATGGTTTAAAATTGCTGCTTTATACTGCATTGAAAGGATATGCTAGACACAATTTGATCATTTCTATATTATTAATCATTTTGAGAGTTTACCATTTTATTTTTTGCTTTTACAGTTAAAGCTGCGATGAATATTATTGTATTTAAAGACTTTTCTATTTTATATTTCTAGAAATTCAATTACTGAGCCAGAATTATGAACTTTTAAAGTGAGATTTTCTTTGTAGACTATAAAAATCATATTTTGTGTGTGTTAACCGCTTAGTCATGTCTGACTTTTTGCCACCCCATGGACTGTAGCCCACCAGGCTCCTCTGTCCATGGAATTCTCCAGGCAAGAATACTAGAGTGGGTTGCCATTCCCTTCTCCAGGGGACTTTCCCAACCCAGGGATTGAACCTAGGTCTCCAGCATTGCAGGCAGATTCTTTATCATCTCAGCCATCAGGGAAGCCTATAAAAATCATGTATGTTTGCTATAGTAGTTTTATCCCTTTGGTCATGTTGCACAGCTTGTGGGATCTTAGTTCCCTGGCCAGAGTTTGAACCATGCCCTCAGTAGTGACAGTGTGAAGTCCTAACCACTAGACTGCCAGGGAATTCCCAGTTTGGCTCCTTTTCGATGACTTTTCTTTAGCTTGTATTTAGGAAAGCCAGTTCTGAGGTTCCACAATAGGAATCTGTCCATAAATACATTGGTCATATGCTGTTGGAGTTTGAAGGGATTTGGGCTTTTCTGATCCAGCCGCAAAGGTTTCATGAGTCTGAATAACTGCCCAGGGTCACCCAGAATGTGAGTGGCAGATGCTGTTGCAGAGCTAGGCCCTCTGACCTCCAAACAAGGATACTCCTTCACCTCTACTGACAGGCATGGAAGGAGAGATGAATTTCTAGAAGGTACAATTGTAGAGAGGGAGGCACCGCAGGCAGGGAAAAAATGAGATGGAGATGAGCATGCAAAGAAAGTTTGGGCAATGACTGGCTGATGTGGCTGAGCCCAAGGCACTGAGTGATGTTATAATGAGAGCTGGATCTACAGAGGCAGAGGATAAGTCTTGTTTTTCCTAGCTCTCAATTTTCTTAATTATACAAGTTGCTAGTACTTATATGGCACTTTAGATTTTGAGAAGTGATTGACATATGTTATTTTTTTGACCCTTCCTATAGTCCTTTATGGGCTTCCCTTGTAGCTCAGTCAGTAAAGAAACTGCCTGCAGGGCAGGAGACCCGGGTTCAATCCCTGGGTTGGGAAGATCCCCTGGAGAAGGAAATGGCAACCCACTCCAATATCCTTGCTTGGAAAATCTCATGGACAGAGGAGCCTGGAGGGCTGCAGTCCATGGGGTCGCAAAGAGTCAGGCACTACTGAGCAACTAACACTTACTATAGTCCTTTATGGCTAGAAAATGGAGACAGTGCTTTAAATGACTTGTCCAAGATCACACATCAAGCATGCTGTGAGGTTGGGACTTGAAATTCAAGTCTACCAAATTCCATTTGTGAGGTATACTGTTTCCCAATCCAGAGCCAAGATCAGTGGCAACATTAGTAAACAATTTGCAATCACTATAATTTACAGACTATCACTATAATTTACAGACCTGTACTGTTGCTTTTTTCACAGTGTCAATCTTGAAATAGAAGTTTCCATTATTCTCTGCATTAAGCTTTGCAATGGAATGGTTCAGAGGCTCCTCCAGTTCTGGACTGTCAACAGGTATAGGTTTGGGGCAGCCAACACAAAGCCTGGTGGGTGGTTGTACAAAATCCTCCCCTGAAAGAGGCAGATTTCACGTCAGTGTGTGCCCTGAAGTAGCAATCTAGCCTAGTACCTTTTCCACGTGTGATCCAGCATCCACTGACAGAGGGCCACGTGGCAGCCCAAGATCCAGCAGTGGAGGTTGTCTGTCAGACCTCCAACTGACTATCTCTCCTCTTTTCCTCTTCTAAAAGCCAAGTGTGTTTAGGGAAACTTTCAATCAGAAGGTGACTCAATCAATATGCTGCCCTTTTCTAAAGTTTTTGCATTTTTGATGGAAACTGTAAAAAGCAATGCTTAACATAAAGGAATGATTTTCTAGTGGGAAAATTTTAAATCCTGTGATTCTGGTGAGCAGGAAACTTCAGTAATGCTTCATATTGTGCAATGTACACAACTATCTTGCAAGTATGAGAAAAGCCAACCCTTGGTATAAGAATATTCAAGATGAGTCCAGATGTTCAAGCTGGATTTAGAAAAGACAGAGGAACCAGAGATCAAATTGCCAACATCCATTGGATCATCGAAAAAGCAAGAGAGTTCCAGAAAAACACCCATTTCTGCTTTATTGACTATCTCAAAGTCTTTGACTGTGAATCACAACCAAATGTGGAAGATTCTTCAAGAGGTAGGAATACCAGACCACTTGACCTGCCTCTTGAGAAATCTGTGTGCAGGTCAAGCCATGAACAGTTAGAAATGGACATGGAACAACAGACTGGTTCCAAATCAGGAAAGGAGTATGTCAAGGCTGTATGTTGTCACCCTGCTTATTTAACTTATATGCAGAGTACATCATAGAAATGCTGGGCTGGATGAAACACAAGCTGGAATGAAGATTGCCAGGAGAAATACCAGTAACCTCAGATATGCAGATAACACCACCCTTATGGCAGAAAGCGAAGAAGAACTAAAGAGCCTCTTGATGAAAGTGAAAGAGGAGAGTGAAAATGTTGGCTTAAAGCTCAACATTCAGAAAACAAAGATCATGGCATCTGGTCCCATCACTTCATGGGAAATAGATGGGGAAACAGTGAAAATAGCGACTGACTTTATTTTGGGGGGCTCCAAAATCACTGCAGATGGTGACAGCAGCCAATTAAAAGATGCTTACTCCTTGGAAGAAAAGTTATGGCCAACCTAAACAACATATTAAAAAGCAGAGACATTACTTAGCCAACAAAGATTCATCTAGTCAATGCTATAGTTTTTCCAGTAGTCATGTATGCATGTGAGAGTTGGACTAAGAAAAAAGCTGAGCGTCAAAGAACCAATGCTTTTGAACTGTGGTGGTGGAGAAGACTCTTGAGAGTCCCTTGGACTGCATGGAGATCCAACCAGTCCATCCTAAAGGAAATCAGTTCTGAATACTCATTAGAAGAATTGATGCTGAAGCTGAAACTCCAATACTTTGGCCACCGGATGCGAAGAACTGACTCATTTGAAAAGACCCTGATGCTGGGAAAGATCGAGGGTGGGAGGAGAAAGGGACGACAGAGGATGAGATGGTTGGATGGCATCACTGACACTATGGACATGAATTTGAGTAAGCTCCGGGAGTTGGTGATGGACGGGAAGCCTGGCCTGCTGCAGTCCATGGGGTCGCAGAGCATCCGACATGACTGAGCTGACTGGTATAAGAAACACTAACTTGACCTTAAATGTGCACTATCACCCTTTCCGTATATTATAACATGCAAAGGGAAAAAACCTAGAATTGAAAAGATATTATTCTGATTATTTAAAAATGAGATACAGCTTCCCCAGTTCACAATATCTGATGCAGAGACAGCTGGTACACAAGAAAGACCAGCTGACATACACAAGAAAGACCAGCTGACGTAATCGAAGGGCAGCTTTGCCCAGAAAACATAAATTTTTCCTTCTGTCACTGTGTTCTCTTTGGCCACTTGCTGAGCAGTCTCAGGTGTACTTGCTGTAGCACAGCAGGGCAGGGATGGGACCCAGTGTTCCTAGTAAGGTCTGTGGGTCATGTAGACTTTATCATGGGAACCAAAGCACAATAGCTATGGAAAGACCTAGCCAGTTGTCTGGGACCAGCATGAACACCAACACACGTTATCCCTTACCTGGATAAAGGTCACATTTCTGCAAGAAGGAAGCAATTCTTAGCTGGAGATCCACATATGCCTTATCTGAACATTCACCAATATCCTGTTTTTTTAAAAGCATATAAGAGCATAAATTAAAAAGTTTTTAAGAATCTTTAAATGACTAGTAAAATTAAAAATAGGATGGTGACTCTGCAAATTATTGAATAGAGAAAAACAAAGCAAAACATAGTCTATACGCAAAAGACAAAAAAAAGAAACAATGAAAAAGTAGCATCACCACCAACAAATATACACACAAACACACAGAGACATGAAATAAGATGACAAGAACACCTAATGTAGAAATAGTAGCTATACAGTGAGTGGGTAACATTTTCTTTTAGCAAGACAAAGACTTTCAGATTAAGTTAAAACCAAAGTCAAGGTACTCCATCTTCAAGAATAATAGCATATAATAAAAAACATAATGAAAGATTAAACATAATGGTAAGGGACTTTCTGTGGTGGTCTAGTAGTTAAGTCCCCATGCTTCCACTCCAGGAGGCATGGGTTTGATTCCTGGTTGAGGAACTAAGATACTACAGGCTGGGTAGCACAACCAAAAAATAAAAAAAATTCAAAATTTTAATAGAGTAAAATAAACATAAAGGACATGCAAAGCCATATGAAGCAAGGGTTAAGTCACTCAGTCATGTCTGACTCTTTGTGATCCCGTGGACCGTTGCCTGCCAGATTCCTCTGTCCATGGGATTCTCCAGGCAAGAATACTGGAGTGGGTTGCCATTTCCTGCTCCAGGGGATCTTCCCGACCCAGGGACGGAATCTGTGTCTCTTGTGTCTCCTGCATTGGCAGGCAGATTCTTTACCAACTGCATCACCACCCAAAACACAGAAATAGCTTTATTCTAAAAGATGTTAGTTGAGGTATTAATTGTAATAAAAACAGAAACAACATATTTTGTTGCTTTTGAACACAGGACCAAAAATAGGAAAGTAATTTAAAAAGCAATCTATGGTATCTTCACTGGGATATTAAAAGTTATTTAAAAAGAAGTTTATCAAGAGTTTTGAAGACAGAAAAAAATGTCACATATAAAGTAATTACAACTAATAAAACACACACACAAAAACAGTCAAAATTGGCCATATTCCCCACCAAAGAAAGATAAGAAGGATATACACTCAGATAACTTTGAGTGTTTGGATATATGATGTAACATTATTTTTTTCCTTTGTTTTCTTATTGTCTTAAAGATGCCTATAAATGTATATTTCCAACAAAAGAACACACATGAATATAATAAATGTCATGTTTTTTAAAGATATAGGAAATACCACACTTACAATACCTTAATTTTGGATGGGGAGAAGTATACTGGAGGTAACTCAGAAGTTCTCAGTATCACCAGCACCTTTGGTCTACCTGAGAAACTTGATCATCTGACCCCAGACCAATTAAATCAGAAGGTCTGGGGGAATGGTTTGGGAATAGGTGTTTTTTAAAGCTAGGCTAGTGATTCTAAGGTAAAACATGACTAAGAACTACTTAGGAAACTCCTTAAATCTTTGCTTTTCAAATTTTAATGTGCAGATGAATTGCCTGAGAATCTTGTTACTGATAATATACAGATTCTCATTCAGTAGATGTAGGTGGACTTGAGATTCTACTTTTCTAAGAAGCTCCCTGGTGTTGCTGCTGCTGCTGCTCTATGGACCACACTTTGAATAGCAAGGCCTTAAATCTTACCAACTGTGGGCAAAATAATTCATTTGCATTTTATGTTCTTTAATTACTGTAATAACTCTGTGAGATAGATACTGTTATTCTTCACGATTTTACAAATGAAGAAGTGAAAGCTTAGGAAAATTATACCAAAATCTGACTGGCTTTGTTACCTCAACCAGCCTGTGCATTTCTGTGTGGCAAAGTGAAAACTTAACTGGGGCTTTTATAAACAGATGGAGCAAGATTAAAGCTAGATTACATTTAGGCCCATATAACCTCAATTTGAAGCTAAGCATAAAAAACAGAAGATGTTATAGATGCTTAAAAGGCCAGATTCAATTCAAACTGACAAAGTTACACAGTGACTAAAACTTATGATTTTAGAGGGTTTCTCTCTCTCTCTCTCTCTCTCTCTCTTTTTTTAACTATTTAAAAAAATTCTGGTAAAATATATATACAATTTGCCATCTTAACCATTTAAAACCAATTTATTTATTTTGGGCTGTACTTGGCCCTTGCTGCTGTACGGGCTCTCCTCTAGCTGCAGCGAGGGGGCTACTCTCTGGTTGCTGTCCAGGCTTCTCACTGCAGTGGCTTCTCTCGTTGCAGAGTACAGGCTTTAGGGTGCTTGGGCTTCAGTGGTTGCAAGTCCTGGGCTCTAGAGCACAGGCTCAGTATTTGGGGCACACCAGCCTAGCTGCTCTGCGGCATGTAGGGTATTCCCTGGTCAGGGATTGAACCCATGTCTCCTGCATTAGCAGGAAGATGGCTTTACCACTGAGCCACCAGGGAAGCTCCTTAACCATTTTTAAGTGTATAATTCAGGGATATTTTAGAGGGTTGTGCAACCATCCCTACAATCTATTTCTAATAGTTCTCTTCACCTAGAATGACTAGGCGAACAGACTTGCAGCCACCTCTTGCTTAAAGCACAGCCTTCTGCTAAAGTGCATATACCCCTGGGAAGGACCTCATGCCTGATCATCTTAATGTGCATTAACTCCTGCTACCTTGAGATGCTCTCTTTTAACATAATTTTGGTTCCGTAATAAGATATCATCCTAGAAAGGGTCACTAAGGGAGAGAGACTCAGGATGTATTTATTAAAGAGAAAAGTAGGGGAGGGAGGGTGAGAAAACAAGCAGAGACAGTTGGAAGTATTGTCCTGGGTAGAGTTCAGAAGCCTTGTCAGGCTGTTGAGCACACAGAAGGAAAAGGAGATAGGAAAGCATGAAAACATGAAAAGACAAACTTGACTGTGGCATATTTTGTCTCAGGCTATTGCTAGTCCCTGGATATAACTGTAGATGCTTATTGCCAGATGTGTAGACTCTGACCCTTGGGCAGCTTGACAGGTGACATGACTTTCAGATTCTCAATGGGACATGAAATGGAACAGTTGAATGTCATCTAAAATTTTAGTGACTGAGTCTTCCTGTACAGCTGAGTTCCCACACCTGTAAATACTGGACACAAAAGGCTAAGAACTTTATAATTAGATATTTTGCCTACTTACACCATTTGAAAGGGACTTGCAGTCTGGAGTTAAGAATAGAAATTTCTCCTTGGAACAATTAGTTTGTGCAATTGAGTAAGTAATTTCATAGTTCCATCCAGCCACCACCTGAAACAATTTTGGATTGAATATTTAAAGGTCAGTTTAAACATTATTCACAGTGTTAGAAGGAGCTTAGAATAATATCTGGCATTTGGTAAGTGCTCAAAAATACAAACTATTATTATTACTAGGCAAAAGTCATTACCAAATTAATATTGAGCACTTTATGATGCTCACACCCTTCAACACAACACACACATACACACATACAGCTACGCATCTGAAAATGAAAAGCAATTTATAGACAGAGTTACTGTATTTTCTTAAGTAAGACCCAGCAATATTTCCTCTGTGGGCAGCAGGGAAAAAAATGATCTGTTAAATTTTGTAAAATATTAATAATGCTAGACGGCCGGGCAGTAAGATTTCTCCTGCTTTATCTGAGGTGGGTCCCACCCTGATAGCTGGATATGAACAGAACCAAGAAGAGCTTGCATCTTGCATGAAGGCAAGCTCCAGAAGGCCAGCTAAAGGTCAGTTAAAAGCAAGGAATGCTACTGACCAAAGTGAGTCCTCCATAATTAGAGGCTGAAATTCAAGGGGCCCAGTCAACTGTCAGTAAAGGCTTCAATGGAAAAACCAGATTTATTAATACAAGTATTTGCTCTTTTCTCTGATGAAACAGAGACTATAATTTAGAGGGTACCCAGCAACTGTGCCAACCTTTTTAGGTACATTTTAATATTGGGGGGGTCATGTTTGCCTCATGGTAGCTAGGTGATGATAGAGTCTTCTTAAACTCCTAAGGCCAGAATGACTTTTTTTTTCACCGACTTTTCCATTTCATGGCACAGCAGAGCTGACCACCCATTCATTAAAAACAAATCTCCCAGGAAGGAAGTCTGATTGGCCTCCTTTCCCGTCTTTACACACTGCAGCATCCAAATCACTGTGCCTATGGAGAAAGCCTTTGTCTCCCCGAGCTGGTCATACGAGAACGTGGAAGAGTTCCTCACCACCACCTGTGGAATCATGTTGTCCTCTGGCCAAAGATTTATTTTAGGTAAAGAAATTCTAAACCTTAAAGGTCTAACACATTTTAGCAATACTATGGCAAGAGAAAAATGAAAGAACAGACCTGTCTTTGGGCTCTTTTTACTTCTTTCAGATCAAAGAGGTGGGAATGATCGGTGTTGTTGTTAAAATGTTGGATGGCATGTCTCAGAACAGGCTCCAAGTCAGGGCTCGTGGTAGATACGGGATGCACACAGCCAAGGCAGTCATACTGGGCTGTCACCACGGGGCCCTCGGCTTGACAAACAGTAGGCAAAAGGGCAGCGTTAAGGAGCGAAACCTATATTCACATACATTGCCCTGAATAAGTCAGATAATTCATCAATAAAAAGCCTTGGTAACAAACTTTCCAGTAAATCCTAGTAAGCACTAGAAAAGGGAACACAAGACTGCTTTTGAGTCAGAGGGAAGGCCAACCATTCGCTTAGGAACATCTTGTATGCATTCTGTTGTGCATGGTTATTTAAAATGTATTTTAAAGTCACTTAAAATTACAGGAGTGATACATGAATCTATCTTCATAAAAATCAAAACATTACAGATGTATTTTAATTTACTTTTCAGTGTTAATGAAAGCCGCTTGAAGCTGGACTCGGGGTGTAATACATTCTGTATCCTTTCTACTCAACAAACATGTATTTCACACCTGCTATAACATGTCCTGTGCTGAGCCTGGCTGTGTGGATACATAAATTCATTAGTAATGTTCACTGCCATGAAGGAGTTGGACAAAGTCAAGGGGGAGAGATAGAACTGGAGATGGATGATTTCAATATAATTCAGCAAGAACTTGGCAAGGCAGGAGCCCAGAGTAAGCGCAAGAAAGACTTTTCTGAGGAAAAGAGACTGAGCTAAGAAGGGTGAAGAGCAGTCAAGGTAACCTCACAACCCGAGGTGTGAGGCCTGAGAAGGGACAAGTGGGTCTGGATGAAGCGGGATGAGGCAGGGACAGAGGTGTGGGACAAGGGGTGCACACATCTTATCAGTTTATAGCAGGAGACAGGGAGGGGTGATTTGAGGTCTGAGCAGTCGGCTTCCCTGGTAGCTCAGCTGGTAAAGAATCCTCCTGCAGTGCAGGAGACCTCGCCTCGATTCCTGGGTGGAGAAGATTCCCCAGGAGATGGGATAGGCTTTCCACTCCAGTATTCTTGGGCTTCCCTAGTGGCTCGTGGCTCAGACGATAAAGAATCCGCCTGCAATGCTGGAGACCTGGGTTCCACAAAGAGTTGGACACAATTGAGCACAGAACTCAGCGGTCAGTAGAGAGGCCTCTGGAGCGCAGCCTGAGCTGTGCTCTGTAGGCCTGGATTCCCATCTCCCTGGGTCACCCTCTCCTCTGACGACCCTGAGGTAAGCTATGGCGCCCTCTCCTGGAAGAGGCACATATTCACAACTTTCTCCACTCAGCTGGGGGCCTTCCTAGACCTTCTGAAGAGAATTAAGAATGGAGTGCAAGCCCTTAGGGCTTCCCGATGGCTCAGTATTCTTGCCTGGAGAATTCCATGGACAGAGGAGCCTGGCGGGCTTACAGTCCACGGGGTCGCAAAGAGCTGGACACAACTGCACGACTTAGGACACTTTTCCTGTAAGAACGGGCAGCCACTGAACGCGTTTTGATAAAACAGTGTAAAATATGTTTTAAAGGAGAGAGTTTGTATTAGATTACCAGTGTTCATAACAGACAGCCTTCACCCCCCGATCAGTGACAGCACATGTGGCAAAAAGGGGAAGTAACGGAGTCCTGGGTCCCTTGACCCTGGGGCTCCCACTATCCAAGGGGGTAAGATCCCTCAGTCAGCAGCTCAGCACAAGCCCCTTTGCAACTGTGTGTCAGCTTTCTTTCCATAAACGTGTCAGGAAAAGACTTACCGGGAAATATTCATAGCTTTACCCGCTCCTTTCCTTGTAGAAGTTAGATTGAATCAGGGTAATAGGCAAAGTCAAAAAAACCCGAGGGGATTACAAGAGAAAGATGAGAGAAATTACTGATGTGAAAACAAACAAAAAAAGATGAACACAGGAGATAAAAGGAGCAGATGGAGAAAAGCCCAGAGGCTGGTTTGCCTGACCTCAAGGGCAGCTCCCAACTAGGGTAGGGGAAGAGATGGAGCAAACTTCTGAGGGTGAGAAGAGCAGGGAAAGATGCAAACTCAGTTTTTCTGGGTAACAGAATGATTTTCCACCCTGCCCCAATTTCTAGAGAGACTTTTAAATTAAAATAAAGATTTAAAATTTTGAAATTCCAAAACATATCTGGCCAAAAATGTTTCAGATAAAGGACTGTGGACCTAGCAATAATTTCTGAAGGTGTGGCAGACAGTATTTTCTCTCATGGTACATATGTGCTGTGCTCTGGATAATGTTAAAATCTGCTTACAATATAGAGTTCTTAAGCTGAATAATAAAAAGCTATTCTCATCAGAAAACTTTAATGACTTGGGATTTCTGTTTTGGACTATCTTTCTTTGAATGCAACTTCTTGCACGAATGGGAACTCAAGGGATGTAGTTTTTGTGGGTATGCAATGGATGATTAAGGCTGAAACAGAAGAGTCACCACGACGGTGAGGTTCACCAGGGTGGCTGAAGATGCTGTTCTGGAGCTCGCTTGTAAGCAAAGGCCAGTTCCAGGATGGCTTTTGCGACTAACATCACCTAGGTGTGTCCATCCTTCTGTACCTGGCACCTCTGCCACAAGAGGGAAGGAGTTAACAGTGGTTATCTTCTGATAAGCTGCTCCATACTTAGAATCTAAAGGAATTTCATTTATGAAGGGTCTATTCCAACCACTCTGCTAATTACTAGCTGTGGGATCTTGGGCAAGATACTTGCCTGCTGTAGGCCTTAGTTTCTTCATTTGTGAACTGGGATATTACTATTTGACTCATAGAGTTGTTGTGAGGATTAGATATGTTACCGCATATGAAGTGGTTAGAACTGTGACTGGTAATAAGCTCTCAATAAATGTTAATTGTTACTACTTTTATCTTGACTTCATTAATAC
The DNA here is from genome assembly GCF_032405125.1 of Capricornis sumatraensis. NCBI lineage: Eukaryota > Metazoa > Chordata > Mammalia > Artiodactyla > Bovidae > Capricornis > Capricornis sumatraensis. Next base: position 186,845,225 of record NC_091069.1, read on the forward strand.
ATTATTATGATTACATCTTCAGATGTATCACCTAGCTTCATCCAAAAGAATGGTACAAAGTGGAAATTATTGTTATCTCCTTTCACAGGTAAGGAAAAATGAAGAAAGTGAGAGCTTTGAAAGATTCCAGGCCAGATCTGACTCAAAACCTGTGCTTTTCTCATGCTAGGGACACTACCTACAGTTGAGGCCAGTTCTGTCTTCTCATTCTTTCGTACGCACCTAATACTACGCAGCTCCTGAGGAAGAGAATACGGATAAGACCAAGGGGATGATCGGCATGAGCCTGGGCACACCTCAGGAGTCTGCCGCTCCACCCCTCCAGCGCCCCCACAAGGCTACAAATGGTATCGCCACTGCCGCCCTCAGGTAAGAGTTTTTGGCACCATACGGAAAAGGTTTATTTCCCCCCAGGGCAGCTCCAGCAAACACATCAGCTACCTGGAGTGATCAGGCAGGTCTGGGTAGCCACGGAGAACTTCATATTCCCTCTCTTGGCCACGGTCGCTGTGCACTCTCCTGTGGCCTAGGGGGGAAAAAAAGATTGAAAAAAAAAGATTTATTCTAAACTTTCAGATGAAATCCACTTAGTACTATTGCTAAATATGGCTTTCCTTTTTAAAATCTTGTCGAGATTTTTTTTTTCCTAAGCAGAGTTTTGAGACACAAGGATAAGTATTTTTCAGCCAAATCATTATTTTTTAAAAGTCACCAATATTCCTGAGATAGAGGAGAGGCACTCTAAATGACGAGATTTTAAAGTATGAATCTTTGTTTTGAGCCCTGGAGATATTTCCTTTCATCAAGATGCACACCATGGCTGTGAATCAGCCTGCTAAACTCTCCTCTTGATTAACTTCTCAATTTCAGTGTTCAAACTGCATCCCGGAAGCCAGGGTTTTGACATTGAAGAAATGGCTCCCTGGATTATGAGCAGACTGGCTAGGTTCCTGGCAGGCAGCATCACAATCTCCCTCAATTATTATGGGCAAACCAGCAGCTGTGCTGTGCCAGGGCAGGGTAGGCATTAGGTTAAGACCCCTTGTTATTAAAACAAAACCGTTTGCATAATGTGTCTCATTTTTTCCTTCAACAAGATCATGAAGTCAATTTGATCGCCCCTTGCAAGGGAGCACACTGGTTGAAGCTGGTGGAAGGTAGAGCAGGATTCGTACTCAGGACTGTTCAGTTGAAGCAGCCACACTCTCCACTCACCAACCCCAGATCTCAGCCAAGTATTGATCTGTTGCCTCTCTGGGGCCTGGCCCACATATCCCTGTCAGTCATTAGAGTCCCCTTCCTCTGGGACAGCTTTCTCCATGTTTAACTGAGGGCCTCTCTATGCCCCTTCTTCCTATGTGAGAATACAGACATCAAGCATTTGACTGTTCTACACAGTTGAGGGTGTATGTGCCTCCTATAAAAGCAGCCAGCAATATGAATCATCTCCAGCACTGTGGACAAGTCTAGCACACTTGGCAGAGAAAAATGGAGCCTCAGGAACGGTCAACACACTTACAGCTTGTGCAGAGTCCTTGTAGTCACAGTCCTGCCAAGTTTTGTCACTTTGAAAAGGACAGTCGCCCTCCTTGATTTGGTACTTCAAGGAATAAAATATGTCAGGATTATCCTGAAAAACAGCAACCATGGATAGGTAGGTCTCATCTAACTGACCCAATAGCACACCATTTGCGATCTTGTACAGTTATGAATATTTGACCTCTATTTGTTTCAATTAAGGCAAAAACATTTATTAAAATATTGAAAAAATATTGAAAGTTTATAAATATTTGCTTGGAAGAAATTCATAATATACTATTTACAAATATACATATTTTTAAGTTACAAAGTAGATCCAAAGTATTAGCCTATTTTTGTAGAAACCAACTTATACATAAATATATGATTTTTAAAAGTCTGGAAAACTATGCAATGAAACTGTTAAAATATGTGTCTTTCAGTGGTGGGAGTAGAGTTCTCTTTCGGTTTTCTCTTTAAACAAACATTCCTGAATTATCTGTTTTTAAAAATTAACATCTATCATTTTTACAGTTAGAAAACAAACCATACACCTTTTTAAACTTTCCAAAAAAAGGAGCAGTTATCTGGATGGTGAGATTAATTATGAGTAATTTTAGTATTTTTGTTTGCATTGTTTTGCTCTTTGGTATACCATGTCATGAAATAATAAATAAACCTTTTAAAGTTTAAAGGTGCTGAGTTAGATGAGCTTCCAGATGCAAAGTCTGGGACCTCAGAGAGGATGTTGCCCAGCTTTTCAGTTGGTAGGTGAGAGTAGGGAGGCCCCAGGTGGATGGCATATGGCTTAGGCAGCCTCCCCACCTTGGAAAAGCAGAGCCAGCCCGGGATTGCAGGTCTCTTGACTCATTGGAAAGTGCTCTCTCCACAGTATTTGCATCAACAAAATAGACTCTGAAGTTCCTTCCAGGTTTCAGATTTTAATAAAACCTATGTGATCATGGTATAGGCAGTGTCCACATGACAAAGTAAAGATGACTAGTGATTCTATGGACATTTTAGAATAAACTAGAATAAACCACATTTGCCAAAGGATATCAACTAATAAAGACAACACCAATAAACTGTTGCTAGAGAACCCTAGGACTCACATGTGTGCACAAGTTTGTGAAACAGAAAGACTGGATTTTCAGAAAACAACAACAAAAAACCTCTATCCACTGGACTTTTTCCTTTTTCCTTATCATACCAAATACCCGTTTGTTGTTTTTTTTCTCCACCAAAGTAATCAATTGCTTAGCTATCACAGAAACACAGTGTTTTATAGTGAAATTCATTTAAATAAACTATTGAAAGATTTGTATTTTTTAAAGTCACACACGCTGTCAGGCTTTGTCTCCATCCTGTGTGTGTCAATCAGTGATTAAAAAAAAACAAACAAACTAAAACCCACCTGGAACATGGCTGTTACCTTGATGCAATGAGCCACATTGATTTCATGAGAGATATTTGGTTCAACACAGCTGACTCCTCTTAGACAAACCTTCCCTTTCCCCAAGCATAACTGAGGTTTAGTTGACAAATAAAAGTTGTATGTACATTGTGCAATGATTACCACAAACAAGCTAATTAACACACCCATCACTTCACATAGTTACCTTCATTTTTATAGTGAGAACACTTAATCTTTTAACAAATTTCCAGTAAAGCTTCAATAGCTGTAATCACCGCACTGTGCATTCGATCCTCAGTACCTAGTCATCTTATAACTGGACATTTGTGCCCTTTGACCAGTATTTCCCCATTTTCTCCACTGCCCAGTTCTGGCAATCACCATTCTACTTTTGGTGTTTGTGAGATGGAATTTTTAGATTCCACACAAATAAGGTTGTATATTTCTTAGATGTACTCCTTTAAGAATGGGCTTTCCTGGTGGCTCAGTGGTAAAGAATCCAGGAGATGTGGGTTTGACCCCTGGGTCAGGAAGATTCCCCTAGAGAAGGAAATGGCAACCCACTCCAGTATTCTTTCCTGGGAAATTTCATGGATAGAGGAGACTAGCAGGCTATAGTCCATGGGATCGCAAAAGAGTCAGACGTGACTTAGCAACTAACAACCACAAAGCTTCCTTTTTATTGTCAGTTCTCTGGTGATTGGGGTGCGTGTGTGGGGGTGGGGTGGGGTTGGGGGTGAGTGAGGCCTGGGCTCCAAGTGACAGCACAAATCCCAAGTGACCTCAGGGTTAAACACAGCTCACTCACCGTTCTGCTGACCTCGGTTACGCGGTACAGTACAAACTGGTTGCCACTTTTGTTTCCACTGTTATATTTCTTCAGAGCAGTGTCCACAGCTTTAAATACATCCTGGTCGTTGCAGTCGATTTCTTGAGAGGACTCTTGAGTTAAACTTGGTAGCAGCCTGGAGCAAAGGAAAAGGATGGTGATTAATTTCATGATTTAACAGTCTCCCTTTAGGAGTTTCCCCAGGAATTGGGAGGCAACTGGAAGCCAAGACAGTGATTTTAACTAGCTTCAGCCTCTGTCTCCTCTGGGCTCTGCTCTCTCTGTCTCAGTGCTCCGGGACCCTGGCTGATTCCTGCTGCCATGCACTATTTGCCCTATTCTAAAAGGACAAAGGACCCTGCTGGGTTATCCAAGCAGATTTCAGGCTGAAACATTACAACACTGGGGTGGTTGGCCTGCTTGTTTGCATTTGGGGCACATGTAGGAGCACAGAGCTCATTTCCCGGTGATTGCACAACTTTGTTTAGCAAATCAGAGCAGACTCTCATAAAGGAGGAGGAAAAAACCCACCAGTCACCTCTGTTATTCCCTTGTGACTTTCCCAAAGCCATTTATGAAGGTCACTGCACATGACAACAATGCCACAGTAGGTACAATGTGCAGACACCTTTCAGTAAAATTTCTCTGCAGGATAACTAGCTGCAGAGAAGTAAGCTGCCAGCAGTCATATTGCAGGCCTGGAGAACCCATGCACAGGGACATAGTGGGTGCTGCGGGCGGGGGAGGGGGGTGTCCCACATCAGGATATTGGTGCAACTAAAAATAAAACATGGACATCCTTTCTGTGGTCTGTGGTCAAGACAGGCTCTCTCTCCACTCACTTGCATTAGTTCTAGAAAGGAAAATGCTCCCCGAGGGTGGAGGAGACAGAGAAGAAGCATAAGAAGAGATGAGTTGGGTGAAGCCCTGCATCCCCAGTCCTTGCTTCTGGTTTGGTGGCTGTGGGTGTCCTTCACTGCCAAGTCTCAGCCACCTGTCTGAGAAGGATCAGTTATTCGGGGAAGGGTGGTTTAAGAGTAGGCTAAAGATGAGGGCTAGTCCCTACAAGATGTTTACCCTCAAGTCTTCTCCCCTCCCCCACAAAAAAGATGATTGCCTTCTTTGTCGCTGATAGGGTCTCTAGCTCAGCAATTCGGTCTCCCCAAGAGTCCTTGGAAAAGAGGAGTTAGTGTGGACTGAATGGTGGCCTTGCAGCAGAGCGGCAGGAACATGACACTTGATTGTCACCCGAACTCGAGTCCAGACTAACTGCTCCTTCATCGCTCTGTGACCCTGAGCCAGTCAGGGTCTCAAAACCTTTCTGAGCCTCAGTTTCCTCCTCTGTAAAATGTAGAATACTATCTTCAGTTTTTTTTAAAGAAGTGATTGTTAATATAATACATGCACAGCGCCTGCTAATTAGCTCTTACAAATTATAAATACATTTAGAGTAGGATGGTTAAGAATCCATGACTTATGGAAGTGGTTTCAGGTGCATGGTGATGGTATATGTGTGGTGTGGTGTGTAGGGAAAAAAGCTAAGGGTGAGAGAGACTTGGGCAAATTCCTAGGCTGAGAAGGAATGGTAAAGAAGGAGACGTGGGTTTGATCCCTGGGTTGGGGAGATCCGCTGGGGAAGAAAATGGCAACTCATTCTAGTATTCTCACCTGGGAAATCTCATGAACAGAGGAATTTGGTGGGCTACAATCTGTGGGGTTACAAATGGTCAGGTATGACTCAGCAACTAAAACCAAAAACACATGAGATGATGGATGTTAACTAAACCTATTGTGATGATTATTTCACAGTTATGTAAATCAAATCATCATGCTATACACCTAAAATTTATACAGTGATGTGTGTCAATTCAGAGAAGGCAATGGCACCCCACTCCAGTACTCTTGCCTGGAAAATCCCGTGAACAGAGGAGCCTGGAAGGCTGCAGTCCATGCGGTCGCTGAGGATCAGACATAACTGAGCGACTTCTCTTTCACTTTTCACTTTCATGCATTGGAGAAGGAAATGGCAACCCACTCCAGTGTTCTTGCCTGGAGAATCCCAGGGACAGGGGAGCCTGGTGGGCTGCTGTCTATGGGGTCGCACAGAGTCGGACATGACTGAAGTGACTTAGCAGCAGTGTGTCAATTATTTCTTAATAAAACTGACAGAAAAATTAAAAACACAGGACTTGGCAGTGTATGTGCACATGTGTGTGTTCAGTCACACAGTTGTGTCCACTCTTGCAACACCATGGACTGTAACCTGACAGGATCCTCCATCCGTGAGAGTCTCCAGGCAAGAATACTGGAGTGTGTTACCAGTTCTTCCTCAGGTGATTTTCCCCACCCACGGACTGAACCCATGTCTCCTGCATCTCGTCTCCTGCATTACAGAAAGATTCTTTACCACTGTGCCACCTACAGGAAAAAAAATAAACAGCAAAGGATGTGACTTTGGAGGAGGTCGACCTGGGTTGTAATCCCAGCCCCACAATTTACTTACTGTAAGATCCTAAAAAAGTAATTAAACTTCTTTGGGCCTCATCTTTCTTCTCTAAAAATTAGTCATCGTGGATGCCTATTTTCCTTTTCTCCTTGAAATACAGCTAGGCTTCATTTCCTGAAGCCACAGTGATAGTATTCAATACTAGTGTTTAATAATGAGTACCATGAAAACACTGACCAAGCAGACCAGATACAACTCATCAGAAGAGTCACCAGCGATAGACAATTAGTGGAACACCCCACTGAATGCCAGCCCTGCAGAATCATATTTCTCCATGAAGGCATGGACACAGTGCTGGCAGCTTAATTAGAGAGTAGAGAAAGGTGAAATCCAGGAAGACCAAAAAAAACAAAACAAAACAAAACAAATACATAGCTTAATAACTCTCAGAAGCATTTGAGCAGTTTTTTATAATTTATTAAGTCTTTTCACAAACATTGCTTGAATTATTAAAACAGTTTCCTGGAAAACACAGTATTGAGTCCTCTCAATTCATTTCAATTAAATGCATTCATAATATGCAAACAGTTGATACAGGTGAAAAAAGGGGTAAGAAAGGATTCCTACCTTAGGGATTTTGCATTGTGCTAGAGGTTTGGACAATATACCATTGATTGCTTCTTGTCTAGATGCTTTTTTTACATGATAGCTAAAAAGTACATGAATGTTTAACTTTTGCTATAATTAGTAAATTGTGGGGCTGGGATTAGAACCAGATCAACGACCTTCTAAGTCACACTCTTTCTTGTCGGTTGTGTATGTAACTATACGGGCTTCCCAGGTGGCTCAGTGGGTAAAGAATCCATCTGCAATGCAGGAGATACAGGAGACATAGGTTCAATCCCTGGGTTGGGAAGATCTCCCTGGAGGAGGGCATGGCAACCCACTCCAGTATTCTTGCCTGGAGAATCCCACGGACAGAAGAGCCTGGCGGGCTACAGTCCGTGGGGTTACAAAGAGTCGGACAGGACTGAAGCGACTGAGCGTGCATGCACGCACACACCTGTATATACAGGCAAATCCTGTTGAAACTGGACCCTTTGGGGCCTTCCTGGGACAAAACCCCACCCCGTGCCCTCTGCCTGCCTCTTGTTTGTAAAAAGTTTCCTAAACCTTCCCTGAGTTCCAAAGAGCAGATTCACACAATTACTAACTAGGGAAGTGAGGTAGTACAAATACAAAGGAAAAGCAAGCCCAATATAATCTTAAACCATGACTTTTATTTTAAACTGATACCTTGCTTTATGACCCCAAATTGCCCTGTGGCTTTAACCAACTGGCTCCAAGAGGGCTTAAAATATATGACACTGGAGGGGTGGAGTGGGGCGGTGGGGGGAGTCAATTAAGAACCGAAACTCCTGACCCATCACAAAGGCCCTGAGAAATAATAAAATGCCTCAGTCATTGCTATTACTCTCTCCTAGAGAGAAATTGAGGGATCACAAGACATTGATTGACTGATTTGCTTTGCAGGAACCCATAGATTAATCACAAGAACACATCTAGTCACAAGACAGTGCCAGGGTATCTGCAACTGAGACATCCTGAAATCACAAAGATCCCCTCTCCTTTACCTTTTGTGCCTTTCAGAAACTTGTGCCCCGGGCAGTCAGCAAGATTAATTGAATTTGACACAAGTCTAGCTCTCCCATCATCTGTGTTGGTGCCTCTTCATCTAATAAAACTTTCTTTGATCCAAACTCTTTTTTGGCCTCACAGTATGTCAGGCACACAAAGTTAGGGTCAACAACACTCTAGGCGGGGTGGGGGGAGGGTAGGGAGGGGTGGGGATGGTGGGGGGGTGCAGGGGAACGGTTGCTTTTGCTCTTTAACATTTATTTTTATTTATTTGTTTGACTCATTGGGTCTTAGTTGCGGCATGCAGGACCTTCTGTCTTCTTCACGGTATGTAGGATCTGTAGCTGCAGCATGCAAACTCTTGATTGTGGCATATGATCTCTATGTGATCTCCAGTTCCCTGACCAGGGATTGAACATGGATCCCCTGCATTAGGAACGTGGAGTCTCAGCCACTGGACCGCCAGGGAAGTCACTCGACAACACTGCATTTGAGTCTTCACTTGAAATACCACCATCATCAGCCTGTATTCCATTCCAGCTCTTGGACTGTGCATCTTCAGTGACCTTCTTACGCTTCCAGTTTCACCTTCTCTATCTTTGTGCATTTCTCTTTCTTCCCAGCTTAAGAACTTGGTCTCTTTCACTCTTAGCTTTTTTCCCTGCCCCTGACCACCCCGCCCCCGCCCCGCTCCGTCCCCCAGCCTCACCATTAGAATTTACCTCCTTCTGCCAAACCTACACACCTGAAAGTGTTCATTAAGTCAGGAGGAGAGAATCTGAAATCTTGTTTTTGTCATTCAGTCTCTAAGTCATGTCCCACTCTGCAACCCCATGGACTGCAGCACGTCAGGCTTCTCTGTCCTTCACTCTCCTGATTTTAGCCTGTGTCTGAACACTTGATATTTTCCCTGGTGGTTCAGCAGTATAGAATCCACCTTCAGTGGTGGAGAGATGGGTTCAATCCCTGGGCTGGGAAGATTCCCTGGAAAAGGCAATGGAAACCCATCCCAGTATTCTCACCTAGAGAATTCCATGGACAGAGGACCCTGGAGGGTTACAGTCCATGGGGTCGCAAAAAGTCAGGCATGACTTAGCAGCTCAACAACAAAAACAAAATACTTGAGACTTGATGTGGGAAGAAGGGAAAAGAAAGATTTGAGTGTGAAAAAGGAGTCTTTTGGCAGTGAAAATAAAGTGAAAAGAGGCTCTTATCTGAGACTACTCTGGGGAGAAGATAGGAAAAGGACAGCAGAGGGCATCTCGGTCCTGCTTTCTAGAAACGTAGCCTGGAGGCAGCAGGATCTCAGGAACAGAGCCATATGACCATATGGAATGACCTCCTGGCAGTCATTCCATTAACTGTCTTACAGAGATTCCTGTATCACCAGTTTGATATAGAAAAAGCAGGTAAACTAGACCTAAAGAGTCATGTGAACAGAGCAGTAAGCATTCCTCAGCAGGGGGACCTCGTGGGCCAGTGGTGAGGAATCACACCTCCTTCTCATGCCTACCACACAAACACCTTGGCACTATGAGAGTAAAACCCTAGAACTGCTTGTGTGGGGAGTAGCAGAAAGTCCAAGAAGGCCTGAGGTTAAATTTCTCATTAGCTCAGTAAGGATGCCAACTTAAAATAGAAATTAATTTGTTCCAAAAATAAAGTAGTATTTTTTGTGCACTTGAATTTATGGTTAAGATTCATGCTTGCAGCCTTTTTTTAAAAAAACAATTTATAGCATAAGCTTTGTTTCCTTAATAATTGAATTGAGAATTTGTTTTCCCAAAAGGAAATTTAGGGGACTGGATAACAAGTGGAAGAGAATTTGGGTCACTTTTATAAAAATAATCCTTTCAATGATAGTAAATTCCTTCTTGGTAGGTCCAGCCTCAGCATAAGTACCAGCAAAGGAAAAATGCCAGAATTGAAGGAGTTTAATCCAAGAAAGAAATTTTGAGGATCAGAGATTTGCTTCAAGTGATATAGTAGCCAGTGATGGACTTAACTTCCAATCTGTAGCACTGATATCTTTCCTCTCCTTTCCTTTTGTCTGTCTATTCTTATGTCATTTCCTCCCCTATCCACATTTTGCCCTATCCTGAGTACGAAAGTAAGGTTATAACAACTTGCCATTTTGCATATATTACTGGTCACATTTTATTTATGGTTCTCATTCAGGACGTGACTTATTTTTCCCCATCAAGGATTTTATTTTGGCAATGTATACGCAAAAAACTTTGAGATATGTAGAAACTTAACGTTGAATGTCCCGGGACATGATTCAGAGGCTGACTGGGGGAAGGCCTGAATTTCTGGCTGTAGGGGATTATTGTGGTTTGGCAATGAGAAGCTGGGAAAATTGGCTTCTGGAAGAGGGAGAACTTCACCTTTCTTTAGTGAAGGAAGTCGGTGAATATATCCAATTGGTCTCCAGTGGAAGCGAAGTTGTCCTTCACCTGGACCTCTTTTTTTGGAGTGCCAAGGTGGTGGGCCACGGCCTTGGCGATGGTGGTCTTGGGGACCTTGGCTATGTGGTGGTGGGTCACAGGGTCCATGGTCGTAGAAATCATGGTCATGGGGGTGGTGTCCATGAGGATGGTGTCCATGGGGATGATGTCCATGAGGATGGTGTCCATGGGGGTGGTGTCCATGGGGGTGGTGTCCATGGGGGTGGTGTCCATGGGGATGATGTCCATGGGGATGGTGTCCATGGGGGTGGTGTCCATGGGGGTGGTGTCCATGGGGGTGGTGCTCATCAGAACTATGGTCATGAGGGGGCCTATGTTTACCCTTGGTGCCAAAGGGAGGGTGAGGACATCTTAACCCTGGAGGGGGAAATGGTAGAGGAACACTTGCTTGAAATGGTGGACTGTCTGAGTGATTTTTGTGTTCTAGAGGAGGTGGGCATCTAAAGTTATGTGACTCATGGGGATGACCATGATCTTTAGATCCACTAGGCTTAAATGGAGGCCTTCCAGCAGGAAAATGCTCATGCTCGCCAGAGTGGAAGGGACGGCCCAAATGATGTTGCACACCACTGAAGTTTCTATGTTCCTGATGATGGAAACAGAAGAGTGGATATCATCATGTAACACAGAAAGAAGCTGGATGTTTAATTTAATTTATGTCAATAGCACTAGATTTTAGATTCCACAACTATTTTTAAAAGTAGGATATCACAAAAGGATTTCTCAAATTCTTATCTAGCCAACTCTCATTCAAAATACAAACAAAATCAAAATACAAACAAAACTATCATTTACTACCATCATTATTTCACAACAGAAATATTTTAATAATCAAATAACATTTGATTATTTTAATATTTTTGTTATTTTCTGACTCTTGTCAGAGTCAGAAACTTAATCTCAGAGTAAAGAGTAGTCCTTTAGATGAAATAAATGTTATGTTGTGAAAACACTCATTATTATCCTTCCCATCTCAATATAAACTGATGAAATTATACTATAAAATGATCCTTATCTATAGATCAACCTTTGGAAAATTAGTGCCAAATAATTTATATTCTCAACAAGTCAAGGTTTTATGGTACAAACATCTCCTACTCCTAAAGAATGATTACTTACCACTGTGTACTTCTCCTTGTTCAGATTTTAATTTTTAAGAAATCTGTGGAGCCATGTTCATGGTGACAAGCCTGCCCCCTCCACTTGGGGTGGTGCTGGTACATGGGCACTTGGATTATGCTCAGGTTTTGTTTTTTTTTTCTGATATAAAAAACACTGTGAAGAATATCTTGGTATCGAATAAAAACTTTCTGGGACATATGTAAACTACTGTTTTGAGTCTTATTTCATACACCTTTATATAGTAGATTTTAGTCTCATTCATTTTTTAGGTTCTATGCCTAATATTGAAAGCTAGGAATTAAGTGTCAGCACTGGAGTTCCGACTACAAGAGCTACTTTCAGTTCATTAGAGGTTGGTTGAATTAATCATGATTTGACTTTTCCGGCCAGTCTTACCCTTCTCAATTCTTGGGGGGTGGGGAGAAATCCATATTTTTCGTGTCATATCAGCAATTTGTACTGTCCCAATTGTACTTTCCCTGTTCTCTCTGTATTTCTCCTCCTTGTCATCCCTACTGCCTCATCCACCATCTCTCTTTCTCCCTCTTCTGTCCCTCTTACACATACACACACAATACACACCAACAACCATAAGAACAATATATGCTGTGTGTGTGAAAATATCACCTAGTTTGGCGCTGATCATGACAAAGCCTACTTAAGCAACCCACCTTAAGGTTGAAGACTTCACAGTTTGTGACAATGGTTTTTGGGGTTTCCAAGTCAGAGGCTTCCACATCATAGAACAAATCTGCTCTGCAGAATCCAAAGATCTGTAAAGAAACGATAAACCTGTTAGGGTGTGTGTGTTTGAGTGTGTATGTGCAGGTGGTAGCAAGGTATCCAGCTTTGTTGTGAACTCCCAGACATTTGGGAAAGGAAAAGAGGCTCTAGAAAAATCAGGGTGGTTGTTGTTTAGTCATTAGGTTGTGTCCTGAGGAGGGTAAGATACTCCAGAAAATAAGGAGATCTTCATGCAGATACCTGAGTATCAAAGGATAAGTGACTAGGGGAACAATCCCTTTGCTTGAGCATCAGAAAGACTGGATTCTAACCTCAGCTCGGTTGTGAACATCAGGCAGGACCCTTTGCTGAGCCTCAGTTACCTCTTTGTCAAATGGAGTCACTGTGAAGTGTAAATGAGGTGACATGAGTGATAGTGCTCTTGGGTGTCAGTTCTTAATACAAGCTAGTGATTTGTTTTAGTTTAATCCTAATGGGTAAAAAAAAAAAAAAATCCAGTGCTAAGTGTAGGTAAATAACATGAATAATTTTATAATATATGTGATACTCTCACGATTCACTTAACTGCTCTGTGCCTTAGTTTCCCCATCTGTAAATCGGGAATAAAAGTAATATCTACAAAAAATAAATAAATAAATAAAAGTAGTATCTACTTCGTAGGGCAGCAGCGAATTAATAAGGTAATATATGTAAAGCACTTAGAAGGATGCCTGGCACATAATAAGTGGTTTCTGAATGTTACCTAGCACTTCACAGACACTGATTATACTCACATGAGAGTGTCTGGGAAAGTGGTGACTGGAACAGTTCCTCACAGAGAAGTCCAGGAAGTAACTGGTACCTTTCCCTCCTCTCTAGAACAAATTGAATCCAAGCAGTTTCAAGAACATAAAAAGTTAAAAAAAAAAAAAAAAAGCAGTAGATGGTTACTTTCCAACATACTATAAAGTACTATGAGGATTCAAAATCTCCAATATGCACCATTTTTCTCTGCCTTTAAAAAATTTATCACATGAGTGATAAGGTGAATACTATTTCATTGAAAGTTTCAACTAATAAATACAGACATAACTAATGGTAGTGTGAAAAATCAACCTTTGTGCCTCTCATTCTCAGAGGTACCACTATCATCCACTTGATGGATTTTTCCTTCAAGCCTTTTCCTAAATATGTTACACATATACACATATATCTAATTATTTAACATAAATGGAATCATAGTCTTAAGTATTGTTCTGTAACCTACTTTTTCCATTAGCAAGGTATCTTGAAACTCTTTCCAGTGCATAAACATTCAAAATGTTGTTTTCAGTAATTGTGGCGTATCCATTCCATTGTTTGCATGCACCATAATCTATTTAACTGCATTTACAAATGCATGACCGACATCAACTAGCTGCTGTGCAAGGCTAGCTTGGGTGGGAAGCGCTGAGGTCCTTGGACTGGGAGGCAGAACTGTCTCACTCCAGCCACACCACTAGGAGTGGTGAGGTGGGTGCTCTGAGTCTCTGTTTTCCATCATAATACAGGAGATTAGGACCAGATGATTATAATGACTCACGTAAGTTTTATTATTCTCTTCTGTCTTTCCCTCTTCCTTGTTTGGGTTTTTCCTTTTCTCTGTTCAATATTCACACACAGATACCCACAACTCCAAAGAACTGAAGGAGGGAGCCTCAATTTAAAAGGTCTCAAATTAAAAGGTCGAGTGAGAGCAGCAAAGAGGCTCAGGGCTGCTAAGCTCACACCGGCTGCGCTGGACTCTGGGCCCTCGGTGCTAGCTAAACATTAGAGGAGACTCACCGCTCTCACAGCCCTCATCACTTTGTCCACTCTGAAAGGAGCAAAGTCACTGTTCTCCCTTTTGTACTTCTCCAGGGCGTTGTCAGCTTGTTCTCTGTAGAGCTCAGTATCCTCAAAGAAATCGAAGAGCACTGGGCTGTCTATAGTATTGGTCAGTGCCGAAGAGACTGGAGAAAGAAATGGGCAGTTTTGCGGTTACTGAGTTGGAAGCAGTAATGTCAATATTGGGACTTGACACATGTAAGCGTGATGGCAAGAATAACAATAGCTTCCATTTTACAGATGGAAATTGAGGCTTAGAGAGGTAACTTGTCCAAGATCAAGCCAGTCAATCAGTGGCTGAGCTAAACTTAAACCCAAATCCTTCTAACGCTCAAGTCTCTGTTGTGACCCCTATTCATGACAACCCATCACTCATAAAATGCTAATATTTTAATGAACACTTCCCCGTCTCTGCCAAGGAGAGAGGCATCGTTAACACAAAATGTTGCCCAGAGAAGAGAAGATGCAGCTCAATCCTTCTTTATGGCAACCTTGTGTGGGAGTTGCTTGACTGTCGAATTTTTATATATTGAACCATGTTAAGATTAATTATTTTTTAAAAGAAATTCTGTGATAATTCTTTTGAAAAGGTGAATTTAAAAGGTGTGTTGTAATTTAGAGTCAGTGCCGGTCGAATAGGGTCATGTCTTTGCCACACTTTGGCTCTGTTCCCCAGGCTGGGTCATTGAATCTCCTTGAGGTTTATTTTATATCTAAAATAGAAAGTATTGTAACCTTTACTTCATAATCTTGTGAGATTAAACAAGTTAATATACGTATAACTGCTTTGTGAGCATATGTAACTTTCAGTCGTTGAAGTCAATACTTGAACGCTAAGTACTTTGCAAAGTATACTACACAGGCTATCTATTTAATTCTGGGAAGAACCTGAAGGGATAATATTATTGTTATCCTCATTTTACAAAGGAGGAAAGCTTGAAGAAGTAACTTGCCCTTAAAACCATACAACTAGTAAGTGTTGAGGTTGGGGTTCAAACTCAAATCGGAACCCAGAGCCTGTGTTGTCTACAATGATGTCATACAGCCCCTTGTAAATTTCTGTTTTTAGATGTTGAATTTCTATAAAAGAAGATGTGCCAGTGATAGGGAAAAATCTTCTCTTCTCAAGAGAGCAAGTAATAGTTGTATCCACAAGGGCAGGAGCCATTTCTGATACATACTTCATAGACTTCTATGATGAATACTACTGTTTGATTGAATTTTGTATGAACCTAGAATTAATTAGCATTTTAACAGGCAATCATACCAGAACTTGTGGTGCAGTTAAAGTCATTCACTCTAAGATCCTCAGACCCAGCCAAACGTGTTATAGCGATTACCTTACATTGTCCAATCACCTGTAAGAAAGAGAGGTTTATGTTATAGCCTACTTCTTTCCTTAGGTTCACCTGAGGGAACAAAAACGTGAGGCAACATGCTCCTACTATCCATTTGAAATTATTGTGCTTCCTCTCGCCAAACCTTCTCTCAAAAATCTGTATTTTCTTAGCATAGTTCTGTGAGCTGGATATGCTACAAGCATCCAAAATCCTCATGAGAACCACAAAGTGTTGAAAGAGATAATGGCCATATCCCAAACACTTTCAAGGAAAAAAAAAAGCTAAAACTGCTGGATATGTAGTCGTCATATTTTCTGGAACTGAAATCTTATATCTTTGCTCATTTATCTTTGCATCTTCCTCTGTGGCAGACAACCTGGGCTGTGAGAACCCATGTGCAATGTGCAGAACAAGACTCAATTCCTTATGGTGACTGCAACTAATCCCTTTGGCCATTTCTGTTAGGGAAACCGGTATTCACAGTTACAGGTTCAGAGGTTCTTAGACATTAGGTGATTTGCCCAAGGTCTCATATGGTCATGCTATGACATGGGACTATAAGCCCCACTGACTTTTCTTGAACTGGATTCCTGGTATGGCTCTCAAGAAAATACTACTCGAAGTCAACATAGTCCTTATAAGCCGAGACGCAGAAGTTTTGCTCTTATGGTTTTAGTGTGTAAGCTCAGGTGTGCAACCACCCTGAGTAAGAAGATATTTCTGCTTCTTTCTATCTATTGATAGAAGTCCGGAATGCTAACAGGAGAGGAATAGTAGCCGGTTTACTTACTATTTCAGATGGACGACGAGAAACATCCGGCTCACAGTCATCCCAGTGCTTCCTGGATAGGACTGGACAGTCAGATTCTTTCACATCCAAGACTAAATAGTAGACAGCTGTGGATTCCTGGGGAATGCCAAGAAAGCAATGGCTGGGTAGTATGTGGAAACCCAGAGTTTTCCAATAAAAATAAGCTCTTTATTTCTGAAATGGAATTCCTGCCATTCCTGTCATGCCACTCCTCTCCAAGTCATTGCAGGTGCCCTACCTTTATATCATTTGATCTGTTTATTTAATAGAAAGCATAGAGAGTTTTTAACTGGTCATAATATTGCTTCTGCCCATGAATTTTAAAGAGCAATCACAAAAGGGCAGTGTTGGTTTGGGGGGAAGTATTGAAGGCACAAGACTAGAATATAAGCAATACCAGCCATATTATGGCCTCCATCCTGTATGTACAGCTGTGTCCTCTCATCCAGTTCTATTCCTGAACTTGGGCTTCTTGTCTTTTTTTTTTTTTTTTTAATAGATTGACTCTTTTTTTTTTTCCGGCAGCATGTGGGATCCTAGTTCCCTGACGAGGGATCAAACCTGTTCCCCTTACAGTGGAAACTCAGAGTCCTAACCACTGGACCATCAGGGGAATCCCAGATTTCTTGTCTTGATTTCAACTTGCCCAAAGCTCAATTCACCCTCTTCGCTTACAAACTAGCTCTGTCCCTCTACCTCCTTTGCCTAATCAGAGATGCCATTATTTATTGCCTTAGTCTTTGGCTTAAGGAATGTCTCTCTTCCAAGATGATGGCTGTTCCAAAACCCACAGAGAACCTCTGGACCCCCTCTGCCTTTGTTCTGTTTCTCCATACCTTCCTTCCAGATTCCCTACACACAGAGAGGTGGTATACCAGGAATTCTCCTAGAAGGCCATTATCCAGGCCATTATGCTGTTCAAATCCTGCTCATTCTTCAGGATGCAAATGAAGCCTTCTCCCATCCATTATAATTGATCTTCCATTTGATCCCTCCAGCATTTATTCCACTCAGTCACCTGAGTATATCCCATCTTACCCAGTTCACCTATATGTGTGTGTGAGGTGATGATTATTTCCTTGAGAGCAAAGCCCATAGTTTATTATAATCTTCCTCTTAGAGCAGTTAGCCATTGATTGGGCTCTGCATAAGTGCTTATAAGTATTTAGAGGCTGATCAAGGACATAATGACTGTGCTTAGTAGCTTCAGTCATGTCCAGCTCTTTGCGACTGCATGGACTGTAGCCCAACAGTTTCCTCTATCCATGGGATTTTCCAGGCAAGAATCCTGGAGTGGGTTGACCTGCCCTCCTCCAGGGGATCTTCCCGACCCAGAGATCGAACCCACGTCTCCTATGTCTCCTGCATTGGCACGAGGGTTCTTTACCATCAGTGCCACCTGGGAAGTCCAGGGCATACTAGTAACAGATATTAATTCAAAGGATAAGAGAACAGTTAGAGCAGCCCTGAGGGCTTCCCAGGTAGCACAGTGGTAAAGAATCTGCCTGCCAATACAGGAGATGGCAAGAGACACGGGTTCGATCCCTGGGTGGTGAAGATCCCCTGGAGGAGGAAATGGCAACCCACTCCAGTATTCTTGCTTGGGAAGTCCATGGACAGAGGGGCCTGGCGAGCTACAGTCCATGGGGTCGAAAAGAGTCAGACATGACTGAACACAGTACAGCGCAGAGCAGCCCAGAAATGAAACCAACAACCCTGACCAAAGCCAATCCACCGTGCAAAGTGGCAGGCTTAGGAGCTAGCGTCTCCTCTGGACCTGGTCCATCACCTCCCCACTCAGCGCTGCCGTGGGACGCTCCTCACCACTCTTTCCAAGTGGGCATCAGCGACCCGCAGCAACTGGAAAAGGTAGCCATCCCACCGTCCTTTATTGATCAGGTCCAGAGCTTTCGCAGCCACGGGCTCAACGGCATCGCAGCCTGTGGGACTCACGGCACAAGAACACTGCTGTGTGATCAGAAGGATGGACAGCAGTGCTGCGGGGAGTGCCTTCATCTTGTTAAAGTGTGAAAAGCACCCCTTCCTCTGGGATACCACGGCAGACAAGTTTATGCACATTTTCCAAAACGCACACACAACTGATTAAGCAAGATTTTATACATTTTTGTTATGTAACCGGGGATGTTCACCTTGACCCCTGGTTCAAATATCTGTCAACACTCTGTAAATGATTAGTGGGCCCTGGGGACAGAAAGCTGAAACATGCCATGTTTATAAACATTCCTCGTTTTGAGGCTAATGCCCTCAAAACCACGTGTCCCAACCGGGGGAAGACAGTGAGATGTTTTATAGTAATTGTTCAGAGACAGTGTGATCAGCTTGTGGTCATTCTTCTAATGGGTTTGAGGTGAGGTAAGTAGGAGTCAGCATCATCAACCCTCAGGCCTGACAGGTCTGGGGTCTGTGTGTTTGGAGGCAGCATACCATCATTAATTGTTAACTTCTCCCACCTGGAGGGGGTTTCAGTATCTGCAAAACAGCTTAAAGATATTGTTGGCTGTAATGGTTGAAGAGGAAATGACCTAGGCTCAAGGCTACTCTTAACTGTTTCTCCCTGTGCATGCTAAGTCACTTCAGTCATGCCGGACTCTATGTGATCCCATGGACTATAGCCTGCCAGGCCCCCTGTCCATGGGATTCTCTAGGCAAGAATACTGGAGTGGGTTGCCATTTCCTCCTCCAGGGGATCTTCCCCACCCAGCGATCAAATCCGCATCTCTCTCTTACATCTCCTGTATTGGCAAGCAGGTTCTTTACCACTAATACCACCTGGGGGTCCCCTCCCTTTTCAAATTAACAACTGCTTGAATTCAAAGTCAGGGAAGGTCATGGAGGCTAAATGAAGGCTGTTCCCTGTAATCAAAGAAATGGGGGACACAGAAAAACTGTGTGCCCAGGAGCCCCACAGGGTCCTGCTCAGTACCACCTGGGAAAAAGTTGGGAGCACACTGTCATTCTAGTTCTTTGTGACCCTTGAAGGATGCGAAAGACAGTTAGTTCATGTGGAAGAGGAAGGTGGTGAAGGTAGCCACCAAGTCATTCAATGCCCTTCCCAGAGATAGGGTTAGAGGGCATATACCATTGGGTGAGGGACCCAGGACTGGGGGATAGGGCTGAGATTAAGCTAATCCCCCATCTGCACCCCTCCTGAAAAAACAGTATGAGTGCACAGATCCCTCATACCAGTAGAGCCCAGCAGCATCAGAAAGGATGAGGAGAAGTCAACCCAGGCTGCCTCCCCACTACCAGTGACTTATAGCACCTGCCTTCCTCCCCAGTCTTCTTGCAGTGTCAGAGTCTACGGCCATGGCTCTCAGCCTTGAATTTGTATTGGAGTCACCTGAGGAGCTTTTCAAAATCCTTATGTCCAGGCTTCCCCCAGAGCAATTAAACCAGGGGCTTTCGGAGTGGACCCAGGTGTTGGTAGTTTTCCCAATGTGCAGTCGAGGCTGAGAACCGGTTGGGCTTTGGACACAACCCCAGGGAACGGAAAGAATTTGAAGAGAGAAGCCATGGGGAAGGTGTATGGAATGAGACCTCACTTCCCAGAGTCGTAGTCTGATGTAGTGAGTGTTAAAAGGGGAAGAAATTCGTCTTGAACTTTATTTGAGATTGTACCTTTAATATTAGTAACACTAGCTTTTAAATATCCAAACCAGATGGCTTCAGTGTAATTTAGGATGACAGGAATAGTATGGAATCTGGCCAAGGTGTTACTCAGCCGCTCCAACCCAGGGAGGGAGGGGAAGGTCATTGATTAGAACACAACCGTATTATGTTTCAATGGATTTCAGGTTGAGCTCCTTAATTAGGCTTTTCTAGTATTGCTACACTGGCCACACCCAACATTGAGTGCCCTGGGTGAGTCAAATGCTGGTGGAGGGAAAGAGATTGGAACATTGAGGGGACGGAAGAGGGCGCTGACAGTGAGAATCAGCTTTTCCTGAACACTGTTGTAGAAGGACTGATGCTGAAGCTGAAACTCCAATACTTTGGCCACCTGATGAGAAGAACTGACTCATTTGAAGAGATCCTGATGCTGGGAAAGACTGAAGGCAGGAGGAGAAGGGGACAGCAGAGGATGAGATTGTCGATGGCGTCATCCACTCAATGGGCATGAGTTTGAGTAAACTCCAGGAGTTGATGATGGACAGGGAGGCCTGGCGTGCTGCAGTCCATGGGGTCGCAAAGACTCGGAGGCGACTGAGTGACTGAACTGAACTGAACTGAACTGCTGTGTTAAGACCTAGGGGCAGTCATGAGGGCCATGCATTCTCTTCTTGCTTTATTTTTTGGCCGTGCCGTGTGGCGTATGGGCTGTTAGTTCCCTGACCAGAGATTGAAACTGTGCTTCCTGCATTCGAAGCACAGAGTCCCAACCACCAGACCACCAGGGAAGTCCCTTCCCCCTGCTTTATCCAACCTTAAAGACAAATAGTGTACTAGCGATGTGTTATGTTTCTTGCTAGACCCTGACTGAAATAGGGTCAAAGACATCAACTGATACCCCGACTGAGTCATTTTTCCATCTTAAAGGAGGCAGATAAGGGTAATAGTGTGTGAATGTTGTCTATTGCTCTTAAGCAAATTATACCAAGGCATATGAACCTCTTCTGGGAAATAGCTCCCAGGAGGGAGGAGAATAGTCATATCTGCGAAATCCCTGTCGTATGAGTTTGCTAGGACTTCCAGAACAAAGTACCACAGACTGGGTGGCTTAAACAATAGAAGTAATTCTTTCATAATTCTAGAGACTAAGAATTCCAAGATCAAGGTGTCAGAGGACTGGTTTCTTCTGAGGCTTGCACATGGCCATCTTCTCTCTGTCCCCATGTGTTCTTCCCTCTGTATGCTAAATCTCCTCTTCTTATAAGGACACATACTGAATTAAGGCCCACCAATGGCAACCCACTCCAGTACTCTTGCCTGGCCAATCCCATGGACAGAGGAGCCTGGTATGCTGCAGTCCATGGGGTCGCTAAGAGTCAGACACAACTGAGCGACTTCACTTTCAATTTTCACTTTCATGCATTGGAGAAGGAAATGGCAACTCACTCCAGTGTTCTTGCCTGGAGAATCTCAGGAACAGGGGAGCCTGGTGGGCTGCCGTCTCTGGGGTCGCACAGAGTGGGACACAACTGAAGCAACTTAGCAGCAGCAGCAGCAGCAGCTAATGACTTCATTGTTAACCTAATTACCTCTTTAAAGACCTTACTTCCAAATACAGTCACATTCTGAGAAACTGGGGACTAGGACTTCAGTATTTGAATTTTATGGGGACACAATGCAGCCCATAGCACCTGTCCAATTTAAAAAGATGTGTGTGTGTGTATATATATATATGTGTGTGTATATGTGCAACCACATATATTTGTGTGTATATGTGTATAATATGTATGTGTAAACACATTCATTATTATATAGTTTTTTAAATTAAGAAATTGGGAGTAAATGTTATCTGGTTCCTTAATTTCTGCTCTGGGAAAAAATTTTAAAGAAGTCAGAAAGTTCCCCAACTTGAAACAATGTTTTGTTCTCCCCAGACTTAACCACAGGCTACAGGTAAATGTCATTTCCATCTACCCATCACTAAATTTATCAGGTTCTAGGGCTTGAAGACAATTCAGACGTGAGAAAAAAAAAAATCCACCTTCAAGTGGAAGGTTTTGCAGACAATATCTGACCAATACTTGGTGTTGAAATGACTGTGGAATAAAGGAGTGAAGTTCAATCCCATGGACGGAGGAGCCTGGTGGGCCGCAGTCCACGGGATCGCTAAGAGTAGGACACAACTGAGCGACTTCACTTTCACTTTTCACTTTCATGCATTGGAGAAGGAAAGGTCAACCCACTCCAGTGTTCTTGCCTGGAGAATCCCAGGGACAGGGGAGCCTGGTGGGCTGCCATCTCTGGGGTCGCACAGAATCGGACACGACTGAAGGGACGCAGCAGCAGCAGCAGCAGTTGCAGAAGTTCTGATAAATCCCAGTCTCTTGATATCCTTTAATTTTCATATTATTTGATCAAAAGAATCACACTATGCTTTTGTGAAAAATTAACAGAAATCCCAATTACATAGAGTTGGGAAACCAGAAGGGGGAGCACTCATGCCCTGTGACAATGGCTGCTGCTGCTAAGTCGCTTCAGTCGTGTCCGACTCTGTGCGACCCCATAGACGGCAGCCCACTAGGCTCCTCTGTCCCTGGGATTCTCCAGGCAAGAACACTGGAGTAGGTTGCCATTTCCTTCTCCAATGCATGAAAGTGAAAAGTGAAAGTGAAGTCGCTCAGTCGTGTCCAACTCTTAGCGACCCCATGGACTGCAGCCTACCAGCCTCCTCCATCCATGGGGTTTTCCAGGCAAGAGTACCGGAGTGGGGTGCCATTGCCTTCTCCAGAGCCAGAGCCCAACAAACAAGAAGAGAGACTTCTGTCCTGGCAACGGCTTAGCCAATGAAAAGCCACAGACTCTGTTTACTACAGCTCTCTCAACTTTCTTTTCCTCTTTATAAAAGTTTTCCTTCCCTTGCTGTCTGGGGAGTTCTCTGCAGCTCTCTGAGTTTACAAACCCTAAATTGCAATTTTCTGCTGATCCCATCTTCGCTGGAGAGATAGCTGGCAGTGTATTTGTTTCAGACCAACATTTTGGTGGCCTGTACAAGGCCCAAAGAAGATGCCCAGCAGCTCCAGGTTTGGTGAACAAACAGGTGTGGTATCCAGTTGGACCAATTGTTGCTCATGGCTTTTCTTGCCCAGGAGTTTGAAGGTATAGCTTTCTCCCGGATTTGAGCTTATACCTTCTTTGCTTTCTTCAGTTCAGTTGCTCAGTTGTGTCTGACTCTCTGCAACCCCATGGACTGCAGCACGCCAGGCCTCCCTGTCCATCACCAACTCCCGAAGTTTACCCAAACTCATGTCCAAACTTGAGTCAGTGATGCCATCCAACCATCTCATCTTCTATCATCCCCTTCTCCTCTTGCCTTCAATCTTTTCCAGCATCAGGGTCTTTTCCAGTGAGTCGGTTCTTCGCATCAGGTGGCCAAAATATTGGAGTTTTAGCTTCAATATCAGTCCTTCCAATGAACACTCAGGACTGATCTCCTTTAGGATGAACTGGTTGGATCTTCTTGCAGTCCAAAGCTCCAGACTTTATTCAGCATCTATTTTAAGGTTTCCCCTTTTTGGTTATGGCCTTGTTTGGCACCTGAAGTTAACACTTCTGCCTAGCTTGAGATCAGGCTCTTTCACTGAACCTGGCTAGGCTTCACCTATTCTCTTTGGAACAAATGTTGCTTCAACAAAGGATACCTGAAGCTGGGTATCCTTTGACTCATTCCTCGGTGAACAGGGGATTTTTTTCTGAATCAGTGCAGAGTTTTTCAGCCTTTGGCATACTCCTTTGGAAGCACTGTCTTCTAGAGACTGGCTTTAAAAAGCCTTCAGTCTGGATCCTTCAGACTTTCAAGGTGTCTCAGTGGTAAAGAATCTGCCTGCCAATGCAAAATGATGCAGGAGATGTGGTTTGATTCCTGCATGGGGAAGATCCCCCGCAGGAAGAAATGGCAATCCACTCCAATATTCTTGCCTGGAAAATCCCATGGACAGAGGAGCCTGGCGGGCTACAGTCCATAGCGTCACAAAGAGTCAGATACAACCAAGCATACACATACAAACACACACACACACACACAAACACACACACACAGACACACAGATACTTATACTGGATCCTTTAGGATCAAGCTATCTCCTTAAGACTGGCTGGGATTGGCCTGCTAGCTGTTTGAGCTATTTGTGCTATAAGATATTTGAGTTATTTGAAATTGTTCTTGAAGAAAAGTTATGACCAACCTAGATAGTATATTCAAGAGCAGAGACATTACTTTGCAGACTAAAGTCCGCCTAGTCAAGGCTACGGTTTTTCCAGTGGTCATGTATGGATGTGAGAGTTGGACTGTGAAGAAGGCTGAGCACTGAAGAATTGATGCTTTTGAACTGTGGTGTTGGAGAAGACTCTTGAGAATCCCTTGGACTGCAAGGAGATCCAACCAGTCCATTCTGAAGGAGATCAACCCTGGGATTTCTTTGGAAGGAATGATGCTAAAGCTGAAGCTCCAGTACTTTGGCCACCTCATGCGAAGAGTTGACTCATTGGAAAAGACTCTGATGCTGGGAGAGATTGGGAACAGGAGGAGAAGGGGACGACCCAGGATGAGATGGCTGGATGGCATCACGGACTCGATGGATGTGAGTCTGAGTGAACTCCGGGAGATGGACAGGGAGGCCTGGCGTGCTGCAATTCATGGGGTCGCAAAGAGTCGAACATGACTGAGCGACTGAACTGAACTGAACTGAACTGTAGAGGAAAAACTCTAAGAAATGGGATCTCAGTTATACAAGTATTTTTTCAAGGTGCTCCCCATTACAGAGATTCCTGCTGATTTTATGTCTCAACACCTTCCTCATATTCATTTCTAACTAAGTAAATGGACTTGACCAAGGCAATTTAGAATGCCAGTGGCAGTTGTGGGGGACTTTTGCAATTCACAAATTCAATTCCCTTAAAATCGAACTGGACTACAAGAGGTCAAAAATTTCCAGAACTGAGTGGAATGCTAATTTCACTCGTTATTTTGAGACCTCTCAACTGTTATCAGGAGTCTGAAATTGCCTCTACAAAAGATTAACTGAGGCAAACAAGTGATGGAAGAAAGGTAAAAGGGCTCCCAAAGCCCGAAGCTCTTCTTCCTTGGTTTCTTTGTCCCAGGCGTTGCCTCTGGCATCATATTCTTCTTTCTTTTCTATGATGCCTGTGCCTCCAATGTATCTTCCAATCCCTCAGGCAAATTCTCCCACCAAACCTTCCTTTTTCTCTGAAACTCCCCCTACTCCCTTACCAGCTTGGTTTCTCTGACTTTTATCAGCTAGTTCATACGCTCATTGGTGAAGACCAGCTCCAGTTTTGGATGAAAACCTCTAACCTGGGGAAGTCCTGAAAAGTCTGTAGAATTACAGCTGGGAGTCTAGTCCACTGACTTACCATAATATATGATCAGGCTTGGCAATCTCTAGCAACTTCATTAAAAAATTCCCAGGGATTTTCCAAAGTCTGTTGATGGGAACAAAATCCAGGCTGGCAAACAAAACTGTGATGAACCAGTTCATGAATATCACAGTAGACTTTGGATTCTGGTCTTTCATACGATGTTGATTCCACATGGGTAGCTTTTAACTCTATGTTTATTAATGGGCTGAACCAGGCTCTTTCCCTTCTAAAACAGGGATCAGGATAGAATGCAACTATGTATGCTCAGATTTATTGAATCTGGCAAACCAGCTCTCTCATTCTCTAGATGAGTCACCTCTAAGGAAGACAGCCAAAATCTTAATTTTCAGCTCCAAAAAATAAAGGCACCTAAATGAAATGAAAACCTTCCTGGCTTCCTCTACTATTGCAAAGGACCAGGACTTTGGAAAAGAGATTGTTATAAATTTAACTGCTTTAGGTACCCTCAGCCCTCTAACCAGCCTTTCCAGCATCCTCCTGATTGTCGATGATGAAGCTCCAAGGAACTATAGGAGCTCTTCCCAATAATCCCTCTTAAATGCCTTAGAGAAACATTTTTCTGGATTGGGGGTGAATCTTTTCCAGTCCTAAATGACACTAGAGCCATACTATTTTTGTACTTAATATATATGTTTTATTGAAGTATATAGTTGACTTACAATAGAGCCATACTCTTTGTTGTTGTTATTCAGTTGCTAATTCGTGTCCAACTCTTTGCAATCCCATGGACTATAACATGCCAGACTCTCCTGTCCTTCACTATGTACTGGAGTTTGCTCAGACTCATGTCCTTTGAGTCCGTGATGCTATCTAAACATCTTATCCTCTGTCATCCACTTCTCCTCCCGTCCTGAATCTTTTCCAGCATCAGAGCCTTTTATAAAGTATTGGAGCTTCAGCATCAGTCCTTCCAATGAGTTTCTGGGGTTGATTTCCTCTAGAATATACTCTTGTACCCAACCCAAAGCTATAGACAGGACTTTCCTTGAAGCACTGAAACAGTTCGGGCAGTGGGGCACCCCAGTGAGCCTCAAGAGGTTCCTGTGTCTGAACTCATTCCCTTTTGTTCAGGCCTTTTGAGAGATATCCACACTTTCCCATTAGTTCCTCTCAGTCATTTCAGTCACTCAGTTGTGTCTGACTCTTTATGACCCCATGGACTGCACTACTCCAGGCTTCCCTGTCCTCTGCCTTCATTAATTTATTAGAGACTCCTTAGAGAAGTATACTGGAATGTCTCTCTCCAAAAAAGGGGGCATAATTCTAGAAAACTGACAGTCATCATCAAAGTGACCCATGAGGTGAATTAAATGATCTTTTGATCTTTTATTTGTTCCATCTCTGACAGCAGTAGAGCAGATTCTGGAAACACTGATCATTTGTCTCTGTTGAATCAGCTACCACTTTCCTTATGGGCACAATCCATAGTATACTTCCCATCAAGATTCAAGTAGATCCCTCAAAACTTCTTCCCAGAATTAATCAATACCCTATTTGTAAAGAAACCCTTCAAGGCATAAAGCCCCTAATAGAAGATTACAAGGCTCAAGGCCTCATTTTCCCTTGTGCATTAATAGCTCCTGCATACTTCCCATATTACCGGTGAGAAAATCTAAGGACCAAGTGTTGAGATTTGTCCAGGACCTCTGAGCAATAAGCAACATTGTTAACCCTCATACCTTACTAACATCCATTCTCACTGGAAGTAAATTTTTTTTACTGTAATTGATTTATGCAGTGCATTCTTCAGTATTCTAGTTAATGAAGCTAGCCAGTATCTTTTTGTCTTTACTTGGGAAGAAAAAATTTCACCTGGAAAGCAATGTCTCAGGGTTATGCTGACAGTCCTTCTGAAGCCTGATCTAAAATATTCTTTCTTTATTTTGATTTTTGGCCATGCCATGGGGCTTGTGGGATCTCAATTCCCTGACCAGGGATTGAATCCTTGCCCTTGGCAGTGAAAGCTCAGAGTCCTAACCAGCAACTGCCAGGGAATTCCCTGGGCTGAAGGCTGATCGGGATGATAGAAAGTTCCCTAGGGGTTTTACTTTGTTGTAACAGGTGGATCCTTTTCTTCTTTGCTGTCTTTCTTAAGCCTTTTCACAGGAAGACAGCATCCACTTGCTAAAACTTTTAGCCTTAAAGGGACTTAAGGTTGTCAAGGAAAAATTGTAGTTTGTCCAAAACCAGGTTTGATATTTAGAGCATCTGATAACAGAACAAGGTATATACTGAGATCCAGAAAAGACCTCACAGTGTCCTAAGTCCTATCAGACCTAAAACTAAGCACAGCTGTAAGGTTTTCTCAGGCTAGTTGGTTATTAATGAAATTAGATTCCAAATTTCTTTCTTATGGCCAAACCTCTATGTTTTATTCAACAATAAAGGCTGCAGTTTTGTGGGAAGAACTGACAACACAGTCTTCAAGGCCTTAAAGGAGAGTCTGATGAACTCTCACTTGACTTCAGTTATCCCAATGATCAGATTCCCCTTTTCCTTTTTGTACGTGAAGAGGAGGGGAATGCCTTAGGGTACTCACCAAAAACACAGGGACCACAGTCAGCTCACAGGGTATTGTGACCAGCAACTGGATCCTGCGGCAGAGGGACACCTCCCTTGCCTTAGAGCGATTACAGCCACTGCCCTTTTGGTTAAGACCACTGAGAAAATTGTCGTGGGATCCTCATTAACTATTTTTGTACTTCATACAGTTAGAAGCCTCCTGAACTCTTATCATGCTCAACATGTCTCAGCCAGTCACCTCACCTCTTACGAAGTCCTTTTGTAACTGTTGCTCACATAACTCTTTTATGTTGTAATAGCCTTAACCTGGCTATGGTTCTGCCCTCACTGATGAAGTCCTTTGGGAGTGCTTAATGCTGATAAAGCTGATCCCTCTAATGACCTGTGGGAAATTCCACTGGGAACACTAGTTTCTCATGGTTCGCTGATGGGTTTTATTTAAAGGTGACAATGGCAAATATTGTCCTGGGAATACCTTCTGTTCTCCTTTTGATGAGGTTGAGGCAGCATCTTTACCTAAGGCTACTTTGACCTAACAGGCTGAATTATATGCTCTTACACAGGCTTGTTCTTAAGCCAAGGACAAAACTGCCATTATTTATATTGATGGTAGCTATACTTTCAGAGTAGCTCATGATTTTAGAATCTCATGGGGGAAAATGCAGCTTCCTTACTTCTCTGGAAATAAAATTTTTTAATGGCTCCTATGTTTAGGAATTATTAAAAAGAACTGCTTTAACCTATTGCTTTAGCTATTATTAAGGTCCCTGGGGCATTCTAAACCTGACTTTCTAAGAGAAATTCACCTTTTTGAGATTTCTGCAAGGAGTGCTGCCCTTAAAGGGACCAACAGCAGCCAAACCCCTGTCATGGTCCAAAGGGATATTTCTCAAGTGATAATTTAGAAAAACTAGCTACAGAGGCCCCAAAACTGGCCTCAGAAAAAGAAAAAACAAGATTTTTCAGCAACTGTCGGTTTGGTAGAAAGAGAAATCTCTAGTTTGGACCAAATAACAGCCCAGTTCTACTGGTGACTCTAAAATTCCCGCTTCTCACCACTGTACATGCATTAAACCATTGGTATCCTTACAAAATAATTTCATGAACCAACACTGGATTTCAGGCAGCTTGCTCCATCCAATGGATATAAGAATATTTCAGTCATAGTCTGCATGTTTTCACACCAAACTGAAGCCTTCCCTTGCAGACAGGCTGCTGCCTCTTCTGTGGCTAAAGTCCTCCTGGGAAAGAGTCTCCCTATCTGGGGAGCTCCTCTTAAACTTCAGAGTGATCGAGGAACACAGTTTACTTGCCAGGCGTTTTGATAAATATGTGCTGTTTGGTCACATTTACACTGTCATTGTGCTCACCAGCCTCAGTCCTCTGGCTTGAAAACATCGTTAAGACTCATTTGGAAAAATCTGTAGAAGCCCTCCAACTACCTCGACCAAAAGCATTGCTATTGGTCCCTCTAGATCTCAGATCTGCCCCTTTTGGAAATCAAAATTCGCACCCTTTGAGATGGTCACAGGACACCCAATGCACTTGGCTCCTGCCTCTTTTGACCCACAGCTGATAAAGGAGAGATATTCCAATACTGCAATGGGCTAATTGTTTCTATTAAAAATAACCATGTTTCGGTAAAGCAATCTTTTCATGCTGTGCCCTTAGGAAAAAAAGACCTTAAACATCATACCTTGCAACTGGAGATTTTGTTTGGTTTGAAAAGACGTCATCAGAGGAACTATCCTTCAACCTTATGGAAAGGCCTCTATCAGGTACTGCTAACCAGCTCTTGTGCCACCAAACTCCAAAGAAAAGACTCTTGGATTAACATGACACATCTAATGAAAGTGCCAAACCCTAATTGGACCTGCCCATCATCTGGTGACCTGAGAGTAAAGATTTCCCAGAACGGAAGCAAATGATGTCTGACGAGACAACTTTCCAAAGATACTCAGACCAGGCCTGTTGGAAGTTTGTTAACAGAATTTTGATGATATAATGCTTCAGATGATCTCCAATGTCTAGGATCTTGACAAAATATTAACTTTAGATGAAAGGACCTGAGAGTTCCCTACCCTTTTATGTCATTTAAATGCAACCTAAATAGGTTTGTAATCTTTGTACTTTCCCTCCAATTTGAGACACTACACTCAGGAGAGCTCCTTCCTGACACTGAATGACAAAAAGCCATGGAAGTCAGAAAACCCGACTCTTGATCAATGGTATTTTCAGAGAAAGATCTTGATCAAAAGGGGAGAAAAGTAAAAAAATAATAAACCAGAAACCTCAATTAAATAGAGTTGGGAGCCAGAAGGAGGAGCTCTCACCTGTGACAACAGCACAGCCCAAGAGGAAGAAGAAAGACTTTCCCTTCCTGGCAACAACTCAGCCAAGGAAAAACCATGGACTTTTTGTTTAGTGTGGCCCTCCCAACTTCATTTTCCTCTCTATGAAGGCTTTCTCCTTCTCTTGCTGTTTGGGGATTTGATGTGGCTCTCCACAGTTGCAGATCCCAAATCACAATCCTCTACTGTCCCTTGAATCATCTTTGCTGGAGAAATATCTTCAGTCTATTTGTTTTAGGTCAACATCAGAATGATGAAGATATTTGTAAGGCCTTACATCAGAGACACTTGGCTAAAAGCAAGAAGTCATTACAAAGAGAGAAGCATCTATGCATGGCATGAGGCCTTGGATGGTTTAGGGAGGGGGTAGCCCAGTGTGCAAAGTGAACAGTTGAGCTTAATTTCCATTTCTGGCCAACATGAGACCAAGAGGAGTCCACAAAACTTACTTTATTAGCCTGCTCTGTTCGAACTGTTTTTCTGTCCCCTTTTCCCCACCACCTCACATCTCCTGCAGGACAGTACTTCCCCAGGAATCCTCTACATGGTTCTCATGGTGGGAGAATAAGAGGGTTGTCCTTCTGAGCTGGTCCTGGACACTCAGCAGAGCGCTTTTCTTTTGAGGGGAAGGGCAGGACAACCAGCTTCACCTCCATGGGCTCCAGGAAGAGGAAGGAGACATCCAGGGGTTCTCCTTGGGGATTGGTGGTTAGATCCAGCTGCACAGGGAAGGTCTCAACAGGGTCCTTTTCCTGGGAACCTTCACTCTTCTTATTCCAGTCAGGAAGGTACTGGACAGACCCTTTGGGCACAGCTTTGGCGGGTGAGTTGGTGGAAGCTGTGTTATGCTGTTGGGGCTCTTCTGCCTTGGAGGGGTTTGCAGGTCTCTGGTTTACAGCAGCGTTTTCACCTCTAGGGGTGGGAGCCTGAAAAGAGAATGCTTTCAAATAAGGGAATGTCCTCCAGGAAAGTCCCTGCTATGCCTGGTACTAGATTATGCTGTTTGGTACCTTTCTGATGGGATTCTCAAAAGGAGATTAGCTAGATGGGCCTCTGATAAAAGGGATAAAGGGAATTCCCTGACATCTAGTGGTTAAGACTCTGGGCTTTCACTTGCCATGGGCCAGGGTTCAACTTCTGGGGAACTAAGATTCTACAAGCCATGTGGCCCCCAAAAATGTTAAATAAATAAAGGGTTAAAAATCAGAACTGGTAAGGGCTAGGGGAAACCAAAGCCTTTGGAAACTAGACTGTAAGTTTCACAAACTTTGGAGCTGAACAATGATCCAGAGAGATAAGATGGCTTGTTCAAAGTCCCTAATAAGCTGCCTCCCCACTCCTAGTAGTGGTGGCAGAAGCCACCTTTACTGATTGCTTTATTCTGTGCCAGGCTGAGAGCAGTCCCCTTCAATCAGATCCTCTGACCTATGTCTCATGGGGATCTGAAGAAGCTAGGTGTTGCAATCCCATTCTACAGAGGAGGCATCCAGGACTCAGTGAGGTAGGAACTTTTCCACGTCCACATAGCTTGTAGGAGGCAGAATAGGATTGGAACCCAGGTGGCCTGTCTTAGCCACCTCTCATATATACCAGGCTGCCTCATGGTAAGTGCTTAACAAATACTTGCAAAAAGGGATTCAGTATCTCCCTGGGAATAACTTCTACCTATGGTTCAGGATAAGACTCTTTGGGACACTGAATTTAATGTCACAGAGGGCTGAGCCATTCAAGCTAAATGAGTCTTACTTATGCTGTAGGGAACATGCTGTAACTAAAAGAAAGTGTAGGAGATCTTCAGTCAGCCACCTTGTGGATGTGGCCTTAGGGCATCCTGAATAAAGTGGTGATCATGGATTTCAGGAAAATAAAAGGAGAATGTAGGGTAGAGGCAATTAAATATAGATCATCTGCTCTTTTATTCACAGAAAGACAAACAACTTGACTAAAAAATACCTGTGAATTAAAGAAGGAGCAAGTTACGGAGATCGTCTTGCCCGGGTGTCCTTGTGATTCCCTCAGAGAACCATGGCAAATACCAACAGGCTAAAGAAAAAGAAAATACAGTATTATATGTGCACATATGATCATAAGTGGAATCAACTTCATTTTTGCTTAGACACACAGCCAATCAACACTTTTATGCTGCTATGTAATAGGTGGTGGTGGTGGTGGTGTAGTCACTAAGTCATGTCCAACTTTTGTGACTCCATGGACTGTAGCCTGTCAGGATCCTTGGTCCATGGGATTTTCCAGGCAAGAATACTGAAGTCATTTGCCGTTTCCTTCTCCACTTGATCTTTCTGGACCAGGGTTGAATCTCTGTCTCCTTCGTTGCAGGCAGATTCTTTACAGACTTAGCCACAAGGCTCTGAGCCAATTCTTTTGGAGAAAGAAATGGCAACCCACTTCAATACCCTTGCTGGGATAATCTGTGGACAGAGGAGCCTGGCAGGCTACAATCCATGGGTCACAAAGAGTCAAACACAACTGAGGACTGAGCACAAGCCAACTCTTAAGATCATCCCTACCAATCAATCACCCAGACTAGGCTAAATTGCCTCCGACGAGAGAAACTCAGGATTTCTTGAGGAATGAACTCTATTGGAAAATTCTTTGTATTGAGCAGAAACCTATGTCTATAGGACAGACACAGAAATCCGGATCTCTCTTGGCCATACTTCTATCGTTGCATCAGCTAGAAAACTTGCTTTCATCTTTCATGTAGCAGCCCTTTATGTAGGTTTCCCCTGAGTTTTTGCTTCTCAAACAAGACTACTCTCAGCTCCTTAAACTTTATTTAAAAATAAAATGTTTATTTTCTTATTATAAATGTAATAGTTATTTAGAATAGGATAAACAAGAAGAAAATGAAAAGATGCATGAAAGATATCCATTTCCTACAGTGATTTAATTTCTTTTCTTCTTACATTTTTCCCAATGAATACACACTTTTTCTCCTAGAAAAATAGAATTATACTGTATGTAATATTTTATAACTCTCTTTTGTCATTTAACAATATGTATAATGAAAATCCTTTTTATACTGCATAGTTTTTCATGATTTTCTTTATAATGGCTACCTAATATTCCTCTGTGTTATTTAACAAGTTCTCTTTTGTAAGACAGTGCATTAAATCTAAATTGTTGTGTTTAAACATTTTCACATATCCTTAGGGTACATTCTTAGAAGATAAATTTTAGGCTCATAGAGCATGTACTTTTTCAAGTGTAAACAGAGGGCCAATGCAAAGCAAGAGAAAACTACAACTACAGGTCCAGTAATGTGAAAAGAGGAACCAGAGATCAAATTGCCAACATCCACTGGATCATGGAAAAAGCAAGAGAGTTCCAGAAAAACATCTATTTCTGCTTTATTGACTATGCCAAAGCCTTTGACTGTGTGGATCACAATAAACTGTGGAAAATTCTGAAAGAGATGGGAATACCAGACCACCTAACCTGCCTCTTGAGAAACCTATATGCAGGTCAGGAAACAACAGTTAGAACTGGACATGGAACAACAGACTGGTTCCAAATAGGAAAAGGAGTACGTCAAGGCTGTATATTGTCACCCTGCTTATTTAACTTATATGCAGAGTACATCATGAGAAACACTGGGCTGGAAGAAACACAAGCTGGAATCAAGATTGCCAGGAGAAATATCAATCACCTCAGATATGCAGATGACACCACCCTTATGGCAGAAAGTGAAGAGGAACTAAAAAGCCTCTTGATGAAAGTAAAAGAGGAGAGTGAAAAGGTTGGCTTAAAGCTCAACATTCAGAAAATGAAGATCATGGCATCTGGTCCCATCACTTCATGGCAAATAGATGGAGAAACAGTGGAAACAGTGTCAGACTTTATTTTTTTGGGCTCCAAAATCACTGCAGATGGTGACTGCAGCCATGAAATTAAAAGATGCTTACTCCTTGGAAGGAAAGTTAGGACCAACCTAGATAGCATATTCAAAAGCAGAGACATTACTTTGCCAACAAAGGTCTGTCTAGTCAAGGCTATGGTTTTTCCAGTAGTCATGTATGGATGTGAGAGTTGGACTATAAGGAAAGCTGAGTGCCAAAGAATTGATGCTTTTGAACTGTGGTGTTGGAGAAGACTCCAGAGAGTCCCTTGGACTACAGAGAGATCCAACCAGTTGATCCTAAATGAGATCAGTCCTCTGTGTTCATTGGAAGGACTGATGATGAGGCTGAAACTCCAATACTTTGGCCACCTGATGCAAAGAGCTGACTCATTTGAAAAGACCCTGATGCTGAGAAAAATAGAGGGCGGGAGGAGAAGGGGAGGGCAGAGGATGAGATGGTTGGATGGTATCACCAACTCGATGGACATGAGTTTGGGTGAACTCCGGGAGTTGGTAATGGACAGGGAGGCCTGGCACGCTGAGGTTCATAGGGTCACAAACAGTTGGACACGATTGACCAACTGAACTAAACTAAACTGAATGTGAAAAGACTTTAGACTCTTTTCTCTAATCCTCTCTTATTCTTCTTGAAACTCAGAAGAGCCACAATTAAATAAAAGATTGCAGGAGGGGTAAAAAGAACAAAAGGACAGGCCTTGACTCCTTCTTCACAGCAGGTCCTAAGCTCTAGGTCAGGCTTGAGCCTCAGAGAGGAAAACGCTTTGAATTGGATATGAGATAGAAGTTTTGACTTAGAATTGACTAAAAGGAATTTTTTAATAACTGAAAGTGAATCTTAATAATCTAAGTGAAATCATTCTTAATACTGAAACTAGTAATAAGAACTAGAAACTAGAAAACTATGTGATCTGCTCAAGATGGTATCAAAAAGTGAGACAGGGAGATTCCACAGAAGATGATGAAGATGTTTTCCCAATTATTTTTTAATATTCAATTGACTGGTTATAAAGTCTTAAGAAAATTTATTTATTTGTCTTCATAGGGTCTTGGTTGCAGCATGTGAGATCTAGTTCCCTGACCAGGAGTCAAACCACAACCCTCTGCATTGAGAGCACAGAGTCTTAGCCACGGGGCCACCAAAGAGGTCCCTATAAAAGGCTTTTAACAGACATAGTTCAGATTCACAGACACAAACAGGTTGAAAGTTAAAAGATGGACAAAGTTTTACAATGCAAGCAGTAATCGAAAAGAGTTGGGAATGACTGTACAAATATCAGACAAAATTGACTTTAAGACAAAAATTGTTACTAGAGACAAAGAAAAACATTTTATAATGATAAAAGGCTCAATTTATTAGAAAGACACAACTATAAATATATGTGCTCTTCACAACAGATCCCCAAAGTACATAAGCAAAGCCTGACAGAATTCAAGGAAGTCATAGGTAATTCAACAATAATAGTTGGAAACCTCACTTTCAGTAATGAATAAAACAAGTATGCAGAACATCAACAAAGAAACAGAAGTCTTGAATAACACTATAAACAAACTAAACCTAACAGACAGCTACAGAATGTTTTACCCAACAATAGCAGAATACATTCTTCTCAAGTGTACATGGAAATTTCTCTAGGATATACCTTAGGTTAAACGATAAAACAAGTTTCAGTGAATTTAAAAGAATTGAGATCACACAGAGCACTTTCTCCAACCACAATAGGATGAAATTAGACATGAATAAAAGAAGGAAACTGGAAGTTTCACAAATATGAGGAAATTAAATAACTCTCCTAAGTAACCATTCGGTTAAAGCAGAATCACAAGGAAAATGAGAAAATATTTTGAGATGGATGGGAACAAAAATAATGTGAATAACTTGTGAGAATCAATTCAATCATTGCTTAGAAGATAATTTATAGATGCAAATGCTTCTGTTAAAAGAGAAAAAAAATTGTAAATCAATAACCTAAGTTTCTACTTTAAAAAGCCAGAAAAAAGAGTAAACTAAGCCCAAAGCAAGCAAAAAGAAGGTTATAATAAAGATAGAGAGGAAATATATAAACTAGAATCTAAAAAAGTAAAAGAAAAAAATAATTGAGACTTAAAATTGATTTTTGGGGGGGAAAATTAATAAAATTGACAGTTTTAGATAGACAAAAAAAAAAAGACTCAAACTACTGAAATTGAAATTAAATAGGGTACAACACCTTTAATATTTTAGAAATAAAAATGAAGTACTGTAAACAATTGTATGCTGTCTAATTAGATAAGTTAGATGAAATGGATAAATTCCTAGGAAGATATGAACTACCAAACTTGCTCAAGAAGAAATATAAAATCTGAATAGATTTATACCAAGTAGAGAAACTGAATTATTAGTCAAATAAACTTCCCATAAAGAAAAGCCCAGGCCCAGATGGTTTCATGGGTGAATTCTACCAAATATGTAAAGAAGAATGAGCACCAATCTCTCACAAATTCTTCCAAAATAAAACAGAAGAGGGAAAATTTCCCAACTCATTTTATGAAGCCAATGTTACACTTATATGAAGATCAGGCAGAGACAACACAGAATAACTACAGGCCAATGTCTCTTATAAATATAGATTTAAAATCTTTAAAAACTGGCAAACTGAATTCAGAAACATATAGAGGGATTAAACATCATGATCAACTGTGACTTATTCCCAAAGCACAAGGTTGTTTTAACATACAAAAATCATTGGTATATACAATAGTAATAGATTAACGGAGAAAAAAACCAAATGATTATCTCACTAACACAGAAAAAACATTTGGCAAACTCTAGCACTGTTTTTCAATAAAAACATCTAACAAAACTAGGACTAGAAGGGAACTTTCTCAACTTGATAAAAAGCAACTATAAAAAGCCTACAGTTACCATCATATGCAATAATGAAATGCTGAATGCTTTCCTCCTAAAATCAGAAATAAGATAAGGTTGTTTGCTCTTCCCACCTCTATTTAACATTGTACTGGAAGTTCTAGTCAGGAAAGTTAGGTAAGAATTAAAAGTCATTCAGACTGGAACGGAAGAAGTAAACTATATCTCTTTGTAGAAGACATGATCTTGTATACAGAAAATCCTAAGGACTCTACTAGAAAACTGTTAGAAATAATAAACGAGTTTAGCAAGGTCACAGGATACAAGGTGAAAATATAAAAACCAACTATATTTCTATTATATTTGCTATGAATAATCCAAAAATAAAATGGAAAAGTCAAATATCTTATATCAGCATCAAAGACAATAAAATACTTAGCTATACAAAAAAAGTGAAAGTTTTTTACACTGAAGACTACAAAATATTGTTTAAAGAAATTATGTAAGTCCTAAACAGATGGAAAGACTTCCCATATTCATGGACTGGAAAAATTAGTATTTTTAAGAGGATAGTACTTTCTACATTTGGTCTAGAGATTCAATGAAATCCCTATCAAATTTTCTGCTTTTTAAAGATAGAAACTGACAAGCTGATTCTGAAGTTGACATATTATAAAAACTCAAGGGATTCAGAATACTCAAAGCAATATTGAATAAGAAAACAAAATATGAGGGCTCACACTTCCCATTCAAAATTTACTACAAAACTACACTATTGGAGATAGTGTGGTACTGGTACAAGAATAGATATGCAGGTCAATGGAATAAAACAGAGGGTACAAAAATAAGCCCTTACCTTAATAGTCAATAGGTCTTTAGAATGCATGTCAATACAATTAAATGGGGGAAACAATAGTAATAGTCTTTTCAACAAATAGTGCTGGGACAACTAGATATTCACAAGCAGAAGAATGAATTTGAACCTCCTAACTCATACCATATACAAAAATTAACTCAAAAATCGATCAGAGACTTAAAGCTAAAACTATAAAACTCTCAGAGGATTACATAGGAGTAAATCTTAGTGATCTTAGATTAGACAATGGATTCTTAGATATGATACAGAAAGCACCTTCAACAAAAGAAAAAAAAACAGGATTTCATTAAAATCAAAAACTTTTGTACTTCAAAGAACATCATCAAGAATAGAAATGAATAGAAAAGTCAGATAATGGGAGAAAACATTTGAAAGTCATATATCTGATAAGGGAATCATATTCAGAATATGTAAAGAATTCTTACAATTCAACAATACAAAGACAAATAATCCAATATTTAAATGACAGAGGATTTGAATAGATGTGTCTCCAAAGAATACATACAAATGGCCCAAAAGCATATTAAAAGATACTCAATATCATTAGCCATTAGGAAAATTCAAATATAACCAAAATGAGAGACTACTTCATACTCAGTAAGATATCTATAATAAGAAAGACAGATAATAGTAATGCATGCATGAGTGCTAAGTCATTTTAGCCATGTCTGACTCTTTGCAACCCTATGGACTGTAGCCTGCCAGGCTCCTCTGTCCATGGGATTCTCCAGACAAGAATAATGGAGTGGGTTGCCATGCCCTCCTCCAGGGGATCTTCCTGACCCAAGGATCAAACCCACTTCTCTTACATCTCCTGCACTGGCAGGTGGGTTCCTTACTACGAGCACCACCTGGGAAGCCCAGATAATAATAGGCATTGACAAAAACATGGAGAAATTGGAACCCTCACACATTGCTGATGGGGATTGTTAAATTGGTGTAGTCACTTTGGAAAAGTTTGCTGTTAGTCAAAAGGTTAAACATAGAATTCTCATGCATGTGTGATTAGTTGCTTAGTCATGTCTGACCCTTTGCAACCCTGTGGACTCTAGCCCACCAGGCTCCTCTGCCCAAGGAGTTCTCCAGGCAAGAATACTGGAGTGGGTAGCCATTCCCTTCTCCAGGGGATCTTCCAGACCCAGGGACCAAACAGGGGTCTCCTGATTTGCAGACTGATTCTTTACTGTCTGAGCCCCCAGGGAAGCCTAGAATTCTCATATGACCCAGCAATCCCACTCCAAGGTGTATACCCAAAAGAAATGAAAACATATGTATACATAATAACTTATAGACAGGGAATTCCCTGGAAGTCCAGGAGTTAGGATTCAGTGCTTTCACTGCCATGAGCCTGGGTCAACCCTTGGTTGGGGAACTGAGATCCTCTGAGTGATGTAAGGGGAATGACTGCTAATAGATGTGGAATTTCTTCGAAGGTTGATGAAAATATTCTAAAATTAGATAGTAGTGATGATGGTTCAACTCTTTGAATAGACTAAAAAGCACTGAATTGTACACCTTAAAAGGGTGAATTTTATGGTATATGGTATGTGAATTGTATCTTAATAAAACTTGTATTATAGCTAAGTGAATAATGGGGGAAAACAGCTTGCATTTTGCCTAATTGTGCTATAATCTACTGTGCCAATTGACATTCCTACCAGGTGTGCCTCAGATGGTTTCAAGGTGGTACATTTGCCATCTTGGCTGCTTTCTTTGAAATAAGTCCTGTTTGATTTCATCCTTCTTAATAAAGAGTGGTCCAAGGAATGGAACATCATGATGTATTCCAAATGTAACTGGTTTTGTTCAGATAAAAGTAAGGCCACTACCAATCACTGAGAGTTTTATCTATATTTTATAGCCTCCTGTGATCATTTTTTGCCAAGGCACCACATTGTTGATGAAAATTGCATTTATGATCAAATGTTATTGCATCTGGGCCATCTTTAACTAATCAGTTGCTTCTTAAGGTGAATGAAAGTGTCTTGTGCACTACAACACTTCATGTGTAATTTTACACATTATAAATACACATAGATGATCTGTGAGCACAAATCTTGAGTTATGAAAATATTCAGCAGTACTCACCACAGAGTCAGGGGACTCCAGTGCACAGCTGCTACCCTGTGACTTCATACATGGTGATTCTTTGATCAAATATTCCACAAAGTAGGCAGGGCCAAACACCCACTAGTATGAAACAAGAGGTGAGAAATGAAAATCAAACCTTCCCAAGTGGTGCCATGACTCAGCTTTGACAACATTAGGTTTACAGAAACCACACATCCCCAGAGTCACTCTCAATAAAGTTCGCTTTTTGTCCCTGTAATCCCCACCATGACCAAACCTTGTATTATGATTTTGTTATTTAGAAAACGTAGCTTTTTCCATACCTTTCTTCCCTTCTTAAGGATTTAAATGGGCTCAAAAACCTTCCCTTGGGTGAGCTTATTTTTCCCCATGTAAATTTGTTTTTAAGTTAACTTTTCTCCATATGATAGATACCAACACAATCCAGATACAAATGAACACTTCCTCTAACCCATAAAACTCAATATGCACTCCTGTATTTAAAACACAGAATAGAAGTTGACTTGCTAAGTGGTCTGTGGTCAACCAGATGTGGGACTGTGGTAATAAACAGTGAACCTAAGTAGAATACCCCATGGAGACCATGAGTCCATTACCCTTCTTGCCTTCAGGGCAATGAAATGAAATCAAATCACACAATGCTAGTGGAAATCCCACAGACCAACTCAGAAACTAGACACAATTGAATGTGCATCAAGGTTACCAAGGTAGGAAATGAGGAAAAGGCTCTAAGGATCTAATCGAAGGGAGTGCCTTGATAACCATGGCAAGAATTATGAGACACGCTGTTGTAGCTGACATTTCAGACTCACCTGACTAAAAGTCTTGGTGATTTTGACAACAGAATACTGCTTTGAGGGGCTCCCACTGTTGTATTTTGCAAGAGACTCAGTAGCAGTTTCCATGTACCTGGGGTTTGACAAATCATAGGGGCTGGTGCTGGGGCAGTCAGGGCACATCATGATGATCGCACTTCGAGAAACTATAAATGCCGAAGAGAGCAAGTTTAAAATTAAACTCCCTAATGATACATAATTCTGTAAGTCACGTGATCACAACAGAGCTAGAGATCAAAAGTGAGCACTGTCAAGGACAGAGTGGGAAAGCATTATTTAGAAATTTAGCTTTCTGCAGAGTGTTCTACAAGGAGCATGTATTACTTGCATGATTTAAAAAGAAGCAAAGCAATATTTTTTTCACCTTACACAAATCTTTTTACCCTAGAAATTTAGTTTAAAAACACATAATATAGGTCAGTTGACCCTTGAACAACATGAGGGTTGGGGTGCTGACCCTCCACACAGTCAAAAATCCCAGTTTAACTTTGTTTTGAGCCCTCTGTATCCGTGGTTCTGTACCCACAGATTCGATCAACCAAGTATAGTGTAGTATTATAGTATGTATTTCATGAAAAAAAATTCATGTATAGTTCAAACACATGTTGTTCAAGGGTCAACTTGTATTGATTTTACAAACATTTTCCCAGTTAGCTCACTGTCTTCCACCATCGCTGCCTCTATAAAGAGAACGAGTTGGGATTTCTTTACTGACATGTTCTATTCACCTTTTAGTCACCAGCACCTAAAATAATGTCTGACACATGGACGGTGCTTAGTAAGTGCCTGCTGGATGAATGAGTGAGTGAATGACATATGGAAGGTGGAAACACACCCTCTTTGGTTAGACTATGTACGTGAGCTGGAAAACAGAAGTTGATCCAATCACTGTATGACTGAATAGGTTAGTCACACTAACGATACAGCTAGAATGTGTGACTGGGAGGGGCTGGGGGTGGCATAACTAGTGTAAAAGTCACAGTAGGAAACTTGTCTAGCAGTTCTAACAAAGCAAACACATTGCTTTCATCAACTGTGGTTTTATTTGGATGTATTTGGATATATTGTTGGGGAGTGACATCCACAGCTTGTCACTCCCAGGCACATGTCATTGCCTGACCTCCCATACCTCTGGTACCTAGGACTTCCATTTCAGAATTGATCTGTTTTATTAGTTGTTGTCCTCGAATTTATTTTAGGTGAGTCTCATCTTCACAACCAGGAAGGTTTAGCTCTGTTGCCTTGTCCTTCAAAGGAACCAATGGTATTGTTATCACCGAGACCTTGTTAGAAATGCAGAATCTCAGGCTCTACCCCAGATCTACAGGAATCAGAATCTGCGCTTGAATGAGATCCCTCAAGGGAGTCACATGCACTTAATAGTTTGATGAGTAGCCATCCTATTTTCCCATGCTGTGGATGCTTACTTTTCAGGACCCAGAATGAATGTATGTATTTGTTCATTTATTCAATGATATTATAGACTTCTTACCCTTGATAGGGGGAGGAGGAAATAGTAACCCACTCCAGTATTCTTGCCTGGAAAATTCCATGGACAGAGGATCCTGGCAAGTTATAGTCCATGGGGTCACTGAGTCTGACACAACTGAACCCGCACATGCATGCACACACCCCCTTGATAGGAACTGGGGGAGAGTTGTAGCAGAGAAGAATAAGGGATAAGATGTTCTACAAGATATAAGACAGAGGACCCCATTCCAGGCAGTGCATGGTCTGTGCTCCATGAGTGGTTAGGGTAAAGTTGTATAGGGATGTAGAACAGGAAAGCACTATTTCTTGTTTGTTTCTGTTCTGTTTTGTTTTCTTGAATAGAGAACACAGTAGAAGCAGCAGCCTTGGCAATGATCTTTAAAGAATGCTTAGGAGTTCCAAGGGCAGAGGTTATCTGTGGAGGGTATCCTCAGCAGAGGGAGAAACACAAACTGGATGCAGAGATTGGAGAATGTGACGTGTGTTCAGAAAATAGTGAGTCATCTGGTTGAATGGAGTGCAGAATCGGTACAGTCAGTGAAATAAGGCACAGATAGCTAGAAAGGAAGCCTGGGGACCAGTCATGGAGATTGTGCCATTTACATCAGACTGAAGATTTAGGATTTGATGTAGGACACAATGTAGAGCTTTTGCAGGTTATTTAGAAAGATTAATTGTGGGAAGAGGAGCAGTGCAAATGCTGGGTATACAAAGAACCTGGCTTTGGGATGAATAAGAAGTGAGGATGGAAGAAACCCTATACACTACAGCATAGGAGAGTTAAATGCTCTTTTTTCATCTGTTATTAAAATGAAAAAAATGAAAGTGATCTCTTACCTGGGCGAAGAGTACAATTATAAGCAGGTAAATAGAAAATTCTTTTTTCCTTATTAATGTAAAATATTGCTTTGCATTGGCCATAAACCTAGAACCAACAAATGCACTTCATGACACAGTGGAATGAACTAAGACTTTAAAAAATACCCCTGAAATGAAACTGGACATTTCATTTTTAAGGAACAAGAAACTCAAGGTCAATTTTCGTAGTTTTTGGGTGGAGTAAACTGCCAGCTGATCATTAAACAATTTAACCTTCACCTGAGACACAGCTTGACTTCTTCCCAGCCTCCCTCCTGCTTAGACGTGACTGTGTGTAAATGAGCTCTAACCACAGCCAAGTGAGCAGAAGGTATGTATACCCACTTTTAGGTCTAGCCTGTAAAGCCCTCCCACACGCTATCTGCCCTCCATGCTCTTTCCCTTTCCACTGCTTGATGCAATGAGCATGGTGACCACTGAAGCTACGAAGTGAAGCTACAGAGTCTAGGGGGCCACAGCATGGAAGTATCCAGTCTCCAAATCACTCCTGGAGGAAAGCCCCTTCTTCATCAAGGATTTCTATTTTAAACTTTACATGAATGGGAAACCAAGGTCTATCATTTTGCAACTGGTGTATCCTTTTTTGTGTATGTGTTATAGCAGCAGCTGCTGCTGCTGCTGCTGCTGTCGCTTCAGTCATGTCCGACTCTGTGCGACCCCATAGACGGCAGCCCACCAGGCTCCCCCATCCCTGGAATCTCCAGGCAGGAACACTGAAGTGGGTTGCCATTTCCTTCTCCAATGCAGCTAGTGATACACAAATATATTTTGTCTATTAAGCTGGTGCCTAACAAACATAATTCACAACAGGGTATATAGACTGTTTTGCTTTCCCAAACCAGGTAGGTGCAGTTTGACAAGTTTGGTTAAATGACTAGAAAAAGACATCTTTGCAAAACAGTTCACTTCTAGATACTTATATCACACTTATATCACGTATAAAGTTTCATATAAATTAATGAAAATAATCTCAGGATAGATGAAAACTGATGATGCTCTTTTCAAGCCTCTTCAATGGCCATCTTTAAAAG
This sequence comes from Capricornis sumatraensis, assembly GCF_032405125.1. NCBI lineage: Eukaryota > Metazoa > Chordata > Mammalia > Artiodactyla > Bovidae > Capricornis > Capricornis sumatraensis. The sequence continues at coordinate 186,889,294 of NC_091069.1, forward strand.
GATCAATTCTGACTCCCTTTAGGTTCTGTGATACTACGAAATCCTTCCATAGCACCTCTGAGAGCACACATACCACAACCCTCCCTCTCCCCAGCCTCAAATCTCATATAAGTGTTCTTGAAAACAAAATAAAGAAAAGAAAAACAAATTTCAAAGCTCCCCTGCCATTGTTTCTACAGTTTTCCTTAAACATACATCCAGAGCACTATACCTCAGATCTTTGCCCCTCAACTTAAGCCTAGCTCAGAACCTACAGGAAGGTTTTGGAGGCAGAAAAAAGTTTGGGGGCAACATTTCTATTCTGAGGTCATGACCCCAGTGGGAGCGTCAGAAACCCCATCTGATTAAATTCTTTCTTCTATCAAATTGAAATAATCACATAGGCACCCTGCCCCAGAGATTATAAAGAGGGATATTTAAAGATGGCACATGTTGAATAATCTTCATCCTGTAGACAGAGGACACCTAGTTTCCCCCCTCAAGCTCCTGGGGAAAGTACTCACCGATTCATGAAAGATCCTCACCCCACAGTTCTTCCATGATGTCCTGCTGAGCACATGGCAGCCAGTCTCTAACACGTCCAGTGTGAAATAGAACAGAGATCCCAGACCAGCCTGTGCAAGGGGGAAGAGAAATGCACAACCCACATGAAGCAGAAACCTCTAATGACCAGCCAAGAAACTCTGCTTTATGGCAAAGCCAAAGGCTGTGATGTTTGTGAAGTGTTCCTGTAAATGATGGGACACGTTTCAGAGTGGATACCATTAGCACTTGTTTCTAATACTACTAAGAGGCAGTAGCACCCTAGCAGAGGAGAGCAGCGTGTACTCAGCAGGTTTCTGACTCGGAAAGCACCAGCCAACAGGTGTCTCTGGGTTCCCATGCCCTGGCCAGCCTCCCCAGCTTGTGCAAACACCTGCCCCACCGGGGACCACCACTTACCTCCTGTCTGTGTTCACGGGCATCGCTCACTCGGTTGAGGCTCAGCACATAACCATCCTTTCGGTCCCTGTTGATGTCCTGCAGGATGTCATTTGCGATATCCAGCACATAGGAGCTGTTGCAGTCAAGGGAGAGGAGAGGCGAGGGCCTGGCGGCTGGCTGGGGTGGAGAGGCAGCCCCGCAGCCCATGGCCAGGGTGCAGAGCACCAGGAGTAGGAGCACACTCATCCTATGGTGAGAAGGGGTGAGTGTGCGGAGCTGCAGGAATGAGGCTGTTTATAGGATCTTGAGGCCAACTTGAGCAGCTTTGTAATCGCAGTCTAAACCAGCGATCCGGATATGAAGCACAATGTTCTATTTTATCTCTGAAATTCCAAATGTAGATTTCGCTGAGTCAGTACTTTGGATGGGATTTGCCACTATCTATAACCTTAGACCCCAGAGTAATCTCACATTCATGTGTACCTGTTACCCAAGAAATCAATACAAACACTTGGGTCAAGGCTTCTGGGAGATCGGTATTGAATTCTGATTTCTGTTCAGGGCTCTAGCTGAGTCGGAATAGGAAGACTATCACCTCCTCTCTCATTACCCCTAACACCTTGCCTCCAGTCAATGTCCTGGCCACACTCACCTTTATTTCAGGCTTGGAGCCTGGAATCAGTGGTAATGGTGCTCCGTGACTTCAAACTCCACAACCCGGGTTCACCATTCTTGTTATATCAGAAAAAGGACTTTAAGCCCTTTAAGCCCTTCATATACATGAAGCTCTGGTGAGATTCCCAAAGCATTTTAAATCTGGCTAGAAAGGGTTCTGTTTCATGGCCAAGAAGCACATGAAAAGATACTCAACACTGCTAATTGTTAGAGAAATACAAATCAAAATCATAGTGAGATACTACCTCACACTGGTCAGAGTGGCCATCATTAAAATGTTTATAAATAATAAATGCTGATAGGATGTGGAAAAAAGGGAACCCTCCTCCACTGTTGGTGGGAATGTAAATTGGTGCAGTCACTATGGAGAACAGTATTGAGGTTCCTTAAAATATTAAAAATAGAACTGTCATATGCACCAATAATCCCTCTCCTAGGCATATATCCAGAGAAAACTCTTAATTCGAAAAGATACATGCACCCAAATGTTCATAATAGTACTATTTACAATAGCCAAGACATGGAAACAATCTAAGTATCTACTGACAGATGAATGGATCAAGAAGATCACATATATATTATATATATATAAGCTTCCCTAGTGACTCAGATAGTAAAGAATCTGCCTGCAATGCAGGAGACCCAGGATTCATACCTGGTTCAGGGAGACCCCCTGGAGAAGGGAATGGCTACCTACTCCAGTATTCTTGTCTGGAGAATCTCAGAGGATAGAGGAGCCTGGCAGTCTACAGTCCATGTGGTTTCAAAGAGTCAGACACAACTGAGCAACTAACACTTTTGCACATATGTATATATGTGTTTATAATGGAATATTGTGCTCAGATGCTCGGTTGTGTCTTTTTGAGACCCCATGGACTGTAGTCTTTCAGGCTCCTCTGTCCATGGGATTCTCCAGGCAAGAACACTAGAATGGGGTGTCATTTCCTCCTCCAGGGGATCTTCCCAACCCAGGGATGGAACCTGCTTCTCTTACATCTCCTGCATTGGCAGGTGAATTCTTTACCACTAGCATCACCTGGGAGGCCCATGAAGGAATATTACTCAGCCAAGAAAAAGAATGAAATAATCCCATTTGAAGCAATATGCATGGATTTAGAGATTAGCTACTAGGTAAAGTAGGCCAGACAAATATCATATGATATTGCTTATATGTCGAATTTAAAATATGACACAAATGAACATTTTTACAAAATAGAAACATACCACAGATGCAGAAAACAAACTTATGGTTACCAAAAGGGAAAAGGGGTAGGAGAGGGATAAATTAGGAGTTTCCAATTAGCAGATACAGATACTATATATAAAAGAGATAAACAAGGTCCTACTATATAGCATGCTGCTGCTGCTGCTAAGCTGCTTCAGTCGTTTCCGACTCTGTGTGACCCCATAGATGGCAGCCCACCACGCATAGGGAACTATATTCAATATCTTGTAATAAACCATAATGGAAAAGGATATGAAAAAGAATGTATACATATGTTTAACTCAATCACTTAGCTTTATATTGGAAACTAATAAAACACTGTAAATCAACTATATTTCAATTAAAACTAAATAATTTTTAAAAAGTGTTCTATTTAGCCTCATTTAGGTTTTTTAAAATGAAGACTTCATTTATATCAAAAAAGTGAATGGCAGGTCAATAGTTCTCAAATGATACTCCAATTCCACAAGTTTTTTCTTTGGAGCTGTGTGCAAGCAAACTTGTTCAGAGATTAAAATCTAATAGTATTGTTAAGAGATAGATACTTTGGCCACTTGATGCAAAGAGCCGACTCATTAGAATAGATCTTGATGTTGAGGACAAGGGGAGAAGGGGGCGACAAAGGATGAAATGGTTGGACGGCATCACCCACTCAATGGACATGAGTTTGGGCAAACTCCAGGAGACAGTGAAGAACAGGGAAGCCTAGTGTGCTGTAGTCCATGGGGTCACAAAGAACTGGACACGACTGAGCAATTGAACAACAAAATCAATGATGGGAGGGTGGTCTGGAATACAGGAATACACTGGTTTGGACCCTTACTTTTCTCTTTTAACTTCTTTTTGCGGTTCTACTTAGAAGTTACTACTGATTGGAACTTTCTATTTGAAAAGCACATATACTCATTACAGTTTGTCACGAGAGAGGGGAAGCTTCTAGACTAGGCTATCACAGAAGGTATTCCATAGAAACCTAGTCCATGAGAGGCATTCCTCACCCCTCTCTCTGCCTAGCTCCCTTCCACATTTACCCACCCTCTCTCACCCCTCCTTGTCCTCAGTGTTCTGTGCTGAAATAAGTTTAGGAACTGTTGCCTCTGTAACTGCACAGTTTACAAAGTCTCAATACACATGAGCACGTTAAAGGCTCTCTGAAGCTTTGAGGTGAGGAAACCTATTTATATTGCAATTTCCTACACTAACTTAACTATAGGAGAGACTTTTGTGATACTTATTATTAATAATAATTGCTGTACTGGTAAATATGAATAGCTATCTGTGAGGTTTTTTGATAAGAAACTGGTCAGAGGTATGAAGACTTTTTTACTGAAAGTATTCCAGCTGGGTTGAAAGAAATATCCCTCCATGAAACATTTACTATTACCTCTGTTTACTTGAAACTTCAATTTCACATTAAAATGTAATGATTTGCGTTACTAGTAAGGACTACTGTAATTAGTTACTGTGATAAAATTTAGATTTTTATTTAAAAGTTGAATGAAGGGATTTCCCTCATGGTCCAGTGGTTAGGAATTCGCCTTGCAGTGCAGGGGACCCAGGTCCCATCCCTGGTCTGGGAGCTAAGGTTCCACATGCTGTGGAACAACTAAGACACAACAACCGAGCCTGAGCATTACTGGACAGTCTGAGTGCCTCATCCAAAGATCCCACATGACACAACTGGGACCCGAGGCAGCCAAATAAAATAAATAGACAATTTTTTTTAATTAAAAAACAAAAAAATATTGAGTGGAAAATAGTTTTTTCTTCATTGACTGCCATGCACTTGGGGGACACTGTAATCACCTGGTGGTAGCATACAAGCTCACAGAAAAGTCCCCTTAGTGGTAATTTAGTGATTCTAACCATCCAATTTCTGAGATGAGAAAACTGAGGTTCAAGAGGAGAAGCCTGGAGTGCTACCATCCATGAAGCTGCAAAGAGTTGGACACAATTTAGTGGCTGAACAACAACCTTAAAAAACCTCATAAATGGATTAGTGGCAAAGCCAGTTACAGAAACCTTCTAGTTTAGAATCCTTTTCATCAGAGCAAACACTACAGTAATAGCCTAATTTTAAGTCTCTTAATTACCAACTAAATGAATTTGGAAAGTCAGTTAATCTCCATAAACCTCTGTTGTCAGATCCGTAAAATGGGCTAACTACAGCGCCTGCTTCACAGGAGATTCTATACATGGGGGGCTAGGCTCACGCTTGGCACCCAGGGCAGCTAGTGTTACAGGTAGAATCATGGCAGTTACTTGAAACCCCTAGCACTGAGCAAGGGTTAGGGTTATGCCAAGAAGCATGTTAGGATCTCTGGAATCAAGGGTTAATAAAACTAATTAGCTTAATAAAACATAGCCCCTAATTTCTGCAAGCAAATAATCAGTTTTCAAAGCTTAATTTATAAAAGTTCAAATCTAATGATCTCAACTCCTTAGAGATGGGCTTTAGGCATTGTTCTCAACTAAGAGCAACACTAGGAAAATGAGTACGAAAATCAGAAGTGGGTATGGACACCAGACGTTCAATTATTGGGATACAACAAAGATTTACAGCCAGCAAGTGAACAAACATTCACAGAGCTCAGATGATGTGCAGAAAGAGGGTGGGAAGGAAGGAGGAGACAGGACTGGAAAGGGGTCAAAAGAGGAGGAGATAGTTTGGAACCTGAGGAAATGCAGTGGATGTGAAGGGATAAAGGCCTTCACGACAGCTAAGAAGAAAGGCAAACAGGTTCAAGGGGGATTAAACTCTGACTGAAGGCAGAGGAAACTGACTTTGACTCAAATGTCCGGGCTCAGCCCTTCCTTAGCTGTGTGACCACAGGTGAGAGATTCCTTAACGGTGAAGACACTGCAGGTGTCGTAACGGTTAGTTTCTTTGCTCTCAAAACAGCAGCACACACCTGCACGTATAGACACGCCCGCACATTCACACACACCTACACTCTTGCATCTGCTTGTCGAGAGGGAAACACATTCGGTTTTTTCCCAGGAGCCCCACCCCAGCTTCACTTCTGTTTGGTCCCCCATGTGTGTTAATGATTTTAGTATCAGCAGAGAGGTTAATTCAGTGTGAATAGGAGTGTGAAAGAAAGGCTGTGGAACCACGAACCCGGGTTTAAATCTTGGTGTTGGTTTAGGTTGGTCACCTAATCCATTGCTTTCCATAAAAACACACTACAAGTCATGTTCAATTTTAAATTTCCTAGTAGGCACATTTAAAAAGTAAAAAAAGCAGGTGAACTTAATTTTAATATTTGACTTAATCCAATAGATTCAAAATATCATCATTTTGATTTTGGATGTGAGCAAGCAGTAAGCGGCAGCTTGCAGAAAGCAGCAGCGAGCAGTAGCTGGAAGCAGGGTCTTAGTTTCCCAGACTGGGAGTCCTAACCACTGGACCATAGGAGTCAGCACTTAGGGCTAAGGTCCCTAGTCTTACAAGAACAAATTCCGGCAAGGAAGCAGAAGGTAAAGAGAAAAGTAAAGTTAAGGCAAACCATTCAATATCACAGTTATCTAAGTCTATGCCCCAACCAGTAACGCTGAAGAAGCTGAAGTTGAACGGTTTTATGAAGACCTACAAGACCTTTTAGAACTAATACCCAAAAAAGATGTCCTTTTCATTATAGGGGACTGGAATGCAAAAGTAGGAACTCAAGAAACACCTGGAGTAACAGGCAAATTTGGCCTTGGAGTACAGAATGAAGCAGGGCAAAGACTAATAGAGTTTTGCCAAGAAAATGCACTGGTCATAGCAAACACCCTCTTCCAACAACACACGAGAAGACTCTACACATGGACATCACCAGACGGTCAACACCAAAATCAGATTGATTATATTCTGCAGCCAAAGATGGAGAAGCTCTATACAGTCAACAAAAACAAGACCAGGAGCTGACTGTGGCTCAGATCATGAACTTCTTATTACCAAATTCAGAGTCAAATTGCAGAAAGTAGGGAAAACCGCTAGACCATTCAGGTATGACCTAAATCAAATCCCTTATGATTATACAGTGGAAGTGAGAAATAGATTTAAGGGCCTAGATCTGATAGATAGAGTGCCTGATGAACTATGGAATGAGGTTCGTGACATCGTACAGGAGACAGGGATCAAGACCATCCCCATGGAAAAGAAATGCAAAAAAGCAAAATGGCTGTCTGGGGAGGCCTTACAAATAGCTGTGAAGAGAAGAGAGGCAAAAAGCAAAGGAGAAAAGGAAAGATATAGGCATCTAAATGCAGAGTTCCAAAGAATAGCAAGAAGAGATAAGAAAGCCTTATTCAGCAATCAATGCAAAGAAATAGACGAAAACAACATATTGGGAAAGACTAGAGATCTCTTCAAGAAAATTAGAGATACCAAGGGAACATTTCATGCAAAGATGGGCTCGATAAAGGACAGAAATGGTATGGACCTAACAGAAGCAGAAGATATTAAGAAGAAGTGGCAAGAATACACAGAAGAACTTTACAAAAAAGATCTTCACGACCCAGATTGTCATGATGATGTGATCACTCATCTAGAACCAGACATCTTGGAATGTGAAGTCAAGTGGGCCTTAGAAAGCATCACTACGAACAACGCTAGTGGAGGTGATGGAATTCCAATTGAGCTATTTCAAATCCTGAAAGATGATGCTGTGAAAGTGCTGCACTCAATACGCCAGCAAATTTGGAAAACTAAGCAGTGGCCACAGGACTGGAAAAGGTCAGTTTTCATTCCAATCCCAAAGAAAGGCAATGCTAAAGAATGTTCAAACTACCGCACAGTTGCACTCATTTCACATGCTAGTAAAGTAATGCTCAAAATTCTCCAAGCCAGGCTTCAGCAATATGTGAACCACGAACTCCCTGATGTTCAAGCTGGTTTTAGAAAAGGCAGAGGAACCAGAGATCAAATTGCCAACATCCGCTGGATTATGGAAAAAGCAAGAGAGTTCCAGAAAAACATCTATTTCTGCTTTATTGACTATGCCAAAGCCTTTGACTGTGTGGATCACAAGAAACTGTGGAAAATTCTGAAAGAGATGGGAATACCAGACACCTGACCTGCCTCTTGAGAAACCTGTATGCAGGTCAGGAAGCAACAGTTAGAACTGGACATGGAACAACAGACTGGTTCCAAATAGGAAAAGGAGTACGTCAAGGCTGTATATTGTCACCCTGCTTATTTAACTTCTATGCAGAGTACATCATGAGAAATGCTGGACTGGAAGAAACACAAGCTGGAATCAAGACTGCCGGGAGAAATATCAATAACCTCAGATATGCAGATGACACCACCCTTATGGCAGAAAGTGAAGAGGAGCTAAAAAGCCTCTTGATGAAAGTGAAAGAGGAGAGTAAAAAAGTTGGCTTAAAGCTCAACGTTCAGAAAACGAAGATCATGGCATCCGGTCCCATCGCTTCATGGGAAATAGATGGGGAAATAGTGGAAACAGTGTCAGACTTTATTTTTTTGGGCTCCAGAATCACTGCAGATGGTGACTGCAGCCATGAAATTAAAAGACGCTTACTCCTTGGAAGAAAAGTTATGACCAACCTAGACAGCATATTCAAAAGCAGAGATATTACTTTGCCGACTAAGGTCCATCTAGTCAAGGCTATGGTTTTTCCTGTGGTCATGTATGGATGTGAGAGTTGTACTGTGAAGAAGGCTGAGTGCCAAAGAATTGATGCTTTTGAACTGTGGTGTTGGAGAAGACTCTTGAGAGTCCCTTGGACTTCCAGGAGATCCAACCAGTCCATTCTGAAGGAGATCTGCCCTGGGATTTCTTTGGAAGGAATAATGCTAAAGCTGAAACTCCAGTACTTTGGACACCTCATGAGAAGAGTTGACTCACTGAAAAAAACTCTGATGCTGGGAGGGATTGGGGGCAGGAGGAGAAGGGGACGACCCAGGATAAGATGGCTGGATGGCATCACGGATTCGATGGACGTGAGTCTGAGTGAACTCCGGGAGATGGTGATGAACAGGGAGGCCTGGTGTGCTGCGATTCATGGTGTCGCAAAGAGTCAGACACGTCTGAGAGACTGAACTGAACTGAAAAACAAAAGTACATGCTGAAAGTCACCTAGGTGAGCTCAGAGAGACAGCCACACCTTTGGGAAGTTTAAATCCTTAATGAAGGGGCAGTTTTCTGGGTCTTCACTTCCCTCAGGCCAATCACCTTGCTTTGTCCCCTCCTTGGGTAATTTGTCTCAGGCCCCTCCTGGGGTCCACACGTATACCCTAGCCAAGCTGGATCTCGAAGTGAAGGCTTCTGGGAGGAGTATGACTCATTATGGCCTGGAATTATCCTCTGACTTTTGACTCTAAGGAGCCTTTCTGCCTTAACAGACAGGGTTTTTTCCTTTCTTTGTCCTTGCCATGATTATTCCCTTGAGGTAAGAGACAAAGACTGGCTATTTACCCTCTTTTTGTTGACTGTAAATTCCTCAACTGAAGCCCACCTATCTCTTATCTCAAGAAATGAAGAGAGGAGGCTCAGTTCAGTTCAGTTCAGTTGCTCAGTCATGTACGACTCTTTGTGACCCCACAAATCGCAGCACACTACGCCTCCCTGTCCATCACCAACTCCTGGAGTCCACCCAAACCCATGTCCATTGAGTCGGTGATGCCATCCATCCATCCATCTCATCCTCTGTGGTCTCCTCCTCCTGCCCTCAATCTTTCCCAGCATCAGGGTCTTTTCAAATGAGTCAGCTCTTTGCATGAGGTGGCCGAAGTATTGGAGTTTCAGCTTCAACATCAGTCCTTCCAATGAACACCCAGGTCTGATCTCCTTTAGGATGGACTGATTGGATCTCCTTGTAGTCCAAGAGACTCTCAAGAGTCTTCTCCAACACCACAGTTCAAAAGCATCAATTCTTCAGTGCTCAGCCTTCTTCACAGTCCAACTCTCACATCCATACATGACTACTGGAAAAACCATAGCCTTGAGTAGATGGACCTTTGTTGACAAAGTAATATCTCTGCATTTTAATACGCTGTCTAGGTTGGTCATAACTTTTCTTCCAAGGAGTAAGTGTCTTTTAATTTGATGGCTGCAATCACCATCTGCAGTGATTTTGGAGCCCAAAAAAATAGTCAGCCATTGTTTCCACTCTTTCCCCATCTATTTCCCATGGAGTGATGGGACTGGATGCCATGATCTTAGTTTTCTGAATGTTGAGCTTTAAACCAACTTTTTTACTCTCCTCTTTCACTTTCATCAAGAGGCTCTTTAGTTCTTCACTTTCTGCCATAAGGATGGTGTCATCTGCATATCTGAGGTTATTGATATTTCTCCTGGCAATCTTGATTCCAGCTTGTGCTTCCTCCAGCCCAGCATTTCTCATGATGTACTCTGCATATAAGTTAAATAAGCAGGTGACAATATACAGCCTTGACGTACTCCTTTTCCTATCTGGAACCAGTCTGTTGTCCCATGTTCAGTTCTAATTGTTGCTTCCTCATCTGCATACAGGTTTCTCAAGAGGCAGGTCAGGTGGTCTGGTATTCCCATCTCTTTCAGAATTTTCCACAGGTTATTGTGATCCACACAGTCAAAGGCTTTGGCATAGTCAATAAAGCAGAAATAGGTGTTTTTCTGGGAGTCTCTTGCTTTTTCGATGATCCAGCGGACGTTGTCAATTTGATCTCTGGTTCCTCTGCCTTTTCTAAAACCAGCTTGAACATCTGGAAGTTCACAGTTCACATGTTGCTGAAGCCTGGCTTGGAGAATTTTGAGCATTATTTCACTAGTGTGTGAGATGAGTGCACTTGTGTGGTAGGCTAGCTGATTGCAAATTTCCAACCTGGAGCCCATCTATCTCCTACCTCAATTTCAATCTGTAATTAATAGGAAAACTTATGGATGACATTTTTCTATTTATTTTACACTGTGGCACACCTTATTTAAGCTGCTAACAGTCAGATGTGGCCACTGACTAGACGTCAGAGGCTCCCTGCTTCCAAGGAATGTAGCAGAAGCTGCCAGATCCTGAGGCCTCCATGAAGACTGGTCACAGGGAAAGTAAATGCAAGGTGCTTGGCACAACCCTGGTGCATAGAACATACGGGACAATGTCTACTGTCACAGCCATAACTGTCTTTGTGGTCCTCATCTGCTCGCACACGGTACAGTCCCCATGCGACTCGGCTGGCCAACTTTTCCCAGCCCACCTGAATGGAGTCACCACTAAGCGAGTCAGGTTAGGAGAAACAGAGCTGATTATCCTTGAACCAGGAGCGGGTGGTTCCCAGCCTCCCAGTCCACCCACCGCCTGACAATGGTGTGATTCAGGGCAGCGATAGAGGATTGTTGACTTTACAATAGGGGGAGGTCGGCCAGGTGAGGCATTGTTTGCTGCAGCTAGGAGAGGCTCAGTCCATGGGCTTAGGTCTCTGGGGAGGTAGAATTATGGTATCAAGTCTTGACCTGAGAAGGTGGGTTGTGTACTCAGGAAAAACGTGCAGCAGCCACAGCTCCAAAACTTCAGGCTGGCACTGTCCTTGTTAAAGATGATCTCCATGGCTGGTTGGCCTGTTTTTCCTTCTCTTTCCTCCTTCTATCTTCTCTTCCTTCCAGACATACTTTAATCCATTTACTACCAAGGCTTGGCATTACACATAATAAGCACCACTGCTAAGTTCTCTGTGTGTGCCTAGCCCTGTGCTAAATATTTTGTTGTCTTCTTCTGATTTAAGGTCCTCAGCCAACCCAGGGCTATAGGTATCTCTATTATTCCCGTTTTTCAAATAAGGAAAACTGAGGAACAGAGAGGTTAAGCAGCTTACCCAAGGGTTTACAGCAGGGTGTGCATCTAGCCTGTGTGGCTTCAGAGGAGGAAGCAGAGTTCTTGTCTCCAATGAGTGGACACTAGGAAAGCAGTTGGGGAGGAACTAATCTTCTGGAGAAGTCAGGGAAGGAAGTGACATCCTGGCTGGGGCTTGAAGGATGAATAGGAGTGTGCTGATGGGCAAGGCAGGGAGGAAGCGGGGGCTTCCCAAGGAAGCAGGAGCTGGAGCAGTTAAAAACAAAAAAATGTGGATTACGTGATTTATTTTCTTTGTCCTTCCAGCTGCCTCCTCTATAAACTAAACGGTTTTTGTTGCTCCCAACCCACCCAGTAGCTTCAGGCCTTCCACTGGTAATCTGTCTCCTAAAGTTCCCTGCCTCTGGAATTCCTCTCTTTTACTTTTATCAATCATATGTAGGCAATGTATGAAAAAATGTAGAAGATTTAGAGCTCATTTTTCAGTATCAAAATGTTCTTAGGGAAAATCTGCTTTACAGCATCAAAAGTGGGATCTTCTTCAAGAATCTCTATGGTGTTGTGGCCAAGAGCACAGACTCTGGGCTCAAACAAGCCTGGGTGTGATCCCAGCTCTACCACTCATCAGCTATATGTTAACAGATTGAGGCCACAGTTAACCTATAGAAAGGATGTGAAGTCAGGCAGGATCCCACACAAATAAAGTGCCTGGCACACAGCTGGGTCTGCACATCACCAAAGAGATTCTAAAAGATAACAAGGGGCCCTTAAAGGAAGACAGGTAGGATTTCCAAACCACATCTCACACTAACCTTAAATGAAGGAGGTTGGAGGCAACAGTGCTGGTTGATGAGGAAATATCAAGGATGTCTCAACTTTTCAGGACACCTAGGGTCACTCAGGCCTAGGGCCTAACTCGCACAACCCAGTGTAAAAACAACTGATGTATAAACCAGACCCTGAAGGTTAGTTTATACTGGAGAGGGATGCCTCTCTGGCATCTCCCCAGAAGGCTGGACAAACACTGACAAATTCTTCCTCTCTAATCACCCTTTCATATCCTGCAAATAGTGTTCACTGTCACTTTAGAATGCCAGGCAATGATGCATTTGACCTTCAATAGCTTGCATTCAGTGCTGGGCAAACACCCTGGTTCCTGAATTGGAGGCCTGGTCCTGTGCAGAAAGGTAAGTTTTAATTAGGGATAGTCTATCTCTGAGGAGCTGCCAGGAACCTTGCTCAGACCTGGGAACTTCTCAGGTTATCTCATCAGCACCTTTACAAGCAGGCTGGGAGGATACAGTCTCTGCAGATGGCTCCCTTCATCCAGAGGTACTGGTTCTCATGGATTTCACTCCCAGTGGGTGGTTTTATCGCTAAATTCTACCCTAACCAATACTGCCTGCATTGACCAAGGAGGGGAAGGGGAATTAACACCACAGCATGCCAGCACTGCTGAGTGTACCTACAGTCAACCCTCGTAAAGCCTCGTTGGAAGTTACCTTCAAGACCACGTGATGACCATGTCACCCCACAGCACTTGTCCTTCCTAATAGCCCAAGTGGAAGATCTGCCAGGTTAACAGGACCAGAACTTGGTTTTGGGACACATTCTCACAGAGGGGCTGCAGCTCTGATATATTTTCTTTCAGTGGAATCTCTGCTATGATTCAGTTGCTTCTTTCTAGATTTGGTCTGCATGTTGGGGTTTAAGGAGATCCTGATGAAGAAGTAAAAGAATATGGGTTGGAAGCTGGGGAAATGGGTGATGGTGATCAAAGACTGCAAACTTTCAGTTATAAAATGAATAAATTCTGAGGATGTAATGTACAGCATGAAGGCTACTAGTTACCAGTATTGTACTGTATACTTGAAAGTTGTTAGAAGAGTAGATCTTAAATGTTCTCATCACACATGAAAAAAAGGGGAAATAGTAAGAATATTAGGTGATAGATGTGTTCAGTTCAGTTCAGTCGCTCAGTCATGTCCAACTCTTTGCAACCCCATGAATCGCAGCATGCCAGGCCTCCCTGTCCATCACCATCTCCCGGAGTTCACTCAGACTCACGTCCATCGAGTCCATGATGCCATCCAGCCATCTCATCCTCGGTCGTCCCCTTCTCCTCCTGCCCCCAATCCCTCCCAGCATCGGAGTTTTTTCCAATGAGTCAACTCTTCGCATGAGGTGGCCAAAGTACTGGAGCTTCAGCTTTAGCATCATTCCTTCCAAAGAAATCCCAGGGCAGATCTCCTTCAGAATGGACTGGTTGGATCTCCTTGCAGTCCAAGGGACTCTCAAGAGTCTTCTCCAACACCACAGTTCAAAAGCATCAATTCTTTGGCGCTCAGCTTTCTTCACAGTCCAACTCTCACATCCATACATGACCACAGGAAAAACCATAGCCTTGACTAGACGGACCTTAGTAGGCAAAGTAATGTCTCTGCTTTTGAATATGCTGTCTAGGTTGGTCATAACTTTTCTTCCAAGGAGTAAGCATCTTTTAATTTCATGGCTGCAGTCACCATCTGCAGTGATTCTGGAGCCCAAAAAAATAAAGTCTGACACTGTTTCCACTATTTCCCCATCTATTTCCCATGAAGCGATGGGACCGGATGCCATGATCTTCGTTTTCTGAATGCTGAGCTTTAAGCCAACTTTTTCACTCTCCTCTTTCACTTTCATCAAGAGGCTTTTTAGCTCCTCTTCACTTTCTGCCATAAGGGTGGTGTCATCTGCATATCTGAGGTTATTGATATTTCTCCCGGCAGTCTTGATTCCAGCTTGTGTTTCTTCCAGTCCAGCATTTCTCATGATGTACTCTGCATAGAAGTTAAATAAGCAGGGTGACAATATACAGCCTTGATGTACTCCTTTTCCTATTTGGAACCAGTCTGTTGTTCCATGTCCAGTTCTAACTGTTGCTTCCTGACCTGCATACAGATTTCTCAAGAGGCAGGTCAGGTGGTCTGGTATTCCCATCTCTTTCAGAATTTTCCACAGTTTCTTGTGATCCACACAGTCAAAGGCTTTGGCATAGTCAATAAAGCAGAAATAGATGTTTTTCTGGAACAACTAACTTAAAATGAATGTGGTAACTCATTTTGCAGTATGTATATATCAAGACATCTTTTTGTATATCTTAAAATTTACACAATGTTTGGTGTTAATTATATCACAGTAAAAGCTGGAAAGAAAAAAGGGATATGGGACAGCCAGAGTTGAGTGGGATGAGAAAGACGTGTGTTCAATGGGAGTTCTCACCAAATCCCACCAGATGGAGGTATATATAGTAATAATTTAAAGAGAATTCTAGACATAAATAAGAGAGAAAAAAGATATTACTCAAAATTACTAGTAATATTTTTGGAGCATTCCTTTTTGTATAATTTTGACCTTTGGAATCGTGGTGATCTTTTCAGTAGTCAAAACAATAAAATTAATTCAATGAAACTGGGAGGAAGGAGCTAAAATGGAATACAAACAGAAGCAAACGACCTGTATTTCAAATGAATATCAGACACAGTGAAAGGGAAAAAAGAGAATTAATCCAAGTAACTTTTGAACTCAATTCTTTGATTGCATATTGTCAGTCTAAAAAAAAAAAGAAATGCAAACAAATCTTGAAACTCTCCGTAGTAGGTTTGCTTTTCCATAGTGGAATCAATGTGGTAATTCCTAAAACTATGTTGTGTGTTGTAATGCTGAGCAAATGACGCTGTGCTACTGTTTGGGAGGCCAGGTTCTCACTGGGGAGGAGAATGCAAATGGGTGAAGACCAGAAAACACTGTGAGCTGGAAAGATACTAGAGGAGGCAGTATAAGTTTGTAATTTTACATAGGCAGCCTGAGTGACTGTTGAACCACATGAAATTACTCTTCTTTCCAATTTTGTCTACTGTGAGGGTCTAGAAGCAAAGGTGCTCAGCAGGACTGAGTACATCAAGTGCTCAGATCTCAATTTTTAAGTAATGTTTCCCATGAAAAGCAAGCAAAACCCATTGAAGAAGTGACTGATTCCAAGAAAAAAGTACAAGATGGCCTCATGCCAGAAAGTAAGCACCTACTGAAAGAATGATTAGGTCACTTAAAGAGGAACCACTTGAAGGAAATCAATTGCCAAATCTGGGACAGCCTGAGCATCAGAACAAAATGATAAGAGTACTGAATTATAACTTATTGAATAAACTAGTGACCCATAAGTCTGTACTGATACTAACTAAATAAGGAAGAAGGAAAAATGTTTGCTTACAATAAAACACCAATTACTAAATATAGTTGAAATTACAGAGCTAGAAAATCAACGTTATAACCATACATGAAAAAACTAATTAAGGCAAGAATCATTAGTATACATTAAAACTGAGTGAAAATTTTATATATGGAATAGGTTACCTATATAGTGTCAAAATATCTCCCCACAACTGCTATTACTATTCCTTGTAAAGGGAGAAATTATAATTAATAAGCTGAGAAACCTGGAAGACACCACCCTAGCCAAATAATCAAAATTAGCATCACCAATAATGGACAAACACACCACCTGTTTCCTGAGGACCCAGCATCACTTCCATGGTGTTCCTGTCGGGAGGGAGAAAGGACAACCTAAAGCTAATCACAAGCAAAGATTAGACACATTTCTAGACACACTATGTGTGTCAAGGGAAGATTAGACACACCTGAGCAAAACTAGCCTGTACTCTTTCACAATGGCAACTGATGAAAGACAGAGAAAAGCCAAAGAACTATTTTAGACTAAAGGAGATTTTAAAAAGACTTCATAACTAAAGACAGTATGTGATTCCAGTTTGATCCTGGATTGAACCTTGAGATAAGGAGGAAAGATTGCTTCAAAGAACACTGTTGGGACAATTGACAAGTTTTGCAAATGGAATATAAGTTATAAAATAGTATATACATGTTAAATTTTCTGATTTGATAACTATTCTGTGATCATGTAAGAAAATGTACTTGCTCTTAGGAAATAGACCTGAAGTATTTAGGGATAAAGAGAAAAGTGATGATATCTGTAACTTATTCTCAAATGGTTAAGAAAAAAATAGTATTAATCTGACTCTGTGTGTGTGTGTGTGTGTGTGTGTGTGTGTGTGTGTGTGTAGAAAGAGAACGTGACAAAATAGCAACAATTTGTTAACTTGGCCAAAAATTATCTGAGAGGTCTTTGTACTACTGTAATTTTGAAGATAATCAAAATAAAAAATTAGAGATACTATAAAGTTGCTTGGAGAAGGAAATGACAACCCACTCCAGTATTCTTGCCTGGAGAATGTCATGGACAGAGGAGCCTGGTGGGCTACTGTTCATGTGGTCACAAAGAGTTGGACACGACTGAGTGACTAAGCACATAAAGTTGCTAGTTATTTAAAAACCAGATAATGATTAAGAAGTAGGAAATTATTAATGGCATCCCTTGCCATAATGCCCAAATGCTATGGAATTTATTCAATGGGCACATTGACTGTGTCCCCTTAAATCTACATGTTGAAGACCCTATCCCAGTGTGATGGTAATTGGAGGTGAGGCCTTTGAGAGGTAACTGGGTTTGGGTGACATGATGGGATGGACCCCTCATGATGGAATTGGTGCCCTTATGATAAAAGAAGAAACCAGGACTCTCTCCCTGCATCATGTAAGGATACAGCAAGAAGGTGACTGTCTACAAGCCAGGAAGAGTCCTCATCGAGAACCCAACCAGGAGAATTCCCTGGTGGTCCAGTGCTTAGGACCTACTGCTAAGTTTGACCCACTGGCCGAGGAACTAGGACCCACAAGCCTCAGGGTCAAAAAAGAGAAAAATGCCCATAAAAAAGCCATCCAGTTTGACATCTAGATCTTGAACTTCTAGCCAAGGACTTCTAACTTCCAGAATTGTGAGAAATAATTTGTGTTGTTTAAGCCACTCAGTCTAAGGTATTTTTTACAGCAGTCCAAGCTGACTAATCTCTAAATTACAGAAAATACTAAATATAGAGTGATCTCCCAATGAGAAGATTCAACCCTTGAGGGCCAAATGCTTGTAGCTTGAGACATTCCCAATAACAGCATTATACATGGAGATTGGGCTGGCCAACCCTCACTTTCTGTAAATGGCATAACCAAACTCCAGAGAAATTAGATGATCCTTCTGAAACCTCACATCCGGTAGAGGCTGAACTCAAGACCCACCCCCACCCCCAACCCGGAGACCTTCCAGATGGGTGCATGGTGTTTGTTGTTCTCTTTCATCATGGAATTTGTTGGGTCAATACTCAGACAGATAGACTATTATTAACTACAGGACAGAACCAATAGACACGCCCACAGCTTTGATACAGCTTCTGCTAATGCAAGGGTCCCTGACCTCTGGTGGGCTTACATTAGAGGACATCGACCTTGGGAATGAATTTGTTTTCACCTTTCCCAGTGCTGACACTGGCCTCAGGGGTGGATGCTCTTTAGTGGGGCCTCTGCTGTGTGGTGTGGAGGAAAGGCTGGAGCTTATGGTTGGGTGAAACTGTCAGATAGAATCTGTCACTAGCTGTGTGATTTCAGGCACTCAGTTTTCTCACCAATATAAACAGAGACAATATGTATATTTTACAGGACTAAATGAGTTCACGTATGTGATGTATGGCCAGACAGTCACAAGTCTTAATTTTTAGTAATTTTTTCTTTTTTCTTTTGGTCCCAAAGCATTTATGCCTGTTAATGGAGCTTTAGATAGAGGGATGACTTACTACAAGTCACTTAAATTTTTTTCTTGCTAAAATAATATTTTAGAAGTAATTTTTCTGTGTTTTAGAAAAACTAAAAAAAGACCCAGAAAATAAAAAAGATAAGAATATTTCACTACACTTTCTTCTATGCATATATTACATATATTTTATATAAAATAATACTGTGCTTACTGTACTGCAAGTTGCTTTTAGATCTGACAATAGATCATTCCCATCTTAATATATGGTCAAACTGTAGCTGTACAAACCTACTTGTACAATTTAATTTTCAATTACTACACTGTAATTCATTGACAATTCATTTGATTATTGAAATTAATTCTCTTATAGATACAAAGATTGTTTTCAATTTTCTGCTGTTAAAAACAATGCTACATTTAATATTGTCATGGGTAAATCTTTGTTCACACCCTTAATTATTTTCTTAGTACAAATGGCTAGAAATGGTATTATGGGGTTAAAGGAAATTCCTAATGCTACAATTTTTGCTATGATTTACCACATGGCCCTCCACAAAATTTTAAAAAGTAGTATTCACACCAGCATTGTATAAAACATTGGGAAATGATCTTCATTTGAATGTCCCAAGTTTACATTTTTGGGCTCCAAAGTGGACAGACAGATGGAGCAGGACCATGATAGGATAGGGATGGGGGTGGGGTAAGGAGGAAGTTCCTTCATTCAAGTAATGTCCTAAATTATTCTCCAGTGAATGAAGCCATGACAGGAACTATGCTAAATGCTGGGGATTAATAATTAAATTCCATAAAAATATCATATTGCCTGCCTGAGGAGCAGATAACAATACCATGTGATAAATCTAAGCACAAAAGTTAAGCCCAGGGATTAGCCCCAGTCCTGGGTAGATGGGGGGGCCAAAGGGAACAAGCAAACATTTCCTGGAGCATGTGACATCCTACACAACTCTTGAAGCAAACAAGAGTTAATTCCATGAAGAAAGGCAGAGGGATTAAGTGATCAAGACCTCCAAGTGGGAGCACACTCAAGAAAGTCTAAACACCAAAGAATTCAAACCAGAAATGTTCTAAAAAGGGTTTCTAAAAAAGTGCCTATTTTTTGATCCACTCCATCCTAACTTGAGAATAATGTGCTCCAGTGGCATGAGGTGGACAACAGACACTGGGGCTGTAGATGGCAGTCACTGACCACAGGGAGGGCATCTGAATTTAGGAGTGAAGGGCCATGCTCTTTAGAATGAAATCCCCATGTGATGGGGGATACCTGGCTTGCAATACATAACTGGTGACAATTCCCAGCCTCTTCTGTGTTTTTGTTATTTTTTAAAAATATTTATCTAGTTGTCTGTGCTGGATCTTAGTTTCCACATGCAGGATCCTTAGTTGTGGCATGCAAACTCTTAGTTGAGGCAAGCAGGATCTAGTCTCCTGACTAGGGATTGGACTCGGACTCCCCTGTTTTAGAAGCATGGAGTCTTAGCCACTGGATGACCAAGGAAGTCCCTCTCTTTTATCTGTTAATGGGTAGTTTTTCAAGTGTTCACCTTTTCTCTGGAGTTAAGATATCTAAACTTCAAAAATGCTATTAATTTTGGACAAACTGGGCCCAAAGATTATGGGTAAATTTTCTTTTGCTGCAGTTTTATGTGACTTGAGTGTGTGTGTATGTGTGTGTGTGTGTGCGTGAATTAAAAGGGGAAGGGGAAGAGGGGAGAAAGGGAAGGACACGGGAAGGACAGGTTACCAGACCAGAGGGGTAGACAGGCAGGCAGAGAGCTGAGGCCCTCCAGTGTTGTATGGTTTGCATGGCTTTCTCAAAGCACTGGAGTCACAGGAGGGTTTTATAGACTAAGTTCTCACGAAGAGCATTCCAGATAACAGAGATAAGAGACCCAGCTTCTGCAGGATACCCCCCTCACTAAGGTAAGAGGCAAAAGAATGGACATGGGTTTCCAGCTCATGCTCATGTGTTCCAGCCTGCTCTCCACCCTCCACTTCACAGCAATCTTCTCTTTCAGAACACCTGTCCTATAGACTTCAGGCTCCAGCGTCAAATAGAGAGACAACCTTAGAGGGACTGTTTATCCAGCCTCCACAACACAAAGGGGTATACAACTGCTTAAGCCAATTCCTTGTAATACCCCGCAGTGGTTCTGCTTCTCTGGTTGAACCATGACTGATACATCACCTGTCAGAGGTGATGCTACAGCAGAGATAGAGGTGATAGTGCAAATAGAGACAAAGGTATGCCTCTGAGCTGCACTAAAGTCTAGAAAATCAAGACTCGGTGACTCATTAAGTATGGCAACGAGGAGAGAGAGGGGTCAAGAATGACCTCAGAAGTCTCAGGCCAGGCATCTGGGCTGAGGAGGTGTGATGTGAGGTCATCACGAGAGAGGAGCAGTTTAGGGAGGGAAGGGGATGGAGGACTGAGTTGGGACTATTAAATCTGAGAGCCTGATGGATCTCTACATGGAGATTTATAATAGGTATTGAATATATGGGACTGAGGCTAAAAAAGGATAAGATCATCATCAATACCACAGGAGGTAAAACCATGGGAGTGAATAAGCTCCCTCTGGTAGGGCAGGTTAGGTGGTAAGATGAGACTCGAGGTCTCATATATACAAGAAACAAGCAGAGGAAGATGAGCTAAAAAAATAAATGTCTGAGATTGAAAGGCTGCAAAAGAGAAAGCCAGGCTCCACAGACAAGGGACTGAATTAACAAAGGAAATAGGTGGTCAGAGGGTCATATGCCAGTGAGTGAGTGAACAAAAAAAGGGCTAACCAGATATCCACTTGATTCAGCACCAGGAGGTTTCTGGGACCTTTGTTGACAGTGATGTCAGTGGAGTGGTGGGGCAGGGTGGGGTGGAGAAGCCAAATCGCAGTAAAAACCTGGAGGCAATTCTGTTAAGCCCAGGTTAAAAGATACAAAATTTTTAACTATGAAATGAGAGGGAAATAGACATAACACTTCACCGGATGACAAGATGTACCAAGTCTTGATATGAAATCCTAGTATTAAATAAGCATATTAGCATTTTCTATCTGCATTTCTGAACATGTCTAGGGCTGTCAATGAGCCCATTCCATTATTTAAAAAATTGTTTTAAGCCTATTGATGTAGTTCTTTGCTAACCTTATGCCCACCTCTATAATTGTAGCTGCAAACAATGTTAAAAAAATAACAACAAAAACTTAAAAAAAGAGAGCGAGAGAGTTCAGGAAGTTGAGACCATTGTTCATAAAAGCTTGGCTATCAATAAAAGAAAGCAACATATGATAGAGAGGAATACAGCACTTAGGAAAGACCTTTAAAACGAATGGAAGAGATTCAAGTACATTTCTCTACTGATCTACTGGGGGAGGCATAGGGCCATTGGGGTGGGAAATTGTTAAAAAAATACCTCAGAAGGGAAGAAGGAAGAAATTGTATGGACTAAATAGATAAATAAATACATCAATTGAAGTTATACATTGGATAAGATTGCCAAAGGGAAGTGAAAGTCACTCAGTCATGTCTGACTCTTTGTGACCCCATGGACTGTAGTCCATGAAATTCTCCAGGCCAGAATACTGGAGTGGGTAGCCTTTCCCTTCTCCAGGGGATCTTTCCAGCCAAGGAATCTAACCTAGATCTCCCCCATTACAGGCAAATTCTTTACCAGCTGAGCCACAAGGAAAGCCCAAGAATGCTGGGGTGGGTAGACTATCCCTTCTCCAGAGGATCTTCGCAACCCAGGAATTGAACATGGGTCTCCTGCATTACAGGTGGAATCTTTACCAACTGAGCTACCAGGGAAGCTTCCTGATATGAGCTTCCCTCACGTACGATATCGGAGAAGGCAATGGCACCCCACTCCAGTACTCTTGCCTGGAGAATCCCATGGACAGTGGAGTCTGGTAGGCTGCAGTCCATGGGGTCGCTAAGAGTCAGACACGACTAAGTGACTTCCCTTTCACTTTTCTCTTTCATGCATTGGAGAAGGAAATGGCAACCCACTCCAGTGTTCTTGCCTGGAGAATCCCAGGGACCGGGGAGCCTGGTGGGCTGCCGTCTATGGGGTCGCACAGAGTTGGACATGATTGAAGCGACTTAGCAGCAGCAGCATGTATGATATGGGCTTCCCTCATAAATCACTGAAACTTCAGAGTAACTCAACTCTGTTTTACAAAACATCTCTGAAGTGGAGGAGGTTGAATACAATACAGAAAAAATATTAATAGTGTTTGTATCTGAGATAGGAGGCACTTGTTTTTATTCTTTCAGCTTCTCAGTATTTCCCAAATTTTCTTTAGTGAGACTGTAACATTTTTTTTAAATTTAAGTAATAATTTTTTGAAAGGAGATTTGATAGTAAAGGGGAGGGAAGGGATAGAAATTGGCTTGAAAGGGATGCAGTCTTAATGGGAGAGTGGTATTTTAGGGCAGGAATTATCTGAGAATGTTTGCACTCAGTGGGGAGGGCGAGTCTGATGTTAGGGTGGAAAGGATGCTGGGGAGAGCCATGTAATTAGGGAACATGATGGGGTAGAATAGGCTAGGGGGATGGCTGAGAGGAGAGAAAGACCCCTACCCTGAGCAAGAGAGAAGGAGGTAAGAATGGATGACTTTGGAGATAAGCTGGAGGGAGGTGGAAGGGATTTTGGCCTGGGATCTTTCTTTTATTTGGAAACTGGGAATTTCAATCTGTTGAGGGTTGAAATATGGGAGTGTTATCAGGGGCTTGAGGAGGCAACTCTTGCACTCTTGTGGATTAACCACTGAGTGTGCTCAGTTGCTAAGTTGTGTCTGACTCTTTGCAACCCTATGGACTGTGTGTAGCCCACCAGGCTCCTCTGTCTGTGGAATTTTCCAGACAAGAACACTGGAATGGGTTGCCATTTCCTACTCTAGAGGATCTTCCCAACCCAGGGGTCCAACCCACACCTCTCGAGTCTCCTGCATTGACAGGAGAATTCTTTAGCACTGTACCACCTGGGCATCCCACTGGGCAGAGTGGGAAATAGAGGGAAAATGAGGAGCGTGAGGCTGGGAGTCCTGTGGTCCTACCTGAGGATGGAAAGCAATGCTTATCAGCGCACCAAGAACAAAGTGATGGGAAGCCCTTCAGCCAGACCCAGCAGGCTGCAAACAGGAATGGGAACGTCCAGCTGGAGCTGGGCCCTGGAAAGGCAAAGAAGGTCGAGACTTGCAGAGGGTGCTGTGTGGGTATCACTGAAATTGCTGACTGTGAGATTGGGGCTCACAGGCAAGAAAGTGAAACCAGGAGTCCAGCAAGACGGAGGGACTGCAGCCCTCAGTGAAGCTGAAAAACCAGTTTAACTTACCCAAGGGTGTGTGAGAGGTGGAGGAAAAGGCAGCTAAAGGACCAAGAAAGGGTGTAGCCAGATTTACTGTTCAGGATGAGGACAACTGCTCCATGAGGGTGTGACTGTGGGGACAAGATCCCTGAAGTAGTGTCACTGGACCATGTCTAATCTCAACAAAGACTTTATTTGAGGCTTTCTAAGGACAAGGCCATGTCCTGTGTAGACTGAAAAACAAAGAGATAGATTAAAATGGACCAGACAATCAAGGTATGCTGATTGAGAAGGGGAGTAGCAGTTTTGTAAAGACTTAAATGCTGATTTAAGGAATCTAGATTTTATTCCTTGCATTAGAAGTTTCTAAATGCTTAGAATCATGTACCCCACTAATAATAGAATGTTTGAATATGGATATGTATGACTAATTATTCAGTTCAGTTCAGTTCAGTTCAGTCGCTCAGTCGTGTCCCACTCTTTGCGACACCATGAATCGCAGCACGCAAGGCCTCCCTGTTCATCACCATCTCCCGGAGTTCACTCAGACTCACGTCCATCGAGTCCGTGATGCCATCCAGCCATCTCATCCTCAGTCGTCCCCTTCTCCTTCTGCCCCTAATCTCTCCCAGCATCAGAGTCTTTTCCAATGAGTCAACTCTTCGCATGAGGTGGCCAAAGTACTGGAGCTTCAGCTTTAGCGTCAGTCCTTCCAAAGAAATCCCAGGGTTGATCTCCTTCAGAATGGACTGGTTGGATCTCCTTGCAGTCCAAGGGACCCTCAAGAGTCTTCTCCAACACCACAGTTCAAAAGCATCAATTCTTTGGCGCTCAGCCTTCTTCATAGTCCAACTCTCACATCCATACATGATCACTGGAAAAACCATAGCCTTGACTAGACGGACCTTAGCAAAGTAATGTCTCTGCTTTTGAATATGCTGTCTAGGTTGGTCATAACTTTTCTTCCAAGGAGTAAATGTCTTTTAATTTCATGGCTGCAGTCACCATCTGCAGTGATTCTGGAGCCCCAGAAAATAAAGTCTGACACTGTTTCTACTGTTTCCCCATCTATTTCCCATGAAGTGATGGGACCAGATGCCATGATCTTAGTTTTCTGAATGGTGAGCTTTAAGCCAACTTTGTCACTCTCCTCTTTCACTTTCATCAAGAGGCTTTTTAGCTCCTCTTCAGTTTCTGCCATAAGGATGGTGT
The DNA here is from genome assembly GCF_032405125.1 of Capricornis sumatraensis. NCBI lineage: Eukaryota > Metazoa > Chordata > Mammalia > Artiodactyla > Bovidae > Capricornis > Capricornis sumatraensis. The sequence continues at coordinate 186,914,123 of NC_091069.1, forward strand.
CATCTGCATATTTGAGGTTGTTGATATTTCTCCCAGCAATCTTGATTCCAGCTTGTGTTTCTTCCAGCCCAGCCTTTCTCATGATGTACTCTGCATAGAAGTTAAATAAGCAGGGTGACAATATGCAGCCTTGATGTACTCCTTTTCCTATTTGGAACCAGTCTGTTGTTCCATGTCCAGTTCTAACTGTTGCTTCCTGACCTGCATACAGATTTCTCAAGAGACAGGTCAGGTGGTCTGGTATCACCATCTCTTTCAGAATTTTCCAGTTTCTTGTGATCCACACAGTCAAAGGCTTTGGCATAGTCAATAAAGCAGAAAAAGATGTTTTTCTGGAACTCTCTTGCTTTTTCCATGATCCAGTGGATGTTAGCAATTTGATCTCTGACTAATTATTATATATGTCTATATCAATAATTGATATGCTCAATATTAGCAAAGCTTAATTTCTTTCTTTGCAGGTAAAAATAAAAGTAGAACCCTTTAAGAAAATGAGAGGGCAAATCATATACTGGGAGAAATTGTTTGCAAAAGACATACCCGATGATGGATTTTAATCCAAAATAATGATCTCTTAAAACTCAACCATAAGGAAATGAGCAACCCAATTAAAAACTGGGCAAGGAGAGAGACAAAATAGAGAAGCAGGTGGGTAGGAGTCCCTGACTGCCAGAAAGGAATATGTGTGCTGTGCTGTGATTAGTCACTCAGTCGTGTCCGACTCTTTGTGACCCTATGAACTGTAGCCCACCAGGCTCCTCTGTCCATGGGGATTCTTCAGGCCAGAATACTGGAGTGGGTTGCCATGCCCTCCTCCAGGGGATCTTCTTAACCCAGGGATGGAACCCAGGTCTCCCGCATTGCAGGCAGATTCTTTACCATTGAACCACCAGGGAAGCCCAAGAAACTGGAGTGGGTAGCCTATCTGTTCTCCAGGGGAACTTCCAAACCCAGGAATCAAACTGGGGGTCTCCTGCCTTGCAGGTGGATTCTTTACCATCTGCGCTACCCGGGAAGCTCCCCCACCCCCCTTTTTTTTTTTACTTTAACTGCTCCTAACTCTTGCATGTCTGTAACTAAGTTTGCTTCTGCCCCCTAACTCTGCGGGAGCTAAAATTCACATTTTCTCCTTTGACTCTATGCTAAAACCCCTGTCTGGTGTTTACCCTTACAACACCCTTCTCCTTGTAGATACATACCAGAAAAGAAGGCCACAGAGCCAGCGAACCACCAGGCTCAACTTCTGGGTTACTGATGGCAGTTTATGACTGTCTTTGAATCAATGCAAGAGGAAGAACTCAATCTCATCACTGACCCCTGACTGCGAGCCTTGCCTTATGTAAGCCCCTAGACTCCTCACGGAGGGGGAGAGCAATTCTTGAGGCATGAGCCTACTGGGATCCTCTCTCCACCAGTTGAGAATAAAAGCCACCTTTCTATTTCCTCCAAGCTCTGTCTCTGTGTATTTTTCGTTCAGCTTCCGTGGGCAGAGAAGGCTAGATTTTGGCTGGCCACAGTTGTTGAGCTGCACCCTAGAGGTCTGCAAGTCCTGTGCTTGCCCAGCTGTGATACTGAAGAAAGAGCCCAGAGTTTGCGACAGAGACATCAACGATGTAATGGATGAGGGAGCTTACTACACATCTGAAGCAAGGCCCTGGAATGACACCCCACAGTGTGCAGTGGATGGTGGGCAGAATGTGCCAGCAGGCTTCACTCTGGGTGGGGGGAATAGGAAGGCTATCAGTTATGGGGGAACTGACTTCAGCTTGGCTCATTTGTTACCAGGGAAACCAGCAGAGTAGCTGAGCCCTCTAAAACCCCCAGGAGCTAAGTACCTTCCTGCAGCAGAGGTTTTCCCTTTGTTAAACTATCAAGGAGAAGCCACTCTGAGCTCAAGATTAGAACGGTACCTCAGGTGGGATGAGGAGGGGAGTATATAGGTATTTTCTAATTAGAATCTATGATTTAAGAGGATGATTTAGGGAGAGTCAGTTGAATAAGGTGTAGGTGAAGCAGGAACTGGTCAAGCAGGGGATGTACAGACAGCTTTTCAGCAAGTACTTTGTAAACCTTGTTTACAACATTGCCATGTGAATGTTACATGGAAGAGAAATGCCCATCATCCTTTGTCAATATCACTGGAACCACTTTTTAAATTTTCCTGTGTAGCAAATTTCCATGAGTGGTTTTGATGAATATTATTCTATTATTCTTGGGCTTCCCTGATGGCTCAGCAGTAAAGAATCTGTCTGCCAGGGCAGGAGATGCAGGTTCAGTCCCTGGGTGGTCAGGAAGATGCCCTGAGTAGTGGTGGGAGAAAGCAGTGGCAACCCACTCCAGTATTCTTGCCTGGGAAATCCCATGGACAGTGGAGCCTGGTGGGCTACAGTCCATGGCATCACAAAAGAGTCAGGGACATGACTTAATGACTCAAAAACAACAGCGTTCTCTAATTCTAATAGTCACTGTTATTATCACTGTTGTATTTCTATTATCCTGACTCCCACCACATATTGTTGATTGGTGTGGTGATACAATATTGAAAAACATACCTGAAATTCAGTAACTTTGGAAGATGAAGCAGATGTGATTTAAAAAAAACCATTAAGAAGGCAAGTAAATGAGACCCATGCAATGCTATTAATTTAGGAGAGCGCACTCTGCAAAATATTAAAGATGATGTTGAGAAAATATAGGGCTGTATTAGATGCAAAAATGTGCTGAGGCACTGTTGATTTAACAGCTCCATAACTCATTCTCTCTAATTTATGTTTATTCTCAAGAAGAAATTTTTCTAGAATATGCATATTTCAAATATTACTAAGTCTTTATGTATGCATTCCTTTCTTATATCAAATAAATCACATAGGAAACTGTTCCAGGTAAATTCAAGTTAGGAAATCCTAGAGACATTTGGAATGCAGTGTTAGAATTTGAAAAAAAATGCCCCAGCTAGAGCTATAAAGTTCGAAGTTATCTGTGTAAGATCGAGAGTTTCAATCATGAGGAAGAACAGACTTCCTAAGCATAGAGTACACAGTTAAGAGAAGCTCAAGGACATAATCTTCAGAAGCCACCAAATTCAGAGTACAGGAAGAGGAAGCAGCTAGGGAGGACCTGACTGAGTATCTAGAATGTGTCATGAAGATTCCAAGCATTTACTTCTAGCGTGGAATTTAATCCTCCCTACAGTCCTGGCAGACTGTTGCATACACCTGGTTGTATAATGGAGGCCAGAATAAATCAAAAGTTGAGTTGTCTTAGCCCAGACAGCACAAGTCTGTCAGATTAAGGCATGGAATGGGATGACAGAAAAATCAAAGGCACAATGATAAGACAGAGAGGAGAGAAACCGGGGTAACTCAGATGAAATGAACCAGCGCCCTCTGCCTCAGTAAAAGACACCAGCCTCTACCCAGTTTGCAAAGCCACAAATCAGGAGTTATCCTTCACCTCTCTCTTTCTTACATTAAATCTATTTGTAGGTCCTAGGGGTTCTACCTGAAGTTACATTCCTATTTTTCAACCACATCTTCTGCTCACAACCTTAGACTAAGGTACACATCTCTCCCCTAGAAAGCTCCAGTCACTTCCTATCCCATGGCTACTCTTTCCCAGATACAACCCATTTTTCCTATAGCAAATAACAATGTAACATGAATGCTATTGGCTTTTGGGAGCATTAATTAATCTTCATTCATTGTTAGGACTTCATTGTTGGGAATGTCCTGTCCATTTCAAAATGTTTAGCATCCCTAGTCTCTGTCCAGTACCATCCCAAGTAAGTGTCTCCAGTTACTTCCAAATGTCCCCAGGTGGGGGGAGTGGGAGGGAATAATACTGCTTCACCCTACCTTTCCTCATCCCAGGTCTAGAACCATGGTGCCTGGTTGATCTCTTAAGGTAAATCAGATTATGCCACTTCCCTGCTTAGAATCTTTAGTGGTTTCCCATTGCACTGATTTTTCTCAATGCAATCCTAATTCCTTCTGGGGGACTTCAAGGCTGTTCACGACCTGCCCTCATCTACTTCTTCAACCTCATCTTCTAAAGCCGTCCTCTTTCTCCTCTTAGCTGCTTCAGTCCAGCTTCCTTTCTCACCCTTAGCTACATCAACATACTTTCTGCCTTTAGGCCTTCAGGCCTGCTCTTCCTCTGGGAAGCTTCTCCCTTGTCTCCTCTAGACTAGCCCTTCTCTTTCTCTGCAGGGTAAGGCAATAGTACTTATGAAGGTGTGAGGCTGCCAGTGGCTATCCTGGCTAAGACTGAAGGCAAGCACTGACGACAGAAGGAGAGAAGGAAGGAGGGGAGGGGGGGAGAAGGAAAGGAGATGGGGAGGGAAAAAGAGAGAAGGGAAATGATTCCTGGATTCTGTGGTGCCCTAAGTAAGACTCACCCATTTCAATTCCCAGCACATGAGGGAGTGACATTTCTCTTTTTACTTAAGCTGCTTTGGATTGGGTATCTACCACCTGCCAAGGAAAACACTCTAATACTCCGTATTCCCTCACAGCCACACCCGAGTATAGCAAGGGTAGAAAGCAAATGAGTCTTTTAATCCTGGGTGAAAGGTGAAATTTTCAGAATTCCCTTGCAACTCCCTCAAAGAAGGACTAATCTCTTTGGCAGAGTTGCCCAAACCATTTCCAGTTCTTCACTAAATATTGCCTCTGCCCCCTGCCCCATTACATCCTTTCTCTCTTTCTTCCTCCATCTCTTCCTATCTTTTGCCCTAAGGACACTCAAAGCTCTTCTCTCCTGGAAAAGAAATCTTCCTTCTACCTTCTAATCTATCCTGAAGCAGGAGAACAGATGAGTTCCAGGCTAGACATTTTTGCAACCAGCCTCCTGTTTATACTTCCAGATAGAAATAACAAGCTCAGTTCAGTTCAGTCGCTCAGTCATGTCCAACTCTTTGCAGCTCCATGGACTGCAGCACGCCAGGCCTCCCTGTCCATCACCAACTCCCGGAGCTTGCTCAAACTCATGTCCATTGAGTCGGTGATGCCATCCAACCATCTCATCCTCTGTCATCCCCTTCTCCTCCCAGCATCTATCTTTCCCAGCATCAGGGTCTTTTCAAATGAGTCAGTTCTTTGCATCAGCTGGCCAAAGTATTGGAGTTTCAGCTTCAGCATCAGTCCTTTCAAAGAATATTCAGGACTGATTTCCTTTAGGATGGATTGGTTGGACCTCCTTGCACTCCAAGGGACTCTCAAGAGTCCTCTGAAACCCCACAGTTCAAAAGCATCAATTCTTTGGTGCTCAGCTTTCATTATAGTCCAACTCTCACATCCATACATGACTAATGGAAAAACCATAGCTTTGACTAGACAGACCTTTGTTGGCAAAGTAACGTCTCTGCTTTTAAATATGCTATCTAGGTTGGTCATAACTTTTCTTCCAAGGAGCGAGCGTCTTTTAATTTCATGGCTGCAATCACCATCTGCAGTGATTTTGGAGCCCCCCAAAATAAAGTCTGTCACAGTTTCCACTGTTTCCCCGTCTATTTCCCATGAAGTGATGGGACCAGATGCCATGATCTTAGTTTTCTGAATGTTGAGCTTTAAGCCAACTTTGTCACTCTCCTCTTTCACTTTCATCAGGAGGCTCTTTAGTTCTTCTTCACTTTCTGCCATAAGGGTGGTATCATCTGCATATCTGAGGTGATTGATATTTCTCCCAGCAATCTTGATTCCAGCTTGTGTTTCTTCCAGTCCAGCCTTTCTCATGATGTACTCTGCATAGAAGTTAAATAAGCAGGGTGACAATATATAGCCTTGACGTACTCCTTTTCCTATTTGGAACCAGTCTGTTGTTCCATGTCTAATTCTAACTGTTGCTTCCTGATCTGCATACAGATTTCTCAAGAGGCAGGTCAGGTGGTCTGGTATTCCCATCTCTTACAGAATTTTCCACAGTTTCTTGTGATCCACACAGTCAAAGGCTTTGGCATAGTCAATAAAGCAGAAATAGATGTTTTTCTGGCACTCTCTTGCTTTTTTGATGATCCAGCAGATGCTGGCAATTTGCTCTCTGGTTCCTCTGCCTTTTCTAAAACAGCATGAACATCTGGAAGTTCATGGTTCATGTACTGTTGAAGCCTGGCTTGGAGAATTTTGAGCATTACTTTACTAGCATGTGAGATCAATGCAATTGTGCAGTAGTTTGAACATTCTTTGTCATTGCCTTTCTTTGGGATTGCAATGAAAACTGACCTTTTCCAATCCTGTGGCCACTGCTGAGTCTTCCAGATTTGCTGCTGAGTTTTCCAGATTTGAGTGCAGCACTTTCACAGCATCATCTTCCAGGATTTGAAATAGCTCAACTGGAATTCCATCACCTCCACTAGCTTTGTTCATAGTGATGCTTCCTAAGGCCCACTTGACTTCGAATTCCAGGATGTTCAGAAATAACAAGAGGAACAGGGTAAACAGCCAGACTTTGTCTCCTGTGGACACTTTAAGATAATAGTCCAGCAATGGCAGGGACAGAGAGGGACTAAGCCCTGCTTGGGTAAAAGATCAGGAGCTCACATATTTCCCATCCTTGGAATCAGAAAGACCTCAACTGAGCATGCACAGAAAGGCTCCTCGGGGGTCAAAAAGGGAGAGGATGCCAGACTGTATGTTTTGCTAACTTCCCAGGGACGCTCGTGCTGAATTCCATCTTGGCTAAAGGATGCACGTGTACAGAGGGGAGGACCCTGAGATAAATCAGCTGTAGGGTCAGAGCAAGACAACTGGCCAGAGGAAAACAAAGACCAGGAAGACTGCCCCCTTATAAATGGATTTAAACTTTCCAAGGTGCGACTCTCTGAACTCACCTGTGAGTCTCTCTGCATGTGTTCTGCTTTTCTAGTACACGTCTTACTTTCCTTTCTACCTTCTGTCTCCTTGGCGATTTTTTTTTTTTTCTAGGTAGACAAGAACTGGGGCCTGGAGTCTTAGCCCCAGTCCCTCCTGGTCAAGTGCTTAAGACTTTGTGCTCTCACTGCTGAAACGAAGTTTTCATCCCTGGTCAGGGAACGAAGGTCTCGCTGCAAGCTGCTGCTCTCCACTGTGTCTGTGCAAAATCAATCCTTTAAGATTATATACTCTCTCTCCCACCCTTCACCATCAAACTGCTTGAAAGATATTACACACTCCTCTCATCTTCTCATCCTCTTCCACCAGGCATCTTCCACCCTGCCACCAGGCTTTCATACTCACCCTTCTTGAAATTCCATCTGCCAGTGGTCACCGTCACCTCCAAGTCAGTGTACTAACCCATGGCCTTTTCTTGGTCCTCATGTTTATTGCTCTTTCTACAGCTTTTAGCTCAGCTGGTCATGCCCGCCTCATCTCCCCTGGCTTCTGAGGCACCTAATGGTTTCCTACCTTCCTGGCCATTCTTTCTGGTTACTGGAGTGTTGGCAAAACCTCCAGGCAAGAGTGATAAGGTGAGTGTCAATGCCTGATTCAGTCTTCTTGGGTCAAGTGAAACCACTCAATCAGTTATTAGTCCCAGTCCTTTAAAATTTCATAAGAAAGGGCCCAGCACTTAGGTTGCTCAGAACAACCTAATGCTAGTGGATAAACATTGAAATTGTCTAGGCACCACTATATAATGGGAACTATTTATCTCATTATGCTCTCTGAGCACTTGGATAGTATCTACAAATGTCCACTGGATTTACCACTGGAGGTACCCCTTTTCTATTCATACAATAAATCAGAGCTTAAACTTGAGGTCTTAAAATGGATTGGCTAGAATCCATTTTAGTATATAACTCTGGGAGTTGGTGATGGACAGGGAGGCCTGACGTGCTGCGATTCATGGGGTCGCAAAGAGTCGGACACGACTGAGCGACTGAACTGAACTGAACTATATATATACTTCCCTGGTGGCTCAGAGGGTAAAGTGTCTCCCTGCAATGTGGGAGACCTGGGTTTGATCCCTGGGTTGCAAAGATCCCCTGGAGAAGGAAATGGCAACCCCTCCAGTATTCTTGCCTGGAGAATCCCATGGACAGAGGAGCCTAGTAGGCTACAGTCCATGGGGTCGCAAAGAGTCAGACATGACTGAACAACTTCGTTTCTTTCTTACTATATACACATATAGTACAATCAACAGGTATAATTAAAGTGAGGCTCCTGTGTTAATTACTAACTTTTCCTTACCTGGGAATTGGTGAAAACCAATGGTTGGTTTGTCTGTACAAAGTTTCAGCACTTGGTCCTAATTTATTAATATTTTCTGACCATTATGAAATGAAAGAGTTATTTTCTTATAAGGAAATTATCAGATCATATAGGTTGTGAGCAGATCCTGGTCTCACTTTTTCCTATGTATATAGGAGGTTTTGTTCTATTTTATTCCTATTTTCACTTTGATTTTGATTAGGGACACTTGTGGTATGGTTGCTGGAAAGACCACACATGTGAGATTGGACAAAGCAGGCAACAATCATGATGACATTTCAGCTTAGAACCTTCTTTATTAGGGCATTTTTAATGACAAGCAGATATAAACTTGGCAAGAGCACCTTTCAGAGTCACAGTTCCAGTTATTTTTGTGAGGTCAAGAGAAGGTAGAGAACACAGTGGTGGTGGCTTACATCAAAGCAGTGACAATCAAGCTGCTGACTTTATGTTCCATCAAACATCACTAGCACCTCCTCTGCTCCTGTCCTTGGAAGGATGAGAAGTTGGGACTCAAGACCTGACATTAATCTAGACCACAGGCAGCACTTGCTGCCAGAACAGACAAAGCCCCTACCCATACTTGGACAAAATGATAGCTGTATTCTCTGTGCCAAACTGTCTCATCTCCGACCATCTTCTAGATCTTGAAGTATCTGATTCTCCCCGGGCAAAGGCGGACTGGACCTCCAGGAACGCTAGGCTGCCCCACGATGGGTGTTTTCCCCACGTGGAACGCTTCTCCCGAGGCTGACTCCACTGAGGCCACACCGGAGAAGGTGTGGCGCAAGTCGTAGTGTGCCCGGTGCAGCGGCAGGGGAACTGCTACCACGCTTGGCCCCGCCACCACGGAGCCCACGGGCAGGCCGGCTGCAGAAGGCGCAGGCACAGCTGCGTCCGGCACAGCACTTGGGGCTCCAGCTTCGGCGCCTTCAGGCTGGGGCTGCGGAATCACAGGCTGGAGGAAAGAGGAGCGTTTCTTTGGGTCAGCTGCCTTTCTCCTCCTTCCAGGGGAAATCCCCACCCAATACTCTCACAGTAATAATTTTTATTTGTAAGGAATCTGGCAAAGAAGAACTACCTAGGTACAAAGGATAGTCATCAGGGTTCCAGGGGTGGGGTAACTGGCTTGCACCATTCCCTTTCTTACCAGCTGTTTTGGGGTTGGTAGACTTACACCCACGTTTCACGAGCAAAAGAACCCCACCTTACGGCTAACTTTCACCAGCAGCGTCACCCTCTTTTTCATCTACACCTGCAGTTACAGGGAGCTAGCAGGCAGATCTACTCACCTAGTCTCTGCAACTCAGAAAACCACTCCCACACACCCTCTCACTCCCTGGGGATGGCAACTAGAAACATGACCTTGCCAACTGCACCTGGGGGTGGTTCTGCCCTATACGTAACAGTTCCTGGAAGGGGAGGGCATGACTGAAACCTTTCATTTACTGATGATTTCACATTCCTGGCACTATCTATGTTGTGGGGCTCAGAAGAACAGGCAGCTAATGCCCTAATTACTACTGCATGGCAGAAATCCAAAGGGGTCATTGGACTCTGAAAAGCAGGGTGAGTACATCTGTGGGGCCCTTACCTGCGTTTGGAACAGCGTGCAAGTCACTGCGACATCTTCCCCACCAAGAGCTTTCTGAATGACAGAGCCTTTACAGAAGCCATATTGCTGCCCACAGAAAGAGAGGAGTTATTTCAGCAGGTCCAAAAAGTGGACTTCTCCCCCAGTTCCACTTACACTCAATACATCCAGGGTGAAATGCTGAAATTCTTAATTCCTGTCTTTTTGTTTTGTTTTTAAAAAACTTTTTCCCTAAAGTTTAGGCTTTCTGCTTATATTTTATATGGAATGTAGAAAATACAGAAATGTTTTGGGAGTGAGAGAGCTCACCCATAATTTCAGAAATTGTGGTGACCCCGAAGAACTTCTGTTAACATCTATGTATTTCTTTATTTTTAAATACTATTAGATATCATTTGAAAGTTGACATGACTGTGACCATACCATTTTAGAGACTGTGTTTTTCACATGCTAGGATGATAGCATTCTCTTATATCATTCACTATTCTTTGAAAGCATAATTTCTGTGACTATAATTTTCTATTTACTAACATGTCATATTTTATTCAACAATTCCGTCCTGTTGGACATTCAGATGTTTGGGGTCATTTTGAATATGTCATAAATCATCTTTATAGATGTATTTTGTCAAACATGTTGACCTCTTTAGGCTAAATTCCTAGAAGTAGACACTGGCTTAAGGACTTAGGTTGCATACCTGAGGTATATCTAGAAAATCTACATTTTATACTGCCAGCAGCCTGATATGACTCATATTAGTTAGGAAATAGCCTCTCTAACTCCAGGGGCCTCCAGCAGATGAGAAGATCTAGAGATAGCTCTTAAGCAGGGGAGATGACACCCCAAGGGATGACCTGGCATGACCCAGCCTCACAGGGCATGAGTATTTTGCATTATCTCTTTCCACAGCCCCAAGATATAAGCTTGCTCTAAGAATGTTCTGTTCCATGACCAGCTTTGCCTGGCCCGCTCACCTTTTCTGCCAGCAGGTTGCACTTGGTTGGATCTACGACATCTTTAGCAATACAGTCAGTAGCAGCCACTGCAAACTCCACAGAGACAGAAACTGGAAGAGGCTGATGAAGATATATAAAAATTTTCGTGAAGCAACATGACAGCATGAGAAAGGCAGGGAAGGAGAGCCCAGAGGGAAGTAGTGAGGGCCATGGTACTATGTAGTCCAGGGAGCACCATTCATGTAGACCGCACTGTGTGGCCAGGAAACATGCCCCTGGTGGCTGACACAGGGCTCACATGGGGGCATTGGGTTTTAAGGGCTTGCACACAGAAGCAGGGGTTTGGATGTTCCCTGAAGTAGGTGCAGGTATCCACTGCCCATCCTTCCAGAGCAGAGGCGAGTTTTCAGGCAGAAAGCAGGAACCCAGAGGGCTGACTTGACATTGATCTGGGTAGGAACCCTGCCTCCTGCCAATTTCCATATTGAGTTGCACTTTGAGACCCAAGGTTCAGGTTATTCCAAGATGGGATGGGAAAGTAATTAATTTCTCTCCCACATATTTTAGATAGCAGGATCAAATGAAAAAGATAACTGGAAGTGCAGAAGATATTTATGCTTTTCTATCTCATTGTTCTTGGAGCATAAGGACACTTAAAATAATAAAATATCCCTTATTTGTTATAGTCTGGGGTAGAGGTTCTAGAATCACATGTATCCTGGTTAATAGAATTACTACCTACAGTGTATTTCCAAGTATGCCATGGCTGGCATCCAGAATACCAGGTTTTTTTTAATATTAAAATTATATTGTGTTCAAATGTGCTAACCTAACCACAGGACAATTAGTTGTTGTTGTTTTTCAGTGATTCCACGGCATTTTAAGATTCTGCCATTATATATAAGTATGCCCACGCCTTTGTAAGTATCAATTACAAGAATTGATACTTACAGGAGCAGATGTTCAGTGGTGATAGGTGATGGTGATGTGGAGACCCATGAATTTACAGTGTGTGCTTCTGGATAAAATGGGAACTCCCACCCTGGTGTTAACTAAACCCGAGGAACACAGCCTGAACAGACACGCAGACTCTATTTTATGTTGAAGCGGCTTAGGTGGGGGGTGCGGTGAGGGCGCTCTGGGTCCACGACACTTAGGACCCTTTCTTTCCCTTTCTCCCACCACCCTCCTTGACTTCCTGTGACTGCTCCTGCTCCCTCCCTCACACTTGCTTCACCACGTTCACACCCCAAAGTGCCACCAACCTGCCCGACCTGTCAGCAGGGTCTCAGTCTTACCACAAATTGAGCCCGAGAAATTTCCACCAGCTGAAAGTAGGAGCCGTTATTCTGGGCATTGAAGGTAGCCAGCGCGACCTCTGCTGCGTGCACCACCCGGCTGTCGTTGAGCGGGGCCAGCAGGGGGCAGTCTGGACACAACTTGCGCACGTCCTCGGCGGAATCTGCGCACAGAAGTAACCCGGTTCGGGCGTGGAATTCTCAGCGGCATTTGTCGCCGCTCTGCTTATTTGAGCAGGGGGGCAGGAGGAGAAGGGGACGACCGAGGATGAGATGGCTGGATGGCATCATGGACTCGATGGACGTGAGTCTGAGTGAACTCTGGGTGATGGACAGGGAGGCCTGGCGTGCTGCGATTCATGGGGTCGCAAAGAGTCGGACACGACTGAGCGGCTGAACTGAACTGAACTGAACTGAAGACAGGCTCCAAACAGTTACAGGCTGATTCTCTGCATCTTACTTAAACCCTCGGGTGGCCTCTGGCGTGCTGGCATTTTTGCAGGAGCTCCTCTCACCAAGAGGCGATTTTCAACCTCTGAGCTGAACAATTCCTTAAAAAACAGTTTTAAAACCCCCAAACTCAGGAAATTTGGCTTCCCCTTTTCATCACCAATAAAGTGGCTAGATCTGCTTCTGTTAAAACCACTCTCTCTTCCTCACTCTCTCTACCGGGTAACCGTAATAAGAATAGTCAACTCTACCTGGACTGGAATCACATTTTGTAAACAGCACGGAAAACTGGCCGTCTTGTTTCAGCACGTGGATATCGCAGTCTCCTTCCACCGCCTGGAGAAATAAACCCACAGTGAGGGCCCCAGAGGGTTGACCTTCACTTCTCAAGGTGGAAGATGGGAGGAGGGGGAAGAGGGCGTGGTCCCTCAGGCGTGGATGTCAAAGGTGAGCCTCACAAAATCTCCTTCACTTGGTGATATTGAAACAGGACAGTGTCTGGTTTTACAGAGGTTGCAGGGGAGGCGTGGGGGGCAGGGTGCAACAAAAAGGGGAATTGTAAAACATCGGCGCTAGGGAGGGCGCCATTGACTGGCAGTTTCAGTTGGGGCACCACCCCGCCCCACCGCCGCATTTGCCGGGAGAGGGCCACTCACGTGCTCCGTCTGCTGCCTCACGCTGCAGTTTGCCAGGGGCGTGGGGTCCAGTACGTGGCAGGTGGTTTCCAGGGTATCTATCTCAATGTCATACACCTCTCCCGTGGGCCGCTGTGGAGACAGAGGATGAAGAGGTGAGCCTGAGCCTGCTAAGCGGCTCCACGGGTGAGCCCCCACTGGGTGCCAACACACCCATTGTTGGAAGGGTAAGAAAGAAGTGCGCATGGGCTTGGACAGGTTGGTGGAACCACAGTCATCGCTCTCAGATGTAATTGGAAGGCAAAAATGACTGTCGGTGCTTACCCTTCAAGCGGTACTTTGAAAAAGTCAGTTTGGGATTTTTCTCAGTCGAGCAGTAAAGTAAGGTGGTGTAGGATAATAATTCACTGCCTCTCCTTTATCTTCTCCATCCCTCCCTCTACTTCTTCCTTCCTTCCTTCCTTCCTTCTCAACACCTACTTTCCTTCCTTCCCGATTTTCTTTTCCTTCCTAAAGGAAAAGCTGTCGTCTGTGGCTTTTTGTCTTGTAGATGCCTGGATGCAAAGCTGGGGTTCCCTACTGTCCCCTGCTGGTAGTAAGGGGGAACCGTGATCCTTCCTCTGCTGGAGGAAGCAGTGTGTCTGTCCTTTACTTGCACAGAGGAAAGGAGTAGTGGGTAAGGCAGTGACAGGGGAGCTTGGATGATTCCTTGGAGTTTTCCCTGCCAGTTCACCTGTTTCTGCATTCTTTCTTCAAAGACCAGAAAGTCCAGAAGGTACGCATATACCTATTTTTTTCTTTCAGCCCAACTCTGCTTGCCTCTCATTTCTGTTGTGCCTGATTCACTAGTACCTCAGAATCTCCTTTCCTGTTTTATATTGTGCAGATGTGCCCAAATTAACTTCCTGAAAACACTCAGAGCTAGTGAATAGGAGCTGGGCACTCCTGCGGTTCTCAAACCCTGCTGTAAGTGAAAATTGCAACGTTGTTCTTTCTTTCCTTCAAATATGCAGGTTGTGTGTTATTTCCCCTGAACTGATCATTGCTTCCTCTGAACCACCACTGTACTTCACTATTGCAGAACTCCTAAACTCCATCCGGGACAATCCTTATTTCAATTATTTTGTCCCATTGTAAGATCAGAGGTCTGTGAGTCGGTCCAGATGTCCTGAGGTTTGCCTTATTTTCCTTCCTAGATTGTGAATCTTCTGTGGCACTAATTATGTCTTTCTCATCTTTGTGTTAGGTTGAATCATTAAAATGCCAATATCTGACTGCTTTTAATGTACAAAGCTGGCTATTTCATATGATTCAACTTAGCATGTCCCATAGTACCTGACACTGGTTCTTGTCCTGGAAGACTTGTAATTAGCATAGGCTAAAAGAATTATCTTTCATCAGCTGTAAAATCTAATTTCAAATGCCTTTTCCCCACCTCTCCAAATCACTCAGCTGACCTCCAAGGCACATTTCCCAGTTTCATCATTGTCACCAGCTTCAGACTGCATTGCTTTCTGCTCCAGCATATGAGGAGGTGAATCCTTTCATGCCAAGATTTCTCACTGGGATGTGGGTACCTTTCTTGGGAAAGCAGCTTGTGTAGAGGAAGGAATACAGTACTGAAATAGAATCCTTGCCTGATGCTTACTATTTTATGACCTTGGGTTAAAAAAAAAATGCCCTAAATATGTCAGAGCCTTGGTTATCTCTTATGTAAGACAAGGACAGTACGCCCACAGAACTGGGGACGCAGCAGGGAAGGGATTACAGAGATGAACTATATGAAAGGGCCTGGCACATAGTAGGCAGTTAAAAAATGTGCACTTCATTCACACTCAGTCTTTATGCAGAGAAACAGAAACAAAGAAAAAGAAATGTTTTCCAGCCAGTAGTAGTTTGGCAGCCAGAATCCTTTCTCTGGTGCTAGTTTTTCTAGAAGGTCGCACTTTCTACTTGTGACCTTCAAAATACCACTTGAAGCCTCGTCCTCTCCTCACACTTCCTGCTCCCATCCAGCACCCTCCTGGAGACCCTGACCACAGTACAGAATGTCTCCTCTCTTCCTTCAGCCCTGCCCTCTCCCTCCCTCCTTGGAGGAATCAGGGCATTTTCGCTATGCAGTTTCCTTTGTTCTGGGAGGCAGGCTCTCAGAGACACCCGGCTGAGCCTCCCACGCCAGCCTGCCCCACCTGGCAGGGCAGGTTCACTTACCCTCGGCCACACCTTCACACTGTCAATCTGGTTCAAGGTGTGTTTGTAGCCCCGAGGAAGGTGCTTGTTGATGTAGTCCACGGCCGCCAAGGCTGCTTGCTCTGTGTCTGGGTCATCACAGGCCGGTTCCTTATAACCTGCAATCGGGTCAAGCGGGATCGAGCGGCAGTCACAGAGCTGAGCCAGGCAAAAGAGCAGAATGAAGGATTTCATGGTGGCTTCAGAAAGGCCCCGGTGTGTCAGCAGGCAGGCAGCTGGAGGCTTCCGGACCAACCCAGGTGCTCTGCCTGGTGGAGTGTCGAAAGGCTTTATTTATATGTTGGAGCCTGCGGAAGGATTGCGTAAGGATATGGGATGATTTCTGTTCTGGTTCCAAAAAAAAAGGCCCCTGCAAACATCAGTCCTGGAAAAGCAAACAGGTTATGACATCGCTGGCCCCCAAGAAATCTGCCAAAGTCAATGCTGCTTAGGGGCCGGTGTGGGCAGGTTGGGGGGTGGGCTGGGGAGATGCTCCAGAGTTGGCCTGGAACATGGTAACAGCAGCAAAGAGGGGAGGCAGCTGAGAGGACGAGGTGAGCACCAAGGTGACGAGGGGCTGGCATAGTCGGCCCTGGAGCGCTGTGATTCTGGCAGCAGAGAGAGTGCCCTCCATTGGGAGCTGAGGGCAACATGGGGTCCATGTTGGGAAAGTAGGGATGCTCAGCAATTTACTAAAATCTTCACATGTCAGGGACAATTACCTTCTTCTGGAGGGAGAACAAGGCCCACAGATGTAGCAAAGGTACCAATGATTTGGAGTGAAGAGGGAGAGTTAAGGGATCTTGGATAAGAGCTTGGATAAGATCCTTAGAGAAAAGAAGAAAGGAAGGGAGAGATTTCTGCCTGGAGTGGGGAATGGGGAGAGAGCCCTTCCTCCCTGAACCAGAGCCCAGAGGGCTATGGCCTGCAGAGCTTCCCCACTGCCACTTCCCCTTTTCTCCAGACCAGACTGCCAACACACTGCAAAAATGCACCCTGACCTGGGTTCCCTGGGTGGCTGAGTGTGATTGGCACCAGTGACCAAGTGCCACCAGTGACCCCGTGCTCCTGTGGCCTGTGCCCTCAGCCAGTAGATGAGTGCAGCAGAGAGGAGCCTTGGTCCAATAGCCATTCACTTGGCAGACCTCTGGCTTTGAATTCTGCACTGCAGGCTGAGATGCTGTGAGGACATTAAGAACACAGATGCCTCCTTAGGGCCCTTTGGAGCATTAGCAGAACTAGAGTGAATCTTGGTGGCCAGAGCACGAGGTCACAATATTGGCTCAGACACTGCCTCTCAGTTGTGGCCCATGATGATCTCAGGTGTGACCTCCAAGGAGAGGTGGTCAGGATAGCGAGAGCCTTGGAAAATATCATCCGAGGTTTAGTTTGGTTTAGCCTGGAACAAAGAAGCCCGAAACGTGGAAACCAACACGTTTTCCAAATATTTAGAGGTTATCATTACGTGGGGGTGGACTTGCTCTGTTGTTTGCTATTGCTTCAGAGAACAAAACTTGGTTTAAAAGTGTGGGGGGTGTGTTCTGTAGAGAAGCTTCATAATATTGACTTCCTGTAAGGAGGGAGATAAGCAGCGGGGGGAGCCTGTGATGGGTAGAGAAGGTAGTAGGCAGTGTAAGCACGGTTTTCACATTTGCTCCCAGCTGTTCACACACAGACCCTTAATTCCAGAGGCTCAGAAGGTGTGGTCAAGACCCCAGGTTCTCTGGTCATCCATCAGGATGAGCCTCGGAACTGGGGGACTTTCCATCAGCCTTGTGCTCCATTGCCTCCAGGGCCTTGACTCATGAGAAACTTTTTGCAGATGCTCTGCTTTTCTTTTAAAAGGCAAAATATGGTCATTACTAAAAATTTGAAAATCACAAAAAATATATGCAGTGAGTACATGTTTCACATGTCATAAGCTCAAGTGTCTACAATATAATTTTATTTTCCATAACACAATTGGATTTCTGACTCTGAGCTTTCTTTCATGAAAATGAAATCTACTCACTTCCAGGCAACTCAGCTTTCCAGGTACTTGGACTGAAACCCGGTCCAATTTAGGTTTGCCATTATGCTTCTTCTGATGAGGTTAGAAGAAAGCCTGAAGTGCAGAGGGGGAGATTTATGCAAATACTGATTTTGTCAAGGTCAAGAGGTATCTACTTTTGCCTTGGCATCTTCTGCCAGGTAGCCTGTCTCATATGGTCTTCAGACAAATGCACTCTTGAGCTAATGGCCTGCTTTCCTCCATCTAATCCATAGAAAGACAGTCCTCCCACATCCTATGATCAGGTGTCATATCATCAAAACTGTGGCACCCTTTCTAGCCCACAGGCCTTTTCTTAGCTGGGAGCTACCCCCTTCTTTTTATTTTTTTGGTCACACCTCGCAACATGCGGAACTTCCCAGATCAGGGATAGAATCCATGCCCCATGCAATGGAAGCATAGACTCCACTGAACAACCACAGAAGTCTCAGAGCCACCCGCCTCTTTAAGCTTAGGAGAATTTGTCTGCTTGCCCTCCCAGGCTGTGGGGGCTTCCTGAGGCTGCCTCAAACTTGTCTGTTTAGACTTTGCTGTCATAGCCCACCGGCCCCCACCCGCTGCTGCCCTAGGGCAGTCCTGCTACTCAGGGGGCTTCTCCCTGCCATGTGGTATCTCACTGTGCTACCTGTGTGTCCCCTCCCCTCCCTATCCCTGCAGTGAGGTTCCAGGATCTTCTGGAGGCTCTTCTCCAGGACTCCCACACTGTTCTGGGGGTGGTTCTGTTGCCATCCCAACCTGAGGGTAGAAGGAGAAAAAAAAAGTTCTCTCTGATCATCCTGTCTGACCATTTCTGTCTTATACTTGGCACATTTCTTTTGATATCTTTGTTCTTGGATCTTTCATGGGTGACAATTTCTAAAGCCCCAGGTATAGTCCTGTTTTGCTGATGCTAGAAAAACAAAGCATGTAGTAAAGAGCAATTAATATCTCAGCTGTCATCCTAACACAGATAAACACTGAAACAAAATTCACCCACAGTCTCATTACCCAGAGATCAACAGTGTTAATGTTTTGGTGTATTTGCATCTTATTTTAATATAATTCAGTGTAATATAATCATACTTATATACAGCTTAGTATTCTTTTTTCATTTAACATTATAACTTGAATATTTCTTCAGGTTATTAAATACTTTAAATCTGCTTATAATGACTACCTATGATTCTGTTGTATCATAATCTATTTTACCATTCTCTTATTGTTGTGTGTTTAGTTTGTTTTCAATCGAGAACTCTCATATACAAAGTCGTAATGAACTTTTAATTCAGGAATCTTTGACTTTCTAGTTATTTTTATGCAAGATAGAGATTTATTAGTGAATCATTGATTTTAGAACATCTTAATTTCTGTGGCCAAATTGCCTGTCAGAAATTTCTACATTAATTTCTATCCCTACCATTTAACTGGTGTATTTTGTGAATATCTTTGGTTTTAGCTCAACTATTCCATATGTCTAATGCTTATAAACTAAAATAGCTTTGGTGTCAAGCTGAATAAAAAGGTCTCAATTTTTTTCAGTTGGAAAACGAAAGATTACCGTTTACTTACTGAAAATGAAGGAGACACTAGAGGATCTTTTGATATGTTTTCCAAGAAAACTGTGACAAAGGATGCCCAAGGGAGGCTCTAAGTATTTCACCGTGCCTGGCGACATCACTTTCAAACTCTGAAAGATTTTCACACAACAAACGCATATATCCATCCTTGAGTGATCTTGGGTAAGTTTCACCTACTTAGCTCTAGCATGTCAAGAGGAGCTAAGCATTTACTCCACTTTCTGGTCATGCGTCTCATTACTTTAATGACTTCTCTTTGCATTTTTCTTTGAGGCCCAGGTCTGCAATAAAGCAATGCCTAGTAGCGCAATGAGGATATCAGGAACTTGTTAGAGCTGGTTGGGAAGAGCAGTCCCAAAGACCCAAGGAGCAGAAGCGGACCAGCAACCACCAGGAGATGGCAGCAGGGTGCTAAGCAGTGCTTGGTGTGTGGAGTTCACGGGCGGATGGCGGAATTCCAAGATGGAAGCTAGGGTTGGCACCAGCAGCTCTGCGTTTGTGAGTAGGGCTGTCCACTAGGGCGGCGATCCGTTCAAATGTCTCCAAAGCAGAATTCAGCCTTGAGAGTTGTTAGCTGGGAGTCAGATAAGGATGGTGGCAAGTGCAGAGTCAGAGTTGCTGGGGGTTGGCTCTGTTTGGGCCCTGCCAGCAGACAGGAATCTCGGAGGGGAAAGATAGAGCTAGAAGGGGGTGAAATATCAAGTCAGGCAGTGAGGGCTCAGGTGAGAGCTAGTGACATGAACAAGTGCACGTCAGCAAAAGCCAGTGGAACCATTGGTTTTCACAGGGAGGAAGTGGCAGTGGTTGGTGTTTAAATTGTTGGGCCAGATTCTTGGCTCTGCCCTTTCTGGTACTTAAAGGGCCTAGGTCCTAAGAAGCCCAGTAGTGATTTCTGATTAGCCAGGTATTTCTTCATCCTTATGGGTATTTACTGAAAACCTACTATCTGTGATGTCAGGTGCCTGTAAGCAGAGTGATGAGAAAACAGTCTGCACTAAAGGAGCTTACCTTGACTCCCTTGGTCCAGCAACATCTGATCAGTCAAGAGCTGTAAGTTATATGAGATGATTGTGTTGTATGTCCTAGGGAAACAGGTTGGGGTTTATATCTCCAGTGTAAAACCCTTGATCAATAAAATGCAAATTGCCCTTCTCCAAGGACCCACCAGGCTTCTTTTCTTTTTTTTTTTTAATTTTTATTTATTTATTTATTTTTATTTATCTGCATGGGATGTGGGGCTTAATTCCCTAATCAAGGATCTAACCTGTACCCCTCGGCACTGGAAGTATGGAGCTTCAACCTCAGGACCACCAGGGGAGTCCCCCACAAGGTTTCTCGTGAATATAATGGAGCCCTAGTTGCCCTGAAAGTTATTTAGAAGAGACTTTTGCTTTCAGGGCCGATGCACCAAAGTTGGGAGACACTGGCTTGAGCACAGTTTGGCAAAATAGATTAAACCCCAGTGACCACAGGTGATTGCTTCCTTCTTTAGGTGGAGAAAGGGCTCAGCAAGCGCCCACCCCCACCCCCCCTGCCCAATCCTGCTCATAACCGTGATCTGGCTCAAAAATCTAATCCATGGAAAGAAATGCTTGCTTTGAGGGTCACACCTCCTTAAATTATGTGCCTTCATCCTGTACTTTGGTGGATCCCAGTCCTGACCCTGAGGAAGAGGCAGAATCTAAACCCAGAATAGAAAAAAATGTTTGTATTTCATCAAGTCTTTCAAGTATAGTGTTTTTCTTTCTATTTAGCTATTGATATTCTGTATGAAATCAGCCTCAAGAACTCAGTGATACTTGTCTTTGGCTTTCATTATCACATAGGAAGCTATGGGGAACCTTCTATTCTCTTCTGTTTAGAAGAAGACTTACTATCATACACTGCTTAGTGTGGCCTTGATACCCGCTTCTGTCTCACGAAAGAGAATCATTTAGGATTAAAGAAAGAATGGGGAGATTTGGACTTTCTGAAGCTGTAACAGCGTCCCCTCAGAAAACAACATCATCATCAGAGCAGATGATATTGATTCCTTATTTTGTAAAAGGCTTTGTGCTTTTCTTTTTTCATAACTCCCTGAGAGTTGTACTGTTCTCATCTTCCATCCTTTATAGAGTAACAGAGATTGGGAGATGTTCAGAAACCTGCCCATATCACACAGTAGTGGACCCTGGCTATACTCCAATTGCTTTTCTCTATTAACCTCAAACCAAAAGAATATAGGGCCCCCAAAAAACTGAGGAGGTTGGCTCCTAAACATTGCCTAAAAGTGAATAAATCATTATTCTTAGCAATAGGAAACATGGCTGTATGCCATATTTGAAGAAACGCAAAAGGTATAGAAAAATGTATTGTGTGGTTAACAATTAAAAGAAGGAAAAAAAATTAGTTTATCCACCTCATTTCAGTCAGTGGAAAATAGCTAAAAATCGATTTTGCAGAAGAGACTTTCACCTCTTGACTTCAGTTGTTTTTGAAACTATCTCTAACTCCAGTTTAGGAGGTAAATAAAAGGTAAATGATTACATTATTTCTGGTTAAATGTTTTCCAGGGGAATGCTAGTCAAGGCAGAGAATTACATCCATTCTTCCTGGTGGTTTGTCATCAACATTTGATATCTTCCAAATAAGTGAGTGACCTTCTTCAGACCAGAAGGAAGATGAGAGTTGAAACCATTGTCTTCTAATGAGCACCTTGGGGTGCCATCTGCAGCCATTGCACATGGAGGTGTTCAGAGGAGCTGGGGCCTTGGGTCGTATGGTTATACTGAGGCCACTGAAATCAGCCAGCTCATTGCACCTTAGTAAATCTGGGCCCTTCTTTATCCAGCATGCAGATGACTGGGGTTGGAATGGGTCCTTTTTGACAGTGAGTCAGTATTGGAAGTTTGATGGGATCCATTTATTGACTGGTATTGAGTTATTCTCTGGACACACATTAACTCCAAACTGTTTCTCGGACACTTACATTGTGCCCAGTGCTAAGGGTGCACAGATGGAAGGCGACATTCCTGTCTTCGACGCTCACTGTTGAGTCTAGCCCCACAGCACTCTGCTAGTTCTTGTGCACAAACTAGAGGAGTACAGACTGTGGGCCCTGCCCTCAGCCTGCATTAAATCCAGAGGAACACAAGCCTGAGTTGGGAGGTTCTCGCAGGACAGCAGGGTCTATGTCATTTTCAATTTTATGTGCTCAGGACCTGCCTCCTGCCCAGCCCTGTAAGACTAAGCCCCATACATGATCATTGAGGGGCTCTTGGCCAGTCTCCTACTCAACTCAGAGCCTCCTTCCAATGTCTGGAGTCTTCCTGAGGACATCCAGATACAGACTTCTCTCCACCACTGTGGCAACCCATCTGTTATCGAATCCCTCTAGTAACCAGGAAGTTACTAGTTTTCTTCACGCTGAATCAACACCGGCCTGACTTGCAGCCTCACTAACAGATGCAGATTCTCCCTTCAGGAACTACACAAACTAAATCGATTTCTTGATGCGGTGTTGGGCTTCAGGCATTTACAGACATCCTAAGGCAGTGGGAGGATGAATGCTAGCAGGAAGGCAGGGTGAGTAAGATGGAGAGGGGCAGATGGGTTGGGGGGAAGGGCTCAGGAACAGCTTAGCTTGATCAGGAGCCCTGCATTTAGAGTTAGGTGCTGCCCTTTACTGGAGAAGGCAGTGACACCCCACTCCAGTACTCTTGCCTGGAAAATCGCATGGACGGAGGAGCCTGGAGGGCTGCAGTCCATGGGGTCGCTGAGGGTTGGACACGACTGAGCAACTTCCCTTTCACTTTTCACTTTCATGCATTGGAGAAGGAAATGGCAGCCCACTCCAGTGTTCTTGCCTGGAGAATCCCAGGGACGGGGGAGCCTGGTGGGCTGCCGTCTATGGGGTCGCACAGAGTCAGACACGACTGAAGTGACAGCAGCAGCAGCAGCCGCCCTTTACTAGCTGTTTGATCTAACTAGAGATTTAGTCATGGTAAGCCATAGTTTCTTCATCTGTTAGGTAGTGGTAGTGGTTTAATTGCTGTGTCTGATTCTTGCAATCACATGGACTATAGCCCACCACGCTTCTCTGTCCATGGAATTTTCCAGGCAAGAATACTCAAGTGGGTAGCCATTCCCTTCTCCAGGGGATCTTCCTGACCCAAGGATTGAAGTCACGTTCCCTACATTGCAGGCGGTCTCCTGTATTTCAGGCAGATTCTTTACTACTGAGCCAGTGGGGAAGCCCCCTTCATCCATTCACTAGGGCAGTAAAACCTGGCTAGTAAAAATGTTCTGAGAATTTAATGAGATAACATTTGCAAATACTCAGCCTAGGGCATGGCACACTTTGAGTTATCAATAAATGGGAGCTCTGAATAACCCCAACAGCACTCTAGTATAGAAAGCAAAAAAAGATATCACAGGGTAAGGGGAATACAATGTGACTAAAATATGGTCTTTGCCTTCAGTTAACACTGGCTAACAATGACAACATCCTATTCAGATGCAATATAGGCCAATGGCTAAGAATGAGGGATCCTCAACTTTATCACTTTTGACAAGTTCCTTAACCCATCTGAGCTGATTTACTCATCTATGAAAAGGCATACGGATAGCAGTGCGTACGTCAGAGGATTGCAGAGAACATTACATGAGATAGTACACTTAATATTCCTAGCATCAAGTAAGTATCTACACTGCCACATAGAGAGAAGAACTAGAACATGTGTAAGAATGTGACTGCATTTTTTGCACCAACAAGCTGGCAAAGAGAGGGCCACGTGTGTGTAACTTTCAGCAACAGGAAGGAGCAGCAGGAGAAAGGGGGATAGTGGGATTGTGGAAAGCTACATATTGGTTCTTCCCTGTTCCTTGTGCTAATGCCATCAGTAAGGCAGGACTCGGGGATAAGGGATGGTAGGCATAGATCAGTGGCTGGCAGGGCTGGGGAAGGCGAGCCCTCAGCTAGGTGCCTGTGAGGTGGGGAGCCAGGCAGGCAGGTTCTGGAGTGCTCAGGTAGGTGGGCAACTCAGGAGATTCCCTGGGAGGGGATTCAAAGGAGCATTTAAACAGTTGTGTCTGCCCAGTGGGCCTCTCAGTCTCCCCCGGAGGGTTCCAGTGTAGTCACCTGGCTGCTGACTGTGTTCCAGATAGTGGTCCAGGTACTTCCAGACAGTGCAAGCATTTAGCAGTGCTCTGCACTTGGTGTTACACTCTGCGGTCACCGAACTGAAATTCCTAATAACTTTTGAACAAGGAGCCCTGTGTTTTCATTTTGCATTGAGCCATGAAATCATATAGCCAGCTCTGTTAATCATAAAAGGAACCAAGCTTACAGGCGTTCATGGGAAGAGGGGAGAATCATTCCCCACTGAGGGTGGGCAGCAGAAAGGAAAGAAGACATCACAGATGGGGGTGCATTTTGAATGTGACCCTGAAAATGGGCAGGGTTTGGATAGGTAGAAATCAGAGTATGGCTGTCTGGTTGGGAGAAACACACTGACAAAGTCAAGAGGTGGAGGAGGATGGGCTGTGTTTAGGCAATGGTAAGAAACCCTGTGAATTCAGAGTCCCCACTCCTGGGCTGCTCACATGGGCTGTCCCGGGGCAGCACTGTGCTCAGCTGGACTTTCTCAGGGTAGCCTTTTCCCCAAGACTTCTCTTAGACCTTTCCTCCAGATTCATTCTGCTAGATGCCTGTCAAACTCATGCATTAAATTTAGCCATGTTATTCATAGAAACCACAAAGCAAGGCAGCAGGCAGGAGAGGCAGATATAACAAAGAATCAAGTAGAAAATTTTCATTGAAAAGTGTGGTTATTGAAATAAAAGTGAAAAATACTTCATTAGGTCAAGTAATAGATCAAATGCATACCAGGAAAAAATTCAGTCAGGAATCCCCATCATCTAACTTGCTCTCTCTCGGTTTTTGGAACTCAAGTTCTGTGTGGGGGTTTGCAT
Source organism: Capricornis sumatraensis (assembly GCF_032405125.1). Classification (NCBI taxonomy): domain Eukaryota; kingdom Metazoa; phylum Chordata; class Mammalia; order Artiodactyla; family Bovidae; genus Capricornis; species Capricornis sumatraensis. Next base: position 186,939,026 of record NC_091069.1, read on the forward strand.
AGCAGGCACATGGTGTAAAGGTGGAATTCTGACAAGAGTCCACATCCTATCCTCTGTCCACTACCCCACACTGCCATGGCCCTCATTTCACTCCATAGTGGTGGGTTTCCCCAAACGGACTCCTGGAGTGATCTAGAAAGCATTGCCAGCATTGGTACTTATAAATTTAGCTATGGTCATACTCTGGCCATTCAGAGGAGAGATAATATGAAAGATATTTTCTTCGAAACATCTCACAATCTCTATCCCCAACCTTACTACCTTAAAATTTATCTTTAGAGTTTTATTTCAAACTTCCCTAGCGGTCCAGTGATTAAGGCTCTGCACGTCCAATGCACGGGCATGGGTTCAATCCCTGGTCTGGGAACTAAGATCCCACAGGACCTAAGATCTCACATGCCCCACGGCATGGCCAAGAAATTAAAATAAATAAATAAATTATTTAAAAGAAATAAAGTTTAGTTCAATGAACAAAGTGGATCATGAATGGCACTCCAACATACATTTTGTGTTATTTCCATTTGATTTGCATAAATATTGAACTTTCTCATTCGATCAACATGCCTTGATTTTCCTTTTCCTATATAAGCGTGCCATGGCTTCTGAAAGTTGGGGCTCCCATTTCTAAATTAAGTGAGACAGAGTTATAGAGATAGCTAGTTGGTTTTTTGTGGTCCCAGAGCCTCAGCCCCCTTCTAGGCCATGTTGCTGTGTGTCTGGGGATTGGTGGAACAGACCACCAAGACACCATCTGCTGGAGGGGTGGGGCACCTTCTGGGGCAGCACCCACTTCCTTGGATAGAGTCAGGGCCGACAGGCCTGCCTGGTACGGAGGCCTCCTCCACAGTCAAAGCGAACAACACAACAGTGTCACTCAGATTTGTCTCCTGGCCTGGCACTGCTTTGAACTCATTATCTGAATTCTATTATGAGAAAGAACTGAAGAGGGCTGTCCCCAGAGGACCTCAGGAAAATTCCAGCATTTATGTTTTGTTGCCTGTTGACAGCCTATAATGCAGAACAGCGAAGAGACCTTCTCCCACAGACTGTACAGAACTCAGTATGGCCCTGGGTGCTCCAGGGCTTCCTCTGGGGCGGGAGAAGCCAGGGCCCAGCAGCAGGAGTGATGCCCAGGACAAGGGCCAGCAGAGCCTGGAAGCAGGCAGCAGAGTCCAGGGGCAGGCAGTGTGCCCTGCAGAAGACAGTGGTGCTCTCAACGTCCCCATGGCATTTGATTGCTGTTAGAAAACAATGTCCACTCATTGTAAATAGCTATTATACAATGTATCTCTAGCGATAAGCATTTGACCTAAAGAAATTTGGAAGCGTTGTGTTTAAGAAGGAATAGTAAATGGTTACCCAGGGAAGTTTAAACCAAGGGAGACAAGATTATGGAGGGAGAGGGGATGGCAGCATTATCTCTTTGTGAAAATTCCAAAACTAACAGTTCAAGGTTGATTTACTTTCTGATGTAATAGAAGTCAAATTCCGTTTGTTATTCCTGTGTCCTTTGTCCATGAGCTTAAAGATAAGTCCATGGAAAAGTATTGACCAGAGAGCCTGAGGCAGGGGGCGGGAGGGCCTTTAGTGGAGTGGATGGGGGTGAGGTTTACGCCCTAGTTTCCATCAGCACTGCCTTGCCTTTGATGTGAATGATTGATGTTTCATCCAGTCTGACATGAAATGTTACAGAAGTGCCACTTTATGATATGTCAGCTGCACTCCCTCCAACCCCAGCTAGCTTACCCTGAGCCCCACTGCTGAATAGAAATCTAACCCCCAGTGCCTACAGGCTTCAGTTCCACCTCTGCTCTGCCACTCCGATGATGTTACAAACACGCTGAGGCCAATTTTCCTACCAAGGTCAGGAGAACAGCCATGACTCTTAGAGAGGAGATCACTGAACAAGCCTGCCTCCCCACTCCCACTGGCTGGCTCCCCCATGCATAAGCTGGCCTTTGGGCATTGTTGGTTCCCCAGGGTCTCCAAAGTTGTTGTACATTGAGGCTGCTTGATAAATGTGTAATGACTCAACAGAGTATATTGTTTTCTTCTTGTTTCCCTTTGAAAAAGTCTGCAATTGTTTCTAATTGTTTTTTTATACCAAATTAAGCCTGCAAGGAGCTTCCTAGGTGGTGCCAGTGATAAAGAACTCACCTGTCAATGCAGGAGACATAAGAGATGTGGGTTCCATCCCTGGGTGGGGAAGATCCCCTAGAGGAGGGCATGGCAACCCACTCCAGTACTCTTGCCGGGATAATCCCTTGGACAGAGGAGCCTGGCAGGCTATGGTCCACAGGGTCGCTAAGAGTTGGACACAACTGAAGCGGCTTAGCACACACACAGGCAAGCCTGAAAAGTCTTCCACAGTCAAGTTCTCTCTTCTTCCTTGGCATAACTCTGCCCACTCCCTCTCTGCCCCACAGACACTGGACTTTTCCCTGGCTGAAGGGAGGACATGGAGCCCCTGCCTGAGTCATAGGGAGAGGGGCTGGCATTCATGGCCAATCAGTAGGAGGAGCTAAAATGACTCTAGAACAATCTGGAAGCCTGGCAACGGTCAGTCAAAGTTTCCATGTGAGTGTGTGTGCTCAGCTGCTCAGTCGTGTTCGACTCTTTGTGACCCCATAGACTGTAGCCTGCCAGGCACCTCTGTCCATGGGATTCTCTAGGCAAGAATACTGGAGTAGGTTGCCATTTACTTCACAAAGTTTCCATACTTGACTCCTCAGTCAGTAGGATATATATTATATCAGCCTATCCCTTCCATAGTCAAAGCTATGGTTTTACCAGTAGTCATGTATGGAAGTGAGAGATGGGCTATAAAGAAAGCTGAGCATCAAAAAATTGATGCTTTTGAACTGTGGTGCAGAATAAGACTCTTGAGAGTCCCTTGGACAGTATGGCGATCAAACCTGTCAATCCTAAAGGAAATCAACCCTGAATAGTAATTGGAAGGATTGGTGCTGAAACAGAAGCTCCAATACTTGGGCCACCTGATGCGAAGAACTGACTCACTGGAAAAGACCCTGATTCTGGGAAAGATAGAAGGCAGGAGGAGAAGGGGCAATGGAGGATGAGATGGTTGGATGGCATCACCAACTCAAAGTATATGAGTTTGAGCAGACTCCAGGAGATAGTGAAAGATAGGGAAGCCTGGCATGCTGCAGTCCAGGGGGTCACCAAGAGTTGGACTGGACTGAGGGACTAAACAACAACCCCCTCCATGATGGACAGCAACCTCTCGTGGAAATAAAGAAACCGTCTCAAAAATGTTTCTTGTGGGCCTGGGTTTTCCCTCTGGAGGGGTTTTGCAATCTGTGCCTGCAGGCTTAGGCCGTGACAGGGACTCTGACGTCAGCCAGCTGGCCATTGCCTACTGTCTGTAGTCAGGGAAGGCTGGAATTCTGAAATGGAATAATACCATTGTTCACAGAAACTAATGTGTTTTATTAACATTATATAAAATGAAAACCCTTAATATTGATTTTAAGAAAATTCTTGGCACAAAACAAATAATCACACGACAAAAAAAAAAAAAGACAAAAAAACAAACAAAAAGTGAGAGAATTTTGCCAACATATAGTCAGAAAAATAATTTTAAAGACATTTTTAGGGAATTTAAGCCCAGAACCACATAAGTAGCTTGTACTCTTAGAAGTATGAGTGAATAAATTTATTCATGAAAATAAATGGAAATGTGTGAAAGATAAGTGTACATTTTAACCATATTGTCAGTACGTGTAACAGTTTCTACAGCTGCAATATAAAGGATGAGGTGCATGTATAAAGAAAATCACTGCCTCTCTGTTCCCCTGCATAAATGTCCAAAGTGGCGTGCAGTTTTCGATGCATGCCAATCCATGCACCAGTCCAGGAAGGACTCACCAGGGTCTGGCCTGTCACTGCACACACTCACCCATCAACAGTCATGTCTTGGCCCTGCTCTTCTAGGTTTCCATGCACATTTCTCACAGATTCCTCCTTCATGGAACATTCTCAGGACTCAGCCTGGCTCTGCCTATCCAGTCCCTTCAGCCATCGCTCTTGCCCATGGCAATTACGAACAACACGCATCTTCCATGCAAGCTGCCCCTTCAATGCTGGACCATAGAGTGACCAACCGTCCTGGCTTGATGAAGGGGTCCATGGGGTCGCAAAGAGTTGGACATGACCGAGGGACTGAAGAACAAACCCCTCCAGAGTGGAAAGCACCTTCTCGTGGAAATAAAGAAACCGTCTCAAAAATGTTTCTTATGGACCTGGGCTTTCCCTCTGGAGGTTTTTTGAAATCAGGCTCAGGCACACAACCCATGGACCCCAAGTTTCATTCTGGAATTTGAAACTTCTAATTCTAAGACCAGAAACTTAACAAGGATGAGTTGGTCACCCTAGCGCTGGTACAGGTCACACCAAGTACTGTGAGTCTTGACTTTCAGAATTCCAGCAGCATAGGCCCAAGAAATTTAAGGCTTCCTGCTATATTAACACCCTGACAGATGGTACACCACAGGTCAATTCTGGAGCCACCTGTGTTTATTTCTTATAAGACTCTGTGGTTGGTTTGCTTTTCCCCCTTTTAACCTTTAGTACTGTTGACCTGAAACAAGTGAACTACCAGACATTTCTCCAGCAAAGATGGATTGCTGGGTCAGCAGAGAATTGGAGTTTGGAGCCTGAAACCAAGGCGAGGTACATACAAGTCCCAGCATGGTAAGGGAAGGAGAACACTTTTATAGAGAGGAAAAGGAATTTGGGAGGGCTGTGGTAAACAAATGGTCCATGGCTTTTCATCGGCTGAGTCTTTACTGGGAAAGAAGAGGAGTCTTTCTTCTTCCAGTTGGTCTATGCTGTCATCTCAGGGCATGAGAACTTCAAACAGTCTGATTTTAAGATCAGACCAAAGTTCCAAACAGTAACTCACATAGAGAATAAAGCTTTAACCAGAAAGATGAAACCTTTAAATAGATCCTAAATAAAGGAGAGCTTTAAACACAAGGGAGTGTGAGGTCAGATCCAGGAGAAAGATGTACCTTCCGACTCCAGGTTCATGAGAAAAGCAGTAAGCCACTCTGGGCTCAAGTGTGGATACCATACCTATTTGTTTAGCAGTCCTGGAACCACTGAAAGTCTTTCCTGGTCCCTGTTCATGCCACCAAAATATTGACTGAAACAAATAGACTGCTAGATATTTCTCCAGCAAAGATGGGTTTATTCTGACCAGTAGAGAATTACATTTCATTGTCTTCAACCAGGGTGAGCTACAGGCTAGTCCCAAACAGCAAGGGAAGGAGAACACTTTCATTAAGAGTGAAAGGAAGTTGGAAGGGCTGTAGTAAACAAGAAGTCCACGGTTTCCCACTGACTGAGTCCTTGCTAGGAAAAAGAAGTCTTGCTTACTCAGAGCGTGAGAGTGCCCCCTTCTGGTCTCCTAACTCTATTTGCAGTTTCTCTATTAATGTTTTATAGTACACCCCCTCCTGGCAGTTCCTGTCTCTCTGGCCCTGGAGCCCACTGAGAATGAAGCGTCAGTTTCCATCCGCTCTTTGCAGAAATCCTTCAGCAGGGACATTTCTGGTTTTTTTTTTCCAGAGTGGGGAGTACTACAGGGTCAGAAATCCACACATGAGCAGGTCAATGAATGTTTTACACTGGTTGACACTAGGGGAAGGTAACCTGTTAAGGTTTCAAAAATGTGATGTTTTACCAGAAGTGCAAATTTCTTCAAAAAAAGTTTAATTGCATTTATTTCATAATAGTAAACAATAACTGTCTTCACTCAGGCTGCTATAACAAACTACCATAAATTGGGTGGCTTAAACAGCTGACATGTATTTCTCACAGTTCCAGAGGTTGAGAAGTCCAAGGTGTTGGCAGATCCAGTGTCCGGTGAGGGCACGCTTCCTGGTTTGCAGATGGCTGTCTTCTTCTTGTATCCTCACATGGTGGAAAGAGAGATCTTCTCTCACATCTCTATAAGGCACCAATCCCATTTATAAGGGTTCCATCCTCATGACCTTGTTACCTTCTGAAAACTCTACTTCTGAATACCATCACTAGGCATTAGGGCTGAAATCTATGAATTTGGTGGTTGGAGGAGAATTAAGGGCCACAAACATCCAGTCCACAGTGATAACTAATATTTAAAGAGTATTTGCTGCATACCAGGTACTTTGCTAAGTACTTTTAAGTACATCATGTTGTGTACCTTCAGAATATGATGTAGGTGAGGAGACTGAGGCTCAGAGAGGTTCAGATACTTCTCCGAGGTCACATTGCTGATAATGGGAAGATCTTGGCTTTGAATTCAGACAGTCTCACTGCAGAGTCAGCACTTGGATTCAGAACCGCAGACCTGGAGCTAAACAGGATCACACTCAAGCAAATTGAGAACATTGCAATTTCACAGACAGTGTTCTGGGCAATTGTGGAGTGAGCGTAGCAGTCAGGGTGCATCTCCTTCCTGAACCTATGTCTTCCTGGACCTACACCTGTATCACTGATGGGGCTCTCAGTTTCTACAGCAAGAGTTAAGTAAAAGATAAACATAGCTGTACAGTGAATGAATCCAAGAATTGCCCAGAGTTTAGCCAGTCCGAGATTCTATGGTCATTCTGGATTTATATGCTGTCACCAAAATTCCAGGGACACATGCCCATGGCTTACACGTAGCCAAGGATTAGTCTCAGTTCAGCCAGTTTCTCTAGAAAGTGAGCCATGCTGACTAGATCTAGGCTTGAAACTTCAAAGAAATGTAAAACAAAGACCATCAAAGAAATGTAAAGACAACTCATAGTGTTACTTCATAACAGTTTGAGTTTGCATCTCCTTTTTGATCAAATTCTCGGCATGCACACACATCTTGGAGTAACTGTGTTTTGAGTTCTTCCCTAGAGTTTTAGGTTCAAATGTGACATTTTGCATGTGTTTTCCAAGTTTTCTGCATTGAACATGAGTTATATGGGGTCAGGGGTCAGTGTGGGAACCCCCTGCACTAGATTGTGAGCGGCCCCCCCCACCCCATGCTGAGAAGCATATTTGAGCAACTTACACACACCTATCCTCAGCACCTTGCACAGCACGTGGCAGCTGGTGGGGATGAATTCAGTGATCACACTATGGCAAGTCCTGAGGGCTACCAGAAGATGCAATTGACTTTAAGGACTTTCCTTGTGCTATTTGGTTTAAAACACAATTGTGCTGTGCTTAGTCGCTCAGTTGTGTCCGACTCTCTGTGACCCCATGGACTATAGCCCGCCAGGCTCCTCTCTGTTCATGGGGATTCTCCAGGCAAGAACACTGGAGTGGGTTGCCATGCCCTCCTCCAGGGAAACACAACTAGTAGTCCTCTTTTCCCAGAACCAGGTTCTGAGAGGTTTTAGCTATGGGAATGAAAGGAACCAGACCTGTCCTCTTGACAACGGTCTCCGGTTTGAGTGTCCACGGCTCCAATCAGCATCCTTCATGTTCTCATGGAAGGTCACTAACGTGTAACCCACATTTTTCAGCCCCTCCCCCCCCCCCCCAAGCAGAGAAGGGGATAACCCCATGGACTAGAATGGTGCTACCTTTGGCTCAGGTCCCATTTCCAAGACTCCTGCTCCCAGAATCTTCCCTTCCTGGGTGGCAGGGACAGGGAGGTGCTCATGGATGTGCAGATAGTCTCTTCATTCTTCTTGACTTTCGCTGCCCTCTTTCACAGTGCAAGAGCACCATGAGGCTTCTCCATTGCTGCTCTAACATCCCTGGCTCATGGTTACTGCTCTTATGTTTATCTCATGTGATCTCCTGGGCAAATTGTATTTTCTGAAAAAAAAAAAAAAAGGTGGGGGGCACAGCAGTATATGCAGATCTCTGTACTCTTTCAGAACCTGAAGACTCTTTCATCAAAAGGTTGAGTCTAATTTCTCTCCCCTGGAATACGGGTGAGCCTTTGTGGATGCCATGAATAGAAAGAATATGGAGAAAAGATGCTGCGTGACTTAGGAGGCTAGGTCATACAAAGAAATAAAGCTTTTCCTTTCCTTTGTCTTTTGAAACATGTGTTTTGGAAGCCCTGAACTAACATAGAGGAAGGTGAGCTATGCTAAAGCTGCCACACAGCCAAGGTTACATGGGGATAAAAATTCCCAAGAAGCCTCATTGTTCCAGCCACTAGCTGCTTGAATCCTCCCAGGGTCAACTATTAGAAATGTGAATAGAGCTTTCAGACAACTCCAGTCCCCAGGTTTTGAGCTGTCCCTGTAGACACCACATGCACAAAGGAGCTGTCTTCATCAAGTCCATCCCATACTGCAGGCTTGCAATAAAAATAAATGTTGCTGTTTCAAGCCGCTCAGTTTGGCGTAATTTGATACCCGGCAATAGTAACTGGGGTATCACCATTAACAGCATCATCAGGCTGCTCACCTGGCTTCCTTCTTGTTGCAGTTGGTGAGCAGAATTAGGGGAAGTTTCTTGCTCCCACCAGTGTCAAAATTCTTTTATCAAACCTCAAAACATGGAGACATCTAACTCATACCATTTGGAGACTTACAGCTTCGTATAGTGGTCCTGATGGTATAAAACTTCGAATCAACTGATTCTTTAGTTGGTTACAGTTTTGTGTGCTCAATAGTTTCAGTTGTGTTTGACTCTTTGCAACCCCGTGGACTGTAGCCCACCAGGATCCTCTGTCCATGGGTATTCTCCAGGCAAGAATACTGGAGTGGGTTGCCATGCACTCCTCCAGGGGATCTTCCCGACAGGGATCAAACCCACATCTCCGGCATTGCACACGGGTTCTTTATCACTGAGCCACCAGGGAAGCTGTTGTTACAGTTACTTGCCCTCAAAATTTAGTGCAAGCCCCCTTGTAATTCTGTTGTGCTGTGCTTCCCCCATCCAGAGCATCGTGCAGGAGTCAAAGCTTGTCTGGTCAGCTTTAATGTGTCCTGCTTCTCTCCTAGGACTTTTGGACCTACAAGCACATTAGGGCTATGAAACTGTTACACACATACTAGGCACTTGGCATTTTAAACTCTTCCTGAACGCTCACCACTAATAAAAGTACTGAATAGATCAAGACTGAGAGGACATAGCTCTGTTTTGTGCCAGCAGAGACCAGCTCCCTTCCAGGTTGACACTGATTCATTAATCAACAGCATGTTCAGCCATAGTTAGTGAGTTATGAATCCAACTATATGTCTCTAATTCTGCTCCCCAAAGATATAAAGGTATGGATCATAAAATGCCTTGCTGAAAACCTTGTCTATCAATTTTCTGTTGTCCTAGGTTCGTGACCCCACTCCAGCATTCTTGCTTGGAAAATCCCAGGGACGGAGGAGCCTGGTGGGCTGCCGTCTATGGGGTCACACAGAGTCGGACACGACTGAAGCGACTTAGCAGCAGCAGCAGCAGCAGCAGCAGCAGCAGCAGAGACACAGGCTTTAATTACCTGACTTGTTTTTAATCATCTAGTCTGGCTCCTCACGATGTTTTCCACAACTGTTTTCTCAGGATCCATCTTTTATTTATTTTTGTTTTTTGGCAGAATTGATCTCTAAATCAAAATCCAGCCCCTGTGGAATCTATATTAGGATTAAGTGAGGCTAAGAGAGGAGGGTAGAGACAGTCAAGGTGCATTATTTATTTGAATTTGCATTGAAAGTTATCATTTTTGTCATTTTAATGAATAACTCATTTTTTTTTAAGTGATAATAGCCAGAAAATGGCTTTTTAAAAAAGTCTGGAGTGTCAGGGCTGAATTTTAACACTAACATAGCACTATTTTAGTGCCACCTTGAGGCAAACCTCATGCATTACAGAGGGGAGGAAATTAAAAAAAAAAATCATAAACCTTAACAAACCTTAGTTCAGCAACATAGAAATACTAACTTGCTCCTTTTTGCCTATCTTCCACAAGCCAGGGATTCCAGTTGGAACTGTCCAATGACCCTGTGAAATAGGTGCTATTATTATTACCATTTTGCAGATGGAAAAACTGAGGCATAGCTTGTAAGTGGTGGCGCTGAAGTTTGATTCTAAGCAGTCTGATTCTAGATCATATACATTTTAATCACTATGGTATATAAAACCTCCAATTTTGCATCTGTACTCTGTCAGGAAGAACGTTTGAAATGTAAGGGGCAGAATGAACATCAGTAGGAGGAAATGGAAGCCCAAGAGGGAAGAGCTGATGACAAGAAACACTTTTACCACTTGAAAGGAAATCATGTCTTCTGGACTAGACAAAATCTAAGTGCTTAAAGGAATATAGAGGAGGTTGTTAAACATGGCTGTGATGTTGAGGGACTGTGGAGGAGAGGCTGAAAGACTGAAGATGCGCAGTTTTTCCAAAAGCTAAGAACATGATAGTCAACTTAGGCATCATTTGTAAGCATGTAAATTAGAAAGTATTGATCCCTAGGGTGCAAATATGGGCTTGATCGAAATATGGGTCAAGTCAGACCCACCTCATTTCCTAATAAGCTGTTGTATAAATGGATTTCAACAAGGCCTCTCAGCATATCCTTGTGGACATGATAAGAAATATGGCTACATGCAAAACAGCTATTTTCATGGAGGCTGATATGACTATATGCTGATGTTTTGATGACAACCTGGAGCAAGGCTTTCAATGGCAAAATTCAAGAGTTGGCCTTCAATTCTTTTCTTCACTATTTGGATAAAAAAATCTTGATGTCTCAGCCAATACAGAGGACAGATACCATCAAGTGGAGAAGCACAGAATATCAGATGACTGAGTTGGAATCCCAAAACATCTTAACCATCTGGACTGAATTGAATGAGATGTAATTGAATAGCAGTGAACATGAGGCTCGTCATCCCAAAGTATTAAGTCAATTTGCCCCATATTGAGAAGTAACCTGGCAGCCTCCCTATCAGTAAAGTGAGCTACACACATAATTTAAAATTTTCTAGAATCCACATTTTGAAAAGTAAAAAACCAAAACTAAGGTAAGGTGAATTTTATAATGTATTTTATTTATTATTTTAATAATATATTTTACCAAATATACCCAGAATACTATCAACATGTAACCAGTATATAAAATTATTGCATTACTTTACATTCTTTTTTTGTACCAAGTCTTCAAAATCTGCTGTGTACTTTACACGTATAGCATCTCTCAGTTTGCACCAGCCACATTGCAGGTGCTCAGAAGTGGACATATAGGACATATGTCCCATATTGGACTGAGCGGCTCTAGAGCGTCCTCACTGACGCTTAGCTCTGTGATGGCACTGCACTCTGATCATGGCGTTCTCAGGCTGGCTGCATCAGTAGAGATACCTTACTTACAGTTGTTCCACTCATAAGTATCGACTTCATTTAGTGGAAAGAGAAAGGGTCTGGGCTCTTTGACATAAACCATGGTGGAAGCTGCACCGGCACCCACTATTTGTGACCTCTAGTCAACCCTTCATCATGAGTTCTGGTACCATGCCAGTGACTGTGAGTCTAGAATTTAAAAAAAATAAACACTCCTCAAACTTTTTCCCTCTCTGCTTATCTCCTGGAGTCTTTGTTCAGGATAGATGTTTTTAGTGGAGCTAATGGCAGCTTAACTTTTTTCAAAGACTAGAGTAAATTCTTCCTTCCATTTTTAAGACCAACCAATGCAACTTTTACAATTGGTTTTAAGTTTCCATATCTTGTTCCCTTTTCCAACAACAGTGATTTCTGAGCACTAACACCCATTTAGGAATCTAGCAATATAACCAATAGTGAATGTAGCTGAAGAGCAGAAACTAAACTTACATAAATGTATAGCCAAAATATGTTAGAAATGTGCAAAAACTTGCCTTAAAATATATCACCCATCATCATTTCCAACTGGCTTGCCCAGTGTCACAGAACTGAGTCTGATCCCAGGCCAGCCACCCTTTCTGCTTCGTTATATATCTCACTGCAGGGACATTTTTCCCTGCAGGGCTGAAGACACCATTATTTATCCTCCCACCATCACTACCTAGAATATTCCTCCACACCACCTGTTTCCTTTGAGTAGAAATCATGAGTTCATGGTAGTTGAAGATACATTCTCTGGAGCAGACTGCTTGTCTTCAAATGTTGGACCCACTGCTTGTAAGCTGTGAGATGTAATTCAATCTCCTCATCTGTAGATTGAGGATAACAGTCTCTCTTCCATATAAACAACCTCATCCATATAAAACACTTTAACAGAAACTGGCCCCATAGTAAGGACTCAATATTTTCTACTCAGTGAATAAGAGGACAAGTTTTCAGTTCTTCACATGAAAACTTTGTAACTCATAGAACTTTTTTTTTTTTTTTTGATACACAGAAACTTTTGGCTCAAGGGGAGCTTACATATTGACCATTATGACCTCCCAAGCCCATTCCGTAGGAAGCTTGCTGCCTTGGGGATTTCTGCTCCACTTCAGGGCAGCATTAACTTCTGGGAAGGCAGCTGTACCCTAGTGCAAAAAGCTTGGACTTTAAAGCCTGTTTTACAATTTTCCTGTCATCTCCACCACATCATCGTATTACTATGCTTTACTACAAGAAAACCTATGGAGCTCTGATACAAGTCTTTCCAAATTACAATGTGTTTCAGAGAAAGCACTTAAATAGTGACAAAGCCCCATGAACATTCTTTTTTGCAGCGTAAGAATTATATCTGGGGTCTTCCTAGCTAAGAACAGTTCTAGCTTAGTATGTGACTGATTCTTGCAAAAATCTTGGAAAAAATCAATAGGTGCAAATCATGATCGAGAGCTCTCCTGGGCTAAGATATAGAAGATAAATGTTGATAATATTCCTCAGAAATTAACTACAGAATCTTAGTACATATGAATATTAAATGTACAGAAAGTCCATGAAACATACATATGTATCTGTGTGGTGCATTTACTTTCTAAGATTTTTTTAGCATTTTAAATATTTCTCAATTTTCTTTCTATTTACAAGTAAATGCACAGTTGGATCACTCAAATCCAAACAGTGTCTGATCAAGGTTAAATGATGTGCTTGTTAACTGTTCTAAATGGATGAAATTTCTTTCCCTCTTCCCTTAATTTTTATAAAACAGGGCAAAATAAATGAAAAGGCAACAGCAGCTTTGGCTGTTATATAGACATACACAGGAATGTTGCTGGAACCATACTGATGGCTAGACGGCCACTCCATAAACCCTCTGCAACAGTTGTTCAACAACACTGAAACATTCACTAGCCAAAGTAAAGAAGAGTAGAGTGTGATCTGACCATGTAATGAAGAAAAAGGAAAGAGGTTCCAAATTCACATATATTGAGGTCAAATACCACCTGAATTAGGAGCCACTGACAGAAGGAAATGTAAATTTGTTACTCTAGTACTTTAAATTTCATTTTCTAGGGGCAACAACAGTCCTAGTTCCCAACACAAGCCAAAGACTTGTTAAACATGTCAACTGAGATTGGACACATGAAAAGTGTTTTCTAAACAGTAAAGTTCCCATGTCAGATTTTACTATTCCCTAATTAAAATGAGAAGGAATATACTTTCTCAAGGATAATTAGGGGCATGTTTCATCCACTCTCATCTCTAATTTCTTCAGGCTCCTCTCTAGAAAGTGCCATGTGTGTTTAACTAGGTATGGGGACTTCACCACTCTCACAGGTTTGTGCGTTCATCTTGCTTCATGGGAGGAAAATTCAACTAGCACACAGGTCCCAGGGAGGGAAATGAGGCTGATTAAGGAAAAACGGCAAGGAAAACAGATGGAGATGGGAGAGACAACAGGGGAGCTAAACCAACAAGAAACAGGAGTCAAGAAAAAAATTAACAAAAGAATGTATTTAAAAACAGACTTCTCCAGTTGGCATTTCAAATGAAACAGCTAACCATTAACTCCAACCCTTTGTATAGTGTCTTTTCGCTTCTGGAGTCCTCTTGCAGCTTTAATTCTTGAAACTCGGGTGGCAGCACCAGACATAAATCCCAAAGGGAGAGGTATTGTTAAACCTTTTGCTGGTCATTCTTTTCTCAACACAAATGGACAAATTCTTAAGCCCGCTTACTCATTTCATGACGATCATTAGAAGAAAAAAAATTAAATCAAACTTGCATATTGAAAATGAAAACAAAAATACACACACACAAAAAAAAACCCCTGCAGATAATAAATATCGCTGATTCACTTATTTTAAAACAAAGTCCAATTTTATTCATTCTTAATATCCTTGCAGTCCATTGTAAACCTTCTGCACTGATCCTTGTTTCAGTAGCTGTTTGATACCTGGAGAAAGAATGAACAAATGACTCCATTAACAAAAATGTAGCTTAAAGAGCATGTCTCACAGGAAGGCTCCACAAATGGCCCTAGGACAAGCATGGATCTGAATTAAACAAGTAACCACCCATGTCCAACTTCATCACGTGTGGATACCCATACATGCACATCCAAGGTAATCCCTTGTCTTTGTGTCTCAGGCAGACATACAACACACACATCCCACAAAATTCCATGAGAAGAGGCAGTTGGAATGGACAGAAAGCTCTTCAGCTGTCTTCCATCCCTTCTTCTCTGTCCTCTTTCCACTTTTGACCTCTTTCCTTTCTCCTTTACCTTTTCCTTTTTACTTACGACCCACCACCTGGGCCCTCTTCTCAAGCAACCGTTGTAGCCTTCACCCTCCAAGCCTCTGATCCTTCTAAAGCAGAACTCATCTTTCCCTGAACAATAAACATTATACCCTCACCTTCTCTTGCTTCCTCTGACAACTGTTCTTTTGGAAAATCCACATCGAAAGTGATTATCAAAGAGCCCTTGATGTTGTTGTTGTCAAAGTTGGGGAGCCCTTCCCCTTTCTTCCATAGCTTGGCCCCGGGTCTGGTGATCTTATCCCGGGAAATATGTACCTGGAAAGCAAAAGGGGATGCTAGAGAAGGACTGTACTCTCAGAACACAACACAGCTTCCAGTGAGCACTGATACCCAGAGCTCACTTCACAGCTCAGCAGAGCACCAGGATGAAGGGGCAAGCAAAACATGTCTCCGTGGCTCCAAAGGACTGAAGTAACCTCAACATCAGCCACAGGAAGGCTTTAAAAGGACAGGACTTTTAAAAGAACTAGTTTGCTTACCTTGTGACCATCTAAGTGAGTAATGTCCATATCAAAGCCCACCAGAGACTCTACGAGGGAGATTGTCACATTTGTGTATAAGTCATCTCCTCGCCTTTCAAATATGGAGTGCCTGGAAGAGAACAAGGTAAAGATCAGTAACTTCCAAAGTCTTTTTCTGGAAGAGTTCAAAAAGTTTTTAGAAAAGTCATGGGAAAGGATGGATGCCACTCTTTCAAACAATAAGCATCTCTTAAGACACTCCTTTGTGTATAGTATTAATAGAGACTATAAAGTTAGTAGGATTTATTAAGCCCTCATCTTCAAGAGCTTGTGATCAGCAAAAGCATATAATTAAAATACAAGTAATCAGATTACGGAAAAAAGAGAAGGACTTCTGGCCATGGAGTTGGGGGAGAAGAGCATCAGAGATCGGTGGGGATCCCAGAGCTGGGTTTATAAGGCCCGGTCAGCTCTGAAGCTGTAGATAAGGAGGGTACATGGGAGGCTGGGGACAGGACAAGAGGGAATTCTGGCAAAGATATGGACTTGAGAAGGGACTAGGTTCATTCAGGAAACAGAACATATCCCAGTTTCCCGGGAAGTGATCAGAAAGACAAGGCAGATGAAGAACACTGGGGAAAGATCACTGAGATTAAGGAGTGCTATGAGAGAGAAAAGTCTTTGGCACTGGGGGCCCATTTCTCCATATTTGGGTGGGAATCTTGTTTCAGTGAATTCTTAGAAGCAGAGGCATCACTGGTCTCCAAAGTGGTAAACAAGCCTGAGTTCCAGGCAAAATTCTTATGTAAGGGGCACTGCATGTTGGAGAGAGGCAACCACGGAAGCTGCCCAGCAGCTGCAGATGACGTCACAGTAGGTCCTGTCTATGGAAAAGTCTCCCATTATTGCATGGGGCGCATTTCCTCAGTTAATATCTCTGACCTCCTCATCTGCTTCTCTTTCACAGCTCCTTACTTGTCTTATCAATGCTCTCCAACCAACATCGTTTAGAATCTTAAGTCCTGAGTAAATAAATATTTAGGCTCAATAAGGGGCTCCAACCCAAAGAAGGCTCCCAAACTGAGATGACTTACTTGACAACTTTGATTCGGAACCGCAGGTCTCCTGGCTCTCCATCCACGTGAGGCTCACCTACTCAGAAGAGATTACCACACACTGTAAGCAGAACACTGCAAATCTGTTCGGTAGCTGAAAAAAGTTTTTAAAGCCACTAACTTGGGCTTTGACTGTTAAGCCTATCTGTGAGCACAGTCTCCCTACCTGGTTATATCAAATTTTAGATTATTAGTGAGGCTCACCTGTGCCTCAGGCACAGCAGTAAATAAGTTGACCTATTTCCTAAACAAAGAATGATTCACTGATTTCTGAACCTTATATTTTAAAGCTATTTTTTCTTCTAGAGTTTTAAATTTAACCCCAAAATGAGGTCTGAGAGCATCTTATTAATGCCAATTAGAGTTACGTCTCTTATTGGGGAGTTCAAATTAATCCATTAAGTTCTGAACATCTTAAACTTTGATATAATTTAGGCTGTGTGTGCATGTTAAGTCGCTCAGTCATGTCTGATTCTTTGTGACCCCATGGACCATAGCCCTCCAGGCTCCTCTGTCCATGGGATTCTCCAGGCAAGAATACTGAAGTGGGTTGCTATGCCTTCCTCCACGGGATTCCTGATCTAGGGATCAAACCCACGTCTCTTATGCCTCCTGCATTGGCAAGCAGGTTCTTTATCACTAGCACCACCTGGGAAGCCCAACTTAGGCTAATAGACAGTAACTTTTGGCCATCGTATTCAAAGGATAAACAGTAATGCTACAGCTTAAAGATGGTCACAAAAAGCTTCCTGTATCCTAAAAAACAATGGAAGTGTGTTGGAAATGATGCATGCATTTACTACGTGGCCATGAAGTATGCGGTGAGGTGGGAGGTATTCGTAAGCAATCAGAGAGCAGAAAGTTATGATAATAAAACATCAATGTCAATATTTCACCTTCTCCAATAAAGGGGTACTCCATGCCGTCTCTCACCCCAGGTTCAATTTCTACCTCCAGTGTTCGTTCTTCATTCACTAGTCTGAGACAAAGAGAATTTAAAAGGAAAAACAAATGAAAATAAAAACCAAATCCCAGACACAGATAACTCAAGTTTTATCTACTCAATCTACTGTTTCTTGGAAGACTAGGCTATATCTCTAGATGACAAAGCCACTTGATATCCATTTACACCTTCCACCTGCCAAATGCCAGGGCAAAGCTTCTATGAATCACATAATCACGCAACCACTGACTCCAAAAGGGCCTACGGTTGGCTGGCTGCTTTAGCATGAGGATCAGTAACAGAGAAAAGCACTTACACTTACATCAGTGTCCACCTGAAAGGATAGTGTCATGTTTATCAGAAAATCTAACAGGTGAGTTTATCCTATCTGATTTTTTTCCCCTGATCCCACAAATAAATGAGCTAGATTTAATATATACAATTGAAGGTTCAATAAATAGTTGTGTTCACAATATAATCAGCAAACAATATGTCTCTAATCTGAAATTTAGCTAGACATATAAGATTGCTCTAAATATTACAAGTAGAAAAAAATGGAATATCAACAGCTTTAAGAATATTCAGAAATAAAGCTGATTTGTTTATAGACATAAAAGAAGACATTCAGAAGAGATACTTTAAGAAAAAACAAAAATGTAAGTTTCTTTGCTCTGTCCTCTGGCAGGACATGAGGAAGAGAGGGAAGGAAAAAAAATCTAGGTATGGACCACTGGCATTTTATTAAATCAATGAGATGATTAAAGTGTCCCTTGGCAGAGCGAACAAGGTGCTTCTACTCACTTGACATTCGGGCACTCGTCGCAGACCACCTCCTGGGTCATCTGGAAGCGCCCGGGGCCCAGCTGGGTGGTCCGCATCTCCTGCCTGCAGTTGCACTTCCGTTTGCCAGGGGCCTGCCTCGCCACGGGTTTGTTTCTAACCACCTAGGAAGTGCACACACAGCATAAGCTTCTCTTTGCATCCCCCAGATTTCAGTTTCCTCACCGGATCTGGGCTGGAACCTTCCCTTCTCTCCCAAGCCATCCTTCAGGGAGACCCACAGCTGAGGGAAGTCCTGGAGGAGTTACAAGTCAGCCCCCACACAGGACTGTAGTAAATGGATCTTTAACGGACTCAAATTCTAAAGCTGGAGGAGAGAGAGGAGGGTAAGAAAGAGAACTAGAAGACAGTGTGCATAGGATCACTTTTTCTAAGCCACAAAGAAATACTACAAATAGTCCATAGAATTACTATTTCTCGAGAAATTTGAGCTGTGTAAAGCAGGAGCCCTGAAGACCACAGCCTTCAAAAGCTGGCATGTGGCTCCCACTCCAAGATTAGCCATGATTAACCTCATGAAAACACTTCCTTGTTTCAGGCAATTCAATCTGGCAGTGTTTTCCAATGCTGCCTCAATCTAGATACTCAGCCTGTAAGAAGAGACACAATGAGCATCTCCTTGTAGCTGACTGCAATCAAATATTCTGATCCCTCCAAATCAAAGGATATATATATTATATCCTTCATATATAATAAAATATATGAAGAAATGCATGCCTATGCAGCTGAATGAGGCGAATGCTTGGAGAAAAATCCCTCAAAGCCTACTAGCGTATGAAGCCCAGTTCAACAGAATAAACAATAAAAGTAATCAGAGCTAACAGTTATGGCACTTAATATGTGCCAAGCAAGGTCCTAATCATATGTATTTATGAAATCTTTTTGACATAGATGCCGCTATCATCTCCATTTTACAGAGAATAGAATGAAAGCACAGAAAGGCTCAGTAATATGACCAAGGTCACACAACCAATGTATGGCAGAGCCAGTACTCTAAATCAGGCAAGTCTAGCTCCAAAGTCTGTACTTCTAACCACTATGCTCTTTTAGAGTAATTATTTTTCTTAAAAAGAATCGACCATGGGGACATTTAAATAGCAAGGTCACATACATTCTTTACAATAATTAGATTAACAAGGAATTTGCTAACTATAAGAAAGTGATGTGTACATTATGTATAGCCAATGACTACAGACAACAGGCCTGCAAGGGAACATGGGAAATTAATCTCTGTACCTGAATATAGGTATAAGGCTTCCTAATAGCACTGTTTGGAACTGGAAAAAAACTGGAAACAACCTACATGACTATTGATCCAATGTGGTCACAGTGAAATTCTATTCAATAGAATTATAGCTGTAAGCAACAACATGGGTGAATCCTGACAATATTAAGAGTAAGTAAAAAGAGGCCAGTCTCAGAAGATAATGTAGTCTGATGTTGTTTTCAAAAAGTCAGAAACAATGTGAGTGAACGAAATACTATTCAGGTATACATACACATATAATAGAACAAATAAAGAGTGGCAATAGAGATGAAACTCAGGATATGACGTAGTCACCTTGGAAGGGAGGTGGGGGGATGGAATAGGGAAGTAGCATGTAGGTAGATATAAGTCCTGGTTTGTTGTTTTATTAAGTTCTTGGGCTGAGAGATGAGTTCATGAAACAACTACAGCGTATCATGAACTAATCATTAGTCCATGGAACATAATCATGGATTATGATTCATTCAATTCTATGCACTGCCCCCCTTCCTAAAAGACAGAGAAGGTACCCACAAACCTCTTAGTTTTAGTCATAAGAACACATTCTAGAGTTAATATGAATAGGTGCAAAATTTGGACTTACTTCTACAAAATTTCCTGCATACACTTCTTCCAAAGTGACTTCTAGGTCTACAATAATATCACTTCCTCTTGGAATATTTCTGTCTTGCTGACGAGGGGTTCCTCCAAACATGAAACCAAAATCTCCAAAGAAGCTGTTGGTAAGTGTAAAATCATCAGGAAAAGAAATCAGAATTCACCTCTTACAATTTTAGTTTTCTTCACACTGATCAAATATTGTGACCTACCAATGAGCAAAACTAAAAGACATTTTTAATACACTGAAGTAATAACATCATATATAACTTATATAGTATTTATAGTATAAATATACAGCACATATATATTGCCCCAACACAAAAAAACTACTTTTAATATTGTCTAGATATACAATACAGTGTACAAAGTATGCCAATAAATTATAAATCAATGAAAAAATAATCTCTTTAATACTGACAAATATCAGAATATAATGGAGATGTTGAGAAAGGGTATAGTATATATAAGCCCATGTATTGCTGAAACCAACGGTAATTTTGGACTCTTGTAGTGTTCACCTTTATATGCTTTTTAGATACTAACTGGTGAAAGAAGCTACTGCTTTGTACAAAAATCTTGGATACATAATTAAACTAAAAAAGCATCAGCCTCAGTAAAACTCTGGACCTGACAGAAAAGGAAGTTCTGGTCTCATATGATCAAAATTAACTTGTGTTAAATAACAGAAGCATCACTTTAAGATTAATATAAACAGTGACCTTTAACTCCATAGGAGTTCTAATTTTAGCCTTAAATTTTGGTTAAGAAGTCTCAGATGTTAGCATAGTGATGACAACTATACAACCCCTCAACTCCTCCCTCCAGAAAAAAAAAGACAAAAAATCCCCCAGTCTCGGTGAACAGACTCCCTGAATCTTGAATAAAAGCAGAGGGGGAGGATTTTGGTGCAGGAGGGGCATGGGCAGAGCCTTTTCTCTTTCTGGCATCTCTGGGTATCACTTCTAACTGCCAAGAGGTTTGAACAGAACACTTCCCTGGTAGGCTAAAGCAGCCAAATCAATCCTGGGGAAGAGCAGGATTTCTTAACTGTATTACTCACACATCTTCACAGGTCCTGAAAATCTACCGTCACCCCCAAACACTAAACATAGCAACCGTGATTCTTACTTTTTTTGAGTTCACAAAACTCTTTAAGAATCTGAAGAAAGCATTGCATCCTCCCCCCACAGAAATGTATATTCAAATATCTTTTTATTTATAATTTGACTTAAAACCCCCAATCAAGACCACCTATTTATGCATCATCAGAGCACATGAAAATTCAAATGTTCAATAAAGTGGGCCTCAAAGAGTGGGAAGGTAAGGTGTTTATCATCCAGCCACTCAGCATTCTCAGAAAGCCGGGAGCAGCAAGAGACAGAGAGTTCTCTGCCCTGACTCCTTCCACCAATGCTGATGATCACAATCATCCCTTTCTTGCTGCCAGGATGAAAAGGCAGCTCTGGGTATAGGAGCAGGAATTTCTCTCTCTTACAAGAATCACCTTGCTCAGTAAGTGGTTTGCAGATTTGAAGACAGCGAGGAGACAAAATGAACTGGTTTCCAACATATATCATCCCCAACAGAGTGGGAATTGATTCAACTGATATGGTTGGCTAGAAGGACATCCCTATAAGTACTACCCATCTTTGCTGGAGCTTTGTGAAAACAGAGAGGTATATTCCCATACAAAGGATGATGAATGACCTGCTAGTCAAGGATCAGTTGAGTTGTACTTTTCATCAAAAGATTCTGAGCAAGGATAATTCTTTAATAATCACTAAGTGATCCAATCTCAGACACTAATACTTTGCAGATGGATAAATTACTTACTGTGAAAAAATGTCTCCATGGGAGCTCTGATGGCCATCTTTCAAGCCCTCTTCACCATATGTATCATACTGTTTCCGTTTCTCACTATCCGACAGAACCTGGGGGCAAAAGCCAGTGGAGGAAATGATTATGAAAAATGGTCTGGTAAGGTGCACTCACATTTATGTTTTAAAATTTTTAAACTCCGATACTGTGTGTAAAATTTTAGTGGATGGTGGTTTTCATTATGTATGGTATTAAGGCATGTTTAAGAGTTAATAAATTCTTTGATCTGCGTTCACTTTGTAACTTTTCACAATGCTCAACTCATGTTTTTAATTTAAATTGATCAGAACTTACGGAGCTGCATAAACATCATGCAGATTAGCACTAACAAGATTAGCGACATGGCTATGAATGTGAGGGCAGTAACAGGAAAGAGTGAGATGAATTCCTATACCATAAGCTCTACCCGACACTACCCCACACAAATTAAGAGATTGGCAAATCGAGAGAATCAGATGACAGGTTTCCAGAAAGGTCTACACTGCAATATTTTCATATTCCCCTTTCATTCTTTTGGTATATGTAGAAATCCATTTGTGGAAGAGTGCTGTCTGGCACATACAGCTCACAATGTCCTGAGTCTGAATTGCAAAGAGTGAAAAGGGATACTGCTCTACGAAGGATGCTCAAGCTCAATTTCACAACTTGAAAAAAGACTTTCTAAAGTTTTAATGGTTTTAGAAAACTAGATGCTCAGTCATAAGTATATGCTTTCTCACTGGGACCATTTCATATCTACAATAAAGAATGTAAAACAAAATAAGCTTCAGCGTTATTCAAAATTTGCCTTCCAAAAAAAGCTTCCCATTTACTGACAGCATTCTGAAATATATGCACTTTGAAGGGGCTTTCCAGGTGGCTCAGTGGTAAAGAATCCGCCTGCTAAGCAGGAGATGCAGGTTTGATCCCTGGGTTGGGAAGACCCCCTGGAGAAGGAAATGGCAACCCTCTCCAGAATTCCTGTCTGGAGAATTCCATGGGCAGAGGAGCCTGGCGAGCTACAGTCCCATGGCATCGCAAAGAGACTGACAGAACTTAGCAACTAAACAACAACATAACTGAAAATTAAACAACTTTATGCTCTTTGGTATTCTTACATTTCTATTTAGACAGCAGACGGAAGGAAAAAGTTATTCGAAACTCATACTTGTGTTGGCTCAGGAAAAAAAAAGGTTGGAAATATATGGGGCTTGTTGACTCAGCAAAAGAAAGGGAAGATCTGATTGGCATAGTAAATAGGACACATTTTTGGCTCAGGGCCTGAATGATGTGTAAGGAGCCACAGTAAAAAAAACAAAACAAAACTATTAACATTTAAGATACATTCAGAAGGATAAGAAGAAAGTCAGTGTATAAGAAAGTGAGCATTCTTAAAATCAAAGAGAAATGAGTTAGACTAGAAGTGACTAGAGTACTCAACTAAAACCACTACGATAGAGCAGGTGAAAAATAAAGGGTTTGGTAAATATCCTTAAAAAAAAAAAAAGCTACTTTGGGGAAATAGAAATGGGCAGAGTTAACTTAAAAAACAAAACAGAAAAACCCTCATTATTATGTTATCAGGATTTTCAATATTTTCACTTTCAAGTCCACTTCTCTGTTCTTGTCTTGGCAAAGAAATTAATTCCACATTGGATCCATAAGAAATTCCATTTCAACCCCCCCCAAACAAAGACTATTTTTAAGTCAGCTTCTTTTTGGACATAGGAGGCTTCTGTAATAACTCATCCAAAACTACCCTTAAAGTTATCTATTATCATTCACTTACTCCTCACTTCTCTTCTGTCTAAAGAATGCAGTTTTATTCCAGTCTTGGAAACTTTTATTTTTAAGAGAAAGAGAGGAATTTCTTAGTTGACTGGCCAATCAACCAGTCTCAACTAATTACCTGCAGTAATCTCAGCTCAGTAGAGAAGATAGACATATTCACAATAGACCCTTCAACTTTAGTGAGATTTTGATTTGTGGACACTGATTTATCCAAGGACCAAAGACAGGCAATCAAGTGAATGACACAAAGAAGAAAGAAAATTTGAACTGGGGACTAGAAAGGTTCTGAGTTAAAATGCAATCTCATTGAATGATGCATGTATAGCCTGCCTAGGTCATGGTGAAACAACATGGAGAATTTACAAAGAGCATGGAAAATCCTTAGCAACAGTTCTCCCACAAAATAGTTTTGATTATTGGGTTTCTATCAAGTAATGGGAGTATTCATGGTAAATAAAGTGCAAAACATGGAATCCATATTAACAAGAAACAAAATGTTACATACAGTAATTTAAGAGGGTCCACCAACTCTCTCAAGTTTATTTGTGAGCCTAAGGTTAGGAATTTTGGTCCTATAGGTGTTGAGAGAAGAAAGGGAAACCCCATTAATTTTAAGTTTCATGTGCATATAAATCACTTTTACTTCATTCACTTCTTTAACCCAGGCAGCGTTAGGAATCCCCTCTTTGTGGTTTCTTCCACTAAAATATTTTCCAGACTTGTTTCCAATCTTCTCACTATATAGGGATTTAATCTGAATTCAGAAGCTGTAGCTCCCTGACTCAGTTCAGTTCAGTTTAGTTCACTCGGTCGTGTCCGACTCTTTGTGACCCCATGAATTGCAGCACGCCAGGCCTCCCTGTCCATCACCAACTCCCAGAGTTCACTCAGATTCAAGTCCATCAAGTCAGTGATGCCATCCAGCCATCTCATCCTCTGTCATCCCCTTCTCCTGCTCCCAATCCCTCCCAGCATCAGAGTCTTTTCCAATGAGTCAACTCCTCACATCAGGTAGCCAAAGTACTGAAGTCTTAGCTTTAGCATCATTCCTTCCAAAGAAATCCCAGGGCTGATCTCCTTCAGAATGGACTGGTTGGATCTCTTTGCAGTCCAAGGGACTCTCAAGAATCTTCTCCAACACCACAGTTCAAAAGCATCAATTTTTTGGCGCTCAGCTTTCTTCACTGTCCAACTCTCACATCCATACATGACTACTGGAAAAACCATAGCCTTGACTAGACGGACCTTAGTTGGCAAAGTAATGCTTTTGAATATGCTATCTAGGTTGGTCATAACTTTTCTTCCAAGGAGTAAGCATCTTTTAATTTCATGGCTGCAGTCACCATCTGCAGTGATTCTGGAACCCAAAAAGATAAAGTCTGACACGCTGGACTGGAAGAAACACAAACTGGAATCAAGATTGCCGGGAGAAATATCAATAACCTCAGATATGCAGATGACACCACCCTTATGGCAGAAAGTGAAGAGGAACTAAAAAGCCTCTTGATGAAAGTGAAAGAGGAGTGAAAAAGTTGGCTTAAAGCTCAACATTCAGAAAAGGAAGATCACGGCATCCGGTCCCATCACTTCATGGGAAATAGATGGGGAAACAGTGGAAATAGTGTCAGCTCCCTGACTACTGGAGTCAAATTATTTTTTTCTGTGCCCTTTTAGAAAATGGGAATAAATGGTGACTAGAACTGATAACAATGTATTGTATAGCTGCAAGCTGTGAAGAAAGCAGAAAGTAAATGTCCTCACTATAAAAAGAAATACATGATGTGATGGACTGAGCAAAATCCTTTCACAATGTATACACATATCAAATCACCACAACGTACACTTTACATATCTTACAATTTCATTTATCAATTATATCTCAACAAAGCTGAAAAAAAAATATAACCACCAATCTCTTATCCTATTTCTAGGGGAAAGGTGAATTGCAACACATGCTAAGCAGCTAACTCTTAAATTAATACACATGAAAGATTATCAGCTGCTTATTTGTAAAAATTTTTTCACCACGGTGTTGTGTAAAATGGTTCTGTGTGAAACAGTTTTTCAAACAGTAAAAAAGGTGATTAGGATTCAGTAAATACTCCTCTGTGTTGTTAAAAATGAAAAAGAAAGAAAATGGGAATAAGAATATGCCCAGCTCTACTATATTTCATGTTGTCCTAATGAAGATTAAATGAAATGATACACATCAAAATGTTTTAACCTCTAGATTAGAGGTTGCAAATTCAATCTATAGCTATGTTTTCTTTGATCTGCACATAAAAGAAAATTTTAAGTTGAATTAGTTCCCAACACGTTATAACCAGGAAAATTTACCAAAAAAACCAGCAATTCCACTCCTCTAGAAAAATTAAATAATCTGGCAACACAGTGCTTACATCTATATATGGCAAAAACTGGTTGGGGTTGAATAACAGCTGCTCCCTTGAAATGAGTCAAGAGGTCTTCAGTTTGTCACAGTCCTCTTCATTCCCTGATGATTGCTAAAATGGAGGTAGAATATCCACTCTCTCGTGTTATCTAATACCTGCCATGCATATTATCTGCCTGGTCCACATAGGCGGGTGGATGTGCAAGCCTCATTTAGATTTTGTTTCTGCTTCTGGCTCCAACTTCCAATCTACTATTAATCTACCAATTCTATCTGCTTTCATCTTTTTTAACACTACTCTCCTTAATAAAACAAATGCTGATATGAAAAGGGCAGGAAGTAGTACCTTCTAAAATACATGTACAATATAGCACTGAGCACTACTTTTATCTATTGTCTATTTCTTTTAAAAAGTGACCTGAAAAATGGGAGTGTTACTCTGTGTTACATGGTCTTTTCTGTATCTGCAGGTTTTGTTTATACTTTACCTTCTTCCTGACTCACCTCATAAGCAGCACCCAGATCCTGGAATTTCTCCTGTGCTCGTGGATCATCAGGATTCCGGTCAGGATGAAGCTGCAGGGCTAGTTTTCTGTAGGCCTTTTTAATATCCTTTATAGAGGCACTGCGAGGCACCCCCAAGATCTTATAGAAGTCTCGCCTGGGGATGCAGGAGAGGGAGAAGATACTTCATTAAAGGGTTATACATTACATTTTTAAAAGTGAAATTTTTTCCTTTACATTTAGGTTTGTGTCTGAGCAAAGAGGTAGGAAAATGAAGGTACCTATGTGACACACAAAAAGAATGACTTAAAAAAAAACCACACCAGAATTTGTAATGAGTTTCATACACTGAAGCAATCATAATGAGCGGCTATGTACTTTTTGAACAATGCTAGGATTATTCAAAGTATCTGTGGCATTCTTAGGATAACTAGTTTTAGTCAAGAAAGTCATTTTCTTATTTTATGGTCACACCGCTATAATCAAATTGAGTCTCTTTGTCGTCCTCTATTATCGACTTCAAATGACTTGACTGCTTCCAAAGATCAAATAATCTCAAAGGATGATTTTCTTTATCCAAAAAACTTGTATCACATAAACGTTCTGACTAACAGTAGCACTCTTTGAATGTTAAAGATGAAGTGGCTGAAATTAACTTCAGAGGTTAACACAGAAGTTAAGTCAAAGCCCAAACAAGAGAAGCCTGAAAAGAGAATAACATTCATTTGAATCTATGAGTTGTGGAGTTTTGTGCTAAAAAAGAGAAAATATCAATTCTGCAGTCATTCAGTCAGTTCAGTCACTCAGTCGTGTCCGACTCTTTGCGACTCCATGCATTGGAGGAGGAAGTGGCAACTCACTCCAGTGTTCTTGCCTGGAGAATCCCAGGGATGGGGCAGCCTGGTGGGCAGCCATCTATGGGATCGCACAGAGTTGGACATGACTGAAGCAACTTAGCAGCAGCAGCAGCATACTGACATCTTGTTCAAACAACTTAAAGTACACATTGGTTTAAGTGCAAAAAGTGCTAACAAAAACGTTAAAAATACAATAAAGTTTTACCTAGGAGAAGAAGATTTTTATTTTAGAAATATAAGATGTTTCACAAGGGAAAAAAAAAACAAAGTTTAAGCATATATGCACACGGGCGGAGGGAAACTTTTAAGAGAATAATAAGCGCTTAAAGTGTCATGTTCTTCTAGGTAGTGCTTTCTTCTTTCAGAGTAACCTACAACTTTGTCAGAAGCTAAGGATTTACTATTTTCCACATTCTAAATATGAGCCTGGCGTATCAAATTCAGTGGGCACCGGCCCTACAGGACAGTGGATCTTAAAGGCTGGAGAATCTCTAGAGTCCAGGAGGTCCTGCTTCCTTCAAACAGGTGGCACATTATTATCCTCATGTCAAAGATGGGAATTTTGGTTTTCTTTCAAAGTCACATAATTTATAAGGTGAGTGGGGCTAGAATTCCAGTCTACTAGCTATTGGTGAAATGTTTCTCCCCTCTGCTTGTAATACTACTCAGCTCCCAAAGAATGCTTCCTGGAGAGACAATGAGGCATGACAGCTTAGGCTCAGTATCTCACGAAGCTGAAAGGTACAAGGGCTCTTCAAAGGGTCTGCCTTGCTCCTTCATTTCAATTTCTTTCAGTCCCGGCATGGCTACCCTACCTATTCTCCCCACTTCCTCACTTTGCCTGGTATCACAACCCACCCACTTTAATGCCAGACCAACGGCTCGTTGTAGACTTAACACTGTATCGTCCCCTTCTCCAAACTCAGCAGCCCCCCATCCCACGTTGCGTTTGTCACTGCATCCAACCCTCGCTTCTCTGGGCAAATCTAGCTCTAGGGCTTCTGAGTCTAAGCCCCTATCTCCTGGGTCACCCACTGTCCTCCTCTCCATTCCACTAGCCTGGCCCACACTACCCAGTCCTCCTCTCCACCGCCTCACCACAGCAACGCCCCCTACCACTCCCCCCGTCGGACAATGTCCCCTTCTCTCCCCAGCCTCCTTCCCAGCCAAGACTGACTTAATGGCCCCGTGCCCGCAGATTCCAATTCCTCACCCGGCGATCACGGTCCCGATGAGGTACAGCAGCAACAGGCAGAAGGTGCCCAGGTTCTGCGGGGCCATAGTCCCTCTGTGCCGGCCCCGGTCCCCCGCACTCCTTACAGCCCCCGCCGCCGCGTCGGCTCGTCAGCCCACCGGGCCCTGAGAGGCCGCCTTACGCCCGGGTCTCCGACTTAGTTAGGAGCGGTAGCTAGCTTGCCCCCTCCTCTACCAGTCCACTTCCCGGGAGTCCCGAGTCCCGGCGAGAGAAGCCTCTAGCGGGCCAGAGCCAATCACTGCTCCGGACATCACACGCGGCCGGCGCCTCACAGCCAATCAGTGCAGTACACTTCACCTCCGAGGCGGCGCGGGCGGCCAGTTAGGCTTCGGGACTGCAGCCGCAGCTCCCGGCCAATTAGAAGGGGAAACGTCAGAGAATCGCGCCGCCGCAGGAATCCGTCCGGCCCAGGCACCTGCCAGTTGGAGAAAATTACGTAAAGATTGGTGATGTAGGATGCGTCCTAGAGCCGGCGTCCACGGTACGAGAAGTTTCCCTCCGCCCGCCTCCTTGGACTCTCTACCAATCACAAGGCTCTTCCTCCAGCACTGGCCAATTGCAGGAGGGAGGTTTTATCTTGGTTACAAGTCTAGGAATTTCATTCATATAGAGCTAGGCGCTGGACGCCAGGGAGGAGGTACGCGAGCGAGATGGGCGGGGACAATGACTGAAAGTCAACGGTACGACGGACGCGACGCTTAGGTCATGTTTTGCCTTCTCCCAACAAAACTCACGAGAAAACTGTCTTCGTTTCGCAAAGAAGAGGCCTGATGTCCGTGGAAGCAGACAGACTTAGGTTCGAATTCAGCTTCCACCACTTCTAGCGGTGAGAACATGCGCCTTGTCCCAAGTCTGAGCCTAAGCTTCTTTTCTACAAAACTCGAGGCACAGCATTTACTGATAGTATTGTGAAATTTTAATCTGTAAGCCGTCTAGCGCAGCGTCTGGCACATAGTAAGCACGCAAAGAATAATAAATATTACACTTAAAAGAACCAAAAAAAAAAAAAAAAAAAGAACAGAAACGACCCTCTGACCCCTTCCACCCACCCCTTTGCTCATTTCAGTAAATCATCACTGCAAAGCTTCAGGTATCTTCCTTGATTTCTCTCCTGTGTCCCCTATCCGAATCTTTACCTTTAAACCATTTCTTGAATCTGTCCACTATTATATATCTCCACCACCTCTTGGCCAAGTCACATCATCTCCCACCAGGCAAGGGCTTCCTAACTGGTCTCCCTGCCTCCACTCCTAATATCTTAGGATCTCTTTCTCACCCCGACCCTTTTCCCTGCCATGATTTTTTACACACATGTCAGATCATATAATTTCTCTGCTTAAAAGCCTCGAATGACTTTCCATTGCACAATAAGATCCCCAGCCTTTATACTAGCTATTAGATAATATAATAATGTTTACTTGTTTAGCCACTAAGTCGTGTCCAACCCTTTGTCACCCCATGGACTGTAGCCTGCCAGGCTCCTCTGTCCATGGGATTCTCCAGGCAAGAATACTAGAGTGGGTCGCTATTTCCTTCTCCAGGGGATCTTCCTGACCCAGGGATCAAACCATGTCTCCTGCATTGGCAGGCGGATTCTTTACCACTGAGTCACCAGGAAAGCCCCATAAGAAATGTCTAAAGAGATTTAAAATATATCAATTATATATATGTATATCAGTTGGGTATCATACACATTAAAAATATTAATAGGCAGTGAAAGACAAATATATAACTTTAAATAAACCATCTACCTAATTATTCTCTAAGTGGGTAACTAGTGTCTAAAAAGTTTAAAGAGGAATACTGGCCTAGCTGAGTCAATGTTAAAACATTGATAATATAAAGAAACAGATTTGTTCAGTTGCTCAGTCATGTTTGTATCTGACTCTTTGCGACCCCATGGAAAGCAGCAGGCCAGGCTTTCCTGTCCTTCACTATCTCCAGTAGTTTGCTCAAACTCATGTCCATTGAATCGATGATACCATCCACCTATCTCATCCTCAGGAAGAGAAGGGGTGACTGAGGATGAGACGAAAGAAATGGAAGCAGTCACCCAAATTTTCAGAATAATGTTAACCCTAGAAAATATCTTAGTTCTAAAATCTAGTAACATCCCCAAGGCAAGAGTCTCTTCCTGTACAATCCTAAAAGTCTGTACTGTTACATCTCAAAGATATAGGAATGTGTATAAAGTCAGATTAAGATGATAATCTAAAATCTCTCAGTCTAGAATATAAAGAGCTGGGGAAGTGGGAGAATGATACTGTTCAAACATGCCAGTGATCATCTGCAGAATAAATATAATGAAATAAAAATTTATGGGAACTTAAATAGAGAAAGCAAACCTCACAGATAAATATTTGAACCATGACTGGCAATGCAGCTATGGTGATCCAGTGATCACAGCAGGTGGCAGGCAGAAGTCAGAATCAGGAAGCAGGACATGGGGAGGCATGTATAAATGAATGCACCCTGACTCTCAGCATCATTCCAGTGTGCCACTAGCCAAGTTTCAAGTGCTCTATAGCCACATGTGGCCAGTAAGAGACATTATTTTTTAATAAAGCTGGGAAAAAAGAACAAAAAATGTACATGATCTGTACCTTCACCTAGTATACTCCTTACCACCTTTTCCAGCAAAAGTTTCCTTTATCTTTTTTGAATACATTAAGCTCATTCCTGGTTAGGGCCTTTATTCTAGTTTTTTCTGCCTGAAACACTCTTCCCTCAGATCCTAACAGGGGTGACTCCTTTTTAAACTCAGATAACACTTAAATTCACCACTTTATAGAAGACTTCCTTGACGGGGCAACCAAAATTAGCAACTATTGAATCTCTGTTCTTATACTGCTCTGTTTTATTATTTTCATCCCTGCCCTAACACACACATACTGGAATGCCAGTTTCATGAGAGCATGAATATGGACTGTTCTCTTAACAGCTGTTTAAGGCAGCAGCTTAGAACAGAGTCTGCCACGGCGTAAAAGTCGCTTTGACTGTGATCTTCATGTGCTGGCTTCTTATTCTTCAGGCCTCAGCTCAGATTTGGCACTCACCCATTGTCCCTATCAAAATATACACTCCAAGAAAACAAGGGCTTTATGTTTTGTTCACTACTGTAATTCAAGTGGCTAACACTGTGCCAGATACAGTGCAGAGCTAAGAGGGAGACCAGGTTACTGCTTTCAGGAAGATGCCTACTAAGGGAGAGAGGCCACATGCAAGAGGAGCTAAATTGCATTTTACAGTCTTTTTTACCTTTGTATCTCCCACACCTAGAGGCCATAAACGAACTAAGAAAACAGAAAATGGCCAAAAATCATAAAATGAAAGTTTAGAGAAAAGAGTGATGTTCTTATACTAGG
Source organism: Capricornis sumatraensis (assembly GCF_032405125.1). Lineage (NCBI taxonomy): Eukaryota > Metazoa > Chordata > Mammalia > Artiodactyla > Bovidae > Capricornis > Capricornis sumatraensis. The sequence goes on from NC_091069.1 coordinate 186,970,887, forward strand.
TGAAATCCAAAAAAAACTTCCTAAAGGCAGTAACATGGTTGACATGAGCTCACCCTGGGTCGCTCTCGCTTCAGATAGCCTGGGTTTGTATCTTTGCTCGGTCGCTGTGTTACTTTCACCTCTCTAAGCCCTAGTTTCTTCATCTGTAAAACAAGTGTACTTAGAGTGCTCTTAGGAAGACAGATAAGTTAAGGTGCTTTAATCAGTGCCCAGTTCATAGTATTCTATAAAAGTAAACTGTCACTTTCATTATTATTACTGATGAAAGCGTGCTGACCTTACCAGCAGCTAGTCGCTGACCACAGCTCTGTGGAGGAATAGAAAACTTCCTACTACCCTGAGTAGAAAAGCGCGACTCCAGAAAGCAGCCAGGTCTGGTTCCAGGTTCCAGCATCAAGGACTCTGGGCGCCAGCCAAGTGTTTCGCAGATCGCGAAAGAAGTACTGGGCCGCTCTAGCAATGTCGTGCGCCAGGTCTCGGTGGTGCGAGACCTCGCGCTTGCGCAGAAGCTGGGCGACGAGGGCTGGGCCGGTCTGGCGCGCAAGGCACGGCCGCGCCCTGAGAGGTCCGGTGGAACGGCCCGTTGCCTTCGCAGGTAACCGCTCGCGGGCCCACGCCAGGGAGGGAGGAGAGGGACCATCTCGCTTCAGGCTCCGGCTGGGAAGGCAGCCTTTGCGCTCGCCAGGTTTTGGGTCCTCTACAGACCCTATTATCTGAGGCTTCTCTGTTCCCGAAGTCTGATCCGGGCGCTCTCGGGCTGCACATCCCGCCTCCCAACCTGGACCGCGTCCTACCCTGGACAGCGGATGAGGTGGCGACGAAGCCTCGGGAGGACGGCCTTGGGCCTCACGCTGGTCTCCCTTCCTGAAAAACCAGGATCCCAGGGCATCCCAGGGAAGCTTTTGAAGCGGAAAGGAGCTTCCGTTTATGTTTATGAATTTAGCCGTCCGGAATTTCGTGGTTAGAATAGAGGGTTCGTCTCCATTGAGCTTTTGATTGCTCGCTATAGAGACAGGTGGACTATACTGGAGCGGACCAAGATCTTCCTCACAGAACCTGCATCGTCTGATTTTACTCAGAGAGTTCGAAGATAGCTGTCATCCACCCTCTCACACCCTTTCTGGGGTTCATGCTTCCATGATTCTTCACCTGGCCCTTACGTGGCCCTCCGTTTAAGACCACTCATTCTGGTAATTCTCTTCTGGATTCACTCCCACTTTCCAGACTCTCCTAAAACTGGGTTCCTAAAGTATTACTATATATATTTGTAAGTAGCTCAGTTCTAAAGTCAGATTGACTTGAATTCTAATCCAGGGTTCTCTGCCAACTCAAGTATGTGACTCTAGGTAAGTAACTCACTTAACTTTTCTAAGCCCCCGTTTTCTCATCTGAAAATGGGGATAATATATGTATCTCTAGGTGATTGTAAGGATGAAAGAAGGTGAAGAGCATGAAATACTTAGAATGCTACCTGGCACATAATATGCACGTAATTTATGTCCGCTATTTTTTGAACAGAGAATTCCCTGAAGAAGCACAGCTTTCTTAGAATCAAGTGCCAAACAAAAATAGCAGTAACACTTTTTTTCATCCAGTCATAAAATGAAGGTTTTTAAAGTAAGGTTAATGCTGAGGCGTGCTCGATGAAAACCATTGCTTGGTCAACTGATGGAAAATTTTATATAATCATTTTGGAAAGCAGTGGACATATATGGCAGGAACTTGAGAAATGTCAGTTACTTCATTTCACAAATGCACATTTGAAAATTTTCTCTAGGAATTAATCACAAGCCAGAATATATGCAGAAAGGTGGTAATTATAGCATTATTTATAAAAGTGAAAACATTAAACTTTTTATCGTGGAAAAATTTCACATATATAAAAGTAGAATAGGTAAGTGAACCCCCATGTGCTCATCATCCAGCTTCAACAATGATCACTGTTTTGTCTGTCTTGTTTTTGTGAAAAAACTTAAATTTACAAGGTGTCTGAAAATAGAACAGTTGAGTAAACTGGAATATATTTTTTTCAGCTTTTAAAATAATAAAAATTGTATTATACAATGCAAAATATACAGTATTATCACAACTATGAACATTCAAAAACCTGTGTAGAAAAAGGAAGGAAGCACAGTAAAATATTAACCAGTTTCCCTTTGGTGGTAGGCCTATGGATACTTTCCTCCCCTTCCATTTTTAGATATTTAATAAATATTCCATTAAAATGGTGTCTTGTTGTTACAACAAGCAATGGACCAACAAAATCTAAAAATATTGCTCCTGAACTAAGGACAATAGAATATGCCAGAGCAGGTTAACTGTTACAGAGAATAAAGGTGCTTTAATTTCCTTGGTCAGTTTTTTCGGTTTATGTTTACATGAGCGTTATTGTCTGCCACCTCGTGCTAGTACTTGATGTTGCACTCATATGGGCAACTAACACACCCAATCTTTAGTCAGTCTCATCCTCTATATGTAAGTGATTGGACTTTGAAATGTTATTCCTCTTATTTTGATTAGTGTTTGCCCTCAGGGTAGAGCAAGATTTCTGGTGATAGGATGGCTCTTTTTTTCCATTTCTTCTTTTCTTTATCCTGAGCAGGCATCTATCTCATACCTCATGCATTTATACTCTTCCTAGAACAACCACTTTGAACAAGTCAGATGGTTTTATCACATTTTTTTCTTGCTCAAATAGATTATGATGAGATCTGACCAAAAAATCTATTCACTTTTTAAACTGACCTAGTACATTTAAATGGAGAAGGCAGTGGCACCCCACTCCAGCACTCTTGCCTGGGAAATCCCATGGATGGAGGAGCCTGGTGGGCTGCAGTCCATGAGGTCGCTAAGAGTGGCACACAACTGAGCGACTTCACTTTCACTTTTCACTTTCACACATTGGAGAAGGAAATGGCAACGCACTCCAGTGTTCTTGCCTGGAGAACCCCAGGGATGGGGGAGCCTGGTGGGCTGCTGTCTATGGGGTCGCACAGAGTCAGACACAACTGAAGTGACTTAGCAGCAGCAGCAGCAGCAGCAGTACATTTATAAACAGTTAAGGGAGAGGTCACCTTACAAGAAAATGTGTAAATGAGTTTTGTTTCAAATTAGTTTGTAAAGAAACTTTGTTTCCTAGGTATGCAAAGAAGCCTTTTCACGCAGATGTCCTTAGAGATAATATGGATCAGTCCGGAGTTCTCCTCTGGGTGAAAGCAGAACCCTTTATAGTGGGTGCCTTGCAGATTCCCCCTCCTTCCAAGTTCAGTCTTCACTATCTCAGGAAGATATCCACCTATGTGCGAACACGGACCATAGAGGGAGGTTACCCACGCCTGTCTTGGTCTACATGGAGGCACATTGCCTGTGGGAAGCTGCAGTTAGCTAAGGATCTGGCATGGCTTTACTTTGAAATGTTTGATAGTCTTGCAATGAAGACACCAGAGGAGCGCCTGGAATGGTCTGAGATTCTGTCCAACTGCATGTCTGAGGATGAAGTCGAAAAGCAAAGAAATCAGGTATGAATTTATATGTATATGTGTGTGTGTTTAGTTACTTTGGGAAATAAACTATTTAAAATTTTTGTACTAACTGTAGAGTGTGCAAGTTTTAGATTTTAATGACCATGTGCTCCCAAAGCACCATTTAAGTTTTAGCATTTCCAGTTTGGCAGTATTTAGTGAATTAGTCCTTACTTAGCAATCCATACCCATCTACTTTCAAAGTGATAATGATACAGAAACCCTGTAATTGGAAGAGGGAAATATTTTCATTGACATTAAAACTAATATTGAGGTATGTGGGTGCTTATGAACTGTTGACCTGTTACAGTAAGAGCACCTGCCTATTTTTAAGTGTACATCTGCTATGTGCTGGGATTCAAAGATGATTAGACTAGCAGCTCTGCTCTCATGGAGCTTATAGACTAGTAGGGGAAGCTGGTGTGTGTAAAAAGGTGCTATTTAATAAACATTTCTTCAAAGAAGACATGCAGATGACCAACAATGCTAATTATTAGAGAAGTGCAAATCAAAAACCACATTGAATTCTACTCAGTACTCTGAAATGACCAGTATGGGAAAAGAATCTAAAAAAAGAGTGGATATATGTGTGACTGATTCACTTTGCTATGCATCTCAAACTAACAGACCTTATAAATCAACTGTTACTGTATTACTCACTCAGTCGTGTCTAACTCTTTGTGACCCCATGGACTATAGCCCACCAGGCTCCTCTGTTCATGGGATTCTCCAGGCAAGAATACTGGAGTGGGTTGCCATTCCCTTCTCCAGGGGATCTTCCCAACCTAGGGTGCGAATCTGGGTCTCCAGCATTGCAGGCAGGTTCTTTTCCATCTGAGCCACTAGGGAAGCCCAAATCAACTATACTCTAATAAAAATTGTTTAATAAAAACCACTTTGAGGTATTACCTCACACCATTCAGAATGGCTATCATCAAAAAATCTACAAATAATAAATGCTGGGGAGGGTGTGGAGAAAAGACTACCTTCCAAACTGTTGACGGGAATGTGAATTGGTACAGCCACTATGGAAAACAGTATGGAGGTTCCTTAAAGTAAAAATAAAGCTACCATATGATCCAGCAATCCCACTCTTGGACCTACATCCAAAGAAAACTCTAATTTGAAAAGATGCGTGTACCCCAGTGTTCATAGCAGCATGTTTACAGTTGCTAACACTTGGAGGCAACCTAAGTGTCTGTCAACAGATGAATGGATAAGCAAGATACATATATTAATTACTCATCATAGAAAAGAATGAAATCATGCCATTTGCAGCAACATGGATGATCCTAGAGATTATCATAACTAAATGAAGTAAGACAGAGAAAAACAAATACGATACCACTTCTATGTGGATATAGAAAATAGTACAAATGAACTTATTTGCAAAACTGAAACAGACTCATAGACATAGCAAACAAACTTGTGAAGAGGGGAGATAAATTAGGAGTATGGGATTAACAGATGCACACTACCATATATAAAATAGATAAACAACAAGGATCTGCTGTATGCCATAGGGAACTATATTCAGTATCTTATAATACACTATAATGGAAAAGAATCAAGTGTGTATATATATAATGGAAAAGAATCAAATGTGTGTATATATAATGGAAAGGAATCAAATGTGTGTATATATAATGGAAAAGAATCAAATGTGTGTATATATAATGGAAAAGAATCAAATGTGTGTATATATAATGGAAAAGAATCAAGTGTGTGTGTGTGAATCACTTTGCTGTACACATGAAATTTAACACAGTATTGTAAATCAACTATAATTCAGTTTAAAAAGTACTATTTAATAGTATAGAATGTACAGTGAAAGTATACATAGAGTACAGAAACAGAATAGAGAAGAGAATAATTAATTCTGGTGATGAGGAAAGACTTCACAGGGAAAGTATATTAATCAGAGTAAGCTTGTTACAGTAACAAGTGAGTCCAGCATTTCAGTGGCTTAGTGCAATAACATTTTATTTCTTATTCATGCGGCAGTCCAACATAAGGCATCTGGTTGGATGAGTCTCTAGGCTGCTGTTGTCTAAGCAATGACTCAGGGGTCTAGGCATCTTCTGTCTTTTGGAACCACTATTGTACTAGTCTGCTTTGCTGCAGTTAAAAACAAACAAAAATGAAATTCCAGTGGCTTACAGTAACTGGAGTTTATTTCTTGCTTATTTGACTTTTAGTTTGCACTTTAGTGAAGGCTCTTTTCCAGGGTCTGGCTCTGTTTCTGCCCATTTGGGGACTCAGGCTGAAGAAACAGCTTCTGTGAAGGTCATACCTGTCTTATGATAGAAGGGAAGAGCAAAGGAATAGGAGAAAAGTTTTGACACCTCTTAAAAATTTTGCTCAGATGTGACATAAACAGCAACTACTTTTGTTCCTTTGGCTAAAGCCTTGTCATATGTCCATGCCTGATATTATTAAGATGGGAGGGAATCTGCCTCATAGGAAGTAGGGAAATCCTGTGGCCACGGGTAGAGCCATGTAAGCCCCTTGGAAGATGAGGAAGTGAACAATTGCAAATAAAATACAGTTTGCTATGGCCATGCCCACTAGGGCCTGAGTCCTTCAGTTCTATTCTTTGGGAGGCTTGAAAGTGGTATATGTAAATCCACCCATATTCCATTGATTGTAACCCAGTTATGCCATATCCAGTTTCAAAGGAGGCTGGGAAATGCCATCTAATTGTGTGCTCAAGGAGGGAAAGGTATTTAGTTAGCATCTAGCGAGACTCTACCACATGAAATAATATCTAAACAAGGTTTTGGAAATTGAAAAAAAGTTTGGCAAACAACCAGGAGGAGAAGGGCATTATAATTAGTTGTTGTTCAGTCGCTAAATCATGTTCAACTCTTTATGACCCCATGAACTTCAGCACTCCAGGCTTCCCTCTCCTTTGCTATCTCTCAGAGTTTGCCCAGGTTCACGTCCATTACATCAGTGGTGCCATCCAACCATCTCATCCTCTGTTGCCCCCTTCTCCTGCCCTCAATCTTTCCCAGCATCAGGGTCTTTTCCAGGAGTCCGCTCTTGGCATCAATTGGCCAAGGTGTTGGAGCTTCAGCTTCAGCATCAGCCCTTAAACATTTATTGAGTGCCTACTGTGTGCAGTAGCGAGTGCTGTGGATACCGAGATGAATAAAACCTTCAAGAAGCCCCAGTGTTTTTTGAGTGCTTACTATGTGTGCTAGTTACTAGGAACATAAAAATGAAAAAGAGATCTCATAGTCTCATGGAGAGGCAGGTATGTGGAGAAGTAATGACAGTATAACAAATAATTATTAAATGGAAGTACTGATATGCATAAAGTCAGGAAATTGTGTTGAGTGAAAAAAGTCAGTCCCAAAAGATAACATACTGTGATTCCATTTATGTAACATTCTTGAAATGACAAAATTATGGAAATAGAGAACAGAAAAGTGGCCAGGGGCTGAAGAAGGGGTGAGGGAAGATGGGAAGTCAGTGTGGCTATAAAAAGGCAACATGAGGGATCCGTGTGTGGATGGAAGTGTTCTCTACCCTGACTGCATCCATGTCAACACCGTGTCAATACTATTGCACAATAGTTTGGTAAGATGGGAAGTTGAGTGAAGAGTACATCAGATCTTTGTTCTTGCAGCTGCATGTGAAACTACAGTTACCTCAAAAGGTTTAGTTAAGAACAAAACTTAAAAAAAAAAAGACATAGATTCATGAGGTTCCATGTTGACTGCTGATTTGAACAGCTAGATTTAGGTGGTTCTGAGAATCCATATTTTTAAATTCCTTAGACTTCATGATTTTGAGCTGTGTTGGCAATCAGGGTGAATATAGCTGTAGTCCTAGAGGTATTACTTCACTTTTTTGCCTCCATTGTATGTGTATGGGAATGGGTATATGAGGATAATCATGAGCTTCAAACCATATCTTCTTCAAATAAGAAATGATTTAGAAACATTTGTCCGGCCAGTAGTAGTTTTTTTTCAATCAAGCACTTTTAAAGAATTTGATGAAAACCTGAGGCCTACTCCTCCACAGAATACCATACACCAAAAAATTACATACAATTTCAGATGTTGCCCTGATATCCTAAACTTTGTTGATTAGTTTATGATTATGTTAAACTAACTTCTGTGTCTTGATTAAATTTCCTGCCTATCTAATTTTTAATTCAAATTACTAAGGTTTTTTAAATATAATTTTAAACTTTTGAAATAATATACTTCATAAAAGAACGTGCTTCATGACTCTTGGGAGAGAATATCAATGGCCATAGATGCTACATAGCTTTCTGAGAAGATAAGTGACTCCAGTTTAATTAGTTTTAGACACTCCTACATCTGGGTACCAGAGACATATGTATCCAATGCTAGAAACATTTTTGCATTTGTCCTTTTAGGATCAGAACACTGTTGTGAATTTCTTTTACTATATCTACTTAGTTGTAGACTAGTGGTTGATGTCATTTTAGGACATGGGTTCATCATTTATTTTCTTCTTGGACAGCTTTCAGTGGACACCCTGCAGTTTCTGCTCTTCTTACATATACAGCAGTTAAACAAGGTCTCCCTGAGGACATCTTTGATTGGGGAAGAGTGGCCTAGTCCCAGACACAGATCTCAGTCTCCTGACCTGACTGAAAAATCCAGTTGTCATAATAAGGTACTGTTTAAATTATGGTCTCTTTCTCTGAAAGGGACAATTTTCAAGGGAGATATATTGCCTTCATTAAATATTACTTTGAGTAACTTATATAAGACAGAGATTTGCTGGCTTGTTTTGTTTTGCTTTTTTCTTTTTTTCCTATTTATAAAACAAAATCAACATGTTCAGTCTCAATCAACATCGAGAAGTGATTTCGGTTCCTTCAATGACACAAAAATCACTTAGATAATTTTCTGGCAAATCATTTACTTGACTCTTAATTAGTGTTCACATTTTTGCAAATGTTGATGAATTCGATTTCACATGATTGTAGACAAGTCAGTTAACTTCTCTTGCTTGGCTTCTTTTCTCTACATGGTGATGATAATGCCTATTTCTGAGTGGCTGTGAGAATTCAGTAATACACAGCACATGACTTGTTGCGCAGTAAGCACCGGTATATGGTGACTTTAGTTTGTGTATGGCATCTCCCAGCAACCGACTGGACCAGGGATGGACACTTGACTAGAGTAACCCATTCCTTGGCATGAATTTGAAATTGGTCTGATTTGAAATGGTGACCGTGGCCCAAACAATACCCCAAGGAGTTGAAGAAATTACCAATTGGTGATGGGTATTTGCTGGTAGCTCATGTGGCATTGAGACCAGCACAGCTACCACATTTGTGAGTCACCTGGAGTTATGGTGGATTAGAAACTCTGAGGGAATCAGAGAAAAAGAAGAGAATGGAACAGATATGCAGAGCGTCCTGGGAGAGGAAGAGGTTCAAACTGGCTTTCCAGTTCTGGTTCTGATGAGGCCTCCCTGTAATTCCATTTGGGAGATGACTATGTGTCCCTGCAGTAAATCTCCCTTCACTTGAATTAACTTATATTCCCTCTGCCGGTGAAAGTTACTACCAGCCAGCCACCCATGCTCTCTTTATCACCACCCTTACCTACTTAGTTGTCAAGCCTTACTGATTCTGATTCCAAAATAACTTTAAAAAGTTGTGTTTCTTCTTCTTCTTCTATAGGTCTTTTTTTTTGCTTTTATTTCTGGTATTAGATCCTACTTGATCATCCTGCTTTTAATCTATAGCCCACCTACTACACTGGAGTTTCCAGAACACAGATCAGTTGTATCCATCTCCTGTCAGAACTCCATCAGTGAATTCTCACTGTCATTGTTGTTTGCACCCTTGTACTCTTTGGAGTCCTCTCCAGCCTGCTTACTGTGGGGGAGGGAGATGCAGCACGAGGGAGGAAGAGCAGGTGAGGTTGTGGGCTGCTCTGCTTTGAAGTGTTCTCTAACATCCAAAAGAGAGTTTATTCAAAAGAGAAAATGGTATAGCTGTTTACAAAATAGTTTGAAAATCTCTGGCACACACAATGACGCCCAGAGACCTTAGTATTTCATGCAAGGCTTTTGCTGAATGGATGCTACCTACCATTTAACCTTCCCCTGCCACTTCCCCAGCATGCTCCCTACACCCCACCCAGAATTTTGACTTCTCTCAACATAGCACGTAATTTTACTCCTATGAGCCTTTGGATGCAATTTCCTAAGGCTAGAATGGCCTTTTTTCCCGATCTGTTTGCAAAACTACCAATGTCAATCAAGAATCTATTCAAACAGCACTACACTAAGATTTGTTTTTCCCAAATGGCGTTCTTGTTCCTCTCCTGCCCGTAGAACATCTTTCAGATCTCTGCTATAGGTCTTATCTCATTGTGTTTTACTTTATGTTGTCATTTCACTACACAGATGCTGAATTCCTTGAGCACAGGAACTATGTCTTACTCAGTTTGTATAATTCATCACGTAACACTGGTCATATCACATAGAGTTAATCAAAAAATATCTGTCAAATGAATGAGCCAAGTTATTAGAACGTCCGCCAACTCAAAGCTTATTCCCAAAGTAATAACTTCTTTTAAATCTGACTACTGTAAGATCAGTTGCCTTTTTTCATCGGATTTTGAAATTAGTTCTGTGATTTGAGAAGGTAAATTAAAAAAACCTAGTGCTTCATGAAATGTTTTAGAATATTTACTAGCTGTGTGACCTTGGGCAAGTTTCTTTTTGTATCTCCATTTCTTCATCTGTGAAATGGGCATGGTAATGGCATCTAATTTAAGACTGTTGCTAGGACTAAACAATGATAAAGTTTCTTTAACAGTGCTTGGCACACACTGAAGCTTAGCTATTAGTGTTACTTTTGGATTCTTAGGTAGGATAGAATCTCTTTATATCTATCACATGCACAGAAAATCTTTATAAGTTTTGTATAGTCACCTTGAATGCTTTTGGGGGGATGAGGTAAAGTATAAACATAAAACAATTAAAATATAAAAGTTTCAGATCTCACTGAGTCTCTTTGTTCTGTTGAGAGTGCTTTCTTTTGATATTTTTTAGAACTGGAATGATTACAGTCATCAGGCTTTTGTCTGTGATCATCTGTCAGATCTCCTTGAGCTGCTTTTAGACCCAGAGCAACTTACCGCATCATTTCATTCAACCCACAATAGTCTAGTCTCTCGGGAAGCTGTTGTGGCACTCAGCTTTCTTATCGAAGGTACAGTGAGTGGAGCTAGGAAGATATATCCGCTTTATGAACTTGCACTGTGGCAACCACTGCATGCGGAAACTGGCTTCTCAAAGACCTCTAAGACCTTTTCTTTCTACAAGCTGGAAGCCTGGTTGAGAACCTGCTTGACTGGGAATCCATTTGGTACATCTGCTTGCCTCAAGTCTGGGAAGAAATTGGCTTGGGCTCACCAAGGTATTTATTAATATCTTAATCTATATTAAATTGACTGACAGGTTATGGAACCTAGTATTTTCTGGTGTATATCACACATCTTTTGTGGAAGACCTCAAGAATATTGCTACTATAAAAGGGAAAAAGGGGAACATCTCTATTGTAAATGACTTTTTCTCAAGGCAGCAACAATCTCAGTTGACTCATTAGTCCAACTTGCTTTGGTTGCAACTAACAGAAACTCCAACTTCAGTTAGTCCTTTCTGTGCTCTACTTTCGTCTTTTCTGGCTTGTTTTCCCTCTCACTCTCATGCTGATTTCCTTGAAGCTTTTCCATTTTCTGTGCCACTTAGCAGAAATTGGCTATTCTGCAGTTATACCCTCATAGAGTTGTTGCAAAAATGAAGTTCTTTTAGCTATACAGACACAGGCAGAGTAGCTATTTCTGAATTAGAAATTTAAATTCATAGTAGAGAGAATTTGGCTTTGGTTGCAAAGGTATCTACTTCTGATTGTCCAGTGATGGCTGACAGGATAGGTTCAGGTACTGTATGACTTCTTGGGGCCCAGGTATAAGTTTTAAGAGAAGAGGGCCTCAGAAGTAGGTGCTACACTAAGGCAAATGCCAGGCAGAATTAATAGGAAAAAACTAGAATATACTTTCAAAATCTCTGAGTTTCAGAGATAAAGAGAAAATAGTTTCCATGCAAATGTAAAAAAAAAAAAAGCAGTTTTGTATCAAATTTTTGTAATGCTAAGATTCAGAAAACGGTTGAGCAACATCTATAATGATCCAAGTATTTTACATGCAACCAAGTTATTGCTCTAGCATGAGGTCAGACTCTCAGGTATGTATGGCTTCTATAAACAGGAGACACTATATAATTGTTGATGCTGATAAAAGAAATATAGGTGCAAGTAAGTTTTTAAACATTGTTAGGGTAAGTACTAGGAGGAAAAAGGACATCTGACCTCTTAGGATTATAAAATGTGTAGATAGTAGGATTACAAATAATTTTTATCTTATTTTACTTATAGTATTTAAAAGTTTTCTACAGTAGCCATATATTAATTTTCTAATAAAACAATAAGAATTGTTTTAAAAGAAGAATAGTGTACTATGTGACCTCTCCACATTTGGCAGTTTTCTTTACGAGAGTGGTCCTGATGGCTTGCAGGGAAGTACAGTCTGAGAAAGCAATGATGTCATGGTGAGACTGTGTTAGGAGGGCAGCCTGCACAGAGTTTTTGAGTGTGAGTTTGTGCAAGGCAGCATGTCTGAGAGGAAGATGTACTCTCAGTAATGATCCTGAGAGTAAAGACATGAACCTAAATAGAATGCATGGAAGGATGTGGTAAGTAACTTAGGAGAAGTTCAGAATTTGTATTATGGCAATTTAAAAAGAATATTTCAGAGTTGGGATGATAAATTAAGGTGAGTTGGGGAAGATATTTGAATTGCGTCAACTCTACCACTTACTAGCTATATGGCCTTAGGCACGTTACTTAACTTGAAGAGTAGACATGAAAAAAATCTTAGATCTATAGGCAATCTTGAATGGATTGTAGATTTCACCTTTTATTAAAAAGGCAAAAAATTTAAAATTTGGCGACATACAGAAAAGCACAGAGTGTAGTATAGCATACATCTCTTTACCTGACACCCAGATCTAACACTTCTTAAATCTGTTATGTATCTAATTTTAGACATGTGGACATGTAGATATGTATAAGCTCATTTGGATGATGGGTTTCCTTTGAAACTATCTCGTTTGTATTTTTCTTAAATAGTTGAAGGGACAACCAAGAGAGCAAAGATTGCCTGTAATACTCACGTGGCCCCAAGGATGCACCGCATGGTGGTGATGAGCCAGGTTTACAAGCAAACGTTGGCCAAGAGCTCAGATACTCTGGTGGGGGCACATGTAAAGATCCATCGTTGCAACGAGTCTTTTATATATCTGCTCTCTCCCTTACGGTAAGCAGTCTTGATAGTGTTCTGACATTGTTACATCTTCTTTAGAATGGGGTTGGTCCTTTTATTTGTCATCACAGAATAATATCATAGTCAAACGTTTTTTAATCTTGTTCAAAGGAATTTACCTCATTTTTCAGATCCGTGACAATTGAGAAGTGCAGAAATAGCACCTTTGTCCTGGGCCCTATTCAGACTGCTCTTCACCTCCACAGCTGTGACAATGTTAAAGTCATTGCTGTTTGCCATCGTCTGTCCATCTCGTCGACGACAGGTTGCATCTTTCACATTCTGACACCTACACGCCCCCTTATTCTCTCTGGGAACCAGAGAGTAACTTTTGCCCCTTTTCATACCCATTACCCGATGCTGGAGGACCACATGGCCAGGACCGGCCTTGCTACAGTGCCTAACTATTGGGATAATCCCATGATTGTGTGCAGAGAGAACAGCAGCCCAAGTGTCTTCCAACTCCTACCACCATGTGAATTCTATGTGTTTATTATTCCATTTGAAATGGAAGGGGACACAACAGAGATACCTGGGGGTCTTCCATCTGCATATCAGAAAGCACTGAGCCAAAGGGAAAAAAAGATACAGGTCTGGCAGAAAACTGTGAAGGAAGCTCGTTTAACAAAGTGAGTAGTTTCTAGAAGTAAGTAGTAACTTGTCTTATGTAAAACGCCACGGGAAAGCAAATTAATCTGCATGCATGCTCAGTCTCTCAGTCGTGTTTGGCTCTTTTGTGACCCCATAGACTGAAGCCTGCCAGGCTCCTCTGTCCATGGAATTCTCCAGGCAAGACTACTGGAGTGGGTTGCCTTTTCCTACTCCAGGGGATCTTCCCAACCCCCAAACCTGCGTCTCCTGCATTGGCAAGTAGATTCTTTATGACTGCACCATCTGGGAAGCCCCCCAAATTAATCTGCACATGTTTATAATTGTGCTAAACAAACAAAAAAGACAAAATGTGTCTTTTGTTAAGGTCAGTATTCCAGGTACTGTTTGGTTGGGGGATGGGAGCAAGTGGATACTCAAGTATTAGACTCCCTCCTTTTTTTTTGGTATAGTAAATTTATTTTTTTTTATACACAAAAAAACTCTTTGTATTGGGGTATAGCCAGTTAACAATGTTGTGATAGTTCCAGGGGAAGAGCAAAGGGACTCAGCCATACATAATACATGTATCCATTCTCCCCCTAAAATTCCCTCCTACCCAGGCTGCCACATAACACTGAGCAGAGTTCCATGTGCTATACAATAGGTTTTTGTTAGTTATCCATTTAAAATATAGCAGTATGTACATGACCTTCCCAAATAGACTCTCTCCTTTTAAGAAGCTTCAGTTTAACTGGCAGATATAAGACTTAAATGAAGGACCGTATATAAGGTCAATCATAAATGGATTACTTTTAGTTTTTAATTTTCTCCTCTGCACTATATTGGTGGTTTTCAAATGGTTGTGTATCAGAATCATCTAAAGAGCTTGTTAAAAATACAGGTCCTGGCTCCTCTACTCTACAGATAGACTTCCCAAAAGTGGATTCCTAATGCTGGTCCATGGACTCATGCCAGTTTTTGTCAGAGTTCCTAATTAATAGTAAATTGTGAAAAATAAGTACAGTGTTTTTAAGTAGTGCTAAATTTAGTCAACTTAGAATACTGTCTTTTATTCTGAAATTGTTTCTTTCTTACTTTGTAGGTACTGAAGTATCTTGTTTTTAATAACATGCTTGATATAATAGATGCTTATGGTTTATTATGTCCATCACAAAATTTTATTTCAAGGGTACTTGTCTTTAAACTCTAGGAGCCAGGGACACACTATATATAAAGCATATATAAAGATTCAGAAAACATGAATGTGGGTAGTTGGAGAAGATTGATGGAAAGAATTTGTGTTGGACATTGAAAAATGAGCAGAGTTTGGATAGGAATTGAGGGTTAGGCAGAATACTTGAAACAGCATTAGAGGAACAGATGTGGAAGTAGAAGCAGACTTAAGGTGTCCTGGAAATCAGTTGCTTAAACAAGATTCAGGGTGTGGATAATAATATTTAAACTTGTATGAGTAGATCAAGCCAGATCATGTAGAATCTTGCATATCAGTCAATAAGAGTTAGATTTATGTGGAATTAAATAATAGAAGGCATAAAAGGGTTTTAAACAATGCAATGAAGTTCAGAAAGCCATTTTATTTATTCAGGAACATTTATAGAATGCCTGCAATATGCAAACCACCTTATTAGATGGTATGGCAGATAAATGTGATTGGCACATATGAAGATGCTCTGACTAGATCTGAAAGAGGGAAGTCAGGGTGGTATTACGATATTCTAGACTAAGAAACTGGACTAGAGTGGAGATAAAGGGTGTGGAAACCAGAAATATTTTGACAGGAGGCTGAACTTGGTACAAGATTTTCTAAAAAAGACAAAGATGACTTCAAAAATTGCACTCCAGTTTAGACACCTTTGATCACTTTTCTTCTGGACAGAATAGCATGTACATCTTAAAAAGTAGTTGGTGCTCAGAATAATTATGAAGTAATTATTTAATAATTAAGTAATCATTGTCTGTACAATATTTTGGTGTTTAATTTTGTTAGAGATGTTAGGAAAGATAAGTAGGAAACATTATAGTACCACAAGATGGAGGGGTCCTTCTTCTACAACATTGTCCATCTGGGAGCTGGAGCTAGTTTGAGAAGAGGGTATCAAGTTCTTTTGGAGGCTGTTTACATGAAATGTCCTATATCCTAATAATGTCTTGATCCTTAAGACTTAGAAAAACTCTTACTTTAATAATTGGATTCCATTTGCTTGGTATTCGTTTTTTGTTATTATTTTTCCTGATTATCATTATCTTGGAAAATAGCAGCCTTTCTAAAAATGTTTCTATTTCTCATGATCCAGAGCTGTGATTTGATATGTAAGTAGGAGTGCATATTTTAATTAGATCTCTTGATTTTATTGGATGTTAAAATTAGTGTTGTTCTTTGGACAGCATGTCTGTATTGTAGTGGAAAGTACTCTGACTCCGGAATTAGTACAGACCATGCCGCTTACTGTGTGACACTGAAGGTGTCATCTGATCTATCTCTTGGCTATTTCACATACATATAGAGTGTATTTTCTACCTGATACGACTGATATAAAGGTTCATTAATAAAGATAACTTATAGTAATGATGCGTGTATAAGACACTGTAGTGGTGTGTCCTGTACCATGTGTAGTAGTGTGAGTGTAAGACACCCTGCTTAATGATGAGTTTGAGAGACACATCTTCTAGGTGAGATTGTTTACTCAATGTCTGAGACGTGACCTGTTAGAATTAACTTCATTCTAAGAGAAACTGTTGAAAAAAGACTCGATCCAGCCATCTAATTTTCTGGATGCATTTTTGTGGCATATGGATTAAGGAAGGAAGTATATAAGATATACTTACACACTTGCATTTAGATTCTTTTCTTAAAAATCTTTTTGTTTTGTATTGAGGTATAGCAAATTAACAATGTTGTGATAGTTTCAGATGGACAGCAAAGGGACTTAGTCATACATATACATGTATCCATTCTCCTCCAAACTCCTCTCTCATCCAGGCTGCCACATAAAACTGAGCAGAGTTCCACATGCTATACAGTAGGTCCTTGTTGGTTATTTCATTTTAAATATAACAGTGTGTACATGTCCATCCCAGATTCCCTAACTGTCCCTTCCCCTCATCCCTCCTACTGGCAACCATAAGTTTGTTAGTTCTAAGTCTGTGAGGCTCTTTTTGTTTTGTAAGTAAGTTTGCATTTAGCTTCTTCAAAATAGTTGCTGGCTACCAAAAATATAAACATCGGTAATAGTCACAACTCATGCTTTCTCTGGGAATCCACTGTAAAAATACTGCTGTTATCTGTAACAAACATTCCACTTGGTTTGTATCTCATGGATTGAGCCACCAAGATACTAATAATACAGATCAGTCATGTTCAGCTTAGCAAAACAATGCTGATGACCATAAAAGTAAGTGAGACGTACTGAGCACTTACTATGTGCCCTGTACTGTTCTGAGCACCTTCTATGTACTAACTCATTTCTTCTTCCTAACATCAAGGCTGTATATTGTCACCCTGCTTATTTAACTTATATGCAGAGTATATAATGAGAAATGCTGGGATGGATGAAGCACAAACTGGAATCAAGATTGCTGGGAGAAATATCAATCACCTCAGATATGCAGATGATACCACCCTTATGGCAGAAAGAGAACAAGAATTAAAGAGCCTCTTGATGAAAGTGAAAGAGGGGAGTGAAAAAGTTGGCTTTAAGCTCAACATTTAGAAAACTAAGATCATGGCATCCAGTCCCATCACTTCATGGGAAATAGATGGGGAAACAGTGGAAACAGTGGCTGACTTTTTGGGGGGCTCCAAAATCACTGCAGATGGTGATTGCAGCCATGAAATTAAAAGACACTTACTCCTTGGAAGGAAGGTTATGACCAACCTAGACAGCATATTAAAAAGCAGAGACATCATTTTGTCATCAAAGGTCCGTCTAGTCAAGGCTGTGGTTTTTCCAGTGGTCATGTGTGGATGTGAGAGTTGGACTATAAAGAAAGCTGAGTGTAGAAGAATTGATATTTTGAACTGTGGTGTTGTAGAAGACTCTTGAGAGTCCCTTGGACTGCAAGGAGATACAACCAGTCCATCCTAAAGGAAATCAGTCCAGGGTGTTCATTGGAAGGACTGATGCTGAAGCTGAAACTCAAATATTTTGGTCACCTGATGAGAAGAGCTGACTCGTTTGAAAAGACCCTAATGCTGGGAAATATTGAAGACAGGAGGAGAAGGGGATGACAGAAGATGAGATGGTTAGATGGCATCACCAACTCAATGCACATGAGTTTGGGTAAACTTTGGGAGTTGGTGATGGACAGGGAGGCCTGGTTCATGGGACCACAAAGAGTTGGACATGACTGAGTGAACTGAACTGAACAATTCCTTATCACAGATGAGGAAATTAAGGAACAGAGAAATTTAAGTAACTTACCCAAAGTCACACAGGAGTCAGGATTTGCATCTAGTCAGCCTGATTCCAGAACCTAGGTTCTTAGTGTCTCTACTGTTTTCTGTGAACTATTATCATATATAATATAATCATTATAATGATGTGATATAAAAGTGGATCATTAGAAAAACATTCTTTTAAAGCAATTCTGTTGTTTGGATGCTGCTGGTATTTAGATGCCTAGATTTTCCCCCATGTACAGAAAGCTTATACACGTGCAGAATCTGGAATGTGATAAGGCACTTAGCACATGTTAACTGTGAGTTAGAGTGTCTTCAAGTGGTAAGATCCTTGATAACAATAGAAACAAGGGAAAGCACACAATTTCACCTTGGGAACATGGAAAGACAGAGGAATTATTTGCTAAGTTGAACTGAAACTCCCAACATCATCCTTTTAAAGTGATTTGGTTATATCATTTCCTTACTGTGGCCCCTCTCACGAGTCCCCATCATACTTGAAACAAAATGCAATATAAAACCTTCATGGTACCTACCAGGCCCTTTCTGCCTCATTTTTCTGCCATTCTTTTCCTTATTCACTGTCCTCCCACCATAATATGATCTTACTTACTCACTGCCATCCAGCCATACACCACCAGGAATGTATCTGTAGAATAAAGTTGGGTATCATTACGTATTGCAAGGAGGGAGAGAATTAGTTACATCTCCATAAAAGCATGTTTAAAAGAACTGGTCATTGCATTTTGGCTGTGATAGATGATTTGGGGGAGGGTCCTGTTGTGAGTTGGATGCAATCTGGAAGTGAGGGTAATTCTGTGATTTGGTATTATAATAATTTTTATATTAAAGAAGAGAGGAATGAAGGGGATAAAAATGTGATTGTAGCTTTTTCGCAACGGGTTTGCCGCCAGGATACAGGTGTCGTGAAAACCACCGTTAAACCTAAGCCAAAATGGGAAAGGAGAAGACCCACATCAACATTGTTGTCATTGGGCACGTAGATTCAGGGAAGTCTACCACGACTGGCCATCTGATCTACAAATGTGGCGGGATCGACAAGAGAACAATTGAAAAGTTCGAGAAGGAGGCTGCCGAGATGGGAAAGGGCTCCTTCAAATATGCCTGGGTCTTAGACAAACTGAAAGCTGAACGTGAGCGTGGTATTACCATTGATATCTCCCTGTGGAAATTTGAGACCAGCAAGTACTATGTTACCATCATTGATGCCCCAGGACACAGAGACTTCATCAAAAACATGATTACAGGCACATCCCAGGCTGACTGTGCTGTCCTGATTGTTGCTGCTGGTGTTGGTGAATTTGAAGCCGGTATCTCCAAGAATGGGCAGACCCGTGAGCATGCCCTTCTGGCTTACACCCTGGGTGTGAAACAACTAATTGTTGGCGTTAACAAAATGGATTCTACTGAGCCACCCTATAGCCAGAAGAGATACAAGGAAATTGTTAAGGAAGTCAGCACCTACATTAAGAAAATTGGCTACAACCCCGACACAGTAGCATTTGTGCCAATTTCTGGCTGGAATGGTGACAACATGCTGGAGCCAAGTGCTAATATGCCATGGTTCAAGGGATGGAAAGTCACCTGTAAGGACGGCAATGCCAGTGGAACCACCCTGCTTGAAGCTCTGGATTGCATCCTGCCACCAGCTCGCCCAACTGACAAACCCTTGCGTTTGCCTCTCCAGGATGTCTATAAAATTGGTGGTATTGGTACTGTCCCTGTGGGTCGTGTGGAGACTGGTGTTCTCAAACCTGGCATGGTGGTCACCTTTGCTCCAGTCAATGTAACAACTGAGGTGAAGTCTGTAGAAATGCACCATGAAGCATTGAGTGAAGCCCTTCCTGGGGAGAATGTGGGCTTCAATGTCAAGAACGTGTCTGTCAAAGATGTCCGTCGTGGCAGTGTGGCTGGTGACAGCAAAAATGATCCACCCATGGAAGCTGCTGGCTTCACAGCTCAGGTGATTATTTTGAACCATCCAGGCCAAATCAGTGCTGGATATGCACCTGTGCTGAATTGTCACACAGCTCACATTGCTTGCAAGTTTGCTGAGCTGAAGGAGAAGATTGATCATCGTTCTGGGAAAAAGCTGGAAGATGGCCCTAAATTCTTGAAATCTGGTGACGCTGCCATCGTTGATATGGTTCCTGGCAAGCCTATGTGTGTCGAGAGCTTTTCTGATTATCCTCCCCTGGGCCATTTTGCTGTGTGTGACATGAGACAGACAGTCGCTGTGGGTGTCATCAAACCAGTGGACAAGAAGGCAGCTGGAGCTGGCAAGGTCACCAAGTCTGCCCAGAAAGCTCAGAAGGCTAAATGAATATTATCCCCAATACCTGCCACCCCAGTCTTAATCAGTGGTGGAAGAACGGTCTCAGAACTGTTTGTCTCAATTGGCCATTTAAGTTTAATAGTAAAAGACTGGTTAATAACAATGCATCATAAAACCTTCAGAAGGAAAGGAGAATGTTTTTGTGGACCATATGTTTTGTGTGTGGCAGTTTAAATTATTAGTTTTTAAAATCAGTACTTTTTAATGAAAACAACTTGACCAAAAATCTGTCACAGAATTTGAGACCGATTAAAAAAAGTTTAATGAGAAAAAAAAATGTGATTGTAAAGAAACAGCAGTCACTCATTAGCCAGGAAAGGGTAATGCTCAGTCATTTTTATGGTTTGGATCACAAAATGTTTTTGTTTTTCATCCAGACCTGAGATATGATTTTGGAGTGGTTTTGTTGTTGTGTTGATCTAGCATCATCCCACAATGATCTTGTCTGCTGTTGGTGTGCTGTGGGATTATTTATGTTTAACAGAAGAGCACCACAACCAGGCCAGATCCAGACTACACCTAGGCCTAGCTAAGCCTAGGTGCTAAGCCAACTCCTGGCTATCAGGAACTTCTCTTGCTTATCCTCAGCATGTTAAATATTCTTTCACTTTTGAGCCTTTGCAGTTTTTGTTCCCTCTGCCTGGAATGTTCTTCTCCAGATATTTATTTTTCTTAATCCACCACTTCATTCAGATTTCTGCTTAAGTGTGATCTTAGGTGTCTCCTGTCAGTCCTTTCTAAATTAGCATTCCCAATACTCTCAATTTCCCTACTCTGCTCTGTTTTTCTAACTACTTAGGTTCATACACACACACACACACACACACACACACACACGTTACTTATTACCTATATTCCCTACTAGAATATGCAGTTCACAAAGAGCACAGACTACATAGATCACAATGGGAACCACTCCCTCTGGAGTCGTGTGGTGCAAACCTGCCTGGACAGAGGCCACTTCTCTTTTCTTTACATGTCTTATCAGTCAGAACACTACTCAGCATCACTGGTCCTCAGTAAATATCTGTTGAGTGAATGATCACAGTAGAAAATATATAATTACTGACAAGTCTTTACAAAGAGAGAATTGTATTTGACCAATCTTTTTTTTTTTTTGGTGGTGGTGATGTAGTATGTAGCACTGAACAAAGCAGTCATTCAGAGAGAACAAATGAATAACTAGAAATATTTAAAATTTATCCTATTAAAGCATTTTGTAACCACTTGGTATAAAATTAATATGAGTGCATTGTTTTTGCAATTTTAGGGATCAAAGAAAGCAGTTTCAGGTACTTGTGGAAAACAAGTTTTATGAGTGGTTGATTAATACAGGACACCGTCAGCAGCTGGACAGTCTTGTGCCTCCTGCAGCAGGCTCCAAACAAGCAGCAGGATAAGACTTCCTCTTCGAAACACTGGTAGGTATTTACAATGGCGACCATGTAAATTATTTGGGGGAAATCTTATAAGTGTGCCCCGCCCCCCAAAAAAAACCACACAGACTTATTATGTTACCAACCATTGCTATTTTTTCCCACTGCTCCCACCAGTATATACAGAATTGTAAATGCCCATATTTACGACATTTTATACTGAGAAGACCAACCAGAATATTCAAACAGCACCTATAGCATTATCAGCAAATAGAATAGCCAAATTTGTCTTTTTTGTCTCTTGCCTGACACAGTCCAAAGCTGTTCTGTACTTCCCTGTATATGGCTTTAAGGTTTACTCTTTCTAATACATTTCACCTCTATCCTGTAAATCCACATACTAGTCATTTAATTTAGCTAGTCTTTGTTAATTGTGCCTTAATAAATAACTAGAATTAATCCAAATGAAGATTTGAATACTAATCTTTAGGAAACCTGCAGATTCAATAGAAGAGGACATAGATACAGACACATTTACTGGAAGTTGTTTAATCCAAATACATAGTATTTTTTTTTAATAGAAATTAGCTTATTTTGCTATTTGAAAGTATCTTTAAAGACTCACAACAGAAAAACACAAAGGACATAAATAGGTAGTTCACAGAAAGATACAAAGATCCTCACTTTCACCTAAAATTAGAAATGTAAGATACTATTTTTCATCTATCACATTGGCAAAGGTCAAAAATGTAATTTACAAATTAAGACATTTCACTTACCACTGAGCAAAGTATATTTGTGCAACCTTTTTGGAGGATAGTTTGACAAAATCAGAATTAAAAATGCACACATTCTTTGACTTTGTAATTTCACATCTTAGATTTAGCTTACAGATATGCAAAGATCTGTTTAAAGATCTGTAAAGATCTGTAGCATTATTTGAAATAGCTGTAGGCTGGAAACAAGCCAAATGTTTCTCGGTAGAGGGCTGGTGCCTATGAACCAGTTCATTCATGCTTGGAATGCATCTTTAAAAAGAGTGGAGTATATCTACAGGTGTTCACCTTGAATGATCTATAGTGGAGTGAAAGTAAGAAGTGAGAAGGGGAGTAAAATGTTGCCTTGTGTGTTTGAGAAAAAAAGGAGGGATAATCCCACATATTTATATACTAATTATATGCTTTTAAAATTTCTGAAAAGTTATAAAGAAATTGTTAGAGTGTTTATCTGAGGAATGAGACTGGATGTCTAGGGTAGGAGAAAACTTATTCTTAATTTTTATTGAGATATAATTCACATACCATAAAACTCACTTTTTAAAGTGAAGAATTTAGCAGCTTTGATTATATTCACAAGTTTGTACCGCCATCACCATGAACAAATCCAGAACATTTTCATCACCCTAGAAATAAAGCCCATATACATTGATAGTCAAGCCCAAATCCTCCAACTCTGATATCTCCTCTGCCCCCTGTTCCCAGGCAATCTCTAACCTGCTGTGTGTCAACTTGACTTGTCAGTTTTGGACATTTCATATATTGATAAGTGGAATCATGCAACATATGGCGTTTGTGTCTGGCTTCTTTCACTTAGCATAATGTTTTTAAGGTTTATCTATGTTATAGCATGTGTCAGTATTCTTTTTTATGATTGGATAGTGTTCCATTTGGAGAAGGCGATGGCACCCCACTCCAGTACTCTTGCCTGGAAAATCCCATGGATGGAGGAGCCTGGTGGGCTGCAGTCCATGGGGTCGCAAAGAGTCGGACACAACTTAGCAACTAAACAACTACTATTAATATTCCATTATATGGATATACCACACTTTATCTGTTCATCAGTTGATAGACATTTGAGTTGCTTCCATTTGTTAGCTGTTGTGAATAATGCTGCTATATGTACTTTCATGTACAAATTTTTGTGTAGAGATATGTTTTTATTTATCTTCAGTATACAATACAGAGGAGTAGAATTGAAAGGCCATATGTTTAATTTTTTGAGGAACTGCTGAACTGTTTTCCAAAGCTGGATAGCATATTCTTTACTGTTTATACATTGTTTATATCTTCAGTATGTGTTACTTTTTATGAAAAAAGAATTTTACAATACTTCAATCGCTCAGTCATGTCTGACTCTTTGCAACCCCATGGACTACAGCACGCCAGGCTTCCCTGTCCATCACCAACTCCCAGAGCTCGCTCAAACTCACATCGAGTCGGTGATGCCATCTAACCATCTCATCCTCTGTTGTCCCCTTCTCCTCCTGCCTTCAATCTTTTCTAGCATCAGGGTCTTTTCCAGTGAGTCAGTTCTTCACATCAGGTGGCCAAAGTATTGGAGCTTCAGTTCAGTCTTTCCAATGAATATTCAGGACCGATTTCCTTTAGGATTGACTGGTTAGATCTCCTTGCAGTCCAGGGGACTCTCAAGAGTCTTTATGCTCAGCCTTCTTTATAGTCCAACTCTCAAATCCATACATGACCGCTGGAAAAACCATACTTTTGACTAGACGGACCTTTGTCAGCAAAGTAATGTCTCTGCTTTTTAATATTCTGTCTAGGTTTGTCATAGTTTTTCTTCCAAGGACCAAACGTCTTTTAATTTCATGGCTGCAGTCACCATCTGCAGTGATTTTGGAGCCCAAGAAAATAAAGTCTGTCACTTAAAATACTTAGTTAATAAATAGTGAGATTAAGAATTGAAAATCTGATGAAGATTATACAAAAGAAATGGGAACTATAAGAGGATAAAATTTTACTTTAGACTAATCCCCACTGCCTACTACTTTGTCTATATGTGAGTTTCTTTTCTTTATGTCTGTATGTGAACCTAAGATAAAAGGAATGTAGTTAACTTTTAACTCACGTTTTATCACTCTAAATTATCATGTGATTGATTTATGTGATGTTGTGAAAAGGATTTTTTCCTGTTTTTCCTTGAAGGTGACAGAAAATTAAGTGATTATAGTTTTGTTTTTTTTTTTCAGTCATTTTCAGGGTCCTGGCAACATGTGGATGAACAGAAAATTGTGCACATGTTGAGACTAAACTGGGAAGGTGCTTTTGCTGTTTGAGACTTTGGAGATTTTTCTTCTTATTTAAGACTTTTCTTTATGTTTCCTTCCAATTTCATTTGTTACTGTTTACATCGAATTTTAGTCTAAACTTATGTTATATAAACATATTGTTTATAGAATATCAGAAGGCTCATTTTATGATGCTAAAATGAAAAAGTTGAAGACATTATGTTAATATTAAAATGACTTGAGTATTGATTTAGTAAACCTTACATTTTAAGTTGTGTAATGAAAGGGTTTCATCCTTTCAGAGTTAAATAAGAGTTTTATAGTTCTTTGTAAGTATTTAAATTGAAATTGCTATGCCTTTTAAAATAGAATTGAAATGAAAGTATGACTTGTTGGAGTATAAATATAGCAGAAAAGCTTTTATACAAAGATATTTTAGTCCTTAAAGTATACAACAATGAAATTGTGTAGAATTTTTCTTTTTCATTTTCTGCTTCAAATTTTCAATGAAACACTAAAAAGTAATTTTCTCCTTTTGATTAAAAACTAAAGTTTTAACTTTAGGAAAGGTTTCCAAAGTCATTCTGTGCTGTTATATCAAAATAAAGTTTACATTTGATAGGAGAGTTGTGTTCTTTAAGATAAAGGAAAAGTTTAATAAATAATCTGATTGCTGATAAATGTTGTTTCATATGCTCTGTGGTCAGTTAATTAGTAATTATATCAAAATTATATCTGTTATGAAGAGATAAGGAATATCTCTTATTTCTAAAGTGAAAATTAACCCTCAGAATGTTTTAATTGGAGTTCTTACAGTTTTTATTTTAAGATGAAATTTAACCAAGCAGAGCATTATCAAATAAACACTGGAGTAGTAGGAGTGTGTTTTGGAAATTGCTATTGTTAATAAAACTAATGGTATTAATTAGATACTTTCTTTAAAGTTTATAAAATTCAGAATACTAAGCACATAACTTAATACTTTATAACCCAACAAGCTTCATATCAAGGCACATTTGTCATTTTATGAACTAACCATAATATATCTGGGGTCATCCCATTTATAAAAAATTTGCTGGAGTCTTTGTTAGTGGAAAGATGAGGAAGTAGAACTTTTAAGAAGAGTATATTTGACCAGGAAAATTAAAATGGAGAAGACTTGATTTGTTGTTTGAGTTTCAATTCAGTTCAGTCGCTCAGTCGTGTCCAACTCTTTGTGACCCCATGAATCGCAGCACGCCAGGCCTCCCTGTCCATCACCAACTCCCGGAATTCACTCAGACTCACGTCCATCGAGTCAGTGATGCCATCCAGCTGTCTCATCCTCTGTTGTCCCCTTCTCCTCCTGCCCCCAATCCCTCCCAGCATCATGAGATGTAATCTTATTCATAAAATCAGACTTATATTAAATGCCAAAAACTGTTCTCTACACGGGTTCTAAGATGATAGCATGGCAGAGGAATGTCACCTAGCAGGCGGCAGGTCGGGCTTAGCTAAACCTTTGTGATGCAGGATTTCCACAGTAACTTTTGCTTCTTGGGCTACATATAGTAGCACCTTTTCTTATGGACTGGAATTTTGTATATATGTGTGTGGGTTGAAAAAAATTTCAGACTGTCCTTTGACAGTTGCAGGAGTGTGAATTCCCACATGCCCTATGTCTGGGTTGACCAATTGTTAACGTTTTGCCACATTCACTTTTGGAGAAGGAAATAGCAATCCACTCCAGTATTCTTGCCTTGAGAATCCTATGGACAGCAGAGTCCATGGGGTCACAAAGAATCAGACACGACCAAGTGACTAACACACACATATTCACTTTACCACCCTCTACATAGTGTTACTATTCTATTTTTGCTCAACAGTTTAAGGATAGGTTGCCCACATCTAGGACCTTAACTCCTAAATACGTTAGTATGTATTTACTAAAACCAGACATTCTTTTACATAATCATAGTACATATAATTAAATTCAGGAAGTTTTAACAATGGCACGATAGTAGTACCTAATATATAGTCTGTATTACAATTTTTCTAGTCATTCCTAAAATGTCACTTGTGTTGACTTTTCCCCCCAAACACAATATCATGTACTGCCATTAGTTGACATGTCAGTTTTATTGCTTTGGAACATGTTTTACTTCTGTTCAGAATTAGAGTGTGGTTTTTCAACTCCTCTCCTACAAGCTCTGTTGAAGTGAAAAAAAAAAAAAAGATATTGGGGATTTCAAGGTGGCTGCTTGCTAAAAAACCAAATTGCCCAGGTAGGAGGATCTTCTTTGTTTTTAATTTTGAAAAATTTGGCTGGATTTGGTGTCTTGACTCAGCAGAGTCTATAATGCAGCAAGGCTTGGTAAGCATTAAAGAGGGTACTGAAGCTTTCCTTTATTTCATAATCCCGATTGTTTTTCTAGAAACCATCAATAGCCTCTAAATGACTGACTCAATTTTTGGATCCTATTCTCATGACTAAGCAAATGTTTGATTTGAAACCAGCCCAGTATAAATGTCTCTGTGCCTGTAACTCTCTAGCCATTCCTGGATTTCAGCACTGGGGAAACCAATCTATGCACCAAACATGTCTAAAGCTGGAACCAAAGTAAGTAAATGGTCACACTGATTTCTAGCCTACCCACTTTCTTTTCACCTAATGATACATTGAAAGAAACATTTTTGCTTCTTTACCTGGAGGTGAGTGTGATAGTTAGAAGGCTGGGATGATTGAAGAAAAGATAAAGGAATGCTTATTATATTTTCAATTCCAGCAATTACCAAATAATTTATTAAGGGTTTTATCTTCATGTGTGGTGCTATGTTGAATACAGGTAGGTAATGTGTAAGTATCATCATGATTTCTGCCTTCTAGCAACTGATCTTTGAATTTCCACAGGAATAAGACGTGCAGATAAGAGGATTATGTGGAGCAGAAAACTTTCAGTATTCAATTAAAATTTTGTGAAATTTAGCCTCAATCATTAATATTCTAAGTGGCCAAAGTGGGTAGACCAATCAGGTGAATTAAATCCTACATCTCCCCTTCATTCAGCAGCTACTCTTATCCTGTTCCCTAAATAAATTACTGACTTAGAGTAGGAAAATTGCTTCTCAAATATTTGATCCATAATTGTTGGACTGGAAATTGATTCTCTTTGGGAATGAGGGAATATATCTTCCTTCTCTTTTTAATTCTTCACTGACTATAGGTCTAAAGCAAAGCCTCTGGTACCTGGTTTTCCCTCCAATGTTTTACTTTGAAAATGTTCAAGCCCATTGAATCTTAATAAGAAAGAAATGGTTAAAGAATACTTGTTTGTCCTTTACTTAAATTTCCCGTTGTTTACATTTTGCCATATCTAGTTTCTCTCTGTGTCTCTCTTTTTACTAAACCATTTGAAAATAAATAGCAGACTTCATTATACTTTGCCTTAAGTGTTTAGGCATATCCTAAAAACAAGGGCATTCCGTGTATAAACAGGATATCCTTAGCAAAACATAATACCTAATATTCAGACTATATTCACATTTTCTCCAAGTGCTTCCTGCAAAAATGCTTCATGGCTGGCTGATGTGGGATCCAGTCAAGGACCATGCATTTCATTTGGTTGTCAAGTTTCTGTAACATTTTTTAGCCTCTTTAATATAGTCCCCCCTATTTTTATTGTTGTTCTTTGAGATTTTGACATTTTTCAAACTCCAAACCCAGATGCCTTATAAAAAGTACTGAAATCTGAATTTTTCTAATTGTTTTCTCATGTTTAGATTTAGACTACCACCTTGGCATGAAACCTACATAGGCAGTGTCAGGCACTTCCCATTGTATTTTTTCAGGAGGCACCTGTTAACTTGTTCCATAATTGGTTAGTGCCTGATTTTTTTTTCCCCCAATTTGGAAAATAGAACTAATAATCATATTTGCATCCAGAAGGTTTGGGGAGAAAAGTGAGACAATGTCTTTAGCGTTCTGAGATTTTTGAAAAATATGCCATGAAAATCCACTAAAGAGAATCTGAAATCTTCAGAGGGCTATCCACATGCATGGAAGGAAGACTGTTATAGAGTAACTCCCACTTTCAGTGATTTCCAGCGTGGGAGTACTCTTATTCCTTGTAGCTGGTTTATTCACTTAGTTAAAACTTACTTGCTAGGTCAAAGGAGATAGTGAGAAAGGAAGAAGCAATAAGAGTAAGAGATAAATTACTATCTTGCTAGCAGTTTAATCGGAGGAGTTATGGGCTAGGCAAAAGCAATTTTTCTGTTTTTTTTGTTATCTGTAGAATACTCAAGACATTTTCCCCTCTTCTGTATTGGATTAGTGGGCTTTTTTTTTTTTTAATTGACAATTGGAGGGATTTTGTAATAACTTTTAGGAAAATCTGCACATTTCTTAGCCTTCTCAACATCTTTTTTTGTCCAACCTCTCAGCTGACTATAAGGTGGATTTCATGGTCCTTCTACAAACTGAAATTAAGTAGAGGTGTACCTGGGTCCTAAGATTTGGAAGGTCTCCAACTAAAAGAACAGCTTGGCCCTGGAGCTCAGTAATGGTACTATGGCAATGCTAGTGCTTTGTTTCAACCTTGGGGTGGTTGGCTGGTCTGCTGGGAAGGTGAACAGCAAGCAAAAAATTATACAGATTTCTACTGTTCATATACTGAAGTCAGTCCGGTAAGCGTGCAGAAGGTAGTAAGTGTGAGAAACAATGAAGAAAGATATTAATTTCCCATGGCATATTCCTTGTAGAACATCTTACTTGGTGAATAGTTGGCCAAAAACCAAAGGTCAGTTGAATGAAGGAGTTTAAAATCTATCCATTCTTACAGAGGTTACCTTGATTTTCCTAAAGATCTCACCACAGGTTTTGGGAAAATCCCGTCAGAAGGATCCGTCTCGCTCCATTTCCAAGAGTAAGTGGCATATGTTGAACAGAGCTAGCTGGGCAGGTAGGAAGACAACAGAGGGAGATGAAGTGACCACTGACTGCCGGTCAGAAGCTTGCACCACTGTCCACAACCAACTTGTAACTAGCTAGTGACCTTAGGCAAGTCATTTAACGTCTTTATCTGTCACCGATGTAGAAGTTTATTGGCAGTCATGAGGCAGCTATTAAAATTGCTTTACTGGCACTGTGCCATCAGACTCTCAGAACAACTCCAGTGGACAGTGTTACCTAGATTTAACTAGTGGTGGTACAGTTTTGTTTTCTCATCTGTAAACAGGTACCACATATCTCTAAACCTGTCTTATGCTAAAATGGAAAAGGGAGCAGGAAGAGATGAATGTGGGAAGGGGCAAAAGGGGGTGGACTATATGATTTAGGGGTGGGAAGGGTAAGGAAGCTTTTAGGGAACAGGAAAGAGAAGAGAGAAACAGAAGGGGCCGGGAGGGGAAAGTTTACAGTGGAAGGAAGAAACTATTAGTCAGTTACCATCTAGAAAGACTCACCTGGGGTAGAAAAGAATGAGGTGATATGCTCAGTTGCAAGTCATTCTTGGTTTCTCCCTCTTTCACTCCCTGCATCTGACTAGTCACCAGATCCTCATCCTCAGTGCTGTTCGTGTTGCTCTTGCCTTTGGCTGGTCCTCAGCAGCTCTCAACACCACTATAGCAGTCAGCTCTGTCTAGGCACAAGCTGCTACATTGTTCTAGCATGGCTTCTGGGTCACTTCTGGCTTTGTTTTCTAACTCTTCAACACGCGCTCAGTCTGCACCAGGCTTGGTGAACTACTTGTCCCTACTCTATGGTGGGCCATGTTCTTTCGCTCCTTTATTTCTTTAAACAAGCTGTCCTTTTCCTTCTGCCTCTAGAAAACCCCTCCTTATCCTTCAACCCTCACCCCAGAAATCCTCTCTTCAAAAGTCCTCTCCAGATCGTTACTGGCTCTGCTGCTGACGTCTAAAATGGCTGACCTGGTTTTTCCTCCTTCCAAACTGATAAAGCGCGTTAGCCACCAGGTGGCGGCACAGCATCAGGGAATGACACCTGTGATTTCAGTTGGAATTATAACCTGGCAATGATCATGGGTGTGGAATCATGGAAGAAGGGACAAACTCTGTGGTCCATTTGGTCTAGTGGTTTTCAGAAACTGCGTCATGAAGCCCTGGGACTTCCTGGGAACTCGGCTGCCTCGTGCAAAGAGAGAAGTTTTATTTTACAGGCAGGGCTTCAACTCCAGTCCAGTCCTTTTATTTGACCAATGAGAAGCTGCAGCCTGGAGCGATGGCTTGATTAAAATAGCAGGGCTGATTGTAGAGCTGCAGCTCTCCAGCCAGGCGTAGTGTTTCCCTGTTTCCCAGGGCCGCATATTTCCCAGTGCTGTCACAGGCCTTGGAGGATTACCCTGAGGATTGTGGTGCAACTTGATAAGAGCTTGAAGCAAAGAACATTCTTGCCTTGTCATTTTGTTACTTTGCAATGACTCTATTGGCAACAAAATAATAGTACAGAATTTATATCTTCATATTCTATATTATCTAACGTTCTTAAGCTAAAGTTTATGTTTTGTTTTTCTTTTTATATTTCTTCCTTATCATCTAAAATGAATTTCTGTATTTGGAACTCACTCATCTTGGTGGCTCAGACGGTAGAGCTTCTGCCTACCATGTGGGAGACCTGGGTTCGATTCCTGGTTCGGGAATATCTCCTGGAGAAGGAAATGGCAACCCACTCCAGTACTCTAGCCTGGAAAATCCCATGGACAGAGGAGCCTGGTAGACTACAGTCCATGGGGTCGCAAAGAGTCAGACACGACAGCGACTTCACTCACTCATCTTCCAGCCTTTGTTGAGGGTTTTGTCCAGTTCTGGGCATAGGAATCCATAGCTTAAATAAGGCTTGATCCTTGCCCTTGAAAGAAGTCTCGGTGGGAGAGAGAGAGAAAAAAGTGAAAAACGTATTACATAATGTGGTAAGTAGAGTGAGGAAAAAGCCATGAACCCGAGTCTGAAAATGATGGCTTATAGTAGAGCCCTCATAAAGTCCTCATTCCTGTTGCTGACAACTAAAGTTGTCTACCAGAAGGCTAATGTGAGGTACAGTAGAACTATATACTTCTCTCCTCAAAATGGAGGGAAAAGGAATTCTTAGAGTGGGAAAGATGCCCTAATTCTCACTTTTCTGTAAGCGTAGCCACCTCACCCCTCAGTCCTTTCTTTGTTTGCCCCGTACTCCAGATTACTTTCTTTGAAGACAAAAACTTTCAAGGCCGCCACTATGACAGCGACTGCGACTGTGCGGATTTCCACATGTACCTGAGCCGCTGCAACTCCATCAGAGTGGAAGGAGGCACCTGGGCTGTGTATGAAAGGCCCAATTTTGCTGGGTACATGTACATCCTACCCCGGGGCGAGTATCCTGAGTACCAGCACTGGATGGGCCTCAACGACCGCCTCAGCTCCTGCAGGGCTGTTCACTTGGTGAGTCTGGAGGTGGTGGACTCCCTCTCTCTCCTTCCCTCTTCCACTCCTTTAGGCTTTTATGCAAAGGAGTTTTCTTAAGATTTGCCTACTTCTTAATGGTTGGTTATCTCTTGTTGGCTGCTGAGGCTTCAGTCAAATGTTAGATCAGTTCATCATAAGACTATATGCTTTATTTCCACTTTCTTTACCCCTTATATATTTTAAGGAATAAAGTTTTCTTTATTGAACATCAGCTGTTTTAGTCAGTACACGGTAGGGATGGGAGTTTAGATCATCTCGCTTTCAAGATGGTGGGTCCTGAACTGCCCTCTTCTCTGAGTTCCTAGCCTGCTGTTCATTCCCGTAACAGTTGCTGTTCTTTTCCCCTTGTTTTCTGTTTGTTTGTTTGTTTGTTTTTTCAGTCTAGTGGAGGCCAGTATAAGATTCAGATCTTTGAGAAAGGGGATTTTAATGGTCAGATGTATGAGGCCACAGAAGACTGCCCTTCCATCATGGAGCAGTTCCACATGCGGGAGGTCCACTCCTGCAAGGTGCTGGAGGGCGCCTGGATCTTCTATGAGCTGCCCAACTACCGCGGCAGGCAGTACCTGCTGGACAAGAAGGAGTACCGGAAGCCCGTCGACTGGGGTGCAGCTTCCCCAGCTGTCCAGTCTTTCCGCCGCATTGTGGAGTGATGATACAGATGCACACAAACGCTGGCTGGCCTTGTCATCCAAATAAGCCTTATAAATAAAACAATTGGCATGCATTCCGCTGTTTACTGTGACGCCTCTCCTTAAACACCTTAAACAGGGACCAGTCAAGTAGTGCCCGCCACAGCACGCAGTTACATAAAGCAACTCACCCGTCAGGTTACCCTTCTGTATCTTTGCGCCAAACAAAACAGGATTGCATTAAAAGGATAGAAAATCATACTGCCACATGGTGGCCCTTGTTGCTTAAGGTACAGTCATCATAGCTGCCATTTATTGTGTGCCTTCATTTTCCCATTTCCCTTCACAATAGCCCTATAAGTGAGGGGGTAGGGGGGCAGTGTCTATTTGCATTGCACAAATAAATTGAGGCCTAGGGAAGTTCAAAAGTTGCCCAAATTTACCATCTGGTGAATGGAGGAACCTGGATTTGGTACAGGACATTTATATTTCCGAAGCCCTTGTCCTTTTTATTTCTAACTCTTTCAACACATTGGCTGGGGATCTCTGTGCGTAATGTAAGACCACAGAAATTGAAAAGCTAGGAAGGACAGGGCCTCCCAAAGTTTTGCTTGAACCAGCACACCTATCAAAAATAGGCAGTGAAAACAGTGCTGTTACTTGAAAAAAATAGAACTGCGTGTGCATGTACACGTGCGTCTGTGTGTATGTGTGTGTGTTAGTCACTCAGTCGTGTCCAACTCTTTGCAACCCTATGGACAATAGCCCACCAGACTCCTCTTGTCCCTGCAAGAATACTGGAGTGGGCTGCTGTTTCCTCCTCCAGGGGATATTCCTGACCCAGGAATCAAACCTGCATCTCCTATGTCTCCTGCATTGGCCGGCAGGTTCTTTATCACTGAGCCACTTGGGAAGCCCTGTGTGGTAATTCTCTCAAAAAGTATTCATTTTGTTAACTTCCCTTGCCCTTTGTAATTTTGTCTGTTTTGAGTGAGGGGTTATGATAAACTGGGGCAGAGGAATGGGAGGATGAGCACTGAGCTACAGAGAGCTCTGGGCCTCCCAACCTGAAGCTAACTTTTCTGATCTCCAAAACCAGCTAGCTGAACCAAAGACTCGCTCAGGTCCTGTCAAACATCAACATTCTCTGGAGTCTGAGGACTAGCTGATGACTAAGGACCACTGACACTCATTTTTAGAGGCATACTTTCAGGAAGTGGTTCAGAGATACCGCTCCTCCTTTTCTGCCCAGGAAACTGGAGTGGTAGTAACAGTGAGTTAGGGCCAGTCTCTCCTCTCATATCAACTGCTGCCACATTCCATTCCATGGTGAGTCGGCCGCAGTCTGTTCAAAACAGCCAGAAAAGCAGCTCTGGCAGCAAGATAGGAAAACAAGTGTCAGGATGACTAACCACAGCCTCAGAGAAGAAGAAGATGGCTTTTGACAGATGAAACTGAATTATCATTTCTAGATGTTAGATGCCTTTTGGTTCATGCCCTAATCCAGAAAGCAATTGCAACCGTTCTCCCCAGCTATAGAGACATCAATCAACTTGCACTTAAAAGGAATTTTACTAGCAATTGATATTAGAGGTCAAGAACACTTTACGTTCTTATCAATCAGTCTCAGTTCTGGTACAATATTTTGGCATTAGAGTGAGAAGCTAATGTCTCCCTTTCCCCCCAACGCACCCCCCCACCACCCGGTTCAAGCACACCCAGAAGAGCACTGATATTATTTAGAATTATTATCTCCCTCTACCTTTTATTATTTTGTTGCTCTGAAATGGGGGATTTCAAGAAAACTGGACAAAAGCATTCTTAGACTATTTCAGCTCTGCTTCCATCCTGAACATTCCTCAGTGAAAATTCCTTTCCTCGCGGCAGAGTCAGAAATGGATTCCAATCCTTCCACTGGCACGTGTTAACTGTAAGTCACACAGTCTAATATGCATAACCTCAATTTCCTTGTTTGTAAGATATAAGAGTCTGTGGGCATTAAACTGAGATAATATGTGAAAAATACGTAGCATCCGTTATTTGTAGTAGCTCTATTCTATAAAGAGTGTGAACCCTGAATAGCAAACACTGCACTACTTTTTCCTAAAGGAAATACAGGGTTGGGTTCCTGTGAGCCTCTGGTCACAACATTCTTGTCAGTTAATCAATATATAACCTTTTAAAATATGTGCTTCTCGTAATATATATTATTGATTCATTATTTTCTCTGTAAGGCACATCACTGCTTTCTTATGCTTGGGAACACTGGACGGGACCTTAGCACTGCCTTTGGGGTGGTTCTATATAGCAAAATCATGAACCAAGAAGGAAATAATGCAAAAAACATAGAAACACTGCAAAAAGAACTTCTGTTTACAGTACGAGAGCTGAAACAAGAAGGCAGAGCATTTATTCCACCTCAACTGAGAATGTGCACACTGGGTGACAAATTTTTCGCTGCTGTGTCTGAGAATGACCTCAAAAGCACCATGAGCCGTGATTTGGGAATTACACATGCGCTGAAGTGAGTGGGCAAATTCACGAGTACGGAATCTGTGAATGACGAAGATCGAGTACCTTTCCCACCTTGGCGCTTGACCTGGTACCTTTCCCCAAGACATTAAGTATTAGACCTCTGTTGTCAAGTTTCTCTGTTTTCTGGGTTTTGTTATTTTACTTGTGTGGCTTTTTCATAACTCTAATACCCCAGTTGTTTTCAGAAAAGCATCTCGGCATTTTGGCAGATGCTTCCTAGTTGGGAAGAAACATATCAGAATCATCCAACCCATCCTGTTGCCTTGAAAAGCAGCCACCCTCCACAGAAGTCTGGCTGTCCCTTAGTTCTCACACCTGCCTCCCACCTGGTTCTGAGTCCCACCAGTCCCCGGGCCAGCAGGGTCATCCAGAGAGCTCACACACACACACTCTGTTTTCTCACTTTCTCCTCAGTCTGTCTTGTTTGGGGTCTCTTAGGCAACAGAGAACAGTGAATCACCAAGCTTTCTTTCCAGCCCTTTGCCTGACTAGCCCTTAGTATCCAGAGAGAAGGATCCCTCTATGCAGGGGAAGCCACTGTGTCCACGGGCACCTCCTCCCTCTGCCTCTTTCACTCAAGCCTCAAACTTCAAAATCAGAGAACTGTGTGCCCGGAGGGGCTGGGGGTCTTGCGTACACTATAACAAGGGAGAGAGAGGCTTTTTAATCCCAGTTTACAGACAAGGAACTCGGGCTCAGGGAGGATGAACAACTTGTCCAAGGTTACCGGTTCCCAAGTTCTGGTTCTTTCCTCTGCCCCATGCAACTTCTGCCTCTCAACCTTCACAACATAGAACCAGGGTACCTTCCGGTCATAACATGAGCTATTTCTTTTAAAATAGCTTTATAGAGATATAATCCACACACCATACAATTCACCTGTTGAAAATGTACAACTCAGTGGTTTTTAGTGTATTCACAGCCATAAGCAACCATCTCCACAGTCAATTTTAGAGCATTTTTGTCACCTCAGAAAGAAACCTGCACTCTTTGGGGATCACTGCCATCGCCCACCCCCACCCCCACCCCCAACCCCACCCTTCAGCCCTGGCAATCACCAATCTCCTTCATTCTTTTTATGACCAAATAATATTCCATTGTGTGGATATCCCACACTTTGTTGATCCATTCACCAGCTGATGAACATTTGAATTGAGTTGCTATAAATGTTCCTGCACAAATTTTTATGTGGACACATAGTTTCATTTTGCCTGAGTATACACCCAGCAGGGCAAATAGGTCAGGGAGCCTAAGCTGTTTCTTCTTAAATGCTGGAAGCCTGTGGGGACTTGAAGCCACACAGACCTCGGTTCAAAACTCTCCTGCTTTCTAGCTATAGGATTTCAGGCAAGAACAAATCTCTCAGTCTCTGTTTTCTTGTATGTGAAATAAAGATAATTACACCCACTTCCCAGGGGTTTTGCTGGCACTAGAAGTGATAATAAAGGGAAATTCTTAATTCAGTGAATGATCCAAAGGAGCAGGTACTCAGTAAGGGCAGTTATTCTAAAATCCTCCCAAAGAGGGAATCCCTGCAGGAGCAGAAGCGAGAGGAGTGCTTGGTGCTGAAAAGCTTGGAGCCCGTGGGCTGGTGGTCTCTTCAGTCCCTCCCCACTTTAATGATCCGTGAGTGTCTGGGAGCCGGTGTCTGGTGAACAGGTACGGAGGAGGAAGGAAGGGGGTGGTTTATGGAGGCTGGGGAGGATTGCAGGGGAGCAGAGAACTCCTGCCCTTGAGGGGAGCAGCTACTTGCACAGAAAGGGGAAGGTGATCTCTCTCACTTCATTTCTTCCAGGCCTTGGGATGCCCCCTTGGTTTTCTCTTACCTCTGTAAACCATCTCATTTCCTTTCTCTTTGGTGAAATGGCTTCCTGTTTCCCCAGTACCCCGGTGGCCCTTTGTGAGTCAGCAGCCTCCGGGGCTCAGCAACCTGGTTGAATGGTTCTGGAATTGATGAGCTCCAAGGGAAAGCCTGCCAGCACTTTGTCCCCTGGGAGGACACTGGGCAGAGATTTGTTCCCATTGTTCATGCCCCACCTCCCTGAACAGGCCACATTAGCCCGCGCGCTGACCCGTGGGCCCGGACAATGGGGGTCTGTCTGGGGTGCTGACCTCCGCGCTTCTCAGCACACACCGCGTGCTGCGCGGAGCTCATGGGGAACTTGATGACCCTGACTAGTTCTGCAGGGTCCAGCACTCAGGACACCAAGAGAAATCTTTAGACCATGTGTTCCGGTGAGCCGGGGAGGGGCAGGGGGCTTTCTGCAGGTTGGTTATAAACTAGAAACAAAAGCATCTCAACCACTAACAAGCTTTGGAGGCCTCCTCTAAAACCCAGGGGTCTTTGCCGTGGAGAGGGAGCTGGCTGTGTCTCAGGCTCAGAGTCATACAGGTGCTGTATAGGTGCTGTTCCAGAGTTGATAGGGCCCTTTCATATGCAACTCCATATGTACCCCTCATCACGGTTATGAGAAAAAAAGATAATATTTTATTCCCACCTTACTTGTGAATACACTGAGTAACTGAAGGACTATGTGACTGTAGGGGTCATTATAGACCTCTTGGGTCCCCATGGTCAGCAGCAGCCCTTTGGTATAACAGGTGCTCATGCCAAAATTCTCTCCTATGATATGACAACTTTGTAAAGATCATCTTAAGAAGGACGCATACTTTCAGAGTAGGTGGCTTCTGTGATTGAGTGAAATCCAGGTGAGCATAGGACTGCTGGGCTGGGGAGGGACATGTGAGTGTCAGGAAGCATGCATCAGAAGGACACATAGAGATGCTTTCTGTTTAGGCCTTGTTTTGTGTTATCTTCTTCCTTTCTGCCTTTCATTTTTCTGGTTTCTGATTGGGCCCTGCCACAACAGGACAATCTGACAGATCTGTCAAGCCAAGTGAAGGTTTGATGGGTTATCCTTCAGGCTTATCCTTTTAAGCAAAACCAGTTCATGAAAAGTTTCAAATGTACAAAACAAGTAAATTAGGGGGAGAATATTAACTTTAAAGTGGCTACTTACAGGAGTCTTTTAAAAGTTTACATTGAAATTTTCAGCAAAATGCAATGCTCATGCAAGGCTTACTATCAAAGAGTTGTGTGTTGAGTGAGAATCTATCACGTGGTAGATAAAGCTGAGGTACCCAGACTTATCAAAGGAGATGCTCTGAGTCTGTGACAGTCTCTTCCTGTCCTCACACCCTGAAAAGAGGACCCTTTCTCTGCCTTGGGGCCCACACTTTAGAGTATCCTGTGTGCTGTGTGTGCTAAGTCATTTCAGCTGCGTCTGATCCTGTGTGACCCCATGGACTGTAGCCCACCAGGTTCCTCTGTCCATGGACTTCTCCAGGCAAAAATAGTGGAGTGGGTTGCTGTGCCCTTCTCCAAGGAATCTTCCTGACCCAGGGATCGAACCAGCATCTCTTATGTCTCCTGCATTGGCAGGAGGGTTCTTTACCACTAGTTCCACCTGGGAAGCCTCAGAAGGATCCTACATATCACAAACTCTAAAATACAAAGTGTTTTCTGCATTTCTGTCTAAATCTCTGTCTCTGTCTGTCTTTCTCTGGTTTGGTAACCAATTCGATAACGGTTATTCTCCAGGAGAGGGTCACTTAGGCTGAAATGGATCCACTAGACCAGGGAAGAGGGAGAAAATCACAGTCTCTGTCCTGGGAAACCAGAGAAACGGGGTCTGATTCAGGTTTTTATTTACTTGTTTGGGAAGGGTAGCTTCATTAGCTTCCTGGTGGCTCAGATGGTAAAGAATCTGCCTGCAATGCGGGAGATGCAGATTTGATCCCTGAGTCAGGAAGACCCCCTGGAGAAAGGAATGGTTACCCACTCCAGTATTCTTGCCTGGAGAGATGGTTAGATAGCATCACTGATGCAAAGGACGTGAATTTGAGCAAACTCCAGGAGATGGTGACAGACAGGGTTGCCTGGCACGCTGCATTCCATGGAGTCACAGAGAGCACAGAGTCGGACAGGACTTAGAAACAACATGCTTCATTAAATTCACCCTTTAAAGTATTTGCCTTGATGAGTTTTGATAAGTGTCTACAGTTGTGTAACCACCTGCACGATCAAGGTCTAGACCACTTTCATCACCCAGTTAAATTCCCCTCTGCCCCCTTGCAGCCAATCCTCTCCACCCTTCTTTCTCTGGAACCACTGATCTGTCTTGTCTCCCCATAGCCCCTCTTCTAGAACGCCATGAAGGTGGATCATGCAGCCTGGAGCCTTCCGTGCCTGGATTCTTCTCTTAACATGATGCTTTTGAGATATATCTGACTTGTTGCATATTAGTAGTCTATTTTTTTAAGTTACTGAGTGGTGTTCTACTGTATGGATATACCACATTTTGCTTTATCACTTACCAGCTGAAGGAAATTGGATTGCTTCCAAAAGGCCCGCCTTGTTGACAGTCACTTCCTATCACACAAAAAAGGCATTTAGCCAAAGCATTTTCTATAAGATAACTCTTTCCGTTCTCTGTACTTGGGTGATGTGGTTTAGGGAGGTACTTAGAATTGCCTGGAATTCCTGGTTTGGCAAAATGACACTCAGACTCAGAGAGAGGAACCTGCTTACCTCAACTCCCTAGCGACCTTGATTAGGTCTGTCCCTATCGGTTCTGAGGGTCTAGTCGCCAACTGGTAGTCCTGGGCCCAGGTCCAGCTAATGCCCTATCCTGGCTCACAGGTTCACAGGTGGCCAGGCTGACCCAGGGGAGAGCTCACCGCTTTTAGTCTCTGGGGTGCAAGGGTGGTGCTGGGGAATAGGTTGCGAGGTCCCAGGCCCATTGAGGGAGTAGCTTTGTGCAGTGTCTCCAATTTTAGCCATCTGGATGTATGGGCCTCTGTTTTCACTCTTGCTCTAGGCCTGCTCCCGTTGGTAGCTGGGGAGGCTGGCCTGGGGCCTTCCTCATCAGCAAATGTTGCCTCTGCACTGGTGGCCCTCTAGTGGCACAGAGGACACAATTCCGTGTCTGAAAGCACCTGCTCTGCCTCCAGGGCATAGCTCCTGTGCCGGGAGGATCTTACCTCATTGTTCCATCTGGTCCCCTGACTGACGGCAGCTGTCAGGCCAGGAGAAAACAACCCGTGCTTGGCAGTCCTCCCCGGCGTCCTGATCGAGTGCCTCGCTCACCCCCCACAGCAGCTGTTTCCTCCTCACCACCCTCCAGGCTCCCCACACACCCGGTCTCTCCAGATACCTCCACCTCCTACTCGGTGGGAACAAGAAGGACCGCAGGACCAGGCTTACTCAGCCCCCTCCCCGCTCCCCACAGGATTCTTCCTGTCTCCAAAACATCAGGGGTCCCTGACATTTTGTTCTGGTCAAGGGTGGATCCACCTTCCTCTCTCTCCACATAAAGACTCCTGTATCTAAGTCTCCTGAGCCACAGGCTCCAGCTTTCATCGTGTCCTTGTCTCCTCCCATTTCTACCCAATCACAAAATCCTAACTTCTGTGGATTCCTCCAAGGCTCCCTTTCTGCCCCTGCCCCCCCCCCGCCCCCCACGCACACACTCTTGTGCCTCTGCTCATCCTCCCCTCTCCCCACCCCAGGCCTCCAGGCTTCTCTCCTCGCCCATCCATCAGCCTTCCTGTGTTCAGAGTGTTCTTTCAAAACCACAGTTGTGATTGTGTCACTTCCTTGATTTAAACCCTTCTAGTGAATTTCTCAGGTTTGGAGTGTTCTGAACCAAATCAATGCAAAGAAATAGAGAAAAACAGCAGAATGGGAAAGACTAGAGATCTCTTCAAGAAAATTAGAGATACCAAGGGAACATTTCATGCAAAGATGGGCTCGATAAAGGACAGAAATGGTATGGACCTAACAGAAGCAGAAGATATTAAGAAGAGGTGACAAGAATACACAGAAGAACTGTACAAAAAAGATCTTCATGACCAAGATAGTCACAATGGTGTGATCACTCACCTAAAGCCAGACATCCTGGAATGCGAAATCAAGTGGGCCTTAGAAAGCATCACTATGAACAAAGTTAGTGGAGGTGATAGAATTCCAGTGGAGCTATTTCAAATCCTGAATGATGCTGTGAAAGTGCTACACTCAATATGCCAGCAAATTTGGAAAACTCAGCAGTGGCCACAGGACTGGAAAAGATCAGTTTTCATTCCAACCCCAAAGAAAGGCAATACCAAAGAATGCTCAAACTACCACACAATCGCACTCACCTCACATGCTAGTAAAGTAATGCTCAAAATTCTCCAAGCCAGGCTTCAGCAATATGTGAACCATGAACTTCTAGATGTTCAAGCTGGTTTTAGAAAAAGGCAGAGGAACCAGAGATCAAATTGCTAACATCTGCTGAATCATGGAAAAAGCAAGAGAGTTCCAGAAAAATATCTATTTCTGCTTTATTGACTATGCCAAAGACTTTGTGTGGATCACAAAAACTGTGGAAAATTCTGAAAGAGATGGGAATACCAGACCACCTGACCTGCCTCTTGAGAAACCTATATGCAGGTCAGGAAGCAACAGTTGGAACTGGACATGGAACAACAGACTGGTTCCAAATAGGAAAACGAGTACGTCAAGGCTGTATATTGTCACTCTGCTTATTTAACTTCTATGCAGAGTACATCATGAGAAACGCTGGGCTGGAAGAAGCACAAGCTGGAATCAAGATTGCTAGGAGAAATATCAATCACCTCAGATATGCAGATGACACCACCCTTATGGCAAAAAGTGAAGAGGAACAAAAAGCCTCTTGCTGAAAGTGAAAGAAGAGAGTGAAAAAGTTGGCTTAAAGCTCAACATTCAGAAAACGAAGATCATGGCATCTGGTCCCATCACTTCATGGGAAATAGATGGGGAAACAGTGGAAACAGTGTCAGACTTTATTTTTTGGGGCTCCAAAATCACTGCA
Organism: Capricornis sumatraensis; assembly: GCF_032405125.1. Taxonomy (NCBI): domain Eukaryota; kingdom Metazoa; phylum Chordata; class Mammalia; order Artiodactyla; family Bovidae; genus Capricornis; species Capricornis sumatraensis. The sequence goes on from NC_091069.1 coordinate 187,013,062, forward strand.
GATGGTGATTGCAGCCATAAAATTAAAAGACACTTACTCCTTGGAAGGAAAGTTATGACCAACCCTAGGTAGCATATTCAAAAGCAGAGACATTTCTTGGCCAACAAAGGTCCATCTAGTCAAGGCTATGGTTTTTCCAGTGGTCATGTATGGATGTGAGAGTTGGACTGTGAAGAAGGCTGAGCGCTGAAGAATTGATGCTTTTGAACTGTGGTGTTGGAGAAGACTCTTGAGAGTCCCTTGGACTGCAAGGAGATCCAACCAGTCCATTCTGAAAGAGATCAGCCCTGGGATTTCCTTGGAGGGAATAATGCTGAAGCTGAAACTCCAGTACTTTGGCTACCTCATGCAAAGAGTTGACTCATTGAAAAGGACTCTGATGCTGGGAAAAGTTGGGGGCAGGAGGAGAAGGGGACGACAGAGGATGAGATGGCTGGATGGCATCACGGACTCGATGGACGTGAGTCTGAGTGAACTCCAGGAGTTGGTGATGGACAGGGAGGCCCGGCGTGCTACAATTCATGGGGTTGCAAAGAGTTGGACATAACTGAGCGACTGAACTGAGCTGAACTGAACCAAATCCAGACTTCCCAGGCCTTGGCCCACATCCCGCATGAGGCAGCACCCTGTGCCACTGGCCTGGGGTGCTGTTGTGCAGTGACTGTGCAGGGCCATCCAGCCACATGGAGAAACGGGCTTGGGAAAACTGCAGGCCCACAGAGGGATTCACAGGCCTCATCTCTTTCCACTCTCCCAGGCTCCCTCACCCCCACCTCCAACCCACAGCACTCACAGTGAATCTGTGAATCACTGATAATCCTTCAAAGGCAGTCTGCTGTTTCCCGCCAGGAATCATCCTCCCTACCTTTCCCAGGTAAGTCTCATCCTCATCCTGGCTATCGGCTCAGATGTTTCCTGGGGTAGAGGTAGGGGTGTGGGAACGAGCAGGGGGAGGGCAGGGAGCGTCTCCTCTGCTGACATCACCTCTTCCCATCTGGTTACACGCTCTCATCTGAGCTCCTGCCACTCTCCACCGTCACCAGTACCCCAGTCCTCTGTATTGTCAGTCACAGCGGTCTCTCCACATTTCTCTCCTCCTTAGACCATGAACTCCTTGAGGTCGGAGGCTGTGTCTCATCCATATATCACCAGGGTGGATGGCTGTTGTTACATGGACATTTACTGTGCACCTACTACCTGTCAGGTGTTTTGTGTACATTGCCCGTACTGCTGTGCTAGGAAGAAAGATTTCTCCTGAAGACCTAAACTTAGGCATAATTTACTAAGAATAACAGCAGAGATGTTCAAAGCCATCTTTGGACAACAGAAAGACTCCTCACCCTCCGAGTTTTATTGTATCCTAATGGAAATTTTAATTGCAGGTGTGCATGCTAAGTTGCTTCACTTAGCTTGTCCTACTCTTTGCAACCCTAAGGGCTGTAGCCCATCAGGCTCCTCTGTCCGTGGGATTCTCCAGGCAAGAATTCTGGAGTGGGTTGCCATGCTCTCCTCCAGGGGATTTTCCCAACCCAGGGATCTAACCCACATTTCTTATGTCTCCTGCATTGGCAGGCGGGTTCTTTACCACTAGTGTCACCTGGGAAGCCCCTTTATGAGCAGGGATGAGTTAATAAACAGGGCGGGTTTGGTGAGCCATGGAATCCAAGAAAAGTCGAGTCTCAGGGACAATGTTGGGTGAGTAGGTAAGAATGTCCTAGCGCTGACTTTGGAAGAGGAAGCCTGGGGGTACCTTCCCAAGGACAGGAGGTGGAGGAGGCAGGCTTTCGATGGCTGGATTCTCTAGCTGACAGCTGTCAGACATGAGGCCTGCAGCTATCCTCGTCTGAGTCCCTGTTTTTCAAACTCGACTCTGATTCTGACCTGGCTTCTGACTAATGTGACTGTGGGTTGGGCATAAGGGCTAAGAGTTCTGTGTCCTCCAGTTGTTATTACTCATAAATTACTGTCCCATCTTTATTGCACTGATACAAGTTGGTTTCTGGACTTACAATGCTGAAGACCAAATCTTGCACCAGGACAACCTTACCAAAGTGATGAAAGGTATTCTGTGAAAAAAACCTTAGGACACAGCAGCATTCCCAGGAGGTGACATGTCAGTGGAACTATGTAGCTATGAATGAGAACTTTTTGAATTTAGACATATGGCCAAGTATAATGGCTAACTGTAGGCTCTAGGAATAGATGACACAGATTCAAGTTCTGGTAAATTATTTACTGTTGCTGTCCCTCAATTTCCTCATCTACTAAATGGGAATAGTGAAACTGCCTACCTAGCTGTCATTGTTTTCTCTACATCTTAGGTCTGTTCCACCATTGCTTTTCTCTGCATCTTAAGCCTGTTCCATCATTGCACTGATTCTCAGCCAGAAATGCTAAATGAGAAGTTACGGATGAGCAAGCTGAAGCTCAGAGGGTTGAAGTAACTGTTCCAGGCTCACAGAGCCACAAGCAGTGGAGCCCAGATTCAAACCCAGGCTGCCCGCTCCCTTTCTGTCCTACCCACTTCCTTGCCAGGCGAGACACCATAGCTTCCATTTCTGAACCACAGATAGGGGCCCCGGGCCTCTGCTTGCACTGGTTCTACCTGCTGCTTTAACTGAGCACTGACCTGCCACTGCTGCTGGCAATACCCACTAGCAAAGGGAAGCCTCAGGCAGACAGGCAGAGGTGGGCTTTCCAGATGTTTTTATCCTCTCAGTGGAGCTGTGGGCTGTCTTCTTTCAGGTGGACAGAATTTTTTTTTTTCCTCCCCTTATATAAACATTGGCATAGACTTCCCTGTTTCTAACTGGGGAGAAAAAAAAAAGGTTGATATTTTAATAAATATGATTAAAAAATTATCTAAAGTGATGATAGCATGTGATTCAAAGCCCCCAGGGTGCTGTTAACAATTTGGCATTTCCAGTTCTGATGGGAATACTAATGGCAGTCTAGAAGCAGTGTCGTTATGATTAAGACATTGCAACTGCAGAAACTTAGACGTGTGAACTGCAGCGTAGGAACAAGTGCCAACATCCCACCAGAGCCAGTTGTGTATGGCAGTTCTGGTTGGCTCCCCCTTCGCAACTCAAGTTCTAGTTTCTTCACAAGGAACACCGAGAGGTTTCCTGGGATCAAAGACTATCTGAGCTGCTGCAGATGCTGGAGCTTCTAGTCCATCACCCTGCCTGGCAGAGGAGGACACAGGGCCAGAGAGGATGCATGCCTTGCCCAAGGTCACCAAGTTCAACAGGGCACAGCTGGGAGTAGGATCCAGGTCTTTTTCCCCAGACCAGCACTCTCTGTCTTATAGCACACCACCTCTGTATTCCCCTCTCTAAGCTCCATTTTTTCCCTCTGTAAAATGGTGTTCTAGTCAGTTGGGGCTGCTGTAACAAATAACCATAGACTGGGTTGCCCAAGTAGCAGACAGTTATTTCTCACAGTTCTGGAAGCGGGGAAGTCCAAGGTTGAGGCATGGGCAGATTTGGTGTCTGGTGAGAGCTTGCTTCCTGGGATGCAGATGGCCGTCTTGTGTCCTCACAGGCAGAGAGCAGAGAGGAAGTCTGCAATCCTGTTCCTGAGGGCTCTACCCTCACAACCTAATTTTGTGTTTTATAGTTTGTCCTGACAGATCACTTTAATAATATCTTAAGCCTTGACTCAGTTGAAATCTTAGTAATTTGTATAAGCCACAGGTAATTAAAGATTTCTAGGTTGGGCTTCCCAGGTGGTGCTAGTGTTAAAGAACCCACCTGCCAATGCAGGAGACATAAGAGATACAGATTGAATCCCTGGGTCGGGAAAATCCCCCGGAGGAGGACATGGCAACCTACTCCAGCATTCTTGCTGGGATGATCCCATGCACAGAGGAGCCTGGCAGGCTGTGGTCCAAGGGTGGCAAACAGCGGGACACGAATGAAGTGACTTAGCTTGCAGATTTTAACAAGACTTTGTGTAATTCTTGGAAAAAGAACCTGGTGTCTTTGGAGACACACGAAAGAGAAACTTTTTTTCAGTTATATATATAATGGTTTTATATATATATATTATATGATGGTCATTCTGACCAGTGTGAAGTGATAATTGATTGTGGTTTTGATTTGCATTTCTCTAATGATTAGTGACTTGGAGATTCTGTATGTCTTCTTTGGAGAAATGTCTACTTAGGTCTTCTGTCCATTTTTTGATTGGGTTTTTTTTTTTTTTTTTGATATTGAACCCTCACAACCTAAAGGCCCTATCTTCAAATACCACCACATTGGAGATTAGGCTTCAATATATGAATTTACAGGGGACACACAGACGTTCAGTCCAAAGCAAATGTAAATTTAAAATAATTCTTAGATTGTTGAGAGAATTAAATGGGATGGTTTCTGAGAGTTGCTCTGTCAATTGCAGGTATTATCAGGTGTGGGTACGCAGTGGTGAGGAACACACGTGTGTTTTAGAGGCTGGCCTGGTTGGAACCCTTGCTTCCCACTTGCTTCCCACAACCCCGGTTTCTATAAAATGGGGTGATCTCATCTTCTGCATAAAGCTGTTATTTAATTTTTATAATTGACTTTTTTTTTAACCTTCAAAGATGCATGTTTGTCCCCCTTTTTAAGATGTTTTCATTGACTTTTTTTTTCAGGTTAAAATTTATGAAGTATCTGAGAGACATTTTCTGTAGGCCAATGTTTTTATTATTATTATTATTGTGGCAAAAGTCACTTGATGTGAAACATTATTTTAACCATGTTTAACTGCACAGTTCAGTGGCACTAAGGATATTCACATTGTTGTACAACTCTCACCTTCATCCATCTCTTGAATTTTTCACCTTTCTAAGCTGAAATAAGATTTAAATGAGATGCTTTATATAAATTTATACTTCTCTGTCAAAATATTAACTACTAAATTCTCCATCAAAGATAAAGGATATTAATTCTGTCTTTCATATGCTGCCCACCTTTCAGAGGGAGCCCTGAAATCAAACTTTTGGGAATATTCTTCTAGAAATAGAAGAAATGTTGATTGTAATAGGAATTGGCCCAAATTAAACAAAGAAAACTTTTCTTTATCCAAGAGTGCCTACTGTTTCCAAAGGTGTCAGTAAAACCAGCTTAGCAGAGAACAGGCAGCCATGACTACCCATGAGGTTGACAAGATGTCAAGGGCTGGCTGTCAAAACGAAGGGCTGTCACCTCAGTGTTCAAAGGACTTGGCTTTGCTATTTATGGGAGCCTAATTTGCTTATGTAAGAGAACACTCAAGGCTGCCATCTTTATAGCCAGTGCAGATCAGCCCCACAGGGCTGCTGTGTGAAGAGAGTGGACTGCCAATCCTCCAGTTAGCTTTCTTCCTCTGCTGTCATGGAGGACGGTAAGAGATGCTCATCCAGATTTCATGTTTTTTCCAGTCTGTTTTTAGCTCCACAGTGTCCTGTCTTCCTGGTCTTACCCCTTTACATTTGCCGTTTAAGGCAGTCCGCGTGTGTAAAAGCTGTACACAGTACAGAACAGTGTTCTGTCTCCTTCGCAGCCCTCCTCTATCCTGACACCTCTGCTCTCCCCACCAACAGGCAACCACCTACTCCATGTTCTCATTTCTGCCCTCAGGGATATTCCTTTCATTTTGTCCTACTTGCTCAGTTAAGATATACTCATCGAGAGCCTGTTCTAGGTACTGGGGATAGAGCAGTGACTAAGAAGTCGAAAATTCCTGTCCTTACAGAGCTTACGTACAGATGGTACTTCTGACCTTTGTATGTGCAGCAGGGCTTATGCGTGCTCAGATGTGCCTGATTCTTTGCAACTCCATGGACTGCAGCCATACAAGCTCCTCTGTCCGTGGAATTTTCCAGGCAAGAACACTGGAGTGGGTTGCCATTTCCTACTCGAGGGGATCTTCCTGACCCAGGGATCACACCCATGTCTCTGACATCTCCTGCATTGGCAGGCAGATTCTTTACCTTTAGGGCCACCTGGGAAGCCCCTTGTATGTGCTTTCTTTGCTTTTATAACCATGTCCACCCCAGCTTCAGTACATCAATCATTATTTTACACACTTTCCTATACATTGCTTTTTTCTCTTAATCCTGATTCTAGGAGATTAATAATAAAGGATATGTTTAAACCTAACCCAGAGTCTTTTTGTTTTGGTCACCTGGGCCCCAGACATCAGTCTCAGCCAGACCCTTTGCATTTTAGGGGGGAACAAGGGCACTACAGGTCAGGCAAGGATACCTATTGGCCAGAACAGGGGAACGTGCTCACCTTTTTGTCCAGGGAGATGGTGTCTATTTCCAGGAGAAGGGGCATGGGAACGTTTTCAAAACAGAACAGTTACTAAGCCCTATTTAATGGGCTTCTGGCAGTCACCCTTCTGGGCGGCATCCTTGCCAGTCCAATGTTTCTTGGACTAAATGGCATGCCTAAGACTTAAGTTAGAATGGAAATTTCCAGAGCTATTTTAGAGAGTTTTATACAACATACATTTTGGTGCACTGACACATTATTCTTTCACTGATTCACTCTTTCCTCCAACATTAATGAGCATGTGCCTTATGCCAGGCAGTGTTCCGGGCATCTGAAGATACCTGGATGAATGCAGGATACCTGGGTCCCTGGTCTGATAAGAGACTCAGTCCCTGCCCTGAGAACCTGGGGAAAGGAAATGGGCAGAGGGCTGCTGAGATGTTTAACCCACACAAGTTGTGTACAGCAGGTTGTCTACAGATGCCTTGGGAAGGGGGTGGGGTCGACTTACCCTGCCCGTGGGGAGCTTTCAGAGAAGAGAGGCACAGACATGCAGAAGATTCGTGAAGTGGGGTGGGGGGCTTGAGATATATATTAGAACTCTTTGGGGGACAATAAATAGAAAGCAAACTTAGCTAACTCCTTTTTTATTTAAAAAAAAAAAAAGGCATCATAGGATTATAGCAGCATTCTGGAAAACCTGGAATGAAGACCTGGAGGACCAAAGGCAAGCCAGGCAGGAGCACACGTTCTGTGTCTTTTGTCTTTATCTCTCTCTGTCTCTCACTCTTGCCAACCACCACTCCCCCACAGATCAGCTTTCCTGATCCACTTTTGGGAGCATGGCAGGTGGAAGGGTTTGAAGGCTGAGTGGGAGAATGGAACGGGGAGGTGGACAGAGGCTAACGGAACAGCCTAGCATTCCACACACGGCCTGGAACCTCGTGGCAGCCAGGCTGGACTCACAAGCCTTCCCAGGAAGCGAGTGAGGTCGGCCACTGCCAAGTGAGGGCCAGTTAATCCAAAGGAGCAACAAGGGAAAACTGCCCGACCTCTGAGAGGGGGGATTCTTGCCCGAGGGGCCACCTGGTGGAAGAAATGTCCAGAGAGCTGAGAAGAAAAGGATGGCCTTCCACCAGAGGGATAAAAAGCAGCAGAAGTCCTGTATCCCTCTCTAGGGCACCTACTAGTCACAAGCCAGTGAGTCTTGCTCAGAATGAAGTGTGACAGAAAAGAAGAAGGAAGTCCTTTCAGTATGAGTTTTACACCCATACAGCCTTGTTTTCCAGAAGCCGCAGGCTGTGGGCACAGGAGTCAAAGGTTAATGGGAAGGGTTTCCTAAGTGGTCCCCCAGCACTGTCGTGTGGGAGCTCACTCACCACCAGCTCCCAAGTGGCTGCAAACTGTGTGCACAGCAGTGCTTAGTGACAAAGAAATAAACTTGCCTCTTCTCTGGATTCAATAAGCCAGTGGCCTGCAGAAGGACATGACAGGAGGGTGTACCTCTGAGGTTCCTTCCACAGGGATGTCACCAATATTTCAATTTATTTGTGGCCTGGATGCTGAAGTCACAGAAAACACACACACCCTTCAGTCCTTCTGGGTGGTTTTCTATAATTGGGCAGAGCAAATTTACAAGTTCAAGAAGTCAGGAGTACTCCCTGTGGCCACTGCTGCTATCCATTCCTCCCTGAATACTGGGGCAGGAGAAATGCAGCCAAAATCCGTCCTTTAGCTTATTCAGTCTCAGAGGCAGAGAGGCCAACTGGGTGTTCACACACTGTATATGTTATAGATTAAGTGGTCTTGTATTTGCTTTGTAAGCATTCTCCCCGTCTCTGTTTGATTGGGTAGCAGGGGGCAGAAGGGGTGGGATGTAAGACTGCCTATTTTAAGAGGCTCTCTCACTGAGGTGTGTTTGGATGGGTGGTCTCATTGTATTTCTTCTAAATGTTCCATTTACTTTCCCCATCCCACCTCATCGCTTTGACCCAGGGCAATTGATCTCTGATAACAGAAGAGAGTTGGTGTATCTAGAAGTACAAGGCTGTGGAGCTGGTGGCCTTTAAAATAAGATTTGCTCAGTAATGCCTGTTCAGTTATTCATTTTCTCAAGGCTGGGCTTTGAAGGGCAATGGTGGCACGTGGAGTCCAGGTCTCCAGAGCCTGTGTGCAGGGGCAAATCAGACAAGCCCAGCACCTACGGGGAGGTCAGTTTTGAGCACCTGGAAGAGGAATCAGGGTTCAGATCCAGCTAAAAATGATATAATTTGCATTTCTTGAGCCCACACTATGAACTAAGCTCTTTTCATTAGACGTGATAAAGGGGGGCTAACTATGCCACGTAATAGAAGCACAAGCTGATGTTCAGAGCAATTCACCCAAAGTTACATACTTTACAAGTGACAGAGCCAGAATTCAAACCCATGCATTTTGAGTTCAGAGCCAATACTTCACACAGTCTTATCACTTAACTACGTGTTTGGAGGAAGTTACTTACCTTGAATAAGCTTCAATTTCCTTATCTAAAAACATGGTTATAACAGTTCCTACATTCAGGCTTATTGAGACATTCCATGGGATAAGGAGTTTGGAGCAGGGACGACGAGGGGCAGCAGTTACCATGTGACTCTATGTAAGGGCCAAGAAACCCAGATCCATGCTGGATGACTCTTCCTTGAACCCTGGGCTGGCATCCAGGGCCATGTGGTCCTCAGCCCTCAGATCTCTCCAGGGGAGGGTGGCTCGGGGTGGACCTAGACTCCAACAATGAGAAGGAGATCCTCATCAGGTGCAGTGTTAGGCCGTTAAGCCCAGCCAGGTGAAGGGATGTGCTTGCCTCTCATTCTTCCCAGCCAAGCCTCACTGGGCTCAGAGGAGGGCCCCCTGCCCAGCACTCATAGAAACCCTCTTGAGCTGGCCTAAGAGCTGCTGGTGGTGGGTGGTGGGTGGTCCCTCTAGCTAGAATGCTCCAGAGAACAGATGGGGCTCTCCAAGCTGTTTGGAGGTGGCAGATTGATGTATATTAACTGGCAAACTGCTCATCATGTAGAGGCGGCCCGGAAGGAGGCCTGCAGTTGTGAGTGGGCGAAGGGGACCACAGGGAGGAAGTTGGCAAGTGCAAGGCACCCTGTAGGCGGAGGCAAAGGCAGAACCGTGGGCGACCGCGTTCTGGAGGTGAGGAGGTGAAACAGCTCGGCTCAGAGCCCGCTTGGCCCCGACTCATCGCCAAGGGAAGCATATTGGATAACATTTGTTAAACTGGTCTCATAGAAACAGTGTTGTGGGAGCCTGGAATCAGCACGTGGTGCTGCCAGAGGCCTTGCCGCCCTCCTGGTGCCATCTGCAGACAGGAGACCGAGGTCCAGGTGGGGGACACTTATCCAAGTTGCATAGTGACCTGTCTTTTTGTTGATGGCCAAAGGCAGTCTCTCCAAAAGTAAACCCAAGTATTTAAACATATATCTTGCTTCTATTTTTTAAGTTTTCCAAGTGTGATAGTCAACAAAAAGTTTGAAAGAAAAGAAATCATCCAATGCTATAATTATGATCATTTTGTTCTTTCATTTCCAGGCCTTTAAAAACACAATTTTTTTATGCAGTTGCACTCACACACAAGAGAAAATTCTTACTCAATAGCATGATATTTCCTCATGCTACAGGTTTCAGGGTTATCACCAAAAAAAAAAAAAAAAAAAGCAAAACCCACAAATCCACGTTCAATGACAGAGCTGGACTCATGAAACATGCCTGGTCTGAATTTAGTTATAAATTTGACAACTAAGTGCTTTTCTGGTGTCCTTCCTGTCCTAGATAATATTTTACGAAAAGATCATTTGTAACCAAAATGAGAAATAGGACAGGGTGAGAAACTGCCTGTTTTTGCCTGAAATCCCAGACATGATCAATGTTTATGTTCTGTTGGAACAATGGTTCTCAGCTCATCTGCACATTAGAATCACTTGGGGAAATTTTTTTTAATATTTATGCCTAGACCTTGTGCCCAGAGATTCCAATTTCTTTGTTTGGGGATGGAACCCCGGCAGAAGTACTAATACATTTTTCAAAGCTTTCCTAGGATCCTTCTTCAAAGGATCCTAATGTGCAGCCGAGATGGAGAACCACCAGTGTAACAGACTGAGTCCTTAGAAAGGTCCTCACCATGTGGCACATAGAGGATAAGGGCAGATCAGTTAGAGTTCTGTCCTATGATAGGGGCTTTCTTGGTGGTCCAGTGGTTAAGACTCTGCACTTCCAATGAAAGGGGCAAGGGTTCAATCCCTGGGTGAGGGAACTAAGGTTCCCCATGCTGCACAGCACAGTAAAAAAAAAAAAAAAAAATTATTTTTTAAATTAGAATTCTGTCCTATAGTAAAGACTTTTGCCATCTGCAGAGTGTGACAGCTGCAATTTAAAAACATACTTAAAATTGTTTGGCAGGATATGGCTAAGAATACTGGGTGCTAAGTCATGTCTGACTCTTTGCAGCTTTATGGACTGTAGTCTGCCAGGCTCCCCTGTCCCTGGGATTCTCCAGGCAAGAACACTGGAGTGGGTTGCCATTTCCCTCTGCAGGGGATCTTCCCAACCCAGGGATCAAACCTGCATCTTTTAGTTATCCTGTACTGGCAGGTGAGTTCTAGTAGCACATGGGAAGCCCAAGAAGCCCGAGAATACTGGGAGGGTTGTTTAATGGACCAGGAATTAAGGTGTCAGAGGGAGATCTGGGAGTGTGTTTTGAATGGGAGGCGGCGGGGGCGGGGGGTGCGGGGGGGAGTATGATATAGAAGTTATTCCTGTCCACGTGAGGGCTTCAGTGGATTTCTGATTCTGAGCTCAGCAATAGTTAAGGGGCCTCGGTGGCATTGTCCAGGGAACCTGTGTGCAGCGTTCATCCCAGCTGGGCTGTGGCAGCTGCCCCTGGCTCTCCCTCACAGCCCGGAACCTGTGGGAAGCTTCCAGGTTGCTGGGGAGGTGTGCTCTTGGCACAGGATCCTCCAGCCCACAGGTCCTTGTCTGTTGTCAGTCAGGGAGGAAGCAGTCACCTCTGTCTCTTCCATCTCTCTCTTCAGCTCAGCTTTTTAAAATGGCCTCAAAAGTTCTTCTTCCCTCTGGTTAGAAAGCTTGTCTGAGACCGTTTCAGCACATTCAAGCTCGCTGATTGACACTGCCTACCCTGGGATTTCCTTGGTGCCCTGTGCCTGTATCTTCCTGAGGCTGCCTGACTCCCTCAAGGGACCGGACAAAGGGAGAGGAAGTCAGTTCAGTACGTCTGCTCTGCCATGAACAGTGACAGGCAGAGTCATGGAAATGATGAGGTCAGATCCTCACCTTCCCACCCAAATTGTGTGTCAGGCTATCCTGACCCTCTGCTGGACACAGAGCTACAGGAGCACATGAGAAAGGACAGTCCATTTTGTCCAAGCACTCAGGACTCTCCACACTCAAGAGGGGCTGTTTGAGCCGTACTTAGAACGAAGATGTTCTAGAATCTATCATTGTGGGGATTTCCCTGGTGGCTCAGTGGTAATCTTGCAATGCAGGGTTCGATCCCTGGTTGGGGAACTAAGACCCCACATGCCTCAGAGCAACTGAGTCATTGAGCCACGACTAGAGGGTCCAAGTGGTACGTCAAAGCTTCCTCATGACACAGTGAAGGTCCTGAGTGCTGCAACTAAGACAAAGGCAGCCAAATAAACTAATTTTAAAAAAAAGAATCCATCATTGTGTAACAAGTGTAGTGACTTTCAACAGCAATTGGCTGCACTCTCTCATTGCTCTGTGGGTTGATTGGGCTCCCTGGGAGAGTCTCCTGTAGGGTTGCAGTCAGGTTGCAGCTGGAGTCATCCAAAGGCTTGATTGGGCTTGACATCCAAAGTGGCAGCACTCACATCTGGTACCTAGTTTGGGTACAGCTGGAGTGGCCTGGGCTGTATATGGTTTCTCCAGCATGGTTAGCTGTGCTTCCCCACAGCATGTAAAACTCAGGGTAGTCGAACTTCTCATATGGCAGTTGACTTTCCTCAGAGCATAATTCCACAAGACCAAGAAGGTGGAAACTGCAAGGCTTTTCATGGTCTAACCTTGGGAGTTAGGCAACGTCAGTTCAACTGCATCTTACTGGGCAGGCCAGATCTGAGTGGGAGGAAATTACACAAGGGCATGATGACTAGGAAATGTGGTTCGCTGGGGATTTCTTTCTTTCTTCTTTCCTTCCCTGCACATCTTGGGGGATCTTAGTTCCCCAACCAGGGATCAGACCTGGGCCCCATGAGTCGAAGTGCCGAGTCCTAACTATTGGACTGCCAGAGAATTTCTGAGGGTAGGATTTCAACATCCAAATCCAAGATTGGAGGAGGGAAGTGTGCTTGGCAGAAGAGAGCTCATGAGCAGGGCACAGGTATATGTGGAGAAGAGAAGTTGTTTTAGTTTTGATCATTTAAAGATCTAAACAGAAGTTAAGACTGGAAAAATAGATGGAGGTCAGAAGGTGGAAGAAGAAAGAAGGTGGATTTTATTCTGTAGTCAATAGGGAAGCACTGTGTGTTGCAGGGTTGGAAAATTCACATAATTAGATCAGAGCTTCTCTTTTTATTTGTGTTTTAAGGCCCCTGGAGCTCCTCTGCAAAGACTCCTATGCACAATGACCAGGTTGAAGGGGATGCATTTCCTTCCATCCTTGACTGTTTCCTGTCTTTCTAGTGACTTCCCATCTGTGATTGACAAGTAGTTTTATTTATTTGTTCATGCCTCACAGTATGTGGGATCCCCATTTCCTGATCAGGGATTAAACCTGCAATCCTGCAGTGGAACTGCGGAGTCTTAACCAGTGGACCCCCAGGGAAGTCCCCAGAGCTCTGTTTTGAACTCCCTTGCAGCAAGGTAGAGGACAATTTGAAAGACAACTGATCCTGGAGGCTAAGGGACCTCTTAGACAATGAATGCAGCAGGCCAGGTGAGAGAGGCTGAGAGTTTCACCAAAGGCAGGGTTGTGGGGCTCAGGGGGACAAGGGGAAAGGATGAATGCAGGGAAAGGTTCCAAAACAAAATGAACAAGGTGGAGCAATTGATCACGTGTGGAAAATGAGGAGAAGATGAAGGAGAAGATGAAAAATGGATTTCGAGATCAGGTGATGGGTAGGAAAGAAGACCGAAAGCTGAAATGAATCTGCAGAATTCAGAATCGTCATCCTGCAAGCTGCAGGTGGAGGCCCTAGAAGAGCTGTGACGCTGGGAAAGCATTGTTAACACTAGGGACAGAGGAGCTCTTGGAGAACTGATTAAAGTGAAGACACACGACTTTGAGAGTCTGATTCGGCAGGTCTGGGTTGGGCCCTGCAACCTGCGTTTTTAACAAATACCCCAAGTGATTGTGATGTTGTTCCTAGAACCCTATTTTGAGAAATGTATAGATAACAAAGATCATAGTGCTTAGAACATTGGGAAAGGTGGGCATTGAGTTTGTAAATGGAGGGCAGGGAGCCAGAGGAGTGAGGGTAGTTATCAAGAGAATCGGTCTTGCCTTTGCCAGGTCAGCAGGAGTGTGGGCTTCAGGGAGGAAGGAGCAGGCAAGTCACTCAGATGCTGCAGGGTGGTCAACTGAGAACAGCCACCAGGTTTCATTCTGGAGGGCTTCTGTGGTCTTGAGGGAGTAGAAATCAGAGCATAAGGAATTAAGGAGGGAACAGGGGTGAGAATAGAGGCAGGCAAGCGTCGATTACTCTTCCCAGCAGCGTGGAAAAGGGAAGAAAAGGAGAAAGAAATGACTGAGTCACAGCAGGGCTGAGGGGAGCAGCCCTCCAGGCCGAAGGGGAGGGACAGAGAGAAGGCAAGAGGGAGGGAGAGCTTAGTGATAGAGACCAGGGGCTTCTGTATCTGGCTCGTAGTTCTAATTGCTTCTTACCATTTATGTGACCTTGAGCAAGTAATTCCATCTCTCTGAACTTCAGTTTTTCATCTGTTACAACAAGGATAACAGCATCCACCCTACTGATTTGTGGTGGGAATTACAGTGCTCAGCAGAATCCCTGGTCTCACTCAAGTGAGGCTAGTACTGCCTCTGCAGCTGGTTGGGAGGATGAAAGGAGGGAACAGATGTAACAACACAAATAATAATGATATCTGGTACTGCAAAAGCCAAAGGGTCCACATTTTTTAAAACATATTATACAAATTCCAAACATAAACAGAATTAGGCTAACATAATGAGCATCCAAATACTCTCACCAAGATTTAATCACTCTTAAATTTTGTCACACTAGCTTCAAATTTTGTTGTTGCTAAAACATTTTAAAACAAATTCCAGAACTATCATTTCACTCTTTTACCCCTAAAAACCTATGCTTTTTTCAGCATTGCTCTTTCATCATCATAGTTACATACCGAACCAATGGTTTCACACTCTTTGGTAGTATCTAATGCCCAAGCCATAATCAAGTCTCCCCAGTTGTGTAAAAAATGGTTTGTCCAAGGTGCTTCATTTGGTTCACATGTCTTTAATATTTCTTAGTCTGAAATAGCCCTCCTCCTCTTTTATGCCACTGAATTCTTGAAGAATGACGTGAGTCAGTTGCTTGGCAGAATAAGTCACTGAGGCGTTTGTGTTGTCAGTTCCTCACAGTGTCACTTGTTCCTTTACACCCTGAAATTTCTTTGTGTGCGTCAGTAACTCAGTCATGTCCAACTCTGTGACCCCATGGACTGTAGGCCACCAGGCTCCTCTGTCCCAGGGATTCTCCAGGCAAGAGTACTGGAGTGGGTTGCCATTTCCTTCTCCAGGGAATCTGCCCAACCCAGGGATCAAACTCATGTTCCCTGCATTACAGGTGGCTTCTTTACTGTCTGAGCCACTGGAGAAGTCCCCTCAGTTATTATAAAAATTCCATTGTCACTGGGGAGGAAACTGAGGTACACTGACTTCCCACTCCAGGCCTCTATTTGCCAGTCCAAGGTCTAGCATACACCCTCCTGCTCCTGCTGCTCTAGAAATTTCTTTATAGAGAGATTAATTTAAAAGGCTTGATGGGATCAAGTTTTGTGAGGGCAAGCACTGTCCATGGCTGTGGTTCGTGTGCCAGGTGTGAGTCTTAACCTTGGCCACACATTACAATCTGTTGGAACACTTCAAAAAAAATCTCTTTTTTTTGGTACCCAAGACCTTTTAAATCATAATTGGTGGGGATGGGTCTCAGGCATCAGTACTTTTTAAAGGTCCCCAGGTGATTTCAATGTGTGCTATCCACTACTGTTTCATCTCATCCAAAGGCCCATTTATTTGTTGGTTATCCCATCCTTAGTGATCTCGTTAAGACGAAACAGTGGGTTCAGGTGGTGGTATGCATACCGCTCCAGGCACAGTTCCCATTAACAGACCATTGGATTGGATCATCCATTGAACCAAACAGGATTGCAAAAGGAGGATTTTTGCAGTTCTGCATTCCGTTCACATTTTTAAGCTGGACTTCTGTTTAAAAAGAACTTTCTCTTATTTATCTGGGCTAGTTGGTTACCCTGAACTACAGTCCACCCAGGCAAGGCAAGATAAATGGTTAATCAAGAAAAATGATGATATCTTTTTCTGAGACTGTTTGAGGGAGATGAGGGTTGAAAATACAAACCTTCTAGGAAGTGAAGATCAGAAGAGACGAGAGCAGGTCACATTATAGTCTGAGGTCAGGTCACCCTCAGCAAGAGGAGACAGACAAAGAATGTCTGGAGTACGCACAGTGAGGAATGTGGCAAGCAGCTAATTATCAAGGAAAGAAGCGCTGAGTGACCGAGGGTCCCGCTGGGATGAGAGTGTAATTTGTGTTGGAACCACTGCTGGCGAACTTCGCCAGCAATGTTCAGCAGCAGACTAGCACTGACCCGGGTCTGGCTAGTGCTGAGCGGGCAGGGTAGAAACTGAAGGAGAGGCGGGTGAAAGGATGCGGATGCAGGCAAACCCATCAATACAGGAGCACCTCTGCTCACATGTGTGGTTTTCTTGCCTGCAACCCCTGATTTCCTGGCCACCTCCTGCTTGTTCTTGGGTCACGAACACATGCTGCTTCCTCCAGAAGCCATCTGATCTTCTAGCTGAGAAAGCCGTGTCTGACTGAGACACCCCATGGACAGAGGAACCTGGTGGGCTATAGTCCACGGGGGTGCAAAGAGTCAGACAAGACCAAGCGACTAACACACTTCAATTGGATGGTATTAAGAGGTGGAGCCCTCGTGGTGGGATTAGTATTCTTATAAAAGAGACCCCCCAGGACCCCCTGGCCCCTTCCAGCATGTGAGGAGACAATAAGAAGTCTAAGACCTGCAATGCAGGAGATGTGGGTTCAATCCCTGGGTGGAGAGGAGGGGCTCAAGAAGGTCCCCTGTAGGAGGAAATGGCCCATTTCAGTATTCTTGCCTGGAAAATCCCATGGACAGAGGAGCATGGCAGGCTACAGTCCATGGGATCTCAAAAGATTTCAACATGACTTAGTGATTAAAGTATATGTATACACACATACACGTATGTAAAATGTGTGTGTGTATATATATTTCCTAGAATTATGTGATTGGTGCATTGAAATTACTATGTAAGTAGTGGCTGTGTACATGGAGATAGTGAGACCACAAAGCGAGGCGGGGCAATGCCACCCGGGGTTGGGGGCACAGGAGGAGGCAGGGAAAGCTCACAGAGCAGGGCCTAGAGCTGAAACATTAGAAGTGAGTACCGTGGCCACCCAGGGGAAAGGGGCCGTACAAGAGCAGTGGTCACGGAACTTCCAGAGCACTGGCCCGTATGTAGTACATCAGTTCGGAGGAGACTGGGCTGTAACATTGCTGGCATGGAGCAGAAGGTCTGGCCCAAAGTAAGTGCAGGACTTGAAGACAGCCTCAGGGAGGCCTCCCACTCCTGGGGTCCTGACTGCAGCTTCCAGCATGTCCAGGGAAGTGGCCACAGGATGGCTCCATGTCCCCAGAATAAGCCAGGGCCATTTACAGGCTGACTGTGATTTGTTTAAATAAAGCAGTGCAGTTTGCCAGAGCTGGAGGAGATGTTGATTTTGTTATGTGGGCCGCATGAGTCATCCAGGAACAAAGCTAGAGATGTAAATACACTTCACACAGCCCCAGGGTGTCACTCTGTGGCTGCCCAGGGCTGGTTGTTACTTCAGGCAGCTCAGATCCCTTTCTGTGGAGAGGTCCAGTGCTGGAGAAACTGAGGCATGTACCTCCTGGGTCCATGCCAAACCTTAGCCTGTTTGGTAAGCCCCAAAATGGGTGAGGGAAAACACCTGTCTCCTTCCATTCTCTGGTGGGATTTTGAAGACAGCCAAAGTCCCCCACCTTGGCTGTGCTTCTTCTCATATGACCATGGGCATGGTCCATGGCCCCTCAACTCATCCAATTTCTCATCTGAAAATGAGGTGCAAGGCCCTCTAATCAGGGCTGTGGTGAGGATGAACTGTAAGAACTCCTGGGACAAATATCTGCAGAAGATGTGCTCAAGACATCTTGGTTCTGCCCCTCAGTGGATGTGGAGTGTGGAAAAGCAGTGTCTCTTCTTGTGGTCCTTTGTTGGAGTCCTTGGTTCAGCTGCTTCCCCTCTCTGAACTCCAGTATGGGATCTGTCAGAAGAGGCAAGTAAACTCAGTCATCTTGCAGCTCTGATAGTGCACAATTCAATGACTAAGACAAGAACAGACTTGCCTTGAGGTAGCATTAAGGAAAATCCCATGGATGGAGGAGCCTGGTGGGCTGCAGTCCATGAGGTCACTAAGAGTCAGACACGACTGAGCGACTTCACTTTCACTTTTCACTTGCATGCATTGGAGAAGGAAATGGCAACCCACTCGTGTTCTTGCCTGGAGAATCCCAGGGATGGGGGAGCCTGGTGGGCTGCTGCTTATGGGGTCGCACAGAGTCAACTTAGCAACTTAGCAGCAGCACCATTAAGGATGTGCTGTCTGCTCAGCTAGATAAAGTTGAATGAGGCATTAATGGTGCATAACCAAGTAATAACTCCCAGAAAGTGCTAAATCAATCTGGGTTATTGGTTCTAGTGGGCAGGCAGTGCTATTAATATTTGGACAGTGTAGTTATTTATTTAGGGCTGAATCACAGGGGCTAGAGGAGGGCCTTTCCCCAAGCCTGCCATGAGGTTCATCAGCCACCTGTGGGAAGAAAAGGGAAGACCATTAGCTTTGTGTCAGAGCAGGCAGCTGGGGCCCGTCTAGAAGCTGGGAAACAGAAGGAATGCCTTATCCCCTACCTCCAGAGCTGCCTAAAATATCAACCTGTTTTCAGGCTCAGGTCAAATTCAGCCTTCTCTAAGAGGTCGACAGCCTGGCCTTCTGGAAGAACACATGCTTTAGACTCATAAATTTTGTCCTTGTTCTGCCTTTTACTGGCTGAATAATTTGAGGAATGTTATTTCACCTTTTGGAACCTCAGTTTCTTCATCTATAAAGTGGGAGTGGTAATAATCTCATTCCTCACAGATTGTGTTGGTTAAATGAGATAAAGAAAGTACCTACACGGTGTAGTAAGCTTTTCTTGGAAACTGTAAAGCTTTTCTTGGGCCCCTCTGACTGGAAAGTCTCTTTCTTCTCTATACTTTATAGCACTGTCTCTGTGCTGTCATGGGACTCCCCAGTGGTTCAGTGGTAAAGAACCCACTTGCAAAGCCGGAGATCCTTGGGTTAGAAAGATCCCCTGGATTAGGAAAGGGCAACCCACTCCAGTATTCTTGCCTGGAGAATGCCATGGACACAGGAGCCTGGTGGGCTGCGCCCATGGGTCACAAAGAGTGGGGCACAAGGACACAACTGGGCACCTGAGCGCACACGCACGGTGCTGTCAGAAAGACTCGGAGGTATTCATGGATCTGCCTTCACCTCCTGATACATTCTAAGTTTATAGGGAGTGAGGAATCCTGAACGGAGTAGGTGTTCAATTAAAGCATCCCACATGAAGTGCAAGACAAGCTCTGAGAAGTATCATTTCTCTCCTTGCCAGCAAAGCTTCCTGGCTCCTGCCAGCCAGCCAGGTGCAGGTGAGCCTGTGTGAGTGAGTAGGCCTGGTCCTTGGGACTGAATATACTGTGGACACAGGTCAGGGGACAAAGTTGGACAGGAGAGTCAGGCCAGCTGTCACCCATCCAGGGGCCTATCTTCTGTCTTTTGGGTAGTAAAGCTCAATGTGAAACATCCTGCCCATCAAACCCTCTTTAGACCAATGTGCTTGTTCTGCTCATTCTCTGTAATGGGAGCCTCCAGCAGAATACTCACTGCAAAGGAGTGTGAATCACACAAAGCCATCTGAGAGGAGAGAGCACTCTTTGTAAAAGGACAAAAGACCTGCCAGAAGGTGGCTGAAGACCAGATCTGGTGCCGGGAGCCACAGGGCACGTGGGAACGGGGGAGGGAAGAGATCACACCAGTTTTGCGTCCATTGTCTGCCAGGGACCATCCATAGAGGAAAATTCTTTAAATACTTTCCATTATCACTACTTTCAAAGACATGCAATCATACAAGTAGTAAGACAGAATCTGTCCATGTGGCTACTTAATCCTTGTGACCGTGCTGTGGAGTGAGAGCCATTAGTCTCACTGATGGCCGTGAACACTGAGACCTGGAGTTGTCGTGGTCTGCCCAAAGTCACAGCGCTCACTTCGTGCCATTTGTCACCCAAGCCCACACTCCACTCTTTGTACCAAAGTCTGGTCCAGTCTCCCGCCCAGGGCAGGGGTGGTCTCCTGCCGGCCCAGGTTCCACTGCTTCCAGCAATAAGGTCTCACAGCCTTGAAATAACAGTCCTAGTGAACTCCTCGCACGTGTGTGTCAGACACTGCTCAACACTGTTACCAACATTGCCTCCTATCACCCACGATAGCCCTGGGAGGTAGCCACCATTATTTCCTTCAGTTTACAGATGAGAACAGAGAGGTTAAGAAATTTGCCATGGCCACATAACAGCTCTGTGCTAGAGCTGAACCTGAGGTGGCTGCCCCTGAGACTCTGTTCTTTTTTATTTTTTGGCCACACTGTGAGGTATGCAGGATCTTCGTTCCCCAGCCAGGGATGGAAGTGCAGTCTGAACCACGGGACCATCAGGGAAGTCCCTGAGACCGCATTCTTGTCCACGTTCCTGAGAGCTTCCCTCTGGCAGCCCACTTGGCTGCAGTGCTCCTCTGCTTAAAAGATTCTCCCTATTCTAGTCTGAGTCTGGAGAAGGCAGTGGCACCCACTCCAACACTCTTACCTGGAAAATCCCATGGATGGAGGAGCCTGGTAGGCTGTAGTCCATGGGGTCGCTAAGAGTCAGACACGACGGAGTGACTTCACTTTCACTTTTCACTTTCATGCATTGGAGAAGGAAATGGCAACCCACTCCAGTGTTCTTGCCTGGAGAATCCCAGGGACGGGGGAGCCTGGTGGGCTGCCGTCTATGGGGTCACACATAGTCGGACACGACTGAAGCGACTTAGCAGCAGCAGCAGCAGCAGCAGCAGCCTGAGTCTGCTGCCCTGGAACTGACCCACCTGGTTTTAATTTAGAAAAACTCCAACCCTTCTTCAATGTGAAGAAGCTAGCTGCCTACACTCACCTTCCGTCCACCTTCTCCAGCTCAGGTTCCCATGTCCCCCATCTTCTGGTGTGGAGGTGTTTCAGTGGAGGGCACAGAGCTGCCCAACATCCCAGGCATCATTGAGTGAATCTCTAGATTGGATGTTCTCACTGGGATCGCATCACTCCATTGTCTCCTGAGTCATTTAAAACTTCCAGGTGATTCTCTGTGGGCCACAGTGAGACAAGCGGGCCCCAGCCTGTGCTTGTGCAGTTGATTGTGAGTCAGGGGCTCCACTCACTGGCCCAGCAGTTGCTTCTTCAGAGGGCTCAGTTCAGCTCCTGAGCCTGTGTGCAAGAGCTTCTAGACCACCCTTGGAGTCTTTGCCCTTTCTGAGCTTCCAGTTAACCTGGGGGCCCAATACAGGACATCCTCATTAGGGGAGGCCAAATGAGGGCAGAACGGTGGCTCATAGTAGGGACCAGGTGCCACCCCAAGGTAGTGGTTGAGTAGCACTGAAAGGAGAGCTCCCCTCACCTGAAGGCTGTGTAGGAGACGGCCTTGAGCCCCTCGAAGGCAATGTGAAGGTGTTACTCATGGGAACAGTGAGGCTGAATGGCAAGCTGTTGACCTGGCTCCTGAGCGCTTACATGAATGTTTCCATCGAAGCTGTTCTTCTCTCAGCCTGTTCACTAAACTACATCTCAGAGGGGGAAGGAAGGGGCCGGCAGAAAGTACGTTGACTTTAATCTCTTGGTGACTTTATTCTTCCATCCCATTGCTTATTATACAGGGTCTAAATAATGCCAAGGAAGGGAGTCATCCTTGATTTTGGCCAAGTCCTAAAACAAGATCTAAGCAAAAAGGAAATGTATTGGGAAGTTGTCAGGGAGCAGATGGAAGTGATGGGAATTCTGAAGGCAGCCTGGAAGCAGAATAGGAGCCAGGACAGTTCGTACTTGACAGTCAGCATGTCCTGTCTTTGCATTAATCTTCTCAAATCCCGGGGAGTAGGGAGAAGAGTCTGATGGGTTGGACTTAGATCACAGACCCACCTCCTTGGCTGTGTTGAGGTGACAGAAGGAGTTTGATGAAGGGAGTCTCCTGGAGCTCCTTGGCTGCTATACTGAGGGGAAAAAACACTCACACACCACACACCAACCTGTCCATAATGGGGAGAGGTGAGCCCCCCAAAAGGAACCTAGGTATTTTTAGGAAAAGAACTCTGGATAGCGAAGGTGATGCACAAAACCACAAATGCCTACCCCATCCATGAAAACTAGGGCTCACATCATTAGTAATTAAAAATAAAAGAAGGAAAAATTAGGATCCTCCTTCTTTGAAGGCACAGAGGGTGGGCACCGACAACACAGTCATCCTGTCTTCCCTTCCTGGAGGGACTGAAAGATGTTTCATCCCATCCCGGAGAAAGGTAGATGATACTCCCAGATGCAGCCAAAAGTCCAAACAAAATGAGCTGTTTTATCAAAACAAATGGAAGAACCATTCCCTTCTACAGTTCCTTGATCCAAAAGGCTTGTGGAAAGTATTTCATCTGAAAGAATTTCCATGAGGGCCACATTAGAGGATGTACAGCTCTGAATGCAATAAACGTTTGATTCTGCCTATTCATTGTTGTGTTTCCAAGAGAGAAATTGCTTCTCTCCCCATGTCTGGCCTAAAATATATTCTGATAGGAGATGTCCTTATTCGGGATTATAGAAAGAGATCTCTCCAGCCAAGAGACGAGGAAAAGCAATGATAGTCCATAGGGAATGGATAGGCATAGCCATTTGGAGGGTCCCTCTGTGGGATTCCCTCTGTTTACAGACCATAAGGCCTCATAGCTAGGGTGCGATAAACAATGGGCATTCAGACAGGCTGTAGGTTGGGTTGGATGGGCAACTGGACCCACTGGACTGGGGCCTGATGCAAAAAGAATGTGTCCCCGGGGAAGTCTTCCATGGTGAATGACACACCATCCCTTCTTTCTGGCAGTCTGCTTGTGCCCCTGTTGACAGGGATGTGCGCTCCTAGGGTCCAGTAGCATGATCCCCAGGCTCCTGAAGGGCACAGGCAGAGCTTCCGATTAGCAGGCATTGGCTGCAGACACCTTGGAGCTGAGGGCTGGACTCCTTCAGGAGCAGCTCTGAGAGTCCGGAGTTGGTGATGTTCAAGGTGAGGGTTGGAAGTACTCCGGGAGATGCTGGTTTGTCTATCTGGCTGGGAAGCTCACACGCATGTGTTCATTCTTGTGCACCACTAGCCTGCTCAAAGTATCACAGAGGGCTCTCTCAACCTGTTGTTGGATTTGTAACTGGTATGCCCATTGACATCTCTCACTTGGGGCATGTCTCTTCCAACTTCAAAATAGACCCTTCCTCTAAAGGCTGCAATGCTCCCTTGTTAATAGCTCTGAGTGGGGGCAAGTTCTCTCTGCACCTTCTACCCTTGGGTTTTGCCTTGAGATGTCCCTGTGAGTGTGCTTCAATTGTCGGACTCTTTGCAACTCCGTGGACAATAGCCCACAAGGCTCCTCTGTCCAGGGAATTCTCCAGGCGAGAATACTGCAGTGGGTTGCCATCCCCTCCTCCAGGGTATCTTCCCCACCCAGAGATGGAACCTGAATCTCTAGGTCTCCTGCATTGGCAGGCGTGTTCTATACCGCCAGCGCCACCTGCAAAGCCTTGAGGTGTCCCTAAATATGGCAAATTCCTCTTCCACAGGTGGACCCTCACTAATGTGAACCCAGGTGCCCCAGGCTTCTTTCTCCCTGCTAAGCACCCTCCGTTCCCTAAATCTCTCATTGTACAGTTTTCTGGATTCCTCCTGATGAGATCCCAGTTTCACCTTCAGGCCCGGGCCCAGGAAGCCTCACTTAACTCTCACAGCAAAGGCAGCTTGTGTGGTGGTGGTTAGTCCTGCCACTCCCCCGGGGAGCGCTGGCAGCTGAGGGTCTCCACCTTCAGTCTTAGTGAGCTGGGGGTGGGGCTCCTCTCAGTTGTCCCAACTCCTCAGAGCCTTGGTTCAACCAGCCCTGCCCTTGAGGGGCCTGCCGCACAAGGCCAGCCCCCTAAGCGACCCCCACCCTGACCCCTCCAGGCTGAGTCCAGGTGGTGAGACGTGCATTCCAGGACTGCGTCCCCGCTGCTGCTCTCAGTCCCCCTTTGCCCAACAGCCAGCCGCACTGCACGCCTGGTCCAGATGCAGGAAAGGCAGGGCTGTCAGCCTCCTGCCGTTTGTCCTACGCCCACCACTCAGGAGCCGTCCCCCTGAGCCCAGAGTCGTGACAGGCTTCGTGCAGCTTTGCGGGGGCGGGCTGTAGTTCTTGTCCTTTTAGGGGCCGCCAGAGGGATGGGGATGCGGGAAAGGGTTGTGTGGGTTGGGCCGGTAGCCACAGAGGAGTGTGCGTTCTTTGTCTCCAGTTTAGGCACCTCCCACCCTCCTGGGCTGAGAAAACAGCCTGGAGGCAGAGGAAGCCCCAGGGGAGGGACAGGGCTTCAATTTTCAGCAGGGGAGGAGCTGCAGCTTCCAACCGGCCCCATTGTCCCTGGAAGCTGGGACGGGGTGGGGGGGGGGGGGTGGTAGTGCGGTTATCATGGCTTTTGTGGGAGCTGTAATCTGCATTTCATTTTATGGATTTATATTTGCTTTATTCATTTCCCTTTGTTTCCTCAGAGTTTGCTTTTGGGGTAAAACGTTTCTTTTTCAATAACACTAAAGCAAGAAGGCGTCCTGCCCCCACTTCTGTTCTATTCTGATGACTCCAAAGCTGGAGAGACAGGCAGCAATAGCCTCCCCCAGCAGAGGGTGGGGGCCAGAGAAAGCTGTAGGAGGCGGGGAAGGCTGGATGGCTGAGCCCCAGTTAAGTGTCAGGTACTCCGTGTGGGTAATCAGATTTCATTCTCACCACTACCCTGCAGATAAAGTTGATTAGTCCCGCTTGTTTTTCCTCAGATGAGGCTCCAAGAAGTTGAGTCACTTGGATTACCCCCAGCTGGTAAGTGGCAGAGTCGGCATTGGAAATCGAGTCTGACCCTGTCTTGCCTCCATGGTGCCTCCAGGCTCTCTGGCCCATAGTTGACTGTCCACAGGACCCCACTTTCCTCTCCCTTTGGAGGATCATGTGTTTTGTGTCTGTGAGCTCATCCCCTCCTACATGTATGAGCACTTCAGAAGTAAACACATCAGTGGAAGAAAGAAAAAAAAAAGATGTCTGAGTCAGGAGGACCTGTCCCACCTAGACAGGCCCCTCGGCCGGGCACTGTTCTCAGGGCCCCTGGGAAGGACACACACCTTGGGAAATGGTCAATAGGCCTAAGATCTTCCAATGGGGCCAGGGACTCATCTCCAGGTTCTATCTGCAGGAGAGAGTTTTGCCCAAGGAACTCTGTGCAGGTGGATTTCAGTGTGGCTGATGCCCTCAGTCACTCTGTGCCCACTGGGCCAAGCCAAGGGGCCTGAGCATCAGGGATGCAGCCCTTGACCCAACCTGGAATGTCAGAGCTGCAGGGTCTACTGGGTTATCCCACCCGAGCTCCTCATTTAACAACACTCTTGGGAGTGAAGTCATACAGCTAGCTCGCCAGCCAGCTCCAGATAACCAGCCTCTTCCCTCTCCTCATAGCTTGCTCCAGCCCGTGCCACTGATGCAGGTTCCGTTTGCCCACCCACAACAAGCCAAATGCTGAGACGACGAGGTTTGCAGCAAAAAAAAAAAACAAAAAAATTTTTTTTCTCAAGGCAGTCAAGCAAGGAGACAGGAGGACAAGTCTCAACTCCATCTCCCCAAAGGCAAAGGGACAGGGCTATTTATAGGCTTAGGAATAAGGCGTCAGTGTAGAGTAAGGCACGGGGAGCATGGGGAAAGGTGATTGGAAAAAGGTGCAGGAATTGAAGTTCTATGCAGACATAACTAGGCTACAGGTCCCTGAGGGTGGAGTTTTCAGCCTTCTGATGTCAAAACATCACCAAGCCAGACACGCACGTGTGCACAATTGGAGGGTCAATGATCCTATCCAGCTGGTAGTCTTTACCAGCTCAGCTAGAACTAGACACGGGTAACTGACTTTCAGCTCAGCTGAACCAGACAACTGACTCCAAGTTCCTGGGAAATAACTTGGGTAGATATCTTACTGTTAGACATGCCACTTGGAGGACATGAAATTTTTAAAATGACCTTGACTACTGAAGGTAGGTGAGATGGAGTGCACTACTCATCCCTACGTTTCAGTGAGGGAATCAGCCACATCAGAATCATTGGTTCTGGTTCAGCATCACAAGGGAGGGCCCAGGAATCCACATTTAAAACACCGCTGAGGCGATTGTTTTGCACATTAAATTGAGCCCTTTGTCTGGTTCACACAAGTAAAGTTAAACAAACATCAATGATTAATGTTTTAAACCAGCAGACCTACAGGATGGACCTAACTTGACTTTATCCACACTCCTGTGGCCCCACCTGCAGTTACTATGTTGGAGGGAGAGTCCTGTCTGTGGGATAAGCAGGTGGATGAGGTAGGAGAGGTTGAGAAGAGGTTGCTTTTATTTATTTTTTTAAGAGGTTGCTTTTAGAGAGGTCTGTGTTAAGTCCACTTCTCTCCTTTATGTCACCTGCCTGGAAAGCTCAAGTTTGCCCCTTCATGGTGAAATAGCAATGACCTGGCCCAGGAGTTCAAAGACCTGCCTGTAGGCCTGGCTCTGACAATAACCACGGGACACTAGAGAAATAAGACTTGTCTGCACGCTGGGCCTCATTTTCTTCCCCAGCATAATGGGAGGTTGCTCCCCATGGTTGTGGGCCCTTTCCTTTCTCATTCACATTCTGGAGTCTCATGACTCATTGAAGGTGAACACGTCTTAATTGGCTGGTGTCCCCTGCACCCATAGAGGACCTTGAATATGATAGGTGCTTAGTAGAGGTTTATTGTCAAATTAATTTGGAGGTTTAGGCAGGATTTGTGGGAGTATGTTTTGGTTAGAGATTGCCTCGGGGCTGTTGACATATAGGAAAGAAAAGATGTTCTCCTGGGAGATTTATTACATGAGCAACATATTTAAAGTGATGTCTCAGAACTCAGAACTTGTTTTTAATCATGTGTCACATGGCCCTGGAGGAACATGTGCTGAACTAGCCAACGGAAAACAAGCTGTTGAAGCCAGACCAGGGAGTGTAGGGACATCCGCCAGGCAGAGGTGTGAGCTGGGAGGAAGGCAGAGGCCTTCTAGACACAGACCTGAGTGTGGTGGGCTGGCTTGGAGACACACACTAGGGTCATTTTGCTTTAAAAAGAGCCATTGGTTTTGGGTGGTATATTGTGCATGGCTATATGGAAATAATTAATTACAGCTGCTTTGGAGTAGGTAGAGAAGGCTTCCTGGAAGGTTACACTTGACTTAAAGCACTGTTGAAAGGAATTTAGGGATTTATCTGGCTACTGAGCCAGTTCTGGAGCTTTCTAAGAGAAGATAATGATTGCCTTTAGGAATGGGAGCTATTGTTCCAGAGCTTAGAGCAGCCCCTGGCACATGATGGCTGCTGCTGGGTGTTCCACAGAGTTTGAGCTGGCTCCACAGGGGGAAAACTCATGGTGGGTTTCAACTCAGACCGGACCACATCCCCAGTGCTACTTCCTCAGCTCTGAGGCTGCCCCAAGAGGAATCAGTAAGTATGCTTGACACTATGCAGCATTAGTATTTACATTCTTTCTTATTCTTTTCTGTCTTCTCCAAATTCACTACCTTGAATGTTGTTATTTTAGATTCAGGAAATAATCTAATTTTAAAAGCCTGTTTCAAATGAGAGAGACCCAAGTCGAGTTCAGAGAGTGGTTCACCATTCATCCAGTCATGGACAATGTCAAGAAAACTACTCTGCTTTCCTCCTTTCTCAGATAGCCATGCTAGTTACTCCCACTATTGACTGAAAGCCTGACATGGAGGAGCTTCCTACTGTCAAAAGGCATTAAGGTCTCAGAATAGGGATCCTGTGCTTACTCCAGGGCCCAGGCTGCAGGTTAGACCCCCATGAGTCTCAGCTGCAGCCTCTGACTCTAGAAGGCAGAAAAAAAACCATACTGTGCACTAAGGTTGGTGGCTCATGTCCAGGGTACCTGGGAGTTAGTGAGAGCCAAGTGCAATCCCCTGGAGCTTGCATGTCTCTGACTCGAAATCCTTGCCAAAGCAGAGCTGCTGGAGGTGGCTGTGCAGAGATGGGAAGACTCTCAGGGCTAAGCCAGCAGTGCCCCACAAAGGCACCAATGCTGTGCCCCTTCCACAGTCTAGCTGGGCTCTCCACATCCCAGCTCCTGTCCTAGGGCTAAAGTTCATTCTCCTTCCTGGCCTGGGTCAGCTTCCCCAAGGTTCCACTGGACCCCACCTTTGGTTTCCCCTGGTATCCAGAGGACCAATCTGTGCCTTGCTGACATCTGGCCCCAGGGAACCTTGTGGGAGTTCATTTGGTAGTCACCAAACTGTTGGCCCATGAGCCAGCCTGTGGCAACTCTTACCACCTTTATCTCTTCTGGCAAAAATAAGCCCAACCCCAGTTACTGGTGCCCAGTTGAGTCCCAAGGCTACAGGTCCCCATCACCAGCCAGTGTTCTCTGGAGTCCTCCTAAGAGAGCAGCCCATCGTGTAAACTGCAGCCTCTGAGAGGCCTGAGCAGAGAAAGGGGGAGTTTTCATTGTTACCTTTGTGTGCACAGGACTTTTGCCAGTGCAGGGAATGGAGACCCATTCACCCTAGTCTAAGTAAAGAAGACTTATTATAAGGCTCCATGTTGAAGACTGAAGGGCATCTCAAGGAAATCTGGGCACAGGAAACACATTAGGGTTTTGCTTCCAGAATTCTGAAGGCTCTGTATTCAAAATAACTCTAGTTTCTGAGAAGTAATTCTAAGAACCTATCCTCCAATTCAGGGGTTGCAAGCAGCAGTACTCACATGTGCCAGGCAGGTAACGTAAATGTGAGGCTGGCTAGATAGAGCCAAGTGGAGTATGGTGAGGGCTGGATGGGAAAACACAAGGCCCGTGTAAAGAGGCAGCACCCCAGCTCCATCAGACTGCAGCCCTGTGTTACTTCTGGCTGGATTTTAATGTGAAATCTCCCAAATTTTAAAGATTGGTAACAGACTCACAAAAATGCAGACCATCATGAGGTCACATCCCATGACAGTCTTCTTCTCTGACTCCCAGTTATTCTCTCTTTCAATTGCTTGTCCTCTACCAGCTGGTGAATTCTTTCTTTAGTTCCTATTTAGGCTCCTAAAACAAGAAAACTAATTGGCTTGGCTCTTTCTTTTGGATCAGATCAGGCCAGACCATGACTGGCTGGTTGCCTTCAGGTCAGGTGCCTATTCCTCCTGTCTAGTGCTTTGGTCAGCAGGCACCAAGGGGTGGGGGCAAGATGTGCTCTAAACCAGAACAGTTACAGTTGGGTGGGCCCTGCAAACATGTCTAGTCCACAGCTGCTATCTCAGTCTCTAAACAGCCTGCATCTGTCAGCATTCTCCAGAAAAACAGAACAATAAGCAGAATATATATATATATATGTACACACATACACACACACACATATATATATACACACACACAGGCATATCTTGGAGATAGTTGAAGTTTGGTTGCAATCCACCGCAATAAAGCACATATCACAGTAGACTCAGTCATGTGAGCTTTTTCAGTTTCCCTAAACATATAAAAGTACACTCACCTAGAGCCAGACATCCTGGAATGTGAAGTCAGGTGGGCCTTAGGAAGTATCTCTATGAACAAAGCTAGTGGAGGTGATGGAATTCCAGTTGAGCTATTTCAAATCCTGAAAGATATGTTGTGAAAGTGCTGCACTCAATATGCCAGCAAATTTGGAAAACTCAGCAGTGGCCACAAGACTGGAAAAAGTCAGATTTCATTCCAATCCCAAAGAAAGGCAATGCCAAAGAACGCTCAAACTACCGCACAATTGCACTCATCTCACATGCTAGTAAAGTAATGCTCAAAATTCTCCAAGCCAGGCTTCAGCAATACGTGAACCATGAACTTCTAGATGTTCAAGCTGATTTTAGAAAAGGCAGAGGAACCAGAGATCAAATTGCCAACATCTGCTGAATCATGGAAAAAGCAAGAGAGTTCCAGAAAAACATCAATTTCTGCTTTATTGACTATGCCAAAGCCTTTGACTGTGTGGATCACAATAAACTGTGGAAAATTCTGAAAGAGATGGGAATACCAGACCACCTGACCTGCCTCTTGAGAAACCTATATGCAGGTCAGGAAGAAACAGTTGGAACTGGACATGGAACAACAGACTGGTTCCAAATAGGAAAAGGAGTACGTCAAGGCTATATATTGTCACCCTACTTATTTAACTTATATGCAGAGTACATCATGAGAAACGCTAGGCTGGATGAAGCACAAGCTGAAATCAAGATTGCCGGGAGAAACATCAATAACCTCAGATATGCAGATGACACCACCCTTCTGGCAGAAAGTGAAGAACTAAAAAGCCTCTTGATGAAAGTGAAAGAGGAGAGTGAAAAAGTTGGCTTAAAACTCAACATTCAGAAAACGAAGATCATGGCATCCAGTCCCATCACTTCATGGCAAATAGATGGGGAAACAGTGTCAGACTTTATTTTTGGAGGGTCCAAAATTACTGCAGATGGTGATTGCAGCCATGAAATTAAAAGGCGCTTATTCCTTGGAAGGAAATTTATGACCAACCTAGACAGCATATTAAAAAGCAGAGACATTACTTTGCGGACTAAGGTCCGTCTAGTCAAGGCTATGGTTTTTCCAGTGGTCACGTACGGATGTGAGAGTTGGACTGTGAAGAAAGCTGAGTGCCAAAGAATTGATGCTTTTGAACTGTGGTGTTGGAGAAGACTCTTGAGGGTCCCTTGGACAGCAAGGAGATCCAACCAGTCCATCCTAAAGGATATCAGTCCAGGGTGTTCATTGGAAGGACTTATGTTTGAAGCTGAAACTCCAATACTTTGGCCACCTAATGTGAAAAGCTGACTCATTTGAAAAGACCCTGAAAAAGACACGTGTATCCCAATGTTCATCGCAGCACTGTTTATAATAGCCAGGACATGGAAGCAACCTAGATGTCCATCAGCAGATGAATGGATAAGAAAGCTGTGGTACATATACACAATGGAGTATTACTCAGCCATTAAAAAAGAATACATTTGAATCAGTTATAATGAGATGGATGAAACTGGAGCCTATTATACAGAGTGAAGTAAGCCGGAAAGAAAAACACCAATAAAGTATACTAACGCATATATATGGGATTTAGAAAGATGGTAATGATAACCCTGTATGCGAGACAGCAAAAGAAACACAGAACAGTCTTTTGGACTCTGTGGGAGAGGGCGAGGGTGGGATGATTTGGGAGAATGGCATTGAAACAGGCATAATATCAGATATGAAACGAGTCACCAGTCCAGGTTCAGTGCATAATATGGGATGCTTGGGGCTGATGCACTGGGATGAGCCAGAGGGATGGTACGGGAAGGGAAGTGGGAGAGGTGTTCAGGATGGGGGACACGTGTACACCCTTGGGAGATTCATGTTGATGTAAGGCAAAACCAATACAATATTGTGAAGTAATTAGCTTCGAATTAAAATAAATAAATTTATAAGAAAAAAAAAAAAGAAAAGACCCTGATGCTGGGAAAGATTGAGGGCAGGAGAAGGGGACAACAGAGGATGAGATGGTTGGATGGCATCACCGACTCGATGGACATGGGTTTGGGTAGACTCCGGGAGATGGTGATGGACAGGGAGGCCTGGTGTGCTGCAGTTCATGAGGTCACAAAGAATTGGACACAACTGAGTGACTATACTGAACTGAACTGTAGTCTATCAAGTGTGTAATAGCATTATGTGTAAAACAATGCGCCTACTTTAATTTTAAAATACTTTATTGCTAAGAAATGCTAACCATCATCTAGCCTCCAGCAAGTTGTAATCTTTTTGCAGTAGTAACTTGAAAAGTCACTGATCACAGGTCATCATCACAAGTAAAATAATATTGAAAAAGTTTGAAATATCACCAGCATTACCAGAATGTGACACAGAGATATGAAGTGAGCAAATGTTGGAAAAACGGCATCAGTAGACTTGCTTGACACAGGTTGCCACAAACCTTCAATTTGTAAAAAACACACTATCTGTGAGGCCCAATAAAGCAAAGTGCTATAAAACAAGGTATGCCAGTGTATTTATATTCTATAAGTATATATGTATTCATATTACATATAATATATATTCATATTATGTAAGTATATATATATATATATATATATATATATGTGTGTGTGTGTGAATACACACACACAGATAGATTTATTTTAAAGAATTGGCTCATACAATTGTGGGGACTGGAAATTCCCAGATCCTTGGGCAGGCCAGCAGACTGGAAGCCGAGGCAGAAGCTAATGTTGCCATCTTGAGTCTGAAATCCACAGGGCAGACTGGGAACTCAGGCAGGAGTTAATGTTGCAGTTTTGAGGCAGAATTTCTTCTCTAGGAAACCTCAGGTTTCGTTGTTAAGGCCTTCAATTGATCGGATGAGGCCTGCGCACATTATTGAGAATAACCTCTTAGACTTTTGTTGTTCATCTCTCAGTTGTGTCTGACTATTTGTGACCCCATGGATTGCAGCACGCCAGGCTTCCCTGTCCTTTACCATCTCCCAGAGTTTGCTCAAACTCATGTCCATTGAGTTGGTGATGCCATCTGACTATCTCATCCTCTGTCGTCCCTTTCTCCTAATGTCAAATGATTATAGATGTTAACCACATCTACGCATAGCCTTCATAGAGACACCTGAATGCTTGATTAGATAAATGGGCCCTGGAATCTAGCCAGATTGATACAAAAACACTAACCATCATATAGACCCATGAGGTAGATATTATTTCTCTCATTTTAGAGATGAAAAAACCAAGACTTAGAAAGGTTATGGTCTGAAGGGTGGTTTACTGCACCTGGCTCTGAATGACTCCCCCTAAAGCCCACCCTCTAACTCCTGCACCTCTTGCCTCTCAGTTAAGTCTGAAGCCAGAATGAGTCTGAGCGGGCTTTGTGGACTTTCTGCTCTCCAAGAAAGGCTTTGGGGAAGAGGTATTTCAGTTTCCTTTGTGATGGCATTTGGGCTTCCCTAGTGGCTCAGTGCGGAGAAGGCAATGGCACCCCACTCCAGTACTCTTGCCTGGAAAATCCCATGGATGGGGGAGCCTGGTGCGCTGCAGTCCATGGGGTCGCTAAGAGTCAGACACGACTGAGCAACTTCTCTTTCACTTTTCACTTTCATGCATTGGAGAAGGAAACAGCAACCCACTCCAGTGTTCTTGCCTGGAGAATCCCAGGGACATGGGAGCCTGGTGGGCTGCCGTCTCTGCGGTTGCAGAGTCGGACATGACTGAAGCGACTTAGCAGCAGTAGCAGCAGCAGTGGCTCGGTGATACGGAATCCACTTGCAATGAAGGAGCCATGGGTTTGATCCCTGGGTTAAGAAGATCCCCTGAAGAAGGAAATGCAACCCACTCCAGTATTCTTGTCTGGAAAATCCCATGGACAGAGGAGCCTTGTGGGCTACAGTCCATGGTGTTGCAGAACAGTCAGACATGACTGAGCAACTGAACAACAACAACCATATGATGGCATTTACTTCTCCTTTTTCTCTTTTTTCTTTTTCCTTGCATTTCTCCCAGCCTCCATACCAAACTGGGAGAGTGGTGTCCTTGCCTACTAGTGGAATGATAAATATGATTTCAACTGCTTTCTTCCTCTCTTGAAAAAGCTTTCTTCCCATCAGTTGGGAGCAGCAGGAAGAACGAAAGAAAACAAGTCAGCATTTCTAGCTTCTCAAGCTGCTTTTCAATAAGCAAAGAGGCAAAGAAACCCCCTATCTCAGGCATGAATTGTGCTGAAGAGATCGCCTCCAGCAGAGGGCTCATTTAACTATTTACTTGGCTTGATGATGCACCTGCTGTAGGAAAAAGATACTGAGTTAGAGTGGCCCTGAGAATAGGGCTCTAGAGTTTAGTGCCTTCTGGGCTTCCCAGGTGGCTCAGTGGTAAAGAATCTGCCTGCCACTGCTGGAGACACAGAAGACGTGGTTTTGATCCCTGGGTCGGGAAGATCCCCTGAAGAAAGAAATGGCAACCCACTCCAGTATTCTTGCCTGGGAAATCCCACAGACAGAGGAGCCTGGTGGGCTATAGTCCATGGGATTGCAAAGAGTCAGACATGACTTAGCAACTGAGCGTGCATGCAGGTGCTGATTACCACTGGGGTTGATAGTGATGATGATGCTTCCATATGTGTGCACATCGCATTTTCTGGTTTAAATGGCACTGACATGTGCAGTGTGGGCATGCTCCTTCCCCTGCAGCACTTTCTCTGTCCCAGCCTCCTGTCTGAGTTCCCAGCAGGCTCGCCAAGAGGGATCTCTGGTGCCTTTGGGAGCTGGAGGATGGTACGTTCTTGAGTCATAAAAATTCCTAGAACGTAGGAGCCAGAAGATGCTCCATGCAAGTCCTTTATTTCACAGACAAGACCCAGAAAGGTGACTTGCCAACGTGTGATGACCGGAAGTGGGGCCTCACAGATGCTTGGTCTGTTTTCCCTGTAAAACTCTCCATCAGAGCTGCTTTGGGCTGACAGAGAAGAACGTGCCCCCAGTCCCCAGGGGGCAGGCAGCAAACTCTATAAAAAGGACAATCTGTGTGTTGATTCTGCCTCCTGTTATCTTTGGCGTGGCTTCGCATGCCAGTCCTTAACCCTTTGTGGAGCTCTGGGAAGGGTCTCCACAGTGGATCAGGAAAAGGACAAGGCAGCCCTGGAAGAGCAAGAAATAGGGAAAGTTCCCTCGAGAGTGTACAAGAGGAAGTGAGCTAGAGACCAAGGAGAAAGCACCAGAAGAAAAACTTGAGGGGAGAGAAAGCCATCTTTCAGGCCCAGCCCCCTACCAGCCAAACAACTCTTTTGACAGACTTTCCTTATTTGTATTTGAAGGGGATTTCAGATCATTCAAGAAGGACTCATGTGGTTGCCAGGGCAACTGTGTTCTCATCGTCACTACCATGGAAACTCTCTCTGTGGCATAATATAAATATTTTCCTTTAAGAATGAGACGGGGAGTCAAGTGGGTGACAAGCTATTTTCTAATGCTCAGGGGCTGTGGCCAAAGCCTGCGATGGAGGGGACCAAATTAGCTCACATTCTATATCGTTCACAGAACAGGCTGTTTTTGCTTGTTTGTTTTTAGATATAAGAGCCAAAAAAGGTGGGGAAGGGCAAAATTGTCAACGAAAATAGTCCATAGTTCTGAAGTGGAGAGATGTAAGAATTTCCCATTTTCTCTTGTTTTTCTCAGGGATGGTCTGAAAGACGAGCTCCTTGGACAAAGGCATATTAAAGAGTTTCCAAATCCTCCTCTTCCTCCTTAAACCTTCCTCCTCAAATTGTCTCTAGAGAGTACAAGAGTGTCAGAGACTTCTGGGATGGGGTAGCTCAGGTAGCAACCAAGAAGGAGGGTCATTTTTTGGCCTCATGTACTATTTCAGAAACTAGAGCCACAGCAATCCTTACTTTTGCTTCCTTGGGCATGTCTCCATATCATGAGGCTCTGTGGCCACCCCCTAATTTCACTCAAATTTCCCAGAAGAAACACCTGTCACCTTGGAGGGAAGACAGGACCAGGTGACCTCCAGGTACCTACCCGTGTGACATTCTCTGATTCTTGCTTTTAAGAGTTTGATTCCAAGAATCAATGGTTCTGTGTTCAAAGATGCCCTGATTGTATTATTCTAAGAGCCTGTTATCTTAGTTGAGTGCAGAGTGAGCCCTAGGGCAGCAGCTGTGTGCAGCTGGAGGAGCTGGGCACTGCTCGGTGGCTGCGCTGGCCTTGGTGTCATCCTTCCCAGGGCCCGGAACATGGATGTCAGGGCCCCTGCCTGGCACTCCTCCAGCTGGTCTCTGTTGTGGGAGTTTTGCTGGCTTAAATAACTCATTTTCAGTGGCTTATGATGAAAAGGGAAAGCCAGCAGTGATTGGGGTCTGAAAGCAGCCATCATCATCCCTCTCGAAAGCTTGCTGTGTTGACTTTGCAGGGACCGGTGAAAGGAGAACTATAGTAGTTCTGGACTCAGCATCTGCAGAGGGGCTGGGCCCCTTGCAGCTCCCCTCCAGAGAAGGGTGGATGGGGAGGGGGGCTTTGCATGGATGCTTATGGGGCAGCAGGATGAAGTTGGCCTCCGAGACCGAGCAGGTCCAGAATTGTCATTCCAGCTTATCTCAAGGTCTTGGGGGCTGTGTCTGAAGTGCTCTCAGTTCTGTGGTGCTGGGCTGGGGCTTTGATCCTCTCAGCCCTGGTGTTCTGCTCTGTTCTGCAGTCGGGGAATAGCACAATCAGTGGAGCAGACAATAACCAAATCTGCAAAATGATCCCGGGGTTAGAAACGGGGCAAGGATAACTGTCTCAGAATGCCAAGGAACCCTCCTCATGGCAACAGAGAGAGGGAGCATTCAAATACATAAAAGAAATACCACCTCCTACATCACATGATAAAATGAAACAACATCTCTGCTCCAGGACAGTGTTGGTTATGATATTGTTTTAAAGAAAGCATCAGGTAGATGATGGATACTAGGCAAACTTTTGTTTTGTTTTGTTTTGTTTCCCTCACTGTGAAAACAGAGTAATTGCTGTTTTGGTTTGTATAATTAACACATGTTTTTTGGAATAATTTGAACAATGTGTAGAAGTGGAAGGAAGAACTTTAAAAAAATCACTGAAAATCTCATCACCCCAAAAAGGTCCCATTAACAATTTGTTGACAGTATTTTGCATATACATGAATGTTGTATATATGCATTTATCATTTGACATGAATGAGGGTTTCATGCATGCTATCTTTATTCTGGGACATACCTTTTTAACTGCAGTCTTTTGCTCCCTAATTCCCTGCTCTCCTTCTGCATGGCTTACATTCCCCTCCGCCACCATCAACCCATTTGCATTCCAGGTAACTACTTTGCAGACCAGAGACCAGGGAGGCAGGAGAAAAATATGAAAAAATGCACCAAGTCTTCTTATACAGATCTATCTCCTTTTACTGGTTTAGTCCCTGCTGTTTTGTTGCTGTTTTTAGATTTATTTTCCTTTTGTTTGGATTTTAATTTTGGTTTTGATTGGCCACTTGGAAAAATTCATTAAATATAATCATGATTATATCCCCATAGACTCTTGCTTCTGTCAGATAGATTCCAAGAAGAGACCATTGGATGGAAGAGCATGCAGATTTTTCATTCTAAAAGATAAAAGAATTTTCTGTGACAGACCCTTAAGTTATCATTTGCTCCTCTCTGCTAAGTCAATGACCACAATTTTATCTGCTTTCCGTCCTCCAAAAATTCATTTAAATGTCATATCTGCTGTTTGCTTTCTTGTTCTCTATGTTCTTGTGTCCATTTTTTCCTCCTTTATTGTCATTTTGGCAAAAATCTGGTAGGGCAGGGATTTCCCTGGTGGTCCAGTGGCTCAGACTCCAAGCTTCCAATGCAAGGAGCCCAAGTTCAATCCCTGGTAAGGGAACTAGATCACACATGTCAAAACTAAGGATTCACATGCTGCAACTAAGACCCAGAGGACCTCAATAAATAAATAAATACTTCAAAAAATTTTGTTAGGGCAAGAAATGAATGCTTGTGGCCAATCGGCATTTTAATACTGAAACTCATCACTTAAGTTCTGAAAACAGTGAGCCTCAAAAACAAAAGCAATTAGGGGCTTGATTTCTTTCTTCTAGAAAGCTTCTTGCCACCTACACAAATTTGTCTACTTATTTCTCAGGAAAATAATTTCTTTAGACCAAAAGCTATGAGTGGGTAGAATTTGGCAACTAAAAGACATATCCTGCTATATTGACAAGTGAAGAGGTTGGGAAGGGAGAGGTGGTAGAAATAAAATGTTGCAAGGCATTAAAAGGAAGGGAGTTAAGAAAGCAAAGAGAGATTACACAGACTAGAGGAGATGAGAGGAACAAAGAGTTCAGTGCTACTTTATTCCTTGGTGATGGTGGTGGTTTAGTTGCTAAGTCATGTCTGACTCTTGTGACCCAAAGGACTGTAGCCTGCCAGGCTCCTCTGTCCATGGGATTCTCCAGGCAAGAAAACCAGAGAGGGTTGCCATTTCCTTCTCCAGGGGGTCTTCCCGATCCAGGAATTAAACCTGGGTCTCCTGCATTGTGGGCAGATTCTTTGCTAACTGAGCTACAAGGGAAGCCATACTTTATTCCTTTATCTCTCCTATCTTCCATTCGTAGCATCACTGTCTTAACTGATACTTACATTGTCCTTCAGCTGGACCGTTAACAGTGGTCTCCCAATGTACTTCCGAGGGTACAACGGCATACCTCCTTACACTCCTGGCTCCCATAAATTCATTGTCCATACGGTTATGTCCTCTCTTGTTTAAAATCCTTTATGGGCCCTCATTGCCCTCAGGATGAGGGCCAAGTTGCTCCCTTGACATAAAATGCCTTCTGTTCCCTGGCCCCTGTTTGCCTCTCCAGCCTCATCTTTCTCCACTTCCTGCCATGAATTCCTGTAGTTTTTCCTTACCCAATTCTGCTCATGTTTTCCCATCAGCCTGGGATTCTCCTTGCCTGTTTAATGCATGATCATTCTCTAAGATGCTCAGACATTACTCACTACCCTTAGAAAATCCCACCACCACCTCTATCCCTGGGCAAGGTTCTCCTTGTTGAGCTTTTGCAAAAACCAGTACCTCCAATATTTACACTTGCTGTGTGCATGTGTTTAAATATTATCTGTTTACTATGTGCTCCCTAGTCTGGGGTTCTCTGGGAGAAAATACTGCACCTTGGTCTCTGAATCTCTATCACCTAACAATGAACTTTGCACATAATAGGCATGGTATTGAATAAATGAATCAATGAATGAGCAAATGAATGATTTAATTTCAGGAGTCATCTAGAGGGGGTGCCTAAAAGAGCTTTCAATCACGGGGCTGTTCTAGAGCGGAGTTCAGCCCCAATCTGGCCTGCAGAGTCAGCTCTAAGGACCTTGCTCGATAAATAAAACAAGACATGATGTGGTCATTTCTTATTCCAAAATGAATTTCTGATGGGTCAAAGACTTAATTTAAAAAGAGAGAAAGAAACATAAAAACTAGAAGAAAATATGCAAGAATATTATATGTTCAGTTCAGTCACTCATTCGTGTCCGACTCTGCAACCCCATGAATCGCAGCACGCCAGGCCTCCCTGTCCATCACCAACTCCTGAGTTCACTCAGACTCACATCCATTGAGTCAGTGATGCCATCCAGCCATCTCCTCCTCTGTCGTCCCCTTTTCATCCTGCCCCCAATCCCTCCCAGCATCAGAGTCTTTTCCAACAAGTCAACTCTTCGCATGAGGTGGCCAAAGTATTGGAGTTTCAGCTTTAGCAACATTTCTTCCAAAGAAGTCCCAGGGCTGATCTCCTTCAGAATGGACTGGTTGGATCTCCTTGCAGTCCAAGGGATTCTCAAGAGTCTTCTCCAGCACCACAGTTCAAAAGCATCAATTCCTCGGCACTCAGCTTTCTTCACAGTCCAACTCTCACATCCATACATGACCACTGGTAAAACCATAGCCTTGACTAGACAGACCTTTGTTGGCAAAGTAATGTCTCTGCTTTTTAGTATGCTATCTAGGTTGGTCATAACCTTTCTTCCAAGGAGTAAGCATCTTTTAATTTCATGGCTGCAGTCACCATCTGCAGTGATTTTGGAGCCCCCCAAAATAAAGTCTGACGCTGTTTTCACTGTTTCCCCATCTATTTCCCATGAAGTGATGGGACCAGATGCCATGATCTCCGTTTTCTGAATGTTGAACTTTAAGCCAATTTTTTCACTGTCCTCTTTCACTTTAGAGTGGAGGGTTTCTTTTTCTAATGATGAAATCATAGCTAGAAAGCTTAAAGTTCTGAGGTTTCAACTATATATTTTTTCCACTAGCATGAAAAAGAAAATGCCATGAATCAAATCATATACTAGCTGCAAGAACTGTCTCTTAACATGTATAAGAAAGGGAAAGAAACACAGACTAAATATTTGGAGATTCCATCTTCACTTAGATTGCCAAGATCAAACTGGTTTGGCAAGTGTGGGGAGAAACAACATTCTTATACAATATTGGTAGGGATGTAAATTAATGCATCTTTTTAAAGGACAATTTCCCAGTATCTGGGGGCCTCCCTGGTGGCTCAGATAGTTAAGAATCTGCCTGCAGTGCTGGAGACCAGGGTTCGATCCCTGGGTTGGGAAGATCCCTATTGAAAATGAAAATGTGCATACTTTTGATCTGGCATTTGGACCTCTAGGTGCTCCTTGCATCTAGGAGTATAAATTTACATGCACCAGGATATCTGTTGCATTAATTAACAAATAACGAGTGCAAAGCACTAAGAGCTAGAGATTATAATGGTAGGCAAAACAGACAAGGCTTCTGCTCTTAGGCAACATGCAATCTATCGGGACACAGTGACCCCAGATAAATTTTTTGCTATGTAAGTGAGCGCTGTAAGAGTCTACGAGAATATACCTAAAAGAAAACTAAGGAATCCTAGAAAGATTTCTTATATAAGAGATACTGTGAGCTGCATTCAGAGGGTTCAAGTTTGAGAGAGACCCAGCAAACAATCACAACCAAACTGTCGATGGTGGTTTGACATAACACCAGGGGT
The DNA here is from genome assembly GCF_032405125.1 of Capricornis sumatraensis. NCBI lineage: Eukaryota > Metazoa > Chordata > Mammalia > Artiodactyla > Bovidae > Capricornis > Capricornis sumatraensis. The sequence goes on from NC_091069.1 coordinate 187,053,620, forward strand.
TTAGGTAATATACATTCTTATTTTCTACCCTTTTTGACCTTCTGTACCTTGTCAAAAATTAGTGCAATTTAAAGAAGGAAGGAGACAGTCAACTTTTTTGAGCTTCAATTTCATTATCTGTACAGTGGGAAAAATAATACCGTGCAGGGTTATTGTGAGGGTTAAATAAAATAATGATTGGGTCCCTACCAAGAAGGAGCAGTACAAAAAGATTGGCTTGTTTATTCAAATCATTTGAGGCAAGAAAACAGGTGAAGAACTAAGAGCTGCTCGTACACCATTTCAGTTCAGTAGCTCAGTTGTGTCCAACTCTTTGTGACCCCACGGACTGCAGCACTCCAGGCTTCCCTGTCCATCACCAACTCCCAGAGCTTACTAAAACTCATGTCCATCGAGTTGGTGATTCCATCCAACCATCTCATCCTTTATTGTCCCCTTCTCCTCCTGACCTCAATCTTTCCCAGCATCAGGGTCTTTTCCAACAAATCAGTTCTTCAAATCAGGTGGCCAAAGTATTGGAGTTTCAGCTTCAGCATCAGTCCTTCCAACGAATATTCAGGGTCAATTTCCTTTAGGATTAACTGGTTTTATCTCCTAGCAGTCCAAGGGACTCTTAAGGGTCTTCTCCAACATCACAGTTTAAAAGCATCAATTCTTCGACACTCAGCTCGTACACCACACCATATTTAAACCATTTCATACAGGAGAGAATTTTTCATTCTTTTAAGACCTCCAAAAGAAAACCACAACCTTTTAAAATAAGCCTGTGTGCTCAAACCCTTCAGTCGTGTTCCACTCTTTGTGATCCTATGGACTCTTTGCGACACTATCGACTGTAGCCTGCTGGACTCCTCTGTCCATGGGATTCTCCAGGCAAGAATACTGGAGCGGGTTGCCGTTTCCTCCTCCAGGACTCTTCCCCACCCAGGGCTTGAACCCACGTCTCCAGCGCCTCCTGCATTACAGGTGGATTCTTTACCACTGAGCCACCAGGGAAGCCCTTTAAAATAAGCCTATCTTGGGTTAAATAATAAACTAATTCTCAATGCATTCAACTAATATGCCCATAGAACTAAAAGCCTAGGAAATAATAGAGCCCAGACAGCAAGTCCAGTGATGTGCTTGGGGTATGCCCTTTGGTGAGGGGTTGCTTTCTTTCTCCATTATAATCCATCTTCATAGTTAGCTGAGATCCTGTACCTAAGATTTCTTCCTTTGTTAAAAATGTCTAGTCACTGTTCCTGTGATCCTCATGGTCAGGCATTGAAGGGGTCTGGCGGCTAGAATAAAATCAATATCATTTATACATCCTGCTCTCAAAGGTTTTAAAATTACATATACACACAAAAACCTATAATGCAAAAGAATCTGAAAAAGAACATGTAACAACTTAAAAGGGAAAAGAATTTTAAAAAGAATAGATACATGGTTATGTGTAACTGAATCACTTTGCTGTACTCCTGAAACAAACACATTGCTAATCAGTTCAGTTCAGTCGCTCAGTCACGTCCACGACCCTGTGTACCACAGCACACCAGGCCTCCCTGTCCATTACCAACTCCCGGAGTTTACCCAAATTCATGTCCATCGAGTTGGTGATGCCATCCAACCATCTCATCCTCTGTCATCCCCTTCTCCTCCTCCCCTCAATCTTGTACAGTATCAGGGTTTTTTTCAAATGAGTCAGCACTTTGCATCAGGTGACCAAAGTATTGGAGTTTCTGCTTCAACATCAGTCCTTCCAATGAACACTCAGAATTGGTCTCCTTTAGGATGGACTGGTTGGCTCTCCTTGCAGTCCAAGGAACTCTCAAGAGTCTTCTCCAACACTGCAGTTCAAAAGCATCAATACTTGGGCACTCAGCTTTCTCTATAGTTCAACTCTCACATCCATACATGACCACTGGAAAAACCATAGCCTTGAGCAGATGGAACTTTGTTGGCAAAGTAATGTCTCTGCTTTTTAATATGCTATCTAGGTTGGTCATAACTTTCCTTCCAAGGAGTAAGCGTCTTTTAATTTCATGGCTGCAGTCACCATCTGCAGTGATTTTGGAACTCCCCAAAATAAAGTCTGTCACTATTTCCACTGTTTCCCCATCTATTTGCCATGAAGTGATGGGACCAGATGCCATGATCTTCGTTTTCTGAATGTTGAGCTTTAAGCCAACTTTTTCACTCTCTTCTTTCACTTTCATCAAGAGGCTCTTTAGTTCTTCTTCACTTTCTGCCATAAGGGTGGTGTCATCTGCATATCTAAGGTTATTGATATTTCTCCCAGAAATCTTGATTCCAGCTTGTGTTTCATCCAGTCTAGCATTTCTCATGATGTACTCTGCATATAGGTTAAGAAAGCAGGGTGACAATATATAGCCTTGACGTACTCCTTTTCCTATTTGGAACCAGTCTGTTGTTCCATGTCCAGTTCTAATTGTTGCTCCTGACCTGCACACAGATTTCTCAAGAGGCAGGTCAGGTGGTCTGGTATTCCCATCTCTTACAGAATTTTCCACAGTTTCTTGTGATCCACACAGTCAAAGGCTTTGGCATAGTCAATAAAGCAGAAATAGATGTTTTTCTAGAATGCTTTTGCTTTTTTGATGATCCAGGGGATGTTGGCAATTTGATTTCTGGTTCCTCTGCCTTTTCTAAAATCAGCTTGAACATCTGGAAGTTCACGGTTCATGTATTGCTGAAGCCTGGCTTGGAGAATTTTGAGCATTACTTTACTAGCATGTGAGATGAGTGCAATTGTGCGGTAGTTTGAGCATTCCTTGGCATTGCCTTTCTTTGGGATTGGAATGAAAACTGACCTTTTCCAGTCCTGTGGCCACTGCTGAGTTTTCCAAATTTGCTGGCATATTGAGTGTAGCACTTTCACAGCATCATCTTTCAGGATTTGAAATAGCTCAACTGGAATTCCATCACCTCCTCTAGCTTTGTTCATAGTGATGCTTCCTAAGGCCCACTTGACTTCACATTCTAGTATGTCTGGCTCTAGGTGAATGATCACACCATCGTGATTATCTTGGTCATGAAGATCTTTTTTGTACAGTTCTTCTGTGTATTCTTACCACCTCTTCTTAATATCTTCTGCTTCTGTTAATCAGCTAAGCTCCAATATAAAATAAAAAGTTTTAAAACAGTATATACGAATATATGTACAACTGAATCACTTTGCTGTACACTTGTAACTAACACAACATTGTAAATCAACTATGTTGTTTTTGTTTGGTAGCTAAGTCCTGTCTGACTCTTTGCCACCTCACAGACTGCAGCACATCAAGGTTCCCTGTCCTTCACTATTTCCCGGAGTTTGCTCAAACTCATGTCCATTGAGTGAGTGATGCCATCCAACCAACTCATTCTCTGTTGCCCCCTTCTCCTTCTGCCCTCAATCTTTCGCAGCATTAGGGTCTTTTCCAATGAGTCAGCTCTTCACATCAGGTGGTCAAAGTATTGGAGCTTCAGCATCAGTCTTTCCAGGGAATATTCAGGGTTGATTTCCTTTAGGATTGACTGGTTTGGTCTCCTTGCAGTCCAAGGGATTCTCAGAAGTGTCCAGAACCACAGTTCAAAACCATCAATTCTTTGGCGCTCAGCCTTCTTTATGGTCCAACTCTCACATCCCATACATGACTACTGGAAAAACTATAGTTTTGGATCTTTATATATGGACCTTTGTTGGCAAAGCAATGTTTCTGCTTTTTAATACACTGCCTAAGTTTGTTATAGCTTTTCTTCCAAGGAGCCAGCGTCTTTTAATTTCATGGTTGTAGTCACCGTTAGCAGTGATTTTGGAGACCAAGGAAATAAAATCTGCCACTGTTACACTTCAATAAAAATTAAAAAGTATAAAATTACTGGTGCAAGATGCAAGCAAGAGGACAATTAGGAATCAGTTCAGCAGTGTTTAATAAAGTACTTTCTTATGTGGTATGGAAAATCTTTGAATAAAAGTCACTCTTTGACCACTAGACAGAAAGGCAATGCTTCACTATAATTTTAGGAGTTAATTGGCTTCTGACACCAAGGTCAGGCTATTCCTCTGAAACATTCTCAGACAAATTTCTCAAATATCAGGCCACATCACAGAGGACTTTGGGGTAAGCTCTGGGCACTTCTAGGGAAAAATATAGTGTCTAGAACATGGTAAGTTCTTAATCAGTGTTGTATGATTTGTGATTGGATGGATTTAATGCCGTTTAGAATTTGCCTTCCTTGGTAGTAACCAAGGTCTACTTTCTATCTAAAATCTAGTTCCTAAATGTTTCCCAGTGGAAATTACACTACAGCCCAGAAAGCTTCCAATTCACAACCTCTTACTGGACGACAGGAGAGGAGGACAGGAAGAAAGGGAGGTGAGCTGCTCAGGGGCTGTGGGTGAGAGGCCCAAGTCCTTGGTGGTCATCTGTCTCCCTGCTACATGCCTATGGTGGAGAATCCTGCTTTGTGTGTACACTGGAATCACCTGGGAAACCTTTAAAAATATTGATTTCTGGATCTACAGGGTCAGTTAAATGAAAAATTTCTCCATGGAAGGCCCAGGCAACATTTTTTAAAGGTCCCCAATAATTGTAGTGTACAGCCTGGGTTGAGAACCACTGGTCTTGACTTTCACTTTCCATTCATTCATATAGAAGATATTCATTGAATGTCTACTACATGCCAGGGTTTGTTTGTTTGTTTGTTTTCCTTAGGTCCTGGAAACTGAGAGCTGAATTAAGCAGACAAAGATCCCAGCCTTGATGAAACTTGCCTTCTCATGCTGCACCCACAGGCACTTAGGGTGAAACACAGGCTTTAGAAACAAGAGGACCCATTCTAACCCAGGTCCCAACATTGTGTGTGTGTGTGTGTGGCAGGGGGACCTTAGGCATGTGCTGGCTATCCCAAGGCTCTTTCAGTGTTTCCGTATGTAACGTAGGACTCCCCATGCCCTTTTTGCAAGGTAGCCAGAGTGAAGTGAGATGATGAACTTGAATGGACCTGCTGGAGGGGGCAGGGGGAAGAGGGTGCCAGGCACATGGTAGTGTGGAGTATGTTGTGCTTCTTATTAAATAAAAAAGAGAAGAAAGCCGGGCTTGGGGAGCCAATCCAGTGGGAAGCTAAACAATCAGCTTTTAAATAAAATCTATGAAAAGCTGTTTCAGAAGAGAAAAAGTTAGAAGAGGCTTTTTGAGCACCATGCAGGGGTAGGAGGAGAAAACACATGCAATAACTGCTTCCTTCCTGACAATTGGTTGGTTTTGGAAACTTTGCACCTCAAAGTAGGTGGTTTCACACCCTGTGGGGACCCAGCTGGAGCAGCAGGAGAGAACCAGATAACCAGGTTGAGGGCAGAACAAATGGTGCAGGTCTTTGATGAGGCTGGTGGGAAGCAGCTGGTAAGAAGCCCTGAGAGAACTCCACAGGGGTGCTTGAAAATCATCTGTCTCTTGAAGGTCAGAAAGCCACGAAGCTTGGGAGGGATCCTAGAGCTCATACCTCCTGACCCTCTGTGACGAGGACACATCACCCCGGAGGGGAGAGGGGACTTCTCAGACCCCACAGCCAGCTGGAAAAAAGTCTTGAAACAAGGAGTTCTAGGGTTCACTCTTCCCGCTCAGATGGGGAGCACCAGAGCTGGATGAAGAAGTTCCCCTCACAAAGTAGGCACAGCCCCTGACCTGCCCTCACCTGATCCTATCCAGCTGATTTATTCCAGCCCCTCTTGCCAGGGATGGAACTGTTGCAGGAAGGGGGACCCCTTCCAGGGCCAGAAACCGGGTTCTTGTCTAACACTCGGAAATGAATTGTCCGAGGAGACACATGTGCTGACAAAGCAAGAGGTTTTATTGGGAAAGGGCACCCGGGTGGAGAGCAGTAGGGTAAGGGAACCCAGGAGAGTAGCTCTGCCTCGTGGCTCACAGTCTCGGGTTTTATGGTGATGGGATTAGTTTCCGGGTGGTCTTTGGCCAATCGTTCTACTTCAGAGTCTTTCTTGGTGGCACACGCATCGCTCAGCCAAGATGGATGCTAGCGAGTGGGATTCTGGGAAGTGGACAGACACGCGGTGTCTTCTTTCAACCTTTCCCGAACTCTTCCTGTTGGTGGTGGCTTATTAGTTCCACATTCCTTATCGGGATCTCCTGTCATAAAACAACTCATGCAAATGGTTACTATGGTGCCTGGGCAGGGTGGGCAGTTTCAATCAGTGTGCTTCCCATAACAACTCCCCCCTGAGAGACTTCACACTCAAGATACTTCTTGGGAATTGGGGCGGAGGTCTCTTTCTTCTATAACTTCTTCCTGCTGTGCATGGGCGTCGGCCTGCCTAGCAGAGGAGATGTCTCTCTCTACCAGATCTAAGGCAAGGTATTTTTTTGCCTGAAACCAGCATTCACCCTTATAATAACAGCAATTTAGTTTGAAACTGTTGGCCCCTCTCAGAGATGAAATAGACAGGGACCAAACAGGAGACCTAACAGGATGGTCATCTCTGGTCCCCGGAAACAGAAGGCAACATTTGGGGTAAGGGTTGCAGGGTTTGTGACCCTTTTTGGTTGGTTGGTGGTGAGGCAACAGAGCTGTGCTCCAGGAATCTTGTGTTCAGTGTGAAGTTACCATCCTCCACCTGGGTGGGGGCTCCAGTTCTGTAGAAGAACTCAAAGACATTGTTATGCATATTTCTTTGAGTAGGAACCAGGACTCTGTCTGGAGGCTGTACCAACCTTTGATTGTTTCTCCTGTTCCTGTATCCCCTCCCTTCCCTGATTAGCAATGGTTTGAATCCACCCTTTGGAACTCAGGGAAGGTCAAGGAGGCTGAATGAAGCCTATATCCTACAGACAAAAAATGGAGAACACAGAACAGATCTCTACTCCAGAGCCCCAGAGTTCTACTCAGTTTTAATTTAGGGAACCAGGCAACTATGACTGTGATAACTTCCTGTCAAAATGGATCATAGGACTGCTTCAGCTTGGAGCAGAGACACTGAATTGGAAGTATTTCTGAGTTCCAAGTTCTATATCTGAGTCTTGTATGATTAAAATCTCAATCCCTTGATCTGCCATTTTGGTATAACAGACCCAATTAGAAGCAGTTGGAGGAGTGATAACTGGAATTTAGTAGACAAAATAAATCTAATTTCTTTTTAGAAGAATAGGCCTGAAACCCAGTCTGGACCTGGCACTTCAGGGAGACTTGTAGCCAGGTAGCCAGTTGTCTAGTTTTATAAACAGTAAGCTTACTAGCTTCCAACAGACATTGTTTTGAGAATGGTGGCATCCAAGCCTCACACGACTCAGAAAACTCAAGTGTTTAGCAATACCAGGTCTAATCTGAAAGTACACCCACAGCATCACCTAGTTATTTCCCAAGATATCTGAACCATAGCTACTCTATTTTGACTTTTAATTGTAAACTTTTCCTTAATAGCCAAAGCAGATTTCACAGTTAATGACGTCAGTGTTTCTCTAGGTATGAGAAGATGCAAGAATTGGGACTCATAAAATCTTCTCCTGAAAAGATCTAACTATCTGAAGGCCTGTTCTGCCAGTTTTACCCAGAGCAAGAGTGCCTCATTCCTGATTCTCACCCTGAACTCCTTTCAGGAGCGTTGAAAGTCAGCAGTTGCAGCGGCCATGATTTAATCTTTGTAGATGTAGATGGCAAGTGTCAGTCTTCAGTTGGCAGAGCCCCTTTTTACTCATAAACTTGACCATGATTTTGAGGGGGGCATTTCATGACCATTTTATCCCATGGTGCTGAGAATTTCCATTCTCAGGTTTGGCACAGATTTTGTTGACAGGCCACTCAATGTACTGTTACTGGACTAGGCCATAAAACAGTATCCAAAATTCTCTGAACCACCTGTCTGACTAGCCTCTTGGTCCAGGAAAATATTCCCTCTTGTTGCTTCTTCCCATATCTAGAGTCACACTGTTACCATCATCGATCTCATATGGGACTATATATTATTCTATTAGAGGCCTCACACACACATTTGATGGTGTAAGAAACAGTAAGTTTGTAAAACAGGTGAAATACAAATAACATAGCCAGCAGTATTAGTAAAGTCACAAGTAAGACTTAGATTAAGAGCTTCCATTAGATGTAGCCCCACATATCTCAGGTCATCTGACTTAGTCAGCTCTGTAGAATCTTTATCTTCCAGGGAAATTATATATTGGCACCACCGTCTATAAGGCACATAGCCCAGTTTTCTAGTGTTACTGGACTGGTTATCCTTTGTATGATTTAATTGTTTCCAACACAGAGGAGACTTTAAACCTAAATTACCATAGCCTGGTGTTATCTATATAAATCCATCCCATAATTCTGGGAGATTTTTTTCCTCCTTTGCTGAAACTTTTCTTGTTGCTCTGATTGAGCTTGAGTAATAGAAAAAAGCTCAAATTTATAGCCAGAGTCAGAGCAGGCATTATTAATTGGTCTGATGAGGGGATCCCATCTAGTAATATCACAGTAACCTGAATATGACTATAATTTTTTTTTAAGTAAATTTTCTCAGGGCCAACCAGTTAGAGTCTTGTAGTAGAGAAATTTAACAAGGTAACCCAGAACTAGACACAGGTAATTGGCCACAAACCCAACAATTGAATTGATTTCTAAAACTAGCATAGAATCAGGCCTATGATATAAAAGCATTTGATTTATATGCAAAGGTCTAAGAAGTCAAGAAAACTTAAATGATCATACGAATCAGGTCCAGCATCTTGGGCAAGCTGTCTACCTCTGATGTTGTCATCTTCTCATCCTGGTGTAGTGTAGTTTCTCCTGCTTGAGCATCATTTTAAGGTGAGATCAGGTCAGCTGTCTTCTCTATAGACCAATCCAGTGTAGGGGCCTTTGGAAGTGGGAATTAATCTAAGAGTTAATTTCCCTTCAGTTTCATTGTGCATGAATTAGTTAAGAGTACCTGGTAAAAAAGTCCTTCCATCCAGGTTGGAGACAGTCCCTTAAATTATGTCTTTTTCCAGTCTTGGTTGCAGGTCATGAGGCATCTGATCTTCATCCAAAGATGGATTACTGAGATAAGCTTCAGAGACAAACTTAGGGTGTTCTTTAAGAATTCAATTAAATTTTGCATTAATATCACATAACAGCAAAGAACTGTCTAAGAGATGAGTCTTACTAGATGCAGACCTCCATTAACAAACTGGGATTTAACATTTTTTGAAATATCTTTTTCTCCCTAAAGTTACCTTCATTTTTATCAAGGCTAGTTTGTTTGCAATAGGTCTGTTCTCACTAATTTTGGTCTGATGATTTATATAACCATAATTGATTATATAATTTTTATTTTGCTGAAACATTTATAGAGTCTCAGACTGAACTTTTAAAATAAAACAGACTGGGAAACTCACACCAAAGGCTTATCACAGATTTTACCTAACAAATCTAGGTGAATTCTTCCCTTTTTAAGGTCTCAAAAATTTCTTGAGATTTTTTTACCTGAGATAACCTTCCTAACTCATTTGATAAACTTACTGGAAACCTAAGAATTTCAAATTTCTGGAGGAGTCAGATAGAGAGAAAATATAATTGTTTTGTTTATAATGTTTAATTTTACCAAAGTATTATCATAATTAGTTTGAGAAGAAGGTTTTCAGGGAGGAGACTCCCTGAAAACCCATAATTTTTCAGATAGAAACCATAAAAGTTATAAGCATATTCGCTGGTTCATTCAGTCCTTTTGTTAACTTTTGTGAAGTCATCAGGTTTTCCATTAGAATACCAGGATATATGAGAATGTTAAGAACTCCATATAATTTCTAGGATATCTGTATTAGTAATTTTACCATACATTATAACATGAGCGGATTTATTACTCATTTGATAATCTTTTTCAGGTAATTTAACCAACCAAATAAACACAGTTTAATATCGCTATTTGGGATGTTTCAGGGGCCCTCTGAAGCACCCCAAAGTTAGCTAGAAGTCAAAAGAACTTCAAAAGAATTCTATTTAGGAAGTTTTATTTAAAAGATTAATTAAAAGGGTTTAGAACATTTGGTCAGATTTAGTCAATTTTGATGGGTGTATCATTTAGCTTGCTGATATGTCACAATAGGCCCAAATACCAAGGCTCGAGGTCTAGTGAAAGTCAGCTCCGCCATCTTGGACCTAGTTGACTCTAACCAGTTTTCCTATGGCTGTGTCATTTCCAACAAAATCCATTTATCTAACTAATTGTAATCCATCCAATTTTAGAAAGTCCTGATCATGCATAACTCTTTCTAGTATTTTTTCATATCTTTTTCTTGTTCTTTTTTTTTTTTTTTGCTGAAAACACACTTCCTACTTTCCTTTAGCAACCAAGAACTAACTTTTATATTAGCATTTTATAGATTGGTGAGCATAAATACCAGTGATAATTTCTAAAACCCTTGCTTTCTTAGAACATTTTAGGATGGCACCAAACATTATTCATTTATAGTCCCAAATCTCTTTAGTTACTCTGTAAAAGGAAATTAGTGTTTAGTAGTAAATGTTTCAAAATCTTATTTGGAAATGACCTAACTATTTAATAGACTTCCAACACTTAGCACACTTGGCAAAACCCTTAGAAATTTAAGTTACACCAATCTGGAGAGACTATTTCAGACAGCTATTTCTAAAGAATAATTATTCTTAATAGGGTTTATATAAAAGCTCATATCTCATTTACATTATTTTTAGAAGTTTCTTCACTCGAGGTAATTTCATTGTTGACAAACTTGTAACAGATATAATATTTAATTTATATTAAACCTAGGTACAATGAAAATATTCTATTTCATGTTAATTACTCTAAGACATGTTATATTAGATAGGTCAACAAACAAACATTAATATCAGGTATTTAATACTGAATATTTCCCAGTTCACATGAACCTGGAATTAATTATTTAATTTAGAATTATTTGATTTGTAAGCACTTACCTTTTTTTAAGCCAAATAGAGCTCATTTATAAATTAACCTCAAAAATATTACCCAGAGACAAAGACATACCAAGACGTATTTAGACAGACACAGTGCAAGATCTAGCTTCATTTTCTAAGTTTAGTCATGAATTAGATATTACAATATAAAATTTACTAGTTTATTAAAAAAACAGTTGAAATAAATAAAATTTTTAAAATCTTTTTCCTCTTTTCCCTCAGTCTCTGGGATTTCTTTGGAAGGAATGATGCTAAAGCTGAAACTCCAGTACTTTGGCCACCTCATGTGAAGAATTGACTCATTGGAAAAACTTTGATGTTGGGAGGGACTGGGGGCAGGAGGAGAAGGGGACGATAAAGGATGAGATGGCTGAATGGCATCACTGACTCGATGGATGTGAGTCTGAGTGAACTCCAGGAGTTGGTGATGGACAGGGAGGCCTGACGTGCTGCGATTCATGGGGTCTCAAAGAGTCGGACACGACTGAGCGACTGAATTGAACTGAACTGAACAGGAGTTAGAGACGGTCTAGATAAGTGTTCCTGAGAACCCTGGTCTCAAAGCACAGGGAAAGAAAATCAAGTCCTAACAAAATGGCAGCAGGTCTAAACCAAATGGTGGCCAGACAAAGCAAAATGGTCATCAAAAATAACAACACAGAACACAGAGTTAAAATACACACATATAAACCTACCAGTCCTCATCAGACACTCTCTTATATACAAGAATACAGTCTCTCAGAAAACCTCCTATAGAGACACAGAACTTCAGATGAAAGATTTCAAAGGGAAGAAAGGAAGCCTGCCAGGTTGAAAGAAGAAGAGGAAGGAGGCGGGAGAGGGAGTCAAAAGGGATGGCCTTACAGATGTTTCCTGCCACCTACAGATACCCAGGCGTTATGGGACTTTGGCCTGGGCCTCCAAAGAAGGGAGGACTGGAACTCGGCCCTACCAGAAATCAGACCAGACCAGAACCAGAATTCGAGTTCTCTGCCAAGAGGAGGTGATCAGTCTCCAATCCTCAGCTCAGGCTGAGGGCCCTTCGACCAGATTCCTGCATCCAGGACTGGGGGACTAGAAAAATGGGAGAGAGGTCAATAAAGTGTCTTGTTCCTTACCGGGTTGGGGCACTCTGGCCAGTTGTCTGCGTCAGGAGGAGACCAGGGACAAAAGGGTCCCAGTTGCGGCCGGTGGGTCTGGTCCATTGGCAGGCAAGCTGGCCCCTGAGTACCCCAAGTGGTCAGGATGTCAGTCTCAGAGAAGAAGAGTCCCACCAGAGTCACGATTTGTTGCAGGAAGGGGAAACCCCTTCCAGGGCCAGAAACTGGGCTCTTGTCTAACACTTGGAAATGAATTGTCCGAGGAGACACATGTGCTGACAAAGCAAAAGATTTTATTGGGAAAGGGCACCCGGGGTGGAGAGCAGTAGGGTAAGAGAACCCAGGAGAACTGCTCTGCCGCGTGGCTCACAGGCTCAAGTTTTATGGTGATGGGATTAGTTTCCGGGTGGTCTTTGGCCAATCATTCTAATTCAGAGTCTTTCTTGGTGGCACATGCATCGCTCAGCCAAGATGGATGCTAGCAAGAGGGATTCTGGGAAGTGGGCGGACACGCGGTGTCTCCTTTCAACCTTTCCCAAACTCTTCCTTGTTGGTGGTGGCTTATTAGTTCCATATTCCTTATCAGGATCTCCTGTCATAAAACAACTCATGCAAATGGTTACTGTGGTGCCTGGCCAGGGTGGGCGGTTTCAATCGGTGTGCTTCCCCTAACAGAACCTTGAGGGGAAGGGTGGCAGGTCTCATTCCGACCACTTTCTGCCCTGGGATCTCCAGACCCCAATACTGATAGCGCTCTGTGTACTGCCCTCTCCACATGGAGGCTGCAGAATAGTAGGCTTGAGGGTGACTGCCAGACCTGCTGTGTTTGGTCCATGTGAGGTTTTATTAGTTTATTTTTAATTCAAGGCAACTTTTAAAAAATTTGGAAGTTTCGTATAAGAATATTGATCTCAAGTTTCTCTTTAAAACATAGGGAACTCTGCAACATTGGGCCTTTCTTGAACTGGAGCTAAAAGCAGCTTCCCCCACCTGATGAAGAAATAGCTCATCCACAAACCACAGCACTGCCTGTCAGGAGTGCAGGAAAGGAAGTTAGGTCCATCCAGTGGATAGGACCTTAACATCTGATGGGGTAAATTTTGTCACCCTTTTCAAATTCATTTTATGATTAGCTGTTTCAAACCTTTTATAAAGTTTGCCATTCTTTAATTCTAAGGCCCTGCTTGGGTTTTCTAACCTGAGTGTCAGCATGCTATTCCCCACAGATGATCACCAGTTAATTCTTAGAGGGGATCACAATTTGTATTTGTTACTCTTTGTGATCCCATGGACTGTAGCCAGCCAGGCTCCTCTGTCCATGGGATTTTCCAGATAAGAATAATGGAGTGGATTATCATTTCCTCCTCCAAGGGACCTTCCTGACCAGGGATCAAACCTGCATCTCCTGTGTCTCCTGCATTGGCAGGCAGATTCTTTACCACTGAGCCACCTAGGAGCTTGATAAAAATAATACCTGTTCAGTTCAGTTCATTTGCTCATTTGTGTCCAACTCCTTGCGACTCCATGAACCGCAGCACGCCAGGCCTCCCCATCCATCACCAACTCCTGGAGTCCACACAAACCCATGTCCATTGAGTCGGTGATGCCATCCAACCATCTCATCCTCTGTCGTCCCCTTCTCCTTCTACTGTCAATCTTCCCTAGTATCAGGGTCTTTTCAAATGAGTCAGCTCTTTGCATCAGGTAGCCAAAGTATTGGAGTCTCAGCTTCAACATCAGTCCTTCCAATGAACACCTAGGACTGATCTCCTTTAGGATGGACTGGTTGGATATCATGGCAGTCCAAGGGACTCTCAAGAGTCTCTGCAGCACCACAGTTCAAAAGCATCAATTCTTCTGTGCTCAGCTTTCTTTATAGTTCAACTCTCATATCCATACATGACCACTAGAAAAACCGTAGCCTTGACTAGATGGACCTTTGTTGGCAAAGTAATGTCTCTGCTTTTGAATATGCTGTCTAGGTTTGTCATAACTTTCCTTCCAAGGAGTAAGCGTCTTTTAATTTCATGGCTGCAGTCACCATCTGCAGTGATTTTGGACCCCAAAAAATAAAGTCTGACACTATTTCCACTGTTTCCCCATCTATTTCCCATGAAGTGATGGGACCAGATGCCATGATCTTCGTATTCTGAATGTTGAGCCTTAGTCCAACTTTTTCACTCTCCTCTTTCACCTTCATCAAGAGGCTCTTTAGTTCTTCAATTTCTGCCAGAAGGGTGGTGTCATCTGAGTATCTGAGGTTATTGATATTTCTCCCAGTAACCTTGATTCCAGCTTGTGCTTCTTCCAGCCCAGGGTTTCTCGTGATGTACTCTGTGTATAAGTTAAATAAGTAGGGTGACAATATACAGCCTTGATGTATTACTTTTTCTATTTGAAACCAGTCTGTTGTTCCATGTCCAGTTCTAACTGTTTCTTCCTGACCTGCACACAGATTTCTCAAGAGGTAGGTTAGGTGGTCTGGTATTCCCACCTCTTTCAGAATTGTCCACAGTTCATTGTGATCCACACAGTCAAAGGCTTTGGCATAGTCAATAAAGCAGATAGATGTTTTCCTGGAACTCTCTTGCTTTTTCGATGATTCAGGGGATGTGGGCAATTTGATCTCTGGTTCCTCTGCCTTTTCTAAAACCAGCTTGAACATCTGGAAGTTCACGGTTCACATATTACTGAAGCCTGGCTTGGAGAATTTTAAGCATAACTTTACTAGCATGTGAGATGAGTGCAATTGTGCAGTAGTTTGAGCATTCTTTGGTATTGCCTTTCTTTGGGATTGGAATGAAAACTGACCTTTTCCAGTCCTGTGGCCACTGCTGAGTTTTCCAAACTGGCTGGTATATTGAGTGCAGCACTTTAAAAGCATCATCTTTCAGGATTTGAAATAGCTCAACTGGAATTCCATCACCTCCACTAGCTTTGTTCGTAGTGATGCTTCCTAAGACCCACTTGACTTCACATTCCAGGATATCTGGCTCTAGGTGAGTGATCACACCTTCGTAATTATCTGGGTCATGAAGATCTTGTTTGTACACTTCTCTGTGTATTCTTACCACCTCTTCTTAATATCTTCTGCTTCTGTTAGGTCCCTACCATTTCTGTCCTTTATTGAGCCCATCTTTGCATAAAATGTTCCCTTGGTATCTCTAATTTTCATGAAGAGATCTCTAGTCTTTCCCATTCTGTTGTTTTCCTCTATTTCTTTGCACTGATCTCTGAGGAAGGCTTTCTTGTCTCTTCTTGCTATTCTTTGGAACTCTGCTTTCAAATGGGAATATCCTTCCTTTCCTCCTTTACTTTTTGCTTCCCTTCTTTTCGAAGTTATTTGTAAGGCCTCCCAGACAGCCATTTTGCTTTTTGCGTTTCTTTTCCATGGGGATGGTCTTGATCCCTGTCTCCTGTACAGTGTCACGAACCTCCATCCCTAGTTATTCAGGCACTCTGTCTATCAGATCTGGGCCCTGAAATCTATTTCTCACTTCCACTGTATAGTCATAAGGGATTTGATTTAGGTCATACCTAATGGTCTAGCGATTTTCCCTACTTTATTCAATTTAAGTCTGAATTTGGAAATAAGGAGTTCATGATTTGAGCCACAGTCAGCTCCTGGTCTTGTTTTTGCTGACTGTATAGAGCTTCTCCGTCTTTGGCTGCAAAGAATATAATCAATCTGATTTCGGTGTTGACCATCTGGTGATGTCCATGTGTAGAGTCTTCTCTTGTGTTGTTGGAGTTTGCTATGACCAGTGCATTCTCTTGACAGAACTCTATTAGCCTTTGCCCTGCTTCATTCTATACTCCAAGGCCAAATTTGCCTGTTACTCCAGGTGTTTCCTGACTTCCTACTTTTGCATTCCCATCCCCAATAATGAAAAGGACATCTTTTTTGGGTGTTAGTTCTAAACGGTCTTGTAAGTCTTCATAGAACTGTTCAGCTTCAGCTTCTTCAGCATTACTGGTCAGGGCATAGACTTGGATTACCATGATATTGAATGGTTTGCCTTGGAAATGAACAGAGATCATTCTGTCATTTTTGAGACTGCATCCAAGTACTGCATAAAACCTGTAATTGTGCTGTATTAGAGAAATGGGGTAGAGAAGCTGTCCAGTCATGCCTGGTGAATATATCCTCCAGCATTCATATTCTTGATACACTAAAAACACTAATTTTGAATTATGAATCTTGTATTCCATGTTACCCTTTAGACAAGGACTTTTTAGTTCCCTGCTATCCCTATGGTATTTATTACCTCCTCAGCACTGGAATTGCCTACTGCTTGCCTGTTATTATCATTCTCCTATTATCAAACAATTGTAAATGCTACCTTTTATGAAAGTGAAATATTTTCCTTTTCTCATATTCTCATGCCTCCATAAAGGTGATAAAAATGAAAGCTAGACAGAGGAGGCCATGTACTTAAGAAAACTAGAAAGTGTTTCTTTGTGAAATAAAAATTGTTTTTATATGCTTAATATGCCAAGTGAATCCAACTCATTCATGTCCAAGGTCAGCCTGAACCTTACAGAAGTTTACATTTGTACTTGTATCTATAGCATCTTCCTGACAAGGCACACGAAGCTCAGCAGTTTTCTTCTTCTTCTTCAGGGCAAGGAGGGAGCCACTGTTTCACAAAGCTCTGCTGAACCCAGAGAGAGGGCAGTGTGTTCCCACAGGGAGCCCTGGGAATAGCCCAGGATTTGAACCCATCTTCCTTGGCTTGAATCCTGGCTCCATACTTACTGTGGGATTTTAAGCAGTTCTGTCTGAGCCTTAGTTTGCTCATCTGCAAGTTGTTCGTGATACCACCTCTTCTGTTGGGTCTCAGTGCGGACTGGACACAACAGAGTAAAAGTGGAGCGAGGAGGTATTTGATGGGCAAGTGTGAGTTCCGTGCTGAATGGGGCTAGTGGTAGGCCAGTTCTTGGGCGTCAAGTGTCCCCTTTACAGATGGACACTTTCAAATGCCGTGGGGAAGGCTGCCTACACGTTTCAGTGCAAAGAGAGATGTTAAAAACCTTTGAAGTGTTTTTATGAAAAAATGATTTCATTCAGGCTAAAGAAATGAATAGGAAGTGTATTCCTTTCCCTGTTCATTTCTCTAATATTTAATGTTCAGGCTCGGGGGACTTGTGTGGGTTGTAGACGCAGAGATTCCCTCTGCTGTAGTTGTTGTTGGCATTTTGAGGGCACAGTGAACATGCTGGGACAAGGAGCTGTCAAGTCTCACAGCTCTGAAGAGTTTCCTCCCATGGTTCTCAAACTCTAGTGCACGTTGAGGTTGTAGGGGGCATGTGTTACACATACAGATGCCTAGGCCACACCCAGACCTACTGAGCAAGAATTTCTGAGGGGACTGGGAATCTGCATTTCAACACCCTCCCTCCAAGATATATCTGATGTTGGTGGTCCTCCAGCAGCACTTTGAAAAACACTCCCTCCCCTCCCCTAAACCCGCTCCCTTCTTACATCCTCTAAGTAAGATTTTGGACCCAGAGTCACACAGCATTGTTGGAACTGAATCAAGGTAGCCTGTGCCTGCCCTGAAGGCTTTGACATTAGAATGGTTCACACTCTAACTAGTGTTTACACGCACTGATATTCCTTAGAGAGCTGATCTCCTTCCGCCCACCCCACCATCTCATGGGCCTTCAAATACTCAAAACCACGATCTTATCTGTAACCCATTCCCCCAGACCTCAGCAGCCTGTGGTTAGAGTCTGGTAATGACTCCAGTCCAACAGTAAGGGGCCTTGCTCCTTTTCCTGGAGAGTCCCACACCAGCTCACACATCATCTTCCACTCTGCCAGCTTCCAGCAGGTCTCTCCTCTCCTGCCCTGCCCCTTCAGCTCAAAACAGGACGCCTCCTTGGAGTCAGGATCACCCCATATTTAGGGTCATTGTTGTCTGCAGGGAAGAGCCGCAGCCCCAGGGGACAGAGGAACCAGATCTTCTTGGTGGTCCAACCACTGGCTGATTGGCTGATTTCCCTTCAGAGTTGTGAAGGGCTCTCTCTGTGCCATGCAGTCACCTGAGCACCCCCTGCCCACGCCCCCGAGCAGTCCAGTGGGGTTCTCACATATCACAGGGTCCCTGAGAAAAATGGCTCCTTCAGTTCTGCCTGCAACCCCCCTCTGCAAAGGGCTCAGTTGGGTGTCTGACCCTAGAGCTGGGCCAAGGTCCAGGAACTGAGGCCTCTTGTTCTCCCAGCCCTCTCCCCTGTGAGGCACAAGCTTCTTGGTTTATTTCACACAGGAAAAACCAAGCAAGTCCATGTGCAGGGTCCTCTCTGCTTCTCAGTTCTGCGTGCCCATACATGTCTAAGTCTAACACAGGACCCCTATCACACACCTGACCCTTCCCCCCAGGGCAGGGTGTGCCACCTGGGCCGTCACACTGGGCCCTTCCTCACAAGGGGCTCTGCACTTGGTTTAATGCTCTGCTGCTGCTGTCATGAATTCTTAATCACTTTATCTTAGAACTCATGCTTTATAAATGAAATCTGATGGGACAGTGGAGCACGTGAATGTGGGGAAGAGAGACACCCTAGAGTGAGGCCGGAGAGGAATGGTCCCTGCTGCCCCAGTGGGCAGTGGGCAGCGGTTGGCTGGGGCGGGAGCTGGGCCAAGACTGGTAGTGATGACTGTGCCTGTAGCAGCAGAAGCAGCAGTGGTGGCCCTAGCAGCCAGGCCCTAGGGGAAAGGGGGGGTTCTGCATGAGAGCAGCAACAGCAGGACCACTGGAGGGAGGTCAGCTTGCCTGACTGTCCTCGGAACCCATCCCTACAGCTTCTGCACAAATAATAACTCCATGGCCCAAACACCAAAATAGGAGCAGCCAAAGCTCAGAGAGGAAGCTTTGTTAGTAAATTATTACAAAATAAAAGCATTCACATGGCAATAAAGCATATCAGGGAGTTATAGTGTTCTTTAGAGTTTGGATTCTGGTTTTGAAAACTGCTGCAAAATTGCAAGGCAAATATGCACAGCCTTAGAGTATGGTTAGATAACATCACTGACTCAATGGACATGAGTCTGAGACAACTCCTGGAGATAGTGAAGGACAGGGAAGCCTGGCATGCTGGAGTTCTGTTGCTGCTGCTAAGTCGCTTCAGTCGTGTCTGACTCTGTGCGACCCCATAGACGGCAGCCCACCAGGCTCCCCCATCCCTGGGATTCTCCAGGCAAGAACACTGGAGTGGGTTGCCATTTCCTTCTCCAATGTATGAAAGTGAAAAGTGAAAGTGAAGTGGCTCAGCTGGGTCCGACTCTTAGCGACCCCATGGACTGCAGCCCACCAGGCTCCTCCCTCCATGTGATTTTCCAGGCAAGAGTACTGGAGTGGGGTGCCAGTTCATGGGGTTGCAAGAAGTTGGACACAGCTTAGCAACTGAACAAGAGTAGAAATTATATTTAGAGATTATTGCAGTCAATGGAAAAGAACACTATTTTCAAATGAAGCTTTAGATGAACCAATTTTAAAGGGGAAGACAATTATAAAATTAATCTTCCTTGTAATTAAAGATACAGTAATAGAATACATAAACAGATGTTCTGAATTATACAAAATCACGAGGCTGGCCACTTTGAGTCTCATGTATGACTTTCACAAGTTATAGGAAATGCAAGGGGAAACTTTAAAATGCCATTGTATAAAATTCCTTTAAAATTAAACTCAGACTACATGAAACTGGTTTGTAAGAAGAGTTAAATCTTTTTAGAAAAATTGTTTCATAGAATCATCAGCTCTAGATGTACTGTAATATATATTTCAAAATAATTTATCAGAAATTTGTCCCAATATTGCCACAGCCTATAAAACACTCTTAATAGTTCAGTAACACTTGCATCAGCAGAAATATTATTCTCAAAATGAAAAAGAACAGTCATCAGCTTGTTGGCCTGCATTTGCCAAAAGCGATTCCTACTGCCTTCAATTACACTGATTGAAAATGAAATTGCTGAAAGTAAAAGTGAATTTGCAGAAAAAACTTATGACCAATCTATCACATCAATAAAGTATTATTATTTATTATATAAAATTATGGCACTATAGACGCTGTTCTTTTGCAACTTGTAAATTTATGTTGCTACTCATACATTGCTATGCATTACCCTTATTATGTTTTATAAGTAAACAAAAATTTTTATTACACCATTTTAAAAAAATTCAATCATTTTGCCAATTATCTTTAGGAAAATATTATTTATTTTTATTTTTTTGGCCACACCACAGGGCACGCTGGATCTTAGTTCCCTGACCAGGGATGGTACATATGCTCTCTACATTGGGAGCACAGAGCCTTAACCACTGGACCACTAGGAAAGTTCCAGTAAACAAAATTTTGAGGAAGAAGCTTTTAGTACCATTAATAGCCCTTTCCCCCCACTTTTTGAACAAGTGGTGCTGCATTTTCACTTCACGTCAGGCCCTACAGACTATGTAGCCCACCGTGCCCGCAGCCCCCTTCCCCGCCAGGTCTTTGGGTTTTCCTTTACGAGGGATAGTTTTGAATCCTGCTGCCACTTTCATACTTGCTATCTCTCTTTAGTGGAAGTCCTTCCGAAAGACTGCTTGCAGGGCTTCCTTGGTGGTCTAGTGGTTAAGAGTCTGCCTTGCAATGCAAGGGACACCGGTTCGATCCCTGGCCCAGGAAGATCCCACATGCTGTGTGGCACCTAAGTCTGTGTGCCACAGCTACTGAGCCTGTGAGCTGAAACTACTGAATCCCACGCACCTGGAGCCTGTGCTCCACGAGAGAAACCACCGGGATGAGAAGGCTGTGCACTGCAACGAGAGAGTAGCCCCTGCTTCCTGTAACTAGAGAAAACTCACGCTCTGCAACAAAGACCCACCACAGCCAAAAAGTAAATAAATAAATCAATCTTTAAAAAAACAAAACAACTGCTTGCAGACCCTGGGGCACCCTGGCGGGCATGGAGAAGATGCCCGACTTCTAACTCACAACCGCAGGAGCCGGGCTTCCCTTGAGGCAGCAGGAGGCCACAGAAGGATGCTGGCAGCATTCTCTCACTACTGGCTCCCCCTAATTTTGCTGTCACTGAAAAGTTTAGATTCCCCCCTCCCTGCTTGCTGTTAAGCTATTCCTCACCCATTCTGCATGTGTGGGCCTGCTTTATTTACCCGGTCAACTTCCAAATTTTCTCATCTTGTTCGGATGATTTTAGACCCTGATTCTGCTCTCTAATGCTTTAGCTTTTTGTAACAGCTCCATGATCACTATGCCTCCTCTGTTCTCATCTCGGCCACTGATAAAATTGAAACTGCTGGTGTTCTCTAATACAGGAGAAGGCAGCACCTGCAAGGCTTTAACTTGGCTGGGGCCCTTTGCCTCTCGCTCTTCCTTTCTCTTTCTCGAGCTCCTACCCTCACTAACCCAAATGGGCATGATACCTCTTGGAAGTCTTATCTTTCCTCAATCTTCCCCCTATTAGGCATTCCACTGTGATGCCTGCCCTCAGGCACAGTTCTGGGTAAAGTGGTGAAATATGCAAAGCTCTCTCTCTTCCTGCTTCCCTTGTTGTCTGCTGTTCCTCACTGTTGGAGGCAGCCAGGGTCTTTGCCAGGCGGAGGTACCACTTACCAAGTCAGCTTTGCAACAGCAGGGAAAAAAGGCAAGTCAAATGCTGAGGTTCTCGGGATTTAATTTCCCTCTTGGGAGAACTTCCTTCAGTCCAATAACACTGTGCAGAAGACCTTCTTATCTCTCTTAGTGATCTCTGACAAGCTGGTTATTGTCCTCATTCAGGTAACAAGTTACAAAGGGAGAGAGCCGGGACTATAGATAGACAGGGAGGCAGTAGAGAGTAAGATTTAATTTCCTATCTCTTTGGACACTGTCATTTTGCCTTTTCATGCTGTTCATGTGGCCCACTGGAGAAGGGAATGGCAAACCACGTCAGTATTCTTGCCTTGAAAACCCCATGAACAGTATGAAAAGGCAAAATGATAAGATACTGAAAGAGGAACTCCCCAAGTTGGTAGGTGCCCAATATGCTACTGGAGATCAGTGGAGAAATAACTCCAGAAAGAATGAAGGGATTGGAGCCAAAGCAAAAACAATACCCAGCTGTGGATGTGACTGGTGATAGAAGCAAGGTCCAATGCTGTAAAGAGCAATATTGCATAGGAACCTGGAATGTTAGGTCCATGAATCAAGGCAAATTGGAAGTGATCAAACAGGAGATGGCAAGAGTGAACGTCGACATTCTAGGATTCATCGAACTAAAATGGACTGGAATGGGTGAATTTAACTCAGATGACCATTATATCTACTACTGTGGGCAGGAATCCGTCAGAAGAAATGGAATAGCCATCATGGTCAACAAAAGAGTCCAAAATGCAGTACTTGGATGCAATCTCAAAAATGACAGAATGATCTCTGTTTCCAAGGCAAACCATTTAATATAACAGTAATCCAAGTCTATGCCCCAACCAGTAATGCTGAAGAAGCTGAAGCTGAATGGTTCTATAAAGTCCTACAAGACCTTTTAGAACTAACACCCAAAAAAGATGTCTTTTTCATTATAAGGGACTGGAATGCAAAAGTAGGAAGTCAGGAAACACCTGGAGTAACAGGCAAATTTGGCCTTGGAGTATAGAATGAAGCAGGGCAAAGGCTAATAGAGTTCTGTCAAGAGGATGCACTGGTCATAGCAAACTCCAACAACACAAGAGAAGACTCTACACATGGACATCACCAGATGGTCAACACTGAAATCAGATTGATTATATTTGCAGCCAAAGATGGAGAAGCTCTATACAGTCAGCAAAAACAAGACCAGGAGCTGACTGTGGCTCAAATCATGAACTTCTTATTTCCAAATTCAGACTTAAATTGAATAAAGTAGGGAAAATCGCTAGACCATTAGGTATGACCTAAATCAAATCCCTTATGACTATACAGTGGAAGTGAGAAATAGATTTCAGGGCCCAGATCTGATAGACAGAGTGCCTGAATAACTAGGGATGGAGGTTCGTGACACTGTACAGGAGACAGGGATCAAGACCATCCCCATGGAAAAGAAACGCAAAAAGCAAAATGGCTGTCTGGGAGGCCTTACAAATAACTTTGAAAAGAAGGGAAGCAAAAAGTAAAGGAGAAAAGGAAGGATATTCCCATTTGAATGCAGAGTTCCAAAGAATAGCAAGAAGAGACAAGAAAGCCTTCCTCAGAGATCAGTGCAAAGAAATAGAGGAAAACAACAGAATGGGAAAGACTAGAGATCTCTTCATGAAAATTAGAGATACCAAGGGAACATTTTATGCAAAGATGGGCTCAATAAAGGACAGAAATGGTAGGGACCTAACAGAAGCAGAAGATATTAAGAAGAGGTGGTAAGAATACACAGAGAAGTGTACAAACAAGATCTTCACGACCCAGATAATTATGAAGGTGTGATCACTCACCTAGAGCCAGACATTCTGGAATGTGAAGTCAAGTGGGTCTTAGGAAGCATCACTACGAACAAAGCTAGTTGAGGTGATGGAATTCCAGTGGAGCTGTTTCAAATCCTGAAAGAAATCATGTTGTGAAAGTGCTGCACTCAATATGCCAGCAAATTTGGAAAACTCAGCAGTGGCCACAGGACTGGAAAAGGTCGGTTTTCATTCCAATCCCAAAGAAAGGCAATACCAAAGAATGCTCAAACTACCACACAGTTGCACTCATCTCACATGCTAGTACAGTTATGCTCAGAATCCTCCAAGCCAGGCTGCAGCAATATGTGAACCATGAACTTCCAGATGTTCAAGCTAGTTTTAGAAAAAGCAGAGGAACCAGAGATTAAATTGCCAACATCCCCTGGATCATGGAAAAAGCAAAAGAGTTCTAGAAAAACATCTATTTCTGCTTTATTGACTATGCCAAAGCCTTTGACTGTGTGGATCACAATCAACTGTGGACAATTCTGAAAGAGATGGGAATACCAGACCACCTGACTTGCCTCTTGAGAAACTTCTATGCAGGTCAGGAAGCAACAGTTAGAACTGGACATGGAACAACAGACTGGTTCCAAATAGGAGAAGGAGTACGTCAAGGCTGTATATTGTCACCCTACTTATTTAACTTCTATGCAGAGTACATCATGAGAAACGCTGGGCTGGAAGAAGCTCAAGCTGGAATCAAGATTGCCCCAAGAAATATTAGTAACCTCAAATATGCAGATGACACCACCCTTACAGCAGAAAGTGAAGAGGAGCTAAAAAGCCTCTTGATGAAAGTGAAAGAGGAGAGTGACAAAGTTGGTTTAAAGCTCAACATTCAGAAAATGAAGATCATGGCATCTGGTCCCATCACTACATGGGAAATAAATGGGGAAACAGTGGAAACAGTGTCAGACTTTATTTTTTGGGGGTCCAAAATCACTGCAGATGGTGATTGCAGCCATGAAATTAAAAGGCGCTTATTCCTTGGAAGGAAATTTATGACCAACCTAGACAGCATATTAAAAAGCAGAGACATTACTTTGCGGACTAAGGTCCGTCTAGTCAAGGCTATGGTTTTTCCAGTGGTCACGTACGGATGTGAGAGTTGGACTGTGAAGAAAGCTGAGTGCCAAAGAATTGATGCTTTTGAACTGTGGTGTTGGAGAAGACTCTTGAGGGTCTCTTGGACTGCAAGGAGATCCAACCAGTCCATCCTAAAGGAAATCAGTCCTGAATATTCATTGGAAGGACTGATGCTGAAGCTGAAACTTTGGCCACCTGATGAGAAGAACTGACTCACTGGAAAAGACCCTGCTGCTGGAGGTTGAAGGTGGGAGGAGAAGGCGATGACAGAGGATGAGATAGTTGGATGGCATCACTGACTCAACAGACATGAATTTGAGTAAGCTCCAAAATTGGTGATGGACAGGGAAGCCTGGTATGTTGCAGTCCATGGGCTCACAAAGAATTGGACACAACTGAGCAACTGACTGAACTGAACTTGGACACTGTACTGCCGCCTCTTCTAACTATAAACCATAATATCTGAGTCCTTGTTTCCAGCTTGACCTCGACCTCTACCTTCCAGACAAGTGATCTCATACCTCTGTGTTCAGGGTCAACTATTCTGCACATACGGGTCTGGGATTCCCTGGTAGGAGCTGAGAATTCCTCCAATTTTTTAGTTACCTGTAACTTTAGTTTCTGAACCTTTGCCTGGCTGAAGCCTCAGAACCCATGAATCCCCTAGTTTTTCACCAATCTCAGCACCATAACTTTGTGGGGTTTTAAAATTATTTGTATTTATCTATTTATTATTAATATTTATTTACTGACTGTGCCAGGTCTAGGAGAAGGCAATGGCAACCCACTCCAGTACTCTTGCTGGAAAAATCCCATGGATGGAGGAGGCTGGTGGGCTGCAGTCCATGGGGTCGCAAAGAGTTGGACACGACTGAGCGACTTCTCTTTCACTTTTCACTTTCATGCATTGGAGAAGGAAATGGCAACCCACTCCAGTGTTCTTGCCTGGAGAATCCCAGGGACGGGGGAGCCTGGTGGGCTGCCGTCTATGGGGTCGCACAGAGTCGGACACGACTGAAGCGACTTAGCAGCAGCAGCAGCAGTGCCAGGTCTTAATTGCAGCACACTGTATCTTTGACCTTAGTTGTGGCATGCAGGATCTAGCTCACTGACCAGAAATGGAACCCATGCCCCCTGCATTGGGAGCACAAAGTCTTAGCCACTGGACCACCAGGGAAGTCCCACCATTGCTCTGTTTTATTCTTTGGCATCCATGAATCCCCTGGTTCTTAACTGCCTGATTTCTGGCTTATAATATCTGTCCAGGCTCAAGCTCATTTCCTTTGTAACACAAGCCTGCCTTCATTGTCCTGGTTCACCTCAACATCCTTTACCATCTTTGATGAGGGTGTGACAAAACAGCTTCTGTTCCTTCCTCATCATTTTCCATACAAGCTGCACAACCTTCTCAGCTGTGCTGCTCATAGTCTTGAATAACTGGGATAGTCTTTCAGAAAATAGGCTCTCCTGAAAATTCTAGGAAGGGTGCTCCCCTGAGTCAATTGGATGTTGCCATTGTCACTATCATATGAGCAGTAGATCTTCCTTTGAGGAGACAGACACACCTATTTTGCTTTTACAAACACTGAATGTTGTGAACAGATGGGGTTTTTATAAATCAGACTACATTGCA
The DNA here is from genome assembly GCF_032405125.1 of Capricornis sumatraensis. Lineage (NCBI taxonomy): Eukaryota > Metazoa > Chordata > Mammalia > Artiodactyla > Bovidae > Capricornis > Capricornis sumatraensis. The sequence continues at coordinate 187,079,830 of NC_091069.1, forward strand.
AGGGATCCAGAACAACTCTTTTTTTTTCCCCAGAACAACTCTTCATCAAAAGGAATCCTGAGAACAAGTCTTGCATAATGAAAAACTTACCTGCATGAATGTCATTTCTTCCCAGAGCTGAATTTTCGTGGGCGGGTGTCCTTTAGATGGCACACAGATTCTCTGCCACCTGAGTGCTTCCTTGGCTGCTCAGCAAGACTTTCCACTGTATGTCCAAGATCCATGGATCTCATCCAAGCTGCATGCCCCAACTACCTTATTTAGGTATTTATGGAAAACCAGTTTTTTCAATGCTGTGTTTAAAGGTTCAAGGCCCATTCTGTAATACAGCTTTCAGTTCAGTCGCTCAGTTGTGTCCGACTCTTTGCGACCCCATGGATTGCAGCACACTAGGCTTCCCTGTCCATCACCAACTCCCATAGCTTACTCAAACTCATGTCCATTGAGTCAGTGATACCATCCAACCATCTCATCCTCTGTCATCCCCTTCTCCTCCTGCCCTCAATCTTTCCCAGCATCAGGGTCTTTTCAAATGAGTCAGTTCTTCACATCAGGTGGCCAAAGTATTGGGGTTTCAACTTCAGCATCAGTCTTTCCAATGAACATTCAGGACTGATTTCCTTTAGGATAGACTGGTTGGATCTCCTTGCTGTCCACGAGACTCTCAAGAGTCTTCTCCAACACCACAGTTCAAAAGCATAAGTTCTTCGATACTCAGTTTTCTTTATAGTCCAACTCTCACATCCACACATGACCACTGGAAAAACCATAGCTTTGACTAGACGGACCTTTGTTGGCAAAGTAATGTCTCTGCTTTTTAATATGCTGTCTAGGTTGGTCATAGCTTTTCTTCCAAGGAGCAAGTGTCTTTTAATTTCATGGCTGCAGTCATGATCTGCAGTGATTTTGGAGCCCAACAAAAGAAAGTCTGTCACTGTTTCCATTGTTTCCCCATCTATTTGCCATGAAGTGATGGGACCAGATGCCATGATCTTCGTTTTCTGAATGTTGAGTTTTAAGCCAACTTTTTCAGTCTCCTCTTTCACTTTCATCAAGAGGCTCTTTAGTTCTTCTTCACTTTCTGCCAGAAGGGTGGTGTCATCTGCATATCTGAAGTTCTTGATGTTTCTCCCAGCAATCTTGATTCCAGTGTGTGCTTCATCCAGCCCAACATTTCACATGATATACTTTGCATGTAAGTTAAATAAGCAGGCTGACAATATAAAGCCTTGACGTACTCCTTTCCTGATTTGGAACCAGTCTGTTGTTCCATGTCCAGTTCTCACTGTTGCTTCCTGACCTGCATACAGGTTTCTCAAGAGGCAGGTCAGGTGGTCTGGTATTCCCATCTCTTTCAGAATTTTCCACAGTTTGCTGCGATTCACACAGTTGAAGGCTTTGGCATAGTCAATAAAGCAGAAGCAGATGTTTTTCTGGAACAGAATCCACCTGCAATGGAGGAGACCCTGGTTCAATTCCTGGGTTGGGAAGATCCTCTGGAGAAGAGATAAGCTACCAACTCCAGTATTCTTGAACTTCCCTGGTGGCTCATCTGGTAAAGAATCTGCCCACAAAGCAGGACACCTGGGTTCAATCCTTGGGTTGGGAAGATCCCCTGGAGAAGGGGAAATATAGCATTAAAAATGTTCATATTAACTGTGGTTTCTGATGACAATTTTGCTGTTGTTGTTTAGTACCAGGAAAACAGAAATTAGGAGTTAGAGGGGAAGTCTTCACAGAGAAGATGCAATGGCAGTTCTGCTCTCGACAACAGCCCCCTTGGCGTTGGTACTCTTTGAAGACAAATCTGAGCCTCAGGCAGTCTGGAGGCTGTCCATTTAACAAGTCACTTCTGTGTCCAGGTCCACGCTTTGCCATCCGCACCTACAGGATAGTGATACCTAGGTGGAGGGGCTCGCATCTCACCAAGCTGTCTCCATCTATAAAGCTGCTGAACAGCTCTGAGGGCCTCAGTCCCTGCTCCCTGTGGGGCCTCAGACGTAGAAGGACCCTGGAGGGCCTAAGGTCAAGTTTAGACACCAATGCGGAGTTATAGTCTGTCTTTGGTTGAAAAGGCTGATTTTCCCAGGAACTTTCTAAGCAACTCAAATAGCACCACCTCCTAGACACTGACTCTTGTTCTTTCTTCTCCTTCAACTCAGAGGCTCCCAGGGGAGAATTAATTTGAGACATAGATTTCAACACAGAGATCCCAACATCAGTCTTCCTCCTTCGAGTTCATACTTGACATCCAAGGCAAGCAGGGACTTTAGAGCCAGCCTGGGGGTGAAAGGGACCAGGGAGGCCCCTGATTTGCATAGAATCTCGATGCTGGTGTGCTTATTTAAAGTGCAAAGTAGGAGCAGAGGGACAGTCAAACCTCTAGCTCCTCTTCAGCACCTGCTTGATTCTGCCTTTTCCTCCTACCTGAGGGGCCATCAGAGCCACGGGCGTTGGACCCCCAAGATAAAAACTGAGATTTCTATTCCTAAAAGATTTTTTAAGAAATCACACCCGTGCCCTCCCATGTATCATAATTTTCCAAATGGGAGAGCAGACCTCTTCTCTACCCTTGCCCCCAACACACACACACACACACCTTTTTTTTCCTTCCAGCACACACAGAGTGACCAGTTGAAGAAGGGAAGGACTGGTCTACAGTGGTGTTGAGAAGCCTCAGTGGTGCCGTTCTTCCTCTAAGGGGGAAAAGTGAGGCTCTGCAGAAATCTAACCCACCAGCTGCTTTCCAAGGGGGCAGGACAGATCTGGGCTATACACTTATCAGCTGTGTCTTGAGCAAGGTGCTAAAATAAAAGAGAAGAATAATAACAACAACTGAGACAGGTATTGATCTCTTTAGTGTTAGTTGCTCAGTCGTGCCCGACTCTTTGTGACCCCATGGAAGGCAGCTCATCAGACTCCTCTGTCCATGAGATTTTCCAGGCGAGGGTACTGGAGTGGGTTGCCATTTCCTTCTCCAGGGGATCTTTCCAATTCAGGGATCGAACCCAGGTCTCCTGCACTGCAGGCAGATTCTTTACCGACTGAGCTACAAGGGAAGCCCATTGATCTCTTACTGTGAGTTAATACTCTGACTAAACAGCTTTCTGGATAATCCCATTTAATCCTCACAATAATCCAGTGGAGAAGATACTGCTTTTACCTCTTACTTTTTGACAGTGGAAAAGCTGAAACGTAAAAATATATTATCAGGAACAAAAAGTATATCCATTGACATTTCTAAATATTATCCCATGCCATAGAAGAGAAAAACACAAATTCTATTCATGGTTGTCAGGGTGCGCGTCCATCCATTCTTCCAACCATCTATCGAGCAACCCATCCATCTCAGACCTCACAAGCCTCATGTTACCATTCTGCAATGTTCACCCCCACCAGTAAATGCTGTTAAACTCTAGCATTTCAGGTTAATGAACACTATTGAGTGATCTAGAGATAAACTTGTCATTTCCCCAATGACACAGTAGTAGGAGAGGGCCAAAGAGAGGGCTAGTGGGTCATCACCCTCAGAAATCTCACCTAGTGTCTTGGTGCCCTGGGAATTCACCACAGTTGGGGAAAGTATGAATTCCCCACACACTAGAAGAGCTGCTTGCTGAAGTCCTGGCCTCTAAATGTGTGATGATTGGTTAAAAAATTCTTCTCTTCTTCATCTCATCTTTCCCTAAATCCCTGGTGGGAATAGAATTATGGTAGGATTTAGGTAACAGCTTCACAGCCTTAATATTATTTATCTGACAAATTTGACTCTGGAGACAGTAGCTGTAAGCTTATACAAAACAGCATGGAAATTATTAGCTTTTCAGCCAAGGGTTCTGCCAACCCTCCTAACAGGATTTCAGGGCTGACTGTAACAAGGCTGACCTCAGGACTTTTGGAAAAACAACAATCACAAAAACTTCATGCAAGCTCTGCACAAGACACAGCAAGGGCAACCTGAACTTGAAATCAAACATCCTGGAGAAGTTTTCTGCCCTGACTTTGCAGTCCTGTCTACACTCCCAGAAGCAGTCATGGGCAGTGAGGTAAACACCCCTTGTAGTGGTTTAGGGGGGCATTTGCTCTGCTATTTATCAGACTTTCTATTCTCTCCTCTGGGAATGGCAAGCCTGGAGCAGTAGAAGAAACGGGAGACTAAAGAAAAGAAAGTAAAATGAAAAATATAGATAAAAAGAGAGGGACCCAAATAGAAATAAGCAGACATTCCTCTTTCCTGGGCATGTTGAAGTACCTGGATGCAAAGATGAATACCTGGAGGAATGAGCCCATAACCTCATTATGTTAAAGGAGCTTGGGCTTGAGGCCCTCTGATATGGATTAGGCAGGGAAGGTTCAGCACCAAGGGAGGAAAGGTGGGTCAGGCACTGGCTGGAGGTGGGAGGGGATGAGCAGAGAGCAGCCAGGCTGGTGGGACCAGGGATCTGGAGAACCTAGGACCGGGACAGGGAATGGGCAGTGAGTTTGAAACCTCAGGAGTACTTAGTAAGGGGTGGCAGATGTCCCAGTGGGTGGGAGAAAGAGTAGAGTCCCCACAGTAGGGACTCTTAGAGGAGGCAGGGGGACAGGACAGTAGGGGAAGAGGAAAGAGGACAGACGAAACCGAGGCAGGTCCAGGGCTAGAGACACCAGGCATATTCACAGGACAAGAATGACTTAGACACAGTAGGTATTCCAACAATGATGGTGGAATCAGATTTGTCAGAGCCAGGGCCACAAGGGTTGGGTGGGACCAGTAGCCCAGGTGTGAATGCTGAGCCATCTCAGCTGCCCTAGAGCACCTCAGCCTAGCTTTACAGATTGAGATCACTGGCCCAGAGCCTGGAATCAGCACTGAACCTGCAGGAGAGGTGAGGGCTTGGGGGAGGTTAGCAGTCTGAATTGGGTGGAGGGGCTTCAGGCCTGACACCCTTCATAATCTGAAGAATTTAGGTGCAAAACTAGCACAGTTTAGAGCAGTGCTTCTCAGCCCTCATCACACATTAAAATCACCTGGGAGCGTTAAATTCACCCGTAGCAGGGCAAGCCCTTGTCCCTCTCCCCGAAACCAACTGACCCCGCTCCAGTGAAATGAGCATCCATGATTCTCCAGGGGTGTCCCATGGTAGCCAAGGCTGAAAACTGCTGATGTACAGACAAGAGTGGCTTCTCATATCCAATAAAGATGTGCTCTGCACCATAGCCCCTATGGTCAACCTTGTCTATTGAGCATTTGAAATGAGACCAGTTTGAATCAAGATATGCCATAAGCCTAAAGCACACACCAGATGTTGAAGACAGCTTAAAAAAAAAAAAAGTAAAATATTTCGTTAATAGTGAGATGCTTGTGGAAGAGCTATTTTGTATATCTCAGATTAAATAATGTACAGTATTATTTAGATCAGTTCACCTGTCTGTTCTCACATGCCTGAATGTGGCTGCTAGAAAATTTACACTCAGGTGTGTGATTTGCGTTATATTTCTTTTGAGCAGTACCTTCTTTCAGTTCTGATTCACAAATCACACAACCGAAATTGCCTTCCCAATATTACTGCTGCAGATGGTAATGGGCTGGAAAAAAGCACTTATCACAGTTTGTAATTATGTATTTATTTCTGTGTTTACTTATTAGTGTCTGATTTCCTCAGTGGACCATCTGTCTTGTTTACCTGTCTATTTCAGCACCTAGCTGAGTATCGAGGACAAAGTAACAGCTCAATAAATATTTGTTAAGTGAATGGATGGAAGAAGTGATTGTTGGAAGAATGAGCCAACCAATTAATAAAATAGATTTCTTTCCTATTGCTGCGTTCTCACACGGGCTGATCAGAGAAAGGCTCCTGCTAGGACTTGTACTGCAAACAAGCGACTGTTTTACACAGAAGGGAAGGGCTGTAGCAGAAGTGAAGTTCAAGGGCTTTGGTCACCGATGGACCTGGGCTCAAATCCAGGCTCTGCCAAGGCAAGTCACTTAGCCTCTTGAACTCTATGATTTCTCTCATCTACAAAATGGAGATAAGATTGTCTCACAGGGTTACTGTGTTAGGTGGGCTTAGCAATGCCTGGTACAATATAAGGCCGTCATCGGTTTAAGAAGGAAAACGAACAGAACAGGATTAGTTTCTGGGATGCAATATGTTCTTCACAGGGAGTCGCAGCCCTGCTTTACCTCCTGGGGAGCAAACCTGCTGTCCTCACCTGGGCCGGGTACAGGTGACTTTAAAGGCTGACTTTCTATGCCTTGGGCAATTTATGACAATGGAAGAACATGTGGAGGAATTAAAATGTCTAGTGTCTCAGTGATGTTTGTTTCAGCTAATATCAGATTCTTGGCCATTGACTACTCTAGGATTGCATCATTTTACCCGCCTTCCCAGCTGAGCACTCTTTACTGCACATTGGAATGAGCCTCACATTCAGACAGGACCTTCACAAATGGACAGACAGCTTTTGCACCCATATCTTTCTTGGCACAAAAGTAATCACTACCTCCTTACATTGCTTACAAAGCCCATGACCTGACCAAGGGGATAAAGCGGGGCTGTTGGGAAACATGAGGCTTGACCAGGATGTCCAAAATGTTCTAGTCTGGCTAAACAGGATACTAAGAGCTGTCCTGTTTATCAGGCTCACAACTGAAGAAGGAAAGTAGGGCAACTTTCCCAAAACAGCAGCTTTTTTTCTTCTTTGGGGGCTATTTGTAATTAATATTCCAGCTAAATTTATGCAGATAAAGAAAAAACTATCCATATGGACATGTTTTAGTAACATATGTGTCTCTTCAAGATGGGTAGGAGCATGTATGTGTGCCCAGGTTGGTACACTGATGATCAACAAAAGACTCTACATACTCTCATTCCCAGGCTTGAAATACTGTACAACTATCAGTTCAGTTCAGTTCAGTCGCTCAGTCATGTCCGACTCTTTGTGACCCCATGAATCACAGCACGCCAGGGCTCGCTGTCCATCACCAACTCCCGTAGTTCACTCAAACTCACGTCCATTGAGTCCGTGATGCCATCCAGCCATCTCATCCTCGGTCGTCCCCTTCTCCTCCTGCCCCCCAATCCCTCCCAGCATCAGGGTCTTTTCCAATAAGTCAACTCTTCACATGAGGTGGCCAAACTACTGGAGTTTCAGCTTTAGCATCATTCCTTCCAAAGAAATCCCAGGGCAGATCTCCTTCAGAATGGACTGGTTGGATCTCCTTGCAGTCCAAGGGACTCTCAAGAGTCTTCTCCAACACTACAGTTCAAAAGCATCAATTCTTCAGCACTCAGCCTTCTTCACAGTCCAGCTCTCACATCCATACATGACCACAGGAAAAACCATATCCTTGACTAGACGAACTTAGTTGGCAAAGTATGTCTCTGCTTTTGAATATGCTATCTAGGTTGGTCATAACTTTCCTTCCAAGGAGTAAGCATCTTTTAATTTCATGGCTGCAATCACCATTTTTTGGACCCCCAAAAAATAAAGTATGACACTGTTTCCACTGTTTCCCCATCTATTTCCCATGAAGTGATGGGACCAGATGCCATGATCTTCGTTTTCTGAATGTTGAGCTTTAAGCCAACTTTTTCACTCTCCAGTTTCACTTTCATCAAGAGGCTCTTTAGTCCTTCTTCACTTTTTGCCATACGGGTGGTGTCATCTGCATATCTGAGGTAATAGATATTTGTCCCAGCAGTCTTGATTCCAGCTTGTGTTTCTTCCATTCCAGTGTTTCTCATGATGTACTCTGCATATAAGTTAAATAAGTAGGGTGACAATATACAGCCTTGACGTACTCCTTTTTCTATTTGGAACCAGTCTGTTTTTCCATGTCCAGTTCTAACTGTTGCTTCCTGACCTGCATACAGACTTCTCAAGAGGTAGGTCAGGTGGTCTGGTATTCCCATCTCTTTCAGAATTTTCCACAGTTTATTGTGATCCACACAGTCAAAGGCTTTGGCATAGTCAATAAAGCAGAAATAGATGTTTTTCTGGAACTCTCTTGCTTTTTCCATGATCCAGGGGATGTTGGCAATTTGATCTCTGGTTCCTCTTCCTTTTCTAAAACCAGCTTGAACATCAGGAAGTTCACGGTTCATGTATTGCTGAAGCCTGGCTTGGAGAATTTTGAGCATTACTTTACTAGCGTGTGAGATGAGTGCAATTGTGTGGTAGTTTGAGCATTCTTTGGCATTGCCTTTCTTTGGGATTGGAATGAAAACTGACCTTTTCCAGTCCTGTGGCCACTGCTGAGTTTTCCAAATTTGCTGGCATATTGAGTGCAGCACTTTCACAGCATCATCTTTCAGGATTTGAAATAGCTCGACTGGAATGCCATCACCTCCACTAGCTTTGTTCATAGTGATGCTTTCTAAGGCCCACTTGACTTCACATTCCAGGATGTCTTGCTCTAGACTAGTGATCACACCATTGTGGTTATCTGGGTCGTGAAGATCTTTTTTGTACAGTTCTATATATTCTTGCCACCTCTTCTTAATATCTTCTGCTTCTGTTAGGTCCATACCATTTCTGTCCTTTATCGAGCCCATCTCTGCATGAAATATTCCCTTGGTATCTCTAATTTTTTTGAAGAGATCTCTAGTCTTTCCCATTCTGTCGTTTTCCTCTATTTCTTTGCATTGATTGCTGAAGAAGCCTTTCTTATCTCTTCTTGCTATTCTTTGGAACTCTGCATTCAGATGCTTATATCTTTCCTTTTCTCCTTTGCTTTTTGCCTCTCTTCTTTTCAAAGCTATTTGTAAGACCTTCTCAGACAGCCATTTTGCTTTTTTGCATTTCTTTTCCATGGAGATGATCTTGATCCCTGTCTCCTGTACAATGTCACAAACCTCATTCCATACTTCATTAGGCACTCTATCAGATCTAGGCCCTTAAATCTATTTCTCACTTCCACTGTATAATAATAAGGGATTTGATTTAGGTCATACCTGAATGGTCTAACGGTTTTCCCTACTTTCTTCAATTTAAGTCTGAATTTGGTAATAAGGAGTTCATGAGCTGAGCCACAGCCAGCTCCTGGTCTTGTTTTTGTTGACTGTATAGAGCTTCTCCATCTTTGGTTGCAAAGAATATAATCAATCTGATTTTGGTGTTGACCATCTGGTGATGTTCATGTGTAGAGTCTTCTCTTGTGTTGTTGGAAGAAGGTGTTTGCTATGACCAGTGCATTTTCTTGGCAAAACTCTATTAGTCTTTGCCCTGCTTCATTCCGCATTCCAAGGCCAAATTTGCCTGTTACTCCAGGCACCCCACTCCAGTACTCTTGCCTGGAAAATCCATGGACAGAGGAGCCTGGTAGGCTGCAGTCCATGGGGTCGCTAAGAGTCGGGCATGACTGAATGACTTCACTTTCGCTTTTCACCTTCATGCATTGGAGAAGGAAATGGAAACCCACTGCAGTGTTCTTGCCTGGAGAATCCCAGAGACGGGGGAGCCTGGTGGGCTGCCGTCTATGGGGTCACACAGAGTCAGACACGACTGAAGTGACTTAGCAGCAGCAGCAGCCCCTATAATGAAAAGGACATCTTTTTGGGGTGTTAGTTCTAAAAGGTCTTGTAGGTCTTCATAAAACCGTTCAACTTCAGCTTCTTCAGCATTACTGGTTGGGGCATAGACTTGGATTACTGTCATATTGAATGGTTTGCCTTGGAAACAAACAGAGATCATTCTGTCATTTTTGAGATTGCATCCAAGTACCACGTTTCGGACTCTTGTTGACCATGATGGCTATTCCATTTCTTCTGACGGATTCCTGCCCACAGTAGTAGATATAATGGTCATCTGAGTTAAATTCACCCATTCCAGTCCATTTTAATTCACTGATTCCTAGAATGTCGATGTTCACTCTTGCCATCTCCTGTTTGACCACTTCCAATTTGGCTTGATTCATGGACCTGACATTCCAGGTTCCTATGCAATATTGCTCTTTACAGCATTGGACCTCGCTTCTATCACCAGTCACATCCACAGCTGGGTATTGTTTTTGCTTTGGCTCCAATCCCTTCATTCTTTCTGGAGTTATTCCTCCACTGATCTCCAGTATTGTGTTGGGCACTACTGACCTGGGGAGTTCCTCTTTCAGTATCCTATCATTTTGTCTTTTCATACTGTTCATGGGGTTTTCAAGGCAAGAATACTGAAGTGGTTTGCCATTCCCTTCCCCAGTGGACCACATTCTGTCAGACCTCTTCACCATGACCTGCCAGTCTTGGGCTGCCCCGTGGGCATGGCTTAGTGTCATTGAGTTAGACAAGGCTGTGGTCCTAGTGTGATTAGATTGACTAGTTTTCTCTGAGTATGGTTTCAGTGTGTCTGCCCTCTGATGCCCTCTTGCAACACCTACCATCTTACTTGGGTTTCTCTTACCTTGGGCATGGGGTATCTCTTCACGGCTGCTCCAGCAAAGCTCAGCCGCTGCTCCTTACCTTGGACAAAGGGTATTTCCTCACCACCGCCCTTCCTGACCTTCAATGTGGGATAGCTCCTCTAGGCCACCACCCCTGGCCTTGGGCACAGAGTGCCTCCTCCCGGCCGCTGCCTCTGACCTCGGACGTGGGGTAGCTCCTCTCGGCCATTCCTGCGCCGTCGCAGCCTGGCACTCTCAGCCACTGTCCCTGACCTCAGATGTGGGGTAACTCCTCTTGGCCGCTGCCCTTCGGGCCTGGGGTCCTCCCGGCTTCTGCCCCTGACCTCGGATGTGGGTAGCTCCTCTTGGCCATGCTTAGTGTGCCAGTCGCAGCCGCCCTACAACTATAGGGACATATAATGTGTTTGACAAGTCAGGTCTTACAGTTGTAAAGCCTACAGTATCATGAATGCTGTTGAAGCTCACATTGCCTGCAATCAACAGAAGAAATGAAATGTCTAAATGAGATTGAAAATAATACGCTGGTCAAGATTTGTGCAGAAACTGAATGGAAGAGTCCAGGTGCACTGCCTGTGGCTCTAGGTTGATTAGTCTACAACACACAAATTCCCCAAAATTTATTCTCATGAATGAGTAATGAGTGACATTCTGGTTTATTCCTCAGCAGCTAGACCAAGAGACCATTCCTAAGCCAGATAACCTTGTGCTATATTCCAGGCATTTACTAGGGTATCATTCACAGGCTCAAGAAATCCTACCACTCACCTAGATAGACAGGGCCATGGTGTAAAGCCTCGTGCCTGATCAAGTTTCATCAGCAGAAACTATTGCTTAAGGCTCCTTCGAAAGGGCTTTAACAAGTTCTGTTGTGTGTGAATGTACTGTCTAGTGCCAAGGCCTTTGTCTTGGCTCCATGCCTCCCACTGAACAAAGACATGGAGCACAACCCTGAATTATTAGTCTTCATTTTTCTCATAGATACAGGCAACAACTCACTTCTAACTTGAGTCTGAACTCTTCTGGATTATCCACAGAAGCACTTGGCAGTGACCTGAAACCACATGGACAGCCGGCCAACCAACTTTAACCATGACCCGCTGACTATTCATCCTCATATTCCAGACTCATCCAACGACCGCTGCAAAAAACTCTGAGTGCATTCTACCCTGTAGCTCTCAGCCAGACCCAGGAAAAGCTCCAGTGAGATGGCACTTAGCCTTTTAGATTCAATTTCTTTCTTTCTAGCTTGACTCTAACTTGGCCCCAATAAGCTCAGACCTGCACCTGCCTCGTAAAGTGAGGTTTGGCCTTGGCCACCTCTCTAATCACCTCTGGGACCAAAGTCTGTAAGATTTTAAAGTCAAAAGTATTGATTCTGTATCAACTAAGATGGGTTAGATTATACTGTGGTAACAAACAATGGTCAAATCTCAGTGAATTAAAACCACAAATTGGACTTCTTGCTCATTTGTATATCCCTGTAGGGATAGTGGGAGCTCAGCTTAACATTCTCCTCCCTTGTCTATGGCAGAAGAGACACCTTGGTGTAGAGGCAAACCCTCCCACTCATGTCAAAGGCAGGGAGAAAATTCTGGAGAAAAAGACTGTTATAGTCATTTGTGTGCAGGATAACTCCCTGGAAACAACTCCTGTAAAGGAGGGAGGAAGCAGGAATGAACCCAGGAGCTGAATTGTAACACAGTGACCACACAGAGACCTCAGCCAATTCTATGGGGAGCTCTAGCACTGGGAGAGATCTTCTGAGTTGCTCCAAATGCAGGCAAGGTGGCCCCAGCTTGAGCTTCCTACAGCTCCCTTTAGTGGAGGGCAATTCTTAGACAGCTTAGATGTGAAGAGTCAGCAGCTAACACTCATGGGAGCTCAGGGAATGGGAGCTTTGGCCCAAAATGGAAGGATCTGGGCATCCAGTACGGTCCACTGCTGGCACTGATCAAATCCACCGGCTTTATTTAGTAAGTTCAGTCCATCTGGGAACAGCTCTTCTGGGATTCTGGTTGGTCCCCTCTGCTACTTGCCAGAGAGAGATTACGGAAATGATCTATAACCCAAGATGCTGCAGTTGGCCTCAAGACCACAATTGCCCATTTCCTACTTCTCTCACTGCTGACTTTTCTTGTCAAGGTGTTTAACCTGATGGGATCTCCCAAACAGCGCCCCTGAGCCGATGTGCAGTATGCTGTTCTCTGTTCGTGGCTGCTGCACTTGTCAATGTACCATCAGAAGAGGCAAGGGAGTACCAAGAAAAGCCCCAGTACATCTCTGGTATATTCTTCCTTGCCCTCCCTGTGTAATAGCAGCCCTATGTCCTTCTGACAATCAGGCTCAATTAGCCCTACTAGTAGAGGGCAGTGGCACTCCACTCCAGTACTCTTGCCTGGAAAATCCCATGGATGGAGGAGCCTGGTAGGCTGCAGTCCATGCTAAGGGTCGGACACGACTGAGCGACTTTCCTTTCACTTTTCACTTTCATGCATTGGAGAAGGAAATGGCAACCCACTCCAGTATTCTTGCCTGGAGAATCCCAGGGACAGGGGAGCCTGGTGGGCTGCCGTCTATGGGGTCACACAGAGTCAGACACGACTGAAGCGACTTAGCAGCAGTAGGGGGACTCCTTTTCTGGCACAAGGAGTTTAAGGTGATCAGACAGCAGCTGAGGCTTAAAGTTTAATGGGGCAAATAGTTCCTTCTGAGAATCAGGACCCCTAGACTTATAGAGCCTAATGTCATAGTAACGAGAGGCATTGATTTCTCAGGTGGACACAGGGAATGATCTTACAGAGTGCCTTTCCTGCTTTTACCCCTTTGTTCCTAGATACCTGTTTTCTACCTTTTGGCGTCACCAAATCATACAATAGTTTGTGATTTAGGGTGTTAACCACATTGTAGAGGATAGCACCCCACTTTTGAAGAGTTTAGCGTCTCCTTTATGGTAGATGTTCTCTGAGCATCAGCATGCAATACAAAGGTCTTTAATGCCCACTCCCATAGGTCCATCCACATGCTCTTCCCCAGGCCCTAGGCCTTTAGTCTTTCTCCTTCCAGGCTCCCTGGCTAACCACCCTAGTCATCTTCCATAGCCATGAGCTGCATATTCCTGCCTCGATTCCTACTTCATACAAAGTAAATGACCATTTGTTCTGCCCAGTGAGGGGATTTATCCTTGTTTTTCAGGATGGCCCTGAGTGGAATGCACTACCCAGCAGTCTGTGGCTAGCATCTCCAAATCAAGCCAACACATCCTTGAAACAATCTCAGCCTTTTTCTTTTTCTGTCAGCGTGGCTGTAAGGCATTACCCCACATGGTCATAAATATTATGAAGATGAGACATTGGTACAACAATGGTGTAAGACATGGGGATCTGGGTCATCTACTCATGCAGCTTACCTTTGCCTTCTGGCCTTGCTCATGCCCAATCCCAGGTGTACCACATACATTATACACAGATTGCTATTGACCTGCCAACTTGATGACTGGGCAGGCTGGACACCTTCCAGCTCATGATGGATAACTTTGGCCACATGGTCATTTGTCAGATGCTCTGTCTCTATCAAGGCCAGTGGCAATGCCAGGAGCTATTTTTCAAATGGCGTGTCTCTCTCCTCTACAGATGGCATGGCCTTGCTCCGGGACCCTAGGGATCTACATTGTGATTCTCCTATTGGAGCATGTCATTAATGGTCCATAAGGTTTTTTTCCCCCATCACAGATAACTCTAATATCAATAGGATCTGCTCAGTCATTTGACTCAAGCCATATGGCTTTTGCATTGAATCCTAGACTTGTTATGACTCAAAGCTGGCAGCCTTCCATGTTGCCTTGTAAATGGGTCAGAGTAACATCACTAAGTGGCCTCCAGATGCCAAAGAGTTCTACCAGGCATTGGCTTCTTCCTTGCAGGAGGTATGAGAGGCAATAATAATCTGTCCTTTATTTTCAAAAGATGTCCTTGCAAACTCCAAGCCACTGGACCCCTGAAGAGTTCACTGATGTGATAGTGATGTTCTATTTTTCTCAGACATTATATCAGGTGGTACATGATACTGATATGTCTCATGACTGGTAATGTTAACTTCGACTACTTGGTTAAGGTGCTGCTGCTGGGGTTTCTCCTCTGTACATTTGATTTTTTTCTCCTGAGTAAGTTAGAACCTTGCATGAAACAACTGACTGATTCAATATTGGGAAAGGAGTAAGACAAGGCTGTATAGTGTCCCCTTGCTTATTGAACTTATACACATATTTAACTTAAAGGCATCATGTGAAATGCTGGGCTGGATGAATCACAGGCTGGAATCAAGATTGCCAGGAGAAACATAAACAACCTCAGATATGCAGATGACACCATTCTAATGGCAGAAAGTGAAGAGGAACTAAAGAGATTCTATATGAGAGTGAAAGAAGAGAGTGGAAAAGTTGGCTTAAAATTTGGCATTCAAAAACTAAGATCATAGCAACCAGTCCATTCACTTCATGGCAAATAGAAGGGGAAAAGTGGAAGCAGTGACAAATTTTATTTTCTCGGGTTCCAAAAATCAAAATACTGCTGATGGTAACTGCAGCCATGAGATTAAAAGGTACATTCTCCTTAGAAGAAAAGTTATGACAAACCTAGACAGCATATTAAATAGCATAGACATCACTTTGCCGACAAAGGTGCATATAGTCAAAGCTATGGTTTTTCCAGTAGTCATGTACAAATGTGAGAGTTGGACCATAAAGAAGGCTGAGTGTTGAAGAATTGATGTTTTCGAATTGTGGTGCTGGAGAAGACTCTTCAGAGTTCCTTGGACAGAAAAGAAATCAAACCGGTCAACTCTAAAGGAAATCAGTCCTGAATATTCATTAGAAGGACTGATGCTGAAGCTGAAGCTCCAATACTTTGGCCAACTGATATGAAGAGCCAATTCATTAAAAAAGACCCTGACACTGGGAAGGATTGAAGGCAAAAAGAGAAGAGGGCGGCAGAGGATGAAATGTTTGAATAGCACCACTAACTCAAAGGACATGCATTTGAGCAAATTCTGGGACGTAGTGAAGAACAGGGAAGCTTGGCATGCTGTAATCCATGGGGTCACAAAGAGTCAGGCACAACTTAGTGACTGAACAACAAAAACAATTAGAAAGTATATGATGAGACAGATTAATACTCTGTCAATGTCCTATTAAACATCATACTTTCACCCCCTGATTTTAGCATCTATTAACGGTTCCTCCCCAGTGGTTCAGATGGTAAAGAATCTGCCTGCAATGCAGGAGACCCAGGTTCAATTCCTGGGTCAGGGAGATCTTCAGGAGAAGGAAATGGCAACCCATCCCAGCATTCTTGCCTGGGGAATCCCATGGACAGAGGAGCCTGATGGGCTACAGTCCATGGGGTTGCAAATAGTTGGACACAACTGAGTGACTAACACTTTCACTTTCGTGCCTGCGGTCCTTGGTTCTTGCCTGTGACAATTATTGCTGTGTAAGACAGTGCTTGTGTGCTCAGTCAGGTCTCTTTGCACCCCCATGGACTGTAGCCTGCCAAGCTCCTCTGTCCATGGGACTTTCCAGGCAAGAATACTGGAGTGGTTTGTCATTTCCTCTTCCAGGGGATCTTCCTGACACAGGGATTGAACCTGTGTCTCTTGCATTACAGGCAGATGCCTTATCACTGAGCCACCAGGGATTGTCAAATGGTGCTTTTCTATTTCTATATTCCCTTCCACTTTTATTAATTGAAAATCTTCTTATCCCTTCTCCCTCATTTCTTCATTTAATCAAGTATTTGTTTATATCACTATAAATTCATGGATATGAGCTTTTTCTATAGGTTACAATTCATCACTATCATCTTTTTTTTTTTTTTGCTCAAGTTATCCCAGAGTTGGCCACTGGGATGCTTTTGAGTTAAGCACATCCTTAAAAGTAAACACTGTTTACTTTGAGTAAATGTCTCTTTCCGCTGCAACTTCTTTTCCATCACATGCTCCCTCATCCCAGGTAATGTTGTGGTACTTGTGGGCATTTTGGATATTTGGCTAAGGGGAAGTTGAGTTGGAGATATAGTTAATTTAGTTATTGCATTTAGTGGGATATAATTATGTGGTTTGAAATCCACTTGAAATATTATTTCCATGTACAGCTGAGTTATTGTTGGCTATCTGGTGTAGGAGAGGCTTCCAGGAATATTTCTACTGTCCAAATTGTGCAGGACCAGAGGTTTTATTTCAATGTGAATGTGTCCTACAGCACTCAGCCCTGAAATTATGTTCATAATGACTGGTCTGCCATTATACATCTGCTCTAGTCTCACTACATGGATGCAACAACTTCTAAGACTCTAAAATACATTTTTGAAGACTAAGAAGAGAAACTCAAGTACAAATAAGAAGTAGGGTATTTCCCTAAAAGATCATAAAGCTCAATATGTCATTTTATGCAATTTGGAAAGATTTTGGAACATTTCAATAAAGAGAACAAGAGAATATAGACTCCCAATGTTGGCATATATGAATGTGAAATTCATTTGTCATCTTTAGGTACATGTTTCAAGAACTGAGAGGAATTTCAAAAACAAATCAGTGAAAAAAGAAGCCCAATGAAATAAATGGAAATTATTTCTAACATCAAAGATAGAACTATGATGAAAAGAGTTTAATCATATCAAAAGCAATAATTCAATAAGTAGAAAACTAGATAACTTTCCAATAGAATAATAATAGATTCTTGGATTGTTTAATAACCCAATTAATGAAGAAGAGTGAATAATATGAACACACTGGAGAAAGATATACATTCCTCACTGATAAACTGACACCTATGAGGATGTGTATCTCATGACATGGACGACCAACTGATTAATGTATCAATGAGTAATTCTCAAGTGAAGGAGTGTTTAAGATTAGCCACTGCTGAAAAAAATTTTACATGCTCTGAAGTCTTATAATCATATAGGAAAGAGATTTTGTTGGACGTTTCCCCCAAATTGACAACAATCCTGAACAATTACACGGCATTTCCAATAATGAGCTGTGAAGCTGGAAGAAGTTTTTTGAAGCAATCAATAAGGAACAAATGTTGATCAAACATGCTATTAATAGAGATAAGACTGATTTGTCTCCTCTTGGCAGAGTCATTACTAAATTGGTGCCATTTGAAGATGTGATCTAAAGAATATGTGACTCAATGTTGAAAAACAATGTGACAAAAAAGGCAGGAAAAAATATTTTAGTCATATGACAGGCAGTTGGGAAATCAGTCCTGAATATTCATTGGAAGGACTGATGCTGAGTTGAAACTCCAATACTTTGGCCACCTAATGAGAAGAACTGACTCACTGGAAAAGATCCTGATGCTGGGAAAGACTGAAGGCGGGAAGAGAAGGGGATGACAGAAGATGATGGTTGGATGGCATCACCAACTCGATGGACATGAGTTTGGGTAGGCTTGGCAAGTTGGTGACAGACAGGGAAGTCTGGCATGCTGCAGTCTATGGGGTCACAAAGTGTTGGACATGACTGAGCGACTGAACGGAACTGAACTGATGGTATTGGTCAGCATATTTTAAGCTTTGAATTTTGTTATGATTTCTTTTCTCATTCTAAATAAATAATGATTTTCAAATCTCACTTTGTATCCATAATTCAGTATTCTTTTTTCTTAAAGAGGGCTCCCACATGGTACAGGCTTCAGGCCTCACAAAAATCTAAATCTACCTCTTCCCTCAGATCTCAAAAAAGATAGGTTTTAAAAGCATGCCCAATTCCTTGGAGCGGCCTTTCCCTGACTTGGGTACCCTAGTCCCAACTTTGCCCCAGTGCATTTGGGCACTTCACCTGAAGGAAGTGAGGGAGGGTCATGTCTTGCCCATTGCTTCAAGGCCCAGGGGAGAGAGAATCCATGCAAAAGCAGCTCTCAGTCTCCTGCCGTGCAGTCCACGCCTTTACCTCCCATTCATTAGGTGTGAAATGGTTGCTGTGAGTGTTTGCCTGTGTTTATCCAACAGGTCTGCAAGAAGTGTGAAGTTCTATTTGCTGCCAGCTTCGTTCTCCAAATAGAAACTGGTGGTGGTGGTGGGGGGGGGGGTGATGACAGGAAATTGTACCAGTGGAAGGGTTTATTAATATCAACATTTCTCACCATGATAAATGAGTGCCCGGGAGCTCAGAGGATCTGACAGCTTTCAGGTGCTTGCAGAAGCCCTCATAGAACCTTGGCTTTTACAGCCTGGAATAGTTTGCTGTAATCACAAATGAATGGCAGCCTCAAGACCATAAGTCCTCATCATTTCCCTGGGTAGACATGGGATTAGGCTAAAAACACCCCCAGTACATCTCCATCATCCCATACATTCATTTTGTTTTCAGGTAAAGCAACCTCATTTTCCTCATCTTAATTCTTATGTTGCTTCTCCTCCCAGAATGTGCTTCTCCCCTCCCTATCTTCCACAATGGTATCATCCTTCAAAGACTAGCTCAAATGCTGCCTACAAAAGGCTCCATACCCGCATCTCCCTATCTGTATGTCATTGGTCTATCTAGAGGAACTTTTAGCTACCACCTGAAAGTATAGTTATTTATTCATCCAGAACTGAAAAACTCCTGAGAGCAGGACTCAAGCCTGAACTGAGTGCGATGAGTGCTATGCTATGATCCCATATGGGCCAGGAGAGTGGAAGCACATCATACATAAATGTTCAACAAATCACTGACTGTGAGCATTTACTTTTCTCATGCATGCAAAGCACTCAGCCCAGGCCCTGACACAGAGTGGGTGCTTAATGAATGGTAGTTAGTATTTTTGTTTCCATACAGTTTTTAAAGCAGCTCTGAGATGAGCTAGATCCAGCAGGGAAGACAGTACTGAGTCATGATGAGGATACAATGGCTGTAACTCCTGTTCTGCCATTCACTAGCTGTGGGACCTTGGGCAAGGTGTAACCACTATAGTTATTTCATCTGTGAAAAGTAGCAATAATAATAAGCTGCTGTGAGTATTAGATGACTTAGCACACGTAGCACACATAGAAGTGAGCCTACCATACCATAAGTGCTAGGTTAGTGCTGATAATTATTATCAGTGCTACTGCTATAATTATTACCTGGCAGGTTAGGATAGGTGCCACTCATTTCCTCACGCCTTTCAAAATCCAGCTCCTCTTGGGTTAGTGCATGAAAGATTCCAGGCAATATCTCTTTTCCCAGGCCCCTCAAAATGTACTACTTCCTCTCTTGGTTCCTTTAGCCAGTGGAAGAGGGCATGGGGGCAGGCCCAATCATGGACTTAATATATCTGAAGGGCAATCACATGGAAAAGGAGAGGCTTCACCTTGGCTTCAAAGTATACACCTTGAACCAGGGATAGAAGTTATGGAGAAACCAAAACTAGCCCAGTGAGAGCAGCGCTTGGTGGCACCCAGAGTGGTCAGCTTGCTGCCTGGAAGGAAGAAAGCCCTCTGTCAGTGGGAGCGTTCAAGCCAAGCCTAGATCAACTGCTGTCACGGTTGCTATGGAAAAAATTAAGAGCCCTGTGAACATCACCAATTCAATGGACATGAATTTGAGCAAACTCTGGTAGATAGTGGGGGACAGAGGAGCCTGGTGGGCTGTAGTCCATGAGGCCACAAAGAGTCGGACATGACTTAGCAACTGAACAACAAAATTAGTTGTATACTGCTATGCAACAAATACCACATAACTTAGTGGCTTATAGAACACTTTTATTACCTGCTCTTGTTTGTGGGTCAGGGAGTAGGAGGCATCTTAACTAGGTGGCTCCAAAGGGCAATCACATGGAAGAGGGGAGGATTCTAGGCCTCCCACGGGGCTGCAGCCCACAGGTTGTGGTCGTCTGAGCTGTGGTCGTCTGTTAGCTGCAGTGAGACCTGAGGATCTGCTCCCCAGATGGCTCACTCACACATCTCTAGGACAGAGGGCTCAGTTCCCGGCTCTGTGAGCTTCGCCAGAGGAATGCTTATGTGTCCTCCCGACATGGCAGCTGACTTTCCGCAGAATACATGATCCCAAAGAAAGAGAGAAACAGAAGTGCAATGTCTTTTATAGTCTACCTTTGGACATCATATTCTACCATTCTTTTTTAAAAAATATTTATTTACTTATTTATATTTGGCTATGGTGAGTCTTTGTTGCTGCACCAGGGCTTTCTCTAGTTTTGGTGTGCAGGCTTCCCTGGTTGCAGAGCATGGGCTGTAGGGCACATGGGTCAGTAGTTGCAGCATGCAGGCTCCAGAGCTCAGGCCCAATAGTTGCAGCCCATGGGCTTTGTTGTCCCACAGTATGTGGGATCTTCCCAGACCAGGGATGGAACCAGTGTCCTCTGCATTGCAAGACAGAGTCTTAACCATCAGGGAAACCCTCTTTTTTAATTTATTTTTTAATATTTATTTGGCTGTACACTGGTCTCAATTGCAACACATGGGATCTTCAGTTGCAGCACACATATTCTCTAATTGTGTTACATGGGCTCAGATGCTCTGCGGCATACAGAATCCTAGTTCCCCCGCCAGAAACCAAACCAGGACCCCCTGCATTGAGAACATGGAGTTTTACCCGCTGGACCACCAGGGAAGTCTATCATTTCTGCTACATTGTACTGATTAAAGTATATAGGCACACTCAAGAGAGGAATTAGGGTGCTCTGAAGGGAGGAGATTTACAGTTTGTGGACTTATTTTAGAACCACTGCAAGCCACTTAAGCGCTAAATTACTGTGATTACTTATGTTATTACTAGGCCAGAGGTTTATAACTAGCAGTGATGATAAGTTCCTTTCCTAAATTTACTCAAAAACACAGGAGGAGTCACTGCCTTGCTCCATCTCCCGGGAGTAATTTAAGCAGGTGTATCTTGTCCAGGACAACACAGTCTCATCACAGCCTCTGTCTCAAAGGCCTGGATGTCACCACTCCAAACCACTTCTTAGCTTCACCTTCTCTTGTAACATCAGGGGAACCCATTCTCTTCTGGAGACCAAGGTAGGAGACAGTGGAAAAATGGAGCAATGCAACCCTGCTAGGTGCTCAGAGGCCCTAACCCCTGGTGCAGGTCTGCCCTACAGATCCCCTTAAAGACGAGAAGGGATGGAAGGTAGTGGAGGGGGCTGAAGCTTAATAAACGGTGTACCTAATGAAAAAGATAAACTGTGAACCACCTGACGTCTTGAGCACGCTGGCACCTTGCCACAGTTGTCCATATTCACGAGCATGTTGGTAACATGTTCTTCCTCCTTCACTGTAGTCCACAAAGCCTTTAAAATACTAGATTGTTTCTAGATTTGTAATGTCAGTGGTTAAGCTATCTTGGATGGAGATCCTGGATTATCACGTTTAAAGCTGTTTAAAGGTTAATTTTGTTTAATAGTCAAATTCCTGGGGCCAGAAGCTCACAGTGGTCCCAAGGAGGACACGGGTGTGCAATGCAGTGGAATCTATTTACCTTACAGCTGTCTTTCTCTATTCAATGAAAGGGCATACTGCTCTTCTCAGCAGATAGTCGGTAAAGGAAGAAGTAGTAACAGAAAGTGCTTCCTTAAATGACATCAGGGCCGTGTGTATGTTCGAGCATTTGAGGGCAGGGGGATGGTCAATGTATTTTCTAGCAAAAGTGTCAGCAAAAGCTAGTAAGAATGCCAGGCCTTTCTATACAATACCTCTAAAATTAATGTTCATAACAATGGTATGAAGTGGATATTATTATTTTCAATTTATGACAATAAAACTCTAGGGATCAGTTTAAAATACACAACTATACTGCAAGTAATTATCAAGTAAATAAGCAGAGGTGCCCCCCTGTTTACAAACACCTAACATATGCACTGCCGGTCCTGCCCATAAATGCCTCATTCTTCCTGAAGTGAGAGTTGTAAACATCTGAGCTTTCAAAGACATAGCAGGGGGCAGCACAATGGAGGCAAAGAGCAGGTCTTGACCACCCCAAGGAGCCTCAAGTTTCCTCCTGGTTCTGGTTGTGTGATTGGGAGCACGAGGATATCCCTCTCTGTGAGTGAGTGAGTGAGTGAGTGAGTGAAGTCGCTCAGTCGTGTCCGACTCTTTTCGACCCCATGAACTGTAGCCCACCAGGCTCCTCCATCCATGGGATTTTCCAGGCAAGAATACTGGAGTGGGTTGCCATTTCCTTCTCCAGGAGATCTTCCTGACCCAGGGATTGAACCCAGATCTCCCAAATTGTAGGCAGATGCTTTACATCTGAGCCACCAGGGAAGTCCCTCTCTGAGTCACCTGTAAAAGGAGGGTGTGTGTGCAAGGGGGGTGGGGGTGGGTTCACATAGGAGTCACCTGGGGAGCTCTACAAACACACAAAATACCCACCCACGTGGGCCTGACCTTTGAGTCACAATCTCTGTTGCAGGGAGCGCCTGTTCTGCTGAGCCAACTCTCCGAGGTTTGTAGTCATAGCCTTTGGCACAAGCCAGCGTTTGGGAACCACAGACCTGATGATCTTTGAGGTCCCTCCAGGCTCCAGCATTTAATGCCATTTTAGGACAGGGAAGAAAGAAGAATCTCTGAGAAGCTGGAACCGTTTGGGATGCGCTGATCCAGTAATGGTTCATCTGCTCACCATCACCCTCTGGCATGCTGCCCAATCTTTCCACTTCATTTGCTCTTAAGACCTTACTTGCACTCTTTGGAGACATATTTGAATGGAAAATTGACCTCATTTAAAAATCAAATAATCCAGCCAGTTTGACGCAGTTCTCTTTGGTCAGATCTGAGCCAATTTTGACATCAAAATAAATACCCTATTGAATATGATAGACATTCACCAGTCCATGTTTATATAAATAAACAGATAATTCGCCAGGCAAGAATACTGGAGTGGGTAGCCATTCTTTTCTCCAGGGGATCTTCCTGACCCAGCAATTGAACCTGGGTCTCCAGTATTGTAGGCAGACTCTATACCATCTGAACCACCAGGAAAGCACAATGTTTATATAAATAAACAGATAAATGGAAGAGAAGGGAAAAGCTCTTCTTTATAGTAGAAACCAACTAATAAGTATAGAAGAAATGATAAAATTAGAAAAGCACCATTTTGGCAACCATCATAGTAATGATAAATTGAGGCAAGGATCAGTCATCAATGGATGCCAGTTTGCATCCAATGGGTGAAAGTTTGCTGAGGAACAGGATGGCCTCATAGTATAATCCCACAAAATTGTTACTAATTACTAACAAAATGGGCTTCTTTGGTAGCTCAGCGGTAAAGAACCCACCTGTCAATGAAGGAGACGCAGGTTTGGATCCCTGGGTCAGGTAGATATCCTGGAGAAGGAAATGGCAACCCACTCTAGTATTCTTGCTTGGGAAATCCCATGCACAGAGGAGCCTGGTGGGTTATAGTACACAGGGTTGCAAAAGAGTCAGATAGGATTTAGCATCTGAGCACTAACAAAAAACACTTACTAACTTTACAGGGAAACCTGACAGAAACTATGCTAACTGAATGGTAGAAGCAACAGGACAATTACTGCAATACGTGGACCCTGCGTGGCCCCTGATAGGATGCTTGGCGAACAAAGCCTGACTTCAGGGCTGTTCCTGCCAAAGGTGCAAAACCTGAATCTAATTATGAGGAAGCATCAGACAAACCCCAAGTGAGGGAAAGCCTGCAAAGTGATTTCTCTGTGCGCCTCAAAAATATCAAGATATGGAAAGCATGGAAAGACTAGGGAAATGTTCCAGATTGGAAGAGACCTAAGAGTCATAATGACTGAATGCAAGGAATAACCAAGTGTCCTATTTTGGACCAGAAAGAAAAGAGGGTAAAAATGTTCTTATTGTCATTGTCATAGTTGTGTTTCTAAAAAAGATTCTTGAGATATTCAATAAAGCTGAGACTGTAGATTAGAGGATAGATTGGATTGACATTAATGTACTGATTTTGGCTAGTGTTTTGAAACTGTGTAGGAGAATGTTCTTAGGAGATTTACACTGAAGCATTTGGACATTAGCTGGAAATTTACTCCAGGTTCAGAAAAACAAAACAAATGTGTATGTGTGTGCAGAGGGAGAGAATAAAATAAATGCACTTCTAAACACAGAAAATCTTTTATTTTTCCTTGTAACTTTTCTATAAGTGTGAAATTATTTTTTTAAAGGTTAGAAAATATTGAAATTCAAAAACCCTTAGGTGGGTTATGTGCTCATCAGTCATTCACATCTTAGTGTGAATTAGTCTATGTGATTTGCTCTCCTTTTGATACCTACCTGATATCTGCTGCCCTAAGGAAATGGAAGTTTACTGAGTCATGGAGGAGATAGGCAGTTTGATAACTTGAAACACTTTGGGGAATAGAATAGTCAGATAAAATAGAGGCATTTTCAAGAGAAATGTAAATAAAAACAGAGAACAAAAATTCAGAAAAAGAGGCAGAAAGAGACAATAGTCCAGTTTTGATTGGATTTGAGACTTCCCTTCTTACCTTCACTCCCTTTTCTCTGCATCATGCTGTTCTTCTCAGTGTGGGTGCACATCAGGGCCACCTAGAGTGCCTGAACCCACTTTTAAATAATTAAATCAGACCCTCTGGAGGGTGAGGCCTGGGCACCAGGTCTAAGAAGCCCCACAGGTGACGCCAACGTGCAGCTTGGATGGAGCACCTCTGAGCTGCATTGTAGGGTAAGCAGGATACTTGTTGAGCCTGCTGTGTGCTTGTCTCACCTCTAGCGTGTCCACTTTTGGCCCCAGTTTTCACATGGTTACCAAGCTGATCTTCTGAAGCCCAGATGTAACCATGCCAGTTGCCCATCCAGAAATCTTTCCTAATTTTTCATGTCTTAACTCTGACATACAAGACTTCCCACTGTCTAGCCAACCAGTCTCCACTCCCCTACATTCTCCCTGATGCTTAATACCACACCGTTCTCTTCTTTTCCCTGGAGAAGAGAATGGCAACCCACTCTGGTATTTTTTGCCCAGAGAATCCCATGGACAGAGAAGCCTGGCGGGCTACAGTCCATGGGGTTGCAAAGAGTTAGATACGACTGAGCAGCTAACACTTACTTTATTGTTCAGTTGCTCAGTCATGTGCAACTCTTTTTGACCCCATGGACTGAAGCCCGCCAGGCTTCCCTGTCCTTCATTTTCTCCTGAAGCGTGCCCAAACTCATGTCCATTGAGTCAGTGATGCCATTCAACCATCTCGTCCTCTGTCATCCCCTTCTCCTCCTGCCTTCAATCTTTCCCACCATCATGTTTTTTTCTAATGAACTAGTTGTTTGCATCAGGTGGCCAAAGTATTGGAGCTTCAGCTTCAGCATCAGTCCTTCCAGTGAATATTCAGGGTTGATTTCCTTTAGGATGGACTGGTTTGATCTTCTTGCAGTCCAAGGGACTCTCAAGAGTCTTCTCCAATGCCACAGTTACTTAATTACTATACTCTTCTTTAAACATTCATCATTTTATTTTGATAGTTTTTAGCGACACGATGTTGTTTTCAGCTCCCCAGAGCCAACATTTGTATGCCTCTTGCCTCCATCCATACCAACATTTGCCTTGCTCACTGGCCATTCACTCCTTCTGGCTCTGAATCTTAGACCATTAAAATCCTCTCATTCTTCCAATCTCACATCAAATGCTACTTCCTTCATGAATTGTCCCAGTTGGGTTTAATATCCTTTGTTGGCACCTTTTGTGCCTCTAACACAGCACATAATTCAGCTTGCTTTGTTTTAGTACTACTTGTTTACAAGACTGTCTTATCCACTAACTTTCACAGTTACCCAAAGGTGCGGAGAGAGCCTAGAATGATAAAGGCCAGGGCTTTGGAAGACACCAAACCTCCACTGGCCAAAATGTGTCCCTAAATTTTTTGATACACCTGTCTTCAAGAGGTGGAGCTTTATTCCCATTGCTTTGAGTCTGGCCTGGACCTAGTGACTCTCTCTTTAACAAATGGAATAAGGCAGAAGTGACAGTGTGACTCTGAGACTAGGTCATAAAAAGCCTTGGGACTTTCTCCTTGTTCCCTCTCTCTTTCTCTCTCTCTGTTTCCCTCTCTTGCCCTTGGATGACTAGGTCTGGGTGAATCAGCTGCCATGTCATAAGGAGGCTCTGGCTGCTAATGGAGATGCCAGGTGGTATGAT
The DNA here is from genome assembly GCF_032405125.1 of Capricornis sumatraensis. Lineage (NCBI taxonomy): Eukaryota > Metazoa > Chordata > Mammalia > Artiodactyla > Bovidae > Capricornis > Capricornis sumatraensis. Next base: position 187,106,336 of record NC_091069.1, read on the forward strand.
CTCTGGCCAACAGCCAGGGAGAAGCTGCCAGCACACTTGAGCGAACCATCTTGCAGTGGTCTTTTGATCTCAGGTGGAGATCTGAGAAACAGGTACCAGGCCAGTTTTCCTAGAATGATTTTATAAGCACTGGCCCACTAAGTTCCATTAAATGAGCACCATTCTCAGATATGACATTCCAGGTGAAGCTCTGGTTACATGATTGACTTTTCCCAACTATATTCTTGTTTGTTTGTTTTTTTAAAGACAGATTTTTATAGAGCCTGCATAAGTAATTATATCGCCATGAAAAGTAAGGAAGCAATAAGAACTTCTGATCTCAAGAGGGAAAAGTGAGAATTAGATAAAATTTAAGTGTTATATTTCAGTATATAAAAGCAGATTCTACTAAATTGTATGGATTACAGAGACTTTAAGAAGGACAAAAGTGTTTGATTTTATAGCTGGAAAATAGAAATTTAAATATCAATAATATTCTAAATAAATAATCAATATAAGAATGTTCTCAAAGCCCATACACCACAACTACTGATCAATTCATTCAGTCCTACATAATTAATTCCTATTCTACTGGATTTTGAGTTAGCATTCTCATGAGCCCATATGCACTTTTTAACGGAAAAGAGATATGGAAATCCTGACTAAATTTACTGTTATGGCCTGAAAATTGTCCAAGTGATACATCAAAAGCCTGGACCCAAAAGTCTACCTGGAAGTGTCAATAGTTCCTAGTGTCTGATATAGTACTTTTCCATGGAGCTCTGACATTGTGTATCTTTGTTGAAGATAAAAACTCAGGTCTATAGCTGATAGCAGAACCTTCAGATAAGCATCAGAGAAATAAAAACTGCTTTAAATCACAGAGAAAATGGCTGAGGTTAATTTATTAGTGATAACTTTCAAATGTGAAAGTCTAATGAGAATTCATAATTAGAATAATGTAATTGACAAGAAAATGTGATTGCTTCTGTGGCAGGCATAATAAGATGATAAAGCAATTTCAAAACAAGTTTTAGACAATATGTCTCTAAGAATAATGATGAAACCTATTTTCAGAGATGTCAGAGAATATTTGATTTTTTAAAAGGCTAAACAATTTAATGGAGGAAAAAGCTTGATATATAGCACAATAACTGTGAAACATAATATATAAAATATACCAACATTAAACCAAGCATATTGTAAGACTGTATCAGGAATATGAAGAGATTCAGCAAATCTGGCATAGGTCCTAGACTGCTGTATTTTTATAAAACTCAATAGATAAGTTTGATGTGCATCTCCAATTGAAAACCAGAGTCATGGAAGACACTAGATTCAAATTTAAAGAGATGTGACAAAGTTAACCCTTTAAACAATCATTAAAATGATGGCTACCACTATACTATGGTTGCTGTCTAACATCAGGCAAAGCACCACTAGGATTCTGACAAACACAGGAAAACTGGACAGCGTCTACTCAATGTTTCCTCTGAAGTTAAAATATATTATTGAAAGCGAAGACATTGACAAACATCTAGGGACTTCCCATGAATCATATACTGTCTGAAATATTTATATTAACAATATTTTACCTTCCCAAACTTAACCTAGAGAAGGATGAGTGTCTCTTCTGATTTGACAATTTTTCCCAAGAAACTTTACAAAACAGTAACATACTAAAAAAACAAAAAAACAAAAACACCCTAATTATTTCTAGAAGCTTTCTTTTTATAAGATGACAGAACACAAACTTTGTGATTCTTTCAGGGACCCTCTGGGAAATCTCAAGATAGATTTCAGTGTAAGTGGTATCTTGAAACATTCTCTTTTATTTTCCTGTTTTCTTCCTGTATTTCTATATTTGGGTCTGACTGGGGAAGACAAAAATAAAAAAGTTGTTAGAGGAGATTTGGACATTTGATTAAGGTGGGATCATAGGTGCCTGAAAATGATATTTAGGTATCTACTTAATCAAAATAGCAATAATACTTTTATTTAAAAAATAGAAAGTAACATGATTGTAAAGTATATCTAACTTCTTTCATAACTGAGATTCTTTTTTCCTAAGTAATCAAGGAAATAACACAGTTAACATAAAAAAGTTTTGCTATGTAGGTAGATTATACAGAAAGTGAAGAATAACCCTTCATATTGTTGGCAAACACATTAGTCAGTTAATCAAGGAGGCCAGCCCATTAAAGGGGACCAAACTTTACCAATATTTTAACACATTTCATAGTTTCTTTTAAGACACAAGTGTTACCAGCCAAAACAAGTAAAATTCACTTACCACAGTCTGTCCCTTAAGATTCTCCTTCATATTCTGAAACAATCTGACATTTTAGGATGGAAATCAGAGTTCCATGAGGTCAAAAGTAATCTCATAACAATTATGCTGTTATTTCTGTTAACATGCAGTGTGTTCCTCATTGCTAAACTTTGAAATGGTCTCTGTTTTAAATTCTAATACAGCATTAATAGTTCCACCTACATAAACAAAAGCTCTGTGGAGGTCCTCAATAACTTTTAGGAGTATAAAGGGGTCCTGAGACTAAAAATTTGAAAGCTGTAAACCAATGCCATAACATGGTGCTGTGTCCTCAGTAGGTAGAATACGGGGGTATTGGAACCAAGGGGCAGAATTGGGAATTGCCCACTCATCATCACTCCTAGCCACCCACTTGTTGGAATCTGTGTTTCTCCTCCAATAACTCTAAGCTTTATTGGCCTAAGGGTTCTGGTTTTCAGAGAGAAGTGTTTCCAACAGAGGACTCAGCAAGATTCCCATTGAATTTTTAACTGTGGCTGGCAGGGGGCCACTTGTGATTCCCAAAGCCAAGAGCAGAGGACGCAAGGAAAGGAATCACCATCCTGGCAGATAACTGGCTCCACTAGAGGAGGCAGGGCTGCTGTTAGCCAACAGGAGCAAGAAGAAAATGTTCAGCGTCTAATTTTGATAATAAATAGAAGTGCAGCAGAAATGGCCATGTGGCTCAGACTCTTTAAGGAAAAAAATGTCTGGTCACTACATCAGGTAAGCCACCTAGAGCAACAGAGTTGCCTGCCGTGGAAGAGGGGAGCCTGGAACGGTAGTCGAGGAAGGAAACAATGCCTATCAGTGGCGTCTTCTATATGAGCTGCGTTGTTGCTCCATTTCCTCTCTCTTGTAAGTTTCCCCAGGAAAAGCGACCGGTCAAAATTCTGGAGGAGGTGTTTCCAGAACTTACTGTACAAAGCAAATGGATACACGTGGTACACAGTGGTATCTGGGGAAGCATGAGGCAAAATCAAAAGCTTTTATGTGTTCGAGTAAATTTGGGAGATGCTTCATGAACTAAAGTTAAAACAAATTTCTTTGCAATGAAACTGCTTGGGGTTTTAAATTTTGGAGAATGAAACCCCAAGGGAGGGGCCCTGTGGCAAAATTCTTCCCAAAGTTTTTAAACCATGAGTTCAAATTCTTTCCTTCCTTTCCTCTCCCTTCTTCTCCCCTCTCCCTTCTTCTTCTTCTCTCTCTCTTTCTCTTTGATGTGCACCTATGAGCATTTCCTAGAGGCACTTCCTTACAGGGCATACTTTGGGAAACAGCAGTCTACATTTATAGACACTTAATTAGGAGTCATTCTATCTGGCATCTTTAAAACTTATCATGGCTTTGAGGGTGCTTTTCATAAGTCACATATAAAAACTTCAAGGAAGTTCGAGCTGGAACCTAAGTTTGCTCTCAGTGCAACTTCTCAGTGACAGAAAAATGGAAAAATGGCTTCACTGAACTACAAGCTGCCTCAAAGTCAGAGTCATTGTTTTAAAGAGTTGGACTGACCACCACTTTAGCTGTAAGGATTTTTAAAAATACCCCCTGAAAATAGTTGTACTGGACTGGTTGAGGAGTTCGTTCAAGAAGTCTCTGTGCATACCTAACTGATTGGTCCCTTCAGCAAAAGGGACTTGAACAGGCTCCATCCTCATCAGCTGCTGTGCTCTTGGCAAGTGAATTGAGTGGCGCAATCCTGCTGACCTCATCTGATACAATGGGAGCAGGAACTGACCGAATATCAGGAAGGCTAACTGCTATGGAGAGGTTGGCATGAATCACTTCCCACTAGAGGCACTTCCCTTGGATGGTGGCCACCTGACTCAGTGAAATTCTCTATTTTGGAAGTATGAATACCAGGGCAGATCTCTCAAACTAAGGTAGCAACCCAGACAACCCTGAGCTTTGGTTCTGGGTCCCCATTAGGCCTGTCGCGTTACTCACTCTTCATAACACCTGGACCCAGAGGGACTGAGCAACCAGGAAGATGACTTCGGTTGCTCTACTAATCTTGTGCATCTCTGTATAAGTTCCCCATACCAAGAGAATCTTTGTAATCACACAAAAACCTAACTGATAGAGAAATCAGTATTAAGAGTGGAGCTGTGAAAGGTCCCTAAACAGAAGAATTAAACAAGATTAAACTTGGTTAAAATACTACTGGGTAGAAGAAAATGAGAGTATCCACATCTTGGGGTAGAAAGCTAATAGGTTCTTGGTTTACAGCAGTATGAGGTTAATTACACTCTCCTATTTTGGTCTCAAGATCCAAGTAAGGTGCTCACCAAAGATGAGGCTTTAGAGCAATGACAATATTTCACAGGTTATGGAGAAGGACAGACAGGCTGCTTCTAATGGCTCAGAGTAAAAGGTCAGTTTTCATTCCAATCCCAAAGAAAGGCAATGCCAAAGAATGCTCAAACTACCGCACAATTGCACTCATCTCACATGCTAGTAAAGTAATGCTCAAAATTCTCCAAGCTAGACTTCAGCAATACGTGAACCATGAACTTCCCGATGTTCAAGCAGGTTTTAGAAAAGGCAGAGGAACCAGAGATCAAATTGCCAACATCTGCTGGATCATGGAAAAAGCAAGAGAGTTGCAGAAAAACATCTATTTCTGTTTTATTGACTATGCCAAAGACTTTGACTGTGTGGATCACAAGAAACTGTGGAAAATTCTGAAAGAGATGGAAATCCCAGACCACCTAACCTGCTTCTTGAGAAATCTGTATGCAGGCCAGGAAGCAACAGTTAGAACTGGACATGGAACAACAGACTGGTTCCAAATAGGAAAAGGAGTACATCAAGGCTGTATATTGTCACCCTGCTTATTTAACTTCTGTGCAGAGTGCATCATGAGAAATGCTGGACTGGAAGAAACACAAGCTGGAATCAAGATTGCCGGGAGAAATATCAATAACCTCAGATATGCAGATGACACCACCCTTAAGGCAGAAAGTGAAGAGGAGCTAAAAAGCCTCTTGATGAAAGTGAAAGAGGAGAGCGAAAAAGTTGGCTTAAAGCTCAACATTCAGAAAATGAAGATCATGGCATCTGGTCCCATCACTCCATGGGAAATAGATGGAGAAACAGTGGAAACAGTGTCAGACTTTATTTTTCTGGGCTCCAAAATCACTGCAGATGGTGACTGCAGCCATGAAATTAAAAGACGCTTACTCCTTGGAAGAAAAGTTATGACCAACATAGACAGCATATTCAAAAGCAGAGACATTACTTTGCCAACTAAGGTCCATCTAGTCAAGGCTATGGTTTTTCCAGTAGTCATGTATGGATGTGAGAGTTGGACTGTGAAGAAGGCTGAGCGCCAAAGAATTGATGCTTTTAAACTGTGGTGTTGGAGAAGACTCTTGAGAGTCCCTTGGACTGCAAGGAGATCCAACCAGTCCATTCTGAAGGAGATCTGCCCTGGGATTTCTTTGGAAGGAATGATGCTAAAGCTGAAACTCCAATACTTTGGCCACCTCATGTGAAGAGTTGATTCATTGGAAAAGACTCTGATGCTGGGAGGGATTGGGGGCAGGAGGAGAAGGGGACGACCCAGGATGAGATGGCTGGATGGCATCACGGACTCGATGGACGTGAGTCTGAGTGAACTCCGGGAGTTGGTGATGGACAGGGAGGCCTGGCGTGTTGCGATTCACGGGGTCGCAAAGAGTCGGACACGACTGAGCGACTGAAGTGAACTTCAGTTGGGAATGGGACTGACTCTGGTCTCAGCAGAGTAAAGAAACTGGCCCCGTACATTAAGTATTATTTTGTTGTGATTTGTCTTCTTGTAGACAGTTGCAGAATGAGATCAGAAACTGATTAAATTCAGAACTTAGGTGGAAACTGAATATTTAGAAACAAGTATCTGTGGTTACTCTTACGGCCCCCATTGGCAAACATGGGAATTTTGAAAACAGAATTGTTTCACATCTGGGGAGTCTTTAATGACCCAAGGATTAGAAGATTCCCAGCAGAATTAGAGTTACTTTAGATAACTCCTCAGCATGCTTCCCATTGCCATGGGATATAGCAACCCACCCCAATATAAGGTGTAACTTATGACTACAAAGGAGAGATTCATCTTGGATGTTGTGTAAACTCCAGGCCACAAGAGAGAAAAATTCATTCAAAATTTATTGCAGAACTGTCGAGAGAGAAACAGATCACTAAATTCCAGGGGTGGGTATGTTGATCTGGGCATAACAATCATATGATCAAGGTAGAGTGACTACATAGTAGGAATGAGTTGACTTTAAAGCCCTAATGCTGACAACTAATGTTGACTTTAATGCTTGCTTATCTGGCCAGAGTTTTTGTTTATATGGATTACACCTATTGATATTTCCTATAGTAGAAAGAATTGTGAATATAACTTCTACTTTGTGGATCCGCATAACACATCTCAGGGACCCCAAGGGATCCTCAGATCATACTTTTGAGAATTATTCATCTAAGTACAGTTTGGGGCTTCCTAAAGTACCTCTGAAGATTTATAAATTTTGTTTATTCAAATTTATATAAACTAAACACATGTATACAAATACACACCAGGTCTTTAGGAAGGTCACCTTAAAGTTCTAAAGGCCTCAGGCCCACATTTACATTGTGTCCAGATATGTTAGCATCATATTTTGAAGCAGTTCAAATAAGTTAGTGTGACTGGAGATGGCATGGGATTCAGGGAGGCAGGACTTACAGGAAGGTGGGCCACGGCAGTCTGGACCACATTTGTGGCAGAGAGGGAACTTACTGCATGGACCCTAATTTATTAGCAGAAAGGATATTTGAAAATAGTTGAAAATAATTTCCATTTACAAGTCCAGAAATCTAATGGATTTAGATGTCTATTTCAGATATCAATAACGCTATAATGTAGTAGCCCTTACCTTCATATAGCCAGACAGCTAATGGAGTTAGCAAGAAGCATCTCATTAAAACTGGTGCTCAAAGAAGTAAAACTGTCATTCTATGAGGATAACATAATATTATATATAGAAAACCCTAAACACTCCATCAAAAAAATTGTTAGAACTAATAAGTGAATTCAGTAAAGTCACAGGATATAAATCAATACACAAAAATCTTACATTCCTTTATAATAATAATGAACTACAAAAATTATTGAGAATAACCCCACTTACAGTTGCATCAAAAATAATAAATTAAATACTCAGGAATAAATTTAACCAAGGAAGTGAAAGACTGTGTGTTAAAAACTATAGGACTTAATGAAGAAATTGAAAAAGACAGAAATAAATGAAAATAAATGAAAAAACATTTCATGCTCATGGATTGGAAGAATTAATATCATTAAAATGTCCATACTTCCCAAAGCAATATACAGATTCAATGCCATTCAAAATGCCAATGGCATTTCTCACAGAAACACAACAATTCTAAGACTTCTAAGGAACTGGAACCACAACAGACCCTGAATAGCCAAAGCAGTCTCAAGAAAGAACAAAGCTGGAGGCATCACACTCTTGGCTTTCAAGCCCACAAAGCTTTAGTAATTAAAACTGTAGCGTATTGGCATAAAAACAGACATATAGATCAACAGAACAGAATAGAGAGTCCAGAAGTAAATACATGCATATACGGTCAATTAGTTTATGACAAAGGAGGAAAGAATATACAACAGGGAAAGGACATTCTCTTCAATAATTGTTGTTGGGAAAATTAGATAGCCACATGCAAAAGAATGAAATTGGACCATGATCTTACACCATACACCAAAACTAACGCAAAATGGTTTACAGACTTGAACATAAAACCTGAAACCATAAAACCCCAAGAAGAAATCATAGGTAGCAAGTTCCTTGACAAAGGTCTCTGGTGATTTTTTGACTCTGACACCAAAAGCGAAGATAACAAAAGAAAAACTAAACAAGCGGTACTACGTCAAACTAAAAAGCTTCTGCCCATCAGAGGAAACCATCGACAAAATGAAAAGTCAACCTAGTGAATGAGAGAAAATAATTACAAATCATATATCTGATAAGGAGCTAATATTCAAAATATATAAAGAACTCACAACTCAATAGCAAAAACAAATGCAATCTGATTAAAAAACAGGCAGCCGATCTGAATAGACCTTTTTTCAGACATACAGATGACCAACCAGTACATGAAAAGATGCTCAACATCACTAATCATCAGAGAAATGCAAATCAAACCCACAGTGATATATCACCTCACACCAGTAAGAATGGCTATTATCAAAAAGACAGAAAATTGCAAGGATGTGAGAAGAGGAACCCTTGTGCACTGTTGGTGGGAATGTAAATTGCTGTAGCCACTATGGAAAACAGTATGGAAGTCCATCCAAAAATTTAAATTAGAACTACCATATGATCCAGCAATTTCACTTTCATGTATTTACCTGAAGAAAATAAAATGCTAATTTGAAAATATGTATGCACTCTATTCATTGTACTATTATTTACAAAGGCAAGATATAGAAACAACCTGAGGGTCTATTGATGGATGAATGAATAAAGAAATTACACACATGTGTGTGTGTATCAATATTGAAAGTGAAAAGTGAAAATGAAAGTCTGTCGGTTGTGTCCGACTCTTTGCGACCCCATGGACTATACAGTCCATGGAATTCATCAGGCCAGAATACTGGAGTGGGTAGCTGTTCCCTTCTCCAGGGGATCTTCCCACCCCAGGGATCAAACCCAGGTCTCCCACATTCCAGGCAGATTCTCTACCAGCTGAGCTACCAGGAAAGCCCATATGTCAATATTATCCAGCCATAAAACAGAAAGAAAATCTTGCCATTTGCAACATGGGTGACTTCAAGGGCATTATGCTAAATGAAATGTCAGACAGAGGAAGACAAATATTGTATGATCTCTTTTATATGTGGAATCCAAAAAACCCAGAAAACAAACAAACAGAAAAAGCAAGCTCATAGAAGTAATCTGTATAGAAGAACAGATTAGTGGTTGGGGAAGAGATGAGACTGAGGAGATGGAAGAAATGGGTAACCTGTTTGGGGTTTTTTAGTTTAAATAAATTGAATTTTTAAAGAAACCTGGTGTTCTAGGGCAGAGTTTTGACTAAATATGAGTCCTGATTCTCCAGAACTAAGAAATAAAGATTGTTTTAATATGATTCTACATAGAACATCCTCTGTATTGTTAAATTTGAAATACAGAGGAATAAGTAAAAAGAGATGTGACACTAAGATATAATATTTTACTATTAAACTCAACATTGGCAACTTACTTTCCATAAAACATTTTCACATTAATTTAGTGTTGTTAGTTTTGTTTTGATTGATTTTCCAGGTTTGTTTGTACTTAAACAGCTTATTTGAGGTTAAGAGTGGAATAAACCTCATTCCACTAAAGCAGTTTTTACTTTTTAACTTGTATATTTATGTGAAATTATAATAAAATAATTTAACTTAATGCCAGGAGTCCATGAGAATTTTTCACCGTCTGAAATGGGTGCCCACGCTACCCAAGTGACAAAGAGGAGAAAATTAAAGGTTGCTGTTGAAAGATCTGGTGGCCTGCAGCTATTTTGTGGGTCAGGATACTCCCTGACAGTGCTCTGAGGGTTATTCTTCATCACTAACAGCAAGGATTAGGTTGATAGGAAGAGCCCCTCAAGATCTGAAGCACAGCTCACAGTCAACAATGGGCTTTGGTGGAGTTGGAGATGGGACGATGAGGAAGGAGAAGTGGGTGGCATTCCAGGGGCTGGAGAACAGTAATCAGTGCATAGTATTGCTGCTCTCACAGAGGGACAACTCCAGTGTGGACAGGCCCAGCCTCAACATTTGTGAGAGCGAGGACATGAGGTCAAACAGAGGCCTACATACCATAGCCTACATTTAACGTTTATAAATCATGAACCGTTGAATGACATATTTCTATCCTCTTTCCTTGACAAATATATCTCCAGAATGATTGAAAAGAAAAACTATGTGGAAAGTTGAAGGTTTCTCATTGACTGAAAGTTGACAACATATCAGAGGTGACCAGACATAATTAACACTGCATATACAAGAGACTCTGTTGGTGAGCTGTGGCATTTGCGTGCGTGCTAAGTCGCTTCAGTCATGTCCGGCTCTTTGTGACACCCTGGACTGTAGCCTGCCAGGCTCCTCTGTCCATGGAATTCTCCAGGCAAGAATACTGGAGTGGGTTCCCATGCTTTCCTCCAGGAGATCTTCCCAGCCCAAGGACTGAACACTGTGTCCCTTCCGTTTCCTGCATTGGCAGGCAGGTTCTTCACCACTAGCACCACATTTGGGTGAGTAATAAAAATAAATTCATAATTCATAAAATGTTATTTTTAATAGAATTCATTTTTTGTCTTTATTCCAGCAGTCATTAATTACATACTTATACTCACATAATTTGTGTTCTAGGAAAACAAGTTCAGTATATTGGCCACCAGCTAAAACGTGGTTATTTAAATTTTAATTGATAAAAATTATATAAAATTAAAAATTAGGGCTTCCCTGGCAGCTCAGTAATAAAGAATATGCCTGCCAATGCAGGAAACAAGGGTTCGACCCCTGGTCCTGGAAGATCCCACATGCTGCGGAGCAACCAAGCCCCAGTGCCACAAGCATTGAGCTTGTGCTTTAGAGCCTGGGAGCTGCAACAGCTGAAGCCCGAGCGCCCTAGAGCCTGTGCTCTGTGACAGGAGAAGCACCGCCGTGAGAAGCCAGGCACCACAACTGGAGTAGCTTCCGCTTGCCACAGCTACAGAAAAACCTGTCCCTGCAGCAACGAAGACCAGCGCAGCCAAAATTAATAACTAAACATTATTTTTAAAATTATAGAAAATTTAAAAAGAAATTCCTTGCTGCATCAGTCACATTTCAGGTGCTCAACAGTCAAGTAACATTAGTGGTTGCCATATTAAACAGTACAAATAAAAAGCATTTCCATCATTGCATAAAATGTTATTAGATGTAACTTTTTAAAAGATTAAAACTTAAAATATAATTATATTGGAATTGTTCAAAATTGAATATATTTAATAAAAATATAATTAAAGTAAATGTAAAAGAAAAAAACAAAATTACTTTCTCTATAAAAATTCAATGCTCTTTTTCTTAAAATATTCAAAATTCTTTAAAAAGATAAAATCAAAATCATAATGAATAGGATGTGTGTTTTAAATATTTTAAAAATATACTTTAAACACTTAATAAAATACTTAAAACAGAAACAACCTTAATTTTTAAATTTTAATTAAATATTATTAATTATTAGTTTACACAAATAAAACTACAATTCCAATGTCCAACGTCCATTTAATTGTCAATGTCTAATACACTGAGGGTTCTAATAGAATTTAATACAACTAAGGGTTCTAATATACAGAATGCAAGAACAGATGGGCAATATAAGCAAAGAGATGGAAATTCTAGAAAAGAACTAGAGAGAAATGTTACAGATCAAAACCACTATAATAGTAATTAAGAATGCCTTTGATAGATTTATTAATAAATGGGACATAGCTGAAGAAAGAAATTTTGACCTTGAGGAGTTCTCAATAGAAACTACCAAAACTGAAAAGAAAGTGAAAAGATTACCTACAGAATGGAAGAAAACATTTGCACGTTATATGTCTCGCAAAGTTCTAGGATCCAGAATATCTAAAGAACTCACCAGTCAATAACAAAAAGATAAATAACCCATTTTAAAAATGGACAAAAAACCTAGATATCTTCCTAAACTATATACAAATAGCCAACAAGCACATAAAGAGATACTCAACATCATAAGTCATTAAGGAACGCAACTGAAAACCACAATGAGACATCACTTGACACCCACTGCTGCTGCTGCTGCTAAGTCACTTCAGTCGTGTCCAACTCTGTGCAACCCCATAGACGGCAGCCCACCAGGCTTCCCCGTCCCTGGGATTCTGCAGGCAAGAACACTGGAGTGGGTTGCCATTTCCTTCTCCAATGCATGAAAGGGAAAAGGGAAAGTGAAGTCGCTCAGTCGTGTCTGACTCCCAGTGACCCCATGGACTGCAGCCCACCAGGCTCCTCTGTCCATGGGATTTTCCACTAGGATAGCCATAAAATGGAAAATGGAAAATAGCGTGTTGGTATGGAGAAATCAAAACCCTCATACATTGCTGATGAGAATGTAAAATGGTGCAAATGCTGTGGAAAAGAGTTTGGTCGTTTTTCAAAAAGTTAAAAAGAATTATCATACAATCCAGCAGTATTCTCCTAAATATATATCCAAAATAATTGAAAAAAGATACTCAAACAAAAGGGGCTTCCCAGGTGGTGCAGCGGTAAAGAATCTTCTGCTAATGCAGGAGATGCAGGTTCAACTCCTGGATTGGGAGGATCCCCTGGAGAAGGAAATAGCAACCCACTCCAGTATTCTTGCTGGGAAAATCCCATGGACAGAGGACCCTGGCAGCTACAGTCCGTGGGGTCACAAAGAGTCAGACATGACTGAAGCAACTGAGCATGCATGTACTCATGCAAAAACTTATACACGAATGTTCATAGTAGTACTATTTACAATAGGCAAAAAGTAAAAACATCCCAAATGTCCAATAACTGATGAGTGAATAAGCAAACTGTGATTATATATATATTACTTAGCTGTAGAAAAGAATGAGGTACTGGTACATATTACGTTGTAGGCAGGCCTTGAAAATATGGTAAGTGAAAAAAGCCAGACAACATAAAAGGTCACATATTACATGACTCCATTTATATGAAATATCCTGAAGAGGTAACTCCAGAGAGACAGAAAGCAGACTGGAGGTTACTAGGGGTCAGGGGAAGGGGAGATGAGGGAGTGAGGACTTAATGCGTATGGGATTTTCTTTTGAGGCAATGAAAATCTTAGAAGAGGTGGTTGTCCAATATGATGAACAGAATAAATGACACTGAATTATATCTTAAAAGGTTAATTTTATGTGAATTTCACTTCCGTTTCACTGTATTCATTGAGATGTCATACTGAGATACTCCCACTCCTATCCTTCATCTTTCACCTCCACATTACCTTTTCCCTTTCAGAGGAGGAAATAGCATTCTGTCTTCAGGAAGAAGAGAAGGAAAAACTTCAGAAGGGTGTTCCACAAAGCCTGGCCAACCAGGCTTGTATTAAGGACAAAGTTAGGCAGAAGAGATCTGCTCCTTCAAGTTTCAAAATTCAGATTATAGAATAGTACTCAAGATGAGACCTCTGCTAAACATTTAAAATAGAAATAATACCAATTCGACACAGCTTCTTTCACAATTTTAAAGACAGGCTAGAACCTGGAACCTGGGACCCTTTGAGGCAGGACCCTTTGCACCTAAACAAACATCTTCTCAAGCACCAAAATACAAAGACACTATAAGGGGCTAAAAATAACTGCATGCAGAGCAGTTGGGGCAATTACACACAATAAGATAGAACAGGCCAGAAGTCAATTGCCACTTCCAGGCTGTTGGCAGCAAAAGCAGGGTACCGAGCATGATCACTGCACACAGCTTCACCAAAGGGATGGGCAGACCACCTAAGCTACCCCTCCAGCTCAACCCATCTATCCACACATGCTACACCCTATTTAAGGAACCAGCCCACTTTCCTGTTACATGTCTTCACCCCCTTGTGCTACAGCTTGAGCCCCAATAAAACTTTGCCTGAATTCCCTGTCTGGCCTCTTGTCAATTTCTATTGATTAAACAATCCAAGAACCCTAGTTGGTAACATATGGAAGAGGAGTAAATCCCAACTCTTTCTAGGAGGCCAGCATTTTCCTGACACAAAACCAGACAAACCAGAAGAAAAGAAAAGTAGACCAATGTCCTTCATGAAAATTGATGCAAAATTTCATAATTAAATTTTATCAAATCACCAATGATATATTAAAAAGATAATATATCATGACCAAGTGACTTTTAGCCCCTGGGGTAGTGCTAGGTTGGTTTAACTTTAAAAAAAAAAAAATCAGTCAATGTAATTCACCATATTAACAAATCAACAACAGTGACACATATGATCATTTCAACATATGCAGAACAGCCGCTTGAAAAAATCCAACACCTATTCCTACACCTGATCTTAGCCAAAAGGCCAAGAAATAATTGCAACATTTATTCCTAATTTTAAAAAGTAAGCTATTAGAAAACTAGGAATAGAGGGAAATTTCCTCCATCTAATGAAGAATATGAATAAAGAACCTATAACTAATGTTACACTGCACTCTTTTTCCCTAATACTAGGGACAAGACAAAGACATTGACTCTCCCCACACCTAATCAGCATTGTATTGGGGGTTTTAGCTGGGGCAATCAGGCACAAAAGAAAAATAAAGATATCCAGACTGAAAAGGGAAAAGTAAAACTTTATTTGCAAATGTGATAATCCATGTACAAATGATGGAAAAATACTATAACTAGTAAACGAATTTAGCAATATTGCAGGATACAAGCTTGATATACCAAAACCAAATATATTTCTATATTTTAGCAATGAAATTCAAGACATTGAAAATTAAAAACACCACTAACAATAGCACTCAAAAACACCACTCAACACCACTCAACAATCTATGAGACATTTAGGCATAAATGACTCATTAAAAATGTGCAATGCTTTTACACTGAAAACCACAAAATATTGTGGGGAGAAATTAAAGAAGAGAGCACCTCCACAGGAGAAGCCTGACTCTACTGGTAGTTAGTGTGTCCTGGCCTCCATGAGGCTTGCATAAATAGCCAGATGGAAACTAAAGCCAGTCAGTCTGTCATAAACCAGGCAAAGTAGACAGACAAAGCCTTGGAGAATGATCTTGATATGTCTCTCCCTTTTATATTGCTGCTTATAGGGAAGCATATGAGTTGATTGTATAGGTTGAATTGCAATGGAAAGAACATGAAGTTTGAAGTTCAGCACACCTAAGTTAAAATTCCAACTGCTGCTACATTAGATGCTTGATCCTTCATAAGTTATCAACCTCTTTGAACTTGATTTGTTGGTAAAGGGGTGAGTACAGCAATTTGTCAGAGGCTGGCCAGATGCTCACCAGTCTCTTCCTGGCAAAAGGAAGACTCCATTTCCCAGTTTCCTTTATAGTTAGTTCAGGGCTGTATAACTAGCCTGGCTAGTGGGTGGATATGATGACTACCAACTTCAGGCCTGGTTGTCAGTTCAGTGTGATCATCCATATTCTTTCTCCCCTGATCACATGGCTGGAAGGGAAGGTTTTTGAGATTGTAGAGCCACATGATAGAACAAGCCTAAATCTGAGTCACTATCCAGTGAAAAGCTGCTCAGCAGAGCCTTTTGACTTATGGTGGTGTGCGGTCTGAGCAAGAGTTAAACTTTAGTTGTGTGAAGTCACTGAGATTTGGGGTTTATTTGTTATAGCAGTTAGTATAATGGTTAACTTACCATACAGGGCTAGAGATAGGATTGTTTATGGTGTATCTGTCTTGTGCATTAGTTTCCGCTGTCTTTAAATGAGGTCTAGGACATAATGGCAACCCACTCCAGTACTCTTGCCTGGAAAATCCCATGGACGGAGGAGCCTGGCAGGTTATAGTCCATGGGGTTGCAAGAGTTGGACATGACTAAGCGTGCGTGCAGCAGCATCTTACCCTACAACATGTTTTCTCTTTGACCAAAGATAGGATCATCAGAGGAACAGAAATATTGGAGAAGAGGCTTGAGGATAAAGAGGCCCTGCTGAGAGCAGAGATAAGGAGGAGACAAGAAGACTCTTCTCACCATCACCACCCCCAACTACAGATCTTTAGAAACTGCCACCTCTCTATTTATTGGCAGTTCATTCAAACTGACTATGTAAATAAGCAAGATGATGATTCTGTCTTTGGATGGCACATGAAAAATAAGCTCTTGTGTACAAAACTGAGTGTCAAAAGTGACATGAGAGGGGAACCAGGAATCCCTTTTCTGTCTCCATGAAGATATCTGCCAAGTCCTCTCCTAAGTGAGAAGTTGGACTAAGATAAACCTTCTCAGACACAGTCTGAAGAAATATCAAGACTAGGAATAGGCTGCACAAGAGGAGGGCTACTGGTAGCCAGGGGTTCATTCCTAAGAGCAAATTGTTTTACCTTCGTAGGGAAGAAGAGAGGTTCATGAAGGAACATGGTAAACCCACAACACAGGGGTAATGGCTTTCCTACCAAAGTTTCATTTTAGGGAGCTAGAAACAATATAATACCTGCATTCAACAAACATTTATTGAGGACCTCCATGTGTTTTTAGTAAGTTTTGTGGAAGATACAAAGTGGTCTCTGTCCCTATGGAGCTTTTATTATATCAGAAATTACAAACTCAGAGGCTTATAAGGGCCGACAGGTAGCGTGACTAAATGAAGAAAACCCAATGTAAGAAAAGTGAGGATGGAAATTACCATCCAGCCTCAGAGTCCTGAGTTGGTAGGGACTAATGGGGACCATGGGCACTAGAAAGACCACATACTTCAAAAGGGGAAGCCACCACCCAGCTCCAGCAGTTTATTGCCGTGAGGACCGATTTTATGATTCTTCCAAGAGAGATAGATATTTCTTCCAGAAATAGAGATTTTTACATGCTTACTTTAACATTGGTAAGTAAATTAATTTTTAAAATATATATTCTGTGCCTGAGAGCCAAACAAACCATTTCTGCACGTCCTGGGGTCCTCACTCTTCCCTGAATCCATTAGGAATGTTTTGCAGGCCAATGTAGAGGGGTTTGGAAGAACACTTTGATTGATGACTATGCTGGACCTTGGAGAGGATTCTGAATACTTCGCTCTTGAGAGTTGCCTGGAGAATCCCAGGGACGGGGGAGCCTGGTGGGCTGCCGTCTCTGGGGTCGCACAGAGTCGGACACGACTGAAGTGACTCAGCAGCAGCAGCACTCAGTAGTGATTTGAATGTAGGAGGTCAGAAGGTCATCTAGTGTATCCCTTTGCCTCCAAGGAACCTTGGCTTTGCTTTACATTCATTGAGAGTTTACAAGATAAGAGAAGACCATTTCTGACACCAGACTACTGTTCTGCCTTCAAACAGACTTGTCCAAGCAAGAGAGTTCCAGAAAAACATCTATTTCTGCTTTATTGACTATGCCAAAGCCTTTGACTGTGTGGATCACAAGAAACTGGAAAATTCTGAAAGAGATGGGAATCCCAGACCACCTGACTTACCTCTTGAGAAACTTGTATGCAGGTCAGGAAGCAACAGTTAGAACTGGACATGGAACAACAGACTGGTGCCAAATAGGAAAAGGAGTCCGTTAAGGCTGTATATTGTCACCCTGCTTATTTAACTTCTATGCAGAGTACATCATGAGAAACGTTGGGCTGGAAGAAGCACAAGCTGGAATCAAGATTGCCAGGAGAAATATCAATAACCTCAGATATGCAGATGACACCACCCTTATGGCAGAAAGTGAAGAGAAATTAAAAAGCCTCTTGATGAAAGTGAAACAGGAGAGCAAAAAAGTTGGCTTAAAGCTCAACATTCAGAAAACGAAGATCATGGCATCCGGTCCCATCACTTCATGGGAAATAGATGGGGAAACAGTGGAAACAGTGTCAGACTTTACTTTTTTGGGCTCCAAAATCACTGCAGATGGTGATTGCAGCCATGAAATTAAAAGACGCTTGCTCCTTGGAAGGAAAGTTATGACTAACCTAGATAGCATTATTAAAAAACAAAGACATTACTTTGCCAACAAAGGTCCGTTTAGTCAAGGCTATGGTTTTTCCTGTGGTCATGTGTGGATGTGAGAGTTGGACTGTGAAGAAAGCTGAGCGCCAAAGAATTGATGCTTTTGAACTGTGGTGTTGGAGAAGACTCTTGAGAGTCCCTTGGACTGCAAGGAGATCCAACCAGTCCATTCTGAAGGAGATCAGCCCTGGGATTTCTTTGGAAGGAATGATGCTAAAGCTGAAACTCCAATACTTTGGCCACCTCATGCAAAGAGTTAACTCATTGGAAAAGACTCTGATACTGGGAGGGATTGGGGGCAGGAGGAGAAGGGGATGACAGAGAATGAGATGGCTGGATGGCATCACCAACTCGATGGACGTGAATCTGAGTGAACTCCGGGAGTTGGTGATGGACAGGGAGGCCTGGCGTGCTGCAGTTCATGGAGTCACAAAGAGTCAGACATGACTGAGTGACTGAACTGACTGAACTGAAGGGACAAACACGTAACTTTCCCCTTAATAGCATGCCTTTTTAAAAATCACATTAAGATTTTTTAAATGCGCCTTATAAAAATGCAAAATATTTTTAAAGGCATATGAAAGAAAAAATTACTATAAGTGAACTATCCAGAAATAATCTAACATCATATATTTTACTTCCCTGGTAGCTCAACTGGTAAAGAATCTGCCTGCAATGCAGGAGACCCCGGTTTGATTGCTGAGTTGGGAAGATCACTTGGAAAAGGGATAGGTTACCTACTTCAGTATTCTTGGGCCTTCCTGGTGGTTCAGACAGTAAAGAATCCACCTATAATGTGGGAGACCTGGGTTCGATCCCTGGGTTGGGAAGATCCCCTGGAGGAAGGCATGGCAACCCACTCCAGTATTCTTGCCTGGAGAATCCCCATGGACAGAGGAGCCTGGCGGGCTACAGTCCGTGGGGTCACAAAGAGTCGGACATGACTGAGCAACTAAGCACAGCACAGCACACATGGCATATACACATGGTTCCCATCAGTCTCTACCAACTCCCACGTGGCACAGTTGGTAAACTCTGTCTGCCAACGCAGGAGATGCAAGAGATGCCGGTACAATCCAGGAAGATCCCCTGGAGAAGGAAATGGCAACCCACTCCGGTATTATTGCTTGGAAAATTCCATAGGAAGAGAAGCCTGGCAGGCCATAGTCCTTGGGGTTGCAAAGAGTCGGACAAGACCGAGTGACTGAGCACCGCACAGCCCTCCTTGTACAGGCAGAACAGTCATTCTGAACCTGAGCACGGAGTGTTACTCCTTCCTCCACAGAGCCTGCCAGTGTCCTCCTGGCTGTTTGTCCAAGGAGTAAACAGGGCGTTCTCCAGCGGCAGCTGAGTTCTTCCCAGAAAGAGCCCACAGCAGACCCTGGCCAGAAAGGATTTCCTCAAGACGAGAAATACAGTAAACACAAGAGACCCTCCACTCCAGATTAACCCTGGGCAGGATTCATTGCCTGTAGTTTTCCTGCAAAAGGCCACTAGTCTTATTTCCCTGCCCCCCTCTTCTCTGGCTGCACAAGCTATTTTTAAATTGCCCTGGCAACCGGAGGACAGGCTGGGCCTCCTGTGATGTTGCAGTCACCAGAGACTGAGTGGGAGGGTGGTGGAGGAGCCTGTTCCTCTCCCCTCCTGCTGGGAGCGATGCCCTTAGAGTACGTCAAGACTCAAGCTGCCTACCCTCCCCCATCTCTGTTCCTGACTTGCCCTTCGTCAATTTATTCTGAGAAAACTTCTCAGACTTTGGTTCCCAGGACAAACACGATAGGAGTTCAGAAACTTGAAACAGAACCACACCCTCTGGTGCAGGGATCTGCTGGAGAGTGGGGTGGCTGTTCTACCTGTGGGGGTGACCCACTCGGGTGCAGTAAATAAAGGCATATGTTGTCTGTAGAGAATGTAGAATCCATCATGAAAATGACTTAAAGTTATCTGCTTTTTTATCAATACAGTTATCACAGGTCAGCAATTCTACTGTCAGTGGTAAATGCTTTCAATGGTTCCCCCCTCATACTTCCCTTCCACTGGTGACCCTTTTGCCATACCCATCATGACCCAGCTCACAGTACCAATGACTGGGAAATCAAGACATTCCTCAAGTCCTGATGTGGACTGAATATGTCCCTCCAAACTTTATGTGTTGAAGCCCTAATCCTCAATATGATAATACTTGGAAGTGGGGGCCTTCAGAAGGTAATTATGTTTTGCTGAGATCATGAGGGCAGGGCCCTCATGATGAGATTAGTGCCCTGATAAGAAGAGGCCAGAGAACCTTATCTCTCTCTCCACCATGTGGGGACACAGCAAGAAGGCAGCTACCTTTCACTAGCAAGAAGGCCCTCACCAAGAACCCAACTATGTGGGTGCCCCAATCTTAGACTTCAGCCTCTAGAACTGTGAGAAGTAAATGTTTCTCATTGAAGCCACCTGTCTATGGCACTTTTTGTTATAGCAGTCCAAACTAAGGCAAATCTCATATGCTGGTGCTTGGCTATGAGAAACAGAGACATCCTGGCTGCATGAACAATAACAACTGCAATCCTGAAATGTAAAGTGCCCACTGACTCAGGGACCCTTCTTGCCAAACCTAGGAAAAGTGAATTATAGTCAGCCGAACACTCAGAACACTCAGAAACACACTTTCTGAGTGTTTCTCTGGCCTCTTCTTCTCTCTCTTATCTCAGCCCTCAGGATAGGTCCTGAAAGCCTGCAGGTGGAGATTCACTCCTCTGGTCCTGAGTGGAGTGTGGATGTCCTCATTCCTACTGCTTCTACAAAAAATGCTTGTCCTCATAAGGGTTGAGAATAGTTCTCAGGAGAATACACAGTGGTGGAAGTGGGGATGGATGAAGTGATCACAATGAATAGATTATTTGTTTGAAAGTTTTGTGGGGATGGGGATCAGTGATGGAGTGGTCTACTCCTGCATTCTTCAGTTACAACTGAGACCAAATGTGTAAACACAATAAATATATGTTGAATAGTGAAATCTTACTGCACGGCCAAATTTTATATCATATTCAGGAGGGCATACTGTCAGTGCAGTCAGGTCCGAGGGCACGTGGGCATGTGCTAAATTGGAGCCTTTGGTGGCATTTATTCTTTAAAGGAATTATATACTGTTTTCGCATTTTTACACTACCCATCTAGAACTGTTCCCTGAACCTCCCTTATATGTCCCTCAGTTGAGTTAAGTTCCCTCTAACTTTGGTAAGAGCACCATTCACATAGAGGTGCGTAAGAAGCAGAAGTTCAGGACCTTGGCAGTCTGAAAATACACTTGTGGTTTGGATTAATTTTCTTTCTCTATTTTTAATCCTCTTGCATATTTTACATAGGACTTTCCTCCTCTGGGGTTCCTATTGCTTTTCAGCTGTGATCTGTTTTTCTTGCCAGCATCTCTTAGAGGCAGCCAGTGAGGACTGCTGTACCACTCAGGACCAAGGAGAATCCTTCTTCATATACTCCACCCAAGATCCCTCGGATCTAAGGCCCTCTTGCTCACCATCCCAAGTAACCTTTGGGTAGTCTCTTCTTTCATCTCTATCCATCTCACTTGTCATCCTGTACTGGGTTACTTTTTAACAACTTCCTGGTTGGATAACCAGTGTCACTTATGATCATTATCTGAGAACAGATAGGAGAATCGAAATATTCAACAATCAGTAGAGAATGGACACTAATAAGATCCTTCAGAGCTAAACACTCACCCTGTAGTTGCTAGAGTAGGCAAAGGTCTGTGGTCTCAGTGGAGGAGCCAGGACAAATGGGTTAGCTAGCAGTGCTCAAGATTGCTCAGGCTGCAATTTGTTTCCAAAAGGTACAGAAGTATTTTCAGTATTTTTTAACCACTGGGGCAGTTTTGCCTGTGTGTGTTGGCTGAATATCAGCCCTGCCAAAGAATAAAACCTGGAATTCTTAGTAGATATCCCTTGAGTGAGAACTGAAAGGTCAGGGCAAGGTCAGGCGTGTTGAGGCATGCCTGGGCATGTCCGGGCATGTCGGGACATGTCCCGGCCGAGAGTGCTGCAGACAACGCCCCGGAGGCGGGCCGACAACCAAGCCGTCCAATCAGGAGCCGACACGGAGCCCTTGGACACCAATCACCGCTGAGCCCGCGTTTTCTTCCTTATATGGGAGCCCAGCCCGGGCTATAAAACCCTTCCCCACCCCTCATACCTCGCAGACTCCCTTTGCTTCGCAGACCCCCCTCACTCCCTTGCTTACCCGCCCCCGGGATTTCTGCCTGAGAGCGACCGCCCAATAAAAGGCCCTGATCAACGGTGCATAGGGGTGGCTCCTTCTTCCCGCGGCGTTTCTTACAAGAACAAAAGTAATTCACTCAGTTGGTCTGCTGGATTTATGCAGATTGTGAGCAAATTAAAAGGAATCTACATGTTTTCCCACCAAAGAGGATCACAGCAACCATTCTATGCTCTGCAGTTGGCCTCCAAAGTTATGTCAACTCTCCTTGTGTCTCCTCTAGCTGAGCTCAGGTTGTCTTCTTTCTTCCTGTCTTTGTTGATCCTTGCCTTTTCCTCCTCTTTTCTGGGAATGTAAGTAGCCAGCTGAGGCTTGGAGTTACAATATGATGGTAAGGGCAGACCTAGGTCTGTTATTTCGTACGTACTTCTTGCCCTTAGCACAGATTAAGGATAAAGACACACTGGAGAAACACGCTTTGCTTTCAGAAACTCCATTTCTAGAGCTATAAGTTACACAGAGATAGCTCTCAGGATAGCCATGTGTTCAGGTGGAGCACTGCAGAAAACCAGCTTAGCAGAACTACAGGGATGTGACCCACCTGAGACTAAGTTCTACTTCCTTCTTTGCAGCCACTTCCACCGCTGACCAAGTACTGCCCACCCACCAATCCCTTAAGCCCTTCTGGAACCATCAAGACTTTCTCAAAAAGATTCCGAAGAAGGGTTATTTTGAACACTTAACTACATCAGTCACAATTACATTGCAGTGTTCTAAATATGCAATGGGTTATCTTTTTTGTAAGTTTCAAGTGATTAAGCCAACAAACTGTTTCCATCAGTATCATCTGTTGTTCATGTAGCCTTATAATTCCCTCACAGTGTTTTTTACAGTGAAATTTCAAGTTTTACTTTTATCATTAGTTGTCTGAAGACTGATATTCTTTTAGATTCTCAGTGAGACTGTAGTAATTCACCTGAGTGCTCACCAAAGCTTCTATCTAAATATCTCAGTGGGGTCAAGAGGGTTATTAACACAGAATGTCCAGCTAATAAATAGGACACTTGGGATTTCCTTTCTTGGTATGGAAAGCCAGAACCGCCTTTGCAAGGGGAGGATATCACTCTGGGAGCTGATTTCTCATTTTGTTAGGAGCAGTACTAAAGCTCTGGCATGAGAAAAGTTAATCTGCAGAAAGCCGTTACCACCAAGTGTAAATTTTAGACTTGACAAATGAGCTGCTCTGACAGCATGAGATTCTTCAGAACTCAACATAAAAATGACTGCTTTTTATGATCTGGTAGAATGTGAAGGAAAATTTAGCTAGTAGCTTCCTGAGCTCAAGATGGCAAACAGTTTTTCCACGGTATTATCCTGAAAGCATTTGATTCCTTTAAATCAATGGATGATTGAGCCCAAAAGGTTATTGGCTAATTCACACATGAAATGGTTGAAATTGTTGCTCTTGATCTCTTCTTGGGGTAATGTGATTCATAACTTTAGGATCTATTATGTATGCTCTTTTAAGCTTCATTGGGTCTTCCTCTACATTCCGGCATTTTTGCAAACAAACATCAATGCGTTCTCTTCAGAATGTCAATATTTTATTGCTGGTTATATTCCAGGTCAAGCCTTTTTATTTCTAAGTTAAGTTTACTTTTTTTTTTTTTTCAATCTGGCTTCCTGTAGATTTCCATCCACTAGGTAAATCCTTCCACCCAATTATGTCTTCCTTAACACTAAGTAATCAGGGTATGACTCACGGTTTCCTGGTCTAAAGGCCCCCATGGCTTTATAATAAAAGGATAATTTTTCTGATCCATATTTCATTTGGAGATAATCCGCATCCCATTAGGGGTAAGTGATGTTGTCCAGCCTGTTTTATTCTTTTTGACCATACAAGCTTTTAGACTCTAGAGATTATTACATTTGGGGACTTACCAAGATCATCGCCCTTGGTCTTCACCTGGTTCCTTGGCTGCCAATCACCTTGTAAATATAATTTTCATTTACCTAAAATATCCAGCTCTATAAGATTACACAAGAGTTTTTTCCCTTGAACTGACATTCACAAATCAGAGATGTTTAACATCAATTTTATTCTTTTCCATGTTACACATAAAAATGTTAACCAAGGCCAGTCCCTTACTTGGATACCTGGTCTTTCTAGGTAATCATGTGGAAAAATCCTTTTTCATATCTTTTACATCTTATCTCTTAGGTATGTCCCTGGACATAATGAGGGGGAAACTGATTTATCACTGATAAGGGAAAAGCACTGCAATAAATTTTGCACAGACTCTTATCAGTGATGCCTAATTCATTTTCTCATGAATGCTCTTTCAGTTCAGTTCAGCTCAGTTCAGTCACTCAGTCATGTCCGACTCTTTGTGACCCCATGAATCACAGCACGCCAGGCCTCCCTGTTCATCACCATCTCCCGGAGTTCACTCAGACTCACGTCCATCGAGTCCATAATGCCATCCAGCCATCTCATTCTCGGTCGTCCCCTTCTCCTCCTGCCCCCAATCCCTCCCAGCATCAGAGTCTTTTACAGTGAGTCAACTCTTTGCATGAGGTGGCCAAAGTATTGGAGTTTCAGCTTTAGCATCATTCCTTCCAAAGAAATCCCAGGGCTGATCTCCTTCAGAATGGACTGGTTGGATCTCCTTGCAGTCCAAGGGACTCTCAAGAGTCTTCTCCAACACCACAGTTCAAAAGCATCAATTCTTCAGTGCTCAGCCTTCTTCACAGTCCAACTCTCACATCCATACATGACCACAGGAAAAACCATAGCCTTGACTAGACGGACCTTAGTCAGCAAAGTAATGTCTCTGCTTTTGAATATGCTATCTAGGTTGGTCATAACTTTTCTTCCAAGAAGTAAGCGTCTTAATTTCATGGCTTCAGTCACCATCTGCAGTGGTTCTGGAGCCCAAAAAAATAAAGTCTGACACTGTTTCCACTGTTTCTCCATCTATTTCCCATGAAGTGATGGGACCAGATGTCATGATCTTCGTTTTCTGAATGTTGAGCTTTAGGCCAACTTTTTCACTCTCCTCTTTCACTTTCAGTAAGAGGCTTTTTAGCTCCTCTTCACTTTCTGCCATAAGGGTGGTGTCATCTGCATATCTGAGGTGATTGATATTTCTCCCGGCAATCTTGATTCCAGCTTGTGTTTCTTCCAGCCTAGCGTTTCTCATGATGTACTCTGCATAGAAGTTAAATAAGCAGGGTGATAATATACAGCCTTGACGTACTCCTTTTCCTATTTGGCACCAGTCTGTTGTTCCATGTCCAGTTCTAACTGTTGCTTCCTGGCCTGCATACAGATTTCTCAAGAGGCAAGTCAGGTGGTCTGGTATTCCCATCTCTTTCAGAATTTTCCAGTTTCTTGTGATCCACACAGTCAAAGGCTTTGGCATAGTCAATAAAGCAGAAATAGATGTTTTTCTGGAGCTCTCTTGTTTTTCCATGATCCAGGGGATGTTGGCAATTTGATCTCTGGTTCCTCTGCCTTTTCTAAAACCAGCTTGAACATCAGGGAGTTCACGGTTCATGTATTGCTGAAGCCTGGCTTGGAGAATTTTGAGCATTACTTTACTAGCATGTGAGATGAGTGCAATTGTGCGGTAGTTTGAGCATTCTTTGGCATTGCCTTTCTTTGGGATTGGAATGAAAACTGACCTTTTCCAGTCCTGTGGCCACTGCTGAGTTTTCCAAATTTGCTGGTATATTGAGTGCAGCACTTTCACAGCATCATCTTTTAGGATTTGAAATAGCTCAACTGGATTTCCATCACCTCCACTAGCTTTGTTCGTAGTGATGGTTTCTAAGGCCCACTTGACTTCACATTCCAAGATGTCTGGTTCTAGATGAGTGATCACATCATCATGACTATCTGGGTCATGAAGATCTTTTTTGTACAGTTCTTCCATGTATTCTTGCCACCTCTTCTTAATATCTTCTGCTTCTGCTAGGTCCATACCATTTCTGTCCTTTATCGAGCCCATGTTTGCATGAAATATTCCCTTGGTATCTCTAATTTTCTTGAAGAGATCGCTAGTCTTTCCCAAACTGTTGTTTTCCTCTATTTCTTTGCTTTGATCGCTGAAGAAGGCTTTCTTATCTCTTCTTGCTATTCTTTGGAACTCTGCATTTAGATGCCTATATCTTTCCTTTTCTCCTTTGTTTTCGCCGCTCTTCTTTTTACAGCTATTTGTAAGCCCTCCCCAGACAGCCATTTTGCTTTTTTGCATTTCTTTTCCATGGGGATGGTCTTGATCCCTGTCTCCTGAATGCTCTTTACCCTTCTAAAAATAAGGTGTATTAGTCCAACTTAACATTAATTTATGAGAAAAACCACAGCAATTTTTGTTTTGGTGCCTTTGATTACTTTTAATTTTCTAAAAGCATAAATGTTATTATCTATTTTCAAAAATAATGCACATCAGTCATAGGAAATATTTGCAAATACTGAAAAGTACGTGTGGGCACACTTACACAGATAAATAAATATCACCACTTTCAACTTTTGTCATGCCAAGTGCTATCCGTTTTCTCAATGCAGAGGATACAAATATTTCCCACATTCTTTTACAAACGTAGACTCACCAAACTTTACAATAAGTCCTTCTCTACTTACTGATATTTCATTATCTCAGAGTCCCCACTGAAATGGACTGGCTGCAGGAGACTAATGTTTACTGCGGCAGCCTGATTTGATAAGGAGCCTGCACACTAAGCAGGCTGTCTTCGGCCAGTGAAAGTTTTCTAGGCTAATTTAAGAAACATGTGTAAGTGAGATAAATGCCGCCCCCATCATGTCCTCCCAGAGTATCATTAAGGCTCCCCAGAGGCATGTTTGTGTGTGTGTGTGTGTGTGTGTGTGTGTGTGTGTGTGTGTGGTGGGGAGGGATGAGCTCTCTCCTCCATGTAGCCCTCTGCATACACAGGGCTTTGTTTCATACAGAAGCTCAGCAGTTGCAAGATTGAGGGCACTTGGGAGCCAAGTTGAGGAAGCTTCCTTCATTAAGTGCTCTGAGGCAGTTCTTGGCTAGATCCAGAACTCACTTCTGAGGCCCTCAGGCAATGTGTTTGACTCAGCTGTGTGCATGCTTAGTTGCTCAGTTGTGTCTGACTCTTTGCGAAGCCATGGACTGTAACCTGCCAGGCTCCTCTGTCCATGGGATTCTCCAGACAAGAATACTGGAGTGAGTAGCCATTCCCTTCTCCAGGGAATCTTCTCGACCCAGGAATCGAGCCCAAGTCTCCTTCATTGCAGGCAGATTCTTTACCTGGTCTGAGCCACAGGGAAGACTTTGGCTCAGCTGACTGTAGGCCAAAGGAAACAATTTATAAAGATGCCACACCCCAAGGCTAACCCAGGCCATGGGGCTCCTTGGTCCTCAAAGCTGGATCTGGCAGTGACTGTGGAAAGCACCCAGCATTACACATCTGTCTCTCAGGGGTCCTGATCTCTCTCTACCTGAGACTTCTGCCCAGCATTGTGGCCCAGGAGAATAACTGCTTTGGCAGGGACTAGCTTGAGCAGGTACATGATCTGAGCTATGCTTTAATCTAGCAGCTCTGTGTAGGACTCACTGGAGCCAAGAGGGTTTCCAGGAACAGGCCCCTTCGGCAGTCATGGAACAGTCCAGTTAAAGGTTTACCCAGTGGAGGACTGAGCTAAGAAGGGAAGGGGCTTCTGGGAGAGATTTCTTTACCTTTATTGCCTTTGTGTTATGCAAAATGTAGTACATATTCATTAACAAAAATCTAAAAACTACATAAAAGCAAAAGTGAAAAAGAAAAATCATGCATAACTTCAACATTTAGACATGTTTATTAATAGGTGTAGGGTCTTCTGACCTTCTTATATATGTGGAAAAGTGGATCATGCTGTACATACTGGACATAACAGACCAGGCTATAACCTGCACTTACTTAATCACAGGGAGAACATCCTTCTCCATCATTAAATGTTCCAGTTTGCTAAGGTTGGACAAATGGGCAAGTGATGCCTTCAGCTCTTCCAAATCTTTCTTTTACTGTGTCTATCTGGCTCCTGCTCTCCAGGGCTCCACACTCAGGCAGCTGTCAGCTCATCTCTGATAAAGTGCTACCCTGCCCAGAGTTGTTTGCCTTTTACAAGAAACTCTTAAAGCAGAATAATCTCCATATACCCCCAAATTAGTCACTAATGGCAGAATACTTGGGCAGGGAGCTGTTTGGGATTTCTCAGAACTATCTACGGTGTCAACCCTCTGGTTGAAAAGAATCTGAAGATAATGGGAACATCTCATACCTTTGGTAAGATGGATGTAGAAGTATCCAAGTTTCTCATAGAGCTGAAAGGAATATGTAAGCTAATCCACTGGTGCAGTAAGATTTGCTGATCATGGAAGGAAAGCCCTGGGGAAGGACTCACCCCACAGCTTGACATAACAGTAGAAACATGGGCTGAAATTCTGACGTTGTAAATTTCTATCTGTGTGACCCAGTTCAAGTTGTTAGCAACTGGGTGCCCATTTCCTCACTGGTAAAGGGAGATAGACTACCTCCCTCATAGGATTGTCATAAGAATTTAAATGGGATAATGTTTGTAATGTGCTGAGCACTCAGTGGTCAATGTTAATTATAAAACAAGAAAAACAACAGTAATTCTGAAAAGGATTTGGCTAGTGGACAAGTATATAGAAGCTCAAGAAAATTTGATATATGAATATCTGAGCTCACATAATAAAGTAAGACCTGATTTTTTGTATCATAAAGAATAATTTGTTTCACAAAGACTCAGTAAGTCAACAGGTACCTATAAGTACGTACCTATAAGTATGTTCCAGGTACCTATAAGTGTGTGCCAGGCACAGTACCAAGTTTGGGGTGTATACAGATGAATAAGTCAGTCTTTGCCCTCAAAGTTCTTACATGGTGATGGGGAAGACAGAAGATTAACTCATACTTTCATCCTTACAGCTATCTAGATAGGGACATAGCATGAACATGGTAACAGGTACTATAAAGATGAAATAAGATAATCTGGTGGGAGGTAACTAGTGTAGTGATGATATAGCTAGAATGGTAACTTCTAAGAGGTGACATTTGAGATAAGACAGAAATGTTGAGGAAGTAGCTATTGAAAGATCTGGGGTGGAGGACAAACTGGGCAAGAACCACAAGTGTAAAGATGCTACGGCAAGGCCAGTCTCAGGTGAGGAAGAGAACGCGAGCCAGAGTTACTAGAATGTTGTGAACGAGGCAGGAAATAAAGAGACATGATGGGAGGAGGAGGCAAGAGCCAGGTCACTTAAAGCAGAGAAGACAATAGTGTTTTTTTAAAGGGCCACACAGTGACTATTTTAAGCCTTACGGGCCATACAACCTCTGTGGTAACTCCACGATCCTGCCTTTGTAATGGCGAAGCAGCCATAGATAATTCAGAGATAAATGGATACAGGTGTGTTCAGATAAAATGCCGCCATTGACAAAAACAGACGGGAGGTGGGGGTGCTTATTCGGCCCAAGGGCAATAGTATGTCTACTCTTGATTTAGACTCTTGAAGGCCTAGATGAGGAACCTGGGCTTTATTTTCAGTGTGTTTCAAGCACGGGAATGATAGGCTCTCACTGACACTTTCAAAGACTTCCTCTTTTCACTGGAGGATGGACTGGGGAAGCAAGGGTGGAAACAGGGACATGGGAAGGAGGTTGCTGAAACAGTTCAGGGAGAAGTAAGGGTCAGTAAAATCAGAGCAGCAGAGGTGTTGAAAAGTACTCAGATTCTGAGTACAAAAGAATTAGAACCAGAAAGACTGAATTAATTGAATTGGCGAATGAAGGAAAGAGAGGAATCGAGGATAATTTCTGGGTTTTTGCTTTAGCTACTGGGTCAACAATGCTCCGTAAACTGAGATGGGGAACCCTAGGAGAGAAGTATTTCCAAGGGCAAAAAAGCAGTAGTTGAGTTTTGCACAGGTTAAATTTGTGACACCTATCAGGTATACAGTTGGGCTATCAAGCAGGAATGGTCTTTGCACAAGTAGAACTCCCAGAGAGGTCCAGCTATAGATAGAAAGGTGGGTGTCATCAGAGCACAGGGATGGGCATCCTCCAGATTACCTAGGAGGAAAGAAATGAAGACAGAGGGCCAAAAGAGGACCCGGGAACCGTCTAGTACCCTGAGGTCTAGAGGAGAGGCAGGGAGGACAGCAAAGGACACTGAGGAGGCACAGCCAGAGAACCAGGCAGGAAGCCAGGTGAGGGTGGGGGTCAAGGAATCCCACCTGTTTCTGTAAGCAGGTAGGTTAGGGGATCTCCAAAGGAAAAGAACCAGAAACTGGTTTCTTGACATAAGAGAAGACATTTTGGACTAAGCCGTTTTGTGGTCTAAGCCTGGCCACAGTGCTTGCTTTTGAACAGGTCTCAGTAATAATCTCAAGGGAATAAAGGAATGCAGGAACAGAGAATAGATGGCTAAGCAGCACTGCAGTGATAAAGCGGGGCTTCCCAGGTGGCTCCGTGGTAAAGAAATCCGCCTGCCAATGCAGGAGACACAAGAGAAGTAATTTCGATCCTTGAGTCAAGAAGATCTGTTGGAGTAGGAAATGACAACCCACTCCAGTATTCTTGCCTGGAAAACTTCATGGACAGAGGAGTCTGGTGGACTACAGTCCTTAGGGGTCGCAGAGTCGGACATGACTTAGCAGCTGAGCCCACACACAGTTTCTCTTTAAGGGCTAAACATAAACTTCCATGAGTTCCCCATACAGATGGAAGACAGAATGATGATGTTGATCCCCCTGACTTCAATCAACTAAACTTGGACTCTGTCAACCTTTGCCCCAATTCAATGCTCAGTTCTTCTCTATCCAAGCCCCTTCATGAATATGCATGTTTCAGTTTCAGTTCAGTCGCTCAGTCGTGTTCAACTCTTTGTGACCTCATGAACTGCAGCACACCAGGCCTCCTTGTCCATCACCAACTCCAGGAGTTCACCCAAACCCATGTCCATCGAGTCAGTGATGCCATCCAACCATCTCATCCTCTGTCGTCCCCTTCTCCTCCTGCCCCCAATCCCTCCCAGCATCAGAGTCTTTTACAATGAATCAACTCTTCGCATGAGGTGGCCAAAGTATTGGAATTTCAGCCTCAGTATCAGTCCTTCCAATGAGCACCCAGGACTGGTCTCCTTTAGGATGGACTGGTTGGATCTCCTTGCAGTCCAAGGGACTCTCAAGAGTCTTCTCCAACACCACAGTTCAAAAGCATCAATTCTCTGGCGCTCAGCTTTCTTCACAGTCCAACTCTCACATCCATACATGACCACTGGAAAAACCATAGCCTTGACTAGATGGACCTTTGTTGGCAAATGTCTCTGCTTTTTAATATGCTATCTAGGTTGGTCATAACTTTCCTTCTATGGAGTACCAAGGCTTAAAACTTCCCCAATTTTGCTGTTTGGAGAAACCCTATTTTAGGAAGATCCCTGGTGTTCTCTTTACTTGCTGAAAGTAATAATAAATCCTTCCTTTTCCCACTGTTTGGCTTGATTGTGTTTTCTGACTCAACAACCACCAAGAGGTGAACCCAGTTTTAGGGGAACATTTCAGGAAGGAGGCTGTGGACAAGTGCATCCAATTCTGCCTAGTGATTCAATCTAAAGCTTTCTCTAGAGCATTCATGGGGAGAAGGCAATGGCACTCCACTCCAGTACTCTTGCCTGGAAAATCCCAGGGACAGGGGAGCCTGGTGGGCTGCCGTCTATGGGGTCACACAGAGTTGGACATGACTGAAGTGACTTAGCAGCAGTAGCAGAGCATTCACCAGAGGCATCCCATAACTGTGGAGCTGTCCAGAATATTTAAATGATTCAACCTACAAAAATACAAAAATTAAATATGCCCTCAATTTCTTGGTAACAAATCAACTCAGCAAGTATTGAGTTACTACCATGACTCACTTATTTGCTTAGAACTGGAACAAAGGCAATTTGGCAAAGTGTCTTAAATTAAGCAGCCCACAGTTAGAGGAGGGGAAAAGTCAGACAATAATTTTTCCTTATTTCCAGAAAGGCAGAGGTGGTAGTGGGAGAGGCCAGTTTTTGATTATCTATGTCAATCAGAAACAGGGTAGGGAAAATAGAAGCCATCAGTAAAAATCCACAGGTGATCCCTTTCTAAACAATGGTTTTCATCTCTTCCATTTAGATTTTAAATTAGAAATGATGAGAAGCTGCTTTAATTTGAGCTGTTTCTCCTTTTTCTCTTACCTTTTTTTTGGAAGCAGGGTGCGGGGAGTGATAATAGGAAATAAAATGACCTCAGGGCATGGGGAAAGGAAGAAAAAGCAGGGGGCTTGGGATGGCCATCAGTCTGGTTCTCCAGAACCACAGGAGGTGTGCTCTCCCACCCTCCCTGCCAGGTTGGACAGGAGGCAGCCACCTGGCCCTGCTGAGGCTGCAATTCAAGTTTCCTGATTTGCATTCAAAAGGCTGCTCCTTCTGACCCAATTTTAGGCACTGGGCTTCACAGCCTCTTGCTCTGTCTCAGCTTCTCCTTCTCATTTTACTCCCCTCCTTTCACAGGCTCTAAAGCTCTCCTTCCTGTCCTCAGAAAAGCAATTAGGTCTCTGGAGGCCAGTAGATGAGTGGTGAAGGGAGTACCTGCTCTATGAAAAGAATTATAAAGCTTTTTCTAGCTCTAACCATGAGCCCTGCAAGGCCCCCAGGGATTAATGAGCTAAAAATAGCCCAAGGCTTGTAAAAGAACTGGACCGGTTTCTGCTGCCCTCCTAGTCCTTCACAGGCGTGGGGACAGGGGGTTCCCTGTTTATTTTTCCTGCCATGCCTGGTGGAGGCCAGCACCCCCGCCCTATGCTGCTTATGGATGGATTAGCAGTGGCATTTCCACCCTCCAGCTCCCCAGCCTCCTGTGAAGGTACAACTTGTCCTGTTCTGGGGTGCCACTTGGCATTCCTCCTGGAGGAAGAGGATTTTGAGTTGCATTTCCAAAGAAATGTAATGCCACACTGATGTACTCTAAATTAACCATCTTGCTTGGCTGTCAAGGAAGTCCCATTGCCCACAGCTCCAGCTCTTTCCCCCAGGGGCCCTCCAGGCCTGGCATGTGCACCCAGGTGACAGGGTATCCATCCAGGTATCTTCTAATATTTGGGGGACGCCTGCTAGGTGTCATATACTATGAGAAATACTGCTGGGTACTATGCCAGATGCTCAGAACTCACAGATGAATAAATGTGGTTTAATTGTAATTCCTCATTTGCTCTGGAAGATAATGGAGCAAGGGAAGGATGTTCTCTGAGTCTTCCAGGACAGCCCAAGAGTAGGCAAGATCAAAAGAGTAGAATTTATAGGTGGATCAAATTTATACATTGCAGACGCTTGGCTTGTTGATGACCTAGTGACCTTTGCCATCCATGGCCTGGCCACACTCCCATACTCATTTCCCAGCTGCTCTGGGGGTTGCCAAGCCACGGAGGCAATGGTCTTCAATTTCTAGGATACATAAAAATTCCCTGGGGACTTTGTTATAAGCCTTTCTCATGATCTCAAGGCAAGAGGCTCACACACAGATGAGACATTTGGATGCTTCTCTGATGCCTCCTCTCAGCCCCAGTTCTCAGTCTCCTGCCAGCAAACCCGGGTGGCTATCAGGACTCCACAGGCAAGACTCTTGGAGCCAAGGGCCTTAGACTACCATTCAGATTCTGGGCAAGTACTTCATGGGTGATAAAGCATTCTGCATGGTGTTATTGTTGTTCAGTCACTCAGTCGTGTCCAACTCTCTGCATGTTTGTCTGGAGTTTAACCATCTTCTACTTAAGTATTTCTATGGGAAAATGAACTGAACTGAACTGATGGGAAAATGAGCTCCAGGTTACTTACAAGCTAGCTTTGGAAATAAAACTCACTCAAGGAGACACTGCCTATGCTGATGAGCAAGGTGTAGTTGTTGGGACCTGGGGACTAGTGTGAGGCTTTCCTCAAGGACTTCTAAGTGGTCTTAAGTGGTCATGGACAGAGGAGCCTGGCAGGCTACAGTCCACAGGGCCACAAAGAGTTGGACACGACTGAGTGACTAAGCACGTACACAAGTGCTAAGCGGTCATTCTCGAATCAGAAAAGACGATCTGATGGGTGACAGCAAAATGCAATCTTAAGGAACAGTTGGGTCTAGAAAATGTAACCCGTATCCAGCTGAGTGTATGCATTCACTCTTTCCCAGGCTTCCACCCCTGTCTCATCCACTCACTTCTTGGAATTACTGTCTACCATCTATTCCACTATTATGGAATGCACGCATGCTCAGTCGCTTCAGGAGTGTCTGACTCTTTGCAACCCCATGGAGTGTCACTCGCCAGGCTCCTCTGTCCATGGGATTCTCCAGGCAAGAATGCTGGAGTGGATCGCCATGCCCTCCTCCAGGGGTTCTTCCCCACCCAGAGATCGAACCAGCTTCTCCTGCATCTCCTGCATTGCAGGCAGATTCCTTACCCACTGAGCCACTGGAGAAGCCCTATTGTGCAATATTTCCCTTTAAATTGACAATAGCCCACATATTTTAAAAAAATTGAAAATATTGACAAGGAAACGCCTATATAAGGAAGAAAATATGAAAACTAGCACAGATTCTGGATCCAAAAAGAAAGTGATCCCCCAGAGTGAGAGGGCAGGGGTTGTAAGACTAAAAACAGGGAAAACCTGCAGCTGGTGGAGGAGAGAGGGAACAGGGCAGGGAGCGGTAAGGCCTGGAGAGAGAGAAAGAACCCCAGTGGCATTGCAGGGGGAGGGTGGAACCCGCTTACTGGAAAGTCAATGAGGAAGACAGGATGGGGAAGAGATAGGCCAGAAAGAACCCCAGAGACTGCAGGAAGCACGGGGCTCAGAAGAAGCAGGTCTATGGGACAGCCAAGGCCTCTCAGAGGAGGCAGAGTGGGAGGCAGAGATTCTGGGAGGCTTGGGGTTTACAGGAAGAGGATAAGATGGAGTATAGGGGGAAGTCAAGGGCCAGAATGGCATATCACGGGTGTTAAGGAAGGGGGTGCAGAGAGGAAAGAGCCGAGGAGGGGTCAGATGGGGCTGACATGGGCAGGTGAAGTGTTGGGACATCACTAGGGGGTATGCATCCCACAACAAGGGGCTACAAGGTTATCTCCCTGGGACTGGACTGGGGTAAGGTGATGCTGCCCACGGCCAGCAAGACAGATGATGTATTGACACCCAGCACTTCACTCTCAGAGAAATAAGGCATTAACATCCCCAAAGAAAACATCTGTGTCTCTAGAAGGAGGGCTGCTGGCACTGGCATCAGCAAGGATGAGAGGAGCAAATGCTGGCCCTGTTCGTGCCCAGCACCAATGATGGCGGCAAAGGTGAGCTCATCTTACTTGGTCCTAGAAAGTAAGGTCCATGAGGGCAGGAGCCTGTCTGTCTTATTTCCTGCTGTATCCCCTGTACCAGAGCAGTGCCAGCACATAATAGGAGATCAAAAAACATCTGGGAATGAATGAGTGTGTGAGCATATGGGTGACAGTTATCCATACCGTGAAGATGGATGAACCAGACCTGGCCTGGTGTCATTAACCTTGGGATTCTGACCAGGAGAACCTGCTCAGCTCACAAGCACCTTTGAACCTACCCAAGGGGAGAGAAGTCATAGTGGTGCAGAACACACCCTCCAGATGACAAGGATGGTCACACATTGCCTTGGAAACTGTACATGTCTTCTGACTTTAAATAATCAACGAATTATTATCTCTTGGAGATGAATTCATTCTTGGTGTTTTGCCAAAACCAGGCTTCTGAGTCTGCCAGGTTTATACTAGGCTCTGGACTGTGAACACTACAAAAATAATAGTAATAAAGCAGCTAAAATTATTGAGTGGTTATTCTATACCAGGCTTAACATATATTATCTGATTTAGTACTGACTGCCCAGTGGAGGGCAATGTTCTGAGCTAAGTGGCAATGTTTGACAGCTGTTAGTAGGATACACTGGAGAAGGCAATGGCACCCGACTCCAGTACTCTTGCCTGGACGGAGGAGCCTGGTGGGCTGCGGTCCATGGGGTCTCGAAGAGTCGGACACGACTGAGCGACTTCCCTTTCACTTTTCACTTTCCACTTTCATGCATTGGAGAAGGAAATGGCAACCCACTCCAGTGTTCTTGCCTGGAGAATCTCAGGGACGGCAGAGCCTGGTGGGCTCCCGTCTATGGGGTCACACAGAGTCGGACACGATTGAAGTGACTTAGCAGCAGCAGCAGTAGGATACACTTACCCTTGCAGATTTCAGCCCCCTATCTTCTCACCATCTGTTTTGAATCCCACCAGTGACACCACCTCTGCAGCCAGCCAGTCAGTCAGTCAGTTCAGTCCCTCAGTCGTGTCCGACTCTTTGCGACCCCATGAATCACAGCATTCCAGGCATCCCTGTCCATCACCAACTCCTGGAGTTCACTCAGACTCACATCCATTGAGTCAGTGATGCCATCCAACCATCTCATCCTCTGTCGTCCCCTTCTCCTCCTGCCCCCGATCCCTCCCAGCATCAGAGTCTTTTCCAATGAGTCAACTCTTCGCATGAGGTGGCCAAAGTATTGGAGTTTCAGCTTTAGCATCATTCCTTCCAAAGAAATCCCAGGGCTGATCTCCTTCAGAATGGACTGGTTGGATCTCCTTGCAGTGCAAGGGACTCTCAAGAGTCTTCTCCAGCACCACAGTTCAAAAGCATCAATTCTTTGGCACTCAGTTTTCTTCACAGTCCAACTCTCACATCCATACATGACTACTGGAAAAACCATAGCCTTGGCTAGACAGACCTTTGTTGGCAAAGTAATGTCTCTGCTTTTCAATATGCTATCTAGGTTGGTCTGCAGTCAGCCCCTCACTTAAAACTTCTGCTAGTTAGTGAATGAGCGTAGCCTGGAGACAAGGCCCTGGATTTGACCTTTCTGCCTAAAGTTTGCTGACTCTCTAGCTTTGAGCTTCCCTGGTGACTCAGTGGTAAGGAATCCACCTGCCAGTGCAGGAGACAGGGTGTTCGATCCCTGGGTCGGGAAGATTCCCTGGAGAAGAAAATGGTAACCCGCCCCAGTGTACTTGCCTGGAGAATCCCATGAACAAAGGAGCCTGGCAGGCTACAGTCCACGGGGTCACAAAGAGTCAGATGTAACTTAACAACAGCACACACTGGCCTTGAGCAAGTCACCCAGCTTCTTTGAACCTGAGTTTATTCAACTGTAAAATTCTCAGTATTCACTGGAATTACAATTATGCAGCCTTGAGTCGTTGGGATTGCTTTGGTTCCCAAGAAACAGTGCTGCCTCCTTTTTCTGTACTCCGAACTCTGACTCAGGGTTGGTTTTCAAAAGTGTGCCCAGGATAGTGGCCCGTCTCAGTGAGGACTCTACAAGGGATCCAAGCCAGCCTGCCCCACAGAGGTCAGGACCGTGGGAGGCCAGGAACAGAGAGGCAAGGAAGTGGTCATCCTCCTTCTGAGGCAGGGGAGGAGGAATGAAAAACCCTCTGAGAGAAGGGAATTCGCTAAGTAGTTGACTGTCCATGGGGGCCTCTCTTTCGCCTGGCCTTACCTCCAGGTAAGCTCACTTTCCTGTGTCAGGACTTTTTTTTGGCTGAGATGTGCAACCTGTGGGATCCTAGTTCCCTGACCAGGGGATCAAATCTGGACTCTTGGCAGTGAAAACGCAGAGTCCTAACCACTGGACCACCAGGCAGTTCCCAGGACTTTTTGTGCTAGAGTCACAGGCCTTCCTGACTCTGACCTGCAGTTACTGGCTCAATCAGAGACATGGGTTGCTGTTTCCCAAACACTTTCCTATGCTTCCTGAAACTCTGATCTCAGAACCTGGCACCTTCTCCTAAGCCTTGATACTTGCCCAGCCTCTGGTCCGCTCCTTGACATGCCCACAGGCCCAGAGGAGTTCACACTGTCCCCTGACAATCCCCAGGTCTTGGCCTTTGTCTTGAGGGATGCAGCCCTCACACAGGAGTGGACACGGCCATCACCCCAGAGGGACACTTCATCTGTTTGGGCAAAAACTTCAGGCTTCTTAGAAGCTTAACTTCAGTTCTTGACCTTTCTGTTTTTCTTTTCCACTTAAAGGGCAAAAAAAATCTGCTGCCAGGCTATTTTAGGTGAACTCACCAAAGGGAAAAAAAAAAGGAGAAGAAAATCGACGTTGGGACGTCACAGCTATTTTTAGCTGGTTCTTCTCTCCCTCCAGGACTCAGGCTCTATTTGGGAACCTTGTGTCTTGGTGGGCAGCCAACCTTGTGCTTTTTCACAGAGTAATCCCCTGGCATATGGCAAAGTCTCCTGGTCCTTCTCACTGTTTTTGTGAAGAGGAGTTGATTGGTGACAGCCTAACCTCTGCTCTAGCTCCTTGCTCACCGGCCCCAACCTTCAGCTGCTCAGCATCTTTTATGTTTTGCAAAGCGCTTTGCAGTCAGGACCACTGTCCTGCCTCTCTGGGCTTCAGACACAAGAGAACAGAGCAACATTTAGCTAATTAATGCATCTATATATAGGTCCCATTTGTTATGAAGAATCATTCATTATTTGTTACCCTAAGAATTCTCATTAACCTAAGGACCAAAGTCATGTGGAAATGTTGTCTCATTCAGGATCTTGGCTCCCAGATACAAATCCAGGATGTCACACGTACTTTTAATTCAAATAAAAGAAGCTACTTTGCTTTTGAGTTGGGTCACCATGAAAACTGGGGGAAAGACCAAACATAAGCAAATGGGATTGAAACCCAAATGGGCCAGACACCAGACTTAGGTCAGAGATGTTCAGCATTGGCTAGAATGAGGTTTGGTGTTGGGGGTAGCTGGCCATAACCCATGGTCCCCACAAAACCTGCCATGAAGGGACCTGATTCCTGGTTTGTTTTCACCTAGTCTCACTCTTAGAAAGAGCCATCAAGAATGATGAAGTCCTGGAGCTGATGGAATTAGACATTTCTGAGAATCAGAGCTCCCTTATCAAGTGTCGGGGGTAACAGAATACTCAGAAATGCTTAGCATTTGGCCAGAGGGGACAATATTTCTTGGGTTACATAGTTTATTTTTCTTTCCAAAAATGGAAGTGGCTTTATACTCCAAGTTTAAAAATAATTTACATGCATTATGAAGAGTGAAAAGCATCCCAAACCCCATCACCCAGAAATAATCACAGTTACCATTTCAGGGAATAACATCCAGGCCTTCAGTTAGATGCATGTGTATTCAATTGCACCTAAACAGGTTCATGCAATAAGGGATGTCCTTATTTTGACAAGGAGAGATGCAGTTATCTGCTTTTGACTAAATAAGATAAATAGAGGAACCTGTCTTATCAGCAAGGGGCAGAGGACAATTTTTTTTTTTTCTTTTTTTCTGACTCTATCCACTACAGTGCAGTCATGAAGAAACTAGCTGGTTTATCAGCAAGGAGCCCTTTTCTTTCAGAAACATACAAATCCCAACTCAGTCCTTCCCACGGACCTGCCCTTTAGCTGGACGGGAGGTGGCATTTTAGCTAATTTTTTCCAGTAGCGGCTAAGAATCTTTGCTCAGATGCTACAGCACGGGGTGGATAGTTTGCCCCAGACTGGCCTGAAAGGGGTCAAGTGCTTCAGAGCTGATGAACCTGGTGACAACTGTGATTTAAAGGGCCAACTTACCACTTACTCTACTGGCCCTGGTGATGGAGGGGAGCTCTTAGGCTGGCTGACTTACCAGTGACAGAAATACGGTTTACACAAGCAAAGGCCTCTGGTGGATAAAAGTTTATTACTGAGTATGCTACCATTCTCGCTTTGTGATCATATTGCCCTGTCTGAGCTCGTGTTTGCTGGGATGGGAGCCCTGGGGACTGATTTTAGTTCTAGGCTGTTCTTACACAAGGACTCCTTCTCCCCATTTATTGATGTTTGTCAGGTAAATAAATTACTTTTTCTTTGCCTTAAAATGAAGGTAGCAAATGATTGCAACTTTACATTTTGCATTGTTTGAACCAAGATCCAAATGAAGTTCATACATGGCAATTAGTTGCTATCTCTTAAGTTTCTTTTAATTTGCAGAGTTTTTTTCCCTCCCTTACCCTCTTCTTATCCTGTTTTTGCTTTTTTCTTCTGTCGACCTATTTGTGGAAGAACCTTGCAGAGTTCCTATAGTCTAGAATTTGCTTGGCTTGCCTGTGCTGTCATGATGCTACATGTTAATAGGCTCTAGTCAGTATCCTTATTGATAGTGCTTCCCAGGTGGCTCAGTGGTAAAGCATCGCCTGCCAGTGCAGGAACCACAGGAGACTCGGGCTCAATCTCTGGGTCGGAGAGATCCCTTGGAGAAGGGAATCACTACCCGCTCCAGGATCCTTGCTGGGATAATCCTATGGACTGAGGAACCTAGCAGGCTACAGTCCATGGGGTCTCAAAGGGTTGGATTAGACTCATTACACACATCCTACTGATGTCCAAATTGGTTTCATCTTTTGTTTGTTGCTTCAGTTTGACTCCTGATCCTTTTGATGCAACCTTGGTAGTCTTTAATAGCTTTAAATAATTGTGTTTCAGCTTTTGATTGGGGGGAATATCTTTTTAAATTTTTCTTTATTGTATCGTTGTATAAAATATTTACATAGCTTCGAAGTCAAATCTACAAAACAAGATAGGTTCAGAGAAATGTAGATTGTATCTCTGTTCCTTCCCTCATACCATAGAAAACCTTTATTATTATTGCTATTATTTTAATGGCTTATCAATCCATATTTTTAATATGTCCAGTTATAAATACATTGGGTTGAGCCATATGATACTGCCATCTTTATAAGTCAAAAACAGTCCAAAATTGGTAATTTCATTTGGTTTCACCTAATACATTCATATTTTTCTTCTCAAATAAACAGTAGTATAATGCATACTTTGCTATTCTCCATCTTGCTTTCCCCCCTTAATGTATTCTAAAGATCTTTCTATAATAACAATACCCTTTCTTGAATTAGATCACTCAGTAAATTATGAGTAACTACATGCTTCCCTGATGTGATGAAATACATCACTTTCAGCCCAAGAGCCAGCTGCATGCTTAAAAAGCAAATATTAGAAATTTCCCCTAAAGCTGGGAAGAAGAAAAATCCACGTTTACTATTAATTTTTAAAATATTGTACTAAACTAAGTAATGAGAAAATAAAAAGAAGTTAAAAACTAAACAAATTGCAAAGGGTAAAACAACTATTGCCACTTGGAGATAATAATGAATTTATACTCAGAAAATCAAGAGAATCAAAAGGAAACAAAGAATTCTGTTAAGGAGCAGGGCATGGTGGCTCAGTAATTAAAAAAAAAAAAAAAATCCACCTGCCAATGCAGAAGACGAGGGTTCAATCCCTGGATCGAGAAGATCCCTGGAGAAGGAAATGGTAACCCACTCCAGTATTCTTGCCTGGGAAATCCCATGGACAGAGGAGCCTGGCAGGCTACAGTCCATGGGGTCACAAAAGAGTCAGACATAACTTAGCAACATAAAAATAACAACCAGTTGGAAATGTAATGAAATGAAAAACTTCACATATAAAAACAACCAAAAAGATAAAACACTTAGGAATAATCTTAACAATAAATATGCAAGACCTTTATTTTTTTAAAAGAAAGCTCCTGAAAGCCATGAAAGAAGATTTGGAAAAAAAATGGTGAGATATTTCAAGTCTGAGATAGGAAGTCTTAGCAGCTTTAAGATGATCACAGTACAAATACCAATAGTTGGGTTGTTTGTTTTTGTAAAAAAAAACTGAACGTAAAGTTTACATGGAAAAAAAATTAAATACCAGAAAAATGCATCTAATTTAATAAAAAAATTAAATATGAGGTAAAAAGTAATGAGGATAGGAATATCCTTATCAAACTTTAAAACAAATAATAAAATGTCAATGATTAAAACAGTATGAAATTATCCCATAAACAAACAGCAAGGATGTCAAGAAATAGATAGACCCAAATATGTATGGAAATCTAGAACATGACGAAAGTAGCCTCTCAAATTAGTTGGGAAGGTAGGAACTAGTGAGTCAATGATATTGGGACCACTGCTTCTCAGCCATCTAGAAACAAATTCAGCTGGATTCACACTAAACTGTGTACACCAGAATAAATTCTAAGTGGATCATGGATTTTCAGTTTACAATTCAAATACTAGAGGAAATCTGGAAAAAATGTCTTTAAAACTGGAATGGTGAAGGTCTTTAAAAGGGTTCAAAACCCAGAAGCTATAAAAGAATAGAATGATACATTAATTGCCCTAAAAAAGTAAAAAATAAACCTCTGCAGGGCAAATAAAATACCCAAGACTAGAAATGGCAAACTAGAAGAAGTAGATGCAACTAATATCACAAACAAAGACTGAGCCATACTAGGCAGAGATCTGGAGAAGGCGATGGCACCCCACTCCAGCACTCTTGCCTGGAAAATCCCGTGGACGGAGGAGCCGCTAAGAGTCGGACACGACTGAGCGACTTCCCTTTCACTTTTCACTTTCACGCATTGGAGAAGGCGATGGCACCCCACTCCAGCACTCTTGCCTGGAAAATCCCGTGGGCGGAGGAGCCTGGTAGGCTGTGGTCCACGGGGTCGCGAAGAGTCAGACATGACTAAAGCGACTTAGCAGCAGCAGCAGCAGCAGCAGCAGCAGCAGACAAAGATCCTAGACAAAGTTCAAATTCTCTTAAAACCATTAAAGACCAAAAATTTAACAGAAAAATAAGCTAAGTTATAGACACATAGTTTATATATAGGTAAACAAATAAAGATATGTATACCTTTAGTCAAACTGAGAGAAAAGCAAATTTAAACCACACTGAGTCACTTCCATTTTCCCCAGAATCAGTTTGATATTTCATTCTATCAGTGAGGCTGTAGGGAAAGGGTAACTCTCATATATCAAATGATAGGAATGGAAGTTGGTATGGCCACTATGGAAGATAATTTGACAGTTGTTGTTCAGTCACTAAGTCATGTCTGACTCTTTGCAACCCCATGGACTGCAGTACACCAGGCTTCTTTGTCCTTCACTATCTCCCAAAGTTTGTTCAAACTCATGTCCACTGAGTCGGTGATGCCATCCAACCATCTCATCCTCTGTCACCCCTTTCTTCTCCTTCCCTTATTCTTTCCCAGCATCAGGGTCTTTTCCAACGAGTCAGCTCTTCACATTAGATGGCCAAAGTATTGGAATTTCAGCATCAGCACCAGTCCTTCCAATGAATATTCACAGTTGATTTCCTTTAGGATTGACTGGTTTGAGCTCCTTGCAGTCCAGGGGACTCTCAACAGTCTTCTCCAGCACGGCAATTGAAAAGCATCAGTTTTTGTAATC
Source organism: Capricornis sumatraensis (assembly GCF_032405125.1). Taxonomy (NCBI): domain Eukaryota; kingdom Metazoa; phylum Chordata; class Mammalia; order Artiodactyla; family Bovidae; genus Capricornis; species Capricornis sumatraensis. The sequence goes on from NC_091069.1 coordinate 187,149,938, forward strand.
CCCGCACATAAAATATTGAAGCCAGCAATCTCACACCTACAAATGCATCTTATAGAGATACATTTACACAAGTATAAAATAACACAGGTACAAGGTTATTCATGGCATTGATATTTGTAATAGCAAACATATGAAACAATCCAAATGTCCAACAAAGGTCTGTATAGTCAAAGCTATGCTTTTTCCAGTAGTCACATACGGATGAGAGAGCTGTTCCGTAAGAAAGTTGAATGCCAAAGACTTGATGCTTTTCAACTGTGGTGTTTGGAGAAGACTCTTGAGAGTCCCTTGGACTGAACAGAGATCAAACCAGTCAATCTTAAAGGAAATCAATCCTGACTATTCATTGGAAGGACTGATGCTGAAGCTCCAATACTTTGGCCATCTGATGAGAAGAACTGACTCATTAGAAAAGACCCTGATGCTGGGAAAGACTGAGGTCAGGAGGAGAAAGGGGCGACAGAGGACGAGATGGTTAGATGGCATCACCGACTCAATGGGCATGAGTTTGAGCAAACTTTAGGGGATAGTGAAGGACAGGGAAGCCTGGTGTGCTGCAGTCCATGGGGTCGGAAAGAGTCAGACACGACCAAGGGACTGAACAACAACAAAGGAGACGAGCTAAGTCAGTGATGGTTTAAAGAGAATGATGAACTGTTCTATGTTTTGACATGGAACAATACTCAAGACATACTAGGTGTAAACAGAAAAGTCAGAACTATAAGGATCACCTAAAACCTTTTGTGTAAAAAATGATGGGGAGTGGGCGGAGATAGAACATATATATTTGTATCTGCTCGTGTATGCTAATGAAACTCTGGAAAGCCACTCGTGAAATTGATGGCCATGGCTACCTGGAACAATGGTGGGAATTGCGTGGATGAGGGATAGGGATAGGTGAGAGACTATTTGCTGCATATATTTTCATATATTTTATTTACAAACCATTTGAATGTATTATATACTCAAAAATAAGATTAAAAAAGATAAATTAAGAAGTTAAAAAATAGAAGCCTCACCGCCACTCAGTCCCTACAGCTCTGTCATCATCGCCAGTCTCCAGTGGCAACCTAGTGAACAAAATACTGACCCCTGCAAACAGTGGGCAATGAGCCATGTCACACACAACCAACAGAAATAAATTAAGTTTGTAGAAAATAACAACATAATTAAGAATTCGGAGAACCCAAGGCAGATTTTTACAAGGGGAAAATAATAAGCTCAGTCATTTTCACAAGTTATTAGAGTGTTAATTAAATATCCTGTCAATGACACAAAGTTTATTTTTTGAAAGAAAATTGCCAAGAGGAGAAGGGGAATAGTGTTAAGCCACCATTCCTCTCACTGAACATACTCTCTGTATGAATGTGTTTCAGTCTCTTGATAGTCTATATTCTTATAAGCTCCAGGTAAGTCTCCAGCCCTTTATACATAGGGCCAGACCCACAACCATCTACTAGACTCCTCCCTCCAGACATCCCATGGGTCCCACCAATCAACCTGTGCAAGGAGAAACCCAACACTCCAAAGCCTGTTCTATTGCTGCCGGTGGTACCACCATCTGTACCCAGCTTCCTTATGAGGAACCTGACGGGGGGAGTCTATTCTTCTCTCCTCCTTCTCTTCACCAATGCTAAAACCCTGAAGATCTTGCCTCCTCAGTACTCCTTCGTTTCTTGAAAACAAACAAGCAAACAAAAAACCACCCGTTTTCTTTATACCTTTCACCACAGCATCACCTCCAACCCATTCCCACTCTCTCTCATGCCAAGTGGGCCTCCACTTCAGCCTGGCAGCCCTCCAATCCACCCTCCACACTGGTGCCTGAATAACCCTTAACAATTCAGTCTGGTTTGCCGCCTCCCTCTCGAAACCTGCAGTGTCTCCCCACTGTGCATACACTGAGGTTCAAATTTCTTAGTGTAGACTCTAGGTGAGAGTGACATGACATTGCAGCATCTCCAGGACAGCTCCAGAGTGTTTCTACTGTCTTGAGGTCCTAGCTTGCTCTCACTCCCATAGTATCCTTTAGGAAATCATTTGGGCTTCCTAACCATAGGACTGTCCCCAGTCCAATCTTGCCTACCTCCAGCTGCACCTCTTACCATTTTATGTTCCAGCACCACGCATCACCCATATCATATATGCCACTGTTCCTCATCTTTGGGCTTCTGCTCCCATTGTCTTCTCCACCAGGAATCTATCACAATCAGCCTTCTCCTACGCGCTGTGTCTTGTTCACTCCTGCTTATTCTTGAAGACTCACCCATAGTCTTTCCTGGCTGTCCTCCTACACACACACATGCGCACACACACACACACATGAGTCAGCTTTACTTCTCTGTATTTCTGTTAAGTCGTTCAAGATCTCCATTAATGAATTTAGTAGACTACATTATAATTCTCTTACCTATTTGTCTGCCTCCCATCACTAGATTATAGATTTCTTAAGGGCAGGAGCTGTCTTACATATCTTTGCATCTCTAGAACTTGCAAAGTTTCTGCATCCCAGGCACAGCAGGCCACAATAGCAAAAGCACACTGCCAGAAACAATCTGGGTGCCTTTGTGGAACAGAAAGAGGGTAGATCATAGTGATAGGGGCAGGTGGGGAGTAGACTACAGGGGGAGATCGCTTAGGAGGCAGCAGCCAAACCATGTAAGGGCCTTGGAGCACAAATAGACGCCTTGGCATCCCAGACTATCAAGCAAGGAATATGGGATTTAAGGTCCAACCGACTTGAGTTTGACAACTGGTTTTCCTACTTGCCAGCTGGATTAACATGAATAATGTTTTTAAATGTCTCTAAGCCTCAGTTTCCTTGTCTATAAAATGGGTATAGTAAAACTGCACTGTGTGAATGATATGAAGAATGTTAACTGCTTAACCCAGAGGGTGATATATCAGAGTTGTTCATTAAGTGGGAGATATTATGATTATTTCCCAGCAGAAATGGAAGGAAGGCAGGTCAATTTCCAGAAGTTCTGAGTGTGGGGCCAGTATCTTCAGGGATTAGAGAATTTCCTTTATTCTGAGAAGGGTTCAGAGGTGTCAGCAGTCAAGAGATCTCCAGGTCAGTAAAATGTGGCAAGTTTGCAGAGTTCTTCAGAAGCAATCCTATAAACGAACAGCTAGCAGGCCTCATGCACAGAACTCTTCTCAAGCCCTGCCTGATCAGAAACGAGTCCCTGTCCATCAGTAACGAGCTAACCACTCAACTGTAACTGATTTTTATCATTAGAATCAATAAGACAATAGGGCTCATTTGGAGAATCACATTCTATCCTGCTTTCATAGGCATGCATCTTTCTTGAATGGTAGGGATCTTTGAACCAATCCTACCGGCGCCCATGACCCTTGACTCTGGGAACACACCTCATCACCTACAAGTTGTCTCTGAAAGCAGAATGTTTCCTAAGCCAGAATCCAACAAAACATTTCAGAGATTGCTCAGCATCCAAGAGCCTCCATTCCACATCACTCATTAGGTCAGGCAGGAGTGATGCCAAAACACGTAACAACAGGAAGAGCACAGGCACAGCCAGTCAGGGTGAACAGTGACCATGGTCCCGGAACGGTCATGGTCCTAAGGCTCCTGAGGCCCTGCTAATAGCGCTTTCTTTGCTGACTTGTGAGGAAGTCCTGGAACAACCAGCCAGCTTGGCCAGGATGCTGCAAAGTCCCTCAGATGGCAATTTACCACCTGGTCAGTTCTGCCTGCAATGCAGGAGGCTTGGGTTCAGTCTCTGGGTCAGGAAAGATCCCCTGGAGGAGGACATGGCTACCCACTCCAATATTCTTGCCTAGAGCATTCCATGGACAGAGGAGCCTGGCAGGTTACAGTTCATGCAGTCGCAGAGTTGGACACAACTGAACGACTTAACACTTTCACTTTCACTCACTTCAATGTTTAAGCAGCCAGCTCAGCCTTACCAGTGTGTATCTGCGGTATACTGGGCACAGGTGAGCTTATTCATCAGCAAGAACATTATCCGGTGGTTCTCATTGCTTCATTTCTCACAAACCCATGCCCTCTCCATCCAGAGTGGGCAAAATGAGCCCCCAAACAATATGGTTTGGTTAAAAGCTGTCCAGAGAGGGTAGCAAGACATCTGGTCCTAATCTGGGCTTTACTTCCTACCACCTGTATGACACGGGGTGTATTAATTTCCTCACTCGTAAAATGGGATGGTCCTGCTCCCTTAATAGAGAAAGAGTGAAAATCAAATAAATGCATGCATGCATGCTAAGTCGCTTGAGTTGCATCTGACTCTTTGTGACCAAGTGGACTGTAGCCCAACCGTCTCCTCTGTCCAAGGGGTTTCCCAGGCAAGAATACTGAAGTGGGTTGCTGTACCTTCCCTCCAGGGGATCTTCCTGACCCAGGGATCAAACCCAAGTCTCATATGTCTCCTGCATTGGCAGGTTCTTTACCACTAGTGCCACCTGGGAAGCCCAAATAAATGTATGTAAAACACCAAACACAAAACCTGGCCCATAGCAAGTGCTCAATGCATGGCTGCTGCTGCTGCTGCTGCTGCTAAGTCACTTCAGTCGTGTCCGACTCTGTGCGACCCCAGAGACAGCAGCCCACCAGGCTCCCCCGTCCCTGGGATTCTCCAGGCAAGAACATTGGAGTGGGTTGCCATTTCCTTCTCCAATGCATGAAAGTGAAAAGTGAAAATGAAGTCGTTCAGTCGTGTCCGACTCTTCGCGACCCCATGGACCGCAGCCTACCAGACTCCTCTTTCCATGGGATTTTCCAGGCAAGAGTACTGGAGTGGGGTGCCATTGCCTTCTCCCAATGCATGACCTTAACCTCCAAAGAAAAGTGGAGGCATGGAAGCTGCTCTCAGGGACTTTCACTGGGAAGGTCCAGTGCCATCTACCCTAAAGTTGATTGCTGGATGGGGGATTTCGAGGAGGGGGATGGGGCAGGACAGATACTAGGATTTGGCTGCAGCAACCTCCTGAGTCTGGTGCTCCCAACCCTGCAGGGAGATGCCCACAAAATCTGGCTTTGCAGTCCACTTTGAGGTGCTGTTGCCGAGTAGGGGTTTCAAATGGGTGTTCAAGGCAGGAGGGTGCCGCTGGATGACTCACCATGACCACAAGACACTGGGGAGACAGGAGGGTTGGGGGAGCTGGCACCCACATTTGCCATCCTGGTTTTCTCTCTCTCCTGCTCACCGCTGTTTGGGCAGTTTCACAGCGTTGCCATGGGAACAATCTGCACAACAGAAAGAACAGAGCGGTCTGAGGACTAGCCTTGGATTTGAATCCTGACTCTGTTGTCTTCTGGCCATATTATCTTGGCTGTGGTATGTCATGCCCACCACATTTCCTCTACAACCTCTGCTTCCTGCAAATTAGGGCTCCTGAGTAGTCCCTGCCCACCTCCTAGAGTTGTGAGCTTCGCGAAATGAAAGCAATTTGTGTAATGTACTCTCCAAACACGATGTTCTGTAATGTGACTGTGTTTGCTTAATGTAACCTGAATTTCACCAGACCTACCAGCCAGTAACAGTAGGTGCCAATAGCAGTGACCATCCATACTTCACTGGCTGCCACCCTTGTGGTGCAAGCTGGGCCCTGGTGCCTATAAAGTACCCCCTGAGGATTTGTTGCACTTCCTGGGGACATCCACCAGGCACCCACACAATTTGATACCACAGGCACAGCTCCTGTACCTCAGTTTCTCCTGCTCTAGAGCTGGCCCTGTGGGCATGCTGCCAATGGCCGAGAACCTCCTCTGTGACCACACTCCAAGTCACACAGTGTCTCTTAGGTACAAAAGATCCCTGCACAGGAACTGCTCCTGGAGTCCCTTTCTATTTGGGGCTTGGACACCCCCAACCCCCGGGGGCCAGGCAGGGAACAGACGCCATCTGCCCTGTTCATCACTTCTCTCTTCAAACAGTTTTTCAATATAATCCTTCCTTTTAATCCAGACAAAACCAAAGGCCTTGGGCAAGTTAACTTCACAGACATTAATTCTTCCAGAGACGCACACAAAATTAACTGGTATGGGTTAACCAGACCACAAGTTAACCAGACACGTCAGGAGAAATTTGGATCTTGCTTTGGGCTAATGATGGTATGCTTACTGCAATAATATTTATTATGAATCACCATTTCCATTATAGCAAAGAGCTATACATCCAGTTGTGGATGTGACTAGTGATGGAAGTAAAGTCTGATGCTGTAAAGAGCAATATTGCACAGGAATCTGGAACGTTAGGTCCATGAAATCGAGGCAAATTGGAAGTGGTCAAACAGGAGATGGCAAGACTGAACATCAACATTTTAGGAATCAACAAACTAAAATGGACTGGAATGGGTGAATTTAACTCAGATAACCATTATATCTACTACTGTGGGAAAGAATCCCTTAGAAGAAATGGAGTAGCCATTATAGTCAACAAAAGAGTCCAAAATGCAGTACTTGGATGTAATCTCAAAAACAACAGAATGATCTCTGTTTGTTTCCAAAGGCAAACCATTCAATATCACAGTAATCCAAGTCTATGCCCCAACCAGTAATGCTAAAGAAGCTGAAGTTGAATGGTTCCATGAAGACCTACAAGACCTTCTAGAACTAACACCCCAAAAAGATGTCCTTTTCATTCTAGGGGACTGGAATGCAAAAGTTGGAAGTCAAGAAACACCTGGAGTAACAGGCAGATTTGGCCTTGGAGTACAGAATGAAGCAGGGCAAAGGCTAATAGAGTTTCGCCAAGAGAACACACTGGTCATAGCAAACACCCTCTTCCAACAACACAAGAGAAGACTTTACACATGGACATCACCAGATGGTCAACACCAAAATCAGACTGATTATATTCTTTGCAGCCAAAGATGGAGAAGCTCTACACAGTCAGCAAAAACAAGACCAGGAGCTGACTGTGGCTCAGATCATGAACTCCTTATTACCAAATTCAGACTTAAATTGAAGAAAATGGGAAAAACCACTAGACCATTCAGGTATGACCTAAATCAAATCCCTTATTATTATACAGTGGAAGTGAGAAATAGATCCAAGGGATTAAATCAGATAAACACAGTGCCTGAAGAGTTATGGATGAAGGTTCATGACATTGTACAGGAGGCAGGGATCAAGACCACTCCCAAGAAAAAGAAATGCAAAAAGGTAAAATGGTTGTCTGAGGAGGCCTTAAAAATAGCTGTGAAAAGAAGAGAAGCAAAAGGCAAAGGAGAAAAGAAAAGATATGCCCATCTGAATGCAGAGTTCCAAACAATAGCAAGGAAAGATAAGAAAGCCTTCTTCAGTTATCAATGCAAAGAAATAAAGGGAAACAATAGAATGGGAAAGGCCAGAGATCTCTTCAAGAAAATTAGAGATACCAAGGGAATATTTCATGCAAAGATGGGTTCAATAAAGGACAGAAATGGTATGGACCTAACAGAAGCAGAAGATGTTAAGAAGAGGTGGCAAGAATACACAGAAGAACTATACAAAAAAGATCTTCACAACCCAGATAATCATGATGGTGTGATCACTCACCTAAAGCCAGACATCCTGAAATGTGAAGTCAAGTAGGCCTTAGGAAGCATCACTATGAACAAAGCTAGTGGAGGTGATGGAATTCCAGCTGAGCTATTTTAAATTGTAAAGGATGATGCTGTTAAAGTGCTGCACTCAATATGCCAACAAATTTGGAAAACTCAGCGTTGGCTACAGGACTGGAAAAGGTCAGTTTTCATTCCAATCCCAAAGAAAGACAGTGCCAAGGAATGCTCAAACTAATGCACAGTTGTCCTCATCTCACATGCTGGTAAAGTAATACTCAAAATTCTCCAAGCCAGGCTTCAACAGTACATGAACCATGAACTTCCATATGTTCAAGCTGGTTTTAGAAAAGGCAGAGGAACTAGAGATCAAATTGCCAACATCCAGTGGATCATTGAAAAAGCAAGAGAGTTCCAGAAAAACATCTATTTCAGCTTTATTGACTATGCCAAAGCCTTTGACTGTGTGGATCACAACAAACTGTGGAAAATTCTGAAAGAGATGGGAATACCAGACCACCTGACCTGCCTCCTGAGAAGTATGTATGCAGGTCAAGAAGCAACAGTTAGAACCGGACATGCAACAACAGACTGGTTCCAAATTGGGAAAGGAGTACATCAAGGCTGTATATTGTCACCCTACTTATGTAATTTAGATGCAGAGTACATCATGAGAATTGCTGGACTGGATCAAGCACAAGCTGGGATCAAGATTGCGGTGAGAAATATTAGTAACCTCAGATATGCAGATGACACCACCCTTATGGCAGAAGGCAAAGAAGAACTAAAGAGCCTCTTGATGAAAGTGAGAGAGGAGAGTGAAAAAGCTGGCTTAAAACTCAAGTTCAGAAAACGAAGATCATGGCATCTGGTCCCATCACTTCGTGGCAAATAGATGGGGAAACAGTGGAAATGGTGGGATACTTTATGTTTTGGGGCTCCAAAATCACTGCAGATGGTAACTGCAGCAATGAAATTAAAAGACACTTGCTCCTTGGAAGGAAAGTTATGACCAACCTAGACAGCATATTAAAAAGCAGAGACATTACTTTGTTAACAAAGGTTCGTCTAGTCAAGGCTATGGTTTTTCCAGTAGTCATGTATGGATGTGAGAGTTGGACTATAAAGAAAGCTGAGTGCCAAAGAATTGATGCTTTTGAACTGTGGTGTTGGAGAAGACTCTTGAGAGTCCCTTGGATTGCAAGGAGATCCAACCAGTCCATCCTAAAGGAAATCAGTCCTGAATATTCAATGGAAGGACTGATGCGGAAGCTCCAATACTTTGGCCACCTGATGCGAAGAGCTGACTCATTTGAAAAGACCCTGATGCTGGGAAAGATTGAGGGCAGGAGGAGAAGGGGACAACAGAGGATGAGATGGTTGAATGGCATCACCAACTCAATGGACATGAGATTGAGTCAACTCTGGGAGTTGGTGATGGACATGGAGGCCTGGTGTTCTGCAGTCCATGGGGTCACAAAGAGTCAGACATGACTGAGCAACTGAACCGAACTGAACTGATACACTCATCTGCAGTTCTTGAATTTGTTATTTTAAAATTGTATTCATTTTTATTGAAGTATAGTTGATTTACAATATTGTGTTACTTTCAGGTATACAGCAAAGTGTTTCAGTTATACATATGTATATATCCTTTTTCCAGATTCTTTTATCTTATGCTGCTGCTGCTGCTGCTAAGTCGCTTCAGTCGTGTCTGACTCTGTGGGACCCCATGGACGGCAGCCGACCAGGCTCCTCGTCCCTGAGATTCTCCAGGCAAGAACACTGGAGTGAGTTGCCATTTCCTTCTCCAATGCATGAAAGTAAAAAGTGAAAGTGAAGTCACTCAGTCGTGTCCGACTCTTAGTGACCCACGGACTACAGCCTACCAGGCTTCTCTGTCCATGGGATTTTCCAGGCAAGAGTACTGGAGTGGGGTGCCATTGCCTTCTCCTCTTTTATCTTATAGGTTATTACAAAATATTGACTAGAGTTCCCTGTGCTATATAGTAGGTCTTTGTTGGTTATCTATTTTATATATAGAAGTGTGCATATGTTAATCCCAAACTCCTAATTTATCCCTTCCCCTCTTTTCCCTTTGGTAACTGTAAGTGTTTTCTATGTCTGTTGGTCTGTTTCTGTTTTGTATATAAGTTCACTTGTATCTTTTTTTTGGATCCCACATGTAAGTGATATCACATGATATTTATCCTTCCCTGTCTGGTTTATTCACTTAGTATGAGAATTTCTAGGTTTGATTCTGGAATTTAGCTAGAGCGATCCTGATGGTGGGCTTGCCATGTCCCATAACCCTGGTGTGACTCAGGATAACTTCTAGATGCTTCTGAAGATAATCCAGGCAGATGAGCTCTGACTAAAATGGTGGTGAGAAGGCCATTGTGTCAGAAAATTTACCTGAGAGATTTAAAGTGATATTTAAAGGGAGTGGGATTAATATTCCAGAGAAGCATGGTTACCAGAATGGTTTCGTGTAGGTCACAGTTTCTCAAACTTCATGTCACACCTCATTAGGGTGTCATAAAATCAGTTTAGTGGGTTGCGACCAGCATTTTAAAAGATAAAGTAGGATAGGGAGGGATAAATTAGGAGTTTGGTATTAACAGACACACACACTACTATATATAAAACAGATAACCAACAAAGACCTCCTGTATAGCACAGAGAACTATATTCAATATCTTGTTATAAACTATAACAAAAAAGAATCTGAAAAAGAATATAGATGTAAATTAGGAGTTTAAGATGAATGCATATACACTGGTGGTGGTAGTTTAGTCACTAAGTCATATCCAACTCTTTCGACCCCATGGTAGCCCTCCCCAAATGTAGCCTACCAAATTCCTCTGTCCATGGGATTTCCCAGGCAAGAGTACTGGAGTGGGTTGAAATCTCCTCCTCCAGGGGATCTTTCCAAACCAGGGATCAAACCTGAGTCTCATGCACTGCAGTTAGATTCTTTACCGCTGGGCCACTAGGGAAGCCCAAATATATATACTATGTATAAAATTGATAAACAACAAGGACCTACTGTATAGAACAGGGAACTATATTCAATGTCTTATAAAAAATATATATGTTTGACTGAATCACTTTGTTGTACACCTGAAACTAACACAACACTGCATTATAAATTATACTTCAATTTAAAAGAGAAAATAGGAATTTAGAAAGATGGCAATGATGACCCTGTATGCAAGACAGCAAAAAAGACACAGATGTGTATAGCAGACTTTTGGACTCAGAGGGAGAGGGAGAGGGTGGGATGATTTGGGAGAATGGCACTGAAACATGTATACTATCACGTAAGAATCGAATCGCCAGTCTACGTCTGATGCAGGATACAGCATGCTTGGGGCTGGTGCACGGGGATGACCCAGAGAGATGTTATGGGGAGGGAGGTGGGAGGGGGGTTCATGTTTGGGAATGCATGTACACACGTGGTGGATTCATGTCAATGTATGGCAAAACCAATACAGTATTTTCAAGTAAAATAAAGTAAAAACAAAAAAAAAAATAAAAGAGAGAAAATATATGAAGTAAAGTAGGATAAAAATATAAGTAATGCAGTGTATTATACATAGTAGAGGTAAGTTTGTTTCATTATTTTTTGTTTCTGGTACATTATACATAGAGATTGAACTATATGAAATTACCATTTTTAAGATCAAAAGGTCCAATATCTGCAGTTTCATATGGTTCACTTTCACAGGCTGTGTGAATTTTTGGAATATGTAAAAAAATTTTTCTGTGAATCATAGTAAAAATTTTAAAACTACTATTGGATTTGGAGTCAAAATCTGTATTGAGATTCCAGCATAGGTCTTTATTAGCTGTGTACTCTTTCGGCCTTGTTCCCTTTATGTTTACAATAGAGATGATCAGCCTAGAGATGGAACCAATGTCAAGAATTGTGGGAGCAAATGTGCTGGCACTTAGTGTCAATTAAGTCCAGGGCGAAAGGTAAATACCAAGTGTGTGTTGTTCAGGATTCTTTAGCTGCAAATGTTAAGCCCAGTGCAAATCAGCTAAAGCAAAACATGGAAATCCAGGAGTGGGGTGGCCATAGTCATAACTGGATGAAGGAACTCAAATGATGTCACCAGATCTGTCCTTCTCTCTATCACTCAGTTCTACTTGCCTTTACGGATGGGGAAGAGAGGGGATCATTGCTACCCACCATTCAGGTCAACGTGTGCTAAGTCACTTCAGTCATGTTCAACTCTTTGCAACCGTATGGACTGTAGCCTGCCTATGGGATTCTTCAGGCAAGGATACTGGAGTGGGTTGCCATGCCCTTCTCCAGGAGATCGTCCTAACCCAGGGATCGAACCTGTCTCCTGCGGCATTGCAGTCAGATTCTTTACCATTGAGCTACCAGGGAAGCCCATTCAGGTCTATATCAGCCCACTAATGACCTTGTAGGTGCTCTCAGGGGAAGACAGATCCAAATTGACACATGTGCTGTCTCATGAGCTTGTCTCTGTGATAGAAAGATGGAATGAAACTGCCTGGGCAGATTCATCCAGGGGTTGATGGAACCTCCCCTTGGCCAGAAGGTAGGATGTTTCAACAGAGACATGAGAGGATGTGCAGGAGGCAGTTCCAGAAGAACAGGGAAGTTGTTATCATCAGAAGCAGGAAAAGGAAAGGAACCCTGAATAGACCACCACCATAAGATGAGTAAGAGAACCTGGGATGCTTCCCTACAGTGTCTGAGACAGTATGTCTCATTGCTGCTAAGTCTCTTCAGTCGTGTCCGACTCTGTGCGACCCCATAGATGGCAGCCACCAGGCTCCACCATCCCTGGGATTCTCCAGGATATCCAAAATGTCTGTGTCTTGAGCAAGGTGAAACAGGTGATCCATGGTGCAGCCCATATGCTCTGCTATGGCTCTCTGGGTCACAGAAATATGGGCCTCAAGGCTGAAATAGGACAACTGAAGGATAGACGTCATTCATAAAGCACATTATTGTTGTTTAGTGGCTAAGTTGTGTCTGGCTCTTTTGCGACCTCATGGGCTACAGCCCACCAGGCTCCTCTGTTCATGGGATTTCCTAGGCAAAACTGCTGGAGTGGGTTGCCATTTCCTCCTCCAGGAAATCTTCCTGACACAGGGATGGAACCCATATCTCCCGCATTGGCAGGCGGATTCTTTACCACTGAGCTACCAGGGAAGCCCCATAAAGCAAATACCCTCACTAACAGGCCAGAGCAGAGATGAAAGTCAAGAAAGTTTAGGCTACCCAGAAATGGACAATGCTCCCAAGAGGAACGCCAGGCAAAGAAGCAAGAGGGGCACAGGCATGATAGAAGCTGGTCAGAGAGAGGAGATGGGGGAGTGGGGTGGGGTTTCTGATACAGATCATAAAACTTGCCCCTGGAAGAACAGAGTAAGCTGGGAACTTACACTGTTCAGATACATGGAACGTCACTTGGCTAAAAGCAGAGCATCTGACACATTCAGAATTTGCCTTGCTAACTATTTCATCTCTCAGGGAGTACAGGAAGGAGCAGATAAACTTTTCTAGACCAAATTCCAACCAATAAGGAGGCTGTGATGGTGATGTGAGCACGGTGTGAGGGAAAGGGAACTTGGGGGAAAAACTTTCAAGTAGCTTCACAGTTAGTTCATGACGGCAGGAGAGAAGACAGCCGGACCTCATCAGGGATCCACAGATCAGAGCCTCTGCAACAAATAGGTGTGATTTCCTGCTGAGGCTCTGTGGAGAGCATCAGCAAGCTTTCAAATCAATTCTGATGGTGATAAGTTCAAAAGGTCTTTATGAGGGGAAAAAGCATAGGATCGTTCCAAAAAAAAGAAGTGGTGCAAAATTCACATAAATGATTTGTCTAATGTTTACTATAGAACCTAGGCTTTTAAAAATCATTTTTATCTTCTTGTGAATTTTCTAAGTATCTGTCTTCAACCAGTGACCATGCTGACAGTTTAATCTCTCTCTCTCTCACACACACACACACATGCAAACACATAGACTGCTTCTCCAACAACTCAGTTCCCTATTTCTCTAACTTCCTCTTTTTTTGTTCTATTAAGAGGAAACTTGGACAGTCATTAATTTCATTGTCATCTTAGCATTGCCGTGCAATATTTAGAACATATTTAGACCAAAAAATTTACTTATCTGAAATTCAAATTTAACTGGAGATCCTGGATTTGTGTATATGGGTGTGTGTTTGGTGGGAGAGATTGTGCTAAACCTGCAACCCTGCTGCTGCTGCTGCTGCTGCTAAGTCGCTTCAGTCGTGTCCGACTCTGTGTGACCCCATAGACGGCAGCCCACTAGGCTCCCCCATCCCTGGGATTCTCCAGGCAAGAACACTGGAGTGGGTTGCCATTTCCTTCTCCAATACATAAAAGTGAAAGTGAAGTCGCTCAGTCGTGTCTGACTCTTAGCGACCTCATGGACTACAGCCCACCAGGCTCCTCTGTCCATGGGATTTTCTAGGCAAGAGTACTGGAGTGGGGTGCCATTGCCTTCTCCCAAACCTGCAACCCCAGCCCACTCTTATCTGCAGCTCCTCACTCTGAGAGGCTCGGGTAACAGAGAGGACACTTAATGGGTGGAGCAGGGGCAGGAACCACCTCCAAGTTCTGCAGAGTCCCCAGGTTCCAAGAAGAGGGTGCTCCTCAGAGTGGTTCTTTAGCTACATCACTCACAGTAGTGCACTTTACTTTCTTGTTCACGAGCAAAAGCTGTGAGGAGGCAGTGCTTTTGCTCAGCTCATAGAGCAGGGGGGAGTTGCTTCCATCTCTGCCTTGGAGCTTTCTTCTCCAGGATCCCCTGCATCTTCTGTTACTTAGAGTCTTTCAGGATTCACCAAGTCAGAGCCGTCTTTGCCAGGTTGAAAGTGGGAATCACCCCCACTCTGTTTACTTCCTCCAGATGCTTAACAAGGAGCCACTGTTCCCTTCTTTCAGGCTTTTCTTATAGCCCTTCAAATGGTTATTGTACTTCCCTTTGAACACCCTCCAACTTGCTGCGGTTTTCAGAAATGAGCTGCGCACCCCTGGACCCAGCATTCGAGGCAGGACCCTCCTTGCACAGACAGGTTTTCTGTTGACAGCGACAGTGACCTTCCCAGAAAACAAAATACCACTTCCTGGACCTCAGTTTTAGACTTCTTCACTTGTCCGATGCTTGCTTTCTACTGGATAGATTTTATTTAAATTATCACTGTTCCCTTCTCCCCCTAACCAAACATCCCTTGATTAGAGTTGGTGGATATGACCATTTTCTGGGTATCTGTGGAATTCACATATACACGTTTCATATTTGTATGCACAGTTTTCCACTTTTTGTTAAAACAAGTTTTTCTTATTCAGACCCTAATAAGAAAGAGCTGATCCGATGAAAAACAAATTAAGGAGATTTTATTATACACCAGATTAATGAAATTGAGAAAGTCATTTACTCTTAGGGAAGGCATTTTATGTGTCTGGAAGAAATACTTGATGATGATAAATGAGGTCAGTGGGGATAGGAGGATGGATTTGTTATTGTTAAGGCCTAGTCAATTATCAAGTGATTGTCATTAAATTCTTTCTACAGAAGGTACATGGGTCCAGGTATTCAAAGACCCTTTGTTTTCCTAATGAGTGGAAGTCTGTGAAGTCTGTTTCCTAAGATGAGCGTAAGTCTGTGAAGCCAGGACCTCTCATGCTGTAACGACAGTAATCACGATGCTGTGATCACTCACCTAGAGCCAGACATCCCGGAATGTGAAGTCAAGTAGGCCTTAGGAAGCATCACTACGAACAAAGCTAGTGGAGGTGGTGGAATTCCAGCTGAGCTATTTCAAATCCTAAAAGATGATGCTGTGAAAGTGGTGCACTCAATATGCCAGCAAATTTGGAAAACTCAGCAGTGGCCACAGGACTGGAAAAGGTCAGTTTTCATTCCAATCCCAAAGAAAGGCAATGCCAAAGAATGCTCAAACTACCGCACAATTGCACTCATCTCACATGCTAGTAAAGTAATGCTCAAAATTCTCCAAGCCAGGCTTCAACAGTACACGAACCATGAACTTCCAGATGTTCAAGCTGGATTTAGAAAAGGCAGACGAACCAGAGATCAAATTGCCAACATCCGTTGGATCATCAAAAAAGCAAGAGAGTTCCAGAAAAACACTTTCTTCTATCTTTCCTGTCAAATCTTCATCACAAGCCTACATTCTTCATTGCTCATTGTTGTTTTGGAATGAATGAATTTTTCTTAGCTCAGAGTTCTGCAAATGGATTGTATAGGGAAAAAAGAATATAGTGCTCCTTGGTTGGAGTACTAAGGGAGAGCTTACTCAGAATTATGTCTAAAAATCACTGTTAATATTAAATTGAAAAATAGTATGGAGCAACTTGGAGAAGGACATGGCAACCCACTCCAGTACTCTTGCCTGGAAAATCCCACAAACGGAAGGGCCTAGTAGGCTACAGTCCATTGGGTCGCGAAGAGTTGGACACGACTGAGCGACTTCACTTTCACTTTTCACTTTCATGCATTGGAGAAGGAAATGGCAACCCACTCCAGTATTCCTGCCTGGAGAATCCCAGGGACAGAGGAGCCTGGTGGGCTGCCGTCTATAGAGTTGCACAGAGTCAGACATGACTGAAGCGACTTAGCAGCAGTAGCAGCAGCATGCAGCAACTAATACATCTAATATATAATGATGATATTTATGGAGCATTTTATGATATAAATGGTTTATGCTAAATGTTACATTTAGAAGGCAAAATTTAAATTGTATATATTCTATAATCTCAATTTTGTAAAAATTATAGAAATATGACTGGAAAGGAAATATACCAAAATGTAAATAGTCATTGACCCTAGACAGTAAAATTATGATGACCTTTTCTTTTCTTTTTATTTTTGTTGAAATATAGCTGACATACAATATTACATTTGTTTCAGATCCACAACATAGTGATTCGATATTTCTACATATCGCAAAATGATCATGATACATCTAGTTACCGTCTGTAACCATACAAATTTATTATGATATCACTGACTATATTACCCACGCTGTACATTTTATCCCTATGACTCATTTATTTTGTAACTGGAAGTGTGTGCCTCTTCATCTCACTCATCTATTTCACTCCTCCATCACTCCCCTCCCCTCTGGCAACCCCTTGTTTGTTCTCTGTATCTGTGAATCTGTTTCTGCTCTGTTGCAGTTATTTGTTTTGTTTTTCAGATTCCACATATAAGTTAATTCATTGAGTATTTTCTTTCTATGTCTGGCTTATTTCACTTAGATAAGACCCTCTAGGTCCATTCATGTTGGTGCAAATGGCAAGACTTCATTCTTTTTCATATATATATATACATACATATACATAATATATATATATAATATGCCTCTTTATCCATTCATCTATCAGTGGACACTTGGGTTGCTTCCATAGCTTGACAATTGTAAATAATGCTGTAATGAACATAGGGGTACATATTCTCTTCAAATGCATGTTTTTATTTTCTTTGGGTGGGTACCCAGAAGTGGAATTGCTGGATTATATGGTAGTTCTATGTTTAATTTTTTGAGGAAACTCCATACTGTGTTCCAAAGTGGCTGTGCCAATTTACATCTCCACTAACAGTGCACAAAGGTTCCCTTTTCTCTACATCCTCACAAACACTTGTCATTTATTGGTTTTGGGTAATAGCCATTTGATAGTTGTGAAGTAATATCCCACTGTGGTTCTGATTTGTATTTCCCTGATGACTGATGATGTTGAGCATCTTTTCATGTGCCTATTGGCCATCTGTATATCTTCTTTGGGAAAATGTCAATTCAGGTTCTCTGCCCATTTTTAATTGAATTTTTTCTTTTGTATTGAAATGTGTGTGTCCTTTGGATATTAACCCCTTATCGAGTATATCATTTGTAAATATTTTTTTCCCATTCAGTAGATGGCCTTTTCATTTTGTTGATGATTTCCTTCACTGTGCAAAAGCTTTCTAGCTTGATGTAGTACTATTTGTTTATTTTTGCTTTTGTTGCCCTTGCCTGAGGAGACAAATCCAAAAATGTATTGCTAAGACTGATGTCAAAGAGCATATTGCTTATGTTTCTTCTAGAAGTTTTATGGTTTTAGGTCTCAAATTTAAGTCTAAGTCCATTTTGAGTTTAATTTTTTGTATGGTGTAAGAAAGTGGTCCAGTTTCCCCAATACCATTTATTGAGGAGACTGTCTCTTCCCTGCTGTATATTCTGTCCCCTTTGTCGTAAGTTAATTGACTATTTAAGTGTGGGCTTATTTCTGGGCTCACCTTTCTGTTCCACTGATCCACGTGTCTGTTCTGTGCCAGTGCCACACCGTTTTGATTACTGTAGCTTTATAGTACAGTTTGAAATCAGGGAGGATAATACCTCCAGTTTTGTTCTTCTCTGAGACTGTTTTGGCTATCCAGGATCTTTTGCAGTTTCACACAAATTTTAGGATTATTTGCTTCCATTTCTGTGAAAAATGCCATTGGCGTTTTGATAGGGATTGCACTGAATCTGTAGATTGCTTTGAGTAGTATGGCCATTTTAACAATATTAATTCTTCCAGTCTATGAGCCAGAAATCTTTCCATTTGTTTGTGCTATCTAGTGATGATTTTATCTAATACTTTATGTTTTTATGTACTTTCAGAGCTCTATACAATGAATATATGCTATATAACAATGCAAAAGAAAGTAAACTAGGCTTCTAAAAATTCAATTGGATGTATAGAAAATTTTGGTCCTTCTCCTTCTCCTAAGTATGTCTCTAATAGAATCTGGGGTAACCATCCTTGGACCCTAGCATCCCAGGTGAAAGGGGTAAGGAAGTAAGACATGATGGGATGGAAGTTGGGGGACTCTAATTCTGCTGCTGCTGATCCTGAGGTGCAGCCAGACCATCTGACATAATACAGAACAGACAGGGTTCTGTCCTCAGACAAGGCTAGCTGGTGCTGCTGCACCCCTGGGGTTCAGTGCAGTCCTGGAAATCATATGGATGGTGATTCCAGGTAACCAGTATATTCAAGGGGGGACCATGGACAGTGCTTAATGGTATTGGAAGTGATCCTTTAATGGAGCCCTGAAAGAATTTATTCCAACTAAGCTCAGAAGAGGGATCAGGTAGATAGTGTGCGACTGGAGAAGTTAAGGTAAAACCCAGACTGAGCGACTGATACTTGAGGATAGGTTGTGAGTTGTGAGGTTTTGTGGATGTTCAGGGCTCATTTCTTTTCATCCACTCATTCATTGTTCGTTCATTCATATATCCATCCATCCCTTCATTCATCCAATAAACATTTATTGGGCTTCCATGCTAGCTACTGGAGACACAAAGCAAATAAGACATTGTCAACAAGCTATCAGATTCACACCAGGTCCTTTCACCTTGGTGATGCTGAGGTCCTGAACACATCTAGGATGTTTATGATCTTGATCAATCTGTGGGTAAAGTACATAGTGACTGCAGTTTAGGTGGGCTGGGAAAGGGTTCACGGATATAAACCCTCCCAAAGAGTTGACTCATTGGAAAAGACTCTGATGCTGGGAGGGACTGGGGGAAGGAGGAGAAGGGGACAACAGAGGATGAGATGGCTGGATGGCAGCACTGACTCAATGGATGTGAGTCTGAGTGAACTCCAGGAGTTGGTGATGGACAGGGAGGCCTGGTGTGCTGCAATTCATGGAGTTGCAAAGAGTCGGACACGACTGAGCAACTGAATTGAACTGAGGATCATTCATACCTTGTGCCACTGCTCCCTGCTCACAGAATCAGAGAAATGTCAGGGCTATCAAGAGTCATGGCAGATTCTCCCAACTTGACTCTTACATGCACTTCACAAGGGATCTGCCCAGGATTGTGCCCAGAAAGCAGGATTTCAGGAAAAATAATGTGCACATGGAGCTGAAAAGGCAGCAAACTGCCTTTAAGTCCATCATATCATGTGGTCCTAACATGACAGCAGTAAGATAGTGAAGGATTACCAGTCCCATCTTATGAGAAAATCAGCTTGGAAAGGTTAAGTTTTCTGCCCACCACAAGAAAGGAATGAACTGTATCTCCAGTTCAGGTCCTCTCCACACCTCCAGGTCCATCCATGGTTTTCTCATTACAGCTCATCCAGAGAGTCTAGATGACCCCATCATCGCAAAGGACACAGCAAGCCCATGACATATTCAGGCTGTAGGACACGTGTGAAGAATATGCAGGCATGAGTCAGGGGCAGGATGAGGCTGGGCGTATTCACTATCTATAGCTGCTGTAACAAATCTCTGTAAACTTAGTGCCTTAAGAACAATAGAAATGTATCCTCTCACAGTTTTGGAGGCCAGAAGCCTGAAAGCACTCTGTGCATGCATGCTAAGTCGCTTCAGCCATGTCCAACTCTTAGAAACCCTACGAACTGTAGCCATCAGGCTCCTCTGTCCATGGGGATTCTCCAGGCAAGAATACTGGAATGGGTTGCCATTTCCTCCTCCAGGGGATCTTCACCACCCAGGGATTGAACCTGTGTCTCTTGCATCTCCTGTAATCAACGTGTCACAGGGCTGTTTTCCATCTGGGGGCTCTAGGGGAGTATCTAATCCTTACCTCTTCCAGCCTCTGGCATTTCTTGGCTTGTGGCTGCATCACTTACGCCTAGGGGATCTTCCCACCCAGGATCTCCTGCATTATAGGCAGATTCTTTACCAACTGAGCCACCAGAGAAGCCCATTCTTAAAGGCCACTGTTATTCAAATGGTCTTCTCTGTCTGTGTCAAATCTCCCGCTTCCCACTTAGAAAGAGACATACAACTGCATTTAGGGCACACCTGAATAACCCAGAATATCATCTCACCTCAAAACATTTAACTTAAACACACCTGCAAAGCCCCTTCTTCCAAATACGGTAACCTCAATAGTGCCAGAGATTGGACCTAACATCCAGGGGACATCATTCTGTCTTCTACTGCCCTGGGCTAGGGTCTGGCACTCACAACCTCTTTAGTTTGTAACTGTTCAGTTAAAGCTGACTCTGCATGGGGGAAGGGAAATATGGTATGGAAACAACAGGATTTGGGGAAAACTATATGGATGAGAGCAGGCCTAAGACTGCCTTCCTTAGGTAGCAACTTGTTATTGATTCTGTTGTAAATCTGCCACTTCTTCACATGGTTCTACAGGGCTGACTCAAGTTCCCAGGCTCTTTGTGTCCTCTCTATCCAACTAAATCCAGAGAAATCAAATTCAGGGGATGGCTGTCCCTGATGTCTTGGCATGTCAGAGCTGGAAAGATGACCTGGGCTAATCTTTGCTCCTCTCCTCTATTGATGGAGAGCCTGAGGTCTGGGTGAAACCAGGTTTGCTGAGTCCCTTCTCTCAGCAACCAGTACTTCCAAAACTTGAGTCTGGACTTTTAGGGGCCATCACAGTATCCCCCCAAAGAGACTTCCAATCTGGGACACAAGGATCAAGGCAGGAGTAACCAGGATTGACTGAAATGTGAAAACATCTTTGTTGGTCCTCTTTGAGCCTGGCTATGGCTCTCCCTCGGAGAAGGCAATGGCACCCGACTCCAGTACTCTTGCCTGGAAAATCCCATGGGCAGAGGAGTCTGGTGGGCTGCAGTCCATGGGGTCGCAAAGAGTCAGACACAACTGAGGGACTTCACTTTCACTTTTCACTTTCATGCACTGGAGAAGGAAATGGCAACCCACTCCAGTGTTCTTGCTTGGAGAATCCCAGGGACGGGGGAGCCTGGTGGGCTGCCGTCTCTGGGGTCACACAGAGTCGGACATGACTGAAGCGACTTAGCAGCAGCAACAGCATGGCTCTCCCTGCCTCTTTTCTCTGAATTAGTGGACGGTCTTCTTTTCACCTTTCGTATCTTCTTCTCCCCATTTGCTTACGTCTCTGCCTCCACACTCACTCTCTCTTCTTGTCCCATGGCACTAGGTCCTTGCAGCCCTGGAAGGATTTCCTCCCCTCCCTACCATTATCCTTCCCTTCTCAGCCCACAGCCCACCCTACTCCAGTGTCCTTGGCAGTAGGCTCTTTTCAACTTTAAGGCAAATATGATGAAACAGAAGCACAGTGGCTTCTGGAGCAAAGAGTTTTTTTTTTAATTTGTGTGTGGGGAGGTCAAGTTGAAGGCCTCTAAAACTGAGAGAGATAATGAGGAAGGAAGTGGGGACGTGAGGAAGGGAGGTTCACCTTAGCTTCTCTGTTTGTGGGTTTCATTGCATGAATTCTCCTGGTAGCAGAATGATGAGACAATATCTGGGCATCTACTTATATAAGTGCTAGGCTAAGGCTCATATGTATGAGCACAAGAGAACCCCAAAGTTAGGACCTCTGTTATTTGGGTGGTCAGACTGAGGGCTCTAATTCTACCAAAGACTCATTCATTAGCCATGTGACCTTTGGACTTACGTTTCCTCATCTTTGAGCATCACAGGGATAATAATATCTACTTCACAGGGTTTTTGTGAAGCATAAATGAGATAATGCCTGTGAAATCCTCTAGTACAGAAATTGTTGCCAGCTAACAGTCAATAAATATTCAGTGAAGTGATATCTGAGTCATTTCCCCTGTGAAGACTTTCCTGACCTCTTACTCCCAGGAGAAGTGACCACCCCCCACCTAGTATACCACTTATCCCCTGTTTATGCCCCTTTGTTAGAACCTATAATACGTTTTTTTTTACCCTCTTAGCCCCCACCTGCCCTACTCCTCACCACTGTCTGGCTCTTAGCCTCTCCAGGACAGTGGCAGTCTTACTCGTCTTTGTCCTCCCAGGGCCTAGTACAGTGACTGGCTCAGGGAGATGCCTTGTAAGTATTTGCTGAATTGATTTGAAAGAGTGAGGGTTTCTGAGCACAAGCCTCTCAGGCAAGGACTGTTTTGAATATATCATGCCAGTTGCTGCCTCCTTGTATTTATTAAGATCGATGGCAAAACCCGTTGAAAGGCATCTGGCTCTCAGAGCCCCAGGAGATTCTGTCGGCTCTGGTCCACTCCAGGCAGACGGGCCTTATTTAGAGAGATCAAACTGTTTACTATGCTGGCAGTGCCCAGACTTGCTTCCTGCCCAAGCTGGGGCAGTTTGCCACTCAATGCTGTCATATTGTTGAAATGATGAAGGCTCAACTGAAGGCTCATGCAGCTCTCCAGTACTGCCAAGGGGGTGTCTCATGGGCTCATTTTCCCTGGGGACAGTCTCCTCTGGTTACAACCAGAGTCTTTCAAAGGTTTCATGGTTGGTCCCGTCTGGATGTGATGGCTGGGAGTGCAGCCCAAGGAGTCACTTCTGGACAGGAAGAGTCCTGGGGCCTGGAAATGCCGGAAGCTGTTCCACAGGACATCATCAGGATGGAGTACAGTGAGCTAGCTCCCTACGTATGAACCTTCAAGTCGTGAACGTTCAAAGATGTGAACATGCCCCTGCATGCCAGGTGTACTATGCCACTGTACTTTGCAAGGTACTGTGCTGTAAGATTAAAAATGTTTTATTTTTTGTTTGTTGTTATGTATTATTTGTGTAAAAATACTATAAGCCTATTAGAGTACAGTACTATATATTCTGTTAGTTGGGTAACTAGGATAACTCTGTTGGATTTATAAACAAGTATGTAGGGGACTTACTGTACTACCAATACTGTGGCTCAGGAAAGAGTCAGTGGTGAGCCCAATCTGAGGGTGACATGGAAACCGAATAGAAGAAATGAGCTGCTAAGACATAGTTGGGAATTGCTAAAAGAAGTTATAAGAGAAAGTGGGAAACTGGCTGAGTGGTTCAGTTCAGTTCAGTTGCTCAGTCCTGTCCAACTCTTTGAGACCCCATGGACTGCAGCCTCCCTGTCCAGGCCTCCCTGTCCATCACCAACTCCCAGAGTTTACCTAAACTCATGTCCATTGAGTCAATGATGCCATCCAACCATCTTATCCTCAGCCATCCCCTTCTCCTTCTGCCTTCAATCTTTCCCAGCATCAGGGTCTTTTCAAATGAGTCAGTTCTTCGCATCAGGTGGCCAGAGTATTAGAGTTTCAGCTTCAACATCAGTCCTTCCAATGAATATTCAGGACTGATTTCCTTTAGGGTGGACTGGTTGGATCTCCTTGCAGTCCAAGGGACTCTCAGGAGTCTTCTCCAACACCACAGTTCAAAAGCATCAATTCTTTGGCACTCAGCTTTCTTTATAGTCCAACTCTCACATCCATACATGACTACTGGAAAAACCATAGCCTTGACTAGACGAACCTTTGTTGATGTAATGTCTCTGCTTTTTAATATGCTGTCTAGATTGGTCATAACTTTTCTTTCGAGGAGCAAGTGTCTTTTAATTTCATGGCTGCAATCACCATATGCAGTGATTTTGGACCCCCAAAAAATAAAGTCACCCACCATTTCCACTGTTTTCCCATCTATTTGCCATGAAGTGTTGGGACCAGATGCCATGATCTTCGTTTTCTGAATGTTGAGCTTTAAGTCAACTTTTTCACTCTCCTCTTTTACTTTCATCAAAATGCTCTTTAGTTCTTCTTCACTTTCTGCCATAAGGGTGGTGTCATCTGCATATCTGAGGTTATTGATGTTTCTCCTGGCAATTTTGATTCCAGCTTGTGCTTCTTCCAGCCCAGCGTTTCTCATGATGTACTCTGCATATAAGTTAAATAAGCAGGGTGGCAATACACAGCCTTGATGTACTCCTTTTCCTGTTTGGAACCAGTCTATTGTTCCATGTCTAGTGCCACTTCCTATATTTTATCATAGGAAGTGGCAGTTTCCTTAAAACTGGCCTTTGCTTCTGTGGTTTGCTAGAATTTGGGGGCCTTTTCTTATATTGAGTGGAGTAGGAGAGGAAATGGCAACCTACTCCTGTATTCTAGCCTGGAAAATCCCACGGATAGAGAGCCGAGTGGGCTACAGTCCACGGGATCACAGAGTTGGACACAACTGAGTGACTGAGCACGCAGCACGCTCCTTATACCAAGACTGAGAGCAGGATGGGGTTGCAGGTACACTGCTGCCAGATATACACAGAGCCCGGGCCTCATGCCACAGATGACATTCTGTTTATGGCTAATCTCTGAGTCACTGTCCAGAGTTTCAAGGGGCTGTAGCTGCCAAGGGCTGACCCCGTCCTTGTGGAGGCAACTAGAATACAGAAGAAACCCTTAAAATAGTATCTGGGGGAACTTCTAGATACCAACACATGCCACTGTCTTATGCAAACCTGTCCAGATAGAGGCTTTATAGCCTATGGTCCTAGGAAGCTGTATTCATGGTCTGTCAGTGTTGGGTTGGGCCCTTTGCTTCTTGACTCTTTCCCTGCACTGCAGTTAATAGGGCCTTAATAAAACTAAAGAGATTTCATATCTGGAACCCCAGCCCTCATTCCCTTCATTAAATGCTCATTTTCTGAGTACCTCTCAAGAACCAGGGACCAAGAAGGAATGATACTTGCATGCTCTTCTATCTTCTTGCTCCAGAGATTATCACTAACCCCATGCAAGGAAGTAAGGGGACCATATCAAAGGCAGACACTTTTGTGAATCTTTGATGTGGGAGTTACTGCTAGGAGCAGTGACGTGATGGATAGAGGAATGCATGGAGTGTGAGCTGCACACACTTTTGTGGGGAAGGGGTTCTGTGGAGGATAATAAATGACAGGAGTCATTCTGGGTCAAAGGCTACCCTAAAACAGCCTTGAAAATGGTTATTCGCCAAGGGAAGCCTACATGTCACACTAGTTAATATAGGTCGTGCAGAGTAGAGGTTTCCTCTACAAGTATTCCAGGTGAGAGGGCTGCTCAGAGTCATCAGAAGGGAAGCCCAGTGTTGACTGGGGGACCATGGAGAGCTGCTGTCAAGGCCTCTCTTTGTGACTCTTCATCTGGCGTGCTCTCACTTCAGAGAGGCAAACAACACATCGATTTTCCTCTGGAGTGGCTCCTCAGTGGCTGGGTCGGCAGCAGGGGTGCCAGCACCACGAAGCAGTCTAGATCAGGATGGTGGAGGTGGGCACGTGGCATGTCAAGTACACGCTCCATTCTGTGTATGCTGGTTTTTAAATAGCATGAACTTCTGTAGAAACTGTGTAAGTGTGTGTGCTGGGGTTGGGGGGAGGTGTTCACCTATCAGAGAAAATGTGCTACATTTTGTGGACCTGCAGTGTTTCTGCCAAAACCATTTCTATCAAAGCTTCGAAAATTAATGTGGGGTCTCGGGGCCCTGTGACCTCATCACCTAGAAATGGTGGACACTGGCTGTGTCTGGCAGAATTCTGGCCTGGGTGGCCACCAGAGCCAAGAGGCACCGTGGACTGGACAGGCCAGGAGGGTGCTATGGCCTTTTCCTTTTTCTCATGGCAATGGGCCACCCTGAGACCATGTGGATGGGGGTTTGGTGTTCTGGGAAGAAATGTACCCTCTACCAGTGATGGGCCTGGAGCCTCCCCTGTGGGCGCTGGCTCCTCATACTTTGAGAAGTTCAACTTACCCTAAACTTAGAGGGTAAACCGCCATCCCTAGATGGCTACCGCTACTTCTACCTTTATTCCTGCCTCCTCCTCTGAAGTCGGCTCCCCTCCACCTTTAGCTACCGTGACTGCTACTCCCGCCACCCTATCACCTCCACCAGCACTCACCTCCAGCCGCCGCCACCACTTCCTCTGCCACCATCGGTACCATTTGCCCCTCCTCTACCCCCACCATCACTACCACCTTCATTGTCACCAGCAAGCCACCGCCTCCTCTACTGCTGCTGTCACCATCATCCCTGCCACTGCCATCAGGATCACCAGCACTGTCACCACCCTTACCCAAACCAAACCACTTCGTGACCACGACACCATATAGTCTGGGGGTTCACAGGGTAAGCCTGTGCACCGTTGGGGCCACACCCCACTTGTTACTATTCTAGCATCCTATAAACCTCCAAGCACGGACTAGAAAATGTCTAGTGACTAGAACTTTGATGAGTCAGGGATTTGGATTAAATGACCAACCAATTCTTTTCCAGCTCCAAGATTCTTTGGTAGGTGTGTGTGTCTGTCTGATTATGTGTGTAAGACTCATCCATGCCCATAGGCATGGAGGCGGCCAATTCAGCCTGATATGCATACATCTTTCCAGGAAAATTTCTGACAGAGCCTAGATTTAGAGTTTGTACCAGAAGACAGGCATGATGACCACCGTACATGTGTAAGCCCCACTAAGTTCATGCCATTTGATACTGCCTTATAAACCAATGATGTGTCCTGGGAACTCTGGTTCATGGGAAAGCTTGGGGGCTGCAAGGCATATAGGAAGAGTCAACATGGAGAATTAGAAAAGACTGGTGTTAAAGATTATTGAGGCCTCCTAGTCACTGAATGACCTTAGGTAAACCACTTTTCTCTCTCTCAGCTTCAACTTCCTCTCCCTGTAAATGGGGGTAATTTTACCCATGTCCTGGTATTATTGAGGGGGTTAAAAGAAAAGACAACACGTGATAGTAGCTGATGCCAGGCTGGAACACAAGGGTGTTGGCTCCTCCCATCACTTCCCCACTGCTCTGACTCCCTGCAGCCCTCTGTCACTTGGGGAGCACCATCCTTGGTCCTGTCCTCTGAGATAGTGGGCTCCCTGTTCCCACTTCCATCTCAAATGGCTCTGAAGAAAGAACACAGTGATCCTATAAAATGTCACTGAGTCAGAAGCTCTGCAGCTTTGCCAGCAGTCTGGGGGAGAGGACTTCAGAGCAGCTACAGGGAGAGAGAGAGAGGACACAGTCCTGGGCTGAGCTCCTGCTGCAGATGGACACCAGGGCTTCCGTCTTCCTGCCCCTTTAATGTGGGAACATCACACACCACACACACACACAGGCCAGTCTCACTGTGGGGGCAGAGGACAAGGGCTAGCAGGGAATGGGATCAGAGCCCCTGAAAGCCAGAACGGGTGCCTGCAGGGTTTGACAGATGCATTTGTCCAAATGACTGCCCGGGTGGTGCCTTCCGCCACAGCCTCACCCCCGAGCATACAGATGAACAGGCTGACAGCCTCCCTGCCAGGCCCCCTCGGCGGGTTTTGTTGCTCCACTTCTCTCCCTTCTGACTGTGTCTCCCACCAGCCTTTAGCCCAGGTCTCTCTCTCTCTCCCCTTCCCCTTTGCCTCAGCAATAAGGGCTGGGAGGTCAGGGGGCCGTGTAAGCTTGGGATGGGGCTGGGGAGTTCTTGAGAGATGATGGCTTGGTGACAGTGACCTCACCTCTGTCCCAGCTGCTGGCACTGTCCTCGAAAGCCCAGGGTCAGCTCCCAGAAGCTAAGCCAGAGAGCCAGTTGGGTCTGCATCTTCTCCAGTCATGGTGCTTCCTGGAAAGAACATTTTTATTTTCTTCTTAGCTTACAGAACCCTCATGGGAATAAACTCCAACCGAATTTTGGGGTCCATGTGTTGGCATCCAATGGAAGTGGAGTCTTCACTAAAACCCTGAGCCTGGGACTTGACCTCTACTCTGCCACATAAGGCTAAATGACTTTGGGGAAGTGACTTATCCTCTTTCTTTATGCCTTTCTACCTTAATCTGTAAAAATAGTAATAAATAATGATATCTGTTAGAGAGTTGTTGGGAATTTAAATGAGAGTTATTTTCTGGCATTTGAAGATTTCCCAGTATTCTACAAATATTACCTAATGCTGCTCTGACTACAACTGCCTCTATCACTACAGTTATTGTCACTACCAGTAAAGCTTGTTGGAAGAGTTAGCTCCAGTCTCAAAGTTGGAATCAGCTTTAGTTACCATTTAATTCACACCTATTATGTGAATACTCCGTTGGGTACCTTTGCTGACATTAACAAGTGTGACCCTTACAATTAGACTGTGCAGTAGGTCATACCTTTTTCCCCCCATTTAATGAGAAGCTTCAGCAATAGCATGGAGTTGAGGGTGGTTTCTTAAGATCCCAAGGACAATGAGAGTAGGGAAGGGAACTTTGCATATTCTTGGTCCAGGCATTTATCTAGTTATTTATGACTTGCTTCCATACAAAGAAGAGCTGAGGTCATGTGCCAGGCAGCAGAGTACACTAGAAAGTATCAGTACAAAAGCATCACAATTTGTGAGCCCTCGGTTGGAATCCCAGCACCATCACTTACTAGTGAAATAACTTGGGAATGTTATATAAAACCTCTATGAGCTTCAGTTTCCCCCACCCATTGAATCTGATCTGAGAGACAGTCATTAATATCCCCACATTTCTGTTGAGCAAATCAAGATTCAGAAATGTTGATATTTTACAAAGTTTCCAAAACTATTAGATAAGTAAAAATCAGAGTCAGATACTGGCTCCAATCTGAAATCTGATCTGATTTCAAATTCCCAATTATTCTAAGCTATCTAAATTGGTGCCCTTCCCAGCACAAAGCTAGGATTCAAACACAGTACAGTTCTTCCTGTTACTGTCATTTTTCTAGGGGCATTGGACTTAAAGGGAAGACATACCAGACATGCTAATTCCCTCATTTGCATTCAATGCTCCCAGTGACTAAGTATCTCAAGCCGTTCTTTCAAAGACACTGCCTTCCAAATGAAGGAGAAGATGGGCTAGTGGAAAGTGAGGCAGCCCGGATCGTGGCTTCAGTTCCTGGTTTGCTTTTTCTCCATCCCCCATTCCATGTACTACTGGAGTCTGACATCTGCCCCAACACACCATGGGAAACACTCTCCCAAGGTCATCAGAGATCTGGTGGTCGATCTTACGGGCCTTTAAAATTTTTTTTTTCCATCATGTAGTACCAAATATATACAAACAAGCTGCTACACAAAGGCACCGTGGGAGATGATTCAAGGTTTAAAAAGGTGCCAGGCCTCAAACAGAGTATACAGTCTGTGGTGGGGAATGGTGAGAAGAAAAATGAGCAGAATGCCAAGCAAAGCATGAGACACAGAGCAGATAGCTCTGGGTGAGAGCCTCACCTGTCCTCCCTCCCACCTCCTGCTCCTCAGCCTGCCCATCCTCTCTGTGGCTCCCTCCACTCCCGCAAATGAAGCTCCCTGCCCCCCACCACCCCCAACAACCACTTCCCATCCAGCACCTCCCTAATTACACCCTGATCACTCAGTGACCACTCTGATGACCTTCAAAACCAGCACGTTCAAAGCCACACTCACTATTTCTGCCACCAGCAGCCGTTTACTGGTGAAATACGGAAAAATTCACCCTTAACACCTTTTTTTCCCTCATCCCCAAATTTAATCAGTCTCCCAAATCCTTTCAAATCTTCCTCCTGGATATCCCTTGAATACAGCTGCTTTTCTCATCTCTACAGTCACTTGTTTAATTCAGACCACCCTGCCTCTTACCTGGAGTGTTCAGTCAGCTGATCACCTTCAGCTCTTCAGCCTGTCTCTCATCTGCTGCCCACATTTTATCAGAGTGATCTTTGTAGCGACAAAAGTTGATCTTGTACGTTCCATGTTAAAAATCCCCATTGTCTTCAGGATAAAAATCCAAACTCTTCTGCCTGGCCTGCAAAACTCTTCCAGGCCTGATCCTGTCTTCTCTCTCATCCTTTTTCATCTCCCGCTCCACCACCTAATATGGTCCATAATTCGAGTGACTGAATAGTGTTTCATCCGTCACTCCAAATCTTTGTTGTGACGAGACAAAGAATCGAGGAACATACACTCGCGTGACACATCCAAACCAGAGTACTTATGAAAGTGAAAAGGGGCCCTAGTCATAATTAACCTGAGGCGCACTGGGATTCCCCAGGATGAACTGATACATTTGGTCATCCAACCCATAATGGCCATCTCAGATGCCAAATCTACGAAAATTTTTCTCTCCTCCAGAGCTAATGGGCAACTTCTCTGTGTCCCTTGGCTCCCAGCTCTTCTTTGTAATTGAAGCCTAAGTTATAGGCCCTGACCAGCCTCCAGACTGGTTGCTGCTACTGCTAAGTCGCTTCAGTCGTGTCCAACTCTGTGTGACCCCATAGACGGCAGCCTACCAGGCTCCCTCGTCCCTGGGATTCTCCAGGCAAGAACACTGGAGTGGGTTGCCATTTCCTTCTCCAATGCATGAAAGTGAAAAGTCAAAGTGAAGTCGCCCAGTCATGTCTGACTCTTCGCGACCCCATGGACTGCAGCCTACCAGGCTCCTCCGTCCATGGGATTTTCCAGGCAAGAGTACTGGAGTGGGGTGCCATTGCCTTCTCCCTCCAGACTGGTTGGCTACCCTTAAGTCAGGGAACCAGGATGGTCTCATCAGGGATGTCAGTGGGTGTTGCCTCAGGGCATGGCACATGGCCACTCACTGCAGCCAGGCCTGTGGGTGGGGACTTCCTTAGAAGTGCCTGGGCAGAAGAGAGAGAAGAGGAAGAGGAGGAAGAGACGGGACCAAGATCGGGGAGCTTCGAATCCCTGGTTCCAGCTGTTCGTGAAGGCCATCCATTTCCCTGTTCTTTCTTCAGTTTGGTGATTTAGAGGTTCGGGTTGGTTTTCTGTCATTTCATAACAGACTCTTGACTATGTGGAACCACCATGGATAGGTCAGACCCTTCTTCCCCAAGACCTACATCACATGCTGGAAGACAACTCCTGGGTCCCCCGCCCCTGGGTCATTCCTGCTCAGCAGCACAGCACAATCCACTGCACTCCATGCATCCCTAGAGTTCAGAAGAGCCCATCAGAAGCCACCTAGAGCTTTGCTTTTCCTTTACTGTTGGGCTTCTCTGTAAGGTTTCCTTTGAACAAAAGATTCTACAGTTTTAAAATATTTGAAGATGATTGCCCTGACTTTTCAAGCAGAATCCATGTTGGTTCATTGTTCTATCATCAGTGTTTACAATAGACCATGCATACAGTGGCATCAATAAATGCTAGACAAATGAATACATTATTGGGATCAAGTTCCTTTACTACCCGCTCTCCTCTGAAGACACTGTCCTCTGAGTTACCTGGACCTGTCATCTTCCACACTTTAGAAACACCCTCCCCGTCCTTGGGAACATTTCCCTGGAGGTGACAGGCCTAGACTGGACCCCACCAAGTTCCCACCCACCCTGTCGTACCTTCCAGTACAGCCAACCCATCAGCTGGCTAACTTGGAGGATGTCCCTTCTCCCCAGCTGTATGTTCTTTCTTCTCCCTTTCAAATCCCGCTGTGCTATTGTTCAGTACTGGAAACAGCAGAAATCACTTCAGAAAGGAAGCCAGCTGGTTCATTAGTCTGATTAAACTCAAGCAATGGGAACTGGCTACAGCTCACATGATGAATAGTGTGTCTTCTCCTTGGCCACGGTGAATTTTGAAGTGATTATTAATCTTGGGGCTCAGTCACCCCTCATATCTGCAAAATCATATGGGTCAGCAAGAAAGGAAAGGGCTACGGCCAGATAATGTCAGGACTTTGCATGCAGGAGGGATTCAGTATCCCCGCTCTCCCACTGCAGGCCTGGCAAACTCCACAGAGTATGCCAGGCTCCCCAAAGTCTGTCAAAAACACCCAGGTCTTCAGTGACAGTGAGACGTGTCTCTAAAGTTAGATTTTGCTACTTATTAGCTGTGAGATTCGAGGCTCAGATTCTTCACCTGAGAAAGAAAGGTATAAAACATATTTTTAGGGGCATTGCAAGGACCAGTAACTACTTAAAGCTCCTAATGCAGTGCTTCAGAACATCTGGAGTGTAGATAGGAGTGGGCAGAGGTGAGAAATGAGTCAGAACAAGCTAAGTAGGAACCAAGTCACAAAAGGTCTTAAAGAATGGGGAACGGAATTTACAATCTCATGTTCAAAGTATTGGGGAAATTGTTAAAAAAGAAAAAGAAAAGAAAAATCACAGGAAAGTGACATGATTAGATCTGCATTTTGGGAAGCTCTCTCTGGCTTCAGGGCAGTAGGTATGGACTGGATTGGTACTAGATGGGTAGCGGGAAGATGGCTGGGACAGTCATCCTAGAAGAGAGGATGAGAGTCTAAAGGCAGGGAGTGGAGTCATAAGGAATCTGCTCTCTGGCAGCAGGTTTAGGAATCAGTGAGAAAGCAAGACAAACAGTCATTGCTGAGGAAGTGAAGATGGGAGGGGGCACTGGAAAGGAAAAGTCCAACTGACCCTGAGGTTTCCGGCTTGGGTGGCTTTGCAGAGAGTGGGAGCCAATCTCTACGGAAAGGACTGCAAATGGAAAAGCAAAATTATGAAACACAAAGAGACAAGCTGAGTCTGGGACATGCTGAGTTGGAGTTAATAGTCTGAATTTTCCATTTAATGCCATAGAATCCGATATTTAGGGGTACACAATTAGACCCTGTCTAAAAAGATCACCTCCCAGGCTCTATTTTTAGGGAGATGAGCAGCCACATGCAATTCTGTACTTAAACATAATGAAATGTTCTGTTTTAAAAAACAAATTGTGATGAGTGATGAAAAGTGAATACTGTACAATAACATGGGATGGACGGGATTATGTTGGTGGGAATGTGGACTGGTGCACACTGTGGAGAACAGTGTGGTGGTTCCTTTAAAAACTAAAAATAGAACTATCATATGACCCGGCAATCCCACTTGTTGGCATATTCCTGGAGAAAACCATAATTCCCAAAGATACATACATCCCAAGGTTCATAGCAGCAGTATTACAATAGCCAGGACATGAAAACAACCTAAATGTCCATCAACCGAGGAACAGATAAGGAAGACGTGGCACATACATGCAATGGAATATTACTCAACCATAAAAAGGAACAAAATCGTGCCATTTTCAGAGATGTGGGTGAACCTAGAGACTGTCACACACAGTAAAGTAAGTCAGAAAGAGAAAAACAAATATAGTATATTAACAGGCTGCCCTGGTAGTTTAGTTGGTAAAGAATCTGCCTGCAATGCAGGAGACTCCAATTTGATTCCTGGATCAGGAAGATCTGCTGGAGAAGGGATAGGCCTACATGTATGTGGAATCCAGAAAAATGGTACAGATAAACCTGGCAAAGCAGAAGACACAGAGATAGAGAACAAAGGTACGGCCACCCAGAGGGGAAAAGTGGGGTGGGATGAACTGGGAGATTGGGACGAATATATATACACTGCTGCTGCTGTTGCTGCCAAGTCACTTCAGTCGTGTCCAACTCTGTGCGACCCCACAGACAGCAGCCCACCAGGCTCCCCCGTCCCTGGGATTCTCCAGGCAAGAACACCGGAGTGGGTTGCCTTCTCCAATGCACGAAAGTGAAAAGTGAAAGTGAAGTCGCTAGTATATGTAAAACAGATAACTAATGAGAATCTAAAAATAAAAATAAATAATAAAATAAAAATAAATTCAAGAGGGAAAACAATAAATGAATAAATGGATAGGAGAGAAAAAGAAAATGGACCTCAGAAGATGGGTCATGTGATGGAAAAAGCACAGGTTTTAGAGACTCACAGGCTCAGGGTCAAACCGCAGGTGTAAGCGTGGCTGTGGGACACTGACCGAGTCATGCAGGCTCTCTGAAGCTGTTTCTTCAGCCGTAAAATGTATGGTAGAATAATAATTACTTTGCATGGCCCAGCAAGGGGAGCGGTACAGGGAAGGCAATGGGTTTGTTTCAGCTATTACCACTGTGATTGCCTAAACCACTCTCCTTCCAGCTGTGCGTGGGCTGTTTCTCTCTGCTTCACAACCACAGGGACAACTCTGCATTCCTGTAGGGACCCAGACCTGAGGGACCCTCTCTGACCACAGCCCAGGAGGACACTGACTGCAAGACATCCCCTGGGCACGTCTTCACTGAACAAGATCAAGACACCCCTCTTGGTTTGTGAAAACCTCATCTTCTAACTCATCTTCCCCGGAGTTTGAAGGCATCTGGTGATCATGAGGGCTTCCCTGGTAGTTCAGCTTGTGAAGAATCCACCTGTAATGCAGGAGCCCCTGGTTCAATTTCTGGGTCTGGAAGATCCCCTGGAGGAGGGGATGGCAACCCACTCCAGTATTCTTGCCTGGAAAATCCCCATGGACAGAGAGAGCAGCCTGGTGGGCTACAGTCCTTTGGGTCACAAAGAGTAGGACACAAGCAGTGAGGTGAAAGGAGCCTGGGTCCCCATGTCTGAGAGAACCGCACCTGCCTCCTGCCCACCACCACTCCAGCTCTGTGACCTTGGGCACCTCATTTAACTCCCAGAGCAGCTGGGTCCTGGCGCCCCCCGAAAGGCTGCCTTGAGGATGAAATGACGCAACCCATGGAAGAATGCTGGCACACAACGTGGGTTTCCTTCTCGCCCTTCCTTTCTTCTCAATATCTTTGAGACTCTAGACAAGACCAGAAATTAAATATAAAACTGCATAGGGCTAAAAGATATAAATCAATCTATTAAATGACTATTAAATGTAATTGTCAGCAGAAGAGAACAGAAAAACCAGCATCCAGAATCCAACAAAATAAGCTGACTCTGACTTCGTGGATGGATGGAGAACTGGCTGAGCTCCTATTCTCACCACCTCTTTTTTTGATGCTGCAGAGATGAGCAGCATCTCTGGATGTATTGGGTAACACCAATACCCAGGCTGAGAAAGAAAATCTCCAAATACATTTATGTTTTGAGTTTAATACAAGAAGCAGATAGTCACCTAGAACAAGGTAGCACAATGATGCTTATGCAGCAACTCAAGCTTTGGAACTCACTTTGGGAACTTTTCTCCATCCCCACTCACCACTCAAAAGCAAAAGGAAATAGCATACAGGGCTTCCCGGGTGGCTCAGTGGTAAAGAATCTGCCTGCCAGTGCAGGAGACGCAGGTTGGATCCCTGGGTCAGGAAGGTCCCTGGGAGGAGGAAATGGCAACCCACTCCAGTATTCTTGCCTGAAAAATTCCACGGACAGAGGAGCCTGGTGGGCTATAGTGCACGCAGTTGCAAAGAGCTGGGCATGACTGAGTGACAGGGCACACGTGCAAATAGCACATTTCTGCTGTTTATTTACTAAGCGATCACTAAAAGACCACAGAGCTGAAGTCTAAATTTCCATCAATGTTAACGATCAAGCATAAGACAGTCAAGAAATCCAAGCTCACAGGATGCGCTTCAAGCTTTGCCTTGAGACCTAAAAAGGAAGACACAAGTTTGCCCTGCATTGACATGATATTTCTGGGGGCGGAAATATCTGAGAAAAGCTGTATGAGCAGCAGTCTCTGCCTTTTTAGCCTTACCACCCTTAGGAGACCCACCATCAGAAACCAGCTTCTTGGTTCTCAAC
Organism: Capricornis sumatraensis; assembly: GCF_032405125.1. Lineage (NCBI taxonomy): Eukaryota > Metazoa > Chordata > Mammalia > Artiodactyla > Bovidae > Capricornis > Capricornis sumatraensis. The sequence goes on from NC_091069.1 coordinate 187,185,700, forward strand.
ACAGTGGCACAGCCCATCACTCCTAGAGGCTTGCTTGGGCTTCTGTTGAGAGACCCAACGGAGGGCAGGGGTCACTCTGAGGGTCCACAGGGAGTATTTACCCAGGAGCCCGGAGAGCTGAGGGTAGGAAGGTAGGCATACCATCCACATGGTAGAACCAGAAACTGAGCTGAGTCTCTTCCTCACCCGTGTTAGTTTCTACAATGTGTGAAGTATTGGAGGACCAGCTCCGTGCTAGGAAATGTTTGACAACCAGGGCTGGTGGCAGTGTGACAAGGATGCCTGACTTACAGCATCTGCAGACTGCAGTGGCATAAATACCCCCACTGTGACTGATTTCAAACTACCAACATGATGTCACTGAGCAGAGAACTGGGAAGAGATGTATACCGTTGTCTCAAGCACACTACTGGTTAGGGCCCTGGGACCAGCCCTGCTTGCATTATCAATAGGTTCCATGGGTCACAGAAGGCCAGATGGAGTGCCCTGGCTAGCTTTGAAGACACAGATAAGGCATCATCACCTATGTCAGAGAAGTCTCCTTATTGTCCTCCTCCACCCAGAGACCTCAGCTGAATGCCCTGTGCCTCTCTCTCCCAGATCATTTGTGAGGTTGTGGTGTCATCAGCTGTCTGCATGCCAGTCCTCTCAATAAACACAGGCCCATTCTTCATTTCCAATACCCCCAGCACCTAGCAGAGTCCCTGGAAAAAGGCTTGTAAAGAGCGTTTGGCAACTAAATATGTATTGGATGGACACCAGAATGAATGATCCGTGAATGTACTGGGGAGGAAAGGAGGAGGGACACAGAAACTGCCATCAGGCATCAGCAGAGATGCTCTATCAAAAAAGGGATACATTTTATTCTTGTGGATACCAGGGCAAAATTGGGACCAAGAGGAAGTGGCAAGAATATGTGTTTAGAGTCCCTCTGAAAAAATAAACAGAGCTCCCAGACCCCCAGAATGCAGGGTCCTTCTGGTCCTCCCCCTCTCAGCTGGCATCTCCTGCCCTTCACCCACTTGAAAAATGGCCCTAGTCTATTCCCTCTGCCTCCAGCCTGCCCTGACACCCTGGCACAGAGTTTTTACTGTTGTCACAGATATCAAGGGAACATCGGCTGGTGTGCGTGGCTCGGCCAGCATAGATGGGGATCACTCAAAGCAATGGAATAGCTCCTCCCAGTATACAGAAGGAAAAGAACTTCTGGTGGGTGCATGGAATTTTTCTCATCCTTCTGCCACTAACTGCTTGACTCTCTTCCCTTTAGACCTTAACCCCGCAGCACCCTTCTCACCACCAACTCCTTCCCTGCACGCTTGCTCCGTTGACTCCGATTTGTGACCCCATGGACTGTTCTGGCAAGAATACTGGAGCTGGTTGCCATTTCCTCCTCCAGGGGATCTCCCTGACCCAGGGGTCAAACCCACATCTCCTGTGTCTCCTGCATCCCAGGTGGATTCCTTACTGCTGAGCCCCTGGGGAAGCCCATTCCTTCCCTGGGCAGTTGGCAATTTTTGCTCCACTACTAGACTCAGCCCCATGAGGACAGACAGCAAGACTCCTGTCTGAGTCTTGGCCTAGCAAAACATCTGTACAGTGAGGTGCCCAAGAAGCATTTGTTCAATGAAGAAAAGCACAAATGAGAAAAAAAATGTCCATTTCCTACACCTGTAGCTTATATATCCCAGATTGGCAAAAGCTCCCAGGAACACCTAGAAACAATCTGCAGATCAAGAAAGCTATGAGGCTAGCCAGAGTTCTGAGAGAAGGCAATCTGGGAAAACAGAGAGTCTCCCAATTCACATCCTTCTAGGGCTAACTGTAAAAATCTTTTTCTCGGAGACAAATAACTACAAAAATCGTAAAATACAGTCAGTTCTCTACTTAGGAACATGTTGTGTTCTGAAAGTCTATTTATGAAATTGTTGTTTGAAATTCAGAATACATGTGAAGAAAAGTAACTGACAATGTAGTTATAACTGATGATATTTGTAAATAAAAATAAGAAGAAGCAATAAAGCTATTCTGGGAAGGGAACTTCGTCTTTTAAACATCATGAAATAGACATAGGCAATGTGTCAAACTACATAATAGCCTTTGGACCAGGGGCAATACTGAGAAACAATAAAAGGAAAATTTGACTGGTTTCTCTTTATTATGGATGCTAATAATTTGAGAGAATGGCAGTTTCATTGGGAACAGCTGCAGTTGAAAGGGATCCCTGACAGGAGCCAGGCTGTGGTGCTCAGATTTCAGAGTCCAGGTGAGTCACCTGCAGAATGTGTTTGAAGTGCAAATTTCTGGCTTCTGTCCCCAGTGATGCAGATTCGCTGGGTCTGAGGTAGAGCCTAGCTCTTTGGATTCCCACGGACTGTAGCCAGCCAGGCTCCTCTGTCCATGGGGATTCTCCAGGCAAGAATACTGGAGTGGGTTGGCATGCCCTCCTCCAGGGGATCTTCCCAACCCAGGGATCGAACCCAGGTCTCCCACCCTGAAGGTGGATTCTTTACCGTCTGAGCCACCAGGGAGGTAGAGCCCAGTAATATGCATTTTAACAAGCACACGGGAGAGTCTAAACTCGGTGATCTGAGGACCACACCCGGAGGACTGCCAGATGGAGGGGAAGGAACATCACCTCAGCTGACTTAGGTCTGTCTCCTGAGACTGTCTCTCTGGTACAGCCCCTTGCCCCTTCTTTCTCTTCCTGTTTCTGTTCATCGGTGGAATAAGGCAACCAGGGACTACCTGTCACTTGACAAGACATGTAAGGGTTTAGGGTTAAGAGAATATGTCAGAGAGATGAAAGAAACAATCAGTGCTTCTCTGCCAATACAAACAAAACAAAGTTGCTGCTCAGTCATGCCTGACTGTTTGTGACCTCATGGACTGTAGCCCTCCAGGCTCCTCTGTCCTTGGGATTTCCCAGGCAAGAATACTGGAGTGGGTTGTCATTTCCTTCTCCAGGGGATCTTCTCCATCCAGGGATCAAACCCTCTTCTCCCACATTGGCAGATGGATTCTTTACCACTGAACCACCTGGGAAGTCCCCAATTAAACTCCCTGTAGATTGGGATTAATAACATCTTCTTTATAGAATTAATGTGTGTGTGTGTCTGTATAAAGTGCTAGATACATAAGTGTTTAACAAGTGGTTATTTATTCGTATTGTCATAGTGCTCTACAACTACTGATACTTGGAGAAGCAGAACAATATCAAAAAATACAACAAGGCAACAAAAAATCAGTTTTACATCATACAGTTCACTTTGTTCACAAGTGCTAGAGGATGAACATTCAGGCAAGTACAGTGTGGGAGAGACACTCCAAGGAAGCTCACCAGGGGTTCTGGTTTCTGGTACAGGCTCCATGGCTTACTGCCTGGGCGACCTCAAGCAATCAAGTCTCCAGTGTAAAGTGATGCTGAAGGCACTCTCACATGGCTCTCAGGAGGGTTAACATATGAGTCCACACAGTGTCTGTCACACAATAAGTGCTCAGTGACTGGTAGCTCTTTAGAAGATTTCAAAGCGGGGATCAACCTTCCCTCAGTGATAGAATCTCAGGGCCAACAAGGAGGTCTTCTTTAAATCTGTCTTCATTAAACTCAGTCCAGTATTATCGATCCCCTACTATGCACAATACTTTCCCTGAGTGATAGGAAGATGATTAAGATGAGTCTAAGGAGGATCACTTGCCATCCCAAGGATGAGGCAGGGCAGTGGGTGTGAAGCACATGCAGGAACCATTATAGGAGGCAGCCTGTTGCTAAGTACCAGGGTAAATGTTATCTAAATCTCAATGGGAGTAGAGGAGAGAGAAAAAGTAACTTCAGCAGTGTGCATTTAAGAGGAGGCACCAGGTGGCTCAGTGGTAAAGAATCCACCTGCCAAGCAGGAGACACTGGTTCAATCCCTGGGAGGAAGGCATGGCAACCCACTCCAGTATGCCTGGGAAAGCCCATGGACAGAGAAGCCTGGCGGGCTACAGTCCATGGGGTCACAGAATTGGAAACAAATGAGTAACTGAGCACACACACGGTAGAGAGAGAAAAAAGGCAGATCTTCCTGCCGAGCAAGGAGCCTGAGTAGGATACAGAAAAGGGCATGTTGGGATGATGAAGCCAGTCAGTGTGTGGACCGAGTCCTTGAATGGCCTACCAGAAGCGGAAGTGGGTGAGTAAGCTGGGACCATTTCATGGAGGACCTCACATGCCATTTTAGGGAATATTCTAAACCAGTAACCACAGTAATTCACTGAGAACTTATGTGGTTGACATTGTGTTAATTTTTTAATAGATGTTTCTTCTAAACTCTGTTAAAACCTATGCACTGTGTTATGATGTCCTTTTTACGAAAGAGGAATCTGAGGCCTTGAAAGCTTTCAGGCAGAGGGAGGGCTTTGGGGTGTCTGCTTTTGGAAAGTAATTCCGGCATCAGCAGGTTTAGAGAATGGGTGAGGGGGCCAGCACTTAGGACCCCCCTAATTTCTAACATATTGTGCCATTTTGTCCCCCTAAACTGGTTAACAAGAGATAAAGAGGTGACTAGTCCTTCTAAAAATGGACTGATTCTCTCAAAAATTGTGTGAGTTGGACAGGCTTTGAAACACATGGTCATTTATGGAATTGGAAGCTTTTCCTCCCTCTGGTTCTTCCCAGGGGTCCCCAGAAAAGCTTCCCCTTTTGGGACAGCAGTGAAGAATTCCACAGCAGTGTCTTCTGACCAGACACAGCAGAAAACAGATCCAGAGTAATGTGGGTGAACCAAAATTAGCCTCTTTACAAGCTCATTAAAAAGCATGAAGTGAAGCATCCATTGCCCAAAATACAACAGGAAGCGAACAGGCTTCTCGCTTTGTCTCTGTGTCCTCATGCTTCTCCTCTCTCCCTCCCACCGGCCCTCTCATGACAGGCAACAATCAAAGCAGGATCTTGGATGGGGGGTTTCTCCTCCTTTTCTAAATAAATCCAATCAAAATTCCTCGGAAATCCACTGTGACACTGCAGAATTCTAGGCAGGGGGCAAAGTCCAGCCGACTCCTTTATTAAGTTTCTGTGTTAAAATATTACCATCCTTAGCAGCATGGAGACAGTTGCTGACCCAAATTGTTGCTTCCTAGGAAGCAGACGAGTAAATAATATAAGTGGGGGTTTTGTTGTTGTTGTTTTGTGTGTGTATGTGTTTTTTAAATAGTCTGTGTTACAGTAACTATCTTTAATAACTATTCATTTTTTGCATAGCAATTCTAAATACACAAAGCATTTCCACATATTCTTCATTTGATTTAATGACTAATTCTGCATTTAATCATTACCCTACCCAGTGGTGCAGGTATTGCTAGTTCCATTTTATAGAAAAGGAAACTGAGGCTAGAGACCCAGGTCTTCCAGCTCCATCTGGATGGTCTGCTTATTACTCTTAACCTCATGGTTTCTCTCCTATGCTTTCCCCCAAGCTTATCAGTTATTATGGTTATTTTCCAAGCCAGCCTTGAGGAGGTGGTTCACCCCAGTTAAGAAGCAGGACATATAAGTTGTTCAGTTGACAATACTTCCTTAACACAGTATCAGAGCCAGAAAAAGTTGTAGACACCATTTCCAACCTCCTTCTCTTACCAATAAGAGAATGGAGGCCTGCAGATAGGGTGACCTGCCTACATTCCCAGGGCTGGATCCACCTAACCTGTTCCTGGCAAAACCTCTTTCCCCATCCACAGCATCACAATTTCTCCCAAGCACACCCTTCACAGCCAAAGCAGAAAGAAAAGCGAAGTCAGGGCTTGGTAAATATCTGTTCCCATCTTGTACCTATTTGATAAAATGGAAAGAGCCTACTAATTATGAAATCACGAAATACTGGTTGGAAGGCAGCTTGGAGAGAATCTAGCATATTTTTTTTATTTTATAGGTGAGAAAAGTGAGGCCGAGAAAAATGAAGTAAACTGAGCTCCCCAAGCAGGGACCTGATTGAAACCAGGGGGCCTGGCTAGATTCTCTGACCCTACCTCCATGGCCTCAGCTATGCACAGCGTCACGTGCGGTTCACTCAGCTTGTCAGAGACAGTCCAACTTAAAAATTTCCAGACACAGGTACCTGACTCAGCCCCAGCTTTGCCTTGGCAATAGAGATCAGGCGTCAGCTGCCGGCTTGGATGATGTGTTCCCAGAGCAACATGGCGAGTGTGAGCTGCCAACACTGAAGTCTCAGGGAATGTAAAGTGTTGAGCCAGTTAAACATCCAAAAATGCCCCGTCTCTCAGAAACAAAGGTGACTCATCACAGTGCCTGGCCATGAATAGGAATGGCATTAGAGTGGCCAAGCTCACACTCAGAGGCCTTCTGCTGTCCAGCCTCCAGCCCTGAGTTCTCATCTCCACTGGGAAGCCCCATCTTCCCCTCCCGGAAACCTCCCTGGATTCTTAAAGCGTGGAGGAGGTCTCCCTTCTCATGCCCTGAAAATCTGCTCTACACAACTTGACACTTAATTTTACACTGTCTTTCATTGCCTCTTAATCGCTTTGCGTGTTTGTTTTATAGCCTACATGGGTTGCAAATGCTCTGAGGGGAGGAAGCAAGCTTCCTCCTCCATACCCGGTAGCCCAAGAGCAGAGACATGCTCAGGCTCACAGCTACTCCTGACTTCAGTCTCTTTCTACTTCACCTGCATTTGCGCTTCCAGCAAATGCTCAATGAACCCTCACTTGTTTCACTGGGGCTTTAGTCTCTTCAGAGACGGATGAGCTCAGCAGCCAGGGCCTCTGTCAGTCCACACCGAGCCTGTCTGCAAATTAGAGAAAAGGCAGGACATGTGGCTCTGCTGAACTGCGCAGCTAGGCTGGTGGGGCCTGGGCTTCAGCCCCTCACGGGGCACCCTGGGCAACTGATTCCTCATGGGGGCAGCAACACCACAATGTCTCTGCTGCCTGACCCTCCCTGACTCTCCATTCTGATGAAAAAACCTTATTCGGGGAAGCTAGCATCAAAGGATCCCAGCCTCTTCCCCATCAAAACCAAACCAAGAAGCGCACATCTTCCATAGCTCCCTGATACTCATGTCCTGAAGTCTACACTTAAGGAGTCTTTCCAACATGGACAAATAACCTTCTCTTTTCTATTGAAGGCCCAAAACTCACCATGAGTAGTCCTCCTTCTGTGCTTTTGCTTTCCTTCCCCCTAGATTGTGCTCGTCTCGCTTATCTGCGTGTCAGACCCCTACTCTCCTCTCACATCCCAGCCCAAACCTCCCCTGCCCTGTGATGCCTCAATCACTGTAACTGTTCTTGTCTGCGCTTCTTCCCACCTCCGGCCCCATGCCTTCCACATTGCTTCAATCTCTTCTACAACACTTTTCCTCCATGTTATTTGCATGGAACCCAGGAGCCAGCTGTCTTTAAGTCTTCTGCCCACACAGGCTTCTCTGTACTCACTCTGTATCAACCCAGATGCTGAACTCAGCACCAGCCTGCCTTCCCCAGAGGAATCCACTCACAAAATAGGGGACAACTGCCTTTACAAATGATTTATCTCATAGGAAGGGTAGAGAACAGGGACCTTATAGTGAACACCCTCCCTCCTAGCAAAGTACTTACTCATCTTTGCAAGCAGTCCTGTTCTCCAAATCCTTGCTTGGCAGCCCTGTTCTGGGAGTTTCTCTCTTATTACTCTTCCTCAGTGCACTCCCAGCCAAGTGTCTGCATTCTGTCTCTGCATGTCTTCCCCATTCCTCCCACCCAGCTTATTTCCTTCCTGTTCAAATAGGCAGAACAACTCAACATTGCCCCAACCCCTACCTATATGCATGCACCCCTCCTAGATCCATCATGAGGCCCAAATACAAGTCCTCTCTCAGTTTCCCCTTCTTTGGAAGGAATCCAGATTAGAGAGAACAAGAATGTTATCTTGTGACATGTTTGTGCACACATATGTGTTTTCCTCCACAGATAATGTGGTTCAGAAGCCAAGGATTTTGTCTTCCATATCCACCCAACCTAGCAGACTGAAAATATACACAGTAAGCCTGAGACGGACAGTTCCAAGCCCTTTCTGTCTCTTGGGTCCTCTGTCTTCCCAAGTAAGGCTCAGGACTAGAGTCAAGGGAAAGTGCCTGACGACACAGCAGGAGCTTAATAGACAGTCATGAAATGAATGTGTCAGGGACTAAAAGGGAAACAAGCAAAGATAAAAGACCTTTGAGAACCCCCTCACTAGGATTATTTCATTCTAACTGAAGGGAGCTCAAAGAACCAAGCCAGGATGAGAGAGAATAGAGATAATAGATGATAGGTGAATGGTCAGATGAATTATGAACACAAGCACTGCCTTCCCTACCACGTGAAACCTGGGGAAATCTCTGAGCTTCAGTTTCTCATGTACCCCATTGGCTTGCCTGCAGATGGCCCAATATGGACACTGACCATCAGGGTCTTCAGTGCTGTCTGGCACTCATGTTTGAGGCTTCTTCCCCAAATGCCCAGACACCCAGGGGCCCTTGGTGCCTCAGCATCATCAGAAAGCTTCTTGGCTGCAGTCCTGACCCGGGACCTTCACTGGCAGAAAAGAATTCTCAGTTGTGGAAACTGGAAAACTCTACATATTTTACAGATGAGAGGCCAAACTCCGGATGGCTTTAAATGTGGTGTGAAATGGACAGACACACCCTGCTGGTGTGACATGCCTGAGACAGTGTCCTCTCCACCACCATCACCACATACAGACCTGCACGTCATGGAAACAGCAGTGTCTTGGCCAATGCTGGCCTTCATTCCTTACCCCTCCCTTCCAGCCCCTTTTCTGTGCTTTTCTACGTTTTTAAAGTAAGAAGTGATCTATTTGCTGTGGAGGAAAACAACCCGTGGTCACCTAAAAGTAAAGGAGAAAGAAAATTAAGCCTCAGTCTTAAGACCTGATCCAGCGATCAGAGCCCAACTTCGGAGGGCTGCGATGGTCCCCCTACATCTTCTATGGGAGAAATTTTTTCAGATGGAACAGTCACCAATCCCCTGCCTCTGAAATGCGCCCTTGGGAAGGGGTAATGATTTAGATGCTAGAGACATTGAGTGCCTAGGAAACGGAGAAAATTTGTTGACTTTGCATTTTTTGTTTTTCTTTGACTTGGTCGAGATAGTGAGGCAGCCGAGGCCCTGGCTGAGCTGTAGGTATTTGTCAAACAGTTGTCCCTGTCCCCTGAGTCACCTGGCCTTGGGCCTCTCTGCGCAGCCCACCGCTGCTGCAGCCTTTCTAAATCCCTCAGCCTCTAACTCCTCCTCCCAGACCGAAGCCCTACCAGTGAGAAGTGCCCGAACCACCAAAGAGGCGCAGGTTCGCTCTGAGCCCACCGCATTCACGCGTGTGTGCACGCGCCGGTGTATTGCGCGTGTGCGCGCGCACGCGGGTGTGTGGCGGGGGCGGGCTCTGCGCCCGGGGGCAGGGCTCCGCCGTGAGAGTGGCAGCCGGACTTGCCCGCTGCTAGTGGCAGGGCGCCGCAGTGCCGTAGTAGCGGGCCGCCGAGACGCACCGCTCCGGAGCCGCGGGTACCTGGGCGGGCAGAGACCCCAGCGCCGCCTAATCCCAACCGGGCCGCCGGAGCTCCTGAGGCGCCCACCCGAGCTCCATCCCCCTCCCTGGGAGGGCTGCGCGGGCGGGCAGACGCCCAGACGCCAGCCTCGGTCCCCTTTCAGTCTCTCGGTTCCTCTTTCCTCCCAAGTAAGGGAATAAGCCCCGAGGAAGGAGCGCGCCGAAGAACCGCGCAACCAAGTGTTGCTTGCAGAGGTAAGACGTGGCCCGCGCGGCGGAGGGGGCTCGGGCTGGGGGCGCGAGCTGCAGCAAGTTGGAAGAGGGGGCCGAAGCGGGTGCCGGTCCCATGGCCAGGGGAGGGAGCTGCAGCCAAGGCCACGGCGCCCTCCTCCTGACGATGCCACCTGCCGCACAGCCCCTGCAGGAGGAGATGCCCCCCTGGCAGTGTGAGGGCACGGGGAGCCGCCCAGGGCGGGGCACCGGCTTCCTCTTTGATTGGGAGGACCTTCCGAACCACAAAGGTGTGCGGGCGGGAGGTGGCCTGGCTCCACGCAGGGTGCTGAAACAACTGGTCAGATTTTGCCCCCTCTAGACTTACCTTTGGTATCCAATTCGCGCCCCCAGAATGCACAAGGGCAGCAAAGAGCGGGGACACTTTTTCTGACGCCTGGCCGCCAAACCTCTGACCGTCCCGCAGGGTTCTGGGACTTTGGGGGGACTCCACAAAGCCCCGTGCTGGGGGAGCGTAAAGGGAAGCTGAAGAGAATGCGGAGACCTTGACAAATAGAAGCTACGGAAGGAGAGGAGGGTCAGGGAGGTCGGGTTGACCTGTTTAGTTTCGGACTCAAAAGATGTTTGTTCATGTGCGTGCATTTAGTATCACCTGTGGGGCTTTCGAAAACTCCACCAGTCCACTCATCCTGCACATTCAGAGATTTCCTTCCTCTGGACAAGTGGACTAGAATTTGAGGGGGCGGGGGGCTGTGGAGTTCGAAAAAGCCCTACAGGTGATTCCGATGCGCTGCCCTCAATCCGCGCCATCGCTGCAGCGGGAAGCACGAGGCAGGAGGGAAGAGGCAGCTCCCAGGTGTGAGCCATCCAGGTGCGGGACTCAGAGTGGCGGGGAGACCTTTCCGCGTGCCCCTCTTTCCCCGCGGAAGGGCAGGAGGGTCTGCGGCACGCGCGGCAATTTGTGGCTGCGCCGCAGTGGCGCGCGGGAGAGCTGCGAACCCGCGGGCGCGCTCGCAGGCGGGCTCGGGGCGACTGTCTCCTGCTGCTTCATTAGCAAACGATGACCTCGCGGTCCGGAGGGGGCCCTGAGAGGGCTGTTCGTCCTTTCTCTTTTCGGGACTTAGGGTAACGCGCTTTGTTTTGGGAGGTGTGGACCAGAAAACATCACTGATGAGGGGCAGCGGTCAGAATACAGGGTTCGGGTTCGAAAGGGGGGAGACGACGCCGTTACTTCGGTGCCTGGGAGTTTTTGTTTAAAAAAAAAGCCCCCAAAAGTCACTTGCTAGAGCACAGGGTACCCCTCGTTGTCAACGAAAGGTATTAGATCACAGGGGGCAAAGGTCACCAGTATTTGGTCACCCACGCACACATACTTTGTGCTCCTCTCAGAGCTTTGTCCTCAGGTGGGAGGGGACTTAGTTTAGTTTAAAAGGACTGTGTTTGCCTCGGTTCTGAAGGTAAATTATAGTCATCAAATAAAAGGCTGCCATTAATCTAACCTTCCTACTATACCTTCCATGCGTGTCTTTAGGGATCACCCTTAACGTTTATGAATAGCACTGGTAGGCGTTATTACAAGCATTTGGCGGGGGGAGGGGTGGAAATGGGGAGCAAGCAGATGAGTCTTTCCTGTCTTACAGTTTCGTGTCAGTGTTTGGTTCAGATCAACCAAGACATGGGGAGATAATGATAAACAATCAAAGCATCTTGGAATCTAAGATGCTTAGACTTTCAGAGACAGGAAAAACTACTAAGGCCATCTGTTCCAGCTCCCCCTCAGATCTCCCAGAGCACCTTCAACAGGTGGGGGTGGATGCCACCAGCGTTGCACTCCTAGAGGTCCCAGCTGTGCACGCCTGAGGCTCTGCTCCAGGAAGTACCCATAAAACAGTAGCTCTTTCCTCTACTGCTGATCCCTAGCTCATCCTCTGGAAGAGAATCACTTCCATCCATCTTCTCTGGAAGAGAAGCACTATTTTTGTTGTGGTAAAACTTAAAAAAAACAAATCTTATTGTATTGCAACATTATGATATACATTTTTAGTATAAAAATAATTCACATTGAATGTTGGCAAGTTGAAGAATGTACAAAGAATCAAACTACCGACATTTCCACAAGGCTAATATATTAGCATATTTCCTTTCCAGCTATTTTTATGTCTTGAAATTGTACAGTCCAGGGGGAGCCAACATTTCAGTTCAGTTCAGTCGCTCAGTCGTGTCTGACTCTTTGCGACCCCATGAATCACAGCACGCCAGGCCTCCCTGTCCATCACCAACTCCCAGAGTTCACCCAAACTCATGTCCATCAAGTCGGTGATACCATCCAGCCATCTCATCCTCTGTCATCCCCTCTTCCTCGTGCCCCCAATCCCTCCCAGCATCAGAGTCTTTTCCAGTGAGTCAACTCTTCGCATGAGGTGGCCAAAGTACTGGAGTTTCAGCTTTAGCATCAGTCCTTCCAAAAAACACCTAGGACTGATCTCCTTTAGGATGGACTGGTTGGATCTCCTTGCAGTCCAAGGGACTCTCAAGAGTCTTCTCCAACACCACACTTCAAAAGCATCAATTCTTTGGTGCTCAACCTTCTTCACAGTCCAACTCTCACACCCATACATGACCACTGGAAAACCATAGCCTTCACTAGACGGACCTTTGTTGGCAAAGCAATGTCTCTGCTTTTTAGTGTGCTATCTAGGTTGGTCATAACTTTCCTTCCAAGGAGTAAGCATTTAGTGGATACCTATTGTACCTTGCAGGCTTCCCTGGTGGCTCAGCGGTAAAGAATCTACCTATAATACAGTAGCTACAGGAGACATGGGTTCGATCCCTGGGTGGGGAAGATCCCCTGGATGAGGACAGAGCAACCCACTCCAGTATTCTTGCCTGGAGAATCCCATGGACAGAGGAGCCCAAGCAGGCTACAATCCATAGGGTCGCAAAGAATCGGACACAACTGAAGAGACTTTATCATGGCTTGGCAATGTACCTTGCAAGTGTTAAGTATTTTAAATTCTGTGCCATGTAATCCTCAAAAGTCCTGAGGCAGTATTATTAACCCCAGAGAGTGCAGGGGACTTCCCAAGCCCCACCACTTGTAAGCAGCAGAGTCAGGATTCAAACCCAGGTTGTTCAACAACTGAGGGGTTGCTTAGCCTCTGAGCTATTACTTCTCTGCTTTTTCTCCTAAATAGTACTGTAGTGAAAGTCCTTCACATGGCTGCGTATTATTATTTTGTTAGTCATTTAAATTGTTTCCTGTGTTTAGCAACAACATAACTCTGCACAACATCTCTGTGCAGTCTTCCTACAGGCATTTCCAAATACTTCCTGTGTAGAGATGCCCAGAAGTTAAATCACTAGGCCAAAGGGCATGAATGCTTTAAAGTTCCTAGTATATATGACAAGCTGGTTTGCAAAAAGGATATACCAGTTTATACTTCCATCCCCATGAGGCAACTCTGCCACAGTCAAAGCAGGTTACCTATAGAAGGGTCTCCTCACACGACCAATCCAGCCCTCATGGGCATTCACTTGGCCTCATGGGGGAGGGATTACACATATTTCCCTGATGTATACACACAAGTGTGATTGTGAAAACCACATACTATATGGCCGTGCCTGTTTTTTGTGTGTGCACAAGTATCAATTGCAGAATTCTCTGGCTAGACATCACTTACTACCTTTGAACAGACTACTGTGTAAAATATAAGTAGCATAACATCCTACTTCTCCACACAAATTAATAGATTAGCCCCCACTCTTAGAAGGTACATCACTATCAGAGCCCAATTCAGCCAGCCCAGCCAGTCAGTGATAGCTTCTTCACACACTGGCTATTTTCACCAAGCTGTTTGTTTACACAAAGTAGTAATAGAATTCCACAACCAAACCATAGTGAGTTATCTTTATATGTAACAAAATTCACCTGTTCAAGTACCAGCTGCCTCCACCCACTCATGGTTAGGGACTACTAATCATGCTGTAAAAATTAAGGTTATACACGTCAGCAAAAAATGTCCTCACACGAAGAAAATGTGGCCACAGAAGAGAAATTAGGCAATACAAAAGGGGGGATTTTCAAATAAAACTAATTGCCCCTAGCTATGAATTTTCTCTAGGGCTGCGTTTGCCCCACAGCCACCTCTGCCACCAGCAGTGGGCTTGGCAGCCTTGGAATATAATCTCATAAGTGGAATAAATATCCAGTGAGCCTCTAGCATGAGGTCTACTTGTTTAAGACTCAGCTCAGGTCTTCAAATTGTCTAGTAATCCTTCCTCAACTGTTCATCTAGGTTAGCGATCTCTCTGCTATAGCTGTGCATACACTTAGCTCTCTGTGGTGACATCACTTATCTGCCCATCCCCCACTAAACTGTAAACTCCTAGAAGTATAGCTAGTGCTGTGCCCAGCACCTGAACTAGTACTTTCGCAGAGTAGACAATTCAGTGAGCTGACTGAGCAAGAGAATTTTCCAGGTACTGTGCTGGGTACTCCATGTGCATTTCTCTTTTGATGCATCTTGTTTCTGCTCAGATTGATCAGTCTCAGAAATGCATCTGAAAGCTGTTTAGAGCTGTGCAGTGTATTTACACATGTGACTTGCCATTTTAACTTCATTAAAATTAAAATAAAAATTTCAGTTTCTCAGTCATATTTCCAGTGCTGAAATGCCATATATAGCTTCCGGCTGCCATATTGGAGAATGTACACATTCGCATTTCAAAAGTGTGAAAATTTGCTTGGGGGCATAAGAGACTGTCCCTGGATGGGTGAGGTCAGGAGAAAGGAACCCACCTATAATGTGATCTGACCAGAGGACCAAAACCTAGGAGAGCAGGCCAGCCAACCACCACCATCTGTGCTTCTCAGGGAAGCTGATCATCATCCTGGATAGAAATACTGGCTTGGTTAGAATCTACAGTATCCAATCACAGCCAGCTATTGATATAACCGGGCTCCAACTCCATGGCCTGTGCCTGCCCCGCTGCTCTATCTGGCCCCATAGGTCACTGGCTCCAGGATCGTCCTCACTCTCTTGCCCCAGTTTTTCTTAATTTTATTCTTAATGAATAAAGCATAACATTTCAAAGAAGGCTTAATCAGCACCACATGGCATGAGACAATCGCTTCCTTTATTCTACACTCAGGTTTCTGTTAAAACCCTGTCAGGCTGAACTAGCTTCTTTTTTTTTTTAATATAAACTTATTTATTTTAATTGGAGGTTAATTACTTTACAATATTGTATTGGTTTTGCCATACATCAACATGAACCCGCCACAGGTATACACGTGTTCCCCATCCTGAACCCCCCTCCCTCCTCCCTCCCCCTACCATCCGTGTCGTCTCAGTGCACCAGCTTCTATACAAGTTATAGCTGTTGAGTTTTATATCCATTGAAAAAACCCAACTTTCTTTTAAACTTGCTCTTGAACTGTATCCCCTGCCTGCTGCTGCCCTCCCATCCCGTATTTGTAGAGATGCTACCTGGGACCCAAATACAGAGCCCTTGCATTTATTCCCAGTTTTCTCTTGTTTAATTCATTCTGTCTTTCCACCTTGCCCAGATATTTCTGGCTTTGATCCTGTCACCCAGAATATATCCTGTCCCTTCCAGCTGGCTTCCTATTGTCCCCAGACATGACTATGACCTCTTCAACTAAGTCATCAATAAAAAATTATAAACATTACAGCATTCTGGAGCATTCCAATATATGCTCCTGATAGATGTCAATTCAATAAATACATAGCACTTTTAAAGATAATTTATCTTCTTTCACTATCACTCAACCCATAATTATCCTTCTTCAGAAGATTATCAGAGGAATCTTATCAAAGGCCTTGATAAAATCCAGATACTCCTTCTCACTGGTATTTCCCCCATCTCCCTGCCTAAGGTTGTCAAAGAAACAAATTTGTTACTTTGACATAAACTACTAGCAGTTAACCCGTGTTGATTTCTCAAGATCACAACTTCATTCCTAAAAGCTCATTCCAAATCCTCTTCTGTAATGCGAAAGAATGCTCAAACTACTGCACAATTGCACTCATCTCACACACTAGTAAAGTAATGCTCAAAATTCTCTAAGCTAGGCTTCAGCAATACATGAACCACAAAACTCCAGATGTTCAAGCTGGTTTTAGAAAAGGCAGATGAACCAGAGATCAAATTGCCAACATCTGCTCGATCATCGAAAAAGCAAGAGAGTTCCAGAAAAACATCTATTTCTGCTTTATTGACTATTTCAAAGCTTTTGACTGTGTGGATCACAATAAACTGTGGAAAATTCCAAAAGAGATGGGAATACCAGACCACCTGACCTGCCTCTTGAGAAACCTATATGCAGGTCAGGAAGCAACAGTTAGAACTGGACATGGAAAAACAGACTGGTTCCAAACAGGAAAAGGAGTATGTCAAGGCTGTATATTGTCACCCTGCTTATTTAACTTCTGTGCAGAGTACCTCAGAGTACATCAGCTGGGCTGGAAGAAGCACAAGCTGGAATCAAGATTGCTGGGAGAAACATCAATAACCTCAGATATGCAGATGACACCACCCTTATGGCAGAAAGTGAAGAGGAACTAAAAAGCCTCTTGAAGAAAGTGAAAGAGGAAAGTGAAAATGTTGGCTTAAAGCTCAACATTCAGAAAACGAAGATCATGGCATCTTGTCCCATCACTTCATGGGAAATAGATGGGGAAACAGTGGAAACAGTGTCAGACTTTATTTTGGGGGGGCTCCAGAATTACTGCAGATGGTGATTGCAGCCATGAAATTAAAAGATGCTTACTCCTTGGAAGGAAAGTTATGACCAACCTAGATAGCATACTAAAAAGCAGAGACATTACTTTGTCAACAAAAGTCCATCTAGTGAAGGCTATGGTTTTTCCAGTGGTCGTGTGTGGGTGTGAGAGTTGGACTGTGAAGAAGGCTGAGTGCCAAAGAATTGATGCTTTTGAACTGTGGTGTTGGAGAAGACTCTTGAGAGTCCCTTGGACTGCAAGGAGATCCAACCAGTCCATCCTAAATGAGATCAGTCCTAGGTGTTCATTGGAAGGACTGATACTAAAGCTGAAACTCCAGTACTTTGGCCACCTCATGCAAAGAGTTGACTCATTGGAAAAGACCCTGATGCTGGGAGGGATTGGGGGCAGGAGGAGAAGGGGACGATAGAGGATGAGATGGCTGGGTGGCATCACTGACTCGATGGACATGAGTTTGGGTGAACTCCGGGAATTGGTGATGGACAAGGAGGCCTGGCATGGTGTGATTCATGGTGATTGTGATGATGTGGTAGCAGTAGTAGTGGTGGTTCATGGTAATTATGGTAGTGGTGGAGGTGGTTCATAGTAATGGTAGTGGTGGAGTGGTGGTTCATGGGAATGATGGTAGTGGTGGAGTGGTGGTTCATGAGAATGATGATGGTAGCTGTGGTATTAGTAGGTTCCTCATTCTGTGATTCTGTACAGATTAAGGAGAGTGGTTTAATGATCTCAACTGTATATTGTCTTGACACCCTGGAATATTATTGTTAGGCCAAGAGATTTTATTAATTTGAGGCAGATCTAATAGTCTCTAGCATTACTGAACATGAGATCAGAGAAGGAGCCAGAGAAGCAGTTGGTCCCAGGCCTTCCTCTTCAATATGAGGAATCCTCCATCTAAAGGAAAGGGCCCTGCATGGGCTCACACCTTCAGGACAGGCCAAAGTCACACAACTCTTCCTGAGTGCTTTCTCCAGGGTATACTTCTTCTCTCCATCTTTGATTCTGAAGAAGCCTAAGGCTTTGTTTTCTGCAGAAATGTTCTCTTGTTCTCTTGGAATTAACCTCTTAATCATTGATGTCTCAGTGAAAATTAAAGTCTTTCCTGGTATCATGGTTTAATAGGAGAAAGGAGGAGCAAGCTTATTGTTCAAGTGGGAAATGGAGCTGAAAGGTCTCCATGGCAAGACATGGAACACAGAGAGAAAAGGTCCAAGTAAGAGAAGACTTTAAAAAATTTTTGTATTTTATTTTATATTGTAGTATAGTTGATTTACAATGTTCTGTTAGTTTCAGCTACAGCAAAGTGATTCAGTTGTGTATATATATGTGAAAGAGAAGTCGCTCAGTCGTGTCCAACTCTTTGCAACCCCATGGACTGTAGCCTATCAGGCTTCTCCGTCCATGGAATTTTCTAGGCAAGAGTGCTGGAGTGGATTGCTGTTTTCTTCTCCAGGGGATCTTCCTGACCCAGGAATCGAACCCGAGTCTCCTGCATTGCAGGCAGATGCTTTACCATGGGAGCCATATATATATATATATATATATCCATTGTTTTTCAAATTCTCCTCCCATCTAGGTTATTCCAAAATATTGCTATACAGTACATCTTGGTTGATTATCTGTTTTATATATAGTAGTGTGTATATGCTCATCCCAAACTACTAATTTATCCCTCCCCACCGTGTTTCCCCTTTGGTAGCCATATGTTTGTTTTCTAAGTCTGTGAATCTGTTTCTGTTTTATAAATAATTTCATTTGTATCATTTTTTTAAGATTCTGCATATAAGTGATATCATATGATATTTGTCTTTCTCTATCTGACTTACTTCACTTAGTATGATAATTTCTGGGTCCATCCAGCTTACTGCAATGGCATTATTTCATTTTTTATGGCTAAGTAACATTCCATTGTATGTGCATACAACTTCTATTTCCATTTCTCTGTCCATGGATATTTAGGTTGCTTCCATGTCCTGGCTGTTGTAAGTAGTGCCACAGTGAACATTGGGGTGCATGCATCTTTTCCAATTATGGTTTTCTCCAGATGTATGCTCAGGAGTGGGATTCCTGGATCATATAGTAGCTCTATATTAGCTTTTTAAGGAATCTCCAAACTGTTCTCCATAGTGGCTATACCAATTTACATTCCCACCAATAGTGTAGGAAGTTTCCCTTTTCTGCACACCATCTCCGACATGTATTGTTTGTAGACTTTTTAAATTTATTTATTTATTTATTTTAATTGGAGGATAACTACTTTACAATATTGTGATTTTTTTTGCCATACATCAGTATGAATCAGCCATAGGTATACATGTGTCCCCTTCATCCTGAAGGCCCTTCCTGCCTCCTTCCACACCCTATCCTTTATACATGTGTCCCTTCATCCTGAAGCCCCTTCCTGCCTGCTCCTGCCCTACTGTACCTGCTGCCTCAGTGCCCCTGCCTTTCAGATAATGTGAAGGAGCTGGAGAAGGCTCTCTCAGTCCCCCAGGGCCATAGTGTTCCTTCCAGGATCCTTGATAGTCATGCAAAATGGGTGCTATTAACCCAGTCCCCCACCCTCCCTGTCCCAAGGTCTCATCAACAAGGATATCCACGGCCCACAGAACCTGACCCCAGGTCACCCACTGGTAGGAGACTGTCCTTGCCCTTTTCTCATGCCAGGATGAGAACATGATCTCACAAAAAATCATCTTTCCCAACAGGAAGTCAGTAGCCATGTTTTTCTATAGCTGGGGCAATTCCCATGCTGCCCCAAAGCCCCCATGGTTCCTAAGCCCTAAATCATGAATATCCTGGAAAATGCACTCCTAAGGACGTTCACTCAATCATCTGATCAACATTAAACCAGTCAATAAATATTGAGAACGCACTCTGTGCTAGACACAGGATGAGTGGCTGGGCATAGGACCAGCCGGTTCTAGGGGAGCTGGGTAGAACTGGGTAGACGAGAGACAGAGACAGACAAACCGCAGCATCATCTTTGGATGAGAGTCAGAGCAAGGTCACCAAGAGGTCAGGTAATACTCTCTGGAGCAGATGGGCCCCGGCCAAAGTGTAAAAGCTGGCTAGAGGCTAAGTGAAGAGACAAGTGTGGGTAATACATTCTAGTCAAGGGAACAGCAAAAGTGAAGGCTCAGAGGTCGCTCTTGGGTACAGTGTGGATGGAGCGAAAACTGAGCTGAGAAATGGAGATGAGTTGAGGTGGGAGATGAGTCTAGATATGTGGACAGGAGGGCCTTGTCTCCCAAGTTAAATAGTGTGGATCTGTTCTGGTAGACAGTGAGGGGTCACTGAGAAATTTTAAGTGGGAACTTAAAATTTGATCAGATCAGATTTTAGCATTAAAGCAGCCCCTCTAATTGCAGGGTCGGGAGGAAAGAAGACAGGGCTACCCAAGGGAGGCTTTTCTGAGAGCTTAAGAACTATGAGGGCTGGACAAGGTAGTTCAGATGGAAGGAAGGACAGAATCAGGAAAGAACTGGTAATTAGGTGGATGTCAAGATAGTGAGGGGGGCAGGGAAACCTAGGGCAGTTCTGAGGCTTCTACCTGGTGCATCTGGGAGGATAGTGGTTCCATCGACCAAGAGGCTCAAGGAGCTGTAGCAGGATTATTGATGAGTTCAGTTCGAGGCCTGCTGAATCTGAATTTGCAGTGTTAGTGAGAGACCCAGATGGAGAGGTAGTTGATAGATGAACTCTGTGGCTAGAGACCCAGATTGGAAAGGGATGAGTCTAAGGGGTGGCTGTAACCACAAGAGCTGAGGAGATCATCGGAGATCAATTTTCATTTATCTTGGTATTAATACATCTACTGCCAGTATTCAAAAGATCCACGTCAAGGAGATTCATGCCTTTTTAACAAAGGGAGGAGGCTTTTCACAGCCCTGAGAGTCTGGGCTTGAAAGGCAAGCTATGCCAATAGCCATCTGCTGACCAGCTAGACCGGTACCCACTTCTGCCAACTGAGGTTTTTACAGAAACTATTGTATTCCTCTTCTATGTTAGAGCCTCACACATTGTCAACATGGTCCTTTTCTCTGGACCAGTGGCCCTCGATGCTGGTTAAACATTAAAATCACCTGGGGAGCTTTGCAGTAACACCACTTGTGAGTCCCAATCCAGGAGATGCTAATTTAATTGGTGTAGGGTCAGGGCCTGAGCCTGAGTATTTTTTTCAAAGGTCTCCAAGTGACAGTGGTGTTCAGCAAAGTTAAGAACAAGAAGTTCCTTCAGTGATTTCCCAAACTACAGGGTTTTTAATTCTTTACCTCCTCTGGCAATTCTCATATGGTTCTATTACAATTTCTCTAAAAATCACTTCAATGTGTCAGACCCTACACTACACACTGCACTTCAACGGTGGCTTTGGGCATATTGTCCTTACCTTTGCATTCAACACACATTTCTCCCTTGTGCCTGTAAGGCTCCTGGGAAACTCTGTCCAACATTCTGTGCTTCCAGCCTCTGTTTACCACTTTCTGGGTTATATAACTGATAGACCTGTTAAAAAGACTTAGGAACCACCCATCATGACTTCTGAGTGAAACTCGGTTAGTTCCAAGGGATCCTTGCTTTCTCTTCTAAATGCTTACAAGGCAGCAGTTCTTGAATGAATTTTTATTTACATTCAAATTGCCTGGAGACTTTCCTCCTCTGAGATTCTGATTAGGAGGTGTAGGTGGGGACCTAGACCCAGAGGTGTAGAGCGGGAGCCCAGAAATTCACTATCATTTCTAAGTTAAGAGGGCAGAGGCAGCAAAGAATGGGACAAAATATTTGCAAATCACATATCTGAAAGGGGATTATTATTCAGAATATGTAGAGAATTCTCCAAACTCAACAATAAGACAAAAATCCAGTTCAAAAATGAGCAAGGGATTTGAAAAACTTTTCTCCAAAGACAATATGCAAATAGACAAATAAGCACATGAGAAGATGATCAACGTCACTAATCATTAATAAAGTGAAAATCAAAATCATAATGAGATAACACTTCATATCCTTTAGGATATCTATTGTCAAAAAAAATAACAAAATAACGTACTGAGGTTATAGAGAAATTAAAACCATTGTGCATTGTTGGTATGATTGTAAAATGGTGCAACCACTATGGAAAACAATAGCTCAGTTCCTCAAAAAATTAAAAATAGAATACCATATGATCCGTCAATTCCACTATGGTTATATACTCAAAGGAATTGAAAGACAGTATACAAAAAATATCTGCATACCCATGATCAGAGGAACATCATTCACAGTAGACAAAAGGTGGAACTCACCCAAGTGTCATCGATGAATAAATAAAATGTAATGGTGGTTGTTGTGGTGGCTCAGAGGTTAAAGCGTCTGCCTCTAATGCGAGAGACCTGGGTTCGATCCCTGGGTCAGGAAGATCCCCTGGAGAAGGAAATGGCAACCCACTCCAGGATTCTTGCCTGGAGAATCCCATGGATGGAGGAGTCTGGTGGGCTACAGTCCATGGGGTTGCAAAGAGTCAGACATGACTGAGCAACTTAACTTAACTTAATGTATATATCCAGTGAAATATTACTCAGCCTTTAAAAGGAAGTTCTGACACATGCTCCAACATGGATGAACTTTGAAGACGTTACACTAAGTGAAATAAGCTAGTTACAATAGGACAAATACTGTGATTCCATTCATATGAATGGTTTGATCATTCTGTTAAAAAACGAAGAAAGTTGAATGGGCAAAATTCTGATTCTAAATGCATGCTGTTTTATACAAAATGGGGCAGAAAGGAGGGGGAAAAAGAGTATAGGTACACCAGGAAAATGTAAAACAAAGAAAGAAGAGAAAGCAGAATTAGACAAAGTAGACATAAATGCAGAAAATGTTAATTGATGCATTAAATGTGGCTAAAAGACATAATCCATTAGAAGACTTACCATCGTTGAATATTTTTATTCTGAATAATATAAAATATTAAAATATATAAAATAATCTTGACAAAACTCAATTACAGAGGGAAACAACATATTTCTATCAATCTTCAACATGCTGAGTGACAAAACAAAGGAGTAAGTAAAGAATTTTAAAGATGTAAGAAAGTTGATGCAATGGACATGTACTCCTTCCCATTCAAGAATGAACATGTGTCTGTTTAAACACTTAAGAAATTTTGGTCACATTGTTAAGAAAATTGTGATACATTCCAAACAGTAGAACTTGTTCTGGCAATAAGAAAAATAAAAAAGTTACTCTAGAATAATATATTCTAGGACTTGATGTTGCCTCAGCTCTGTGCACACCCACCAGCCACTGTTAATTCAGCCTTCAGAGAGAACAAGACCCAAGACCTGTTCTTTGACAAGCATCAGGTCTATAGAGTGCTTTCTTCCTTAAGAATGAATGAAGCGTAAAACAGAGAGGAACGAAGGAAAATGTAAAACAAAAGAATAGCGTACAGAATTAAAATAAATGGGCTCCTCCAGCAGGACCTAAAAGATTGTTTTAGGAGACTGGAATCCTCTTAAGAGGGCAAGAAGCCATGGTCTTTATAAATCAGAAGACAAGGAGAAAAGGCCGAGGTGATAATGAAATATGGTTTGCAAAGATAGGAATGAGATATGGAAAGGTGGTGAAGAAACTCAAACATAGCAACAGAATTAAAGTCTATTAGGTGAAACTAACTAGCAGAATTTAAACTACAGCTAAGCAAATCAAGCCTGTGGAGGAAGTAATGTTATAAAGGATAGGCAATGAGTACTGAAGCCAATTTAAAAAGAGATGTCTACGTGATTATTATAAATCCAGTTTTTAAATAGTATGCAAAAGTAAGATACTTTCAAAGAGAAGATATGTATTGCTACACAAAGTTATAAAACAACAAATGAAGATTTTAGACACCAAAAAGCATTTTTAAGTCTGAAAGGCTAGTATTTCTCTGGAGAATATAGGACAGGATGAGACAATGAAAATAAAGTGTTCTGAAACCCTTGGTTCAACTAAGAGAGACTCATTGTATTCCTGACATTTAAAGTTTAGAAAATAATAGTTATTGAGATTTCCCTGGTAGTCCAGTGGCTAAGACTCCACCCTTCCACTGCAAGGGATGTGGGTTGGATCCCTGGTTGGGGAACAAAGATCCCACATGCTATGCAGTGAGGCCAAAAAAAGTTAAAAAATAGAAATAGAATCTTTATCCCCATTATTCTATCTTCTAAACCAAGGGATCCAAGAAAACATATTTCATATGACAAAGGACAAAAAATAAAGGAGATGGCAAGGAACCTTTTAAAAAAATTAAAAGAGTTTGGGATGGGCATGTACACACTGCTATATTTAAAATGGATAACCAACAAGGATCTATTGTATAGCACATGGAATTCTTCTCAATGTTCTTTTGCAACCTGGATGGGAGGGGGAGTTTGGGGGAGAAAAAAAGAAAAAGCAGCATGAAAATGATAAGGTCAAATACTTCAGTTATTAACAACTAACATAAATGGACTAAATGACCTATTTTTAATAAAGGTTTTTGTATTGGGACCAAAACTAAAATTCAACCATATGTTATTTGCCATAGTCATCCCTAAAACAAAACAATGTACAAAGATTAAAAGAAATGCTGAGAAAAGATATAGCGGGAAGGTGCAACAAACACTAAACCAGAAGTCATGATATTAATGTAAGACAAAATGCAACTCAATACAAAGACTTTGTTTTTTTAAGATATTTATATATTTATTTTAATTGAAGTATAGTTGAATTACAGTGTTGTGTTAATTACTGCTGTACAGCAAAGTGACTCAGTTTTGTATATATATACATTCTTTTTCATATTCTTTTCCGTTATAGTTTATCCTAGGATATTGACTATAGTTCCCTGTGCTATACAGTTGGATCTTGTTTATCCATTTTGTATAGACTAGTTTGCATCCAGTAACCGCAAACTCCCAGCCCATCCCTCTCCTACCCGCCTCCCAACCTTGACAACCACCGTCCTATTTCCTATGTCTGGGATTCTGCTTCTGTTTCATAGATAGGTTCATTTGTGTCCTATTTAGATTCCTCATATAAGTGATATCACACGGAATTTGTCTTTCTCTTTCTGACTTGACTTAGTAGGGTCATCTCTAATTGCATTCGTGTTGCCGCACGTGGTATTATTTAATTCTTTTTTATGGCTGTGTAGTTTTCCACTGTATACATGCGCCCCCACTTCTTGATCCATTCATCTGTCAAGGACTTTTAGATTGCTTCCATGTCTTGGCTATCGTGGACAGTTCTGCTATGAACATAGGGTGTGCGTGTATCTTTTTGAATTATATATAGTATTGTCTGGATATATGCCCAGTAGTGGGATTGCTGGATCATATGGTAATTCTATTTTTATTTTTTTGAGGAACCTTCATAATGTTTTCCACAGTGGCTACACCAACTACATTCCCACATAGGAGGGTTCCCTTTTCTCCATACCCTCCCAACATAGGAGGGTTCCCTTTTCTCCATACCCTCTCCAGCAAAGACAAATACTTTAAGACAATGAGGGTGGTTTTATATAAACAAATAGTCCAATTCACAGTGAAGGTACACTGCTATAGAAATATATGCATCAATAAACACTGATAGAAGAACTAATGTTGCATCCAAAACATAATCCTGTTTAAAGATTTCAAAATGTCACTATAGGGCTTTCATATATCAAGTAAAGAAACAAAAATAAATAGAAGAATTATGTAATATTGCAAATATGATTTTCAAAGTACATGCTGTATAATACCCAAAATGTAGAGAATAAAATTTCTTTTCCAGGGCTCATGAACATTTACAAAAATGTATTTTCTATTAGCTCTAAAATAAAATATCTATAAGTTATGCATTATTAAAGCAGAAATAATAAAGATCATAGTCTCTAATCATTAGAAATGAATAATAATAAATAACAGTATGGGGGATAAGCAATAAATTATGGTCTGTTTATATAATAAAGTACTATGTAGCCATGGAAGACAATATTGTATGTAGAAGGATATTTGTTTACACCAAATAATGGTCACCATAAAAGAGTCAAAAATGTCTGAAAATGGTCAAAAGAAGTTTAAAGAGAGTGCATGCATTTATACGTGGGGAAATTTTAGAAATAATTCACAGCAAAATGCTAAGTGTGGTTATAACTGATGGTGAGGTTGCATGTGATTTTTATTTCAAAATCAAATTAAAATATGATTTTAATTAAAATATGATTTGGATTCTTGGCTAAGATTAATATTATGCTCACACAGTTTATATTTTGTAGAATCCATATTTTTCCAATTGTTTTTATAACAGATTAGTTTGCTAGTTTCTAGACCTTTGACTTTTTGTTTTTGCTGTTGTTGTTTTCCAAAATTCTTCAGAGATCAATAAAAGTGGTTAAGTAACCTGGTCATCCTTGTCCCAAGCAGTTGACCAAGCTATTCTTTGCTCTTCTTGTTTTAGAATTAACCAGTCTGCTCTGTGAACGTCTCTCAACTATGCTTTGGTCGATATTGTTTGGGCTTAGTTAGTTTCTTTCTTTCTGTTTGTCTCTTAATATCTTCAGATCATTCTGAGCTACTTTTTCATTATGTAATTCATATGCATTTTTCACCATCTTCCTGTATATCATTTGCTTGTGTACCTTCCCTTTTTTAAATTTCTAAATGTCCTTTTTAGTTATGAACCTGTGGATTAGTCCTGCAGGCATGTTTTTTAAAAGAACTATTCCTTTAACTTCTTATGTCTGAATAAGTCTAGAGGTCCTGACTGTTTATTACAGCCAGGCTTCTCTTTGACAGTCAGGACCTCTGAGTTGGAGTGACTTCTTTCTCCTAAAATGTCTTTTATGCTGGCTTCACCCTTCTGCAAGCAGGGTCTTTCTGTTGGTCAAAGTGAGGTCTAGGAGTTCATCCAGTTAAACTTCTTTATTCCATTTCAACAAGGGAAATAGAAACACTTGTCCGATGTTCTTTTAGCCAAATGAGGCTTTCTGCAAATGTTTAACCAGTACAAGTTCCCTTTCATTCATCTAACTTCCCTTGTGCCAGAAGAGCAGGGACTAGGACTACACTGTTCATTTCCCCCTTGTGGTCAAGAGGTTGGTAGAAGTGTTCATGATGATATCATACTGTTCCTCACCCTCTTCTGCTCACTCATGAGATATTTTAGGTGCTCTATCTTTACAGTCATGAATATCCATCATAAACCAATTTTTAGTCCAAAGCTATGTTGCCACGTAGATGTGTGTGTGTGCTAAGTGCTGTTGTGTCTGACTGTTTACAACCCCATGGACTGTAGCCCACCAGGCTCCTCTGTCCATGAAGTTTTCCAGGCAAGAATACTGGACCGGGTGGCCCTTTCTTACTCCAAGGGATTTTCTCAATCCAGGAATCAAACCTGTGTCTCTTGGGTCTCCTGCATTGTCAGGCATTTTCTTTACCGCTGCACCACCAGCCCTTAAATACAGCTCTTCCTTGCTGCTCATGGGCTTTCTCTAGTTTCAGTGAATAGGGGCTACTCTCTAGTTGTGGTTCACAGGCTTCTCATTGCTATGGCTTCTCTTGTCACAGAACACGAGCTCAGTAGTGTATAGTTTGACTATAGTCTGACTATGCAAACCTTTGTCAGCAAAGTGATATCTCTTTTTTTTAATATACTGTCTAGGTTTATCATAGCTTTTCTTCCAAGGAGCCAGTGTCTTTTAATTTCATGATTGCACTCATTGTCTGCAGTGATTTTGGAGCCCAAGAAAATAAAGTCTGCCACTGTTTCCATTGTTTCCCCATCTATTTGCTATAAAGTGATGGGACTGGATGCCATGATCTTAGTTGCTCCATAGCATGTGGACTCTTCCCAGATCAGGAATTGGACCCATATTCCTTGCATCGACAGTTGTTGCTGTTCAGTCATGTCTGACTCTTTGTGCCCCCATGGACTGTAGCATAACAGATTTCCCTGTCCTTCACCGTCTCCTGGAGTTTGTTCAAACTCATATCCATTGAGCCAGTGATGCCATCCAACCAGCTCATCCTCTGTCACACCCTTCTTTTCCTGCCCTCAGTCTTTCCCAGCATCAGGGTCTTTTCCAGTGAGTTGACTTTTCTCAACAGATGGCCAAAGTATTAGAGCTTCAGCATCAGTCCTTCCATTGAATATTCAGGGTTGATTTCCTTTAGGATTGACTGACTTGATCTCCTTGCTATCCAAAGGACTCTCAAGAGTCTTCTCGAGCATCACACAGTTTGAAAGCATCAATTCCTTGGCGCTCAGCCTTCTTTATGGTCCAGCTCTCACAGCCATACATGACTACTGAAAAACCGTAGCTTTGACTATACAAACCTTTGTCAGCAAAGTGATATCTCTTCTTTTTAATACACTGTCTAGGTTTACCATAGCTTTTCTTCCAAGGAGCCAGTGTCATTTAATTTCATGGTTGCTGTCACCGTCTGCAGTGATTTTGGAGCCCAAGAAAATAAAGTCTGTCACCATTTCCATTGTTTCCCCATATATTTGCTATGAAGTGATGGGACTGGATGCCATGATCTTAGTTTTTTGAACGTTGAGTTTTAAGTCAGCTTTTTCATTCTCCTCTTTCAACTTCATCAAGAGGCTCTTTGCTTTCTTAGTTCCTCTTTGCTTTCTGCCATTAGGGTGGTATCATCTGCATATCTGAGATTTTTGATATTTCTCCTGATTATCTTGATTCCCACCTGTGCTTCACCCAGCCCAGCATTTCATATGTTGTACTCTCCATAGAAGTTAAATAAGCAGGGTGATAATATACAGGCTGGACATACTCCTTTCCCAATTTTGAACCTGTCCATTGTTCCATGTCCGGTTCTAACTGTTGCTTCTTGACCTGTATATATGTTTCTCAGGAGGCAGGTTAAGTGGTCTGGTATACCTGTCTCTTTAAAAATTTTCCAGAGTTTGTTGTGATCCACATAGTCAAAGGCTTTAGCATAGTCAATGAACCAAAAGTAGCTGCTCTTCTGGAATTCCCTTGCTTTTTCTGTGATCCAATGGATGTTGCAATTTGATCTCTTGTTCCTCTGCCTTTTCTAAATCCAGCTTGTACATCTGGGAGTGCTTGGTTCATATACTAATGAAGCCTAGCTTGAAGAATTTTGAGCATTACCTTGGTAGCATGTGAAATGAGCCCAATTTTAAGGTAGTTTGAACATTCTTTGGCATTGCCCTTCTTTGATGTTGGAATGAAAGTACCTTTTCCAGTGCTGTGGCCACTGCTGAGTTTTCCAAATTTGCTGGCATATTGAGTGCAACACTTTAATATCACCATCTTTTAGGATTTGAAATAGCTCAGCTGAAATTCCATCACTTCCATTAGCTTTGTTCATAGTAATGCTTCCTAAGGCCTACTTGGCTTCATACTCCAGGATGTCTGGCTCTAGGTAAGTGATCACACCATTGTGGTTAACCAGGTCACTAAGACCTTTTTTATACAGTTCATCTGTGTATTCTTGCCACCTCTTCTTAATCTCTTCTGCTTCTTTAGATCCATACCATTTTTGTCCTTTATTGTGCCCGTCTTTTCGTGAAATATCCCTTGGTATCTCTAATTTTCTTGAAGAGATCTTAGTCTCTCTCATTCTATTGTTTTCCTCTATTTCTTTGCATTGCTCACTTAAGTGAAGGCTTTCTTATCTCTCCTTGCTATTCGTTTGAACTCTGCATTCAGATGGGTGTATCTTTTCTTTTCTCCTATGCCTTTTGCTTCCCTTCTTTTCTCAGCTATTTGTAAGGCCTTCTCAGAAAACCATTTTGCCTTTTCATATTTCTTTTTCTTGGAGATGGTTTTGGTCACCACCTCCTATACAGTGTTATGAATCTTTGTCCATAGTTCTTCAGGCACTCTATCAGATATAATCCCTTGAATCTATTTGTCACTTCCACTGTATAATCTTAAGGGATTTGATTTAGGTCTTACCTGAATGGCCTAGTGGTTTTCCCTACTTTCTTCAATTTAAGTCTAAATTTGGCAATAAGGAGTTAATGATCCGAGCCACAGACAGCTCCTGATCTTGTTTTTGCAATGGTAGGTGGATTCTTAACCCTTGGATCACCAGGGAAGTCCTTAAATACAATTTTTAGTACCCTTTGTAATCATGTATACACCTGTGTCTATCTGTATGTGTTACCTGGCACCTCATCTCTCCTGGTTGTTTTATCAGCAGTTCTACACTTTGGATCAATTCTTGTTATTCCAGCTCTTTGATCATTTTCCCATCCATCTCTAGGCAAATACACTCCCCTCTCACACCATGCTCATAAGATACAAGTCTTTGATTACTAGATATGAACTCCCCCCTTTCATCACATAGTGAATCATGAACCAGAAAGCTACATCCAGTACTGACACTGTTTGCTTCCATTTAATTTTAGAATCCAACTGTCAGCAGAAAGAATGGATGACAACACCAACCTTATTTCCAAATTTTTCACTGTCTTGCTCAAAACTAGTTGGACATCAGGTCAGATTAGATGATAAAGAAATTTAAATGCCTGGAAAAGGAATTGGACACAAAATGATAGTCAATAAGAATTAATTAATTCTTGGTTCTTAAAAATGGATATAAATGAAACTAATGGTTTTCCTAGTGTATAGGATTCATATCCACAGCAGGCTGAAATGGATTAAGGCAGTTTTAAAGAGAAGAGGCAAATGCTGAGGGCAATAAGCAGGCTGTTACTCAGAAATTGGGGGTTGCTGTCACAAGGCATGTAATGCAAGGATGGAGCTAAGAGATGATGCCAAACAAAACTTGGTAAGTTGGTTTCTGATTTGGTATTGAAATTTTGCAAGAAGGAAGAAGATTGAAAGTAAAGAATGCCAATCAACCCCCTGAATATGGATAATGAACCTCCCATTAAAAAAGTTAGGAAAATCTATGCTGCTTAGTTTTTGAGCTAGAGATGGGGAAAGATAAGTTTGAGAATAGATCTATTTATATATTTGAAAGTCACACCTTATAAATGGCTGAAAGTGAAAGTGAAGTCTCTCAGTCGTGTCCGACTCTTTGCGACCCATGGACTGTAGCCCACCAAGCTCCTCCGTCCATGGGATTCTCCAGGCAAGAATACTGGAATGGGTTGCCATTTCCTTCCTAAATGGCTGAAGGACTGTATAAATGTCTGTGATTCCATCAGCAGTAGGATGTCTTTCTGACCAAGCTAAGTCAGTATAGGATTTCACACTCTGATCAAAATAGTAGTCAACCAAATCAATTTTTTCTTTCTACTACTTCTTCTTTAGTGGAGGCTGCTTTCTGTTGGCTATTTTTGTCTAGTTCAAAGTAATTCACCCAGGGAGGACAGTTCCTCCAATTGAATTCTAATTTATTAAACACATTCAGCCAAATGACTAACCGTGCTCATCTCCCAAACCCTCCAGTGTCCTAATCTAGGTCATGTACCCAGCCACTCCTAATCCCTGCAGGCAGATGTTGCCACAAAGTTCCCACGTCATAGCTGTTTTGTTTGTTTGCTTTATTCATTAATTGCTTCTGAGGAGTGAAGATGAAAATTTACACTATTTTATTTGTTTTTTTAAAGCTGGTTCTGAAAAGCATCATGATTCTCTTCCATGAGTGAGTGAGTCAGTCAGTTCAGTCGCTCAGTCGTGTCCTACTCCTTGGGACCCCATGAATTGCAGCACGCCAGGCCTCCTTGTCCATCACCAATTCCTGGAGTTCACTCAAACTCACGTCCATCGAGTCAGTGATGTCATCCAGCCATCTCATCCTCTGTCGTCCCCTTCTCCTCCTGCCCCCAATCCCTCCCAGCATCAGAGTCTTTTCCAATGAGTCAACTCTTCGCATGAGGTGGCCAAAGTACTGGAGTTTCAGCTTTAGCATCATTCCTTCCAAAGAAATCCCAGGGCTGATCTCCTTCAGAATGGACTGGTTGGATCTCCTTGCAGTCCAAGGGACTCTCAAGAGTCTTCTCCAACACCACAGTTCAAAAGCATCAATTCTCTGGCGCTCAGCTTTCTTCACAGTCCAACTCTCACATCCATACATGACCACTGGAAAAACCATAGCCTTAACTAGACGGACCTTTGTTGGCAAAGTAATGTCTCTGCTTTTTAATATGCTATCTAGGTTAGTCATAACTTTCCTTCCAAGGAGTAAGCGTCTTTTAATTTCATGGCTGCAATCACCATCTGCAGTGATTTTGGACCCCCCAAAACTAAAGTCTGACACTGTTTCCACTGTTTCCCCATCTATTTCCCATGAAGTGATGAGACCAGATGCCGTGATCTTAGTTTTCTGAATGTTGAGCTTTAAGCCAACATTTTCACTCTCCTCTTTCACTTTCATCAAGAGGCTTTTTAGCTCCTCTTCACTTTCTACCATAAAGGTGGTGTCATCTGCATATCTGAGGTTATCGATATTTCTCCCAGCAATCTTGATTCCAGCTTGCTCTTCTTCCAGCCCAGCGTTTCTCATGATGTACTCTGCATAGAAGTTAAATAAGCAGGGTGACAATATACAGCCTTGACGTACTCCTTTTCCTATTTGGAACCAGTCTGTTGTTCCATGTCCAGTTCTAACTGTTGCTTCCTGACCTACATATAGGTTTCTCAAGAGGCAGGTCAGGTGGTCTGGTATTCTCATCTCTTGAAGAATTGTCCATAGTTTATTGTGATCCACACAGTCAAAGGCTTTGAAATAGTCAATAAAGCAGAAATAGATGTTTTTCTGGAACTCTCTTGCTTTTTCGATGATCAAGCGGATGTTGGCAATTTGATCTCTGGTTCCTCTGCCTTTTCTAAAACCAGCTTGAACATCTGGAAGTTCACGGTTCACGTATTGCTGAAGCCTGGCTTGGAGAATTTTGAGCATTACTTTGCTAGTGTGTGAGATGAGTGCAATTGTGCAGTAGTTTGAGCATTCTTTGGCATTGCCTTTCTTTGGGATTGGAATGAAAACTGACCTTTTCCAGTCCTGTGGCCACTGCTGAGTTTTCCAAATTTGCTGGCATATTGAGTGCAGCACTTTCACAGCATCATCTTTCAGGATTTGAAATAGCTCCACTGGAATTTCATCACCTCCACTAGCTTTGTTCATAGTGGTGGTTTCTAAGGCCCACTTGACTTCACATTCCAGGATGTCTGGCTCTAGGTGAGTGATCACACCATTGTGATTATCTTGGTCGTGAAGATCTTTTTTGTACAGTTCTTCTGTGTATTCTTGCCACCTCTTCTTAATATCTTCTGCTTCTGTTAGGTCCCTACCATTTCTGTCCTTTATTGAGCCCATAAATCCTCTTCCTTAAATTGAAATCTAAGATTTTTCACCCCTAAGTTCCTGTCTTTTCTCATCTTAAATCCCTTTCTCCTTTATATGAGGCCATGCAAGGGATCAAGAGCGCATTTACGTGAGTCTGATAAAGAGGATGGGAAGGCAGTTAGCAACCACTGAGCCCTGTGTGCTAGGCACTATACTAGGAAATTTGCATTCATTTTGTTCAATCCTGTTCTACAAGGTAATACCATTATTCCCACTTTCCAGCTGAAGAAACTTGGACTCAGAGATGAAGTGAGAATAAGTAATGTGCTGAAGACCACAAATCTAGGAACTGTCATGGATGAGAGGCAGACACAGAATTTCAGATTCCTGGGTCATACTCTTCTCTACTTTAAGACCGATCTTGCTGTTCAGGTATAGAGTACTGTTGGTATACTGTTCTCTGCACCAGAAACCAGTGGAGCACAGGAACAGTTGAGAAGTGCCTTATACCTCACAGAACCTGGTGTATAGATCTCCTGACGTTTCACCCACACCCAATCCATACACACTGTTGGATGTACAGAGCCCATGGGTTTGGAAGATTTGGGGGAAATGAAATGGCTTTACTCCTAATCAGTTTGAACTGAGAAATCCATTACCTAACTTTGTATTGAAATTGAAAATTAAAGAAATTATCTTAGAGAATGAAGGAACTCTTAAATTAGACCCAATTTAGGAGTCTTGATGTTTTGATTTCAGTGGTTCCTCCCTCCAGTGCAAGTATATCAGGTACCCTTAGTAAACCAGAGTCTTTTTCTCTCCACTGCCCTTTCGCATCAGCATCAGCATGTGAGTATCATTGTGAGCTGAGCTCTCCTGTCTCTGAACTGCATGGTGCTTAGTGCACACTGCCCTGTGTAACAGTTTTTAGGGAAGCTCTGTATCCCTAGTGGACTGTCAGTTCACTGAGGGCTGAGGAAAGTCCTAATTCATCCCAGCAACCCCCACAGCTCCTAGCAGAGTATTTTACACATACTAGTTCAGTTCAGTTCAGTCGCTCAGTCATGTCCGACTCTCTGCGACCCCATGGACTGCAGCACACCAGGCCTCCCTGTCCATCTCCAACTCCCGGAGTTTACTCAAACTCATGTCCATTGAGTCAGTGATGCCATCCAGCCATCTCATCCTCTGTCATCCCCTTCTCCTCCCGCCTTCAATCTTTTCCAGCATCAAGGTCTTTTCCAATGAGTCAGTTCTTCACATCGGTTGGCCAAAGTATTGGAGTTTCAGCTTCAGCATCAGTCCTTCCAATGAACACTCAGGACTGATCTCCTTTAGGATGGACTGGTTGGATCTCTTTATGGTCCAAGGGACTCTCAAAAGTCTTCTCCAGCACCACAGTTCAAAAGCATCAATTCTTCAGCACTCAGCTTTCTTTATAGTCCAACTCTCACATCCATGCATGACCACTGGAAAAACTGTAGCTTTGACTAGATGGACCTTTGTTGGCAAAGTAATGTCTCTGCTTTTGAATATGCTATCTAGGTTGGTCATAACTTTCCTTCCAAGGAGTAAGCGTCTTTTAATTTCATGGCTGCAATCACCATCTGCAGTGATTTTAGAGCCGAAAAAAATAAAGTCTGACACTGTTTACACTGTTTCCCCATCTATTTCCCATGAAGTGATGGGACTGGATGCCATGATCTTTGTTTTCTGAATGTTGAGCTTTAAGCCAACTTTTTCACTTTCCTCTTTCATTTTCATAAAGAGGCTCTTTAGTTCTTCTTCACTTTCTGCCATACTAAGAGGTAGGTAAATGTACAAGCATAATTGCCTTTGGAACATCATTATTTTAACCAAATTTTTCACAATAAACTGTGGAAAATTCTGAAAGAGATGGGAATACCAGACCACCTGACCTGCCTCTTGAGAAATCTGTATGCAGGTCAATAAGCAACAGTTAGAATTGTACATGGAACAACAGACTGGTTCCAAATAGGAAAAGGAGTATGTCAAGGCTGTATATTGTCACCCTGCTTATTTAACTTCTATGCAGAGTACATCATGAGAAACGTTGGACTGGAAGAAAAACAAGCTGGAATCAAGATTGCCGGGAGAAATATCAACAACCTCAGATATGCAGATGACACCACCCTTATGGCAGAAAGTGAAGAGAAACTAAAAAGCCTCTTGATGAAAGTGAAAGTGGAGAGTGAAAAAGTTGGCTTAAAGCTCAACATTCAGAAAACGAAGATCATGGCATCTGGTCTCATCACCTCATGGGAAATAGATGGGGAACCAGTGGAAACAGTGTCAGACTTTATTTTTTTGGGCTCCAAAATCACTGCAGATGGTGATTGCAGCCATGAAATTAAAAGACGCTTACTCCTTGGAAGAAAAGTTATGACCAACCTAGATAGCATATTCAAAAGCAGAGACGTTACTTTGCTGACTAAGGTCCATCTAGTCAAGGCTATGGTTTTTCCAGTGGTCATGCATGGATGTGAGAGTTGGACTGTGAAGAAGGCTGAGTGCCAAAGAATTGATGCTTTTGAACTGTGGCATTGGAGAAGACTCTTGAGAGTCCCTTGGACTGCAGGGACATCCGACCAATCCATTCTGAAGGAGATCAGCCCTGGGATTTCTTTGGAAGGAATGATGCTAAAGCTGATACTCAAGTACTTTGGCCACCTCATGTGAAGAGTTGACTCATTGGAAAAGAGTCTGATGCTGGGCGGGATTGGGAGCAGGAGGAAAAGGGGACAACAGAGGATGAGATGGGTGGATGGCATCACTGACTCGATTGATGTGAGTCTGATCTCCGGGAGTTGGTGATGGACAGGGAGGCCTGGCGTGCTGCGATTCATGGGGTCGCAAAGAGTCGGACATAACTGAGCGACTGAAGTGAACTGGACTGATAGGAAAAAATATGACAAATAGAAGATAGAGTAGGATTTTAAGGCAGAGGAATATCCACTATGAGGTACAAAATAGCAGTTCTGTTGTAGGTTATTCATTTATTTAATCACAGTATACATTTATGTATAGCTCACAAATAACTGAAATTCACATATATACATGTACTGAAAAGGACATAGAGGCATATAGTTCATACTGAAAGCCCATACACAATACACATGTTCATATGTAATAAACATAGACTTATGCTCCATACAACTGCTTGGATATCTACCCCCAAGTCAATGTGCTTTAAGGCTCAGTCTCTAACTAATGTAGGTAAACTTTGAGAAGACTGATTTGAGTTGTTCCAGAGAAAATAGAAAGATAGTGAAAATAAGGAATTTATTTTCTAAATTCTATAAACAATGTACTATCTTTTTAAAAAGAAAATTATAACATAACAGATGATGAAATCTCAACTTCTAATTTCTGTGTGTTCCTTAGAGGTAACTATTATGATATTTTCTATGCATCCTTTCATATTTCTCTTTTTGCAGTTACATGTACTTGCACAATTTAAAATTGCATTTATAATTGCATATAAGTATTGCATATAAGGTTTTTTTAAATGCCATTTAATTCTATTGGTTCTAATATCACAATAACTATATAAGGGAGATTCCATTATTTTCATTTTACAAATGAGGACACTGGGGTTCAGATAAAGATTTAAAATTTCCCCAAGGTCACATAGCTAGTAAGTATCAGAACTAGACTGAGTCTTCCTTTCTGAGTGTAAAATGCTTCTCCATTTTTTCAGCTTTTCCCTTTGTCCTTCAGTAAATTTTTATAGATTTCTCCATTAAGGTCTTATATCTTTTTTATTGGGTGTATTCCAGGGTACATTCTACTTTTTAAAGAAATTTTGAAAGAGATCTTTTTCTATTATGCTATATTTTCTAATGGGCTATTACTTTTATAAAGGAAAGCAATTCACTGTTTAATATTGACTTTATATGAAGTCACTTTGTGAAATTTCTTAATAGCTTGTGTTATTTTATTCTCTTGGTTTTTCTAGATGTGCTATCATATCATTGAAAAACTGACAGTTTCACCTTTTCTAATATAAATACCTCTTATTTCTTCTCACTTAATTGCATTGCCTAGGACCTTGAGTAGATTATCAAATAATAGAGGAATTAATATATATCCTTATCTTGTCCTTGATTTTAATGTAATTCTTCTCATATTTTGCAGTTTAAAAATAAGTGTACATTTATGGT
Source organism: Capricornis sumatraensis (assembly GCF_032405125.1). Lineage (NCBI taxonomy): Eukaryota > Metazoa > Chordata > Mammalia > Artiodactyla > Bovidae > Capricornis > Capricornis sumatraensis. Next base: position 187,222,637 of record NC_091069.1, read on the forward strand.
CATTTTAATGATATTCTTCTCATCCATAAATATGGTAGATCTTTCCATCTGTTTGTATCATCTTTAGTTTATTTTATCAATGTATTATAGTTTTCTGAGTTTAGGTATTTTACCTTGTTAAATAAGTTTATTCCTTGGTTTTTTATTCTTTTGGATATGATTATAAATGGAATTATTTCCTTAATTTCTCTATCACAATTTTTCAACGATATGATATTATATCTAGAAAAACCAAGAGAATAAAATAACAAAGACTATTAAGGAATTTCACAGTGACTGCATATAAAGTCAATATTTAAAAATGAGTTGCTTTCCTACATTGTTAGCATATAGATATACAGATATAGAAAACAAACTAGTGATTTCCAAGGGGGAGAGAGATGGGGAGGGGCAAGATAGGCATAGGGGATTAAGAGGTACAAACATCTAAAGTGAAAGTGAAGTCGCTCAGTCGTGTCCGACTCTTTGCGACCCCGTGGACTGTAGCCCACCAGGCTCCTCTATCCATGGGATTCTCCAGGCAAGAGTACTGGAGTAGGTTGCCATTTCCTTCTCCAGGGGATCTTCCCAACTCAGGGATCGAACCCAGCTCTCCTGCATTGCCAGCAGACGCTTTATCCTCTGAGCCATAAGCTACAAGGATATATTGTACAACACAGGGAATATAGCCATGTTTTATAATAACTATAAATGGAGTATAATCTTTTAAAATTGTGAATCATTATATTGTATACCTGAAACTTATATAATATGGTAAAATCGACTAACCTCAATTAAAAAGTATACATTTATTATTTCCCATTAGAGTATCTTTTTTATCTTTAGTTTATTTTCCAGTTTTGTTCAGATATAATTAACATACAGCACTGAATAAGTTTAATATGTTCAGCATATTGGGTTAATTTACAAAACTATGAAACAGTTACTGCAAAAAGATTAGTTAGCATCAATCATCTCATATAGATACAAAAAAGAAAAAGAAAAACAAACTTTTTTTCCTTCAATGAGAACTTTTGATATCTACAATGTTAACAACTTTAAATATACCATACAGCAGTGTTAATATAGTCATTTTGTAGTACATTACATCCCAAGTACTATTTTGTCATTTAAATGTAAAGTTTTCTGTGGGGTTTTGGTGGATAACTATTTATGAAGTAAAGGATGTTCTGCTTACCTTCTAATGTGCTTAAGAGAATGTTTGTTTTTTCTGTCAGTGTTAATTTTTTTTCTGACTGTTGAGATGGAAATATTAAAATATGAATTGTTCTTTTATTCTGTTAATATAGTAAATTATACTAATAGGTTTTGCAATGTTGACGCATCTTGCTTTCCTGGAATAACTCCACATATTATTCTTTTAAACCTGTTCTGGGATTTGCTGTTTTGTGGGGGCTTTGGTTAATTTAGTAAAGAGATTGATCTATAATTTGTTTTTATTTGTGATCTCCTTGTTCAGCTTTTGCAATTGGGTTATGCTGACCTCATAAATTATACTTAACATCTTTTTCTACACTCCAGAACAGCTTCTGTAAGAGGAGAATTATCTGTTCCTAGATGATTCTTAAAATTTGCCTGTAATACTGTTTGGCCCAGGAGGCCAGGGCAAGTCTAATTTTGAACACTGACTTAATTTCATATGTGGTTGCTGTTTTTATCAGACTTTTCTACTTCTTTTTCTCCTTCTCTGGCTGCAATGGGTCTTAGTTGCAGCATGTGGAATCTTTTAGTTGTAGCATCTGGAAGATTTTTTAGTTGTATTTAGGATCTCGCATGTGAGATCTAGCTCCCTGACCAGGGATGGAACCCACGTCCCCTCTATTGGGAGCATAGAGTCCTAGCCGTTGGACCACCAGGGAAGTTCCAGACTTTTCTACTTCTTGATTCCCTTTTGTGAATTAGTACATTCTCAAAATCTTCCCATTTCATCTAGGCTTTCAAATGTGGTGCTGTAAAGTTGAATATTTTATTCTCTTATAATTTAATAAAATCTCTTTTATTATAGTGGTGTTCCCTTTTCATTCCTAGTATCGGTGGTTTCCTCTTACCTCTCCCCCTTCCTCCTCCCTTTCTCCTAGGCCTCCTCCTCCTCACCACTCCCCCAAAGAATCATCTGTTTTATTGATTTTGTTCCAACAACAGCAAAAAGAGCTTTTGATTGCATTTACTAGCTGTCCAGTTGTTTGCTCTGTTGCGGGCTCTAGTCTTCATACCAATGCTGTCCTCTTTAGCTTAATTTAGCTTTCTTTTGTTCCTTCTCCAGCTTCTTGAGTTGGAGACTTGATTGACTTATTTAGTTTTCATCTTCTTTGTTTTCTAAGAAATTTATTTAAGGCTTAAAGTATCCTATAACCAAATTGCACATTTACTAGATTGATATGTGAAAAGTGAAAGTGGCTCAGTTATGTCCGACTCTTTGTGACCCCATGGACTATATGGTCCATGGAATTTTCCAGGCCAGAATGCTGGAGTGGGTAGCCATTCCCTTCTCCAGGGGATCTTCCCAACCCAGAGATCAAACCCAGGTCTCCTGCATTGCAGGCAGATTCTTTACCAACTGAGCCACAAGGAAAGCCCAAGATTGATATATAACTCTTCCATATTTTCATTTTCTTTTTAAAAAGAAGTAACAAGAAGTTACTTAAGAATATATGGGTTTTTTTGCCATATTGTTGCAGATTTTTTGGAGGCTCAATCAGCAAAGAATCCACCTGCAATGCAGGAGACCCAGGTTCCATCCTTGCGTTGGGAAGATTCCCTGGAGAAAGAAATGACAACCCACTCCTGTATTCTTGCCTGGAAAATCCCACAGATAGAGGAGCCTGGTCGGCTACAGTCCTTGGGGTTGCAAGGGTTGAACACAACTGACAGTGATGAAACCCTCACTGCCACATTATTGCAGATTGACTTCCCAGGAAACAGATTCTGAGATGAGACTGCAGTGCAGGAATATTTTTAATTTTAAAGGGAATGCTTTGAGGATCACTTCTTGTGGAAGGGATGGAACAGGGCAGGATTTGGCAAAGGATTTGGACAAGGATGGCCCTGCTGAGTTATGCCCTGTTGGGGTAAGGGGACCAGGTCTTTATGCCCTCTCCCATGTATATCATTCAGTAATTGGAAGTGGGTTGCCCAGGAAAGGGGCATGACTTTGGTCAAGGAAGATCTTTCTAGCTAAAACAGTTCCTGAAAAGGGTTGAGAGCTGTGAATCGTCTGCCAGCGGCACTACCAAGCAGCTGGGGAAATCAATCCTTTTCAAAAGAGGATCTGGTTGGCACAGTTCAGCACCTACTACAAATATTTATAGTTTAATATTTTAACTAACTTTTGGCCGTTGACATTTAATCTGTATAAGACATTTCCCCATGGATCCATATATAGATATGAAGGCTTCCCTGGTGGCTCAGACAGTAAAGCGTCTGCCTGCAATGCAGGAGACCCAGGTTTGATCCCTGGGTTGGGAAGATCCCCTGGAGAAGGAAACGGCAACCCACTCCAGTACTCTTGCCTGGAAAATTCCATGGACTGAGAGGCTCCTCAGAGCCTGGTAGGCTACAGTCCATGGAGTCGCAAAGAGTCGAACACGACTGAGCGACTTCACTTTACTTCTATATATACACATACACTGAGTTTCAGCGACTTTCAGAGTATTCAATCAGATGCACGTGCTAAAATGTAGTTAGCAGCCCCATATTGTGAGACATTTAAACTGCTTGGGATTATTTTCTATTATAAACAATGCTGCCAAAGATAGCCTTGGAGTTGAAATCTTGGAGAAGTACTGACAGTAGTCTCAGAGGTAGTGCTGTTATTTTTGTCTGTAGTTACTTTATTTTTTATTGTATATTTATTTATTTATTCCTTCTCACCTTTTTATGCTGTATTCACTGTTCTACAACTTTAACTTCTCTCTTAGTAATAAATCCTGATAAGTTGTCCATAATGGTTCATGAGAAATACCTCGTTTTTTTGTTTGTTTTACTTTGTTTTTTCTTTAAATTTGAGATATAATTGACATACAGCAATGTATAAGTTTGGGGTGGATAGCATGGTGATTTGACTTACATACATTATGAAATGATTGTCGCAGTAAATTCCATGAGCATCCACCATCTCATATAGACACAAAATAAAAGAGAGAGAAATATTTTTTTCTTGTGATGAGAACTCTTAGGTTTTACTCTCAACAACTTTCATGTATAGCATACAACAGCTTTAATTATATTTATGTTGTACATTATATTCATTTATTTTCTTACTGAAAGTTTCTACCTTTTGACCACCCTCGTCTAATTCCCCCTCTCCCACCCCCAACTCTGGTAGCCACAAATCTGATCTCTTTTCTATGACTTTGTTTGTTTGTTTTTGAAATATAACAGACCAACAACACTGTGTTAATTCCTGTTACACAACTTGGCATTTCTGTGTATTTCACACCGATCAGCACATTGATTTCCTGCCTTCTGTATATTTGCCTTTCCTGATGAGTTTTTCCTTTCACACTCTTCATGTTTCTAGTTGTGGCCTTTTCCTCTTTCACTTAAAGAAGTCTAACATTTCTTGTAAAGATGATTTAGTGGTGCTGAGCTTTTTTAGCTTTTGCTTATCCGTAAAGCTTTAGATCTCTCCATCAATTGTGAATGAAAGCCTTGCTGGGTAGAGTATTCCCGGTTGTAGGTTTTCCCCTTTCACCACTTTGAATATATCATGCCACTTCTTTCTGTCTGCAGTTTCTGCTAAAAAGTCAACTGATAGCCTTAGGGGAACTCATGTCCATTGAGTCAGTGATGCCACCCAACCATCTCATCCTCTGTCATCCCCTTGTCTTCCTGCCTTCTATCATTCCTAGCATCAGGATCTCTTCCAATGAGTCAGTGTCTTCACACTAGGTGGCCAAAGTATTGGAGCTTCAGCTTCAGCATCAGTCCTTCCAATGAATATTCAAGGTTGATTTCCTTTAGGATTGACTGGTTTGATCTCCTTGCGGTCCAAGGGACTCTCAAGAGTCTTCTCCAACACTACAGTTCAAAACCATCAATTCTTCAGCACTCAGCCTGTTTTATGGTCCAACTCTCACATCCATACATGACTACTAGAAAAGCCATAGCTTTGACTTTTAGAGTGAACCTTAAATATTACTTATTCCACTGTCTGCAATTATCAGATGAGGAATTTGAGGTCTAGAGAGCAGAATTGACTTGCTCAAGGTCACCTATTCCTAAATATCAGAACCAGGGTTCCATGCAAGGGTTCCAAGTCACACATCTCACCTTCTCTGATTTGCCTGGGAAACGAATGTACCTTTCTTTCTCAGTTTCCAAAACTCCATCAAACTGTGGTGTTTCTGAATCTGGAAATGACGAGCCACCTATGAAATGTTCTAGATTTTGTATTTTTACTCAAATCAGAATATTTTTAAATTGTTATAAATATTTTTGTATTTTCTTGATGACCAATCTAATGCCAAGTATTCCCATATGACTTCAGTGCCCTTGTTATATCATGTGGCATAAGATGGTGAAGAACCATCCCCAGCATCAGATTATCTGGATTTTAATCCTGTATTTATGAATTCATAGCTACATGAATTAGGACAAATTACTCTAAACCTCCGTTCTTTAGTTTCCTTATCTTTAAAATAGGTATATTTGTATCTACCTCATAGGGTTATTCAGAGTAGTCAACCAGATAATTCACATAAATTGCTTAGGACTCTCCAGAATGTTGTAAAGGTTAACTGTTATTAATAAGGTGTTTTTCAAATTGGAGCCTGAACACCTCTGTGGTGGGAGGCCATCTAGGGACATATTGTCATGGGTCAGTATAAGGTGTAGCCATCCCTAGGTGCTGTTGTCCATGGTACTGAATCATTGTTGTGTAATTGCCCGAAGGATATTACTGCTTTATGGATGGAGTCTTCTGTAAACTGAATCCTGGTTTCCTGAAATGAGCCAGAAAATTGATCCTCAGGTGGTCTACAATCTAAAGATAGTATTAATAATTTTCCTAGACCTGAAATCCAGCACCGGTACTGGAGAAAGTATGGGCTTTGCCTGAGGCGTACATGAGTTTGAATAATAATGGCTCAAGCTGCCTACAAGGAGTCTGACCTTAGATACAGTGGCATAATAATACATACCTCAAAAGATTATATTAATGTGAAGAAGGCAGTATATTCTCAATAAATAGCAGCTATTGTTTAGATTGTTCTGGGAAGGAGGAAGTGGGAAGAAGGAAACGGAGAGGACAATTAGAGAATGGAGATGGCCAGGTTGCAGAGGAGGAACGGGGGGTTCGTGAATCTGAGAATATTCGTGAGCTGGCTTAGCGCAAGTTCCTCCTGGCCCACAGGAACTGTCCAAGCTGAATGTGGTTTTGTATACTTCCAAACTTGAGTGTTGCCTCTTTGGTGTGGTCTTGTTTTGGTTATTGTTAACACACACATAAGCACACAGCACACCACAACACTACAGCCTCCACAATACCTGTTTTTACAGAACTGTCTTTCTAGTCCTGCCAGAGACTCATACTCATGCTTGGGATGTCTCTTCTGTGACTGTTCCATTCCTGACACATGGGTGCTCTGTGGTGTGAATGGACTGTCATTTTCCCGCCCTCGCAGGCTTTTCTGTTTGCTGAGTTTCGCCCTTCACTTGATGGTGGGACGCTCCTATTATCTGTTTTGTACCCTCTCTGGATTATATATTTGGCACAAAATGTCACAGTAGGAGTATGAAAAATAGATCCAGCTTGTAAAGAAAGGGAAATTCCACAGGGAATATATCATAACATGAGAATTTTAGGAGCTCAGCATGATGACAGCCATCTGGCAGTCAGGGGACTCTGGCATAACTCTGTTACGTTTTCCTGCCTTGAGAAAGTAGAACTGCCTGAGACTTTCAAAATCTGTCTGCTTTCGGGCCCCCAGAAGGAGAAGGAATAGCTCCACATAGTCCAAGCTTCTCTTCTTCATCCTGTCCCTTCAGTTCAGTTCAGTTGCTCAGTCGTGTCCGACTCTTTGCGACCCCATGAATCACAGCATGCCAGGCCTCCCTGTCCATCACCAACTCCCGGAGTACACTCAGACTCACATCCATCGAGTCAGTGATGCCATCCAGCCATCTCACCCTCTGTCGTCACCTTCTCCTCCTGCCCCCAATCCCTTCCAGCATCAGGGTCTTTTCCAATGAGTCAACTTTTCGTATCAGGTGGACAAAGTATTGGAGTTTCAGCTTCAGCATCAGTCCTTACAGTGAACACTCAGGACTGATTTCCTTTAAAATGGACTGGTTGTATCTCCTAGCAGTCCAGAGGACTCTCAAGAGTCTTCTCCAACACCACAGTTCAAAAGAATCAATTCTTCAGCGCTCAGCTTTCTTCACAGTCCAACTCTCACATCCATACATGACCACAGGAAAAACCATAGCCTTGACTAGATGGACCTTTGTTGGCAAAGTAATGTGTCTGCTTTTGAATATGCTGTCTAGGTTGGTCATAACTTTCCTTCCAAGGAGTAAGTGTCTTTTAATTTCATGGCTACAGTCACCGTCTGCAGTGATTTTGGACCCCCCAAAAATAAAGTCTGCCACTGTTTCCACTGTTTCCCCATCTATTTCCCATGAAGTGATGAAACCAGATGCCATGATCTTCGTTTTCTGAATGTTGAGCTTCAAGCCAGCTTTTTCACTCTCCTCTTTCACTTTCATCAAGAGGCTTCTTAGTTCCTCTTCACTTTCTGCCATAAGGGTGGTGTCATCTGCATATCTGAGGTTATTCATATTCCTCCTGGCAGTCTTGATTCCAGCTTGTGGTTCTTCCAGCCCAGCATTTCTCATGATGTACTATGCATATAAGTTCAATAACTGGGGTGACATTATACAGCCTTGACATATTCCTTTTCCTGTTTGGAACCAGTCTGTTGTTCCAAGTCCAGTTCTAACTGTTGCTTCCTGACCTGCATATAGGTTTCTCAAGAGGCAGGTCAGGTGGTCTGGTATTCTCATCTCTTGAAGAATTTTCCACAGTTTATTGTGATCCACACAGTCAAAGGCTTTGAAATAGTCAATAAAGCAGAAATAGATGTTTTTCTGGAACTCTCTTGCTTTCTCCATGATCCAGCAGATGTTGGCAATTTGATCTCTGGTTCCTCTGCCTTTTCTAAAACCAGCTTGAACATCTGGAAGTTCACGGTTCACGTATTGCTGCAGCCTGGCTTGAAGAATTTTAAGCATTACTTTACTAGCGTGTGAGATGAGTGCAATTGTGCAGTAGTTTGAGCATTCTTTGGCATTGCCTTTCTTGGGATTGGAATGAAAACTGACCTTTTCCAATCCTGTGGCCACTGCTGAGTTTCCCACATTTGCTGGCATATTGAGTGCAGCACTTTCACAGCATCATCTTTCAGGATTTGAAACAGCTCTACTGGAATTCCATCATCTCCACTAGCTTTGTTCGTAGTGATGCTTTCTAAGGCCCACTTGACTTCACATTCCAGGATGTCTGGCTCTAGGTGAGTGATCACACCATTGTGATTATCTTGGTCATGAAGATCTTTTTTGTACAGTTCTCTGTGTATTCTTGCCACCTCTTCTTAATATCTTCTGCTTCTGTTAGGTCCATACCATTTCTGTCCTTTATCGAGCCCATCTTTGCATGAAATATTCCCTTGGTATCTCTAATTTTCTTGAAGAGATCTTTCCCATTCTGTTGTTTGAACCCCATGAACAGTATGAAAAGGCAAAATGATAGGATACTAAAAGAGGAATTCCCCAGGTCGGCAGGTGCCCAATATGCTACTGGAAATCAGTGGAGAAATAACTCCAGAAAGAATGAAGGGATGGAGCCAAAGCAAAAACAATACCCAGTTGTGGATATGACTGGTGATAGAAGCAAGGTCCGATGCTATAAAGAGCAATGTTCCATAGGAACCTGGAATGTTAGGTCCGTGAATCAAGGCAAATTGGAAGTGGTCAAACAGGAGATGGCCAGAGTGAACGTTGACATTCTAGGAATCAGCAAACTAAGATGGACTGGAATGGGTGAATTTAACTCGGATGACCATTGTATCTACTACTGTGGGCAGGAATCCCTTAGAAGAAATGGAGTACGCATTATGGTCAACAAAAGAGTCCGAAATGCAGTACTTGGATGCAATCTCAAAAATAACAGAATGATCTCTGTTTGTTTCCAAGGCAAACCATTCACAGTAATCCAAGCCTATGCCCCAACCAGTAATGCTAAAGAAGCTGAAGTTGAATGGTTGTATGAAGACCTACAAGACCTTATAGAACTAACACCCAAAAAAGATGTCCTGTGCCTTACATTAGTGTAAGTTCAGTTCAATTCAGTCGCTCAGTCGTGTCCGACTCTTTGCTACCCCACGAATCGAAGCACGCCAGGCCTCCCTGTCCATCACCATCTCCCAGAGTTCACTCAGACTCACATCCATCGAGTCCATGATGCCATCCAGCCGTCTCATCCTCAGTCGTCCCCTTCTCCTCCTGCCCCCAATCCCTCCCAGCATCAGAGTCTTTTCCAGTGAGTCAACTCTTCGCATGAGATGGCCAAAGTACTGGAGTTTCAGCTTTAGCCTCATTCTTTCCAAAGAAATCTCAGGGTTGATCTCCTTCAGAATGGACTGGTTGGATCTCCTTGCAGTCCAAGGGACTCTCAAGAGTCTTCTCCAGCACCACAGTTCAAAAGCATCAATTCTTCGGCGCTCACCGAATAGGAAAAGGAGTACGTCAAGGCTGTATATTGTCACCCTGCTTATTTAACTTATATGCAGAGTACATTATGAGAAATGCTGGAATGGAAGAAACACAAGCTGGAATCAAGATTGCCAGGAGAAATATCAATAACCTCAGATATGCAGATGACACCACCCTTATGGCAGAAAGTGAAGAGGAGCTAAAAAGCCTCTTGATGAAAGTGAAAGAGGAGAGTGAAAAAGTTGGCTTAAAGCTCAACATTCAGAAAACGAAGATCATGGCATCTGGTCCCATCACTTTATGGGAAATAGATGGGGAAACAGTGTCAGACTTTATTTTTTTGGGCTCCAAAATCACTGCAGATGGTGACTGCAGCCATGAAATTAAAAGACGCTTACTCCTTGAAAGAAAAGTTATGATCAATCTAGATAGTATATTCAAAAACAGCGACGTTAGTGTAAAGCAGTGCTTGAAAACACTGGCATGTATCAGAATCCCTAGGGCTCTACAAAACACAAATTGTTGGACCACCTTGAATTTCTATAGATCTGCAACAGGGTCTGTGAATATACCAGTTGATGCTGGTACTGCTGGTGTGAGGACCACATTTTAAGAACCACTGATAGAAAATTTTTCTTGCTGTGACTTTCATAAAACATTATCCAAATAATTCTCAGAACAACCCTGGAAAGATGTACTACTGCTTCTGTTATTCCCATTTAGAAATGAAGAACACTGGTTTAATGTCACATAGTTGTAAGTGGTAGAGCCAAGATTTGAATTCTGTTCTAATTCCGTTTCCAGACTTGTGCTTGGTGCTTTGGGAAGAAGGCTCCCTGACATGGGATATAAGTAATTTTCCCCAGGTAGTAGTTTTGTGAAGGAGGCCTCCTCTGTGCTCTTATCCCTACATCATCCCCTTAGCTCTGGAGTCCAGAATTGGACCTTGGTCTTGCTGTTTACAGGCCCATTTGTTTAGCATTTTGCCTGTAGTGCACACCTACTGGCAGAGCCAAGTGAATGCTCTCCCACAATTTTGAGAAAAGTTAAAGGTGGCCCCAGGGCAATGGCACCCCACTCCAGTACTCTTGCCTGGAAAATCCCATGGATGGAGGAGCCTGGTGGGCTGCAGTCCATGGGGTCACTAAGAGTCAGACACGACTGAGCGACTTCACTTTGACTTTTCACTTTCATGCATTGGAGAAGGAAATGGCAACCCACTCCAGTGTTCTTGCCTGGAGAGTCCCAGGGACGGGGGAGCCTGATGGGCTGCCGTCTCTGGGGTTGCACAGTCAAGCATGACTGAAGCGACTTAGCAGCAGCAGCCAGGGCAAAAACAATTTTTTTTTTTTTTGAAGTCTCATGTTTTACCTCAACCTTCCTGCATATTTTGCACTCTATCACATTCTCTGTTCAAGTTTTATATAGATTTCTCCCCTCCTCAAATAGTATTAGCTTTCTGGGTGCGTGTCTTCATTTTTCCTGTGGCTTCTAATTTACCTTCCAATTTGAGGCTGAGGGTGTAGGCTCTCCGTGGTGGGTTTATTGATGGTATCAGCACTTAGCACAGAGCCTAGCACTTAGGTACTCAGTAGGTATTCATCCAGAGGTGTTATGGTGAAAGAAAGATCATGAGCTTTGGGACTAAACAGACTTGAGTCTGAATACCAGTTCTGTCACTTACTGGTGGATGAACTTAGGAAAATCATTCTGGGGCTGTTTCTTACAGCTATAAAATATCTTCCCCTCAGGGTTTGGTGAGTATTACAGATGCAGTGTGCAAAGCACCAGATGTGTGATAGTCTATAAGGGAAGGTTGCCACCATGGCTTATATTTTAATGACTGTTCAGAATGCGAGAACAAATAAATGAATGAATGAGCCCACTTGAGCTGTGAACGCCTTGGGATATAAACACTCCCCAGTCTGATAGCACAGGCAGCCCCTCAAGTAGCAGGTCTCAGCTTCTCCCAGGAGACTGCACGCCTCTCCTGGGTACCAGCCCCCTGCACCTAGACATCTCTGTTCAGCCTGACATTTTCACACCTCCCTGAGAGCAGGGTTTCTTATATTCACTCTGAGGCCACTAAGAGATATGAAGTCCTCAAATACAAGTCCTCTCTGAATTCTTTTGGGTAGCATGCAAATTTGAGACTTTTATTTTTGTGTATGTGTAAGAACTATATGCTGGTAATTTACTAAGTGAGTTATTAGGGATTACTCATACTTGCTATTCATGAACTCAAATTAGATCATTACCAAGTTCCCCAGGGGCTCTAATTCAGTTATCTTTGAAGTCAGGCTGCCTCTAAATGCTCAGCAATGACTGCCTCCTCACTCAGCCAGATGGTTGGATTCCTGTGACATGGAGTAAAGTCATGCTGTTACCATTGCAATGTCAGACTTGCTTTGAGTCAGTTTTGGTGTTCAGCTACCACTATTCTTGCTTTTTAATTAGAAATGGTAGTTCATTTAACTTCATCATTATCACATTAGTTTGTGGAGGACATTTGGTTAACCTGATAGCAGGCAGTGATACATATTTGCATCAAACATATTTTAGGCCTGTAATTTTCCAATTACTAGATTTTAAGACATGAACAAGCTTCAGTTCAAGCATGAATCATGGTATTCTCTTGCTAAACAGATACATATGTAATCCAAACCTAAACGTGCCTCTTTAAGTTGTTTGGATTATATATGATTGCATAACTACCCTAAAATGGAGTGGCTCAACTGTTGTTTTATTATTCTGCATGATTCCATGCATCAGGAACTCAGACAGCGCTCAGCAGGGACAGTCATGACCGCTCTACATCATGTCTACTAAAGCTGTGACATGTGAAGTGGTTTCAGGTGCTTCCTCGCAGCTAGGGTGGCTTACGTGACTGCAGTGACTGGATGGTTTGACTGGGATCTTACCGCAGGAGTTTCACTTGCCATCATCAGCTGGGTTTCTGGGTTCTCCTCCCTCTGTCCACATGGTTTCTCTGTGATCTCTCCAGTAAGATGGCTCAACTCCTGACATGGCAACTCAGTGCTTCCAAGAACACAGAAGTGGAAGCTGCCAGACCTTGAAGCTTAGGCCCAACACTGGCACAACATCACTTCTACTGCACGTTAAAGCAAGTCACAGGTGCAGCCCAGATTCAAGGGGTAGAGAATAAAAGGAGCGTGAATCTCAGGAGGTGTGAACCATCAGTGTAATAGACTGTGACACAAGTGACATTGATTAATTCAAGCAAGTTAAGTAACCCCTAACATCCTATATTTTAAGCATATTAAGGTGACTATTAAAAGTTTATAGATTATAGTTATGAATTTATGGGTAATTTGTTGTGGTTGTTCAGTCACTACATCATATAACTCTGCGGACTGTAGACTGCCAGGCTCCTCTGTCCTCCACTATCTCCTGGAGTTGGCTCAAATTCATATCCATTGAGTTGGTGATGCTATCGAACCATCTCGTCCTCCACTGCCTCCTTCTGCTTTTGCCTTCAATCTTTCCCAGCATCAGGGTCTCTTTATATGAGTCATTAATATTAAAATATATACACTGATTCATGTTTTTTTTTAATTATAAGTGACCCAGAACTAATATTACCAGTTTTACATCAACTAGTGTCTTTCATTCCTCTCCAGTTCTTGGTTAGCACGTAGTTCTTTTTACTTTATTTATTTTTAATTGGAGGATAATTGCTTTACAATATTGTGTTGGTCTCTGCCATACATCTACATGAATCAGCCATAGGTATACATATGTCTCCTCCCTCATGAACTTCCCACCCCCTGCTGCCCTCTAGGTTGTCACAGAACACCTGATTGCTCCAGGCAAATGGTCTCAGTCAAAAAAAAAAAAAGTTGAAAACCACTTTTCTAGTGGTCAAGAAATGAACCCTTAGGAATCTTCTAATAACTAGAGGTGTACAGTGGGCAAGGCCCTGTTTCAACCCTGCAGGGGCCCGGAGTTTTGCAAGGAAGAGTAGGTAAAGAAACTGCAGAGTGGTGAGTGCCATGGTGGAAAAGCCCAAGGAGTTATTGGAGAGCAGAGATGATATGTCCAGCCCAGTGTGAGCAATTAAAGGGAGCTTCTTAGAGAAGGTGATACTTGAACTGAACTCCAAAGGCGGTGTAGGAATTGCAAAGTTGAAGAAGGATCAGCAGGAGCAAAAGCCCAGAGATGGTACAGTTATCAAGATCTGACTAGTGATTTTTTGGAAAGATATGAACCCTTCTGGGAAAAGAGAGGGGTTCATATCTTTCAAAAAAATCACTAGTTTTTAGTGAGTCTTCCCTTTAAAAAATATACTCATTACAGTTTGTTATAAGTCATCAGACTCATATAAATAAGCTCCCCCAATCTGATGCTGTATTCATGAATTAATGTTATTATGAGAGCAAAGAGGAGATGAAGAGGTGTTTGTTCTTGGATAATTGTCTGTGGCTGATTCATTCGAATGAATAGAGAGACCTGGGGTGCAATTCAATACCCATTGAATTTGCTGTCTTCCTTCTGACTTGTGATTTCCATGCTGACATTTGTATAGAACAAATAGGGTTTGATCCACTATGCGAAATTGCAGAGCTAGAAAATGTGTTCGAAAGCATTATTCCCACCCCCTCATTTTTAGACAAGCAACGGAGGCCAGGGGAGCTCAAGCGAGTGCTCAGAGTGGCTTAGTTGTAGGAACATAAAACACTCTTCTTCCACCCAAGCCTGACAATATCCAATCTGAGTGCTATTTAGAAGATCCTATTACATTTTTGTTTCTGTCAGCAAAGATGTTGAGGGTGGTAATAAGAAGATTGTTCATATTGTAAAGAGTCCCCAAGAGGGGAGTGATAGGGCAGGCTGCTCTTGGGAAATGCTGAGAGAGGTCAGCTGGAGCAAGCCCTCTTGTGTGGTAGCCGTCATCTCTGTCAAAAGGCAGACAACCAGAGGGGACTAGCATGTGGGAGCCTGGTCAGCAGTGACTGTCTGGAGAGTCAGGCAGTGTTTGCTGATGGAAATAAAGAATGGTGCAGCTTTAGTAAAAATAGAGCTACCACATAATTCAGCAATCCCAGTCCTGGGCTTATGTATGGAGAAAACCATAATTCAAAAAGATACATGCACCCCAATGTTCATTGCAGCCCTGTTTACAGTAGCTAAGACATGGAAGCAACCTATATGTCCATCAACAAATGAATGGATAAAGATGTGATATATATACAATGGAATATTACTCAGCAATAAAAAGGATGAAATAATACCACTGGTAGCAACATGGATGGACCTAGAGATTATCATAGTAAGTGAAATAAGTCAGACAAAGACAAATACCACATGATATCACTTAAATGTTGAATCTAAAAAAATGGTACAAATGAACTTATTTACAAAATATAAAGAGATTCAGACTTCAAAAAGAAACTTATAGTTACCAAAGGGGGAGATGTGGAGGGGGAGACATAAATTAGGAGTTTGGGATTAACAAATATATACTGCTGCTGCTGCTGCTAAGTTACTTCAGTCGTGTCCAACTCTGTGTGACCCCATAGATGGCAGCCCACCAGGCTCCCCCGTCCCTGGGATTCTGCAGGCAAGAACACTGGAGTGGGTTGCCATTTCCTTCTGCTATATATAAAATAAATAATCAACAAGGACCTAGTGTATAGCACAGAGAACTCTACTCAATATTCTGTAATAACCTATATGAGAAAAGAATCTGAAAAAGAATGGATATGTCTATATGTATAAATGAATCACTTTGCTGTATACCTGAGACTAACACAACACTGTAAATCAACTCTAATATAAAATAACACTTTTTAAAAATGTTCCAGTGTCTTCCACTATGAAGTCAAGCACTGAGCTGCAGTGGAACAGCAGTTATAATAACAGAAGTATTCGTTGAGTTATTGCAACAGGTACCTCGTTACCTTGTTACTCCTCCTCAACTTCCTCAGAAATCTTCCCATCTGCCCTGTGCCTGCTACAGACACATGTACTGGCCTCATAGCTCCCTGTCCGTATCTGTATCACTCCTCTTACCAGCCTGTGTGTTCATTATCTGTTCAGATATCTGTCTCCCACCTGGGACCATCAACTACTACAACAAGAAAATATAGATGATTTATGTGTTCTGTAGGAATACAGCTAGGAGAATAGCTTGATTTGCTCAAAAAGTTTTTGAAAAGCTATTGAAAGAAATGACCTTTATATCTAGAGCCAGATATATGAGTACTGGTTTGTTATGAGAAGGAAGGAGTGAAAGGAACTCCAGGTAGATTAAAGGCATGGTGTGTTTGTTGGTCCATTGACTAATGTTCATGAGGTCCTGCCACGTGTCAGGTACTTTGCCAGGCACTAGGGGTAGATGGTCGGAGAAGGCAATGGCACCCCACTCCAGTACTCTTGCCTGGAGAATCCCATGGATGGAGGAGCCTGGTAGGCTGCAGTCCATGGGGTCACTAAGAGTCGGACATGACTGAACGAGTTCACTTTGACTTTTCACTTTCATGCATTGGAGAAGGCAATGGCAACCCACTCCAGTGTTCTTGCCTTTAGAATCTCAGGGACGCAGGAGCCTGGCGGGCTGCCATCTCTGGGGTCACAAGGAGTCGGACACGACTGAAGTGACTTAGCAGTAGCAGCAGCAGCAGGGGTACATGGTAGGTTGATTTGGCTGCAACAAGGAGTATGTGGAGCAGGAGGTCATTGGAGTAAGGATGGGGAGATGGGCTGCACCACAGATAAAGGATCTTCTTGAACTGGCTGAAGAACCTGCCTTTAACCCTGGAAGCCAAAGGAGGCCTGTAAAGGGTTTAAGCAGGTAAATGCTAGAGTCAAATTTGGTTTTAAATGCAGGGGCTATTTACGCACAGATATGAAGAGATTCACAGGATATATCATTACGTGAAACCAACAGTATACAAGAAACAGTCCACAGTGTGCTACCTTTTATGTGATAGAGAAGGGGAAATAAGAAAATATCCATATATCTGCTCACTGATGTGAAAATAAACAGGAAGAATAAACTAGAAAACAAAAGGATTGGGTGGGAGAAAAGATGGAAAGGAGGCAGGTGGGAACAGAGTAAAGGAAACGGGAATCCAAGACACTTTTTTTAATATAGTTCTGACTTTTGAAACCATGCTAAAAAAGAATCTATGGGAATGGAGAAAAATCTCTACAGTGAAATACAAACAAGAATGAATGAGAGTGGGAAAGAACTACCTAAGTAACTTTTGAAAATAGTACTTTGAGGGTATGCTGTTGGCTAAGGACAATGGAGCTGTAAATAAATCTTGAACTCTGTTTTTCACAGAGGTGTGGCTAGCACTTCTGAAATTACTTTATGTATATTTTAGAAGTGAGAAAAGTACATTGTAGATAATGGAAACAGTTTGTTAGAGAAAAGAGTTTAATGGTATGGAATGAGAGGAGGCTACAGTTGACTTTGTGTAGTGTATGAGTATGCATTTGGGGTTTTTAACATGGATAGGCGGATGGAAGGATGGTTGAAAAGATAAATAGCCAGAGATGAGCTATGTGTGTATACATGCGTCTATTTCCTAGCTCTGTAACCGATAGAGCCTAGAAGCAATGACACCTTAGTAGCAGAGAGCATACCTAGTACCCAAACCTTGGTTTCAAACACCATTCTCCACTCAAAGGAATCAGGGCTCTCTAAAAAAATGACTGCTTTTAGGACCAGTACTGAGGAAGTATAGATGAGCCTGAAATATTTTGTAATACCAGAAAATAAAGATGTGATCAAAGAATGATAGGAATATGTGTGAAGAACAAGGAGTCACTTTGAATGACCTTGCTCTGGCCAGATCTGGAACAATTTGGAATCAAAACAAATAATGATGATAATAGATCATAACCCATTGAATAAAGTAAGAATCCATGAATATAAGTAAATATACATTATGTGGAAATGCAATGAGCATGTTTTACTTATATATTTATCATGTATATTTATATAAACATATTTTATATATCTATGGTATATGTCATATTTATAGTATAAAGGAAAGGATAGTCTAGTTTAAAAAATAAGGAAGAGAAAGCTCTCTCTTACAGTATAATCAGCTAATAAATATAGAAGTGAGGGTGGAATTAGAAATTCACTATCATGGTAATAATTAGTCCAGGAAAGAACCATCAGTGGGTGCTAAAACCATCAGTGGATAAAAGTTTGATGAGCAGTTACAAAATTACTACAACCTGGAGCAGGATATCAAGCTCAGAAATCTCCAGCACAACACAAGGCACCCAGCTGCTGGCACCCAATGGCTTGTTACATTGCTCAGCCTTGTATTTGCAATAGGATGGTAACAATAATGATTTATTTAGGCTCCAGTATGTGATAGGCATTATACTAGGTGCAGTTTGGGGGGGGGGGTATGTTTGTTCTCTGCATATATTAACTCAATCCTAATACTAATTCAGTGAGATTTTTTTTATTAGTTATTCTTGTTTTTAAGATGAAGAGCCCAAGGTTCAGGAAATGGAAAATTTGTCTAAAGTCCAATAGTTGATAAAAGGCAGAAACAGGACTCAAATCCCCTGCCTTTTGAGTTCAGGTTCCTTGGTGTTCTATCATGCAGTGTGTCTCTGGGTCCTCTTAGAGCTCTGCATGTCTGAAAGTATGCAGAATGGCAAGATCAGAGAGGCATTTTTAAACAAAAGCACCGGGGGATTCCTTCTTTCTTCTCGCCATATTTACTAAACGTCTTGCCTCATTTTCCTTATCTAAAAATAGGGAAGGCAAAGCTTAATTTCCATGGTTGTTATGAGGATGAAATTAGATGACATATATAAAGCAAAGAGCACAATGTAAAGTAAGCATCCAGCATCAGTGTTTATAGCAGTTGCAATGCTGAATTCCCTTGTATGATGGAAAATTTTTCTAAAGGCCTCACTTTTGGACTGAGTTGATAATCAGAGGTCAGATCGTAAAGAGCTGTATGTATCATGAAAAGAAGACTATGTTTTATTCTACAGGCAATAGAAACCACAGAAGAATTTTATGACTTGGGAAGATGTGATTTGGTTGGCAATTTAGAGCCGATCGAGGGGAAGAAAGCAGAAGCCAAGGCCGGCAGACTGGCAGGGGGCTGTAGTCAGAGACCAGGCAGATGAGGGTCTGAGTTAACAGACCAGCTGGCATGATGGGGGTGGGGGGCTGATGTGGAACACAGTGGACAGTCACAGTCTCAGACTGGTGCCTGGGTTTGTAGGCAAAAAAGAACGAGGAGCTCAGCCTCAGACCTCTGGCCTGGGTATTGTATTGGTTTTTCTTGCGCATGATCAGACTGCAAAGGAGGGGCAGGTTGCAGGCATGGAAAGGTGCTCATTCAGGGTAGTCTGGGACAAACAAGGAAGTCACAGTGGATAGTTGAACATGCAGATCTGGAGTGACGGGAGCGTGCAGGCCTGGAGGTGGCGCTAGTGGTAAAGAATCCGCCTGCAATGAAGATCCTTGGGTCAGGAAGATCCCCTGGAGGAGGACATGGCAACCCACTCCAGTGTTCTTGCCTGGAGAATCCCATGGACAGAGGAGCCTGATGGGCTACGGTCCATGGGGTCACAAAGAGTTGGATGTGACTGAGGCAACGAGCAGCACGCCTGGGAGTTATTGAAGTTATGGAGGTGGATGAAGTCCCCCGGGAAGGGATGTAGGGTGAGGATGGGGTAGTATTCAACACACAGTATTTAACAGTGGCAAAAGAAGTGGAAGGAGACTGAGGAGGAACACTTAGAAAGATGAAAGAGTTTCCAGGGGGTTGTTTTCGGCTGAGGATAAGGCTGCAGAGGGTGCAAAGAACACAAGGAAGGCTTGAACGTGCCTGTTGGATTTGGCAACTGGGTCAGTGGTTTTGACCTTAAAAATAAAACAGCCAGTTATTTTAACAGCAAATGGATTTATTCAGGCATAGCAGAGGAATTGCACTTTGGAACAAGTGAGCTGTGGCAAAAGCCACAGGCAAGTCTAACATATAAAAGAGAGGAATGTTATTTTATCAAGAAAAAGGAGGAAGTTGAGAAGGGGGTGTTTTGAACAAAAGTCCATGGGAGAAAAGTGAGAGTTCATGGTGATGACCGTTACTCATTGGTTGTTGAGTTGCTGTGGTAGTCAATTTCCTTTTTTTTTTTTTTTAAAGAAACTATTTATTTTTCATTTATTTATTTTGCTGCTCTGTGTCTTAGTTACTGCATGTAGGATCTAGTTCCCTGACTAGGGATTGAACCCAGGCCTCCTGCATTCGGAGCACAGAGTCTTAGCTACTGGACCACCAGGGAAGTCCCTGGGATAGTCAATTTTTTGTAGGAAATGCAATGTATATCTTTTCCTGTTGGGCCTGTGCTTGATGGTTCTTTCCCATTAATACTTCTTCTTTTGGGGTCCAAAATCACTGCAGACAGTGACTGCAGCCATGAAATTAAAAGACGCTTGCTCCTTGGAAGAAAAGTTATGACCAACCTAGACAGCATATTAAAAAGCAGACACATTACTTTGCCAACAAAGGTCTGTCTAGTCAAGGCTATGGTTTTCCAGTGGTCATGTATGGATGTGAGAGTTGGACTATAAAGAAAGCTGAGCACAGAAGAATTGATGCTTTTAAACTGTGGTGTTGGAGAAGACTCTTGAAAGTCCCTTGGACAGCAAGGAGATTCAACCAGTCCATCCTAAAGGAAATCAATCCTGAATATTCATTGGAAGGACTGATGCTGAAGCTGAAACTCCAATACTTTGGCCAGCCGATGCAAAGAACTGACTTATTTGGAAAGACCCTGATGCTGGGAAAGATTGAAGGCAGGAGGAGAAGGGGATGACAGAGGATGAGATGGTTGGATGGCATCACTGATTCGATGGACATCAGTTTAAGCAGGCTTGGGGAGTTGGTGATGGACAGGGAGGCCTGGCGTGCTGCAGTCCATGGGGTTGCAAAGGGTCAGACACAACTGAGCGACCGAACTGAACTGAACTGCACTGCTGCGGTCTATGATTGACAATTGCTCCTGTAATTGACCTCTGTGATAATTGCATGAGAGCTCCCCCTTCTGGCCTCCCCGCTCCATTTTAGTGAGCTTTCCCTTTATTAAGTTTCACGACTGGAAACTAGGCAAGACCAGGTGCCCAGAAACAGAATTCAGTTGGCCAGTGGATTAAGAAGAAAATTAAACTTTTTAAGGAGAGAAACTAGAGTTTGGATGCTCCCTGATATACAAGCATGCTCACTCCCTTGCCATGTATTTCTTCCCACTATTGGCGAGCTCCAACTAATGGAAGGGCTTACGGAGGCTCTCCTTACAGAACATCTATCTTCTGCCTGCACTTTCCCTCGGCTCTAGCTCAGCCCTCCAGGTCCATACCAACCAAGTATATGTGCCACCCCAGAGAACTGTCCAGTCTGCCTCCTCACTCCATCATCTCTTCCAGCCCCTTCACTCACCATTCCTCAGATCCCCAGACTCACAGACTTGCCTTCAACCCTGACTCTCTACAGTGGATTCTCTTTTATCAAAACTGGGCTTGATTTTCGGTAACATCAGTCTTTATTTCTTGTCCTATTAGGCCAATGACTTTTCAACATTTTTAAACCTCAACTCAGAATAAGAGATACATTTTGCCCTGTGATAGGTGGATGCATGTATGTATAACTGAAAGGAGATGCACTCTCATTTTCAATTCCATCATTCCATTCCATTCTGTGCTATTCTATATCATGTTTTTAGAGGCTAGTCTTAGCCTGCCACATTAATTTCACAACCCATTAAACTGATTTAGAACTGATGGAGCCAGAAGGGGCTCAGAAAAAATATTAAGTATTTGTCTGAATCCACTCCCTCCTCTCTTAGGCTCATCTGCACCAGGAAGGCAGGCCTTCCCTCTAATTATATTTTTGTGGTTCTAAGAGGAAAGAGTCACTAAGATGCCAGCCAGCCTTGAGGGGGAGGGTTGGTATTTGAATTTCCAGAGCGGCTTAGTGACTCATCAGAGGAAGGTAAGCAGCTCTAATGGTGGAATTTAGAAATCAGTGGAGAAGAGATTGGCTTACCTTTCAAATCACGCCCTGTGGGCTACTGTCCCTGTACTTTCTCATGAGACAGCCTGGAGTATTTTCATGCCTGGAGGATGCTCTTAGGTGGCCTTACTACCACCTCTGATGAGGGATGTTTAAAATTTCCCAGAGTTTAGGAGTATGGCTGCCTCTTTATACGGGCTACCCAACCCCCACCCCAGCCATCCAGCTGTCTGGACTTGTACTTGTCTGGTCTGTGTATCCTCTTCTGACTTCCCTGGGGTGGCGTTCCCCCACTGCTTGAAAACCACTGTCTCCAATAGAGCTTTCAGCAAAGAACATTTGGAGATTTTTTTTTTAATAAGAAAAAATGACATGTATTCTAACATTCTCATTCACAATATCTTTTCTACTCGCCCTAGGAAGAGCAAGGATTTCTGAATATACCTTGACTACAGATAGAAGGATATTGTTGCCTGAGGAATAGCAGAGGTCTTCTCTCATCTGCTCAACGATAACCTGCTGGTGCCATAGACACTTGGGTCCTTGAGAAATTTCCTGAAAGACTTGTCTGTTGCGTACCTGCAATGAGCCAGGCCCTAAGCTGGGCCACGGCTACAGCCTGGTGAACAAAACTCTCTACCAAGCCTCACGCGCTCACACCCAGGGAAGATGAGTGAAGATCGGTGGGTGTCCCTCACTCCAGAAGAATTTGGCCAACTCCAGAAATATGCAGAATGTAAGTAAACGGATGGACCCATCTCGGGTGGGATTTCCTCTTGGTTGGGGAGAGCATTTTTGGAGAGCAGAGTAGCAAAGCAAAGAGAATGAGATCAACTTATTATCTCCTTATAAAAATAGAATTTGTGTCTTTAAACATAAAAATGCAATTATCTTTATACTCTATAAATGATACATTCTCACCAGAGAAATCTGGAATATCCAGGGAAGAAAAATAAAAAGTAGGTTAAAAAACCACAGCTAAATGCTATGAGCATTTTGTCACACTCTCGTCCTGTGTATATTGCTTTACTTGGTCGAGTTCCTGAATATTCCTTTTTCCTTTTCGGTCTTCATTTTTTTTTTTTAATAATGTAAGATTATGTTTTCTCAGCTTGTCAAAACCTCTTTCTAGCCTACTTTTTGAAAGGCTGCAGGCTGCTTGGTTACTATGTTACTCAGTCATTTGCTTTAATATACTCTTGTGTTTGGACCCAAGGCCTTCTTTCAGTAAGATACAAAATTCTGATGCATGTCACTTCCTTCACTTTGTATTGAAAACCTGGGCTTTCATATGGGGCTGTCGGTTTCACTAGCTGCACCCAGGAACAATGTCAGTGCACCAACACACAGTCGTGGCAAGGCCTACGTACACACACAGCCCCACAGTTGTGCCCCCACAGGCCACTCCTAGTCCTGACTGTTGACAGGAGTTGGTCTGGGCTGACCGCTTCACTCTGCACACACAGTGCCCGTCATGACTGCAACGGCACTAATTTTTACAGAGCCCTTTGTCTCTCAGAGCCCTCAGCAGCACTCCTAACTCCACCCCATTTTTCTAACTCCTCTCCCTTCGCATTAATTGTGCTGGTGTTTTTGTAGGTCATTCGATCTGTCGCTCCTTGACCTGCCCTACAGCGCTCGCCCAGGCAGATCATCCTCTGAAGTAGGGCAGCCTGCCCCGCTTCCCCAGGGCACTGGTCTGGGAGTCAGGGAGCCAGGCTCAGTGCCAGCTCTGGCGTTGTCTCTGTGATGTGACAGCCCTTAACACCCACCCCACTCCTTAGATCCCCTCCCCACACCCCCAGCCTTAGTGTCCCCTTATGCAGACTGAGAGGGTTGGACCAGATGATCTTTCCCTGTGGTCCCTCCAGGCCTAACACCCCGTGATTCCATGTGATCCACCTGTAGGACTACTGGTCTGTCTCTCCCCGGTACCCTCGAGCCCATGGCCTCTTGTATGACCACAGTAGATTTAGAGAAGTCTGAAATGTATTGGCAAGGAGCAAGGAATCACCCTCCAGGGTAAGTGTTAGTCATGGGCTTCCTTGATGGCTCAGATGGTAAAGAATCTGCCCACAATGCAGGAGGACCCAGGTTCCTCTGGTTTGGGAAGATCCCCTGGAGAAGGGAATGGCTACCCACTCCAGTGTTGTTGCCTGGAGAATCCCATGGACAGTAGAGCCTGGCAGGGTTTCACGGGGTTGCAAAGTTCATGGGTCGCAAAGTCTGTCTCTCTCTCGTACTCTGGAGCCCGTGTCCTCTTGTATGACCACGGTAGATTTAGAGACCTCTGAAATGAATTGATAAGGAGCAAGGAATCACCCTCCAGGGTAAAATCTAATTCTGCCCACTCTGTGGGTCAACAAAATATCAGGCCCTGTCAGGGAGGAAGAAGAAGCAGAGAGATAAGGCTTTGCCCGAGGAATCGGAATCTTGTTAGGGCATCAGAAATGTACTTTGACACAAGCAGAGAACAGACTCAAGGCAGCAGGGAAACCATACACAAAGGAGAAGGAAGTTTAGAGCTGGAGGAGACTGAAGGAAGTAGCTTAGGATGTGGCTCAGTCAGTAAAGAATCCACCTGCTATGTGGGAGACCTGGGTTCCATCCCTTGGTCAGGAAGATCCCCTGGAGGAGGGCATGGCAACCCACTGCAGTATTCTTGCCTGGAGAATCCCCATGGACAGAGGATCCTGGTGGACTACAGTCCACGGGGTTGCAAAGAGTCAGACACAACTGAGCAATTAAGCACAGCACACACAGGATGACAGAAAGTCTCTCACAGTTCTTAGGGGCAGAAGTCCAAACTCCAGGCTCCTCCTGAGGGCTGTGAGGGAAGGGTCTGTTTCCTTGGCTTACAGATGACTGTCTTCTCCATTTAGTTTTCACCTGGTGCTCTCACTATGCACGTGTCTCAGTGTCCAAATTTCCCTCTTTATGTGGAAAGCCTTTTTTTAATCCTTACTTTTTAAATTTGTTTTTTATTGAAGTATATAGTTGATTTACAATGTTGTGTTAATTTCCACTGTACAGCAAAGTGACTCAGTTATACATATATACACATTCATTTTTATTTTCTTTTCCATAATGATTTATCAAAGGGTATTGAATACAATTCCCCATGCTATATGATAGGATTCTGTTTATCATCCTGTATGTAATAGCTTGCATCTGCTAATCCTAAACTCCCAGTCCATCCCTCCCGCACCTCACCTTGGCACCACAAGTCTGTTCTCTGCGTCTGGATAGAGTCATTTTGGATTGAACCCACCCTACTCTAGCAAGACCTCATCTTAACTAATGACCTCTGCCATGACCCTGTTTCCAAATAAGGTCACATTCTGAGGTACTGAGGAATTAGGACTTCAACATATCAATTTGCAGGGGAGACAACTTAACTTGTAACAGAATTCATCTGGGTGAAGTCTGTGGAGAAAAGAGTTTAAGACGTGAGTAGTAGATGGTGGGGGGAGGAGTTGAAACAGGGGGAGCAAAGGTGAAGGGGAGCAAAGGGGGAGGTTGTCTGTGCGGAGGTAAGAAGAGCTTCTGGGCCGGGTGAGAAAAAGGAGCAGGAGGGTGGGGAGGCAGACAGGGGCGGGAGGGGGTAGCAGGAGGCCTGGGGCCCTGCCTGTCAAGGCCTTTGGGCCAAGCGGCAAAATGCAGAGCCATGGATCTGATGGCTGCATGCAGGGTGATCTGGATGGGAAAACTGCCAGGTCAGGGAGGGCGGACGAGTCCTTTGGATGAAGGATGACGTTTCTCATCTGAGCTGAGGCACAGAGCTGAAATGGGAAATGTGGCAATGAACAGATGCTAATTCGTGGGAAATTACTGAGGAAGTATCCTCAAAACTTGTGGAACAAAAGGAGGCCGGCAGAGATACCTCAAAGCCTGTGAATCTGTGCACAGTACGGGACAGAGGGGTTCAGATGTGGCAGAGCCATTGTGGAGGCAGGAGGTGAAAAGAAACTCAAGTGTTTGGTAGGAAGTGGCTCCTCTGCAGTCTCTTTTTTCAACCATCAGCTTTATCCTTCTTGGATCCATCCTCATTTTGTCTGTGTCCCAGGACAGGACAAGGAGCTCTAGCACCATTGTTTTAACAGAAAAGAAAAAAAAGATACGATTCTTAGAAAATGATTAATCCTCAGAGGAAACCCTGAACAAGGCACTTCTACCAATTTTAGACACATTCTGGCATTTAGTCATATTGCATTGCCATAGCAACTGCTCTTTCATAACCATAAAAACAGGAGCTTTACAACAGCGAAATAGCTGAAGTGTACAGGCTGAAAATTGAGAACTTTCTCCAGTGGAGTTCTAGGTAGGAGAGGCCAAGAATTTCAGGACAAGAGGTTTTCAGTATGCTGTTTCAAGAGCATAAACCCTGCATTCGCTAGTGTGCTTCAGTCGGGGGGAAGCTATGTTAAACTACCCTTGGATATTATATATATATTATATAATTGACAGTGGCATGGCGTGCATGCGTGCTTAGTCATGTCCAGCTCTTTGTGACCCTATGGACTGTAGCCCACCAGGCTCCTCTGTCCATGGAATTCCCCAGGCAAGAATACTGGAATGGGTTTCTTTTTCCTACTCCAGGGGATCTTCCTGACCCAGGGATGGAATAGTACCCAGGTCTTCTGCATCTCCTACATCAGCAGGTATATTCTTTACCACTGTGCAATGTGAATTAAGAGTGCTTGTCAAAAGAATATGACAGTTTAGGAAGCTTTTTTTGTTACCAAATAAAAACAAATGTAAAAATTTTGAAAGTGAAAAGATGAAATTTAAAGCTACTCATGATCCTGTCACACTTCTCTGATGACTCAGTGGGTAAAAAATTCCACCTGCAATGCAGGTGGCGCTAGTTTGATCCCTGGGTTGGAAAGAGCCCCTGGAGGAGGAAGTGACAACCCACTCCAGTATTCTTGGCCTGGAGAATTCCATGGACAGAGGGGCTTGGCGGGCTACAGTCCATGGGGTCACAAAGAGTTGAACATGACCGAGCGCATGCGCGCGGGCACACACGCACGATCCTCTCTCTCTCAGTGATAACCACAACCCGTATGTTTATGCATAAATATAAATATTAAAATACATATTACACACATATACATATATTTTTAAAAACAAACATCTAGACTATTTTGTGTGCTGTTTTCTTCACTCTAACAATATGTTTCAGTTATCCATTGCCGTGTCAAAACAGGCTCAAAACTTGATAGTTTTGGTTTTGTTCCCATGATCCTGTGGCTTGGGCACCTGGCCTGGTCCCAGCAAGAAGACTTGTTCCTGCTCCACAGTGTTTGGGGTCGCAGCTGGGATGCCTCACGTGACCCCGTATGGCCTATTCACTCACTTGCAGGTACCTCAGTGCTCCTCCATGGGGCCTGTTCCTCCAAGCACTTTCTCTTCTTCCCTGGTGGCTCAGAAGGTAAAGAATCTGCCTGCAGTGTGGGAGACCCAGGTTCAGTCCCTGGGTAGGGAAGATCCACTGGAGAAGGAAATGGCAACCCACTCTAGTATTCTTGCCTGGAGACGTCTATGGACAGAAGGGCTTGATGGGCTACAGTCCAGGTCACAAAGAATTGGACATGACTGAGCAACTAATACTTCAACTATTTTTCAGGGCCTCTCCACGTGGCATCTCTTGCCAGCAGGGTAGCTTGGACTTTGTGCATGTGGCTCAGAGCTCCAAGCTATAAAAACAGCAGCAGACCTTTTCAATACCTGGGTTGAGTGCTAGACCATAACTCTCTCCACATTCCATTGGTCAAAGCAGTCACAGGCCTGGGCCAGACTTGATGGGGTAGAGGAATGGACTCCACATCTCATGGGACAGCGGCTCACATAGTGGAGGAAAACTGACAGAGCCATCTCTGGACACTGCCTAGCGCACAGCATGTCAGGGTGCATTTCTGAATCACCCAGTACTTTTCAGAGCATGGCTTTTAGTGGTTATAGAGATTTCTTTTGAGTGCATATACATTATGTTATTTAACCAAGTTACTAGTTGTGATCCTGCCTGTGTGATCAGTCACTCCAGTCGTGTCTGACTCTTTGCAACCCCATGGACTGTAGCCCATGATGCTCCACTGTCCATGGGATTCTCCAGACAAGAATGCTGAAGTGGGTTGCCATTTCCTACTCCAGGGGATCTTCCGGACCCAGGGATTGAACCCATGTCTCCTGCATCTCCTGCCTTGGCAAGTAGATTCTTTACCACTGAGCCTCTGGAGAAGCCCAACGGTGATCATAGGATGTATTAATAGACTCATAATTTCTAGTAAGGCAGACAAATATCTACATTCTCTCCTACGCTAATCAGGCCTCTCTAGAGAACTGGATGTATTTCTGGGCACCACAGTTTACTACAGTTTACAATGGACAAAGCAGAACTTGTTGGGAAGTGCCCATAGCATGGTGAGGGGCCTCAGGGCCTCGTTATGAAGAAATAGATGAAAACACTATGTATATTTGCTGGAAAGGGGGAGACTCAGGGAAGAGTGAGGGAGCACTAGTTGTATTAAAAATAGCCACAGTACTATTGTGGGAAAAGGGTGTAAAGTTAATGGTGAATGGCTTTAAGAAGTAGCTTTAGGACAAATTGGAGGAAATCATCAGAAGAAAGACTTTAAGGGATACATTGCTTCCTAATGATCAAACCTGTCTAAGATGGAACAGCATGGACTCAAAACCACTGTTTCCTTTTGCTAGAACTGTCTGAGCAGAGTTGGCTGAGACATTAAGAGAGATTGGAGCATTAGATGTCTGGTTGATTAAATGACCTTCATTAGCCCTTTCAATACTTAGTTTCTATGTTTCAACGGGTTTCTCTTTCAACTTTGGAGAGCATGAGCATATGGAAATGCCTTCTACTGACCCACCTCCTCCTAACAGCTTCAGAAATATAATTGGCTTATTGTCCTGATCCTGTCATTTGGGGAGAGGGTTTTTTTCCCCATGATTTACCAAGGACAGAAATTATCCTCTTATTCATAAAGCAAAAAAGGAAAAAAATCCTGATAAAACATCCATTTTCACCTCTAATTCTCTAAGAAATGAAGCCAAACATTTCCCACATCAGTTAGTGGTTGCTTGATTTTGTAGACTTTTTAAAGCTAGGAGAGATCTTCAGTTCAGTTCAGTTCAGTCGCTCAGTCATGTCCGACTCTTTGTGACCCCATGAATCGCAGCACGCCAGGCCTCCCTGTCCATCACCAACTCCCGGAGTTCACTCAGACTCACATCCATCAAGTTGGTGATGCCATCCAGCCATCTCATCCTCTCTCAGCCATGATCAAATCCAACTACCATCCACTTTACAAATGAGAACACTAAATTCAGAAGAGCTCAGTGATTTCCGAAGGTCACACAGAAAATCAGTGGCAGAATAAGAATTAGAGCCAATGTTTTCAATTTGAGGTCAAGTTTAATTTGTTTCACTTCAGTTCCAACAAATTAAACAGAATCTACCCATTGGAGCTCAACTTTCAACCATGCATTGATTTTATATACATATATATATGTGTATGTATGTATGTATGTATGTATGTATGTATATTCAATAGAACGAAATTTTTAATAAACTTTTGCTGAAGATTTTATTTAGCTCAGTTCGTGGAGGGGCCAGTAAGACATTAAAGTTGAGAAGTAAGATATGGTCCCTGGATGGATACAGATGAAATCCATAAATTCCTAGTTAGGCAGTTTCATAAATAAATGCAAGGATAAGATTGCTTTGTTTCTGTTCAGTCGCTCAGTCATGTCCGACTCTTTGTGACCCCGTGGACTGCAGCATGCTAGGCTTCCCTGTCCTTCACTGTCTCCCAGAGTCTGCTCAAACTCACGTCCATTGAGTTGGTGATGCCATCCGACCATCTCATCCTCTGTTGTCCCCTTCTCCTCCTGTTCAAAAATCTCTCCCAGCATCAGGGTCTTTTCCAATTAAGATTGCTTGGTTAGATACAAAACTGGTTATAGGACAACAAACCCTAATCTTTCGGGTTATCTGTTTCACAGAAGTTCTGTACATCTCTGCTGGGAAAAAAAAAATCTGTAAGTTAACATATAACTTCACTAAGTTCTGGGACATTTAATATGTTTTAATCAATAGTAAACAGTGAGGAAACTACCTTCAATAGGCAGTCCTTAGATAGCCTTTGTTCCATATGACATTGAAAAGATGTGTTGCCTACTTATTTTTCTTATTTCTGCATTTTAGGGAATTTTAAAAATAATAGTGTCATACAAAGAAATAGAGACAAAACTGGGATTTACTTCAGTGCCCTTCTAAGGCCCTTAGATGGGACACCACCACTCACCCCCAACTTTATGTTTCTATTCTATTTAGGTCTTGACAGAAGAATCTGAAGGTCTTTTCCTCCTATATTCTTCCTTCCATAACCTCAGGATAATGGGAATAAATGAGAAGAAAGGGATCCCCAGGCAGGGTTCCTGGGCAGGAAAGCTTAACCCCCATGCTGCTTCCCGGGTGCTGAATTCCAACAGATAATCAGGGTACTTGGTGTTGGGTAGCCCTGATAGACTCTTCCTTCCTGAACAAAAATTTTCAATACATTTTAAAAAGATTGAATCAGTAACTTGTGCTTTTCAGAAGTATATTTCAGTAGAATCAAATTAAGGCAGTTTTTTTTTTACTTTAACATGTAGGGAATTTATAGCTCAAAATTCAAACCTGTCAGTGTAACATAGGAGTCAGAGAAAATGTTTAGGGCTAATTTGTAGAACAGTGGAAGGCTGTAAGTAAGCTTTCTTGAAACTTTGCTATTTATATGTGCCAGTAGAGTGAGATTTAATCAAATGTTCATGGAACCCTGGGCCCGTAAAGGATCGTGTCTAGGTGCTTCCATCTTGAAAGGGATAATCACAGCTATTTCTCACACACATCTCTTTTGGTACAGCTGGCCTTCTTTTCATTAGTAATGACTGGAATTCTGCCCACAAGCAGTCACAGAAGCTATGGATAGGGAGGGACTTCATTGAAACAGTGGCTCTCAAATTTGAATGTGCACATAAATCTTTGTTGTTTTTCAGTTGCTAAGTCGTGTCCAACTCTTTGCCACCCCATGGACACCAGGCTTCCCTGTCCTTCTCTGTCTCCCAGAGGTTGCTCAAACTCATGTCCATTGAATCAATGATGCCAGCCAACCATCATCCTCTGTTTCCCCCTTTTCCTCCTGCCTTCAATCTTTCCCAGCATCCCAGGGTCTTTTCTAATGAGTCAGCTCTTCACATTTGGTGGCCAAAGTATTGGAGTTTCAGCTTCAGTCCTTCCAGTGAATATTCAGAATTGATTTCCTTTAGGATGGACTGGTTGGATCTCCTTGCTGTCCATGGGACTCTCAAGAGTCTTCTCTAGCACCACAGTTTGGAAGCATCAATTCTTCAGTGCTCAGCCTTCTTTATGGTCCAATCTCACATCCATACATGACTACTGGAAAAACCATAGCTTTGACTATATGGACCTTTGTTGGCAAAGTGATGTCTCTGCTTTTTAACATGCTGTGTAGGTTTGTCATAGCTTTTCTTCCAAGGAGCAAGCGTCTTTTAATTCCATGGCTGTAGTCACCATCCACAGTGATTGTGGAGCCCTTGGATTCTGTTAAAATGCAGGTTCTGAATCAGTAGGTCTGGGCTTGTTCTGAGATTGTCTTTCGAACAAGCTCCCAGGTGATGCTGATAGTGCTGGTCCAGGGACCACACTTTAAGTTGCAAGAAGGTAACTATTCTTGCATTCCTCCACCTATGACTGATGAGACCAAATTATTTGGAGAAGAAGTGGGAAATCTTGCTAGCAATGCAAATTCTACTTGTATAAAAAGCCATACCAGTCATTCAGGTCATTTATGATAAATCAGAAAGTCTTAATATCCTGAGGAGGGTTTTCTTTACATCGAAGCAGTGGGAATTTTGGCTGATAAAGTATTTTTCTCTTATTCTATATATAACCTTCAGAAGTGCAGCAGAACATTCACTTCCATGGGTTTCTCCAAGTAGTTAGCTTGGTGGGCCCCAGTGGTCCTCAGCCTTAGCTGCAAATTGGAAATACCTGGGAGGCTTTAAACGATTGTGATGTCCTGCCCACACACTCCCCTGTCTCTGGACCGTTTAATTATCACCTGTAGGTGTGAAACCCAGGCATCAGGGATGTTTGAAGCTCCCCTGGTCATTTCAACATGCAGCCAGGATTGAGAACCACTGGTCTACCTTTTCTCCCTATGCCTCTGGGAATATAGGACATATGGAACAAGCGTGACAAGCCCAATTCCTTTTTTCAGTTCAGTTCAGTCGCTCAGTCATGTCTGACTCTTTGCGACCCCATGAATTGCAGCACGCCAGGCCTCCCTGTCCATCACCAACTCCCGGAGTTCACTCAAACTCACGTCCATCAAATCGGTGATGCTATCCAGCCATCTCATCCTCTGTCATCCCCTTCTTCTCCTCCTCCTGCCCCCAATCCCTCCCAGCATCAGAATCTTTTCCAATGAGTCAACTCTTCGCATGAGGTGGCCAAACTACTGGAGTTTCAGCTTTAGCATCATTCCTTCCAAAGAACACCCAGAACTGATCTCCTTTAGGATGGACTGGTTGGATCTCCTTGCAGTCCAAGGGACTCTCAAGAGTCTTCTCCAACTGCTGCTGCTGCTGCTAAGTCGCTTCAGTCGTGTCCGACTCTGTGTGACCCCGTAGACAGCAGCCCACCAGGCTCCCCCGTCCCTGGGATTCTCCAGGCAAGAACACTGGAGTGGGTTGCCATTTCCTTCTCCAATGCATGAAAGTGAAAAGTGAAAGTGAAGTCGCTCAGTCGTGTCTGACTCTTTGCGACCCCATGGACTGCAGCCTACCAGGCCCCTCCGCCCATGGGATTTTCCAGGCAAGAGTACTGGAGTGGGGTGCCTTCGCCTTCTCCGGTCTTCTCCAACACCACAGTCCAAAAGCATCAATACTTCGGCTCTCAGCTTTCTTCACAGTCCAACCCTCACATCCATACATGACCACTGGTAAAACCATAACCTTGACTAGACGGACCTTTGTTGGCAAAGTAATGTCTCTGCTTTTCAATATGCTATCTAGGTTGGTCATAACTTTCCTTCCAAGGAGTAAGCGTCTTTTAATTTCATGGCTGCAGTCACCATCTGCAGTGATTTTGGAGCCCCCAAAAATAAAGTCTGACACTGTTTCTCCATCTATTTCCCATGAAGTGGTGGGACCAGATGCCATGATCTCATTTATTCCATAAATTTTTATTGAACATCCATTTTGTATCAGGCAGTGGGCTACATTCTGAGGAGAACCAGGACAGGAAAAGAAGCATAACTGGGAGAATGGGCCCATGCTTATAATGCCGCACTTCCTACACATGCTTCCCACATTCCACCCCAGGGCCTGACTCGTTCTGGCTGCAAAGGTGGGCCTTTTGAAGCAGTGCTGCTGACCTGGAATCTCTGTTCTGACATCATCTTCCTCCTTTCTAGGACCCTTGGAAAACCTTACTCTTGCTTTTGTGCGTCTTACTGTGTTCCTGACTTTCTGGGTACTTATAAAACTTCCTCATGCATCCCAGGCCTCACTGGAAGAAGGAAAATCTAGGGTTTTCCCCCTTCATTCTTCCACTTTCCCTTCTCCCTCTTTGTGTCTGTTCTTCCCTGGGTTTAGAGTCATTTATTATCTTCCTGGTGTGTGGAATATGTTCCTCTAGGCTCAGCATCATGTTTTCGTGTGTGTGTTGTGACAGACAAGCCTTACTAGTCAGATGCAAATGTACAGGTTGCTTCAGGTCTGCTCTTGCAAACTGAGATCCTTGGGCCTGCATAATTGGTGTCTCCCAAGTCCTTCCTTGAAATGCAGAATCTCAGGCAATGATCCAGATCTACTGAATCAGAATCTGCATTTAAACCTTCTTGTTGTTCAGTCTCTCAGTCATGTCCGACTCTTTGCGACCCCATGGACTGCAGCACGCCAGGCTTCCCTGACCTTCACTATCTCCCAGAGTTTGCTCAAACTCCTGTCCATTGAATCAATGATGCTATCCAATGTTCTTATCCTCTGCCACCCCCTTCTCCTCCTGTCCTCAATCTTTCTCAGAATCAGGGTCTTTTCCAGTGAGTTGGCTCTTCACATCAGATGGCCAAAGTATTGGAGCTTCAGCTAACCTTATCCCCAGGCAGTCCACTTGTATGGATTGGGAACTTCAAAGAATGGAGAGTTATCATGTACTTTAGATTTTCACTCTCTTCTATGGGTTTTCAGTTTCTCTTTTTAAAATTTTGCTTTATATTTATTTCCAAGTTTAATGGAAATTTGATCAGTGTCTGATTAATGTCATCAGGGCTCCTAACTAGAAGATGGCCCATAAACATTGGGTCCCGGTTCAGGCAGCACAGCTCACATTCTGCTGTGAACACCGAAGCTCCAGATGTGTCTGTTTGTTCAGACAGAGGACATCCCTGTCCCATGCAAACATGGCGTCAGAGATGCCTGTGAGTAGGGCCAGATTCTCTCCTTAAACAGGCTTTGAATTTGCTCAAACACCAGGAACAATTTGGTTAAAATCTCAGAATTCTTGGCATTAAGAAACAACTTTGGACTGAAACTTCCTAAAGCAGTTGTTACGGCTAGCAACCTTGATCACACCAAAGAGCCTTCTAAACTTCTGATTTCAGGTAAAACTGTGTACTGATGGTCCTGCCTTAGTGAGTTAATATAAAATGTGTCCGTACGTTGCCAACAGCTGAGTAAGTTGACTTGTTGGGTGGAGCTCTTTAGTGCTGTCCACTTAAACAATAAGGAATATTAGCCAAGCACATTTTCAGATTATTTTTCTCTCTACCATTTTTTTGCAATGGTTATCCAACATTTTCAGCAGCATTCTAATTTATTATTATTACTACTAATAAAACCACATTATAGAACACGGTTTCTCAACTTTGACTATATATATATATGTTTGAAACTGCAGAAGCTTTTAACTTATACTGATTCTTGAGTTCCCCCAGAGATGTTGACTTAAGTGGTCTGGGGTGAGGCCTGGGATTCAGTGTGCTTAGGGATCCTTAGGAGATTTTAACATGCAGCCTGATTTGAGAGCTATTTTCATGGAGAAAGGGCATTATCTTCTGATTTACTTATATTCGTGTATCCAATGACTCTGACAACCGTGTTACACTATTAGATGTGTTAAAAATAAGAGTGACTCACTTACTAGCTCTGTGTCTTTGAAAGAATCATTTAATTTCCATACACCTCAGTTTCTTCTTCTCTAAAATAGGAGTGACTTATCTGAAGGGTTATATTGTGGAGATTTAAATTAAATGCATTAGGGGCCAGGACAATGCTTAGCACATAGCAGGTACTCAAAATAGGAGTTGTTACAGCAAAGAACTGTGGACATGGCCCTGCTTTGCACACTCAGAAATGGAGCTCTGTCTCCTGTGTCTGGAGGGGGTCTTACAGCACAGACGTGGATGGGGCGATCTCTACTGAGGCTGTGCTCTCACACCCTCAGGCACACGTGGCCCCTGAAGTAAGATCAAGGAATGCTCTGAAGAAGCCCCTCATTGTTCTTAACTGTCTTCAAAGATGGCACAGTGCCCACTTATTCCTCAGGGAAAGGAAAACCCAGCCCTGAAATCGGTTGAGAAGAAAACAGATAAAGTATCAAAGGACTGCCAAGGAGAAAGTAATGGGTCTCAAGTTTGAGAATTAGGTTTTTTCCCTTTTTTGGTTTTTTTTTTTGAAATGGAATTGTTTCCCTTTCAAAAAAAAAAAAAAGGAATTATTTGATGCTCTGAACTCATAAAAACCTATAAAGGAGATTGATGTAAATGTGTGGTGAAAAACACCTCTCCTGGAAATCCAGGAGCCAGCAATCTCTTGGATTGCTTTTTTCTATTTAATTTGAGGCTAGTAGTCAAAGAATAAACATGCTTCTATCTGTTTACTTCCCTGGTGGCTCAGACGGCAAAACATCTGTTTACAGTGCGGGAGACCCGGGTTCAATCCCTGGGTCGGGAAGATCGCCTGGAGAAGGAAATGGCAATCCACTCCAGTACTATTGCCTGGAAAATCCCATGGACAGAGGAGCCTGGTAGGCTATAGTCCATGGGGCCGCAAAGTGTTGGACACGACTGAGCGACCTCACTTTCACTTTCCTCACTTTCTGTTTACATGAATGTGTCCATATGATGACTACATGTATGTATATGTTTATATGTAAGATAAATATATACACCTATGCATATATAGGGGCTTCCCTTGTAACTGTCAGTAAAGAATCTGCCTGTAATGCAGGAGACCGGGGTTCAATTCCAGGGTCAAGAAGATCCCCTGGAGAAGGAAATGGCAACCCACTCTAGTATTCTTGGCTGGATAATCCCCATGGACAGAGGAGCCTGGCAGGCTACAGTCCAGGGGGTCACAAGAGTCATACACAACTTAGCAACTAAGCCACCACCACCACATGCATATATAAATTTGCATATCATACATTTAAGGATAAACCAGGATTAGCTCAATAGCACTTGAGAACCAAACAATTTCTGCGAGAATGAACTGGTGAATCTCTCAAGTGTGGCAGTAACAGGAAAAATTTAAGTGAAATCACTCCCTTGGTTCTCAGTCAAAATGTGTCTTTATGTTACTTTTGCAGAACCCACACCAGGAACACTCAGGCTCCAAATTTTTCATTTAAAAAAAAATGTGGCTACTCTGGCTGAGCTGAAAATCTCCCATTGAAATTGATTCCCAAATATAGTGTTTTCCCCAAATATTTAAGCTACTCCTAGAGTAATTTGAGTATAATGTATATGTGCCCTTGCGGGGCGGGGGAGGGGGGGGGCGGCGCGGTGCTCCGCAGAAAGAGAGAGGCAGTGGAACTTCCCTCAGCAAAGCCGAGGAGAAGTGAGCCTGCTGTCCGCCAACCGAGCCCCCAGCCCCTCAGCGAGCAACAGACAGACACGACAGCTGTTCCATCTAAGCAGTTCCGCTTTATTGCCACAAACTCTTGGTTTATATAGGCAAACAAAGGGGGCCCTACGAGGGACTTTCCATAGTTGCACCAATCATGTTAAAGGTCAAATCTTAATATACCATAGTTGCACCAGTCACGTTAAAGGTCAAGTCATCATGCGCTTCATTGTAACAGGAGTCTATGGTGATCACGCGCTGTCCACGTGCACGGAAATCAAGAGAGCCAATCAAAAGTTTTAACAACTTAGGTCACACCCTCATCTCGTCCAGCAGGCGCCATCTTAGTTCTAAACCACAAAGCTAGCCCTTCTTTTTTAAGGTTTCCCATGTAGGGCCCCACATGCCCTTAACTGAAATCTGACCTAATACTAACCTCTCTTCCATTCTTTTGCCTGAGTGACTTTTAAAAAACAGACCTGGTTCTGCTCTACTTCTGAAAAACTTTTTAACAATTTGAAATTGATGTCCTTAAGTAGGCATTCAGTACCCCCACAAATCTGGCTCTGACTACTCGCTCGTTCTAACTTTGCCTAAAGGTCCTGTGATGCTCATCTATCTCCATATCTTGGTTCACCCTGTCTCTTCTAAGAATACCCTGCCTGCTTCATGTCTGCCTTTCAAAACCTTACTTATTTTTTATAGCCCATCTCAAATGCCACCTCCTTCATAGACCATCCCCAGTCCCCGCCCTAACCCTACTCCATCCTAGTTTCACTTCTTCCCTGTTCATTTTACTTCTTACCCACTCGATGCTTCCTTGAGCTTCGTATCATTATCGCAGCATTAATTACATAGTGCCTTGTGTTAGCAAATGTTTGGGAAGTACCAGTGAATAGTGCTTAAGGAAAAGCAATATAGACTTTTGACCCAGACTAGACCTGAGTCAAAACCCTGACTCTTAGGTAAGTCACTTAACTTTTCTAAATTTCAGTTTTCTTATTCTGTCAACTGAAGAAAATATTACCAAATTTGCACAGATTGGTAGGGGAGAGTATATGAGAATGTGTAGTAAAGATCCTTAATAAGGAATAACTATTATTACCACAGTTATTCAGATCCTGTCCCCAACTAGTTCATCAACAGTACCTAGCAGAGTCTTACCCTCCATAGTATTTTCTGAATTGAGTGGAACCAACCCAGACTGATGACATCTGTTGCCTGGATCTCACTGAGCTATTAGTTTTC
The DNA here is from genome assembly GCF_032405125.1 of Capricornis sumatraensis. Taxonomy (NCBI): domain Eukaryota; kingdom Metazoa; phylum Chordata; class Mammalia; order Artiodactyla; family Bovidae; genus Capricornis; species Capricornis sumatraensis. Next base: position 187,260,547 of record NC_091069.1, read on the forward strand.
CGACATCTGTTTTGAATTTTAGAGAGAAATGTCCATTTTTAGGCAAAAGCAGCATTTTCCTGTGGCATTTCAATTTGTCTCAATCCTGAAATGACTATAACTTGTGCTTGATTGAATCCAAGTCAGCAAAGTCATGAAGAACAGCCCAGCACAGGCATATCTACTTTCCATGGGCCTAAGAAAGCATAACCCTCTATACAAAGAGCCCAAATACCAAGGAATCCCACGTCAGCATTTAATGACATTACCCTTTGTTTAGATGCTTAAATTGTGGCAGTAATGGAGCTTGAGAAGCTGTTACTTATTCACAATACTGTGAGATAGGGAGAACCCAGAAATTCTGGTTTTCTTTGATGTCTAGAGCACTGGTAACTACACAGGATGCACTCAGGATGTGACAATTATTGTCTTTTCTTGACTCCAAAGTCCCTTACAAAATAAAAGCCACCATTTTTTCTCTTGTAATTTCTAAATGACTTCCTATGGAAAGCAGAATTTTTCCAAACTACATGCCTATGAAGCCTGCCTCTGTTTCAGCACCAAGGACAGAACCTTGCCAGGCTTGATGCCCACCCATCCATTTAATTAACATTTTAAATGCTTTAAAATTTCTGATCAGATGTTTATTTGATCATCTAATGTATTATTCTTCTGAGCACTAATAATGTGTCAGTTCAGTTCAGTCGCTCAGTCATGTCCGACTCTTTGCAACCCCATGAATCGCAGCATGCCAGGCCTCCCTGTCCATTACCAACTCCCAGGGTTCACTCAGACTCATGTCCATCGAGTCAGTGATGCCATCCAGCCATCTCATCCTCTGTTGTCCCCTTCTCCTCCTGCCCCCAATCCCTCCCAGCATCAGACTCTTTTCCAATGAGTCAACTCTTCGCATGAGGTGGCCAAAGTACTGGAATTTCAGCTTCGGCATCATTCCCTCCAAAGAAATCCCAGGGCTGATCTCCTTCAGAATGGACTGGTTGGATCTCCTTGCAGTCCAAGGGACTCTCAAGAGTCTTCTCCAACACCACAGTTCAAAAGCATCAATTCTTCAGCACTCAGCTTTCTTCACAGTCCAACTCTGACATCCATACATGACCCCTGGAAAAACCATAGCCTTGACTAGATGGACCTTTGTTGGCAAAGTAATGTCTCTGCTTTTGAATATGATATCTAGGTTGGCCATAACTTTCCTTCCAAGGAGTAAGCGTCTTTTAATTTCATGGCTGCAGTCACCATCTGCAGTGATTTTGGAGCCCCCAAAAATAAAGTCTGACACTGTTTCCACTGTTTCCCCATCTATACCCCATGAAGTGATGGGACCAGATGACATGATCTTCGTTTTCTGAATGTGTCAGTACTTGGTATGAAATATAAAGACTTATAGTTCTGAAGGTAGAACCAGGCAGAAGATGGGCAAGTTAACAACTATAACACTATATGACAAGTGCTGTTACAGAGTTATGTACAAGTCATGTGGGAGCCAGAGGAGGGAGTGATTAACTGACTAGTAAAATAAGGCTTTTCAAGGGAGTCAGCATTTCAGCTGGCTACTGAGAATTGAGTGAAGTTTGCCATGCAGAAAAGAGACTCCATGGAAGAGTACACAGTGTGTTTAGAAATTTCTAGAAATGTGATTTGACATGGCTGAAAAGTGGAGTGAATGAATGGTTAAAGTAAGAGATAAGGAGTAGGCTGGATCAGATCACCAAGTACTTGTATACCAGCAAAGGGAGTTAAGCTTTATCCTAGAAAATTAAGAACTGTTTAAAGGTTTTCAGCAGAGACATGATCTAAACAGATTTGTGTTTTAGAAAGACAGTTCATACAGCAAGAGTGAAAATGTACTAAAAAAAAAAAGAACTGAGAGGGCAGAAAGGCAGACAAAGGTGACATTCTTCCATGTGGTTCTGGAAATGAGGGGCTGCTCCATCATAACCAGCATTACACATGAAGGATTGACTTGGCCTAGCTCCCATTTGCTGTTTACCAATGTTTCACATATGGGTTATGTCTTTCCAGATTCTTCCAAGAAGATAAAGTATGCCTTGGCTGAATTTAATGAGGGTGGGAGCCTCAAACAATATGGCCCACATGAGGTAAGAACATTTTCATTTCAAGCCTTTAAAAACCCCATGTTCTAGCCTTTCCATAATTTGCTCGAAGTTTAGCTCACTGTGAAGAATTTGCTTCTCAACACATTTTCTCCCAAGTTTCAAGTAAGCCATTGGTGCTACCTGGAGTTATATGTTCCCCAAGTCCATATCTTGGTGGTTCAGATGGTAAAGCATCTGCCTACAATTCAGGAGACCTGTGTTCAGTCCCTGGGTCAGGAAGATCCCCTGGAGAAGGAAGTGGCACCCTACTCCAGTGCTCTTGCCTGGAAAATCCCATGGACAGAGGAGCCTGGTAGGCTACAGTCCATGGGGTCATAAAGAGTCGGACACGACTGAGCAACTTCACTCTCTCACAACCTCACAAGTCCATTCACCCTTTCAGCATCTCTTCTCTCCTCAGATCTCTTATCCTCCTCCCCTCCTCGATTCCCAGTCATCGACTGTTTTCTATGTCACCGAGAAAATAGAAACAATCAGAAGAACTCGTCCCCAGGATACTCATCTTATATACCCACCTAGCCATACTGCTTCTTCTCCTGTAACTGGGTCAACTCTCCGTGCTCTGATCTCATTTCAGCCCCCTGCTTGTACACTCAATCCCATCCTCTTTGGTCCACTGACAGGCCTTGCTTCAGCAACATATTTCTCTCTTTCTCTCCCTCTGTCTCTTCCCACCAGTTTTCTCTATATATTAGATCTATCTCATCAACAAATAAACATGCTGCTATTTCTCCTATATTTAAAAAAAAATCCTCTGACTCCACTTCTCCCTCCAGCTACCACTTCGTCTCTCTCCTATCCTTTATCGCAAGTAAGCTGTTCAAAAGATGTGTCTATACTCATTGCTTCCAATTTCTCTTTTTCCCACTTTTCTGAAAGTTCTTCAGTCAGCATGTAGCCCCCACTCCTCCACTAAAACCACTAGTTGAGACAGCCAAGAAGCTCCATGTGGCTATACTCAAGTCATTTTACTCAACAGCATTGGACATGATTGGTCAAATCCTCCTCCACTTTCTGCACTTGGTTTTCAGGACACTACACTCTCCTGATTTTTCTCTTACCCCGTTACTTGACATTTCCACTTGAAAATCAGATAGGAATATGAAACTTAACATAAGCTAACAGAGCTTTTTCATCTCCCTCTATAAAACTTGTTTTTCCAGCAGTCTTTCCCATTTCAGTAAACGACTGCTCCACATTTCAAGTTATTCAGCCTAAAACTATGGAGTCATCATTGACTTTTCTCTTTTCTGCTTTCCTCACATCTCACGGATAATTTACCAGCAACCTCCATCACTGCTGCCTTCAAAATACACCCAAATTCCAGACACACCCCGCTACATGCTCTGCTACTTCCCTGACCTGCGTCGCCACCATGCTTTGCCCAGATCACTGCAGCAGTCTCCTCCCTGGGCTCCCTGTTTTTGCTCTTGACCTTGAAAATCTATTCTTCACACACATACTGAGCAGTCTGTTAAAACTGAAGTCAGATCATATCACTGCCCTGTACCACAATCTCTTATGGTCTGCCCACCTGGTACTAGAGTCAAAAATCAAGGTCATTACAATGTGCACCCCCACCCTACTCTCAGACCTCATCTCCTGCTAATCTTCTTCTCATTTTTCCCAGCCTCATTAGCCTCTTTGATGCCATCAAACAAGTCAAGGTCGCTTTAACCGTAATATCCGTGCCTTTGCTCCGGCTTCTTCCTGCTGTGTTCCTCCCCTAGCTATTCACATCATTCATTCCTTCACCTCCTGCAAGTGTTTGCTCAAATCACCTTCCCAGTGGATGTCACGTTCTCTATCTAAATGTTAGGCCCTACTTTTCTAGCGCTTCATATCTTCCCGCTCTGCCTTCTGTTCCTCCTTAGTACTTCTCACCATCTGTCATACTATATAACTTAATTATTTAATGGTCTATCTCTTCCGTTGGAATATTTTTGTTCACTGCTATGTCCTCAGTGCCCAGAAGAGTATCTGGCTCATAGCAGGCACCCAACAAACATTTGTTGAATGAATAAATGTATGCTGGACTTTCCTTACTTTCAAATTCAGCTTATGTAAAGTTTTCTGAGAGTCCAGCACTGTGCTGGACACTGTAGAAGACATAAAGATGAGAAAGCACAGTTCCTGGCCTCCCTCCAGAACTTACTTCCTACTGGCAGGGGCAAGTTTGAGAACCATGACCCTGGAGTCACAGGATCTTAGTTTAGACTCCTACCTTTGCTGCAAACCAGCAATGTGACGAATATTTCTTCATCTGTGAACCTCAGTTTGAGCCTCAGTTTCTTCATCTGTGAACTGAAGATAATAACAACCAAAAAGAAAGACCTTGAAGCTTACAAATGAGTGGACTACGTAAGATGATTCTAAAAAATGTCTAAGACTTTAAGGACACTGAAAATAGTGCCTATTATTATTCCCCTTCTGTTCCCTTTCCCCAGAATGTCTTAAACTCAACTCCTTCTTCCCTGGTCCTGGGTCTTTTTGTGAGAGCTAATTGCAGAAAAGCTACTGATCATAAGGACAAACTTGGGAGGAGCCTGGCCGCTTATTTATTCATGTTGTCATCCTTTCAGTAGACCTTGAGTCAGTTCCCTCTCTGCTGGGTCCTAGGAGAGAATGAACAGAGCCCATACCCTAGGGGTACACCTGAGAGGTGCTTTAGATAAAATGCACCAATCACCTGAGAGTAAAGCAGAAAGAAGATTGACAAAACAGGGACCAGACTGAAAACGCACCTTTCAAAGAACATTCCTGAGGACAAACCATGTAGTAAGGATGCCAAAGGCAGCAAAGACCTTGCAGCCCCCCAGTTGCCATGCCCACCTCCAAAAACATAGGAACAAAGACCAACGGGGTGGGGCTGCTAATCATCCTGTCCGCCCTGAGGCTGACGAGTAGGAGGGAACAGTTTGGTCAGGGCTGCAGAGGGTGTGAAGGCCACAGGAGCTTACAGAAGCAGGGAGCAGCTTGGCTGCTATGAGCTTGCTGCCACCCCCGCCGCTCTTTATACCCTGGCATTCCTGTGTCCCAGGGGAGCTCCATCACTCTGATTTCATTCTCTCTCACAGTGTGGCTGGCTTCAAGTAGGTATTATGTGCCAGCACGGGGTTCAGAAACAAGGGTTTAAATTCTCTTGAGCTTGATGGCTTACTGCTGCTAAAATGTCTCAGCGAACAGTGAGTTAGCTGTTGGAAGGGGCAGGTTGCTTAGGAAAGCGAGGCCAGAAAGAAAAGTTTGTAGGGTGGCCATGATAAGCGTACTCTTGCCCGCTGGCACTGCATGATTCTCTGGAGAACAGAGTGCCACTGAAGACTGAAGAAAGTAGACAGGAACAGTGAAGCCAAAAAGGCAGGGGCACCTGGTAGCATCTCAGCACAAAGCACAGCTCTGCCTCCTGCTTTATGACTTTGAGCAGGTTATGTTTCCAGAATTATTTTTTCATCCACCACATGACAGTAACAGTACCATCTCACATTGTTGTTTTAAGACTTAAGCAAGACAGTGATCAACAGACTCTTCATCTCCTTCCTTTTTAGCCTGTAGAAGAATTAACAATTGCCTACCTAGTTTCCACATGAAAGTCACACTTTCTGGGGAAAAAGAAAAAAAAAAGAGTCTGAACAATGGCAGTGTCTAAGATATTATTCAGGGTTCTGAGAATTGCCAGTGTGCTGCATAGCGGTTGGTTATCTGCCTTGGGCAACCACTTCCTACCCATCACACAATAACCAGGCAGCTACCCTGAACTTGTTCTGTACTCATAAAAAAACGTATTCTTTTGCAACCCAGATGTCACTAAGAGTGGGCCCTGGTCACATCTCCCTGCCTGTTGAACTTGGAGTGCTTAGAGGGACTGGCAGGGAGCACCGGGGCCTGGACAGATAAAATGGCAGGAGCACTGGGCCAGGAGTCGGGAGATGAGGCTTCTGGTTTCACTTTGCTGTGAACTGGCTGAGACAGACTAACTTCCAGAGTCGGTGATATAAGGCGATCAAGTCCACTCTGAGCTCTTCTGATGTGAATGCTCTGTGTTTCTGGGCCTGTTTTTGCCACTTTGTTCCCCAGGACAGGGCCAGAAGTGATTGAACATGTGCTCCGTCACAACTGCTTTCTAAGTTCTAACAGTTTGTCCGTTTTTCTTCTACGGCACTCACCACTGTTGACCCTGTATTAGAATTATTTCAGTACCTTTGCCACTGAGTCTCTTAAAAGTATGGACTCATGCCTAATTCACCAGTGAGTTCCCCACTGGTGCCTAGCACTGTGTCTTGTACCTGGGAGACTCAGTACATTGATTGAAGAGACCCCACAGTAATTGATGACAGCAAGTATACCAACTAGAAACCGAACATCCGTTAAAATACTATCAGGAAATACCATGATAGGTGGTGTGGGGGATACAAAGATGATATAAGACAAATCCCTACGTTTTAGTGTGTGTGTCATGATCAGCTATATATTGAGAGGGTAGCAATGTGAGCGTCCCAAGTCAGGAACCAAGGTGGAAAAGTAGAGCAATTCAGGCACAAGAGATCATCCTAGGCTTTCTGGAGGAGGTGGCATCTGAGTTGGGCCAAGAAAGTAGTTCATGTAAGTGCATGAAAGCCTGGCCAGGAAAGAACACAGAGATCAGTGTGTAGAGGTACACACAGAGAATCAGAGGAGAAAAGACCAGAGTGGTCTCCGAGCTTGAAGCAGCTACAAACCTAGGTTGGAGTGGGAGTATAGTAGGGCTTTGAATCCCAAAGGACTCCAGGAGTGAACAGGATGATCCACCGGACTGCAGCAATGCTGCATATTAGATCTTCTATTTACATCTATTTTTTTCTAATTTCTTTGTCTTTTATAATGTATAGTAGAGCAGCACAGTAACACATGTATACAATGTGTCCGTGAAGATAAACGAGAGTGTGTGTTTGAAAATCTTAACAGAAGGGCACATGATTTTAAAAGTTTGGAGACAAGTGATCTCAACTCTCCCATGGGTAATTAGAGGCTGAGGAAAGTTTTTGTATTGAGAAGCAATCTGATCAGAATTGAGCTTTGGGAAGATCAACCTGGCAAGGACGGGAAAGCTGAGAGGACTAACAGAAGGAGGTGGAGGCAGAGAAGGCTTGGAGGGGCATTACAGTGGCCCAGATGGGATACATGAAATAGGAGTCTGAAACCAGGTATGTGAGGGCCTTCAACATTCCTTGTCAGGATGGTGGCTGATGGGCCATGGACACAAAAAAGACCTGGATATGACAGAAGTTGCAGAAGAACAGTGGAAAGAAGGAAGAGACAAGAATTGATCTCAGACAACTGGGAGTTCAAAGCTGAGCCTGGAATATTGAGAGGATAATGCTGCCACTGGCATTAACAGAAACTGCACAGTTAGAAGGCCTTCCCTTGTGGCACAGATGGTAAAGAATCCGCCTGCAATGCAGGAGACCTAGGTTCAATCCCTGGGTTGGGAAGATCCCCTGGAGGAGGGCATAGCAACCCACTCCAGTATTCTTGCCTGGAGAATCCCCATGGACAGAGGAGCCTGATGGGCTAGGGTCCACAGGATCGCAAAGAGTCAGACACGCCTGAGCAACTAAGCACAGCACAGCAGCACAGTCAGGAAGAGGAGCCAGTTTAAGAAAGAATCTAATGGCAGTTTGCAGCTTGAAATCTTCTGGTCCAGCCCTACATAGTTTGCTGAAGAAAAACCCAAGAAGGAAAATGTGGTGAACCTTATGTTAGTCACAAGGTCTCCTGAATCTTACACTGGTCTTGTTTGAAGATCTTCCAGCTTTGGTTTTTTAAGAGCATTATGTAAGACTTTAACTGAATTTCATTTTTATTAAATCATCTAGTACACTCTATTTTCCAGAAATATTTTATGCTGATAGTTTTCAATTTGAGGCCAACCCAGAAAGTTTACAGAACATTTTGGAGCTCAAACCTATATTGTTAAATGGTACTTGTTGATTAAAATGTGTAAAAGAAGGACAATGCAAAAAAATAAAAAGAGCCTTTTAAAATAAATTAATAATAAAGATGAGAAAATCTAAAAAAAGATCATTGAATTTGTAACCCTCAAGAGAGGAGATTCAGAGGTAATGCACTGGAATCCAAGTTGAATGGATTAAGGAGGGGAGGAGAAGTGTGAAGGGGATGGGAAGAAGCACAGGCTAGTAGCTCAAGCCATCAATAATTTCTTTGTAAGAGTGGTCTGAACGTGTTCACAGGTAGAGAAGCAGGTGCTGGGATATGCCATAAGAGACAGAGAAGGCAAAATCCAGGGTCACATTGGGTGGGTTCCACTTGAAAAGTAGGAGAAGATTTTGCCATTGTGAACTGGGAAAACGGCAGAGGATGTGCAAGGAAGAGACATTCTGAAGTGCTGAGGTAGTAGAGACAGGACAGAAAGAGTACAAAATTCAGGAAAGGCAAAGAGAGGGACAGAGGCTGAGAGCTATCCCAGAAATGTGAGTCCACCACTTGCTTGGAGATCCTTGCTCTGGTAAGAGCCTTCATTATCCTCTGTCCAACCAGACCAGGCTTCCTCCGCTCTGCCAGGGAGATATTTGAACTGCCCACCCTGAGGCTAAAGAGAAGCCACCTTGCAAGCACCCTCCCAGTGTGGTCCAGAGAGCGCTGATTGTTTTAAGGACCAAGACTCAGTATCGCAAACCTGATGGTGCATGTGCCAGCCAGCTCCTGGTTCTGGGAAGACTCTCAGATCTTCCAGAAGAGACAAGGGGTTAAATGCTATTCACATTTTCAGGGAGAGCCAAGTAGCCTCCCAAAAAGGGATTTTTATCGCTATTGTTCACAAAAGCCTGCACAGCGGATCTTGGAGCAGCGCTTCCTCAGATGATTTCCAGGAGCATCTGCCGATTTGATGAAAAATCTGATGCCATCAAAACCCAAGCCAGTGATGACTCACTGCGCGCTGTTGTTGTCGGGCGTTTGCTGAGAGCAGCAGCTCTTTCTGGCAGTCCTCCCAACCTGGGACCAGAAGCCAGGCAGCACTGGGCAACATACAGCAAGGAGAGGTGCTAGTTTGGGGCATGTTTCTTGGTTCTACCTTCTGTCCTTGGCATCCTGTTCTTCTCTCCTGGAGCCCGAAACCTTCACAAGGACATGTTTTGAGAACAAATGAGCCAGACACACACCATCCCCTGTTATCTTGAGGTTTCTCCACAGAAGGTCAATTATGAAAGTAATGAAAGATGGAGCCTGTCCCCTTTTTATTTTCTGGGACCTGAATCCTCAGGAATCACATCCCTCACAGTGTAAGCGGAAAATTGACATACCACAGAAGAGCAATTGCTCTCCATTGTGTTTTCAACTATATCCTTCTTCATCTTTTTTTAATTGAAGTACATCTGACTCATGAATTATATTATTGTCATGTGTGCAGCATAGTGATTCAATATTTTTATAGGTTATGCTCTATTTAAAGTTATTACAGAATAATGGTTGTGTTTCCCTGTGCTCTACACTATATCCTTGTTGCTTATTTATTTTATACATAGTAGTTTGAACCTCTTAATCCCATGCCCCTGTCTTGCCCTCCTCACTTTCCTCTCCCCTCTCTCCTCGTCTTCATCTTAACTAGGATTCCAGGGCACTGACCTAGTCCTGCTCATCAGAGTCAAGATCCTCATGTGGGGCTGGACTCAAGCAGGACCCTCATTCCCAGGGCTCACTCTCCATTGCCCCCTTTTCTGCCTAAACTTAGACAAGTCTTGTTACAAAAGCCTGCTGTGAATTCGTGTCCTACCAAGCCCCAACATATAACCACCAGTTTTTTCTCTTTCTTACATCCTACCCCTACTCCCTGTACCTGTCTCTCTGTCACACACTGAGCCTTGTCATTCCTGCCCCCAACAATCACTCCACTCCCTCCAACTTGCCTTTCCACTGCCAGCTCCCCAATTCTTCCTTCTTCTCTCCCCACTCACTTCTCTGTCTTTTCATGTCTCTCCACTGACATTTCCCTCTTTATCCCTTCTCAGCCAATCAGCTATGATGTCTTCAAGCTGTTCATGAAGGCATACCTGGAGGTGGAACTTCCTCAGCCACTGAGCACACACCTCTTCCTGGCTTTCAGCCAGAAGCCCCGACAGGAGACCCCTGAGCACCCAAAGGAGGGAGCCAGCAACAGTGAGGCCAGTGGCGCAGGTACCTGGACCAGCATCCCCGAGACGGAAGGGAGATTTTGCAGCTCTGACCCGCTTGCCACAGGCTCAGGGTGCACTTGCAGAGGATCCCTTGTGCATGGTAACTTCCCTGTGTGGGGGAGGAGGGAATGGGGATCAAGGAACCAGGACTCCTGCCCTCTCAGGAAGTCCTGTCTGCCAGATCTCTCATAATGCCTGCCACTCAGAATCAGAGAAGAGGATGGGGAAGAGGAGGCATAAGGTAATGTATGGCAGTGGGGGTGGGTCTTCCACAAAAGCTGCCAGTTCCTGGGAAGCACAGTCAGCTTGTGTGCCCTGAGGGTGTTAGCGCAGGGGAAGGTGTGGTTACTGCCTTTCTGGAGTTTGGGCTGTAGCAGGGAAGACACAGCCAACTCCAGTAAGTGAGCATGAACCCAGCAGACACCAGAGACACTGGTATACCCCAAAAGATCCAGACTTTGTGGGGTCTCCTACCTCCCAAAATACCTAGAGGACAGGGGCTGGTCATGATATCTTCTTTTTATCCCCCAGATTCCAACATACAGAATGCAGAGAATGGTGCCAAAGCAGACGAGGCTTGTGCCCCTGATATGGGTGAGTCTTTGGGGGAGGAGAGGGCAGAACCTCATTCCTGGGGGGCACGGGGAAATCTGACTAGCAATTTTGTCTCCATGTAACAGTATACCCTTGAAAAGGTCTCATCTACTCAGAAGGGCAGGTCAGGACTTCCGACAGCTCATTAGACGTTTACTTCTGATGAATCTGCCTAGCCAAAGGGTTGAGGGGCAAGGAGAATGTGTACAATGGGAGTTTGGGAGAAGGGGAGCAGAGAAAGAGAGCCAGAGCCAGAGAGCGTATGTGAAGAAGTGGCTATAGGGCTGGGGTGGAGATGACGCTATCGTGGAATGGCTAAGAGGGGGTAGGGCGAGAAGGCGAGAAGAGGCTTGGTTGATTTCCAACAATGCATGCACTCATTTGAAAAGTGGAGAGAAGCAAGAGGAAGCCGGCTAACATTGTTTTGACGATCCGTTTGCCAGGCACCTGCTTTTATTGCTTGTTTCACCTCAGCTCTGTAATCACGCCACTTCACACACTGAACTGAGGCGTTAAGAGATTCCATACCACTGTGTGACTGTGGATCTAGAGATTCAACCCAGGATTGTGCAGACCCCAAGCTGCTGCTCTTCCCTACACTGAGAGAGGAGGCAGTGGTCTCTCCTGAGATGCCTAGACTAAGGCTTGTCTCCACATAGAGGCACCAGTCTGCTTAGGTCCTAAGGGAATGATCAAGGCTGCACTCCCCGTGGGGCCACTGCCATCATGCCTGGCTGGCTGTGCACCGGCTCTTGGGTCATGATTGATGGAGAACCTTCCCTGGCACATTTATCAAAGGGAGGCCATTCCTCCGTTGACAGGCACCGTCCCAAGGGCAGAAGCTCCTAGGAAAGAAAATATTATCCTCCTTGACCTCTGTTCTAAGATATAATACAAATTTCCTGGGTACAATCAATTCAAGCTGGGTCAGACAATAAGACTATTGGCTAAGAATCTGGACTTTAGAGGTAGAGTTCTTGGGTTTGAGGCCAAGCTCTGACAATATCTATCTCTATAACCTTGGGTATGTTTGGATCATGTCTCTGGGCCTCAGTTTCCCCATCTGTAACATGAGATGACAGTAAGGGTTAATACCGAGGTTAAGTGAGTTATGTGTATAAGATGCTTACCATAGTGCCTGGAACAGAGTAAATGTTCAGCAATTATCATTCAGGCCACTCTCCAGAAAGTCACCCTATTCTCAATTCATTGTGTCTGCCAGAATCTCTTTCAGTCTATACCCTCAGTCTCCAAATGTATCCACTGGGCATCCCCTTTGCATGGAAGGACCCTTAGGGACTGTCTCCTTCCCAGGTTGCTCTTGGACTAAGGGAGACAGACCTTTTTTCCTTTGCATTATTTGGAAAAGATTGATACACATTGGTGAACTCCAGCTCTTAAGATGTGCCCAACGGATAAAGAATGCAGTTTTAATGTATCTATCTACTTACCTACCTACCTAGCTATAGTCCATGGGGTCACAAAGAGTCAGACACAACTGAGCAACTAATACTTGCAAACCTACCTAGATATCTATCTATCTAAATACATACATACCTGGCAGGATAGATAAAAGATAACACAGAATGAGAACTGTCTGTAACAGGGACCTAGGATGAGAGAATTTCTTTAAGCAGATGCTAGATGTAGGTCTGATCTTTTTCTCTAGTCATGGCAAAAAGGGCAGCTAGAGGATTATAGAAGTTTCAGTGTGTCACTGAAGGACTGATGAGATCAAACACTCACTCCAGATGGAAAGCAGAACATGGTTGGGAAAGGAGACTTGCCTCTGGACCATAAACTAATCAAATTCCAGGCTTCTCCTAGAGCTTCAGGAAGCGAAATTAAGAGCATCGCTGCCTTCCTGAGGTCTTCACGGCCAGCAGCAGGGCAAGCCTGCCAAGTTTAGCTCACGCACTCCTCTGCCCAGCATCTTACTCAGGCGTGCTAGGTCCAGGGCCCACTGGTCAGAATGGATAGGTCATGAGTAAACCTTAAATCTTATGTGGAGTAGAGAGATTATTTTATGATATAAATCATTCTATTCTATGGTAGAAAGAAAAGCTTCAAACTGGAAGCTTTGAGATTCTAAACTCTCAGCAAGAAAATCAACTAAGAAAGCTGGCTTCTTTACCCGGACTCTTTGTCCAGAGATTTTCTTAGCCCAAGTATCAGGAACTTCAGGAGGAGCCTGAGAGAAGTTACATTCATTCCCTGAGGTTCCAGATTGTCTGGACAGGGTTTCGTTTCTGTGGCTGAAGTTTCTAAGAACTTAGTGAGGGCTGTCATTATGTGATATCTGAGTAAATATAACCAAGGACGATAACAGAGGGTGGCTGGTTTATTTGACCACCATGCTTATTTGCTATATTTGTATCATTTTGAGTCTCAGAGTAACTTCCAGAGGAAGTTCTTCTCCTGGAGAAGTGATTTGTCAGGTACTGCTTTCCTCTGCAGAGATAATACTAGCCTCCTGTGGTTCAGTCATGAAAGGGAGGTTGTCTGACTGCTGGCCCAGGGCAGTGTACAACGTTTTTTCATCTTTTGAGACTTGAGATTTTAAGTAGCAAATTCTTTTCCTGTTGGGCCACCTTCCACAAATGTCTTAATTAGATGCCCCTGTTCAGCAGAAACAAGAATGTAAGGACAGGTGGACACCACAGAGAGGGGCCTCTGCCAACAAGAAAGAGCCAAGTTCTGGAGTCACTTTAGATCAGGCCATCTGTTGAAAATTTCACCCTTTTCCTGGTGCCCTAGCAGAAGCCAAAGAAACTTAATTCTCTTTTGATATGGCCTGTGAAGACCTACCTGATCAAGCTCCAAGCTTAGTTCTACAACCACCCACTTTAATTATTCATTCCTGGAGCCAGGTGGGGGCATGGCTGGTTCCATAAGCATAGCAGAGAGGGCCTTTCACTGAGTCCAGAGGTCAGCTCAGGGCCTCAAGCAGCCTGTCCTTCTCAGGGTGGCAGCTCAGGAAAGGCCGATCTCACCCCTCCCTGAGTGCCCAGGACAAAACTGGATAAACAGCGTAAACTTCATTCTCCTGGTTTTTATTTGCTTCCTCAGGCAGTTGAGATGGTTCAGCAGCTTGGACTATTGGAGTCTCAAGGAAAATCCCTCCATTTTTTAATTTAGAAGTAACACAATGTAAAAAAAAATTTTTTTAAGAGTATGGGAAATGAAAGAAACAACAAAATCATCTAAATCTTCCAGTGCTAAACACACACACACACCCACACACCCACACCCACACCCACACATACACACACATCCACACACACACACACACCCCACACCCGCCCACCCCACCCACCCCACTACACCTCTATTCTTGTAGGGGTCTTTTTTTCCATAAATTTTTTATAGAACTGGAATTAGATTGTATATATATGATTTTGGATCCAGATTTTTTACTTAGCATTATATTCAAAATCACTTTTCATGTCATTCACAACTTTTGTTAAACATCAATTTTAATACAAGTCTGTCTTTTAACAGATGAGAAGACTGAGGTTGGGTGTGGGGAGTAAGCCTACACAAGATCGCACATCATTTAGCACAAACCCAGGTTTCTGCTTAGTCTGGTATCCTTTCCACATTGCCCAGCTGGAAGGCATGAAGTAATGGAGAGACTTAGAAAGAAGGTGGAACAAGTCAGCTCTGCCCAAGAACCATCACTAAGAAGGGAGTGTGATGTGGCATCTGGATGGAACCTCTGTGCTCTGAAGAGGGTAGTCCCTGAGGGATGTACTCAATGGCTGTGGGTCAGGGGTATTTCATGTAAGGTAGCATGAGCAGGTGCGACACCACTGGGACCGTATGCCACTCAATCCTTCTGCACCCCAGCATTTCTACTGCTGGACTGAACAGTAGGCCAAACTGAGGACTTAAACAGTGGCTCAAGATCCAGTCACAGCTCTGGTAACCAAAATGTCTTTGCAAAAGGATAATGTTAGTGTTTTTAACTGAAGTATGGTTGATTTATAATACTGTGTTAGTTTCAGGCGTATTCAGGTGTATAAAGTGATTCAGAGGTATATTTTTTCAGATTATTTTCCATTCTAGGTTATTGCAAGATACTGGATATAGTTTCCTGTGAGTGCATGTGTGCTAAGACACTTCAGTTGTGTCCAACTCCTTGCAACCTTATGGACTGTAGCCCACCAGGCTCCTATGTCCCTGGGATTCTTCAAGCAAGAATACTGGAGTGGATTGCCATGCCCTCGTCCAGGGGATCTTCCCAACCCAGGGGTGGAAACCACATCTCTTAGGTCTCCTGCACTGGCAGGCGGGTTCTTTACCCATAGTTTTCTGTACTGTACAGTAAATCATCATTGCTTACCTCTTTTACATGTGGTAGTGTGTATCTCTTCATCCCATCTCCTATTTATCCCTCCTCCCACTCCCCGTATTATTTTTTAGATTCCACAGATGAGTGATATCATATATTTCTCTTTCTCTGACTGACTTACTTCGCTTAGTATGATATTCTCTAGGTCCACCCACATTGCTGCAAATAGTATTATTTCATTCTTTTTAAATGGCTGAATAATATTCCATTGTATATGTACAAACCACATCCTCTTTATCCATTCATCTGTTGATGGACACTTAGGTTGCTTCCACATCTTGGCTATTGTAAATAGTGTTGCTATGAACATTGGGGTGTGTGTGTCATTTCGAATTAGAGTTTTGGTCTTTTCCCAGAAGTGGGATTGCTGTATCATGTGGTAGTTCTAGTTTTAGTTTTTTAAGGAACCTCCATACTGGTTTCCATAGTGGAGCAATTTCCATTCCCACCAACAGCGTAGAAAGGTTCCTTTTTTCCCATATATTCTCCAGCATTTATTATTTGTACAATTTTTAATGATGCTCTTCTGACCAGTGTGAGGTGATATCTCATTGTGACTTTGATTTCACTTCTCTAGTAATTAGTGATGTTGACAGAGAAGACAATGGCACCCCACTCCAGTACTCTTCCCTGGAAAATCCCATGGGCGGAGGAGCCAGGTAGGCTGCAGTCCATGGGGTCGCTAAGAGTCGGACACGACTGAGTGACTTCACTTTCACTTTTCACTTTCATGCATTGGAGAAGGATATGGCAACCCACTCCAGTGTTCTTGCCTGGAGAATCCAAGGGACGGGGAGCCTGTTGGGCTGCCGTCTATGGGGTTGCACAGAGTCTGACACAACTGAAGTGACTTAGCAGTAGCAGCAATGATGTTGAGCTTTATTTCTTGTGCCTATTGGTCATCTATGTGTTTTCTTTGGAGAAATGTCTATTTAGGTCTTCTGTCCAATTTTTGATTAGGTTCTTTTCATGTTAAATTGTATGAGCCATTTGTATATTTTGAGCTTCTCTGGTGGCTCAGACAGTAAAGAATCTGCTTGCAATGCAGGAGACCCAGGTTTGATCCTTGGGTCAGGAAGATCCCCTGGAGAAGAAAATGACAATGCACTCCAGTATTCGTGCCTGGAGAATCCCATGGACAGAGGAGCCTGGTGGGCTACAATCCATGGGGTCACAAAAAATTGGACACGGACTGAGTGACTAACACACATTTGTCAAATACTTAAAATATTAACCTCTTGCTAGTTGCATCATCTGTCAGTATTTTCTCCTGTTCTGTAAGTCATCTTTTCATTTTGTTGATGCCTTTGCTGTGCAAAAACTTTGTTGATTATTAAAGTTTATTTTTTCTTTTGCCTTGGAAAAATGATCTAAGAAAATACTGCTATGATTTATGTCAGATAATGTTTTGCCTATGTTCTCTTCTAAGAGTTTTTATGGTGTCCTATTTTATATTTAGGTCTTTAAACCATTTTGAGTTTACTTTTGTGTATGGTGTGAGGGTGTATTCTAACTTCACTGATTTACGTCTGGCTCTCCAGCTTTCCCAACACCACTTGCTAAAGAGACTATCTTTTCTCCACTGTATATTCGTCTGTCCCTTATTGAAGATTAATTAGCTTCAAGTGAAATGAAGTGAAGTGAAGTTGCTCAGTCATGTCCAACTCTTTGAGACCCCATGGACAGTAGCCTACCAGGCTCCTCAGTCCATGGGGTTTTCCAGGCAAAAATACTGGAGTGGGTTGCCATTTCCTTCTCCAGGAGATCTTCCCGACCCAGAGATTGAATCGGGTCTTCCTCATTGTAGGCAGACACTTTACTGTCTGAGCCACCAGGGAAGTCCTCAAGTATATGGGTTTATCCAGGGCTCTCTATTCTGTTCCATTGATCTGTATGTCTGTTCTTGTGCCAATACCATGATGTTTAGATTACTGTACCTCTGAAGTGCTGGAGGGTCATACTTCCAGCTTTGCTCTATTTCCTCAGGATTGCTTTGACGATTCTGGGTCTTTTGTGGTTCCATCTAAGTTTCAGTATTATTTGTTCTAGTTCTATAGAAAATGTCATGGGTAATTTGTTAAGGATCACATTAAATCTATAGATTGTTTTGGGTAGTGTGGTGATTTTAACAATATTAATTCTTCCAATCCAAGAGCATGGGGTATCTTTCCATTCCTTTGAATCATCTTTGGTTTCCTTTGGGCTTCCCTGGTGGCTCAGAGGTTAAAGTGCCTGCCTGCAATGCAGGAGACCCAGGTTCGATCCCTGGGTCAGGAAGATCCCCTGAAGAAGGAAATGGTAACCCACTCCAGTATTCTTGCCTGGGAAATCCCGTGGATGGAAAAGCCTGGTAGGCTACAGTCCATGGGGTCGCAAAGAGTCGGACTTGACTGAGCGACTTCACTCATCAATGTTTTATAGTCCTTACCTCCTTCGTTAGGTTTATTCCTAGGTTTTTAATTGAAATTTCAAATGGGATTTTTAAAATTTTTTCTCTTGCTGATATTTCATTTTTAGTGTAAAAAAATGCAACAAATTTCTGTGTATTAATTTTGTGTCCTGCTACTTTACCAAATTCATGTATTAGTTCTTATAGGTTTTGCATGAAGCCTTTAGTGTGCTCTATGTCCATGGGGTTGCGAACAGTCGGACACGACTAGGCGACTTCACTTTCACCCACTCCAGTGTTCTTGCCAGGAGAATCCCAGGGACAGGGGAACCTGGTGGGCTGCCGTCTATGGGGTCGCACAGAGTCAGACACGACTGAAGTGACTTAGCAGTAGCAGTATGTAGAGTATTGGGCTTCCCAGGTGGCTCAGTAAAGAATCTGCCTGCCAATACATGAGGCTCAGGAGACATGGGTTTGATCCCTGGGTCAGGAAGATCCCCTGGAGAAGGAAATGGCAACCCACTCCAGTATTCTTGCCTGGGAAATCCCATGAACAGAGGAGGCTGGCAGGCTTCAGTCCATGGGGCTGCAAAAGGGTTGGACATGACTGAGTGGCTAAACAACAACAGTGTAATAAATATTGTATTACATTATCTCCACGTAATTTTGTTTTAAAACAGCTTTGTTGAGGTACAATTGGCATAAAATGAATTATACACATTTAAAATGTACAGTTAGTAAGGTTTTATGTCTGTATTCATCAATAAAATCAGCACATACCAATATAATGAAATTATTCATCAGCCTCAAAAATTTCCTTTATAGTCTCTTTTTCCCACCCTCCTTATGTGTACACTTCCATTTCTATACAGCCACTGATCTGCTTGTGGTCACTATAGACTAGAGTGCATTTTCTAGATTTTATATGAATAGATTGATACTATATGTACTTTTTGCCATCTGGCTTCTTCCATTCAGCAGAATTTAAAAATTCATCCATGTTGCTCGGTATATCAATAATTAGTATATTTTTACTGTTGACTAGTATTTTAGTATACAGGTAAATATTCCACAATTTGTTTATCCATTCATTTATCAATGGACATTTGGGTTATTTCCAGCTTTGGGCTATTAAAAATAAAATGAATATTCATATACAAGTCTTCATACAGACAGCTTTCATTCCTTTTGAGTAAAGAGGTGGAAGTAGAATGTTTAGGAGTATTATGTGGTCTTAATGACTTGACCTCTTTACCATTATGAAATGACTCTCTTTATCCCTAGTAATAGTCTTGGTTTTGAAATTTGTGTGATAAGTGTGAGTTGCTCAGTCATGTCCAACTCTTTGTAACCCAATGAACCCACCAGGCTCCTCATAACTGATAAAACCACCTTAGTCAACTAGTGTTACCAGAGTATATCTTATTTCATTCTTTTAATGGATTTGTGTCTTTATATTTAAGCTGACTTTCTTAGAAGAAGTATGTTTTGGGGTCTTATTTTTTAATCCATTCTGACAATATCTGCCATTTAAAGTTTTAGAACATTTACATTTACTGTGATAATTGATGTAATTAGGTTTACAACTACTACATTGCTGTTTTCTTTTTTCCAATCTCTTCTTTTATTCCCATTTGCTCTTTTTTCTGAATACTTTTAAATTAATTGAATTTTTTATGATTTTACTTTATCTCCTTTTTTATCTTAGTTTTAACTATGACAGTGTACCTTCAAGTAGTAATATTTCATTTTGCATATACTATAAGAAATTTACAACAACATACTTCTATTTCTCCAGGTCTTTGTGCTTTTTTACTTCAACATGTTGTAAACCACACAACATGTTGTTATTGTCATAGTTAGCTATCTTTTTAAAAGATTTAGTTAATAGGGAAAATATTCTTTATATTTATCTACCTGGTTTACTAGTTTTAATGCCCATCATTCTTGTGTGTAAATCCAGGTTTCCATAGATTGTAATTCTAGTAAAAAGATTTCCTTTACCATTTCTTGTAATGTAGGTCTATATAGCTTGTACATTTGAAAAGTTCTTTATTTAGCCTTTTTTCCTAAAGATATTTTGCAGAATCCAGAAGTCTAATTTGACAGGTTTTTTCCTTTTAGTACTTTTTTAAAGATGTTGTTCCACTGGCTACCAGCATGTTTTGTTTCCAGTAAGAAAACTATAGTCATTCTTATCTTTGCTTCTTTCCACATCAGATGATTTTTCTCTAGTTTCTTTTATGATTTTCTATCACTGATTTTAATCAATTTGATTTTGGTGTTCCTTGGTGTAGTTTTATATATATTTCTTATGTTTGGGTTTCATTGAGCATCTTGTGTCTGAGGTCCTCTAGTTTGTATCAAATAACAAATCTGGGAAAATATCAACCATTATTTCTTTAATATTTTTCTGCTCCTGACTCTTCTTTAAGTATTCCAATTACATGTTTATTTGACTACGTGAAGTTTTCCAACGGCTCACTGGTATGATACTTTTTTTTTTAAATATAGTCTTTTTGGCTAGTTTCTGTTGCAATGCTTCAAATTCACTAATCTTTCCTTCTGCAATATCTAATCTGCTGTTAACACTGCTCAGTATATTTGTATTTTTCATTTAACATCATATCTAGACACTTGAGGTGAACATCATAAAATATCTTTCATGTCTCTACTTAACATATTCAATCTTTCCTCCAGCTTCTTGGATATGTCGAATGTAGTTATAATAACTGTTTTAAAGTTTTTGTCTATTATATCATCTGTATCATTCTGGATCCATTTCAATAGATTTTTCTCATTATTATTATTCATACTTGCTTTGTATACATGGCAATATCTTATTGAATGCCAGACTTTGAAAATTTTACAGTGTTGGTACTAGAAATTTTTGTGCTCTTATAAATATTCTTGCTCTTTGTTTTGGGATACACTTAGGTTTACTTAGAAATAGTTTGACCTTTAGGGGTCAAGCTTTTAAAGCTTTGTCAAATCAGACCAGGGAGGCCTTTTCTCTAGGGCTAGTTTTCCCAGTTATCAAGGCAAAACTCTTCTGAGTACTCTACTTAGTGGTTCATTAATTGTAGGTTTCTACTTTGATTGCTGGAAATAGACAGTATGCCTGGTTCTCTGTGCAGTCCAGGGATTGTTCCCTCTCATCTGGATTCCTTCCCCAGCCTCAGGTAGTTTCCTTACACATGTGTGCTGATCACTACTCGGATGAGTAATTGAGGGAACTCTCAGCCAGTTACTCAAAAGGCCCTTCTGCAGCGACTGCTGGAGTTCTCTCTGTGCAGCTGCCTCCCGTCCAGTGCTCTGCTCTGTGAATTCCACCCACTGTGAGCTCCCCAGACTCCCAGCTCCATCTCTGCAACTCACAGAGATTTCCAGAACCTTCCTGGGTTTCCCTCCTTGTGCCTCAGTCTAGAAACTTTCCAGTCAGTAAGATGTGGCATTTACAGGGATCACCTCAATTGTTTCCCATCTCTTGGGATCACTCATTGGTGCTGGCCATAGTGAATGTCCTATGAACCATTATTTTGTATCTTTTGTCCAATTTTTTAGTTGCATCAGTAGGAGGGTAAAACTGGTCCCTCTTATTCCAACTTAGTTGGCATGGAAGTCACTAAAGTAGTGTTTTATTGAATAAATAATTGGAGGATATAACAATAACTTGAGCTACCTAATACAAAGAATTTTTCACATTTGTCTTATATATTTAAGTTTTTCCATAACTTTAACTCCAGTGAAATTTTAGTACTTCTGTTGCATATGTAATTTCTTAGCAATTTCCTCCATCTCACTGTCCTTGTTTTTATTTCATCCTATTGTGCTTTCGTCTCAATTTGCTCACCCCTGAGGCTTTCTACTCCTGTTTAATAGAGGTTGCACCTTCTTCAATCTACTGAGTGTCCTGCCCTGTAAGAAATCATTTCCAGAGATATGGTCCTCTGAGATTTCAGGATAAAGCTTCCTTTCCTTGTTTTGCAGCTCTGTTTCATGGATTCCATCATGGTCTCTTCACAGGGCCCTTTGTGCCATACAGAGTATGTCAGCGACCTTTGGTCTCCCCACTGTCCATCTGGGTGATGGGTAATTCCCTTCTCAAGCCACAGCTAACCTCTAGGACCTGGAAGGCTTTCGTGTAGCACAGCTCTGTTGGCCTGAGATGAACTGTTTGCCATTGCTTGGCATTTTGCTTCTCTAAATAGTGTGCTGGTGACATTGCTTTCCCCAGCAGGCATTACTATCGAGGTTGTCACTCCCTCTGCTTATGCCTTCAAGACCCTGTTACTTGGTAGTACAACACTTCGGCTGCATTTTCCAGTACCAGTCTTCCTTTTACTGTCTCCTGTGGTTTTTGTGAGTTGTACCTCTTTATTCAATATTAAGATCATGGATGTGAAGAAGGTGGGGAAAGAGAGATGGCCCTTAAAGTACCTCAAAAAAGTATAATCCACACAGTAAAATGTAGGTATCTGGTTTTCTGGTTAGTATTAAGGTTAATAACATCAGATTTCTTAACCAGAAGACAAAGAAATGGTTCTCCTATTTATTAGCACTAGTCCAGTCACTTGGTCTTGTCTGACTCTGCGACCCCATGGACTGTAGACCCCAGGCTCCTCTGTCTATGGAATTTTGTAGGCAAGAATATTGGAGTGGGTTGCCATTCCCTCCTCCAGGGAATCTTCCCAACCCAGGGATTGAACCCAGGTCTCCTGCATTCCAGGCATATTCTTTACCATATGAGCCACCAGGGAAGGCCTTTCCTACCTACAAGAATGAAAAGAAGGAAATCTTCAGAGGGAAAACTTACTCTACTCCTGTGGTATATTGAGTCACTTTCTGCACTTTCTATATGCTTTCAGTAAGTGAAAGTTCTTCCTAGTTTCTGAAGTTAGCTGTTGATCCCAGTTTTCTCTTTTGAACTTTTCTCTTTTTCATTTATCTTTAAATGCACTTGAGAAGAAAACTGTGAAGGGGTATATTGGTACATGGAGAAGGAAATGGCAACCCACTCCAGTGTTCTTGCCTGGAGAATCCCAGGGACGGGGGAGCCTGTTGGGCTGCCGTCTCTGGGGTCGCACAGAGTCGGACACGACTGAAGCAACTTAGCAGCAGCATGTTGGTACATAACCAATAGTCTGGATTTTTGGAGTCCCAGCTAAAATTACCTCTTTGATGTATTCCCCCCAAAATTAAGCTAAATGACATTTACCTGATTGATATTACTAAAATTCACTGTCATCTTTTCTAAAAATTCACATAGCATAAGGGACTTTCTTATATGATTATAGACTCTTTAAATGGTCAGAATGCAGTTCTTTCAAAAAATAAGAAGCTTACAAACTGGATTTATAGGACCTCTGATTTAATCATATCTTTTCTATTTGATCAAAAGCATCATCCATGCCTTTGAAGACATTTATATAAAACTCTTGCCTCTTCCATGAAAAGAATGGGGCAACAAGGGTTTCATATTTACTAAACCTTGTGTCCTTGGATGCTTTCATTTTGCATGATGCAGAAACAAAGATCACAGAGAAGCAAGTGCCTGCTAACAACCAAACAGCTGCGACCCCTGTGGGGAACCTTGTTGCTCAGTCTTCAGGCTCAGAACCCCCCATAGTCTACCTGAAGGATGTCGTGTGTTACCTGTCCCTACTCGAGTCGGGGAGACCTCAGGATAAGCTAGAGTGTAAGTACGTACCCTGTCAAGGGGCTTTGACTTTTTCCTAGGGGAAGACCTAGTGTCTCTCCGTCCTTCTAAACAGGCTGAGGTTGATCTGGGATCCTGGGGGTGGGTACTGCCTCCTTGAGGGAGGTCGTCTGCCCTGTCACCAGTAGTGACATAAACATTTCCTAGAATCTACCCTGGAACACAGTACCAGTTGTATAGGGTGGGGGGTGCATTTGACACCTTGGGGTTGAGAATCAAGATCTGGAAAGGGAAGGGGTCTTTAAAAGAGGTGAAGACTCCCTTTCTTTGCTGGCAGGATTTCCTGAAAGCCTCTAATCAGAAAGCTGCTGCTTCCCCTTAGAAGATTTTTCAAGGGAAGATTTGCAACATCTGTCTACCTTCCCCTGTTCCATGCCCAGGCAATTCTTTAACTATGAGGAATCCTTTTTTTTCTTGAGACCTAATCAACCTCTACCTTGTTAAAGCTTATTTCTATGTCTTCACCTATCCCAACCCCAAGTGTTTTGGCCTCTACAGAAAGAAGGCTAGTTAATTAAGGGAGTTGAGCTTGGTTTTAAAAACAGGTCTTCAGAAGGAGAATAATAGCAGAAAGGAAAGCCCACAAAGTGCAGTCTCGCAGACAGTCACTCTGGAGACGGTCTCGCTGGCCTCTGCGAGCCTGCAGGCAAACTTTACAACAGGTTATAGGTAGGTCTTGTTTAAAAATATTTATTACTTTGGTTTCTCTTAGGATCTTAGGAGACTTAAAGGAAAAGCATACACATTATAGCAAAAGTTAGAATTCCAGCCAATAATCAGAATAGTCAACGAAATAAACATTAGCAAGAAGTCTGGCAGAGGTTAACCCTTGCCGAAAACAAAATGAAACATTTACTCATTAACTGAGCTTAAAATCTACCCCACAGGTTTGAAGTATTAATAATTGCCAGTCTTAAATGATAATTTGGAAGCAAATGTACCGGATTTCTGTTTGTACTAATGTTAAAAGGGAAATGTCAGATTATTTCCCACATTCGGTTGGATTTGGGGCATTGTATTTGTTCATAACTACCAGAGAGGATATGGCAGACTCTTCATATGAGTGCCTCTCAGACTGAATCCTGTAATGGTAATAAAAATAAACTGATTTTAAAAGCTTTTTCTTATAGAAAAATTTAAATACAGATAAAAGTAGAGAATGCAAAGAACTTCCCTATATCCATCAACCACCTTCAACAATTACCAGCTTCTGGTCAGTTGTGTTTTATTTATACCTCCTACTCATTTCTCCTGCACCAGATTATTTTGAAGCCAATTTCGAACATCATATAATTTCATTTGTAAATATCTCAGTATGTACCTCTGATATATGACTTTTCCTTAAATATAATCACAGCACTGTTATCACATCTAAAGAAAATGATTCCTTACTATTTTCAAACCTTGTTTTCATTATTTTCAGTATTCATTGTTTTCCCATCATGGGAAACAATTCAAACATTGTATATTTGAATTGGGGTCCAAGTAAAGTCCATACACTGCCATTGGTTACTATGTTGACCTTTTGCTTATTTTTTTCCCTAAAATTTTTTGTTGCAGAAACTTGGTCATTTGTCCTTCCTTAAAGTTTTCTTTAATTAAGTCAAATAAATTCAAATCATCTCAGATTTTAGTGATTGAAACCAAGTTAAACCTTTAAAAAAAAAAGGGTGTGTGTGTGTGTGTACGAAATGATAGGCTGAAATTTCACCTATTATCAATGTAATAAAAAAGACTCAACATTGAATATCTCATTTTTGTGAAACACTTTAAATGCACTATTAACCTCACAGTAACCCTAGAAAAGTGACACGATTTTTGTCATTTTATTTATATATATAATTTTGTCATTTATATATAAGAAAGCATGGAAAAGTTAAATGACTTGCCCAAGGCCATGCTTCTAAAAAGAAGAATGCTTGCTCATACTTCCTTGTTCTGCTCCTCACAGTAGGACCGAAGTGGGCTCCACATTAGAGCCACCTGGGCCCAGAGTGTCTCTGACCGAGACATTCAGAGGAGCCCCAACGAATCGGAAGCCCATGACCCTACTTTTAAACAACTTAAACTCCAGCCAGAGACACATCACTATATACACAAGGTCCAGAGACATAAAACCTGTAGAAGGAAGTGATAACACAAGGGCAGATTAACAAATTAGCAGGAGTGCTGTGACCCTGTGGGTACATCCCGAGAGGTCCAGAGTAGTTACATGAGCGAAGGGTCAGTCAGGGGAGGCTCCGCGGAGAGTGCTGGCACGAGGGAACACTTCAAAGGATAGGAAGGAAGTGAAGACATTTTCAGCTCTGCTCCCCACCCTGCTTACTTCTGAGACCACAGACAGAATCTCTACCTTGAGATTAATTAAACAGCAAGTTTCCAAATCTCATAAATGAACATTTAGTCCTTTCCCCAAAATTCATTCCCAAATCTTTCTTATCCTCCATCGCTTCTCTACAGTTAGAATACGGCAGAGGATGTTTCTGAATCACATGTTGACATTTTAGAAAAAGAAAGAGTAACTACTATCTATAATAGTAGCTACTTCATAATATTATTGAGGATTAAATAGTAATAATGATAGGTCCATAAGATAATATATTATGCATATTAAATGCCATATATAAATACTCATTAATGAAAGAAAATAAAAATAACATCTGTTGAGTGTTTTCTACATTCCAAGCACTAAAGATTTTGGTGTATCACTTACATATTAGTCTTCATTTGAAAAAAGACTTAGGATAAAGAAACTATTCTAATCGCCATCTTACAGATGAAGAAATTGAATCTAAAGAAGATGAATGACTTGTCTGATGTGCTAGAGGTGGTAGGACAGGGCTGTGGTCTGAAACTGTCTAACTTCACACCCTTCTTATGTGCAGTGGAAGCAGTGCCCCATCTATCACTCCAGTGTCTGCCCACCACCAGCAGGGCATCTGCTTTGCGTTGTGTTCCCATGATGCTGAGAGGTGTGAATGCTCCATAGGGAATCACACTCATGATCCAGATCTCATCAGCCAAAGAGTTATTGCTTAGACAGTCCTAGAAGCCAGGTGGCTTGGTTCTCCTCCCTCTTCCCACCCTCTTTGTAAGGAAGCAGACTGTGCCTTGGAGGGTGGGTTAGTTGGCTGCAACAGACTTCGCCCCAGTGATGGTCAGAACTGACCTAAAAACTGGCACCAAAGTCTCAGCCCATCCTTGGTGCCTGGAAGACCTCCTCAAGCCTCGCCTTTGTGTTTCTTGCAGTCATGTTTCGTCTCTATGATTCGGATGAGAACGGTCTCCTGGACCAAGCGGTAAGCTCTCCAAATATTCCTCCAAGATCCAAGAAAGGCTAGGGGAGAGGGGAGCAGGTGAAGGGAGAGTTCAAAAACGCCCAGTTCCACCATCATCAGAATAGCTGTGTCTCAATATGAGCTGCAGAGATGAATAGAAGCCCCCTCCTTCTAACATCCAAAGAGCCGGGCCAGAGGAGAGTGAATGCCAGCTTGCCTTTTCATTCCAGGAGCCCAAATTGCAAAATCTCAGATTGGGGAGATATCAAACGTAGTTAACTTCCCAGTTGGTTCAGAAATTCCCCCTTCAGTTTCCTACTGAAGTTCAAGAATGGAGGAAAGGAGGTGGGGAGAGGCAGTGAGACCAGGGCAGGAAGACAGGAGGAAGGCAGGTAATTTCTGGTGAGCTTGGCCATCATCCTTGCCTTCTTCTCATATCCTAGGCACTAACACTAGGAGTCTCACTCTGTCTTCTCCAAGCACATCATCCCATCCCACCAAACCTGGGAAGCCTGAGTCTTGCCCCCACCTTCTCTCAGGAAGAGGCAGGAATAGAGTGGGGATCATAGGGTGAGAAGAAGGGCAGAAAAGGAAGAAGGCAGAGAGTGGAGAGGGCAGGCAGAATCAGACAGGTCCTGTTCTCATGACTGGCAGGGTCAGAGATGGGATGCATTCCCAGAAAGGCTCTGAGGTTGAAGTACATGGAGCTGAGACAGCCCAGAGGGAGGAAGAAAGGGAAGCAGTCCACTAGACCACCTGCATCATCTGGTTCCCTCTCAACCCCAGATGGTCTTAGTGGGATCCCTATTTCAGTGCCATGGGTTGGATCATGCAAGGGGACCACTGGAGAATCGTGGACTCTTAAACATTTGTTTAATGCCCATTGATTATCTCGTATATGTCAGGCACTGGTCTAAGCCCTGGGGATGTATCAGTGAGCCAATGGACAGAGATGCAGGTCCTCATAATGCTTTCATTCTAACAAGAACACACACACTGCAAAGTGTAGTCAACTATGTGTTCAATACACATGTGTACCAGAGGAAGATAAAGAAGGGAAAGAAAGTATTAGATGAGCTTCAGTTTTAGCAAGAGGAGCTAAGGAAGGACTCCCTGAGGGAAAGACATCTGAGCAGATACTTGAAGGATTTGAAGGGAGTGAATCATGAGGAATCACCTCCCAGGCAGAGGGAGCAACAAGGGCACAGGTCCTTGAGGGGTGCCTGGAATATCAGCAGATCAAGGAGGAGGCAAGAATGAGTGGAGCAGGAGGGGTGAACAGATGAGGTCAGAGAAGTAATGAGAAGAGACACAATATTTGCAAAGCATTCTCAAGCCTTAAAGGTGATTACAAGGGTTTTCTCTGGAGAAGTGGAGAACCATTGCAGTTTCTGAGCAGACGAGTGACATGATTGACTTAGATCCTCACAGAGTCTCTCTAGCTGCTGTGTTGAGTCTAGACTGTAGGAACGTAGGCAGGGATACCAGTTGGGAGGCTGTAAAAATAAGCAAGACAAATGAAGGTGGCTTGCCTTAGGGTAGCCGCATTGCAGGTGGTGAGAAGTGGTTAAATTCTGGATCTGTTTGGAAGGTACCATTGGTGGACTGAAACAAGTCTCAAAATAGTTCTCTGTCTCTCAACTTCCCACCAAGACCCCTTGGCAGTTGGATATCCAGCCTCTTTGTGAACACTGCCAGTAATGGAGAATTCACCTATTACCTTAAAACAGCCAATCCACTGCTGAGGATGATGTTAGAGAGGGCATCTTTCCGGCATCAAAGCCACCTCTAGTCCACCAGGGAAATTTTCAGTACAAAACTCGATTCTGCCCTTCTCTCCCCTCCCCCAGCCCAGTGGTGAGATCAAAATAGGCCAACCTTCAACTCCTCCCTCCCTCTGTCCCTCAGCTTATTTCTGCTCTCTCTAGCTGACCAGCATAGTACCAGTTGTACACAGTAGGCCTTCAAGTATTTGAACATCTGACCGCATCTTCCCTAAAATCTTCTCCAAGCTCCAATTTCCTAATTTCTACAGTATTTCTGGTAAAGCAAATTTAAATACCCACTCTAGCCAAGCTCTAGTTTGGCAATGCCATTCTTAAAATATGGCATAGAACTGAACCTGCCCCTCCAGGATTCCTTAAGTATCCGTATCAGGAGAACTCGTTCTTCCTGAAATCTGCCCACTCTGCTTCCTGAAAATGCCCAGCCATTTACACAGCTCTAGATCAAGTCTAATTCTCCAGTTCACAATCACATTGCTTGCTCACATTGAATCTTGAGCCCTGCTAGACTCACAAGATGTGCCCCTGGAACATCTGCTGGGCTCTGTTCCCACGTTACTGCCCACTTCCTTTTCCCCACCTACGGCCTCATCTGCAGTGCCGCAGTGGGCTATTTTCTAATCTAAATGAAATGCAATGTGAAAAATCCCTGGTGGGTTTTAGCTTGCTTATGTTGACCCACCCAGCATTCTGTCAGGTAAAAGTAACACCTTTAACCCTTGCTTTAGTTCTCCAACACGCGTCCCCAGATCAACTTCATTATGAATATCCTAGATGGTACCCTAACTGTGCAAATGCCCCCTCAGTCCAGTGTGTTTCCCTGGGACTCTCAGGGCACTGATTCATTAGCATCCAGCAATTCTGTGAGGCTTTAGATGGAGCCTGGCCCTGGTACCAAACAAAAGGCTCACTCATTAGAGAAGCATAGCCTTCATGAATTTCCTGTTTCAGGAGTCCCAGACCCAGGGCTGGACTTGATACAAAGGATACAAAGGAGATGCCAAAAAGAATCTGAATCATAGTGCCTGAGAAAGGACCAACCCAGTGGCCCTACATCCAACTGAAACTGACCCCCAAGGGGTATAGATGAATCCCAAGTTGCTAAAGCTGTGGGAATGAGGTGTGGGAAAAGGGGGAGGGAAGAAGTGCCTTGGTTTGTAAGTATTTTTAGGAGCTGTGATCACAAAGAAGGAGGAAACAGGAGTGCTTTCTGTGCTGAGTCAAAGTGCAGAATAGGGAAAGGAAGGTGGATTTAGGAGAAGGTCAGTGTTCAGTGAGCTTTCTGCATACCTCTGGCTTATCCACGGTCTATGCTTCTTGTGAGCTTTGTGGTCAAGGCAGAAATAAAGACCAGAAATAAACAGTGAGCTCATGATGAAATGCCAGTGTATTGTACCAGCCGCTTCTCACACGACACCCTGCCCATCTTCCCACGGGGTTTGATTTTGACTCTTGCTCTTGGAAACACATCTTCAGTTGGTTTCTCTCCTTGGTGTTTTCTAGGAGATGGATCGTATTGTCAGCCAGATGCTGCACATTGCCCAGTATCTCGAGTGGGATCCCACGGAGCTAAGGCCTGTGAGTTACCAGCAGCCTGGGGTGACTTCCCAGTGAGCTTCTAAGATAAGAGTGGGACTTGAAAAAACACATTTGTTTACAGTAGAGTGTCTCCCAGACTCATCTTCTCAGAGGTGTCTCCTTTGGGGTCCTACACCTCCTTGACCTCCCACTTCTCTGATAGGAAAAATTAGAGGCAACAGGGAAGAGCATAGACTAATTCAAATAATAATACCTAATAATACCCCCTAGCTGAATTTTTATAACAGGAGTTCATAGGTCAGAGAATTTAGTGCTAGAAAGAAATTCAAAGATTTTTCTCAGTCATCAGATAATAATAATTATTACATTGGAGGCTCCCATGAGACCAATATTATGTTTGGCATTTTGTATACATTTTCTCTAATCTTTGCTACCAGGCTGCAAGCACAGCAATGCTAGTTCTATTTTGCAGATGGGCAAATCAGAAAAACAGAGCCCAGAGAGTCCAGGTGGCTTGCTTAAGGGCACACAGGTCTGGGAAGAGCCAGGCTTGGACCTCTGTTCCCATCACCCCAGTTCCTGTCACTGCCCTCTACTCACTCTGAATCAGAGAGAAAGGGGTAAAACACAAGAAAACTCAGAACAAAAGAGAAAGCAAAGGGCGGGGGTGGGCAGAGAAGCCGAGGGTGAAAGTGGACAATTGTTGCTCTACGGATTCGCAGATACTGAAGGAGATGTTACAAGGCATGGACTACGACCGGGACGGCTTTGTGTCTCTTGAGGAGTGGGTCCACGGAGGGATGACCACCATCCCATTGCTGGTCCTCCTGGGCATGGACGACTCTGTAAGTTGCACACTTGAGGTCCAAGACCCCTCGCCTTTCAGAAACAGCAGGTTCCATGTGGAAGTTAATATCCTTGGTTTCTGTCCTGGATTTGCCAGTGGATACCTCATATGCTCCAGGCCAGCCCCGAAGTCCTCTCTTTCTTACCTGTTAGTGCCTGAAATATGTTCATTCATTTGACAGACAGTTACTGAATTATTACTAAATAAAGATACTGTTCTGAGGACTGAGAGGAGACACAGATATCATATTCACCCACCCGAAACTTATGTTCAGCCACGCAAAGAACTAAAAATTTTTAGGGAAGAATTCCATCTTTTCTCAAAATTAGCTGTAAAAATGCTAAGAGAGTTTGGGAAGGAAGGGAAGCAGGGAGGAAGGGAAGGAAAGGAAAGGAAAAATACTGATCTGTTGTGAGGCAGAGAGTGTTCAATGATAATATTTAGCAATCAGAATAACCAGATAAGGTAGATATTTTTTTACCCATTTATACAGATGGAAAATTGGAGATTCTGAGTCTGAAGATGAAAAAGAGGAGCCAGCATTTATGTGTTAGAGAAGGAAATGGCAACCCACTCCAGTGTTCTTGTCTGGAGAATCCCAGGGACAGGGGAGCCTGGTGGGCTGCCGTCTATGGGGTACCTGACTCTACAGAACCTGCACTTTTGAACATCCCACACTTAAGAGTGAGACCAGTGGAAGAAACTTTGCCCTGACTCTGAGGGATGCATGGGATTTTGATACCCCATTCTTGAGCTAAAGATCAAGTGAAATGATATTTGATCTGGTTCTCATTAATGGGTATGGTTTGGCTGGTAGAAGAGAGTTTACAGGCAGAAGAGCTTGATCAAAAACCGACGTGAGAGAAAGTTCAGGGTGTGTTAGAGAAACCTCCCAATATTTATGTGAAGCACTGGCGTCTGACCTGGTCTGCTTATTTACCATGAAAAGTAGCTTCCATACATGAGGTAGGGAAGGTTAGAACCAGGAGTGCAAACAGCAGCATTAGCTTTTACCAGTGCAGCCACATGGGTTGTAAACAACACCTGTTTGAGATTACTGAAATGGCATAGAGGGGGACAGAAGAGAAGGTTCAGCTAGGTTGGCCTCTAGCTGACATTGTTGCCCGTGAAATGTTCATCTGACAGTTCTGCAGTTCAGGACTAAGAATCCTGCAATTATCTCATAGCATGTTTAGGTCTTTCCGTGTACTAATAGAAGTCAATGAACCAGGAACTCCTTTATCCTTAGAACCCTGGAAGGTCAGAGCTAGAAGAGAATTTGGTGATCCCTGGTCCATCCCTTTTGTTTTTTATACTGAGGACTAGGGAAGTAAAGGCACTTGCGGTCGGTCACACACCTAATTAGTACCAGAGCCCATCTTCCACATTCAGTAACAGGACATTTCTCATGCAGTGATGAGCCCCTACTGTGTGCACAAACCCACATGAGCTAGGACCTGGGGGAGCCCAGATATGTATGGTATACTTTCTGCTGTTAAGGTTCAAGATGATACCTGAATCAAAGTAGGAGTTCTGCTTGAGTGTTGTTCTAACACACCAATTTTGGGTTTTTGTTTTGGTTTTTTTTTTTTCCTTTTCTCTGCTGCTACTGCTGCTAAGCCGCTTCAGTTGTGTCCGACTCTGTGCGACCCCATAGACGGCAGCCCACCAGGCTCCCCCGTCCCTGGGATTCTCCAGGCAAGAACACTGGAGTGGGTTGCCATTTCCTTCTCCAATGCATAAAAGTGAAAGTGAAGTCACTCAGTCATGTCCAACTCTTGGCGACCCCATGGACTGCAGCCTACCAGGCTCCTCCATCCATGGGATTTTCCAGGCAAGAGTACTGGAGTAGGGTGCCAGTGCCTTCTCCTTTTCTCTAAAACATAAGAATAGAGATGGGACATTTTAATCACAAAGAACCCATTTCTAGTTCTATTTCTTAGATGGGACTTGCTGAGCCCAAGGTGCCACCAACTCTTTGTTTAGAGGGGTTCCACTTTTTATGGCTGGAAGAGGGAGAGACATCATTTCTCCAACGTTCTCCCCAGGGTCTCCCCCCGATGCCAAATGAACCTTGTAGAAAACCATACTTTACATCAGGAATAATGCAAACAAAAAGCAAAAGTGCATTTGGTTTTCATGAATCAAAAGTTTTATGTGTTCATTTGAAAATATGCACTACGTTGTATGTTTTTACAC
The DNA here is from genome assembly GCF_032405125.1 of Capricornis sumatraensis. NCBI lineage: Eukaryota > Metazoa > Chordata > Mammalia > Artiodactyla > Bovidae > Capricornis > Capricornis sumatraensis. The sequence goes on from NC_091069.1 coordinate 187,293,532, forward strand.
TTAATAATTGGGGTTCTAGGGAAAACATTCCTCGATGTCTTGTAAGTCACAGTGCTTGTTTGGCTTTTATCAAAACCCGCTTATTGCCACTGAAAAGTCTGGAGATCTCTGAATGGGATAAATGAGAAACAATCTGTCTCCAAGGAGCTGTAGGCGCAGCATAAAACCTGGTGTGCAGGACTCCCAAAAACTGCAGCCTCCAATGTGCAAAAATAAAAGAGCCACATGATGGCGCTATAACCCAAGCAGAAATGTTACTTTTTTTGATTCTTTACCCTGTATCTGTGAAAACAATATCTGAGAAAGGGAGAGTCAGCTAATTAATTTTGCTCATGAAGGCATTTTTAGGTCAGGTGACCGTCCTTCGGGCTGGGTCTGCTAAGAATACTGTAATTTCCCTTTTGTCCATGAAGGAAAACCCTGGTTGGTGGAGATACAAGAAGAAACATGGATTTGGAAGCCATTATGACCCCTGGCTTGGCTCAGTCACTTAATATTTGTGCGGTCTTGGGCTGTTTATCTGACTTCCATGAGTCTCTGCTTCTTCATTTCTAGAATAGGTATAAATCTACCTCCTCTCATGTAGGAAAACACTCTTTACTTTTGTGTTCCCTACTCCCTAGTGCAGAGTAAGAATAAAAGTGTTCATTTACAATGTGTCAGGCACTGGATTAGGAGCTTCACTTATATTTCATTTAGTTTTTATAATAATCCCTTGTGGTCAATGTTTGTCAAAGGAATGAATGAATCTGTCTTTTAATGAATCATTTAATCAATTAAGGAACCCATTTACTAAAGTAGAAACCATTAGATGAAAAGGCTTTAATTCTATAAAACTCGGGTTTTGGAAGAAGCAGGGTTCTGAGGTGGTAAGAAGAAAAAAGCATGTTCTGGCCCCAGGAGGAGACCAGCATTTGAAAAGGCAGGTGGGCTTCTCTGGAGACCATTAACAGAGGAGTCAAGCACAGGAATAGGTCTGGCCACTATGGCCAGCCCAAACCAGAGGGGCCAAAAATAAGTAAGTCCAGCACGCTGGACTCCATGTACCTGACTCTCGATCGTTATGAGCTTACAGTACTTTTTTTTTTTTTTACTACCCTTAAGATCAGCCCAAGAGTGTTACTTTTTTGATGGAGTCTATGACAAAAGTCCAAGGACACTGTATGTGGAGGGATGCTCCTGAAACCACAGTCTCCAGTGAGGCTGTGCTCCCAGGGGCTAGAAGGTGTTGTGATTATGTCAAGCTTGGCTTATCTGGTGGATAAGGATGAATTTGCTTCTGAGCCAAGCCAGGGGGAAAGGATTTAATCCTGTCTCTTTGTTATTTTTTACTACGTACAGAAAGTTTGATGAGAGGAGTACAGTATTTTTACTAAGCTAATTTTTTCCTGATTATAAAACTAGTACCTCCTCACTGTAAAAAATTTGACAAATACAGAGAAAGTAGAAATTAGAGAATAAAATAAATCTGTAGTGTTGTTAGCTATAGCTAACCTCTGTTAACAATTTGGTCGCTTTTTTTTTCCCACCCAATGTATCATTATATAAAACTGAGATCATAATATGTCATCAAATTTGCGTTCTGCTTTTTTGTCTTAGCACTTAGTATCATGAGCACATTCCCAAGCCATCCAAGGTTCTTATGAGTATCTTTTTGATGGCCACTTAACATTAAATCATAGAGATGTACCGCAAACCTTTTGGTCATTTTTGAGGGCTTTAGGATATTTTCAGTTTCTCGTTATTTTAAATAATTCTGGGCTCAACATCTGATAGAGCACAAAAATTCTCATATATCTTTCAAAAATTTATTTAGGATAGAATCCAGGAAAGGAAATTTGTAAGTAGAAAGTTATAAACATTTAAAGGACCTTTAGATAGAGAAATGGATGGATGAATGGATAGATGGATAGATAAGATGGTTAATAAATGATAGGTGATTGATGGATAATAGACAATTGATAAATAATAGGTGATTGACATAGTAAATAGATGCTTGACAGATCATAGATAAATGATTGAAAAAAGAAAGGACGAAGTTAAGAGAAAGGTAACTAAGTTAGTTTGTTCTGATTTCTACTCCACCAGCCATGCAGGAGAGGGCTAATTTTATCTCCCACACACATACTCCATTCAGTCCTAATTTTTAATTTTTGCTTATTTTAGAACATACACACATACACACACAAAGGATTTTGTTTTCATTTGCATTTCTATTCAGAGTATTTATATCAGTAAATTAAACAAATAATTCATCTTCCAAATACGAGAAGAAACTCTTTTTAGAGAAAGTGGGGCTTCCTGCTGAGCATCGCATTCCGAAATCGCTGTCCCCTCAGGGCTCCAAGGGGGATGGGAAGCACGCCTGGACCCTGAAGCACTTCAAGAAACCAACCTACTGCAACTTCTGCCGCGTCATGCTCATGGGTGTTCGGAAGCAAGGCCTCTGCTGCATTTGTGAGTAAACTTCCTTCAAACCCTTTTTCGCCAGGAACTGGCTTGCTCTGCACATGGTTGAGCCAGTCCCAGGAAGGTTTAGGCATCTCTCCTTCCTAGCTTGAAGGACCTGCCATATTCTTCCCACAGCAGGAAATTTAACAAGACCTCCATGCCCTATTCTTATTCAACCCATATCAAATGGACGAATATTAGTCTGCTGGAGTTATGTCATGAGCCACTGACTCCCTAGAAAAAAGTTATTAAAATTCACAGGCAACTAAAAAGCATCTCATATTAATTTGAGTTGCGTTTTGCTAGTGAATGTTTGCATGATCAGAAGAACCTGAGGGTTTTTTTAATTAAATTAATATTCATAAATACAATGGAAATTAAAATTATCCATTTGTTGTACTTTATAATCCACTTAGTGAAGTCAGATTTGAAAGGAGTAAAAAAAACAAGAGAAAGGAGGGAGGGAGCCTGGAAAAGAGAGCAGAAGAAAAAGATGGAGGGGAAGGAAGAGAGAAGGGGTGATAGTGGAATGCATGTGAATTTGGGGGACAGGAAGAGAGGGGAAGGGCTGCAACAGGAAGGCTTTGCAAGGCCCAGGGTGTATGGGTGCAGAATCCTGCCTGCCCCCACCCCAACCTCAGGATGCAAACAGCAAGCACTCAGCCTGAACCCTCCAGGGACCGGGGACCTGATGCTGTGGGGAGGACCCTTGGGTATGGTGTGGGTCACCAAACTGTTTCATCTGCCATGTACGTGGGAGTCAGGCAGCAGGCAACCTCCACCACAAAAGACATCGTAGCAGAGCTGGGCCCAGTGTCCCTTGAACAAGTGTCAGCACGCATAAGAAGGGGCCCCCTGTCTTTCCAGCACCCTCTCATATCTGGCTCTCACGCAGTTTTCATAGACCCAGCCTCATTCCTAGCAGGTTCTAGGCCTGTGGCATAGTAGTAAGTAGTAACAACAATAAATTTGTGGAATAGCTATTCTGACTTGCACAAGTGGTGCTTTATACAAATCATTTAATGCTGCAAAAGCTCCCCAAAGTAAAAGCTAATTTTATTCCCATCTTGTAGAACACTCTGAATTTCAGAGCTGTGAAGGCACATACCCTAGATCATGTGGGTAGTTACAATGGGCAGAGCCAGAATTCAGGCCCAGGTCTGCCTGTCTGCAGTTAGAGAGACCCTGGCCTTGCTCTCCACTCCCCAACATCCCGACATTCAGTACTGTGTTGCTGGCATAGCCAGGGTGACACCTCACATTCCCTTTAAGGGATGTTTTCCTGCTGCGTTCACCAGTGAAAGCCAGTGGGCGGGGTGGAGGGTGTAGAAGCATGTCTGGGAAGTAACCATGGATTCCTGTCAGTGAATAACTGGGGACTTGAATTTCCAGTTGGCAAGGCCAGCTCCATGTGTCCCCTGCCCCATGGAGGGAGGCCTGGGCCTCAGCTAGTGGGGAAGAGGATGGCTGACCTTCCCTAGGTGGTCACTCACAGGCACTATTCTTATTTATTTATTCATTTATTTTGCAGACTGTAAATACACTGTCCACGAACGCTGTGTATCCAAAAACATTCCTGCGTGTATCAAAACGAACTCCAAAACCAAAAGGGGCGAGGTTGGTGACACCAGTTGCCTTGTTCTACTGCATGCTGTGTCCCGGGCAACATATCCATCTCCACAGATTCCTGGACAGGAAGGGGCTTTGGGAGCTTTATCCTGTCCCTTCTCTGCCTCGAGGACCACGCTGAAACCATCTTGTCCATCCATCAATCCATTCAGCATCTCGCTAGTACCCACCCACCCTTTGCCAGGCCCTGTTCCAGGGGATATGAGGGTCATAAGGTGGTCCTCAGCCTGGGGAGCCATGCAGTCTAGTGGGAGGAGGCAGGCACATAAGCAGAGCATAATGTAGCGAGCAGCGTGGTAGTGATCGCACTGTGTGGGACTGACAGTTGAGGCATGGGGGCGGAGGGAAGGGAGAAGAGACGAACAAGGAAGCTTTCACCAAAAAAAAAACAAGTGGCATTTGAGTTGTGTCTTGAACCCAAGTCAGTAGGATTTCACAAGGAATTGAGGAGGACAAGGCGCTCTGGGCTGGAGAAACCTCAAGAGTGAAGGCATGGATACGTGGCTTATTCTGGGGTCTGCACTTGGTTTAGTGTGACTGGCATAGAGGAGGGTCAGAGGGAAAGGCAGGAGATGTGCTCTGGACTGGGGAGATCAGGCTGAGGAGCTGGGAAGGAGGTTCATAAGTAGCTAAGGGACGGCTAAAGAATTTTGAGCATGTGAAGAGATGATTGGGTTTGCAAATTAGGGTCACTGCTGGTACTCGGGATAAAGAACCTACCTGCCAATGCAGGTAAATGTAAGAGATGCAGGTTTGATCCCTGGGTCAGGAAGATCCCCTGGAGGAGGTCATAGCAACCCACCCCAGTATTCTTGCCTGAAGAACCCCATGGACAGAGGAGCCTGGTGGGCTACAGTCTAAGGGGTCACCGAGCTGGACATGACTGAAACAACTGAGCATGCACACATGCTCTGACTGTGGTGCCGGAAAGAGATCAGATCAAAGAGGGGCAAACCCGTCCAACAGTTCAGGCAAGATAGGGCTGCCGAGGGCCTGCCTGGGTTGGGTCTGTGCTCGCCTTCTCTGCTGTGTCTGTGCTGAGCGACTGCCCCCTAGTCACGCCAGCTGTTGAGTGTTCTGACTGTCTCACTGGCAGAGAAAAAGGACTTAAAGGGAGAGGGGAGAGTTTGAGAGAGAATTTGGAGGTCCTACCACCAGAACTTGGTGGCAGTGGTGTAGGGAATGAGAGAGGGAAGGAGGTTGGCAATGGCTACCATGTTTCTAAGGTGGCCACGTAGGGGTGCCATTCACTGAGCCTGGAAATAGACATTTCTTCCTGTCCAGGGGAAGGACACTCAGAGTTATTGCAGCGGGAAGAGCCCATTAAGGAATCTGAGTCAGGAGATGATGAACAGGCGGGAGTAGTCTCCAGCCATCCGCAGAAGGAGTCTGAGAGAGAAGGGTGCCTCCAGGGACACGCATGCATGCCTGCGAGGCACCACGTGGCCTCTTGTCTGCTCCTCCCACACCATGCCCATGCACACGCCTTTCCATGCCCACGCCTTTCACCAGGACATACGGTGCGCCTCCTGGGCTCAGGCCCTGAGCCTGCACTCTGGCCACTGCCACACTCGGAATAGAGGGAGACCACTAGGGCACATTCCTGGCTTTCTGAGACTCCAGGGGCAACCCAAGTCCTTCACTATCTCTTCTGATCCCAGAAGAGGAGGGAGAAGGCAACGTGGTGTTGGGAACGTCCCATAGACTTGGAGTCAGGAGACCTGGCCCTGAGTCCCTGCTTGGCCACTTCTCAGCCTTGGAACCTAGGACCAGTCACTCAACCTCTCTGAAGCCTCATTTTTTTTTCTATATATAATGGAAATAATAATAGTCTTGGAGCAAATTAATTGTGACCATGTTGGTGACAGGCTGATTAGGAAACCGAGTTCTTTACACCCTCAGGGGTGAACGGCAGGTGAGAAACCATGAAGTAAATGGGACATTTAGAGCAACAGTTTTACCAAAAACCTTTTGGGAGGAGGACACAGTAACTTAACTGATAAGTAATTTAAAACTTTTATCTAATACAAACATGGACGGTGTCAGGCAAATAGTCCATGTGTTTTTAATATTGTGCTTGTTGTTGGCACTTCAGGCTATGCCCCCACATTTCCCCAGAGTCCATATCCACCCCTTCTGCTATTCAGGGTGCCATAGTAGAGAACAGTTTTTAGAAGTTCTGTAGAATTCCTGGGGTACTTAACTGAGTGCTCAGGCCCCCCAGAATTTGGCATCATGGGTCACTTTGCACTTACAGTCACATGCATACACATAGGTGCCCACCTGTTTCCCAGGTTCCTGGGCTGCTCTAGAAGCAGGTCCTGGCCAAGAAACAGGTAACAACCAGCTCTGCAGGAAAAAGATGTGAAAGCCGCTAGCTGATGACCACACTAATTCCTCTGGGCTTTCTCTCTAACTTCCTTACAGAGTGCTTCTCACCCTGGGCTGCACATTATAATCACTCAGGGGGCTTTAAAACAAACTAATGATGGGCCTTATCCTCAGGGACTTTAATTTACTTGACTTGGAGTGAGAGCTGGGCATTAGGACTTCTAGAAACTCCCCAGGTGGTCTTAAGGGGCTGCTAAGGTTGAGACACACCAGCTAATAGAAGCAAGAAGGGCAAAGGGAGTTCCTGATCAGAGTACCTCCCAAGGCCCAGGGCTGTACTAGGAAGGCCCTTCCAAATAGGCTGGCTCCTTTAATTCTGCCCGCAAGCCCAGGGGTAGGGCTTATTATGCCAATTTCTACAGATGAAGGACCTGAGACTCAGAGAGGTCCGGGAACTGGCCAAAGGTCACCCTGCTATAAAGTGGAAGATCAGTGACTCTAATCAGCTTGGTCTGCAGACCACGCCCTCCTGTGTTTCCCTGCACAGAGCAGCCTTCCAAAAGAGAGCGCTTGCAAGCACATCCCTTTGCAAAGAGGTCCGCAAGACAGGCAGATGGACTGCCAGACGAGGCACTGCTCAGAGGCTTAACTGCCGGGAGATGGACTGTTCAAAAAGCAGGCAAAGTGGCTTTCGTCTAGCTTGATTAGAGTGATAGTGATTAGGTAGGGAGAGACCACCCTGTGCAATTCAGCTAAGCTGCCCAGTGCCCGCTAAACAGGAACCAGCCCTCTGGCCTCCCCATCCCTGTGCTCTTCCCAGACCTTCTCCTCAGGCCCAGGGCGCTGGGCCGTGGGTCTGCAGCCTTCCCTGGTATCCTTCCCTTCCCTCCTGCAGGTGATGCAGCACGCATGGGTGGAAGGGAACTCCTCCGTCAAGTGTGACCGGTGCCACAAAAGTATCAAGTGCTACCAGAGTGTCACCGCGCGGCACTGCGTGTGGTGCCGGATGACGGTGGGTTGGCGCCCAGGGCAGCCCTGCTTCTTTTCAGTGTGGGTTGTTTTTTTTTTTTTTTGCTCAAGCTGCAGCCAGGCAGCAGTGGACATCTTGCCAGGGGGCGTGAGCAGAGCTCCATGGGCAAGGCTGGAGGGGGCACCCAGAGCCACTGCCAGTGCCCAAAGTCTAATTGCCTCCACTAAATCATCAAACTGTGCAGAGAGAGGGTGTCCCCCCACCCCCACCCAGGTCTGCTTAAGATGATGCTGGCCAGTCTGCTGTCTTTGTGACCAGGCAGCTGAGAACAGCAGGCTGGACCATTAGCTTCCTTCTCCTGGGTATTGGCTGGGCCACAGGCATTGACAGATTGAGAGAAGAATCAGACACCAAAATCACTGTGTCAGAGGAAGCCGCAGTGCTGATAGCAGCCCTACTGCCTGGGCCAGAGGCCTGTGCCCCCCAGCCGCAGCAAACGTCCACGTCCATCCTGGACACCCAGAGCTGCCTGACCTGCCTTCCATAGCGGACTCGGTGCTGCATCTTGTCCCCTTTACCCCCAGGTATCATAAAAAGGACATATCTCCAGATCAGACTGCAGAACTCTGAAAACACAGAGGTTGAGCCATGGGGTTTACTTCCAGCGTCTCATGAGTTTCTTCAACAAGATCTCCTTCCTACCAGTGTCTCAGTGCCTAGGGAGCAAACAACCAAGGGGGCCTCTGGAATCCCCATGCAGCTACCACACTGACGGCCCACAAGTCTGCCTGGGACCATCTCGCTCCAGCTGCCACGGGCAGCACTGGGTCTCCTTTCTCTGCCCACGGCAGACTTGGCATCCCTAAGCACACACCGCACATGCAAACACACACTGTCTAAGCTATACTGCCAAAGCGGCAGTGCATCAGGATTTGAAGGCGCCCTAGACAACTTGCCTCCCTAGGAAGCTTCTAGCCTCTCATACTTGACATTTCCTTGAACACTTTCACTCACTCTCGTCTTCATTTTTCCCCTCCAGTTTCACCGCAAGTGTGAATTGTCAACCCTGTGTGATGGTGGAGAGCTCCGAGACCATATTTTGCTGCCCACATCAATATGCCCCATTACCCGGGTAAGTGTTGCCTCCCAACCACAGGGCTCTGTCTCCACCCCCCACCCACCTCCACCACCCCCGCCCCGGGCCACCCCAGCTCACATTTCCGATGCAGGAGCATTTAGACATTTACAGCCCTCTGCGGGCTCCCTCAACAACTCTTAGGGTTTGTGTTTCCAGCACAAGTTGAAGAGAGGTCAGTGCTGCACAGTCAGGCTGTCAGGGAAAACTTCCCAGGCTGAAGCAGTCCCGACCACCAGCCACCCAAAATGCTCTGAAATGGCCCAGCAAGAAAAGCACATTCTTCGTTCCCAGCACCTTGCAGGCAGATCACAGCTCAAGGAACCCCAGTCACCACCCGTGCACAGAGAGGCTTCCCAGGCCTCCCTTATCTCTGTCTCCCTCTCTTGCTGTGTCCAAACATGGACTTCCCACTGTCTTGAAGATTTCCTAGGGTGTCCCAGCCCCATCCTGGAAATGAAAGCTGCAAAATTAAACTCCAGTTGTCCCCATCTGAAATTCTTTCTGTCTCCTGTGTTGAAGACCCTTTTTTCAAACCAAGTACCAAAGACCTTAAATTGTTCTCTTTTCATCTTAGAGATGTGGCTGAGGATCACTGACTCCTCACATTTCACCCTTTACTTGACCATCTTCTTTCTCATTAAAAATTGATGGAAAAAAAAAACACTTTCAAAAACCATTTGGCAGTATCTACTAAGTTGGAGTTACACAAACTCTATGACTCAACAAGTCCCCTCCTGTCTATCTGAGAAATACAAGCATTTATTCCATCATAAGACATGCACAAGAATGTTTCTATCAACTTTCTTCATAACAGTCAAGCACTGGAAACAAGCTTAATGACCACTGACAAGAACAGATTAATAAGTTGAGCCAGATTCACATAATGTAATACTGTATCGCAATGGAAAAGAGCCATGCTTTGATGCAAAAATATGGGTAATCCCAAAAATATAATGCTGAACAAAAGAAGTTGGACTCAAAAGACATGGTATATGATTCCATCTATATGAGACTCAAAAGCCAGGCAAAGTCAATGTGGCATCAGGAGTCACAACAGAACGATACCAGAAGATGCAGTATGACAAGGGCAGGTACATACGCAGAAATTCATAGAACTGTAGGTTTAGATTTGAGCATCTTACTGTATGTGACATAAACTTCAATAAAATGAATAATAAACATTGAAGAAAAAACAAAACCGGAAAGATGACTTACTGTCATATCGTTTAGGTAGTGCTAAGCATAGAAACCAGATCTCAGGCCTTGCTTCTCAGAGATCAAGCTTCTAAATCAACAGAGTAGATTTCTGCCCATTTCAGTGTTTCCTCTGAAACACTGTGTTCCTTCCAGTGTCTTGAAGTCAAAGTCAGGGCAAGTGATGACAAAGGCCTGGAGAGTCTTTGAGGAACCCAAAGGGAGCATTTCTTTGTTTTGGTTCAAAGCCCCACTTTGAAGACTCCATCCTATGCTATACTGGTTTTCTATTCTCTTTCTTTATATTAACCATTTGTTTTTCTTTTGATTTCTTTTTTTGCAGCAGGCATATTTTTTTCAAAGGATGCTTGTCTTTCCTCTCTTTTCACAGGACAGGCCAGATGGGAAGTCTGATGGTAGCGTGTCAGCCAAGGGTGAACTTGTCATGCAGGTACCTCAGCAAACCCTGAGTCTATTCATTCCTTCTAAGCTGGTCCAAGGTTGTGGAGGGGAGGACAGGATTTGAGTTCTAGAGAAACACATCTTAACATCTGCCTTCTTATCTGATCGATTATATCACAGAAGACACTGGATTTCCAGTCTCTGGGGTTACCTTTGGCCACCATGCTGTAGGCAAGAAGTGCAAAGGGAGGTTGGTTGGTCCCGTAGCTGGCCACACTGGCTTTATCACCCTTTAAGGAACACATTGCATAAAACTTCAGTATGCATACCCCCTGAATAATAACAAGAATGTGGCCTAAAAATAGACAATTGGGTTTTCCAAGACTGCCAAGCTGTCTCCAGAATGTGATCTGCCAAAAGAGTTAAATAGATCCAAAAGTTCTCCTTCATCCTTAAATGTGTATTTAAGAACTCAGTTGTTTTTTTTTTTTTTAAGTTGGATTCACCAGTGAACTTCTCTCTGTGCCTTTCACAAAGAGCCAGGGAATGCAGAAAAGGCAGCCTGGTGAGGTGGAATGAGAAACAGGAAAAGAAAGAACACTGGGGCCTCTTCCTCTCCCTCTGACCCTTAAGTTTCCTTGTTTGAAAAGGCGCATAGCAAATCCCTGCACTGCCCACCTCCCAGAGATGCTCCAAGATTCAATGAGAACTTGTAGATGAGTATAAAACATAAGGCACAGTGATGCCAGAAGCTTGATGCGGGAAAGCTCTAGACACCTTGAAGGGGAGAAAGTCAGATGGAGCATGTGCACAGCGCAGCTATGTCAGCTCACAGCTGGCATCTATCTGCTTGTCCTGCATCTGTTCTGATTGGACAGTGTCCATGCTATGCAGGTTGTTCAGCATTCTGAATATCACCCCCAGAGGTAAAGACTTACTTCTCAGTCTCCAAGATGCTTCTGGGTACCACACAAATAATCACCCTTGGCAGATGAAAAAATTCCTAAAATTTGTAAAGAATGTTGCTGTCCATTTCAACTTATCTGGCACTGGGTTTGCTGAATTTTTAGCTTGAGATATAGAAAAGTAGGCATAAGACAGTGACTATGGAGCAGCGCTGCTCCTCTGTATCAGTGTATCTTTCTGCTGAAGCTACAAGTATTTACTTAGTATACTTGTCTCTGGGGCAAAGGGATCCTTGGTAGGAGGGTTATACACACTCCCACCCTGCTCTTGAGACATTTAATATCCAGTTGATGTTTTGAGACATTTAGGCTTCCCTGTTGCTTAGATGATAAAGAATCTGCCTGCAATGCAGGAGACCCAGGTTCGATCCCTGGGCCAGGAAGATACCCTGGAGAAGGGAATGGCTACCCACCCCAGTATTCTCGCCTAGAGAATCACATGGACAGGGGAGCCTGGTGTGCTACAGTCTATGTGGTCACAAAGTATCAGACAAGACTAAGTGGCTAACACTTTCACTTTCGCTTCACCCAAGAAAATAAAACATGAAATCATGCAAATAAACAATACCAAACAAAATGCAGAAGATATTATATGCTTCAAATGCCATAGTTTCCATTGCAGTGATCAAGCAAAACTTAATAGACAAAGTAGGTCTTGAATTGGGCCTTGAGGATGAGAAGTTTTTCTTGAGGTTTCTGTGAAGGAAATAGACATTTCAGGGCATTAAGGAGGAGAAGAAACCAGTGTGAGCAGCTCCACAGGGTGGGAATTCACTCATAGAGGGTAAGAGCCAGACTTGGCTGGAGCTGCAGTGAAGGTTAAAGTGATTAAGGGAGAACCGATAAAACAGGGCTACACATAAATACCTTGCAGGCCAGGTTAGTAGGTTTGGATTTTATGCTCTGGGTAATGAGATGTCATTAAAGGATTTTGAGCAGGAGTGGTATGACTAGTGATGCCTGGGAAAGAACTGCATGGGGCGGGGGTGGGGGAGGGGGGGGGCAGCTTACAGGGCTTCAGCTGAAGTGAGAAAGGCCTGAGCAGTGTGGGCATTGTGGCAGCTGCTGGAGATAATGAGACCTTCCAGGGGAAGAGCTGGCAGGACAGGGTCTTCCCTGGGTGACTGGATGAATAATAATAGTAGCCAGGAGAGAGGACCAGTTCTGGGGTGAAAGAAGGTAAGTCAGATTTGGGGCATGTTCCAGTGGCTGAAGATACCCCCTTTGACAGCGAGAAAGGTAGAACCAGAGCTCGGGAGGAAAACTGGGGCTGCAAATGTGGATTTGAAAGATGCTGGGGGTGGAAGTGATGATTAGCTCCATTCTATTTAGGTGTAGGACCGGATGGTCATATTTTCTAAGATCATTTCAGTTGTATCTTCACACAAGCTAATCTTGTGCTGTGGGCACAAAGCCACACCATTGCTGAATAATTTGAAGCCCCATCTCTGATCCCCACCTCAAACCTTTGTCACCATTAATGCTACTTAAAAAACCACTTAAGGCTGGAGACACTTAACTGCTTAATCCCTCAGATTAAGCCAGTGGAGCAGCACCTACTGCCTCCTGACCTCCTCTACCCCATGCCTGGATCTGCTTCCCAGCTGCCTCTCCCGGGATCTGTCTTAGTATCCACTCTCATCACATTCCTAGTCCTATGGGCTGAAACACAGCTAACTTCTTTTTCTTTTGCCTTTGAAGTATAAGATCATCCCCACTCCGGGTACCCACCCCCTGCTGGTCTTGGTGAACCCCAAGAGTGGAGGGAGACAAGGAGAAAGGTATGTTCTCTTCTTTTTTGAGATGAAGAGGCTAGAACAACTTCATGTGGGTCCTTTCTTCCCCTCAGTCACAACCGAGTGGGCTATGGAGGTGGCAGACCTGTGGTCCAGTCCCAGCCCTACCGCACATCACTTGATGACCTGGTCCAAGTGACTGAACGTCCCTGTGCCTTGGTTTCATCCTCTGTAAAATGGAGATAATAATCATTTCTTCTCCCATGGGGGTTTTGCGAGTATTAAGATAGACATAGACTTATCCTAGGGATTGTCACATGGGCCATTATTCTGTTTCCCAGAATCAGGCTAAGTTCTGAGATGCTGGTTAAGTTCCCGGGCTTTCAAGTCTTTTGTTGACTTAAGAGACATGGCAGAGGCACCTGGTTGAGACTTCTTGGCCTATTCCACCCTGAGAAAGCAGGGCACCCATCTCATCAGTGAAGGAAGTGCCCAGTCTGCAGAGAGTGATGGATGGGCAGAGCAGCTCTGCCTCCCTGTGTTCAGCTCTGAGACAATGAATTGTTGACACGGTGATCTGGCATCCACGTTTTAAAAAGTAATAAGCAGATCTTAAACAAGAATTATGAGGCCCCACCCCCAACCCCAATCCTAGGGGCCGAGCACCCTTTCTGAACTGACCTAATCAGCCTCAAGCTGAAGCCTTGAAACCAAGCCTAGATGTGGCTACTGCCCCCAGGGCTCCTCTGCCCCAGCGCCGCCTCCTGCAAGTCCTCCTGACCCCAGGACGTGGGGGACCTTTGTCTAGTCCACAAAGAGCAGAATCATATTGCCTAGAACATGCAGAACATTTGGGAGAAGTTCTCTGTGAAGGAGAAGGCCTCAGGAGAATGGAAGTTCTCTTCTCTGGGTTGCTCTGCACTGTCCTCTGTGCAAGGCGTACTACTCCTGGGGTTGGAGACTAGAATCTTGGATGATGGGGAGACTTTGAACCAGGGTGAGGGCCTGGGTGAGGCCAGCTGGACCTGGGAGTTCAGGGTCTGCAGGACCTTTGGGCAGTCTTCCCCGCCTTGGGTTTAAAGAGACCCACGTTCCCACCATCACTGGGCTGGAGAGGTACTTGCCCTCCTATGACTCCTCACAATGACATTCCCCTTCTCTGTCTTGGTCTCTCTCTCTCTCTCTTTCTTTTTTTTCCATAGAATTCTTCGGAAATTCCACTATCTGCTCAACCCCAAACAAGTTTTCAACCTGGACAATGGGGGGCCTACTCCAGGGTATGGAGACACGATCTTTACTTCTTATTTCTCCCCCGCCCCCTGTAATCTCTAAAGAGGATAGCTTTCTGAATGGTTTGGTTTTTTTAAAATCTGTTTCATCCGTAGACTTGTCCTTCCTACCAATTCACTCCTTTTCTCTTCTTTTTCTTCATTATCTACTCTTACTTCCTCCTGGAGATACTCAGGAACACCCATTAAAGCTGACTCTGGGAAGCAGCCTACTCTACTTTATCCCAGAAAAAGCTATTGATTTTGTAAGAGGGAAAAATTGCAAATGTCATTTGTGGGATTGACAAGAAGGGCAGGCTGGCAAATTAACTTATTCGCAAGGCTGTATTAGCTGGCATCTTCATACTGAATCATCAGGGAGAAAAAAAGAGTTTTCTTAGCACTGCCGGTATTTCAGAAATCTATACAGCTGACTCAGAGTTCCACAGCGTGTTCTGTTGTCGAGGCATTTTAGGATCAAGACAATTAGTTGTTCAATGAAATCACATTTTTTCCTGAATCATCCAGTTTAGAGGTGGTTCGGTGCACCCTTCCCCACCCCCACCGGCCCTTCTCCTGTCATCTGCCTATTGGCTGTTTCCCTGTGTTGAGATGGGGAGCAACAAAAGGAGGTGAGGCAGCCCCTGTGCAGCTCTCCCCAAGGTCTGTGGGAGGAGCCAAGACATGATGGGCGCTGTAATCAGAGGCTCCTCCAGCACTGGGGCTGGAAGGTACCTGAAGACGGTGACCGTCCTACCAGCCGGAGCCAGGGCACCAGAGACACTGGCCAGCCCGAGGCCGCCTCAGTGCCAGTCCTCAGCTCTGTGCCTGCCGGGCTGGGGTTTCCAGCACCCAGACTTGCATCGCTGTGCTTGGCTCACCAAGACCTTAAGAGGGTCTGGGTAAGGACTCTAGAAAGGGACTCTGAGGCCCTCCCTGGTGGTCCGGTGGTTAGGACTTTGTACCTCCACTGCAAGGGGTGTGGGTTCAATTCCTGGTGAGGAAACTAAGATCCCAAATCCCATGCAGCATAGCCACGAATTTTTTTAAGTATTTTTCATTTTTAAAAATAAGTAAGAAGAGACTGTGTCTTCAGCTGTTTGACACACAGCTATTATTTATGGCACTGATGATACAAGACCACTGAAGGGGAAAGAAACATGAGGGCAAATTCAGCACCTCTGCCGTGACTTACCTATAAAATCAATTTCAAAATAAAGCCCACCTGTGCTGCTGCACGTGCCATCACAGCCCCCGTGATAGCCGATGACTGCTCCATCTGTGACTTGTGACTGGGCAGCAGCCCACAGATGCCTTTACCAGCCTGCTCTCTTCTAGGGCATTTTGATACTTGAAGACAGACAGTACCGTCCCTTAACCACATCCATCCTAAATTGGTTTTGCCCAGGATGACAAGCCTGGTGGCTGCTTCTGGGGCCACTGTGCCCTGAGTATCTCTTTCTGCTGTATGTATCAGCCTGTAATCAGAGAGGCTGTCTAGCTGAAGGGAGCCTACATTCAGAATCCAGTTCTACAAGAGAAAGAGTTCTACAAGAGAAAGGCGGGGAGGAGATGTTAATTTGCCCACACTTGCATTGGCAGAAGACCCCAGGGGTCTCCTCAGATCACCAAGCAGGGCAAAGAGGAAATCCTGGGCTTCAGCTTCTCAGGCCCCACCCCGAGGCCTCCCCAGGTCCTGTGTGTGCTACAGCAGAGGTTCTTAACCTTTTTTGCACCAGGAACCCATTTGGCAGTCTCATGGAGCCTATGGACCCCTTCTTAATATTAAGAGAATATTTTTTAATGTATAAAATGAAGTATATAGGAATACCCAGGGAAACTTTATTGAAAAAACAGTTACTAAAGGTTAGACAACAAATCTGTGACGGGAAAGCACACATGATTTATTAAGACGTTACATAGCAAGTTCCAGAGGCGGGTCTAATAGCTACTGTAAATTAAAACAGTAATGAGCAGAAGTGATGATAGAAAATGCCTGCCACAACTGTAGTAAAACATTGAAATACCTGTCATTTCGGCTGCTTAACAAAGTCACAGGTATTGTTGAAGGAAATGCTAATTTTCAGTTAGAGTTTAGGGAAGATAATAGTGTAACATTTTTTCAAGTTCAAGGCCCTCTGGATTCTACCCACAGATCCCTTAGATATGCACCCCAGGTTAACAGCCCTGCTCTACAGGGTTAAGGCCCCTGCGGGGAGATGGTGCTCACTCCACTTAGGTTTGGGGTGGGATGAAGATTCATCTAGTTCAGTGCATCTCAGGAGCTGTGAGGGCAGAGTAGGTGAGAGCCAGAAAGGAGGCAGATGTTGGGGGTTAATTGTATTGGCGCCCAAATAAGCAAACTGTGGATTCCTATGCATAAATCATAGACAGTTTCTAGAAAACCATTTTCTGTGTTGAATATTGAGTCAGAATCTCCTTAGACAAAGATGGCGCCATGGGGTTTGTACTCAATGGCATTGCTTAGTACGTTCTGGTCTCAGAACGCTAAGTGACCCTTTCAACCCCAAAAGGAGTCAAGGTCATAATATGCTTCCAGGGAAGGGAGCAGGGCGTTGGGGTGGGGTGGGGGGACTTTGACTCAAGGAGTGTCAAAGTTCAGCCTGTAAACAAAACCATTTTGGCCTTTCTACTTCCCAGACTTAACTTTTTTCGTGATACTCCAGACTTCCGTGTTTTGGCCTGTGGAGGTGATGGGACAGTTGGCTGGATTTTGGATTGCATTGGTAAGAATGGGCTGGAAGGACCTTTGTAGTTGATTTACAACAAGTGTATTTAAAGTTGTGCATGGCAGTGGTAAGTTGCGTCAGTCGTGTCTCTTTGCGACCCCATGGACTATAGCCCTCCAGGCTCTTCTGTCCATGGGATTCTCCAGGCAAGAATATTGGAGTGGGTTGCCATGCCCTCCTCCAGGGGATCTTGCTGACCCAGAGATGGAACCCACATCTCCTGCTTTGGCAGTCGGGTTCTTTACCACTAGCACCACCTGGGAAGCCCATATTTAAAGTCAGAGGAAGGTAATAAAAAAGAGAAATGGAACCATGCCTTGTTTATCTTTGTTTCTACTCTTGGACCAATGCTTCACTAAATACCTACTTCAGGTGGACAAAAGAAAGCAAACACAATGGAAGTATTCCCACATGTACAGATGTTAACAGCTTAGTCTCAGGCCTTGCTTCAAAAATATCTGTCATGGGCAGGATTTGGGCAGTTGCAGGACAGGCCAGATGGGGAGACTGGGGGGAAGGCAGCAGGCCTGGGACTCCAGGCAGGCCCAGGGTGCTGGATAAAGGCAAGGGAACTAAGGATAGATGCATAGTGCAGGGCAAGCCACCTTGAGATGAGCGCCTAGAGCCCAGAGCCCACAAAGCACATCTAGAAAGCTCAGATCAGTTCAAGCAAAGAAAAGCTGTGATGGGGCATGTCCAATATGCTTTGATCAAAAGGGTGATGGGGATGGTGGGGAGGGGCCAGGCTGGGAATCAGGAGGCCTGCCTGGATTTGTGGGTCCTTGGACACAGCACCACCAGGAAATGATGGAGAATGACTCTAAGATTCTGGGACAAGGGATACATTCAAGATCTAACCCTGGAGAGCCCAGATAAACACTGAGATATAGAACATAAACTCAGGAAAGCAGCCAAGGGAATTGCTGAGATGGTCCAGAGCATTGAGCCTGGGCTGCTTGGCTGTCTTCATCCTTGGGTCCCCAGATCCTCCTGTGTACCCACAGGTGCTCAGCTCCCATGGAAGCCCTGGCAATGCATCAGTTCAAAAAGGACACCATCTCACCCTCATGGAGCTTCCTTCTAGAGGGAAGAGACAGGCAGTAAACAAAGAAATAACTGAAATATACAGCGTGACAGAAGGTGATTAAAAGAGAGAGAGAGAGAACAGCAGAAAATGGGCAAAGGGAGCTCAGCAGTGGGGGTGGAGTTGCAAACTAAGACAGGGTGGTTTTGAAGGCCCTGAGGAGCAGATGACATTTGCATGGAGACCTGGAAGAGGAGAGCTTCGCAGATGCCCAAGGAAAGAGTAGTTCAGGCAGAAGGAACAGCAGATACAAAGGCCCTGAGGCAGGAGCAGGAGAAGGCCAGTGAGGAGGCTACAGAGCACGCCCAGGGTGGAGTCTGTGAGGCGAGAGGGGCCGGAGATAGAGCAGAGACGAAGCAGGGCCAAGTCACTAGGACGTAGGTGACGTGATACGGAATGCGGCTGTCATACCGTGAGGGTCCCAAGATGCTAGATTCTTTTGAGCAAGGCAGGGGCACAACAGATTACAGAAACTGAAAAGGGTGGGAGCTGGGAGACCAGTTAGGAGGCTCCTGCAGAGATCCAAGGAGGGGACCTGGGCCGTGAACCACAGTAGAGACAGAGGAGGTGGTATGGAGGAGTCAGGGTCTGGATAGCTTTGGAAGATGGAGCCCACAGGATTTGCTGACCTCCCGTGGGAGACAAGTACTTCCTCTGGGACGAGGGGCGTGGAGGTGGGCCAGGATGGACCCTGGACAGGGTGGAGAAGGCTGGGCCCCCAGGGGTCATAAGCAAACCACCTGGGCTGGGACATGCATCCCCCACACCTGCCACATCTGCTCCCTCACAGGCACTCTGGTTTCCATGGACACAGCCCTGCCAAGCAGCCACCCACGGTCTCTTGTCACCCAGGGCTCTGGAGTTGTTTGTGGGAGGAGGGAGGCATCCTATGGGAGCCAGGGAAGAAAAAGCTGATCAGCAGAGGGTGGATGGCTGCAGTGCTAGGAGCTGCTTGTAGGGTTCCCTCCCCATCGGGAAGGAGAAAGTAGGGTTTGCGGACAAGCTTTATAAAATTCATCTGCAGAGGACACAGGTGATATATGCTGCCCAGAACAGAAAGAGCCTGTGAGGTGATCTGTTTTTTCACAGGTTAAAAAACAGAGATTAAAAAACAAGAGTGAAAGGAATAACTGGACAATATTCATTCATTCATCCATTCAAGAGACTGAGGCCCTTGTTCAGTGCTCTCTGCCACCCCATTTCAGCTCTGTCTCTGATCTGTTCTCATGCAATAGCCAGAGTGGTCCTTCCTGAATGTCAGTGGGGTTTTGATGTGTGTGAAGCACGTCAGTGGCTTCCCAGGACTCTTAGATAACGATAAAACCAATGCTTCAGGGGCCCAAAGTGGTGCCTAGCAGCTGCCCACCCTTCCAGCCTCATTTCCTACCCCCTTCCTCCCCCTCGAACACTCAATCCCTTTCCGACCCTTGAAGACACCAGTGTCCCTTCCACCACAGGGCCTGTCTGTTCTGCTCCCCTGGCCTTTGCTCCGTCGGCTTCTACTTCAGACCTCGGCCTTCCTTGGGGAAGCCTTCCCTGATCACTCATTACAGGACCACAGTCCCCTCCTTCCCAGCATGCATTTGAAATTATGCGCCAATTACCTCATTAATAGCTCTCTCTCCCTCTCAATGGCAGGCACCGTGGGAGCCAGAGCCATGTCTTTTTTTTTTCCTGCTGTTAGAGCTAGAGCACCTAACACAGCATCTAGGCCTCCAGTAAAGGTGTGGAGATGCTCCAGCAAATGAGATACAGGGCACACAGGAAGGCCACAGTACATCTGGGAACAAAACAGTAGTCATTCACAAAGATAGTGTGAATGAGACCATCCCTGGCACTAGAGAAGCACTCTGGAGAGCCACGAGGTCCAGACTAGGCCAACCAGGAAGGGCCTCTCCACTGAACCGCATGTTGACATGGTGAGTGGGAAGCAGGACGTGAGAAGGACGAGGCTAGAGAGTAAGGCAGAGCTGAGAAGGGCCTTGCTGCCAGGCTAAGGGGTGATGGGAGTCATGGCAGAAGGCAAAGCAGTGAGCTAGGGTGATCAGGCTTGTGGTTCAAGGATTGCCTGCCCGGGTGGCCCTGTGGAGAACATACCAGGGGGTGAAACTGGAGGCGAAGAGGACAGAGAGGGGCCGCTGCAGCAGTAGCAGTGGGAAGGACTCATGCTGTGTCAGAACTCAGCCATCACCAAGGGAGGGAGAGGAGAGAGCGGTTGGAAAGCTATGGAGACAGCATGTAGAAATTGATGTGTGAACGGATGTGTGGTGAGGGAGAAGGAAAAATCTAGAATTATATCCAGGTGTCTAGCCTCAGCACTGTGAGGATGGTTGATCTGCCACAAAGGGAACCACAGAAGAAGGGGCAGACTTAAGCAAACAAGGGTCTCCGAGGCAAAGGAAGAGTCCCAGCAAAGGCCGGAGGCGTAAATGCATTGTTCTGGGGAATGGGAAAGTCCACCAACTTACTCCATCTCAACCCTCCTGGCAGTAACCTCAGCCCTGAGTCTTGCCTCAGCCATTTCTGGCATGAGTGTGACAACCTGGGTGGGGGAGGGGGTGAGTGGTCACCTGTTCTGCTGGGGCAGCCCTGGCATGAATTTCATGCAGGATGATTCTTGTATTGCCCCCTACTCAATCCCCAGCCGTGCTCCCCAGTCACATCACCCTCATCCTTCCCTGGCATTAGATGCTCTGAGCTTTATATAAGTGATATCCCCTGGAGCCCAGTGGGTGTCTGGCCTCCTTCAGCTTTCCCAGCTCACTCAACATGCTGCTGTAGATATGCAGTCAGATGAAAACATACACGTTATGCTATGCTTTCTCTAATGGTTTGGCCTGATGCTCCAGCACAACCATCGTGGGAGATAGGATCAGGACTCTGTGTGTTTACAAGTCTGGGAAGTGGTGGAAGTGGCAAACTGTTCCCTAGGTGCCAGATAACATCTCAGGGTTTGGCTTGTTAGACACAATGTTATTTTTAAGCTTTTGAACCTGAATGACTTGAGGTGAGGCATCTTCAGTTTCCCATGCCTCAGACCCACCTGTTTTACTATTTATGCAGCTGCTTAGGCTCTGAAGAAAGGAGGAGTATGGACTTGGAGGGGCAGAAATCTGGGTTTGGATGCTGGCTGTAGAATGACTTTCCCTCCATGAACCTCCATTTCTTCATCCACATGAACGATAATATCTTGCAGGATCTGTCTAAGGGATAAGTGGGGTAAATGCTTGTTTTCATTGAAGATTAAAACTATGCAAACCAATGTTTTTGAGGTGTACCACTGTCACCCCTTGGAAAGAATTAGGATGAAATAAGGATGAACCAGGTGTAAGTTACTGGGAGACAGATTTAGCTCAATATGAAGGCTCCTTTGCAGTGGTTAGCTTACTGCAGATGGAAGAGATGGCTTTAAGGAAGTAGTGAGTTCCCCAACAGAAGTATTCAGACAAAGAATGCCATAGAGGCTTTCAAGCATTAGATAAGGGGTAACTGAACAACTTAAACCTTCTGTAATCACGTGGCATATGGTTCTGTCTTCCTCTTCATGGGTTGCAGATAAGGCCAACTTTGCAAAGCATCCACCTGTGGCTGTCCTGCCTCTTGGAACAGGAAATGACCTGGCCCGCTGTCTCCGCTGGGGAGGAGGTGAGTCTGCGTGGGAGGGGTGCTATCCTAGGGACAAGCACCCCAGTCTACAGGGAGGCTCTGCAGAGCTAGGCTGAGCTCCCCTTTTAAGGATTACATTCCATGGAGAAATACCTCTGGGATCATGTCTAATCCATGCCTTTTCCCTGATGCCAAGGCCTGTGTCTGCCCTTCACAAGATTTACTATCAGCCTGAAACTCTCAACTTTGAACCTTTCTCCCTCAGTGTGTGTGCTGTGTGCTAAGTCACTTCAGTCGTGGCCAACTCTGTGCGACCCCACAAACTGTAGCCCGCTAGGCTCCTCTATCCATGGGATTCTCCAGGCAAGAATACTGGAGTGGGTTGCCATGCCCTTCTCCAGGGGATCTCCCTGACCCAGGGCTCCTTCACTGCAGGCAGATTCTTTACCACTGAGCCACTGGGGAAGCTCCATCTCCTTCTGCAGAACAAGACAATTCCTTTGTCTCCTCTCCAGGATTCATCCCAGTCAGGGCTCACATAGGAATTTTTCTGCCTGAAATTCCCCCTCTCCAAATTACTGACCTTCTGCTGAAACTGAGACTCAGAATGTAGACTGAAAAGTCCAATTAACCAGTTACCAGGGGCATTTCAGATCATCCCAGGGCCAGGGCCTCTCATTCTGAAATTCCCCTAAGGGGGACCTCAGAGTAGTAACCAGCATATAGGGCAATGGGCAGGAGCTAAGAACTCTGCAAACTGCAATAGCCCCCACGGAGCTGAGCACGCTCCAGAGAGTGGAGAGGTTCAGGGCAGCACTTGAAGTGGACAGATCAGGGTGGCAGGCAGAATTGGGATGAGACTCCAGATGGCTGATCAATTCTGGGAGTGATCCAAGACCAGGCCCGTAGCGGTCAGTGTGCCTGCTTGGAGGGCGGGGTCAGAGCAAGCAGAAGCTATCCCTAGAAGGAAGCTGGCAGGCATGGGAAGAGCTGCCAGGGTCCTCAGCCACACACTGGGCTTGGGAAAGACCCTCTACTCAAGAGGGACAGCGGACTGTGGCCTCAGACTCTGGGCATCTAGGCAGCAGAGCGAGGCACCAATTTCCCGCAGCTCTGCGCTCCCAGTTAGCATCAAGGCCCTCAGCTACCTCATTGCCTTCATTGCTATCTCATGATGCATCCCCTGAGGTGCTGACCAGACCCCTGACAACTTGAAAATGCTCTTCAAGCTTGTCCCAGAGGTAAGCAGGAACATGGAAGTGTTGTTTGAAAGAAAAGACTCTCTCTCCCACTAACTTCTTACTTACAGTTCACTTGCTACATTGGTTTTCCATTGCTACTATGTACAAACAAGGGCTTCCCTGGTGGCTCAGTGGTTAGGAATCTGCATGCCAACGCAGGAGACACAGAGAGGAGGGTTCGACTTCTGGGTGGGGCAGATCCCAGGAGTCCATCCCAGAAGGAAATGGCAATCCACTCCAGTATTCTTGCTTGGGAAATCCCATGGACAGCAGAGCCTGGAGGGCTACAGTCCATGGGGTTGCAAAGCATCAGACATGACTTAGCCACTAAACAACCACAAACTATGTAACAGCTAATAATTATAAACATAGAGGCTTAAAATATCCTTGTATCCTCTATAGGTCAGAGGTCCCAGAACAGCGACTTCCCTGGTGGTCCAGTGGCTAAGACTCTGCACTCCTAATGTGGAGGGCTTGGTATCAATCCCTGGTCAGGGAACAAGATCCCATGTACTGCAATTAAGACCCAGTGCACCCAAATAAATACTTTAAGAAAAAAAAAATTCTAGAACAATGTGACTAGGCCTCAGCAGATAGAATCAGGGCACTGAACAGGCTGTGCTCCTCTCCGAAGACTCTAAAGGAAGAATTTCCTTCTAAAACTCTTTCAGGTTGTTGGCTGAATTCCATTCTTTGTAGATCTGAGGTCTCTGTCTCTTTGCTGGTGGTCAGCTGGGATTCACTCTCATATCCTAGAGGCCTTCCTCGTTCCTTGTGTGATGGATCGCTCCATCTTCAAAGCTGGCAAAAGAAACACTCCCTCAGTTCCAATCCCTCTCAAGCTTCGGACCTATTTCTTAAGGAAGAGCCCAGTCTTTCTAAAGACTCACCTGATTAGGTCAGATCCACTTAGGATAATTTTGCTTTCTTAAGGTCAGCTGCGCCATATAATATACCAAATCACAACTGACTAGCCCATCTTATCCACAGGTCCTGGGGTTTGCTGGGTATATAATCCCTCAAGGGCAAGAAATGTGGGGACCATCCTAAAATCCTGCCTACAGCACTGGTCTTCCACATCATGACACAGTCCTGGAACAGATCCTTAGTTCTCCCATGTGCAGCTTCCCAACCATCCAGCGCACTGATTCCCCAGGGCTCGCTTCGGCTACACAGGCCTACCCATCTTTGGCCAGCACCCGGCCCTACCCCTGCTATTCTGGCTTCCAGATTGCCCCGGCTTCTGTCTAATTACTCCAGACTGTCCTCTCCTTCCCTGTGGCCCAGGGAACCTGAGTGACTCTGGCCTGGACACACTGGGAGTGTCCCAGGGGTGCCCCACCCCACAGCTGCATGCGCAGCAACCAAGCCTTTCTGCTCTGGGGGCAAATGCAGGGCTGCACTCTGCAGGTTATGAAGGGGGCAGCCTGACAAAAATCCTGAAGGACATCGAGCAGAGCCCCTTGGTGATGCTGGACCGCTGGCATCTGGAAGTCATCCCCAGAGAGGAGGTGGAGAATGGAGACCAGGTCCCATACAACATCGTGAACAACTATTTCTCCGTCGGTGTGGTGAGTTGGCCAGGAATGGCTTTTCTGCATGGAAGAGAAGTGCCCCGGTGGGCAGGAAGGTTTCTAGTCTTTCACGGTCCACTCTGGGTCCCTGCTCTTTGTTTGTCCCAACTTCCCCCTGCCTCAACTTGGGTCCAGGCATCCTCACATCCAGCCTGGATGTGGACATCCTTACTGCACCCAGTCCTGTCCTTGTTTATGCAGGAAGTTCCTGCCCCTATCATTTTACCTAACACAGGAAAAAAAACAGCACATTTTTCAAAAGACCTATTACTCTTTGGATAATTTGAAATAGTTAAGGAAAAGCAACACCAAAAAATAACAAAGGATGAGGTCAGGTGGAGATTCTCAGGTGAGCTTCCAGGGATGGAAATGCTGATGCTCCAGGGAAAACGTTGTGGTCTTAAGCTGGCTCCCTGGATTAGTTCTCAGAATTCTCTCCTGTCTTTTCTCCTCCTCCCAACCCCACTCCCCACACTCCAAGTGTACCTAAGCCTCTGGGGCATCTCCTCCTCACTGACCCCTTAGGCTGAGCTCTGTGTTACCCCTAAGTTCCTCTGTGGTCACCTCTGCCTTAGACTAAAGGGTTTGTTTCCATGTGCCCGACTTAGCCCCCTTGCAACGCACACACGTACGCATAAATACATACATATACATGTACATACACACGTACATACAAACACACACACTATAAGGACAGCAGCACATTCCTCTTTCTCCCCCAGCTCCCATCACATGTAGCACAGCTAAGTTAGTTTGTTTTGCTGAACTCAGCTTCTGGTCCAAAGTGCATAGGTTGGACATTGCTTCCCAAATTGTTGGAGACATGACTGAGGGGGAAAAGGTGTCAGTCTTTTCCATAAATAGATCTGGGGGTTGGGAGGAAGGTGAAACATAGACATGAGCATTTATTGCGCACCTGCTGGGTGTTCCCCACTGTGCTAGACTTTATTCTAGTCCTCACAGCAATCCTGCAGGTATTATCATCCCCACCAGCTGCATGTTACAGAGGAGATTTAGGGACACGGAACGTGGAAGTGTTGGAACTGGGGCACACACACTGTGCCTCACTCTGAAACCAGGCCCTTTTCTCTGCTGTCTTGGGAACTTGGCTGCCCAGTTTCAAATGCACATGAATCTCTCCAGACCAAGACTGTGACCCTCTCAATCACCACCTATGCCTCTTTTGCAAATGGTGGTGGTTTTTAAAAAAGGAGAGAAAAGGAGAAATGATAGGTAGTCTGAGGGAAGAACAGGGTTAAGGACAGGGGGTTTTTGTTTTCTTAATAAGAAAACTAAAAGGAGAGCCATGGAAGCAGAAAGGAAGAATAATGATCCCTTATAGTTATAGGGTTTAAAACTTTCCATATTTACAGGCATTTTCTTGCTTCTTATGGTTACAGTGGAGGGCAGTATTCCCTCCGTTTGGTGAGTGAGGAAATAGAGGATCAGAGTAAGGGATTTGCTTTCATTCTCTGACTCCCAGTCCCCAACTCCTTTTCTGTTAACTAAAACAAAAGAGAGAGCCATTGCTCAACCCGTGAATGGGCTCTGAAAGGACAGAGGTGCTGGTGAGAATATTCGGGGTCTCAGCTGCGCTGATCTGGTTGATCTCCTCAGCTCCCCTGCACCCTCCTCAGAAGGGGGAGATACCTTTGCCTAGGACCTACCAGCTCATCCTCCTGTGTCGTAGACAGAAGAGACCCCTCCTTCCTCTTTTTGACTCAAAAGCTCCTCCTTTGGAGCCACCTGCTCAGGCGCCACTTCATACGAGGGGAACATGCAGCCTTCAGCTCCTGCAAATGAGACTTGGCTGACAAGTCTGGTGTTGGAGGCCAGGGGGATTCTGGAGCATGCAGCTTCCCTCCATTACAGTATGACTGAAACACATGTCGTTTTTTCTGTAGTAACCAGAGAATAACTTGCTGACATGTAGCGAGCACCTAATGCATACCAGGCACTGTGTCCCTTTTGGAGGGTATAGCCTTTCCCCTTTTGCATTTTGCAAGAAGGAACTGTAGCTTAGACAGATAGTGACCTGCCCAAGCCGGGAATCCCTAGTGTCCATAGCCCACCTTGCTGTGGACCCTGAGCCAGGCAGATCCTGCACAGGCCGTCATCTCCATGCTGCCAAATGCAGCAGCATCAGAGGGGCATCCTCAGAATTTACAGTGTGATGGCTCACCCATACCCTACCTGTACCCTTGGTCAGAAATGCAGATTCCACCCACAGGACAGATCCTCATTCATATTCTGAATCAGTTGGTCTGGGCAAGTCTAGAAATGTGCACCTTTAATAAGCCCCTGAGATAATTTTAATGCAGACGGTCCCGATCAAGTCCTCAGTGAGTGAAGACAACCCGTTAGAACCGAGAAGGATGGTCAGAGGAAGTGGTTCTTCACAGGAACAGAAACCAGATCTGAAGTAGATAAAGGAGAGGAAAGACAGAAAGGAGGGGAAACCAGCAGCTGTGGGCCACAGGCCAGAAGTGAAAGCCAATCCGCACGACTGGGTGATCTGCCTGGGAGCTTCTAGAGGGCAGGTTACGTCCTTGGCTGCCTGCAGAGTCCTCAACCCCAAGTCTTCTCTTCTCACGCCCAGCTCTGGCTGCCAGAAACAACAGTATTCCCAAGGCCTCCCTGTCCATCTCTACAAAGCGCCATATGCAAAAAAATGACATTCACTTAGTACTGCTGACCAAATGGACAATCACGCCAAAAAGGAAGAGACAACCTTCCCTCAGCTAGATAACCAAGCCCCAATCCCACGAGCCAAGACTGAGCGTGCTTTTAATATATTCTTACAAATAAGAAGGAAGTGAGTGGGGGGATGGGCAGGAGGGAGGGAAACAAGGACAAATACAAACTAACCGCCCCCTAAGGAAAAGCATAGGGATAGATTCTCCATTTCCCTCAGCGGTCAAGATATTTATCTACCCGGGCTGACCTACAGAAATCCAATCCGCTCATCTTTCAAGTGAAGAAGAACTTAAAATCTTCCTCATGGTTTTTTTGCATATACCTTTAGCTTGTCCATGTTTAATATTTTATTGCAAATCAGAGAAGAAGCAGGCTTGTTTTTCTCTCACTGGTGTAACCTTAGCCTTCTCTCAATAAAATGCTTGCAGGGTTTGTGTGCTCACTCTTTAAAAGCTGGAAAGGGAAATTCTTGAGAAAACAAGTAGCCAACATGTAACCCTAAGAGAATCTGGGGCTGACATTTGCAGAAGCTCTTGCTCCCTATTTGACTTCCCAAACTCTGTAAGAGGAGAAACAGTATGTAAACCAACCCCCCGGCTTTACTTCCTTAAGACGATTAGAGTCAGACTCCTTTGGCAAAGAGAGTACTGCAAAGTCTTCGCCCCTTTTGAAGGACCTGGAATATCTTACTGATAACAAATGTCCGCAGCTCTGCATTTATAAGGGTGGTGACAATGACCCCTGCTGAGCTGTCCCTGGGCAGTAAGGAATTCACTCTGATGAGTTCACACACTCCCGTTGGTGCCAACAGAGCCCACTCATAGATGGAGGGGTAGCGAGGGCAGAGTCCCCTGGCCTATGTAGAGAGGGATGTGGGCCTCGTTGCCTCTACATTCCCATCCACCACAGACTCCCCAGCTCCCCGCCAGTGAAGAGCTAAGACCCTTGACCTTCTCACTCCCTCCATCTGATAACATCCATTGGCAGGAGATTTTTCAACCCAGGCATTCAGGACACTACTTCCTCTGACTTCTCTGGCCTCTTCATCCCTGCTCTTTATTTTTGGATTTGCAGACATGTCAGGATGGCCAGGTATCAATGACAGGAAGTTTGGAACTGAAAAATCATTCCTGGGGTATGTGTAATTCTGAACACCGAAAAGGCTCTGCTTTCACTGAGCCTTAACAGGATGGGTGAACAGCTAATCCCTTGAGTCAATGAAATCTATTTCTGATGCGAGGGGAACCCAGGGGCCAAGGACGGGCTACAGCCCATCACACTAACTCACGCACCATTTTTCACCTCATATTCTGTACTGACTAGACTTCACCCGCTAAGTTTCCGCAATGGCAAACCCATTAAGGAATTTATCAGAAAGTCATCATTTCCCTGCAAACTTTTCAATTCCTTCAGCCACAGGTTCTTATCTGTCACCTATGAGAATCAAGAAGTTACAGGAACAATGGGACTAACTGAGAGGTGTCTTGGACAAGGGGTCTACACTCTTTGTCCTTCCCCAATCAGCCATAATTCTTCAGAACAATCCAAATACCAAATAATCTGTTTTATTGTCTCCTTTCTGTTTTTCTTAATCTCCATAAGTTGCCAAAGTGACTTAGACCTACATTGTCCAATATGGTAGCCATTAGCCACATGTGGCTATTGTATACTTGACATGGGGCTACTCTAAGTTGAGAGATGTAAAATGCACACCAAATTTCAAAAATGTAGTATGAAAGAAATTTCAATATCTCAATTTTTATATTAACTAATATTGTAGCAATAATATTCATTGGAATATATTATTAAAATTAACTCCATTTGTTCCTTTTCAGTTTTTTAATGTGGTTACAAAAATTCTTTTATTTCTATTGGACAGGACTGGCCTAGACATCCAAATAGCTCAGAGTCCAAATGATTACCACTTATATGTGGAAGGGGCACAAAATTCTTTTGTCCAACTCTGCACTTGGGAGTTTTAGTTCAGGAAAGAGTAGACATATGTCCACGCTGCTTTTTATCTCCTTTTCACCCCACACTTCATAGAAAGAACCCCAGAGAATGAGGCCATCAGAAATGAGTGTGCGGCATATCCATGAGTGTGCAATCCCACCTCCACCCCAGCCTTCCAAATGGAAGACTCATTTTGCTGCGAGTGTTACAGGGAAGGTTTGGAACCACTATAGCACTGGTTTCTAAAATTTAAATGAACTCACCTCTGAATGTAAGTACAGCCAGCTTAATGCCTGGCACAGAGAAGCCCAGCAGATGGTAGAGATGAATCTTGCGTCTCTTCTTAATCCCCAGGTAGAGAAACACGGTTAGTCTTTACCAGCATTGCCTTTCCAAACCTGAACAACAGTGGACCTACTCAACTCCCTCTTACCACTTTGTGTATTTATCACGGGGTCACACTGTCAAATTCAGAACCACATGCTTAGCTAGTAATATTGCAAAGCCTGGTCTTTGTAAAAAGAAACTTTGCAAAACCTAGTTATAAAAAAAACCAAGGATAATGGGAATGACACAGAGGGCAGGGACCTATGCACATATCCTAGGGTATTAAAAAGCCAGGAGCCAGTCACAGCAGCATTGGGGGTGGAGGAGAGTGAAGTACAAATCGTGCCAGGCAACATGTGATTGCTTTTTTCTTTTCTTTCTTTTTCTTCTTCTGGGTTTTTTTTTCCTCCTGACAGAAGAAAATCAGTGCTTCAAAGGAACACAAGTAGACGGAATGTTTCTTGAATTCTAGAGAAGCATTTGACAGATGTCACATGAATCTTATTCAGCAAGCTCACAAAACTTGCTTAGGAGGGAGGTGGGCGCACTCTGAGGGCAGGAAACGCTCCTGCCTGGAGAAGCTGTGCAGGCTGGATCCACCAAGAGGACAGAGACCAGCCCCCCACCACCCTCCTCTGATGTTGCCCCTCTCCTCCCATTGTCCACAGGGGTGCTTCAATTTCAACTCCTGATGTATCTTAAATAAATAATGAATCAGTAACTGGAGTTTAAATGTTAAATTCCCAAGACATTGTTTCAGCAGAGTGTTAGCCAACCATAAAATAAACCCATATCCTTGACTTGCCCTGTCTGCCTTTCAACAGGGGGCTGCTCACTGGGTTTACTCTTCTGCCAAGTAAAAATATTACGAAAGTTCCCCTTTGGCCCCTATCTTGCTTCTGGATTTTCTATCCCCACCCTTAGCCCGTATTCTTTACTCACCACTCACAGCACATGCTCAAAAAAAAAAAGTTGCTTCATTGAACTATACCTTCTGATGTTTAACATTTTTTTCCCGAAAATTTGTAGAATTTCCATATCAAGAAATGAAATTGATATAGCTAAAAACTCACTGTATGGACTTCAAGATTTCTTTTAGTTACACATTCCAGTAAATGAGTTTCTGTATCTCTTCCCTGCATAAATCTGAATCAGCTTCCTTGTTCTGTCACCAACCCACCCCCACCCCAACCCCTCCTGCCCCCAGCTCAATTAGCCTGTTTATTTCTAAAACCCGCCACCTGCAGCTGACATGCTGGCAGGAGGCCTGAGCAGTGAAGAGGCTTTTACACATTCTTCTGCTGGAAAAGACCAGTAACAAGAGCAGAGGACCAAATCTGAGGAGGAAAGATGAGTTCAGTTTTAGGTCTGAAGTTCAGGGTTGGTTCTCCAGTGATACATTGTAGAGACAGCAGCAGCTACATGCTAGTAACAGCTAAGACACCTGGATATAGCCCATGGCAGGGAATGCAGGCTGCAGAATGGATTCAAGGCTGAGAGGTTCTGCTCTGAGCATGGCGAGCCCGGAAGCATGGTGACATGAGAGCCACCCTAACTGAGGAGCAGGTGGCCAAAGTAGAGCAAAGGAATGTGCTAACAGTAGGATAGCAAAGTATCCATAGCATGTGGCAATGAGACTCTTACTGACCTTGGGGAGAGTCGTTTCCATGGAGTAATCACGAGGCAAATGCCAGAAGTTTAAATATATTTTTAATTATCTGCTAAGCCTGTTATCCAATATATTAAATATATTATCTGCTAAGCCTGTTATCCAGTGCTACCAATTCTGTCTACTGATATGGATGACTAAGAGTTAATATATAACAGCCTCTACCAACATCAGTTTTCTGGTTTCGACCATGTATAGTTACATAAGATGTTATCATTGGGGGGAGCTGGGTGAAAGGGCCACAGGCACTCTCTGTACTATTTTTGCAACTACTTATGAGTCTTAAAATATTCCAGAATACAAAGTATTTCTTTAAAGAGTGAATAGGGTGAGGCATTTCCAAACACATTCAGCCCCATGTGGGCTTCTGCATTCTCACTGCTCACAGACTCAGACACACTCCCTCTCCCCCAAAGGGCAGCATCATCCCCTTAACTCACCCCGAGCTGGAAAGGGTAGAGAGTGAACATTAGGAGGAGTCCTCTGGCATCAGCTCTAAAGGCATGAGGGCCCTCGCCCCTAACCTTGGACCTGGTGTCCAGCCTCTGCAGGGGGCCTCCCTGGTCTCCCCCTGACGTCTGGGAAGTTCAATGAAAGTGTGTGTCCCTTCCCTTCCTTCCACATTGCACAGGGTCAGGACCACTAACCAGGAATCTGCTTTCTGTCCCTTTCCCTTTCAGGATGCTTCCATTGCACACAGGTTCCACGTGATGAGAGAGAAACACCCTGAAAAATTCAACAGCAGGTAAGAGGGCCCTGCGGGGGTAGCCGGGACTGCACCGCCTGCGTGCCTGCCTGCCTGCCCCACCCACGCGGCCGCGGGCCCCAGGCCTCCACCTCCAAAATGTTCTCAGCTCCGCGGCCCAGGGCTTTCCTGCCACGTTGCCGGAAGGAGGGCTTCCATTTCCAAGAAGAAAACAATGTCAGAAACCCACCATGATCTGGCAGCCCGACCCCTGCCGGGGGGTGATGTTGCAGTGGGAGGGCCTGGGGCCAGGAGGGAGGGTGTGGTGTTCCCGCCTTGGGGCGTAGGGGTCTGAGCTTGGCTAACTTGGATTCCCCCTCTGGGGTACGGTCGCCTTCTCAAAACCTACAGCGCCCCCATCCTGAGCCCCTCGATTCCCCGGGGGGGGGGGGGGAGCAGGCAGAGGGCAGAGGCCTCGGCTTCCCTTCCTCACAAAGGGGAGCGGGTGGCAGCTCTGGCCTTGGCTGAGGGGCCGAGATGGCGGCGCTTCCCTCTCCCCTGCCAGCAGAGGGCAGCAGAGAGCGGCCCTGCTGAGGCCGGGAGCCCACCAGAGCCCAGCCTCAGCCCGCGCGCACCTTGTGAAGGCCGAAAGCTTGGTCCAAAAATGGAATAGAAAAAAGGAAACCAGATCATTTGCAGAGTTATACCATTCTGCAGGCGGGTCCATAGAACTACCCCTGGGATGGTTCAATTACCTTTCTCCCTTCTTCTTCTCTTCTTGGTGGTTAATTTGCATCCTTTCTCTTTTCTTATGGTTGGACCCTCAAGCAAGTAGGGAGGAGAGTGGGTATTGATTTGGGCTCAGATTGAGTCTAAGGAACTTTATTTAGCCCACCAAGCAGAAGTCCAGTGTTACCCACACACCTTCATTTAAAGCCATACGCTTCCTCAGAGCTCCATCATTTTCATTCCTCTTCTTTCCCCTGACCCCTTGCCTGGGAGTTTAACCAAGATTACGGAAATCTTTTTAGGGATCAGAAACTGAACATAATGAAGCCACTTCGACTTCAGGAAGAGTGATCTGTGGGATCTAATAGTAGCTGGGCTAACCTTATTAGAATGTATTTTCTCTCTTAAACACACCAAGTCAACTCACAAAATACTATTAATATGTATATTTTCAACTCCTATTCCTACAATAGTCACAAACTTACAAATCAATTGATGCTTTTCTTGTGAACTTTTCCCCTCTAATATATACACACACACAAAAAAAAAATCACTTTTTAAAAAATACTCCTCCTCTTCCAGCCATTCCAGACTTTTAAGGTCCCCTTTTTACACAGATACCATTATGCATACTCATGCACACATGTTTCTTAAGATGCCAAATGTTTGTGAAATCCGCGGGGGTTCTGTTCATTCATTCATTCGTTCAGTGAATCTATCTTTTGAACACAGCACCAGGCACTGCTGTATAGGTGTTTTGGATAGATGTGTGTAGGAGGCTCACAGTCCACGGATGGAGGACTAGATTGCAGAGGTGCATAGTGATTTGTTTTAGGCGATATGAATCCACAAAGCAGGGGCATGGAATTTGATGTGGAGGGTCTTCCAACTAGAGAGCTGCCTGGGCCAAGACACAAAACAAGTTAAGTATTGCTTTTC
The DNA here is from genome assembly GCF_032405125.1 of Capricornis sumatraensis. Classification (NCBI taxonomy): domain Eukaryota; kingdom Metazoa; phylum Chordata; class Mammalia; order Artiodactyla; family Bovidae; genus Capricornis; species Capricornis sumatraensis. Next base: position 187,326,870 of record NC_091069.1, read on the forward strand.
AGGTTGACAGGAAAAAGAAGGGCAACCCAGGGAGAAGGAACCAAATGTACAAAAACATCCATATGAGCAGTGGAAAACAGCCTGCCTGGGGGAAAGCAAGCTCTTCGGTGTGGTCTGTTGGGTGGTCTCCTTTCATGGAAAGAAGCAAAGCCTCTGTAGACAGCAAGGAAGCAGAAGGCGGGAAGAATTTCTCCATTATCCAAAAATCAATAGACAGGTGAACATATGACATAAAAAGCAATCATCAGTTATCCACATGATCAGGTATAGTTAGAAAGATCCCTCTGTCAGGAGAAAGTTGTGGCTGTGCATTTCAGCGCAGAGTATGAACAATCTCACTGGTCTGAATGAACGTTTTTCCTCCCCACTTCCCAGTTTCTATCGGCAAGACTCTCCTTTGCAGTGAGGTGTGCACCTCACCCTTCACCTGGTTGAGGTCAAGGGTAGTGCGATCATCTAGAAAGACAATCCTGGAGATTTGCGTATAAGTCCATGTGCCTTCTAATAAGTGCAAACATAGTGGCTTCAAGGTAGACCCTATTTCACAAGGTCTCAGAACACTTCCTGTTAAAAACTTGAGTCCATGCTGCTTCTACCCTGCCTGCTTACTCCTGTTGAAAATGTCCAGGAATGCCCAATTTGTCCATGGAGAGGCAGACGAGCAGCCATTTTTTCCAGGCTTCCTTATTTAGCTTTGGAGATGGTTTTAAATAGGCAGGTGGTTGTTGCCATGGTTACCCCATTACACCAGCAGCTAAATTTAGGGAGGGCCACAAGGGATAGGAAGAAAGCTTGATACCCGGGATTTGGAAATGTAAACGATATTATCAAACACAGCTTCTTTTTATTCAGCTGAACTTAGGTTTTCCAAAGAGTAGTCACTGCTTGGCTGGATGCCCTTACTGTTAATACCTAGGACTAGGCCCTCAGGGATAACCCTGAGGTTAAATCTAGGGAGTTGTAACCGTTTTGTTCTGTTCTGTTTTGAACAAGGGAATGTGACTTGTCAGGGCTAGAGTTTATCAGAAAAACTGAATCTTTTGCATTGCTCTTCAGTTTTCTGGGCTATTTTAACAAGAATTGCTAACCTAGGTACAAGGGCTGCAGGAGTTCTGCAGGCCCCTTGAAACTGTGTGTAAGATATTGAATATATCTTTCTGGAGAGAATGTCCATTAACTATCAGAAGGTTCTTGAAGAGACCCATTACCCTTCAGTGGTTAAAGTCACAGCTCTGAGCCCTCTTTGAGTCCTAAGAGGTATCAAATTATGACTCAACTATTGGGATTCCATGAAATTCTTTCCCCAGTGGCCTCTGGACACAGGTTGCTGCCAGGGAAGGTGGTTGGTTACACAAAACTAAGTTATGTTCCCTGTGGAATCGCTTTGTTAATGAAGCGAGAACCAGACCCAAGGATGCTGGGTGATGAGCCAGATGTGATGGACAAGGATTAGAAGGCCTAATGGCAAAGATGGGACTATTTGGAGCTCCTACTTCCTAGGGCTTCCCAGGTGGCGCTAGTGGTAAAGAACCTGCCTGCCGGAGTAGGAGATGTAAGAGACGCGGGTTTGATCCCTGGGTCAGAAAGATCCTCTGGAGAAGGGCATGGCAACCTACTCTAGTATTCTTGCATGAAGAATCCCATGGACAGAGGAGCCTGGCAGTCTCTAGTGCATAGGGCTGCAAAGAGTCAGACACTGCTGAAACGACTTAGCATGCACGTGTGCTACTTCCTAATTATTAATAGGCTAATTATTAATTGCTGACTTAGGAATATTATGAAATTTATCATCTCATTGTTGGCATGAACAACAAAAGAGAGATTTAATTCTCTTGGGATTATATGTGTTAGAAGGTGTTCTAGGATAAAAGGGTAAATAAGACTTGGTTCCTGCCTTCAAGGAATTCACAAAGAAGGAAATACAGGCCTCACATTTTTTTTTACCAAATGATTTTCACATACAGGGAGGCTATATGTTATAGGTCATAGAGTGTATAGGAAGTTGTATTGAATAAGACACTTGTTAATGGTTGTATCCCAACATCACTTATAAATGAATTGTGTAGAGTACAGAAGTGATATTAAAAGGAAACCAAACTAAGAACTGTTATATTTCGAGCTCCTGCTACATGCCAGGTGGTAAAATAGATATTTTAAATTCATTAGAATATTTGAATCCCAAAACTGCCCTACAAGGTAAATACTAACATTCCCATTTTGCAGATAATGGAACTGAGGCTGAGAGAAGCTAAGTCACCTGACCCATATCATACATCTTGTTTAAGCAGTGGGGATGATAAGATTTGAGCTAGCTTCTAACTCCAGAGTTCAATCTCTTGTTTCCTGCACCTGTTACCTTCCATGGATTGCATCTAGCAAATGCCAGTTGTATGTCAAACATTCTGATGGGTACTTTATACATGATCCCACCCAGTGCTCACAATGACATTCAAGGGCAAGTGCTGCTGCTCCATTTTAGAGATGAAGAAATTGAGGATAATGAAGGTAGAGCTATTATGAGCTTGATCCGCCTTTATGAATGGTCTCTGTGGGGGAAAGGCCACTGAGTTCTGAAGGAGGACTGCAGTGACCCCACCGTGCTTATGTTGTGTGGTAGGGCGACCCCACCGTGCGTATGTTGTGTGGTGGGGCGACCCCACCGTGCGTATGTTGTGTGGTGGGGCGACCCCACCGTGCGTATGTTGTGTGGTGGGGCGACCCCACCGTGCGTATGTTGTGTGGTGGGGCGACCCCACCGTGCGTATGTTGTGTGGTGGGGCGACCCCACCGTGCGTATGTTGTGTGGTGGGGCGACCCCACCGTGCGTATGTTGTGTGGTGGGGCGACCCCACCGTGCGTATGTTGTGTGGTGGGGCGACCCCACCGTGCGTATGTTGTGTGGTGGGGCTCTTCCCCCACTGTCGGCGTCCACAGCAAGGAGCAGGACTGACTACATGATTGCGTGGCCCAGTGTGAAGTGGAAGTGTGGGTCCCTTGTTCAAAAATCATCAAGAATTTCAAGTCAGTGACAGCAGAGTTAAACCAAGCGCAAGGCCCTTCTCATGTGAGGCCCCATGTGACTATACAGAACTCATATTCATGAGCTGGCCCTGGCAAGAAGTTGTGTTAGCCGCTCAGTTGTGTCCAACTCTTTGCAACCCCATGGACTGTAGCCTACAAGGCTCCTCTATCAACAACAAGGAGAGAGTAGATTAAGATACAAAGACACATTTGCCAGGGCTCACAGAAAGGGGGTTAGCAATAAAGGTAGGTAAAAGAGTGGAGGAAACAGGGCTCCAATCAGGGGAGGAGGAGGAAGGATCCTCAGTCCCTCACACAGGCAGCAGTTAGTACTAGCAGATGAGCCAAAGATGCCAGCCGTGTCTTCCAGGTGTTCAAGAGCCAGCAGACCATGAAGTTTCTGGAATAATTCTCTGTGAAGCGTTGCATTTGTATGGAACAGATGGGGGGTTCCTAATTGGAATAAGTACCTAATTCCAATGTCACCGTCAGTGAGTATCCAGGAAGAGAAGTCGAGCTATGGAGTTCTTTCACTGTTGGTCAGAAACTCAGAGCACTTGAAGAATGTGTTATTCCAAGCCTGCTGAGTGCCATCCACTTGAACATGTCCCTCAGCGGTTTAAGCTGAAGCAAGATATTTCCTGTTAGGTCCTTGAAAGGGACCGAAAACAATGCTTCATTCCTACCAGAAGCTGACCATCTTTCTCAAAAGCCCTTGGGTCGTGAACAGGCTCAGGAATGTTCACTTTCTTGGAACCAGGAGTAGCTGATGAGGGGTTCCCCAGAAGCTCTAACGAAGCCTGAGTCCTTAAGAGGTTGGAAATACATCTCACAAATAACTAAGCCCTTAATAGTTATTTATAGAATGAGGCAGCAGGGTATAGCCCAAGTTGGCATCAGAACTTGGCTCTGCCACTTACTAGCTATGTGACCTTGGGCAAGTTACTTAATCTCTTTAATCCTTTGCTTCCTACTGAATCTTACAACATTGCTAAAAGTGCTTAATGAGTTAATGCATAAGTGCCTGACACATAGTAGGTCCTTAGTAAATATTTGTTGTTGAATATTATTGAATGACAAGCATGAGGAAAGCATTGCCTTAAACTTGACAATAAAGCATTGATAATAAAAGGCTTTTCTGATGGAGTGGCAAGTGGGATGCAATTATAGAGTCTTTGCCTCATTGACATGGCCCTTGGACTGAAAAGTTAGAGGACAGCTAAAAGTTGGAGGAGACTCCAGCTGTGATATATTGAATCTGTCCAAATCTTCTCTTGGGGGATAGGAAAAAAAACCAAAAGTGTTAGTCGCTCAGTTGTGTCTGATTCTTTGCAACCACATGGACTGTAGTCTGCCAGGCTCCTCTGCCGGTGGAATTCTCCAGGCAAGAACACTGGAGTAGGTATCCATTCCTTTCTCTAGGGGATCTTCCTGACCCAGGGATTGGAGCCAGGGATCAAACCCGGGTCTCCTGCATTGCAGACGGATTCTTTACCATCTGAGCTACCAGGGAAGCCCCAGAGGATGGAAGGATGGCACCAATTAACCAGGATTGGATTCTACAGATTGGAGCTATAGAAAAAAAGTCCCTTTATTGGCTCCATGGGTGTCTAAGAGGCAGAGGTTTGGGGTCTGAAGGCCATAGATTGTAAGTCCAGATGCCGAGTTCAGGCTACCAGCAAGGTCAAGATAGCGATCACCAGCTGCTGAGGAATGGTAACAGGAGGAACTAGAAGGGAGGGAAAAGGCGGTGGGGGTGGTTACAGGACAGGTGCCATGGTCTCCATGGGAACGTTGGACTTACCAGCTGGGGCCATGGAGTGCACGACTGCAGGGTAGGTGGGTGACCCACGGCGGACAGACACTGGAGGTGTGACTCCCCTTCCTTCGTTGATGCTCGCTCTTGCCTCTCCCACTGAGCATCTCTTCTCCCACTTTAGTTGAGCCCAGAGATGTTCAGTGGGAGGCAGAATAGAAGCCAGCAAAGAGCTCAAGTCACGCAATTCTGGAAGGAAAGAGGCCTCCTCTCTTGAATACTTATAGCATTGTCTGCAGTCACAAACATAATCTTATCTCCATTTACTTAAGATATTCTTTTTCATCTAGAAAAATGAAACTGGCCTAAGCTATTCTTGCCAGGAGCCCTGTGAAGGAGCCCAGTGTTACAGCCCAGATGTTTGACTTTTCCAAAGCATCAATGTACAACAGCAGCAGATACATCAGGAATAAAATGTTTATATTCTGTGCCTGAATTGGGTTTGCATCTCCTTATCTAATACTCAGGAGCCCAAGAAAACCTGCCCTAGGTATTCAGAGGGCCAAACTGTCTGCACCTGTTTCCCTCGATATATCAAATGATTATTTTTTTGTCAAACATGTAGGATTCAGAAAACTCCCAAATGAAGCTGATTATGGCATTTTCTGTTTTTATTCTTACTCCTGTAGGTATTTATAAAGGAAATGCAAACCTTATGCTTTGTGTTCAAGTACTTTCAAGTCTTCAAGTCAAGTCTGACAGACCCACTTATTGAATTAGTTGAATGTTTCTATGCTAGCCCACAAAAATGTTTTATCCCCCACCCTCTTCACCCCACCTCAACAGAGACACAGCAAGTGAAATGAATGAAATATGGGTTCGTGTTTTTTCCACCAGGCCTTCATCATTACGCAACTGCTCAAGACCAGGGTTTTTTTGGCTGCCTTGTTTGTTTACAGTCAGCCCTTGATTATTTGCAGAAATGAGGGAACAGCAACATAGATCATTTAAAGCTGTGGATGGTCAGAGATTTTAGGAGGCTGTGATTAATCTTTGTGTGCAGGTCTCTGCTGTAAAGATTCAGAATATTCTAAATGATATGATGAAACTATATGGACTCTTAATATTTCCATTTTCCCCCTGGCTCCCCAGTCCATGTTGCAACGGACAGCACAACTTCTCAGACTGGTACACACAAGCAGCCTACGATATCTCAAGACTCCTTACAAAGTTGCTTATTCATCAGAACATTTCCTTGCTGTAGCTTAACAGGCCTTTCCCTCTAGCCCCTTCCAGACTAAAAAAAAAAAAAAAAAAAAAGGTATGATTCATGTCAACAAAGAGTAGAATCAGTTTGTGATAATACCAGAAAGAAACTTGAAAGCCAGCTATGTTTTCAAGTCTGTAGGCCAGATAATCCAAAAGTTATCAGTGCTTATTTGTTGATTCCTCTCTAGAAATATTTCCATCAAAGAGCACAAGACACAGTATATAATGAAGTTCAGAAGGGTTATGGTCAGCATGATAACCTCTTGGAAGAAAATCAAAGTACAAAAATTCAGAGTAAGGTAGGAACTGGCCAGGTCCTCAAATGGGTGTTGATAGTCTGGATGCTTTCCAGAAGGGAGAGGTCAGAAAAATACTGGAATCTGAAACCATGTCTTATAAGGAAGGGCCGAATAGGGGATTATTTCACCAAAAGAAGAGAAGACCTAGGGAAAAGTGATTATTGGCCTCAAATATTTTAAAAGTGCTTCTCATATAGGAGGAATTAGGTTATTTTGAATGATAAATCAATGGGGAAAGTGACTGGGTAAACCGATTTGAGCCCCATATAAGGACATCAGTTCCACCAACTAGGGCCACCCATAAGTGCAGGCAACAATTCTTCAAATTCTCCAGGCAAGAATATTGGGGTGGGTAGCCACTTCCTTCTCCAGGTGATCTTCCTGACCCAGGGATAGAACCCAGATCTCCTGCATTGCAGGCAGATTCTTTACCGTCTGAGCGAACTGGGCTTCCCTGGTGGCAAAGGCCAGTCAAGTCTTTGTCACAGTGAATCCCTCTGACAATCTCTCTTCTGCCTCCCTCTTCCACTTAAAAGGGTTCTTGTGATTTCTTTGGATTGACTCCAATAACCCAGGATAATCTTCCCCTTCGGGGTCAGCTGACTGACTGCCAGTTTAAATTCCAGCTGCAACCTCAATTGCCTATAACCTAACATATTCATATTCACAGGGTCCAGGGATTAGAACATGGATATCTTTAGGACATTATTCCACCCACCACAAGTGCCTTACCTCATAGCATTATTTTGAAGGTCTAGTGAAACAGTGCATTTAAAATGCTTACTACAGAGGTGTGGCACATCAATGCCAGCTATTATTATTAACATTCTTATTATTACAAAGACAGAGCCCACATCAGGTAATAGTCATGTTAAATGACTCAGTAAAGCCCTTAAAACTCTGAGATTTGGAGATTCTCTAAGAGGAAGGGTAAATATCTATTGGTCATAGGGAATGAGTCATCAAAAACACACGGCATTTTTTTCTTCATTTATCTTGACAAAATATTTTCAATAAAATAACAGTGCATGTCATTATATAATTTAATAATATATAGTATGATATCATAGTTTATTTCAAAATCATAAATAATTTGTAAAGTTCAGAAAAGTTAAAGTATGAAAAAACCACTCACTCATATTCCCATCACTCAAAAACATAATATTACTATTTTGGTGCATTCCGGCAGGTTTACTTTGTATTTTAAAATAATTATGTATATATGTATACATATATGTATTTTAAAATAATTATAATATGTCCTTATAAAGTTGTATGTACTGTTTTTTAAACAACTTTTCCTTATACAAGTAAAGGCTTATTGTAGAAAAGTAAATCATATTGTCCCCTTCCCCAAAAAAACATTATTAGCATTTTAATGTATTTTCCTTCAACACTTTGCCACACAATTTAATTAAGCTCACTGGTATACACTGGGTTAAAACATTATTAACCCAGTAGCACTTATAGGTTATGAAAGAAAAATGATATAAAAGAACTGATTAGAGTAAGTTTATCTGCAGTGGGAGTTTTATTATTCTCTTCCAATTAAAAAAATTCCAATGACTTTGTTCAGTTAATATGAAAGTTTTAAAGATGTTATTATTCAAGTCTCTTTGCAAATGAAATAGCTACTTGATATGTTATGGAGTTCTACTTCATGGAGATCAAATAAAAAGAATATAATTATCTTAACACAGTTCCCAGTATTGTACATAGTTTTGCTCTATCTGAAAGAGACTAGTTTTTGTTTTATGTGGCCATCAGATGTAGCAAAAACTGCCATCTGGACTCTGCAGTGGTATAGTTTTTTAAGCATGTGTGACTGTCAGGGTATATTGAAGTGCTTATGAAAGTAGTAAGCCCAATATAATCAGCATTGCTCCAACTCATACTAACAATAGGAGCCATCATTTGTTGAATGCTTTCAAGAATTTCATGTTAAAAAAAAAAGAATTTCATGTATATTAGTTTTAACTGGCACAGCTATCCAAGTAAAGCCATAAATATTATTGCTCCATTTTACAGATGAGAACATTGAGGCTCACAGAGATTACGCAGTTTAGGAGCGTACAACTAGTTAGGGGAGTGGCTATTCAAATCTAGTCTGTCTGACTCTACAGCTTGCCCTCAACCTGCTACACTTCCTGCCTCCCTGAATGCCCAGTTTGGTGCCCCAAGACAAAGAAGCACTTAGGAAAGAGACAAAAGAAGAGTCACAGAGACAGTTAAAAGAACCTATGAGAAAACTTTTTTAAAAAATCATTTTTCCTGGAGAGGAAAATCAGAGAATGTGTTGGGAGTAGAGTGAGAGGATTCACAACAGGAAATAGTGACCACACCTCTTAACTCTTCATCCCAGCTCTGGAAAGAATGCGAGGGGGAAGCATGTGCTTATAAAGTGAAGAATTGCCTTTGGAACGGGAGGAAGAATCTCCTGACCTGGAGACATATTAAAGGCTAAAGTGAGTTATCAAGGGAAGTATTGTGGAATGTCTTGCAGAAGTTTCTAAAAACAGAAGACAGCCTCATTCATCTGGCCTGACAAGCGCAGCATCTTCTCTGAGCCCAGGAGTGAGTCATTGTGCTACCAAATGGGACCCTCTGCTTCCCACTTCACCATGATGGGTGGTCCCCAAGCGACCTCTCACCCACTTTATTCCTCAGTTCCTACTTGGACCCCATGATAGCTCTTCCTCAGCACGTCCTCAGTAGCCCGCTGGCCCATGCTGATGCTCTTCCCTCTCAGGCCCACCCTACCTGGAGCTGCTCATGGTTTTTGTCCTGTTTCTGCCCCATGAGAACCTGCTGCCACAACCAGCGTCCCATTTTATAGAATTTCAATGCATCTGCTTTACCTTCAGGGCCCTTCATACAGTTCTCCTTCCCAAACACCAGTCTAGCCTTAGTGCTTGGTTGCTGTTACTCTCACCTTGCCCACACGTGGCCTTAACTCCTTAGTCTAGGATAACATCTCCTCTGGAACCTAATCGTCACTTATTGCCTCAAAATGCACTCTATAATAGTCATGCCCTGTCCACCCGAGTCCTGGCCTCTGCCTTTTCTTAGAATCCATCTATAAGGTTTTAACAGTCATTAATTTATCTATGGCTGTGCTGGGTATTTGTCGCTGTGAAAGGGCTTTGCCTAGTTCTTGCGGTGCACAGGCTTTTCATTGAAGTGGCTTTGCTTGTTGTGGAGCATGGGCTCTAGCGCTCAGGCTTAGTAGTTGTGGCACAGGGGACTTAGTTGTTCAGTGGCATGCGGGATCTTCCCGGACCAGGGATAAAACCTGTGTCCGCAGTATTGGCAGCTGGCTTCTTATCCACTGAGCCACCAGGGAAGTCTTCTACAAGGTTTTTGACACATATTTTTCCTACTTTGATTTTTTTTTCCTCTTCATCTTGTATAAGTCCTCATTTTGGCAGAAATGCTCTCTGCCTTGTTCACAAGCTTCCTCCCTCAGAGCGGGGTCTGAACTCTTTGGGGATCCACTGACTTAAAACCAGAAAGGTGGTGCTGAGCATGTGCCCTCATTCAGCCAAAACGTGTTGAACATCTGTTCTAGTAGCATGATGCTGGGGCCGAAAGCAAAGAGAGGTTACCACAGCCCCTACCTGCCAGAGTCTGTGGGTCTAGTCGGAAAGATGAGCGCGTTCAGAGGCTCTTAGCAACTGTATTTGTTTCCTAAGGGTGCTGTGACAGAGTACCGCAAACCTGGTAGCCTAAAGCAACAGAAGTTTCTCTCTCACAGCTTTGGAGGCTGGAAGTCTGAAATTAAGATGTTGGCAATGTGGGTTCCTTCCCAGGCTCTGAGGAAGAATCTGCTCCTTGCCGCTTCTCTTGCTTCTGGTGGTTGCCAGCGAGTCTTGGTATTTCTTGACTTGTAGCTGCCCCACTCCAATCTCTGCCTGTCTTCACCTGATGTTTTCCCTGTGTGTGTCTCTCTGTCCACATTTCCCTCTTAAGGACACCAGTCACTGGATGTGGTCCACCCTAATCCAATACAGCTCCTCTTAACTTGACGACATCTAGAACGTCAAAGATCGTATAAGGTCATATGCTGAGGCACTGGGGGCCAGGACTTCAACAAGTCTTCCTGGAGAACGCAGTTTAACTCCCAGTACCAACCCTCCCTCAAACCCTCACAAAGGATGGAAACACAATATAATATGGTTGAGCTTCACTTTAACAAGGGGACATAATAACGAGTGCAAAGACCTAACTGAGAAAGTGTGGTTAGACTTCAGAAAGTTATTACTTCCCATGTGGCGATAATGATAAAGAACCTGCCTGTCAATGCAGGAGACAGACATGGGTTCAGTCCCTAGATCAGACAGATCCCCTGGAGGAGGGCATGGCACCCCACTCCAGTATTCCCGCCTGGAGAATCCCCATGGACAGAGGAGCCTGGTGGGCTACCGTCCATGGGGTCACAAAGAGTCAGACACGGCTGAAGTGACTTCACACACACACACACACAAAGGTTATGTTTGAGTGTGAGCTTGAGAGAGAAATCGGAATTTACAAGGACAGGAGCTGGGTGCCTACAAGGAGGCAGGAAGTAGGCTGGGAAAAGGGCAGGAGTGTAAGAAGACAAGACATGAGAGGAAAGGAGAGTGGCTCAGGGCAGGTGGGAGGGCAGGAGGGAGGCTGTTATGGCAGGATCTCAGTGCTCTGCCCAGGAGTTTGTACTTTATCCTATAGGTGGGTGAGTGGATGAGTCAACAAATGCTTTTTGAAAATATCAATGAAGGAATAAATTATTCTTTCCAGTATTTCCCGAGCCAAAATGTCAGGGCTTCTGAAACATTTACATGCTGAGCCTTGCTGAAGGGTTAGCCTAGCACAGGCTATTAGATCAGACAGATACCTGAGGAGAAAGGAGGAGAGGTAACCCCAGGAGGAAACCGAAGAACAGGATGGAAATAAGGGGAACCAGCTCTGCTCACAGGTTTCCCTGGTGGCTCAGGCATAAACAATCTGCCTGCTGTGCACGCAGGAGATGCAGGTTCAATCCCTGGGTCAGGAAGATCTCCTGGAGGAGGAAATGGTAACCCTTTCTATTACCTTGCCAGGAAAAATATCATGGACAGAGGAGCCTGGCAGGCTATGGTCTATGGGGTCACAGATTTGGACATGACTGAACTGGCTTAGCAGCAGCAGCAGCAGCAGCAGCTCTGCTCACCTGGGGAGGTAGCACATATCAGGGCAATTCCCCTGGAGAAGGGATAGACTACCCACTCCAGCATTCTTGGGCTTCCCTGGTGTCTCAGACAGTAAAGAATCCACCTGCAGCATGGGAGACATGGTTCGACCCCTGGATTGAGAAGATCTCCTGGAGGAGGGCATGACAACCCACTCCAGTATTCTTTCCCGGAGAATCACCCTGGAGCCTGGCAGGCTACAATCCATGGGGTCAAAAAGAGTCAGACACGACTCAGTGACTAAGCACGCACAGCACACAGGACCAGAAAAACTATGGAAAACAATCAACTTTCTTGTAGACCCTGAACCTTGATGCGTGCTCTTTGGTTGTGGAAGTAGAAATCTATTTCGGAAAAAAAATTAATTCCGTAAGTCATTCTCTATTTCCTACCACTACAATTTCAGAAGTTGATTTAGGTGGCTTTTAAACTTAGCATAACGTGTTTTATTGTTTGTTTTTAGCTACAGAGAAAAGAATATCTTATTAACATTCTATTGTACTTTACTAATTAAAATGTTAGAGAATTACTGTCCTTTTACATAGGGACATTTCTGTGATACAGAGTACATCTTTATGTTTAGAACTGATGAGATTAGCATGTTCCTTTCGATATATTTTCCTTAAACTCTTCATACTTGCACATGTTTTATTAGAGTTTGAAAAACAAGGTTGAAGAGTAATATATATTCAAGAAAGATTTGAGTGATTAATTTTAATTCTTCATTTAAATCAACATTTATTCAAGAAAATTTTACTGCATTTATTACTTGGACAAAGGAATTTCTGAAAGCAGCTTTTTGCTATACTAATCAGCAAACTCAGTAACTCTCTTTAGTGAAATAAGTGAATTATCTGTCAAGAAACCCTGGGCAAATGGCTTTACAACTCCCTATCTCAGGCTGTGTCACCCTTATGTGAAATGTAGATGTTAATCCCTTGTGAATTAGTCACTTCTCTGATTCCTAATTTTCTGGGGTGTAAATGGAAACTACAATGATCTCACAAGATGCTCGTGAGATTTGGAATAAATAAATAGATTTAAAATATCTTGGGTGCTGGTATGATGCTTTTGGCTACTACAGGAATTTGTAAGGAGAACATTCAGCAGTTTATATGTGAGTACCCCGCAGAATTTCTCAGTTAAGTGCATACTGTTGTGATCCTTAACTATTATAACATTGTATATAGACTCTTAGCTTCAGACTGAATTTTAGGTTGTTTTAACCGCCTTCCCAGTATAAGTATCCCTTCTATAAACATCTCCTGAGAGAGGTCTTCAGGGCTCTACTTTGAAGATTATAGATCTCTACTTTGAAGATTGTAGACTGTTTTGTTTTGTTTTTTTAACTTTTTTTGGCCTTACTACTTCACATTTTACAAGAAAGCATTTTCCCAATCTTCTAATGCTCTCCAGTGAATGAGGGGCTCTCCTCGTTCCAAGAGTGCACTTATACCCTCAAATTGCCAAAGCATCAGAGACTTACATAATTGCTGAATATTCTTGTTTACTTAACCTACACTTAGATTGAAATTCCTCATTGTCTAGTAACAAAATGTTTTCTATTCTTTTGAATGAAGAGTCCCTTTAATCTTGAAAGTGAGCCTTTTTGGAGAGCATTCCAAAATGCCAATCAAGCCAAGTACTCTATCTTGCCTTTGAACTCAAGGAGCTGAAAGTGTGCCTGTAATCTCCAGCTTTGGGTTGCCAGAGGGCAAGAGGTGGTAGGAATGTCATGGATAAATGAAAACCCCACAACTGTTAGTCTTAGTGAAACTTTGACTGAAGCTGTCGACACAGAGTGTTCTAATTAATCAGGTTCTCCCTTTTGTCTTCTGTACCACCTGGTAATGGAACTTGGGGAGAGAGAATATGGAGGCTGCTTATCATCAGGATTTCTGTAGACATGTACAAGGTTGGGTGAAGATAATAAAGCAGGACGCCCTCCGACTTGAGCTGATGGCCTGGTTCAGGATTTGTACTTATAACCTTCTCCCCCACCCAACTAGAGATGAATGTACTAAAGAAAAATTAAATGACCAACAATAAGTCAATGGGTTAGAAAAGTAGAAGACATTTGAGAACTGGATAACTTGTCCCTTAATTATCAAGACTCCTCAGTGTAATGTTAATGTTTGTAATAACCATCCGTTTGTGCAAAGTGGTAAATAAAGCGAGCTACTTCTGGAGGGTTAAAGGACAAATTCATTACTTGGTATTCCATGATTGTCAAATAAACCTACCAGATTGCACCTGATTTATAAACACAGAGCAACTGAAAATATTTTTTCCCCAAAAAAGGTGGACTTTATTCTTGTTCACATGATCTTTGCAAATTCCAACAGCTTCAGCTTTTACTCTGCTGCAGCTGGCCAGCCCTTGAAACCAGACGCACATTAGGACCCATCACCAAAGGTACCAGGGTTCAGATGGGAAGGATCTGATTGGGAAGAAAGTGGAAGATACTCTTGAAGTAGCTTCTAGGAAAATTCCCAGGAGAAAACTACAAAGGTCCATACGCTGCTGCTGCTGCTGCTAAGTCACTTCAGTCGTGTCCAACTCTGTGCGACCCCATAGACGGCAGCCCATCAGGCTCCTCCGTCCATGGGATTCTCCAGGCAAGAGTACTGGAGTGGGGTGCCATTGCCTTCTCCAACAAAGGTCCATATGAGGGGTCACAAATCCGAATGCCAGCAGAGACCAGAAAGTTAATGTGAATGGGTGCAATGATGTAAGGCTTTAAGGAGTGATGAGGACTCTGGTAAGGTAGAGAGCATATGCCCTGTGTGATAGGAGTAGCCAGTACTCAGCTCTAGCCAATTGCTGCCAAGTTGGAAAGCAACCCATTATTAAGCAATCCAGTATTAACAGATCTGATTTCTCAAGAGAAGTTGGGCTCCAGGTGTTTATTTTAAAATTCTTCCAATTTTAAAAACCACTGTGCAAGTCAGATTTCCAAGCCTCATAAGATCTGTGGACCTCCAAGTTATCACACTGGTGCCCAGAAAATATAAAATGAGGGCCGTTATGGGGGCCAGTACTTTTTTTTTTATGCTTGATCATGGTCACAAATTATTGGTCTTCCAGATGTAATTTGGTCTCCTCCCAAAGGAGAGAGTGAATGGGCCTTCTGAATGGGCCTCAGAAGACCTCAGAGGCCAGGGTCTTTGCATTGATGAGGGGTTCTGAGATGTCCTAAAAGAAATGATCCAGAAAGAAAAGGCACTTAGAAGCTCAAAGAGAACATAAAGCAAAGTCAAGAGTGTGATAACTAAGTAGATATAACGTGGGGATAAAGATTAAAGGCCCAGTCCCTTGATGGGGAGAAAAAAAAATTAAAGTATGGAACTGTAACCAAAGGAGACAGATTTGGCACTTCTGGAGAAAGGAAAGAACAGCTAACGAGATCATCATGAGTTTGATAAGAGTCTATGGAGGTCACTACAAGCTTGTCTTCTTCAAGCTATAAAATTAGCATTGGCTAAAGTACATTCCGTGAGATGTTAAAAGGAGATTCCCAGGAAGACAGGAGCTCAATCGTTAGAAAACTCCAAGTTAAATCTTTTTTTTTTTTTTTTCTGTTTTATAATGTAGAGCCTTTAGTATCAGTTCAGTTCAGTTCAGTCACTCAGTCGGGTCTGACTCTTTGCAACCCCATGAATCGCAGCATGCCAGGCCTCCCTGTCCATCACCAACTCCCGGAGTTCACCCAAACTCATGTGCATAGATGAGTGATACCATCCAGCCATCATCCATCCACCGAGTGATCCCACTCGGTGATGCCATCCAGCCATCTCATCCTCTGTTGTCCCCTTCTCCTCCTGCCCCCAATCCCTCCCAGCATCGGGATCTTTTCCAATCAGTCAACTCTTCACATGAGGTGGCCAAAGTATTGGAGTTTCAGCCTCAGCATCAGTCCTTCCAATGAACGCCCGGGACTGGTCTCATTTAGGATGGACTGGTTAGATCTCCTTGCAGTCCAAGGGACCCTCAAGAGTCTTCTCCAGCACCACAGTTCAAAAGCATCAATTCTTTAGCACTCAGCTTTCTTCATAGTCCAACTCTCACATCCACACATGACCACTGGAAAATCCATAGCCTTGACTAGACGGACCTTTGTTGGCAAAGTAATATCTCTGCTTTTTAATATGCTATCTAGGTTGGTCATAACTTTCCTTCCAAGGAGTAAACGTCTTTTAATTTCATGGCTGCAATCACCATCTGCAGTGATTTTGGAGCCCCCCCAAATAAAGTCTGACACTGTTTCCACTGTTTCCCCATCTATTTGCCATGAAGTGATGGGATCAGATGCCATTATCTTCGTTTTCTGAATGTTGAGCTTTAAGCCAACTTTTTCACTCTCCTCTTTTACCTTCATCAAGAGGCTTTTTAGTTCCTCTTCACTTTCTGCCATAAGGGTGGTGTTATCTGCATATCTGAGGTTATTGATATTTCTCCTGGCAATCTTGATTCCAGCTTGTGCTTCTTCCAGTCCCAGGTTTCTCATGATGTACTCTGCATATAAGTTAAATAAGCAGGGTGACAATATACAGCCTTGACGTACTCCTTTTCCTATTTGGAACCAGTCTGTTGTTCCATGTCCAGTTCTAACTGTTGCTTCCTGATCTGCATACAGATTTCTCAAGAGGCAGGTTGGATGGTCTGGTATTCCCATCTCTTTCAGAATTTTCCACAGTTTATTGTGATCCACACAGTCAAAGGCTTTGAAATAGTCAATAAAGCAGAAGTAGATGTTTTTCTGGAACTCTCTTCCTTTTTCCATGATCCAGTGGATGTTGGCAATTTGATCTCTGGTTCCTCTGCCTTTTCTAAAACCAGCTTAAACATCTGGAAGTTCACAGTTCATGTATTGCTGAAGCCTGGCTTGGAGAATTTTGAGCATTACTAGCGTGTGAGATGAGTGCAATTGTGCAGTAGTTTGAGCATTCTTTGGCATTGCCTTTCTTTGGGATTGGAATGAAAACTGACATTTTCCAGTCCTGTGGCCACTGCTGAGTTTTCCAAATTTGCTGGCATATTGAGTGCAGCACTTTCACAGCATCATCTTTCAGGATTTGAAATAGCTCCACTAGAATTCCATCACCTCCACTAGCTTTGTTCATAGTGATGCTTTCTAAGGCCCACTTGACTTCACATTCCAGGATGTCAGGCTCTAGCTGAGTGATTACACCATCGTGATTATCTGGGTTGTGAAGATCTTTTTTGTACAGTTCTTCCGTGTATTCTTTTCACCTCTTCTTAATATCTTCTGCTTCTGTTAGGTCCACACCATTTCTGTCCTTTATCGAGCCCATCTTTGCATGAAATGTTCCCTTGGTATCTCTAATTTTCTTGAAGAGATCTCTAGTCTTTCCCATTCTGTTCTTTTCCTCTTTCTTTGCATTGATCGCTGAGGAAGCCTTTCTTATCTCTCCTTGCTATTCTTTGGAACTCTGCATTCAGATGCTTATATCTTTCCTTTTCTCCTTTGCTTTTTGCTTCTCTTCTTTTCACAGCTATTTGCAAGGCCTCCCCAGACAGCCATTTTGCTTTTTTGCATTTCTTTTCCATGGAGATGGTGTTGATCCCTGGCTCCTGTACAATGTCACGAACCTCCATCCATAGTTCATCAGGCACTCTATCTATCAGATCTATGCCCTTAAATCTATTTCTCACTTCCACTGTATAATCATAAGGGATTTGATTTAGGTCATATCTGAATGGTCTAGTGGTTTTCCCTACTTTCTTCAATTTAAGTCTGAATTTGGCAATAAGGAGTTCATGCTCTGAGCCACAGTCAGCTCCCGGTCTTGTTTTTGCTGACTGTATAGAGCTTCTCCATCTTTGGCTGCAAAGAATATAATCGATCTGATTTCGGTTTTGACCATCTGGTGATGTCCATGTGTAGTCTTCTCTTGTGTTGTTGGAAGAGGGTGTTTGCTATGACCAGTGTGTTCTCTTGGCAAAACTCTATTAGCCTTTGCCCTGCTTCATTCCGTATTCCAAGGCCAAATTTGCCTGTTACTCCAGGTGTTTCTTGACTTCCTACTTTTGCATTCCAGTCCCCTATAATGAAAAGGACATCTTTTTTGGGTGTTAGTTCTACAAGGTCTTGTAGGTCTTCATAGAACCGTTCAACTTCGGCTTCTTCAGCGTTACTGGTTGGGGCATAGGCTTGGATTACTGTGATATTGAATGGTTTGCCTTGGAAATGAACAGAGATCATTCTTTCATTTTTGAGATTGCACCCAAGTAGTGCATTTTGGACTCTCTTGTTGACCATGATGGGTACTCCATTTCTTCTAAGGGATTCCTGCCCACAGTAGTAGATATAATAGTCATCTGAGTTAAATTCACCCATTCCAGTCCATTTTAGTTCGCTGATTCTTAGAATGTTGACATTCACTCTTGCCATCTCCTGTTTGACCACTTCCAATTTGCCTTGATTCATGGACCTGACATTCCAGGTTCCTATGCAATATTGCTCTTTACAGCATCGGATCTTGCTTCTATCACCAGTCACATCCACAGCTGGGTATTGTTTTTGCTTTGGCTCCATCCCTTCATTCTTTCTGGAGTTATTTCTCCACTGATCTCCAGTAGCATATTGGGCAGCTACTGACCCGGGGAGTTCCCCTTTCAGTATCCTAGCATTTTGCCTTTTCATACTGTTCATGGGACTCTCAAGGCAAGAATACTGAAGTGGTTTGCCATTCTCTTCTCCAGTGGACCACATTCTGTCAGACCTCTCCAGCATGACCCTCCCATCTTGGGTGGCCCCACACAGCATGGCTTAGTTTCATTGAGTTAGACAAGGCTGTGGTCCGTGTGATCAGATTGACTAGTTTTCTGTGATTATGGTTTCAGTGTGTCTGCCCTCTAATGCCCTCTCGCAACTACCAACTTACTTAGGTTTCTCTTACCTTGGACGTGGGGTGTCTCTTCACGGCTGCTCCAGCAAAGCACAGCCGCTGCTCCTTACCTCGGACAAAGGGTATCTCCTCACGGCCGCCCCTCCTGATCCTCAATGTAGAGTAGCTCCTCTCGGCCCTCCTGCACCCGCGCAGCCGCTGCTCCTTGGACGTGGGGTTGCTTCTCTCGGTGACCGCCCCTGACCTCGGGTGTGGGGAAGCTCTTCTCGGCCGCCACCCCTGACCTTGGGCAAGGGGTAGCTCCTTTCGGCCACACTTCTGCGTGGTCCGTTGCAGCTGGCACACTTCTGTGTGGTCCGTCCATTCAAGTCTATTGAGACTATGCCAAAGCAGGATAAAGTATTTATTTTTTAATGTTTATCTATCTATTTATTTATTGGGCTGCAAGGTCTTAGTTGTAGCCTTCGGGACCTTCAGTCATCATATGGGATCTTTTGTGTGGCACACAGGATCTTAGTTGCTCTGCTACAAGTGGGATCTTTATTCCCTGACCAGGGATCCAACCAGCATCCCCCTGCATTACAAGGTGGATTCTTAACCGCTGGACCACCGGAGATGTCCCAGGATAAAGTCTTTAGTTTCCCTAATTTAGCTGACCACATAATCCCCCTACCCCGGAACATCTTGTGAGACTAGTGTTCTGCTGAGTTCATACTGATGACAAACATGCATTAGAGACAAACAGGAGCAAACGTGCTCAAATAATCCATAGGCTGTTTCTCCCTTCGAGCCATGGATGTGGGGACAAGTCACACATCCAGAGGGATCCTGGTTAGTATCTCTGGTGACTCTGGTGTCTTGGGTAGGAAACCAAGAGGCAGAGTTGATGCCCCAGTCTCTTCCAGAGCCGTGAGTCAGGATTTTAGAAGAAACAGGCACACAGGCATGGGGAGCGTGAGCTGCTCTGTAACTGAGCTGAGGACGCCTCTTCCCCTGGACCACGGATTTGGATGCTGGAATGACAGGCCCCTTGGCAAGGAATCGGGAGCTTGTCACATAAACCAAGGAAAGCATTTTTGGCCAGAGACTTGAAGACCAAACAGGAGAGCTTTAAAAGGAGATTTAAAGGGGATGAAGTGGAATGTTCAAATGAAACTCTAAAATCGCAGCCCACGGAGGGGCAGCAGGTGTGAGCTAGAAATAAGAGGCCTGGCAGAGGGGGTGCCAAGCAGTTCTCTGAGGAACTGGCAGCAGGGTCACATCCACACTGGGGACACGCTCACCAGCTGCATGGTGAGGGGGCCAAGTGAATGGGGGAGGCAAGCACGACCTCCGAGACAATAGAGGTGAGCTGGCTAGGACACACAGCCGGGACGCCATGCTAGGCCAGGGTGACAAGGTCACATGATTGCAGGCACTGAAATGGGTGTTAGGAGTGTACGCACAAGTAGCAGTCACAAACATGAGAGTGGAAGCAAAGCCGAGAGCATATGGATGAGATTTTCTAAAGGGCGAAACAGAAAGGATTTTGCTGGCGGTGTGTGCGCTATAGTCTTCTCAGGCAGAGACAGGCCCTGGCTGGTGCTTTCCTATTTAAGACTTTTTTCCTAAGTAGCATAGGAAGAAGATGGAATAAAGATGGGAAGAGGGTATTTATTCAAGCATCTGCCCCATTTTATGAATTGTTGCCTTGCTAACAATTTCATGATATAAAAGAGAAACCTAGGCGGGAACTCCCTTACTCTGTACTTAGTTCTGACCAGGAAGCATCCAACTGGCTCATGGTGTGGAGGCACAGAAACTTCAGAGGCAGCAGCCAGACCATCGTGCAGTTTTATGAAAGCCAAAGAAATATGAGACATCCTTTAGTTGTGCCCTTTCCTCCCCCTTCTTACCTCTTTTGCTTCTTACTTCCCTCTGCCACCCCTGGTCCCAGTCTAATCAGAACTCCAGCCCAACTTTAGGGTAGCCACCAGGGATTTTAGGGTGGGTTTTATTAATAGTCCCCATGTTTCTTTTCCAGGAAGTTAAGGAGAACAAAGATTCCCCAATCCAAATTCAGCAAGAAAGATGTGCCGCTTGTATTTCAAGTTGTGACTCAGAATCCATGAGGCCACAAAGCCAGTTTTATACATGGCAATGGAGTTCTGTTGCTTCATTATCTGAGTGTATATCAGAGGACCCATGTATACCTTCTCAACTAATACCTTGCAAGGTAGGGAATACCATCCCAATTCAAAGATGAAGAAACTAAGGGCTAGGGACTAAATGACTTGCCCAAGGCCACGTAGCAAGTAAGTGACTGATCTGCGGCTGAAACCCAGGCCTTTCTGGCTTCTGACCAGGGCTTTTTCAGCCCTACCACACTGTCTGCAAAACTAGACATTGGATACCTAGTGGGATCATTGGCTTTGGTGGTTACCCTGAGAACCCAATCTCAACATGACATTGTTTCTATGGGAAAATGTGCTCAAAGTGACAAACAACTGGCTTAAGCAAGGAACTTTTGTAACCTGACCTGTCACAAATTGGGCACCACCTCAATCTCCGAAAGGCTGGCTGTGGGAGGGAGAGAGGAGACCAGGCTTATTCAGCCAGCAACCCCTCAGACACCGCGATACCATTTCAAGCCAGCTTTGCGTTTGCCCAGAAACAACAGCCTCAAAGGCATCTGTAAAATAACCACATAGCACCCACCTCAGAAGACAGATGTGAGGACCACAAGAGCGGACCCTTTGGTTTCTAAAGCAGCTAATGCAGGTCCAGCACACAGTAGACACTGGATAAGTAGAGACCAAGACAATTCCCAACAGCTGGGGGTGAGCTGGGAGTGGAGGGGGTAGAGACAGAGGAGGAGCCCTGCTGTCTCTCTCGGGGCTCCCTGGGAATAACGTAGGGTGAATTACTGTAGGGTGGGGTTGTGGACCTGCTTTGGGGGTTTGCCTCCTTCTCCACTAAACGGTTCCTAGTTTCTAGCTTTGGTTAGTCAGAACCCAGGAAATGGTCTTCCTCAGCAAGAGCTTCTGAGAGCTTCCTCAGCCTACCTTCTCCCAGTGTTCAGGGCTATATTTGGTTGGTTGGTTGGAGAACAAAAATCTCTTTTTATTTATTTATCTTTCATTTCCTTATTTTTTAAAAAGCTTTTTATTTTTATTGGGGTAGCTCAGCTGGTAAAGAATCCACCTGCAATGCAGGAGACCCGGTTTGATTCCTGGGTCGGGAAGATCTGCTGGAGAAGAAATAGGCTACCCACTCCAGTGTTCTTGAGCTTTCCTGGTGGCTCAGCTGTTAAAGAATCCACTTGCAATGCAAGAGACCTGGGTTCGATCCCTGGGTTGGGAATCAATACCCTGGGTTTGATATCCTGGAGAAGGGAATGGCTACCCACTCCAGTATTCTGGCCTGGAGAATTCCCTGAACTGTATAGTCCATGGGGTTGCAAAGAGCTGGACACGACTAAGTGACTTTCACTTTCATATAGCCGATGAACAATGTTATGATAGTTTCAGGTGGACAGCAAAAGGACTCAGCCATACAAATATATGTAACCATTCTCCTCCAAACTCTCCTCCCATCAAGACTGCCACATAACAGTGAGCAGAGTTCCATGTGCTATACAGTAGGGCCTTGTTGACTGTCCCATTTTAAATACAGCAGTGTGAATATGTCAATCCCAAACTGTTCTAATCAGCCATCCTCCCCACCTCGGCCTTAGCTGTTCCCAGCTGCCTTCAGGTACCAGTTTGCTGGCCTGGTGGATGTGTGAATGCTAATAAAGCTCAGATCAGGATCAAAAAGCCACACAACAACTAAGTAATCATTGCAGGGCCTTAGAGCCCCACGTGCCCATCTGCCTTCTCCCCTTTCCCTGCCTTTGGGAGCCGGGCTGCTCTCTGTCCTCGTATTTGACTTTGCTCTCTGAGAGCTGTGAGGTTGTGCTTACTCAGAGGCCTCTAGCCTCAGCCAAATCGGCCTGAAGGGGATTTTCGTTCCACAAATAAATCTTCAAAGAGAGAAAGGATTGCTAAAAGCAGCCAAACTTGGTGAGATTTTTATTTTATTTTATTATTTTGTATGGGGGAAGGGAACTGTTTTCCCTTGGCAAGGACAGATACTGACTGGAAAAACACTCCAGAGACTCGGGCCCTCAATAGAGGAAAACTTTAGCTGCCTCACCAGCTGTCTCTCCTGAGGGTCACCCCCAAAGTGGCAGGACCGTGTGGTAGCATTCCCATCACGGTGGCAGTTCTCAAGTCACACTTCTGTCTCTTGGGAGAGACTCTGCCTCAGGGTTGCGGAGTCTCTGAGGGTGCTGGGTACCCAGGGACAGAGGGTCTGAGAGAAACCTCCTGCTTGGGCACAGGGGTGTGTCCCCAGGTTCTACCCTGGGGGAGGATCCCGTTTCAGACTCTGACTGGCTTCATGCCCACAACGAGTCCCGCCCTTCAGAGGAGAAACTGTCCTGTGTGAGACAGAATTCCGGAGTGCCCAGCGAAGGAGACTCTGCCCCTAGTCCCCAGAAAGCAACTGTCTTGTGTGCAGCAGGAGGATCGCTGCTTAAAAGGAGCAGGTTCTCCGAGGCTCAGAATTACCCTGGGAGGGAGGGGCAGAATGGCTGCTCTAGAGGAGGCCAGTGGCTTTGGCCCTTCTTTTCTCTGGGACAAGAGTGGAGATGGAGACCCATAGGGAGACCCCCCGACTCCGTGGGGAAGAGCAACACAAGGGCTGGAGTAGCCTGAGTCCGCCAACCTGTAGCTGGAGCTTGTGGTCTTACCGTGGCTTGTGATCAAAGCCAGCCCACAGGCATGAATGGGAATGGCCCGCAGCTTTGCCGTCACCAGCTCTTGTGGTTTGGGCTGACCTTTCCACTTCTCTCAGATGCCTCTGGGGCAAAGCCGCAGGAGGGGTAGTGGGGGTAGATGGCAAGGTAAGGAATAAGGATGGGAAGGTGGAAGGTGGAAGCTGGGAGTTGAATCCCAGCTGGTGCATCCTCAATCTCAGTTTCCTAAGGCTGATGTAGTCGTCTAATCTGTACCCTGAGAAGGCTGGTATGGCTTAGAAGAGAACCACTGTGCAGAGCTGGTGTGGTTCTGCTTGCACTCACATACTATCAAATGGAGCACTACTCTTATTTATTCCTCACCACCATCCACCATGGATGCCCTACTGGATAAGATTTCTGTTGCCCAGAAAGGCTGTTCTAAGTAACCATTCATTTTCTATCTTTAGGATTCAACAGAATCCATTTGCCATTCAATCAGAGCAGGTTGCTAAGAGTAACCAATGTAATTGATTTTATTCCATTCCACATAAAAAAAAATTTTTTAACCCACTAGTTAGCCTGTTCAGTCTTTGTTATGAGTAAATGCCCAAATACTGTTACATATTAAGAAACACTGACAGCAACTCATGAACTCCTTCCATACTTTGGAATAGTCCTTGGAATCTGATCTCCCAGCTGGGAATCCCTGGACCCCAGAGTTCCCCTAAGTGCAAATGATCTGTCACCTGTGATTTTGCAGGTAATTTTTCCTACATGAAAATGACTTAAGAAGTGTCTTCATAGATTATTAAAAGGATTTTGTCTTTATACTCTAAAGTGCACACTAGGCAGGTTCCTCCCTCCTTTCTTGGCCTTTTCAGTTTCCTTTAGCCCCTTCTTGAGCTCCTCCCCTTTCCTGTTCCCCACGCGCTTCTGGTCTTGTTGCCCACCCCGTTCTGGTCTCTGGTCTTGGTCTGCAGTCCACCTGTCCTTTCACCACCCTATATTTTTCTGAGCACCATGAACACCAGTCTTGTCACCAGTATGGAAAAAAGCCAGGGAATACCTTGCCCCTTGAGCTGAGCCAAGGCAAATCTGTTGGCAGGAGCAGCGGGCACAAGAGTCAAACTCAGAGAACAAAAACAGCTATTTATAAAGTCCACTTCCTGATTGCTGGGGGCTCACTTGCCCTTGTATCGACAGGGCCACTGCCTCCCCTTGGAAAAGATCCTTCCATCCATAGCTCTGTGCCAGCAGGTCACCAAGTGCCATTCGAATGAGCAGCGAGGGCAGGGGATAGCACACAGGGTGGATTAGACGTGGTGACAAGCTCTTTGATGGGCCAGGGCAGCTGGGTGTGCGGGTTACACAGATGGCCTCTGCAGCACCTGTGAGACGACACTCACTGGCCCCTTATAGGACTTGACACCCTGGCCTTGGAACTAAGCCTTACCTACCTTGGCTTTTCTTTTTTCTTTTTTAAAATTTTGATCTAAACTCTGGTTAACATAATCACTGAACATCCAAAAGCACTCAGGACTTAAATAATGTAAAATGTCAACAAATAAATGGTCTCAATATTATAACAGTTGTTATTCAGCTTGAGTTGCACTGGCTCTTCCTAGGTTGCTATCATACCTCTCTGGTTATGCTAGATTCCTATTTTCCTTCATATCCTGACACTAGTCTAACTTCAGTAGTCAAAGCAGTAACAGCACCAATAACCCAGCAGACTCATGGTACTGAGATCATTTGTTTCTGTTTTTTAATTGAGATGAGCCTTATTAAAATATATAATTAATGTACCAAAGTAGCCTATTGGCTAGGTGGAGTTTTCCCCAGGTGTGCAGTTTGGGGCAACTAGTTGAACTAGTTGCCAACTTTAATAATTAAGAGAGTTTACTTTAAAATACATTTTTGTGGCATCTTTGTTAAAAAAAAAAAAAAAAAGGCAGCTCTGGCAATACTCGGGCCCACACTCCTCCATGGTTCTGATTGTGGAGGAAGGGGGCCCTCCCGCCCTATCCTGTATCTTGTCATCTCAGGGTCTTCAGGGAACTTGGAGAAACCTCTGAAATTTGTCATCCTCCGCTCTTCATTGTAGGATGAGGAAACTGAGTCTAGGAGACCCTGCGTAACTCTCGTGGGGTCGACATTCTAGTGTTTATGAGAAGTGGGGCTGGAGGAAGTCTCCTGCCCGCTGGCCCAGCACGATCACCACATCATTCGGCTCCCTCAACCCAACACAGAGCATATCTTGGGAGCAGCATCTGCTTCACTGGGCTGACAGAGGCCAACTGACTGACCGAGTCCTGACCCACTCAGGGAATCTGATTATCAAAGTCCAAACCACAAAGAGGAACACCTTCAGTTCAAGGGCTCCTATTTCTAGAAATAGCTATAGTGTCCTCTTTGTAGCCTTCTACGTCCAAAGAAATGTTTTCATGTTTTGATGACTTCAAAAGTCTACTGCCCTTAAAACTTCCTAGATGATCAGAAAAGGGCCATCAGAAGCTCATTGCCTTTGCTGGTGAAAATGCCCAGCAGTGAGCTTGGTTTCACTTGTGGACATCCTTGAAAACAGGCTATTCATAGGCTGTCAGGATGGTGACTGAATCCAGTCCTAAATTGCTGACAAATATAAAAGAACATTTTTAATTAGTCTCATTTTTCCCTCATCTGTCAAATGAAAAGATTCAACTAACTAGTGTGCAATCAATGTTATTTTCTTATAAAGCAGGGGGAAATTAAGAAAGCCCAGAAATAGAGTCAACCCACGGTGTCACTGCTGCTGTTTACCACTCCTCCACGTGCCTCAGAGTCCCTGAGAGCCCAGATGAGGGGCTTCTGCCTCAAGAATGGGTTCACCAGGGTAGCTTAGACCCTGACAGTGAACCCAGGAGTTTCTTGGACCTGGAAACCAGCCTCAGGACAACTGGTTACAGATTAGTCATCTCCAGCTGAAAGGTGATTATGAGAAGGAAAGAAATGCTGGGCCAAAAACAACTCAGGAAGACGGATGCAGAAAAAGCAATCCAAAAGTCATTAAAACATTGTTAGCTTTATTTTCTTCAAAAAATATTGGCTGCCTGGGATAAAACCCCAAAGGCTCCTGTCCCTACCCCTGCAGCCTTTGGGGAACAAATCTCCCAGGGAGTGGGTCTCTTAGCAACAAGAGAGAACAGTGAGGGGGTACTTCCCATGGGTGACACACCTGCTTGCTGCTTTGCATTTGCCATATGAGCTTCACAACTTTGCTGGGTAGAAAATCAGACTCCCGTTTTGTAGGAGAAGAAATGAAGGGTCAAAGAACTGAAGTAACTCGTCTAACCAGGAAATGGCAGAACCAGGAGTGAACCCTAGCCTCTCGGATTCTAAATGCCAAGCTCTTATACAGCTGAAAATGAAACAGACAAAAACTAGTACCACACGCAGCAGCAGCAAGCCTCCAACCAGGGCTAAAAGCAATGGCAGGAAAGACATCTTCAAAAGACCAGAGAACGCTGGCGGTCAGGCTGTCTACTCAGCAGGGAGAATGAGGGCTTTGTCAAATTGTTGGAGAGTCTTATTACCTCTTTCTTTGGAAAGGGGCTTAGTGTGATGATGGAAAAGGGGAAAGAGAAAAGATGAGGCTGAGAAGAATTTGCTTCACTCTGTGAATTTATCAAGAGCACCGCCTCATAGGATTCTTCTAAGAATGGAAAGAGATAATATACGTAAAATGTTTGAAAAAATGAAAATGTTAGTCATTTAGTCTTGTCTGACTCTATGACCCCAGAGACTGTATCCCACCAGGCTCCTCTGTTCATGGAATTCTCCAGGTAAGAATACTGGAGCCATTCCTTTCTCCAGGGGATCTTCCCAACCCAGGGATCAAACCCAAGTCTCCCACATTGCAGGCAGATTCTTTACTGTCTGAGCCACCAGGGAAAATGTAAAGCCTAAGGTCTAAAGCCTCCCTGATGAAAGGCTTTCTCTACTTCCAGATCAACAAAGAACCTGTCAGCACTCAGCGCTATCCACATCTGCTCTGCCAGTGTAGACAGAACCAGAGAATCTAGGTTACTCCTCCCTGGTGTTGTGATATGCAGTGGTAGCAGGCTGGGGGTTTGGCTTCCTTCCTGTTCTCATGAAAGTGAAAGTCGCTCAGTCGTGTCCGACTCTTTGCAACCCCACGGACTATACAGTCCATGGAATTCTCCAGGCCAGAACACTGGAGTGGGTAGCCTTTCCCTTCTCCAGGAGATCTTCTCAACCCAGGCATCAAACCCAGGTGTCCCGCGTTGCAGGCAGATTCTTTACCAGCTGAGCTACAAGGGAAGCCCAAGAATACTGGAGTGGGTAGCCTATCCCTTCTCCAGGGGATTTTCCTGACCCAGGAATCAAACTGGGATCTCCTGCATTGCAGGCAGATTCTTTACCAACTGAGCTATCAGGGAAGCCCCATAGCAGCTGAGAAACCTTTAGGAAGCCCTGCCTCAGATGGGCCTGCCAGTGCAGTCCTTGGTGACAACACCCCAACATATACAAAGAGAGGTCTGTCCTATATGTTACTTGGCCCATTGCCAGCCTCCACCTCAGGCCCACCATTAATGTCTGATCTCAGTCATGCAGGGTGCTGGGGGCCATCTCTACCTGATCAAGCTTCATCCCAAGAGGAGTCTCTTCCTTCCTTTGTCCGTACCCTCCTGGCTCCAGCCTTTGGACTTGCAACCATTTTGGCAGCTAGGGCAGAGGCAACCAGAATAATCCCCCTTTATATTATCTAATATAAGGCTACTGGCAATTTTTTCTGAGAAACCAGAGACATGACCTTCATTAGGAAGAGGGTACTTTGTTTTTTAATATTGAATGTTGCTAATGGCTTGCCAGTAATCAAACTTTTAATGTATACAGGGGATGAAGGCCTGTAGACCAAGGCCTGTTCTAAATGACTTTACATGTCTCATTTAGTATTGATATCATTCTGTGAATTAGGTATTTACCCATTTTATGAGTAAAGAGGCTCAGAAAAGTAAAAAAAAAATAAAAAGTTCAAAGTTATACAACCTGTAAAGGGCAGAGTCAGCATTTGAAAGCAGGGCTCCTAGATTCCATCCTGGGGTCTTGGCCCTCTCTTATTATGCATGGCCAGAAGTGGCCCACGTTAGAGCTGAAATGGGAGGCACCCGAGGTGAAATTTACGTCTGTCTCCCAGCTTTCCCCATCTCCCTCTGTGTAGGAGATGCCTCATGGGCACTGCCTATGCCTCATTTCTGGGTGAGCTGAGAGAAAAAGGTCCAGGGTGTCCTGGGGGCCTCTGGCTTTTCTAGGGATCTATTCTGGTTTCCCCAACTTTCTGAGGTTGTTTAGATTCAAGACCAGGAGGTTCCTGTGACAAATCCAATTGAGATTCACCTAGACCCTGCCCCTGGCCACTGGGACTTAGGTCGGGGGGAGGGTACATTCTTCATCAGACAGCATTTCCCAGCTTGTGATGCAACCACTTACACCCCAGGCCTGCAACCGCTTGCATTTCATAGCCTGGTTTACAGTGGCCTAGTCTGTGATCAGAGCACACAGCACCACACCACATGCAAAGACATGAGAAGGTAGTGTGGCAAGGCAGCAAAACACAGGCTCTGGGGCCTGACAGTCAGGGAGGGGGCCACTTCCACACTTACTTGCTCCACAACCTTGACAATTTACCTTTCCTCAAGTCTTCCCTTACTTGTAAGCAAGGGAAAGAGATAGTGCATGTGAAATGGTTTGCAAAATGAAAAACCAAAGAACCATAGGAATATATTGCATTTGAAAGTGAAAGTGAAGTTGCTCAGTCATGTCCAACTCTTTGCGACCCCATGGACCGTAGCCCACCAGGCTCCTCCATCCATGGAATTTTCCAGATTGTATTTACTTCTAACTAAAATATGCCTGAGTTAAAAGAGGAGAAAGAAAAGCTCTCAGATTTCTGAACAAAAGTCCTGTCAGTCAGAGGTTGAATATTAGCATCTTGGTGAAGCTATTAAAAGTATGGAAATGTGTGAGGCAAAGATCCTGCCTTCTTAATTATCGCTCATCTCCAGGTCATATGCAGTGCCTAGTCCATAGTATGGCTCCATAGATGATCTATGGATAGATGGGTAGACATGCCAAAACACACAAGTGCTGTCCTTCAGTTACAAAGAGGACTGTCGCTGGAGAACTGAACTCCTGTGCTTCTCACTCAGTGAACAGCACCCGCCATCTATCATGCAACCTAAACACTTGGGTGTCATTGACTATTCTTTCTCACTCACTCCTTACAACAAACCAGCCCTGTCAGTTCCACCTCCTAAATTTTAGCTTGTGGATCCCTTTCCTTAGCCTGAGCTCTACTGTCACTACCTTTGTTCAGGTCCTTCCCAGTTCTCTCCTGGGTTTCTACACCACCTACACACCATCCTCCAGGCCTCAAGTCTGGACCCACCCCTTCCAATCGACTCTCCAGACTTGGAACAGAGTGATCTTTAAAAAGCACAAAAATCTGTCAGGTCGCTACCACCAGCCCCTCACCAATACTCTCACTTGAGGATGGTCCACAACACAGTATAGACTTTAAGATAAAGCTCAAACACCTAAGCACTGCACCCCCCCTTATCTGGCCAATCTATCCCTCCTTGAATTCTAGATCCTCTCCAGCAGGACTGTGCTCTCTCTTACCCTGGACCATTGCTTGGGCTTTTTCCTCTGCCTGGAATGATCTTCCTCCACTTTCCTTATTTCCTTCCACATCCTTCAGAACTCATCACTCACTTAGGATGAGTGGTGGCCTCACTAAGAATTGGATGCCCCTCCTCCTAGGTATCCCCAAGGCTTAGTGCTTGGCACATGACTGTTTCCAGTCTGCTTCCTCGGCTGCCTTTCCCAGGTGTCTGGCTCATGGAGTTCTGTGTTTTGTTCTCCCCTGCACCTAAGTACACCCTATCTAGTCCTGGCACACTGAATATTTCTTGAGTCAATAAATACTTTGTCTCACACCAAATGTGTACTTTCTCAGAAGCATATTTGCAAATATGACATCTTTCGACAATCATGTGACCAATCAAGATAATTAACCAAGGATTAGGGTGTGGTCTGACTCTGGAAAAAAAAAACTGTTAGACATGGAGGGAACATATATTTTTAGCCAAAAGTCAAGACACGTGATCTGACTAGTATGATCACATGTTTTTCTGTCCCAGAAAATTTTGGATATATAATATCTACAAAAGTCTATATAGTCAAAGCTATGGTAGTCATGAACAGATGTGAGAATTGGACCATAAAGAAGTCTGAGCACTGAAGAATTGATGCTTTTGAATTGTGGTGCTGGAGAAGACTCTTGAGAGTCCCTCTGGACTGCAAGGAGATCAAATTAGTCAATCCTAAAGGAAATCAACCCTGAATATTCGTTGGAAGGACTAATGCTGAAGCTCCAACACTTTGACTACCTGATGCAAAGAGCCAACTCTTTGGAAACGACCCTGATGCTGGGAAAGATTGAGGGCAGGAAGAGAAGGGGCGACAGAGGATGAGATGGTTGGATGGTATGACCAACTCAATAGACATGAGTTTAAGCAAGCTCCAGGAGTTGATGAAGGACAGGGAAGCCTGGCGTGTTACAGTCCATGGGGTTGTGAAGAGTTGGACATAACTTAGTGACTAAACAACAACAACGGTGTCTACGGCTGCCCAACCTGATACCATAACTTTATTATGGTATCCAAACATCCCAAGACATTGAAATAATAACGGATAAGTAGCTAACATTATCAGTGAGATTATTATGCAGCAAGCATTATAAGAAGTGCTTTGCAGTCATCCCATTTAATCTTTACAACTACCCTTTTAAGCAGATCTTTTTATTACCTCCATTTTACAGATCAGGAAACTGAGGCTTAGGGTTCACAGCCAGCAATGGACATCTAACCAGCAACAAAAGAGCCGTCTGTTTGATCTTCTCCGTCTTTCTGCAATACTGACCTAACCATGACCTCTTAACCTTATTAGATCATCAGAAGCACCACTTCTGGGTAAAAATAGCTTGCGGCTTCCGGAAATTTTTATTAAAACTCTAAATCTCCTGGCAATAACTTTCAAAAGTCATGATTCAGACCAGCAGTGATATTTGAAAATGGAATCATAATGCGGGTCTCCTGGCTACAGAGATGCTCTCGCTGCTTGTGAGGCATCCTCAACTTTGGCATTTATGACAATCTGTGCTTTTCCTGTTACTGGGTCTTTTGCCATCATTGTCTGTTGAAAGGCGCTGACCCTCATTCTGTCTTCTCTGAGGAATCCTCTCTTTCAGGGCTAATCGGTCTGTCTTCTTCCTTGGTGGTCACTTCACTGGGATCTAGAGTAATGCTTTGGAAAATCCTGACAGCTGACCGCCTGAATAGTGATCACCTGGGCACTCATAAAATGCATATTCCTGGGCCCTGTCAGACACAGGCCACATAGAATCTCTACAAATTAGAGCCCAGGAACTAGCATTTTAATCACAGTCACAAGTGATTCTTATGAATACTAATGTTTCAGAGCCACAAAAGGAGTCCCCAGATCCTCACAGCTCCAAGCGTGATTGCTGGACCAGTACTAGCAGCATGTTAGAAAACAAGGAATTCTTCTGCCCAAATCCTGAATGACTGAATCAGAATTTGCATTTTAATGAAATCCCTGGGTAACTTGTGTTCACATTTCTGTGCATACAGAGAACTGATCAGAGCGGTGTTTCCTCTGCACATCATGGCAGGCATAGAAAACAAAAGCAATTGTTTGGTGTTTATCTCATACAAAAAGAACCCCAGCTGTGGCATCAGGGGCTCAGCCTGCCCCAGACCCCAACCTGGCCACCCAAAGCTGAGGAGATTGGCATCTCAGGCACACCTGTGCCTAGTACACTGGCTGAGAAGGTCTACTTAAAGAACACCCAACCCTGCTAAGTTTCTTCATAAGCGTACCTCCATAAATACTGCTTATCCCCTTCATCGTTTATCATTCCTTTTCCTGCTTACCAAGAGTCAGAAAGGCTACTTCCCAACGAGATCTTAGAAATCTTCATGCAGTGGGAGAACACAGACTCGTCTTTAAGCTGTGGGTGGACTCTTTGAGAAATGTAGAGAGAAAAGTGGTGCCTCTCGTTTGAAAGCATCACCTTCTATGGCCTAAGAAATACTAGGAAGAAAGCCTTCTTTCCTTTGAAGAATGCTCCTTTCTCTTAATCCACAGCTCTGAGGATGGAGGATCAGCAACACACAAGGCGCATCCTCTCTCCTGAAGATGTGCCAAGAAGATTGTGATTCTGTTTAATCCTTCCTCAGCAAAATCTGCCAGCTTATAAACTGGACAGGTGTCCCTTCTCTTAGCTAGCCCCTGAGAATAGTATGACAGTTGGGACGGGAGGAATGGAATACCTTCAGAAACACTTCCTGGTGAGACCATCTGATCAAAATGACCAAGTGTCAGGACACAACCATCTGACTTTGCAGAGCTCCCGGCTACATGGGAACACCATTGTTTCCGGCTCCCCACCCCCACCCCGCCCATCAGGAAAATGTTGAACGTCTTTAAAGTGCAAAACAGTGAGCTCTTACTTTGAAGCAAATAGGACAAGGCCTACCCCTCAATGAAGGATTGTCATAGCCTCAGCGAATACAATTGGGAAAGAAGTGGGGGGAAACTATTGCTACCAAAACAACTCACTTTTTTTTTTCTCTTTCCTCCTTGCCTGCAAATCTGTGTCTAAATCTCTCCATCATGCTTCTCCCAGTCAGAGCGCAGACCAAGTAACGCACATTTAGCTGGTTTGATGTGGGGCTATGCCTCCTCTGTCCCGAGGCTCTACCTCCGTCGAGTCTCAACTGGCTAACTGATCGTCCTCCCTTTGTACCCCAACTTTTGAAGCTCCTCTGCATTCGTGGTAGAAAGGACACTCTCAGGGGCCACCTGGTTGACTTTCATGGAACTCCTCCCTTGATCCAGATCTGGAGGCAAGCAGGCCTTTTTCTGGCTCTGACCAGGAAGATCAGAGAGCCATTGGCTGTTCACCCAGAGTAGCCATGATATCTAAGAAACAAATAGGTTTTTCTTTAAGTTGGTGGCAAGAACAGTTGGTTAAAAAAGTCTTCCATCCCTGATCATCCAATTAAGAAGTGATGAAAACATAAGATTGGGGGCAGCTGAGGGCTTGAGTGTCCCGGCCCCAGTAGCATAGCTGTTGTACACAGGCATTGCAAACACAGAACACTGAACCATCTTTTTGACTCCTGGCCCAGGATGAAGAACAAGCTGTGGTACTTTGAATTTGGCACCTCGGAGACCTTTGCGGCCACCTGCAAGAAACTCCACGACCACATAGAGTTGGAGGTGAGTTCCCAAAGCTTGCTGGATGTCGGTTCTGGTCCTGGACTGTCACAGACCCTCAGAACATGTCCCCTAGGTTCACGGTGGTCCCAAGTGTAATCCTTCTTGCCTCCATCCTGTTCCCAACATGCCCACAGCCTCGCTCCCAGTAGGCTCTAATCACAGGGTCTGCCTTTCTCAGCCTGGCCAGGGAGTCCTGGGGTTTGAGACCTAGAGGCCCAGTGGACTCAGGGCTGCAGTCCTTCCCTGCCCTCAGCCCTCTCCACACCATTACCTTTCAATTTCTTCTTTTTCAAGAAATGAAGACAGGTGCTACCCATTCAGGGAAAGAAGCTGCTATGGGGATAGAGGCAATGTCCCAAGCCTGGTAAAAGTCTGGGAACTGAAGACCACAGGGCTGAGGGGTCTGTGGTTGAGGCCAGAGGTGACCAGACATCATCAGCTCACCTGCCTCAACTTTCAAGGAGCCAGTTCAGGCACTCAGGGCCAGCTTCCCAAGTGTGCAACCTGCATAGTCACTCAGAAGGTTCCTCATTTAATGCTCTTCTGTGACTGTCTTAAAATTCTTGATAATTTTTTTTTGGCAAAGGGCCCTTTATGTGCATTTTGAACACTCAAATTACATAGCTGATCCTGTTGGTGCACTTGCATTTTAACTCTCCCAGGACTTGCAGCAGCCTGCCTCAGACACAGCCTGTGGGCTTCACTTACTGGTTGATAAGCTGCCCACTTCTCATTCCCCACCCTGCTTCTGCTGGGCTGCTCTCCTGAGGTCTTCTCACTTCTAAGAAAAGATCCACCTGCAAGCCCAAACTTCTATGCACATCTGCTGTCTCTGCTCTGCGGGACCTCAGGCCCTTGGGGCCCCTTGCCCATAGTTCTGTCACCAACCCCCATACCCCTTCCCATGGAATTCAGGCCAGTGGTCTTGTTTTCACTTGAGAAAAACAAGTGAAAGGCAGTCAGAGTTGGGCCGGGATGGGCTCTTGCTGGGTCACCAGCGTTGTCCCTGAGCTTGCAGCAGTGGTCAAGTGGGGCCCAGGCATCCCTTGGAGGAGGAGCATTTGGCCTGAAGCAGTGTGGGAAAGCCCCACCACTCCCTGCGGAAGAGAGCCTGCACTCACAGGGAGTTTTCACAATCAAAACGCAAAGCCAGAGATTCTGTGCTTCTCTTTAACTCATCTGCCTGCCTCTCCCCAGCGGTTGCTGGGTTACCAACCCCAGGCTGGGAGGAGCCGGCCCAGCTAATCCCCTGAACTTCTAGCCAGCTCAGTCAGAGGGCAGAGAGGCCCAGGAATGTGGGACACGTGTCCCCAGGTGGTACCACCTCCACCTGGGAAAGTCTGAGAAGCCTGCCTTCCTCTATGGACACGTAAATCCATGGCCAGAAACTCTACAGCAAAGGGGGCGGGGGTGGGGCGGTGGGGGTGGGCTGGACTGGGCTGGAAACTGGACGTGGCTGGAGCTCTGTGTGCATTTTTCCTGTTGGCATGATCATCTGGGGTGTCTTTAAATATACCCCAAGTGAGGGACAGCCCTGGCCTAACCACTGCCAGCTGCAGACACACAGCGACTGCTTGTTCTCCCTGCAGCTGGCCTTGAAACTGTGCCCAGAATAGAGCAGCTCAGCTCCCCTGCCTTGGTGGGCTCCGCCCTCCCAGCTCCCAACTCCCAGCTTCCAGCCCACAGCATCATGGGCCCCTCTGAGTCCAGTGCACAGCGGCTCGTCCTCAATTGCAGAGGGTGGCCTGCAGAGGGTGGCCTCTGGAGTGTTCGCACTGTGGGTTGTTGGGGGCTTTCAGCAGCACTTCTTGTTTTCCTTAGCTCCCCATCATGAGTCTTTTTAGTATTTATTCCTCAGGCTAAGGATGGGGGGTGGGGGTGCATCTGACAGGCAGCTTTTGTTCTGACAGCCTGCAAGATTGTGGCAGGCATCCTTTTGTATCCAGGGAGCAGAGGGGAGACGGTCCTGGGTCTTATGATACAGAGGAGACCAGAGAGACAGAGGGGGGAGGCGTGTGAATAACAGATGTTGGGAGGCGTGTGAATAACAGATGTTAGGAGGCTGTGGGGCAGCCCAGGTAGATGTGAGTGTATCAGGGGCCTCGGGCAGGACAGTAACAGAAGGTATGTTAAGTGACCTTCTCCAAGTGGCAGCTGCACACAACAGCCCAGGCCTGGGAGGACCAGCACGCTCATCAGTTCAAGGTCAGTGAGCCTGAGAATACACAGGTATTTATACTATGTGCCACCATTTTCAAAGCCCCACCACAGCCTTTATTGCAGAGTCACACAACAACCAGTGAGCTAAGTAGGCCCGGTATTCTTATCCCCACATCACGGAAAGCAAGCTAAGGCACAGAGGGCTAGAAAGATAAACAGAAGGGAGAGAGAAGTAACAAGGGGAGAGGAGAAAACCACACTCTGACTGCCTACTGTAGCGTGTCCTCATTTGATTCCATCACCCAGCAAAGCAAGTATGATCACATTTTTTTAAATGAGGAAACTGAGGCTCAGACACACTAAGTAATTTGACCAAGGTTTCATTGCTGGAAAGGTGTAAGAGTCTAGGCCTTCCTAGACCTCCTGGAAAGGACTTTAGCTTGGAACCCAATAAACAGATTGACCTAACAAGTGCTAGGAGCTTGCTGAATTTTTCAGCTCGGATACACTGTTTCTTCCTCCTTTACTGAATGTAGGGCTGCTTGGTTCTGTCTCAGCGGCAGCAGCTGGGCAGGGCTGCTGGGAAACGCTTTAGGAGAACAGAGGGCACAGTCCTACTGCTTGCTCATTTGAGGAAGGAGGCATGGACAGGAGGAGTCAGGGAGGAAAACCGCCTTAAAGTTTACCAGAGGTCTTCCCATGCAGCATCTCATTTTGATCCACAGAGTATGCAGGGAAGACATGAATACCCTTACTTTCTGGGTGAGGAAACTGAGGCTCAAAAGTTCAGCAACTTGTAGAAGGGCACAAAGGTTAGCAGTCCAGGAGAACAGATTAGAAAGTCTATTTCATTCTGTGTCTATGTGTCACCTCAGTAATATTTGGATGGTGAAACTTAAAGCTAAAATGAGTTTTATGTGGAAGTTCTGCACTGAAAGTCTCTCGCAAGGAATATAGCCTGTTTTTCAGGACTTGTAGCGTATTGGAAACTAGGAGAATTTGGTCCCTTCTCTGAAATAAAGTTTACAGCCCAGTTGAGAGAACAAACATGAGCTGGTTAATATAATACTCACTTAACTAGTGCTAAGAAAACTTGATCCTGGGACCTTGAGGACCCATGTGAGCAATCACCCTGGACACTGTTTTGGGGTCAGAGACTAAGGCCAGAGAGAAGATGATTGCAGATCTGCTGGTCACCTGCAGACACTTGGTCAAGGCCAGTGTGGTGGGGTGGGGTTGCTCAGTGAAAGGGGCTTGGCTTGGACAGGCATCAGCCTTCTTCATGGAACTGTTGTCTGGGCTTCAGTGTTCTCGTCTATAAAATGGGGGAAAGGGGTTAGTCTACTTCCCAAGGCTATTGATTAACGTTTTCAGATTTTTTTTTTTTTTAAGTAACTGGCAATGGTGCCAAGTGCCTCACTGAATCCACAGAGCAGCCCCAAGTGGCAGGTATCACATCCCCTTTCCAGAGATGGGGATAGAAGCTGAAAAAAAGCTCACCTGAGGTGTATGACTCTGAGTGGTCAGGTCAGGCTTCAAATTCAGATTTGCCCATAACCCAAGAGTTTCAGGGCAGTACTGGCACATCATTCTAGAGCAGAGATTCTCACCGGTATGAGGTATATCTGATCTTCTCTTTAGTCAGACACTTTATTTTAATATTTTGGGTAACACTAAAAGCAAGAATGGATGCTTTTGAACTGTGGTGTTGGAGAAGACTCTTGAGAGTCCCTTGGACTGCAAGGAGATCCAACCAGTCCATTCTGAAGGAGATCAGCCCTGGGTGTTCTTTGGAAAGACTGATGCTGAAGCTGAAACTCCAGTACTTTGGCCACCTCATGCGAAGAGCTGACTCATAGGAAAAGACTCTGATGCTGGGAGGGATTAGGGGCAGGAGGAAAAGGGGACGACAGAGGATGAGATGGCTAGATGGCATCACCAACTCGATGGACATGAGTCTGAGTAAACTCCGGGAGTTGGTGATGGACAGGGATGCTGGCATGCTGCGATTCATGGGGTTTCAAAGAGTCGGACATGACTGAACGACTGAACTGAACTGAAAAGCAAGTATGAGACTTTTATCAAGAAGAAAAGCTAAAAAAAAAAAAAAATGCATGCTCTAAATGCTTCCTCTGCAAGCACACAAAGCAAGCTGTGAGAGTGAGTACCCTTCCTGGGAAATGGGTGCTCTTAATTTGGTTGTTGTTGTTCAGGCTTAAGTCATATTCAATTCTTAGTGACCCATGGACTATAGCCTGCCAGACTCCTCTGTCTGTGGAGTTTTTCCAGGCAAGAATACTGGAGTGGGTTGCCACTTCCTTTTCAAGGATCTTCCTGGACCAGGAATCAAACCTGTGTCTCCTGCATTGGCAGGCAGATTCTTTACCACTGAGCCAATTGGGGTTGCCTCTAATTAAGAAGGCAGCCTGTCACCCACATAGTTGTCATCAGCCCTGGTGGAACAAAAGCAGTCTCTCAGGGTCTCCAAGTCTCTGACTTTCCTTCCCTTCCAAAGCCGTCCTTGATGTTTATTCTGATCTGATTGTACCTGAATAAGGAGGGGGGAGGAGAGGGAAGAACATAGTGAGTCATCTCCCCCACCTCAGGCCCCAAAGAGGCCTGCACAGGTTTTGCCTTAGTTATAGTTAGGTGGAGCAAGCCAGGCAGGCATCGACTTGAGCACTTATTTTACATGCTGTGGAAATTTTACTGGTTAAAAATATGAACTTCCAAAATTCCTTGATATCATATCTACTTTTAAACAATGTTCACAAGGGAAGGCTAGCCAGCTTCCCTAATATGAACCTCTGCCTGGAGAAAAGTGCGTCTAAATGTGGAGGCTGCTTCAAAAAAAAAATCTGTTACCCGGTGTATTTTGGGAAACTCTGCACATCAATTTTCCCCTTTTAATTGAGGATGTTTTTTTAATACAACAAAGTTTTGAGAACAGTGTATCAGATATTCCCATTTCTCCCTCACTTAGAATTGATATTTGTCACTATTTTGTTTTATTCCCTTCAAGTATCTTTTTAACCAAAGAAATAAAAATTTATGGATGGAACTGCGTTCCCCACAACCGTTTTGTGCTCTGCAACTTGCCTTTTTCACTCACCATTAGTTCTCAAGATCTCTCTGTGGTGATGTTGCTGCAGCTAGCTCATTGCTTTTACCTACTCTGTGCCGTGGGGCTCCAGGAATACCCCCACCCTGTGACGGGAGCAGGAGCAGAAATGGGGACCCTCAGACCCTCTCGGGGGACATGAGTGGGGAACCACTTTGGAGAGCAGTCTGACAACAAACACTGAACTGAAAATTATCTTTTAGGACGAATGACCCAGCAGGTTCTTCACATCCTAGACCTGCAGAGTTTCCTGCACAGAAGTTCACAGGGTGATGAGCACAGAGATACAGTGCAATCCTTCATTATTACAACAAAATGGAACCAACCCCAGAGACCATATTATTCCAACACTTCAAAGAGAGAGAGTGAAGGCCATTGAATTATATTCTTTAAAATGGCTAATTTTGTGCAGGTGAATTTCATCTTAATTTTTTTCAGTGTGAAGCCATATCATGAGATGGGCCCTGTCTATGAGAATCCTAAAACTAACCTTTAGCACAGCTATGTGTATGTAAAGAAGCAGAATAAATAATGAATCAGATTACTTTAAGATTGAGCAGATAGCTTTACCTACTCCAATCCAGCCAGGTGCCATTTGCTCAGAAGAGAGAAGTCGAAGGACTTTACAGGTTGAGTTGGTTGGCCAACTTCACCCGGCCAGTAAGTGGCAAAAGAGAGCCCATGGCTGCCTTGATATCCACTGGCAATCTTGCACACTCCTAAATTAGAGGATAGACCTTCAACCACCTTTTCTGGCATCATCTATATATACCTTCTGTGCTTGGGCAAGTGGAACCTTCCAGAGCTTGGAGTAATGAAGTGGGAACTAGCCAAAAGCTCAGCTCATCAACCCAGCCACAGTGATTCCAAGGGAGATGAAATGAAAACATATTCATGGGGAAGGGAAAGAAAGATTCATGGAGAAGAGTAGAGATGTTGAGATCTCAGAAAACAAAAGGGGGCAACCTCATCATGCACCAAACCTTCAAGTCAGAGGCTGGAATGGACACAGACATCCTCTCCCATTTGTGGAGTCCATTCTCTTCTTCCATCAAGTCCAGGGGTTCCATCTTTCCAGGAGCATCCTCACTGTGAGAGCACCCAAGGTTGCACTTGCCACTTCAGATTTCTCCCCTATCCTGCAGTTCTCACTGCTCCAGGTACCCGAGCCTCAGTTTCTGCCTGCTCCCTCTTAAGACAGGTGCTAAATTCTTTTGATTAGAAAAGTAATCCAAATCTATGCAACCCTGTGGACTTTAACCTGCCAGGCTCCTCTGTCCATGGTATTCTCTAGGCAAGGATACTGGAATGGGTTGCCATTTCCTTCTCCAGGGGGACTTCCTGACCCAGGGATGGAGCCTGGGTCTCCTGCATTGCAGGCAGATTCTTTACTGTTTGAGTCTCCAGGGAAGCCCCAAATCCATGATAGAACATGTTAAACCATAGAGAGGTGGAAAGGAAAAGTAACCCACAATCTCAGCAATCAGGGATCAGTGCTGTTCTAATGTTGGCCTTGTTTCAGTCCTGTAATAATGTCAGCCCTTGTATCTTTAAGAGCAGGCCTCTGGAGGACCTCTTTGACTCTTTGCCTTAATCTTTATCCATTTTTAAACACAGCTTCATCCTTTCTATCTCTCTTCCTCTTTCAGCCATGCACTGACTACAAGTTTCCTTCACAGATCCTCAAAATCTTTCAGCCTACTGAGAAGAAATTGGCAATTTTCTCTCTAAAAATCCCATTGCTTGCCTACAGTTTGACACATAACTTTTTCTCTTAAATGACCCTCTTTTTTATTCCCTACACATACATACCCTCTATTTCACTTCAAGCCTCCATTCATCCATGTGCTTTTATTTTCTTATTCTTTCCCATTTCTTTTGTTCTTTGTGAATTGCTTTGATTTTCTTTGTCTTCAGATTCCTGCCTTCATACACTTTGTGTCTCCCAAGTACTTTGGAATAACTTTTAGGGGTGAATTCTCATGCTTACAGTTTCACAAAGCAGATGGTGGGGGAGGGGTATATGTAGCACAGTGGATAGACGAGGCCCGGGGGTGTCTCAGGGGACCAAGCTTGGGGTCCCATGCGTGACTCAGCATGTTGGGCTAGAAGGACCTCCACTCAGGTTCCTGAGAGACCTCAAGGCTAACCTCTGCCCCAGCAAGCTTAACTTTTCTACCCGCCAAGGTCCCCTAGTGAAAGAATTACTTTCCCCAAGCTATGTCTACAAACAAATGCATCTTTTAAATAATAACAACATGTGAGGCCCTGTCTCTGGGAAATGTGTTACTTCTCTTAGACTTTTTAGAACATTGAAAAGAACTCATGATCTTCATCTCCACACTCAGCACATTCAGGGAGCTTGGATGAAAAGCATTCAATCTTTTCCAGCTTCTACCACTGGGTTATGAAACAGAATATTCCACATACATATGTCTCCTTGGCTTTAGTGGACTAGTCTGGTTATCTGTCTTAAGTGAGGTCATAAACATGCTGATCCTAGTATTCTACAGAAGAGGAATTAAGAAAAGAGAAGAAATGACTCAGGAAGGATATATAATCTAACAAAGGACCAGTTAAATACTGTGTACACATACACATTACATGCAAGTCCATTGGAATCCACAAATTAATAGCAGCAGCCACTTTACTAAGCACTCACCTTGCAACAAGCTCTATATCCTGGCACTTTCCTACACTGGCTTGTTTAATCCTCATAACAGCTCTGCATGATGTGCATTATGTACACAAGGAAACTAAGTCTCCTTAAGATAAGTACTCCAAGATCAGATGAGTTCCAAGCCCATGTGCCCCAAGCACAGCACTCCCTGTCGAATCTACCTCCGCTTTCCCCCTATATATCAGCTGAGTTGGTGGTATGGCTCCCCTTCAGGACTTGGCCTATCTATTAGGCAAAGACTCGTCTTATTCACCCTGTATCCCCAATACCTGAAATGAAATCATTGCTCTCTAGTTTTTGATTGCACAATTTCAACCAAAGTGTGAAAAAAATCCCATAATGAATGTGAACACTAACAGATTACTACTTGACAAGACTCAAGTGATACCTTTGTGTTGGACGTCCCCAAAGTAAAAGGGACCCGCTTTGCTCTGTCTTTAAGACAGAATGGGCTTGCAGCCTGGCACTCAGGCCTTCTTCTAACCATCGGGTGAGTGGGAAGATCTCCCACGCCCATCTTTGAGCTGTTGCTGGGACCTTTGAAAGTAACTGAGGGTCTGGGACAACTGTGAACCCAGGACAGGAAATGCCAGAGTTCTCCCACCTCTTTCCCACCAAGGAGAGCGAAGACAGTGAGTGGGCAGAGCCCACATGGCAGCAAGGGTACAGGGCTGCTCGGGGGTCAGAGGAAGTGACTCCAAAAGGCAGAAGAAGGCATCTCCACCCTGAGCCCACTCTGGTGGCCCAGAAGTCTACCTGCCCTGAGCCTTGCCAGTCCCTATAGCTATCAGCCCTGTTCTGTCTGCAGGCGAGTCTGACCCTTCAGAAAGCCCCATCCACCCCAGGTTGGTCTGAGCGTCCCAGACAGACCGCAGACCTATTAAACTGCATCCAGAGCAAGAATGCCTCAACACACTAGGTTGTTTTTTTCTTTCCTTTTTTTTTTTTAACTTGGGGAGGGTGGAGCAGTGGATAGGAAATAGCTTTGCCCTCTATCCAAATCTGAGGCAACCCACCACTGTGAGCTCTGAGAAACAGCAGTTTTGTTTTGGAAACTGGCACCCAGGGCAGGCTTGCTCCTGGAAATGAATTTGGTTCTCCCCTCAGCTGCAGTGTTCTACTTCCAGCCTCCCTGCCAACACCCCCTTCCAGCTGCCCCTCTCAAAGGCACCATTGTGCCTGCCTGGCACAGCAACAGAGGACGGCTGAAGAGGAAGCAAACATTTTCTGCCCATGGGATGTTCTTAAGCAGGTTGTGTGTACATGGCTTCAATGCTGCATTCCTGGAGCCCACACAGACCCGCCAAAACACCATCGTCCCCATCACAGATGGCAGGCACTTTCCAGTCTAACTGGCCTGCCACCACTCCCCGTCAGAGAAGGCAGGGCAGGCAGCTAGATGGACACGGGCAGCAAGAGGGGGACCACGATGCCACTTTATCAGCACAGCATTGTAGCCTGCCAAAGCGAGGCTGAGCAGAGACTGAATCTCTGAACTGGAAAGGGATTTGGTCCCGTGTACCGCTCAACAAAAAGATCCATTCTGGCACATTCTGATAAGTACACATCTAGCCTTTTCCTGAATACTCCAAGGAAAGGAAGCTTACTACTTTGCCAGAAACCTGTCCATTGCTGGAAATCGCTTTCAGAAAGTTTTCTTCCCAATGTTGAACAAGGATGAATGTCCCTTTCATTGCCATATCCTTCCCTTGTCAGCCCTCAGCACAGTTCTTGGAACAAAATAGGTGCACAATAAGTGTTTGTGGGATGCATGACTGAATTCCCCATCCTTTGGGCCTGTTCCACTCTCTGGGAGCATACAGAACATACCTTCCTGCTCCTCCACATGACTGCCCTTCATAGGGGTGCAATCTATCTTCCATGTCTCCTGTTGATCTTCACTGAGCTAAATATCCCCAGTTCCTTTTATGGCTCGATGTATAGGTTCCTGACTATCCTGACCTGCCTTCTCTTGATAGAATCCATTTTTTCCAGTCTCCTTAAAATGAAGAATCACATCCCTTATATTTTATATATCCTTCCCAAAAGTAATCTCATGGGTAACAAAGCATGAAATTAACAGGCCTCAGGAACATGCTCCATAAGCTAGACTGTCTTTTTGATCTCGTCATTTGCATCTTCGCAGGAAACCTGTAGGTTCATGAAGCCCACCACAAACCTGATTAAAATGGGAAACGTCACTGAGTGAGTGTTTCCTCATCTGTGAAAAAAAAAAAAAAAGATACAAACACCAAACTTGCAGGGCTCTAAGGATTAGACATAAAATATATGAAGTGCCTGGTTCATAAGAATTACTCAATAAATGATTATCAATATTATCACATAACATGTATATATTAGTATCTAACTGCCCACAACAGATCTTAGATTCTAAAATGAATGAAATAAATAAATTAAAACGGTTCCTCTGGATTGCAGGGGAAGCCACTCCAGCTACATGCCAGGCTAAATTTTTTTAATGTAGATATTACTGGACTGTCTCTCTAGTAATGTTGTCACCTCTCATCAACACCACTCAACTTCTTTCCTTTTCTTCCCTCAGGACCCACATCAGATTATGGACACTAAAAACATTCTCTCTAGTTCTTCTCTAGGGGAAAAAGACAGCATGGTTGCCCTGACTGCTCTTCTTTCACTCTCAATAAATTTCTCTGTTCTGGCCGTAGGCCCTACAGATATGCAGATGTCTACTGCC
Source organism: Capricornis sumatraensis (assembly GCF_032405125.1). Lineage (NCBI taxonomy): Eukaryota > Metazoa > Chordata > Mammalia > Artiodactyla > Bovidae > Capricornis > Capricornis sumatraensis. Next base: position 187,371,101 of record NC_091069.1, read on the forward strand.
TTCTCAGTGGTGTGCTGAGGCCAGCTTGCCTGCTGGCACATCTCTCCTTAGCTCTGCCTTTAGGGATGTCATGTTGGTAGCTTCAAATTGGCCATTGTGGGAGAATTTACACCATGAAACACCACAATCACAGCTTTTTTTTATCCTGGAGATCCTGTTAAACATTAAGCAGCATACCACTGCCTCTAGCAATGACTGGAGAGATCCCTTGAGGACCCATTTCCACTCCTTCCCCAGGGTCTAGCACTGAGTAAGTAGGGCCCCATCATTCTTGTCTTCTGTCTCTTAACATTACTCTCACATACATCGTGCCCCATGTGTCCTATGCTTACTACTAGCAGTTAGATATAGGTTTCTCTTAGCTGTGATCAGAGGACCACTTCTTGAAGTCTTGGATTAAGCTTCCAGATTTCTCCCTAATATGGATACTCAATCCACTTTCACTGGTCCATATGTTCATCCTGGGAAGTTGTAGAAACTCATCTGGAAGGAAAGACCCTTTGCCAGGTTTCTTTAACACCTTGGTTTTCATTTGGGGATCTCTCCACAAATGAATTCTTCCAGTTTAAAAAAGTTATATTGGACTTCGGAAATGGGTAATACATGCCAGAACTATGGAGAACACAGAGCCAGGTAGCATGTGGCCCCTCCCCTCTGGGAGCTTAACATCTCCTGGGGACAGGTATATATGCCTGATGCATGGCAGAATACATATTCAATATACAACAGAAAAAGCAAGGAAAATTCAGAGGAGGGGAAGATCAACTTCTATCTAGAGCAGCTGCCTTTATAGGAAAGGCCTCATAGGAGGAGTTTAGTTTTTGAAAGGGTAGGATTTTCACAGGCATAAAAGAGCTGCATGGCAGTTCAGACAGTGAGTACAACAGAAAAAGCAAGTAGGCCCAACTCTGTGACCCACATATATGGCCCTAGTTAAGCCCTAGCTCTTGCAAGAGACAGCTGTGTGATCTAGGAAAGTTACTTACCAACTCTAGGGCTAATTGTTCTCATCCTGGTGATAAGATATTAACAAACCAAATGTTCCATCTGGCTTTACCATTCTAAGATTCTGTGCGTTGGCCCTCCTTCAGCTGCTAAAATTCCTCTTTACAAAGTCACTCCTGACCCCTTAGTTGCCAGACTACATGACCAGAGGTCTAATTCCAGATCTGCTCACTCCTGATTAGCTATGTGACGTTGGACCATTCCTTTTACCTCCTTAACCTCCATTTTTCTCATCTATAAAATGAGGTAATTAGACTGAATGATCTCCCAAAACACTTTAGATCTTTGATTCCGTGAGAACACAGATGCAGAGACGAGAGAGAGAGAGATCCTTTTATGGCATTTGTAGACTTAGACGAAGAGTGTAGAAAGGGTGCTAGGGTGTCCACAAGGATATCCTACCACTGAGGGACCGTGATATGGGTCCAGACAAGGATCGTCATCCACTGACTGTGCTCTGCTAAGTCGCTTCAGTCATGTCCAACTCTGCCACCCTATGGACTATATAGCCTGCCAGGCTCCTCTGTCCATGGGATTCTCCAAGCAAGAATACTGGAGTGGGTTGTCGTGCCCTCCTCTACCCACTGATCAAGAACTCTAGAACGAAAGATTCAAGCTGACAACACCTGAACCCACTAACTAACACGAACATCACCAAAAAGTGAGACAAGCAAATTATGTGCCTGTTGATGAGATGCAATAGAAACTACATTGATAGAGTAATCTTGCTAAAACGTCCATCCTGAATTTGATCAGCCCTGCAGATAGGCTGGAATATGTTTAAAAGATACCTCAAAGGTGCAATAGGCAAAATCCAAAATCTGGAAACGCTACACAACCTTCTGTCTCAAAGTGTGGTCCACCACACCCAGCATCATTATCACCAGATAATGATGCAGAAATGCAGTCTCAGGCCACCTCAGATGTCCTGAATCAAAATCTGCATTTAAATCATCCTGAAGTGATTTGTATGCACATTAAAGTTTGAGAAGCACTGCTGTATGGGACAAAAGACCCATTTCCCCCAGTAAATATTACAAGGCAAGGAAAAAAAAAAAGAACAAGGAGTTTATAGATCAGAAGAAACCTAAAAGACATATCAGCCAAGTTCAACCTGTAGACCTTTCAGACAAACCAGTTATTTTTTTAAATGAGACTCTTGAGGAAATTTGAACAACTACTGGATATTTATCAATATTAAAAAATTATTGTTACATTTAAAAAAGTGTTCAGAGAATTGGGGTAATCCCTTTTTAAGAATCTTATCATTTAAAGGTATGTAAAGAATCTGCCTGCAATACAGGAGACCCAGGTTCAATCCTTGAGTCAGGAAGATCCCTTGGAGAAAGGAATAGCAATCCACTCTAGTATTCTTGCCTAGAGAATTCCATGGCCAGAGAAGCCTGACAGGCCACAGCCCATGGGGGTCTCAGAGAGCTGGACATGACTGAGCAGTTTACTTTTAGAAGTATTTGTAGATGACATGATAGAATATCTGAGATTTGCTATAAAATAATAGTTCAACATGGTGGTGGGGAAAATGAACTGAGTTAGAGTTCAAACAAGATTAGCCATGAGTTGCTAACTGCTGAAGCTTAGATTTGGGATTCATGGGATTTATTATTTTATTGTCCTGTATATTTGAAAATATCCCTAATAAAAATTTGCTTGTTTTAAGTCCAAGAAGGAGTTATCAAAGATGAGAGAGTCCATCAAGAGAAGGCAGTGACGGGGAACCCAAGATAGAAAATGTCAAGCAGAAAGGGGACAAATGCCCCCAGAGCCATAGGGGGTGAGGGTTGTTCCACCTTATAATCCACCTGGAAGAGGTCATTCCAGACAGCAAACACTGCCAGATGGCAGGGAGGATGAAACCAAACACTTGAGTTCTGAACTGGAGAAAATCAGTGCAATCGGTGGCACCTTGAATCGAGGTTAGAAGACGAGAGAATTTCCTAGTTGCTAAAAACTGAAACAGGTCATCAAATAAATTATGGGATCTCCTTCTCTAAGGACCTTCAAAAATAGGATCCACAAGGCTAAAATGGAGGCGGCCTCATTCCCCATCCGCCGCCTTTTTCAGGTCACCGAGGCCGCCAGGCACCCGGGGCGCGGAAAAGCCCAGAGCCCGGACAGGGAAGCACCAGTGCCCTCTCACGTCCTCGGCTCTGTCCCTCTCAGGCAGCACGGTGAACTTGGCAGGTCCTAGCTCTGCCCATAATTATGAGATGGGTGGAAGGGGATGGGAGGATGGGAATGAATAGGACTACCCACTGACTCTCCACCGTCCCTCGGCTCAGAAACTAGAACTTGAGATTGTCTTCGCCAGGGGTCACGAAGTTTGAACTCGCCGACAGCTGCGGGCCGGCACAGTGGGGCCTGGAGCAGGCGGGTGCGGGCAGCTCCGGGCCCGCGCTCCGGCAGATTCCTGAACGGCTTCCAGGCGGCCAGGAGCCGGGCTGAGGCGGGCTGGGCCGGGCTGCACCCACCCACCCCATGCGCCAGCAGCGCCGCTGCCTCAGACCCGTGTCCGGCACCTCACCGCCCTCGCCGGCTGGGAGTACGGCTCGGGGCGTGTGCGTGCATGCTGCCGGGGGGCTGGGGACAAGAACTGTCTCTGTTTCAACCCATACCCGGCTATAACTACCTGGGTTTCACTGCACGCAGCCTCGACTCGGAGGCGAGACTGCCGGCCCAGAGCTAGGTTAGGGATGGCCAACGGTGCGCGCAGGGACTGCCGCCCTCCCTGCACTCTCCCCAGGAGCCCCCCTCTCCCCTCCCCCGTGGGAGCAGGGGGAGGGGCCCCATGACGTCATGGAACTGCTGGAGGATTTAGCTCAGGAACCCGCCGGGGACTATGTACCATTTAAGCCTCCAGTGTACTTCTCTCCACGGCTCCACGTTTCCAAATCCAGCACAGCAGCTTTCCACCTTTCCCGAGCCCTAAGCAGCCCTGGGGTTCTGAAAGAAATCAGTGCGTGGTGTCTAGGCCAAGAAGCGTGGAGAATGGGCATGCAGGTATGGTCTGGCAAGGCTCCCACTAGCATGAGTTGGGCCAAAAGGCCATTAAAATGCTTCTAGCAAGGCCTCAGACAGTGGGAGAATGATTTCAGGCTGAAAAATGCCTCATAGCACAGGTATTATTATTATTATTAACAGTAATAACAGTGCAGACAGTTATGGAATGCTATTGCCTTCCAGAGACCAATCAAACTCTTTAAGTAGATGCAATTTCCCTACCCCCACCCCATTTTACAGATGACAGATTAAAGCTGGAAGAGTTAAGGAACCAAGGAGGATCCAGGATCATACAGCTGGCAAGTGACAGAGCCAAGATTTAAACCCATATCTCTGTCTCCAAGCTCAGGCATGCTCCTTCCAAGACAAGGCACTGCCTCTCAGTTTTCAAATAGGTGCATTCCGAAGGTGGGGGCATCTATAGCCAGCAGTCCCGGAGCTCCCCCCACCTCCTCCACTCTCCCCAGTCCACCTATGACTCAGTGAGATGGTGGGGGAGGGGACATCCTATCATAAAGCAAAGTGAGGACTGTTTGCTCTTCCAGAGAGGTTAATAGCTTACCAAGTTAATAACTAACACTCTGAGCTTGTTATGACCAGAGGTGGAGGGGATAGAGCACACTTAAAATGGCAGTTGGAAGAAAGTGGACATTGTGGAATACTAGGTACCAAGGACTGAGCTGTGCAACTAGTTTACTTAAAAAAAAAAAAAACACCAAGCTGGCACAGAGGCAAGTATAATACTGATACCAACACTGGCGTGCTGGGCACTCCTCTTAGTATCTATAAGACAGAGCAGTGGTGAGAGATTTCAGTTATTCAAACAGCTGGAAGTTTAATTTTGTGAAAAGTCTAGCATCAGCAAAAGTCCCACGTTGCTGCACTGACTTTCATCTCCAAAGTAGAATCTGGCATCTGACTTGCCTAGGTTTGCAACTGAGCTCTGCCAGCCTGTAGAGTGGAAGTTTGTGTAGCCTTACACCAGCACCCTAACCTCTCTGAGACTGTCACTTGGAGGTACCAATCGTTCCTCCCTCATGGTGTTCATGCACGCATCCCAAGAGAGTGTAAGGGCAGGACCAGGACAGTGCACAAGGAAGCTCTCATCAGATAACTGCTAATATTATTATTATTACCTCTAGAAGGGAGGAGGGATTTTGGCCAACATTGATTAAATTGAGCTCATGCAGAAGTAACTACAACCAAAAGAAAGAGTGTCTGAGTGGTCTAGGAGGAAATAAGGGTGCAAGAATTCAGTGCTGGGCACTGGGTTGAACAAAGATAATTTCAGAGAGTTTGGTGAAAAGTCTGATCCAGTGGGACTCTAGCCCAAGTCCCTAAATAAGAATATGTGTTTAAAGGACAAAAAGATGAAAAACATCCCAAAGTAAATTTCTTAACAGTTCATTAATTCTTTCAGGAAGAAAACATCAAAAAGTTTTTAATTAAAAAAACAATAATAATCACCATGACAGCAACAAGGAGGTCTGGGTTGAGTCCATGCTTTTGGAGGGTTGTACACATACTCATAGGGGCTTCCCTGGTGGCTCAGCAGTAAAGAATCTGCCTGCTATGCAGGAGACGAGAGTTTCATCTCTGGGTGGAGAAGATCCCCTGGAGAAGGGAATGGCAGTCCATTCCAGTATTCTTGCCTGGGAAATCCCATGGACAGAGGAGCCTGCCAGGCTACAGTCCATGGGATCACAAAAGTAGGACATGACTTAGTGACTAAAGCACCACCATCAGACATACTCGCAGATAAGGTGTGAGTATGCACCCAAGTGTGAATATACAAAGGCAACTCAGACCTGGGATCCTGGCTTTGGACAAGCTGAAGGCCAAGCAGAATCTTAGACAGTGTTTGAAGCAAAAAAGAACATGGAAAGCATACCTCATTAGGATTTTGCCTTTCCAAGAGAGCTTTTTTATCTTTTCCAGAGGGAGAGAGAGTAGCTTTAACAAAAAAATAGAAGAATAGATGATAAAGGTGGGTATCAGAACCCAAGATTGATCAATAGAGAACTAATTGACCTTGGAAAGCATACGCATTTAAATCGAAGTTGCTGGACAAACCTATATAGATGTCGTTTGGTGACCACTTCGACAAATCTACAAAGCAGAGTAGGTTCCAGCCAATGAGAGGCAAACAGACAAATGTCCCAGTTTTTTAAAAATTAGGGATACATTCTGGAAGGCACAGACTGACAAACTTTATCCCAATCCCTGGGAAAATTCTGGAATCAAGTATTAACTAAGTATTCGCCCTTTACAGACATTTTTGGCTTTATATGAGTTCTCTTATTCCTTTTCTGATAGAGGTCATAAGGTGGTCATTTAGGAAATATTATTTGATCTCAGCACAATGTCTTATGTTTCAGTGGAAAGAGCACAAATTTGAGGTCTGCAGACTGGGATACTAGCCCAGCTCCACAATTATGAGTTGGGTGACCTTAACCTCTCTAGCCTCATTGATGAAAGATAGGACGTGTTCTCTTAGGTCCCTGTCATCTCTAAGTTCCATGATTCCCCACTGTAATGAAAAGTGGGCTAGGTGACAGTCGTACACAGAGAATGCATCCCTAATAAGGCAACCATACCCCAAGGACCATTTAATGTACAATATCTGGTGTGTTAAACTGACCAAGGAAAGGGCTTGTTCCCTGTTTTGCCCATTATATACATGTATTAAAGACAGTCTCCAAATGAGAAGAGAGCCATGGCATACGGTCATAGAATGCAGATTTAATATAAACTAGATGGACTGGAGGAAGCTTGGGCTGAACGCCAGATGAAATAAGTGTAAAACCCTATGTCTAAGTTATTTAAAAATACGTACACGAGTTCAGGATGAAGACAAGCAGGCCGAGAAGTAGATGATGGAATCAGGATCTGAGTGCCTGAGATGACCTCCCATTCAAGGTGAAGTGATTCAGCCATCATGTAGCTGCTCACAAAAGAGCTAATGCAACTTTGATCATACATGACAGTAAGGATATTGATCATGGCGGACATATTGAGCCCATACATGGGCTCCCCATATTCTCATTTCTGGGCCATGATAGTACTGGGGGGTTCCAGCCCCAGGAAGGGCTGATGCCTTTGCCACTTGTGCCAGCAGCCCCTGCCACAGGTGGTGTTTTTAGTGCCAGGACCTCATAGAGTAGGAGAGTAACAAACCATAGTGTGTGTAGATCAGGTCAAGTCCACAGGAGGGGCCAGAGGGCTGAGAGCACTCACCCAGAGGAGGCACAACTAGATGGTGGTGTGAGAGAGAGGAGAGAGAGAGAGGAGAGGCTAAGACTGAGGCTCCACGACCTGCCGTCAATCCACAAACTTCTGTTTATAAGTTGTGCGACTTGGGCAAGTTTCCCCAAATGTAAAATGAGGGTAATCTTAGTAACTAATTTATAAGATTATTATAAATCTATAATAAGATTTATAATAAGTAACTAATCTATAAGATTATTATAGAGTAACTAATTGGTAAGATTATTAACTAATTTATAAGATTATTATCATACCTATTATGAAGGCAATAACGGAGATGTGTATAAAAGCTTACTGGTCAATGGCAACGTTTTAGTACATATACATGGTGATGAAGTGTACATATCATCATGTACCTGGTGGGCGCTCCCATGGAGGAGGAAGGAGCCTCATTCTGACTTCAGAAGGGAGAAAAGGACCAATGGGTGGAAGCAGGAAGGAACAGAAGGAGCAGGTCAACATTAAAAGACCTGTCAAATAATCAGAATTTCCTAATAAAGAAAGGAATTCCTGGTCACAAGAGAAGCCTACTCTATTCCATTTTGTAGCTGGGGAAACAAGTCATGGGGATGATAAGATACCATAAATTAGGAGCTGCAAAGAAATCAGGATGCCCGGATGAATGGCAACAAGCCTTACCTTTGTATTCTTCCTCTTTTGAGAAATCTCTATAAGTTTGGATTTGTAGGTAACCTCAAAGAGAGATTTTTGTTGCATGCTTCTAATTTTTTTCCTACCTCATAATAAGCAAGATAAAGAGGGCTTTGTGGTCCACTTCCCCAACTTTGAATCCCTGCTCTGTTATTTATCAACTGTGCAATCTTGGACAACTTAGCTTACCTCTCTGGGTAGTGTTCTCTTCTGTAAATGAAGTAAACTACCTCCAGTTCTGAAGAACAAGGATCAGAACTAATATATTTCTTGCTGTGTTGGTGAGCATTATGCCAAGGTAGGCTGACTTCTATTAGATACCTGAGACAGAGAGAGTCAAGCCTTCTGGCCTTTTGTACCTGGCGGGATGTGGGTGGTGGAGACTGGATAAAAGAAACTCTGCTACATCAGCAAGCACATATGCCAAAACTGCACTTAGGATAGAGATACAGGAGACAGAAAAAGTCTGAAAGCCGGCCAGATCTTAAAGTCTTATACTTGTCACAAGAGGGATTAAATAAGAAGGGGTAAGATGACACTCTCCTGTCATTTGTTCGAATCTGGACTCCATGTCCCACCATATCTTCACAGTGGTGCAGGAGAGACAGGATTGATGATAATGAAGTTAGACTGGAGCTCAGTTTGCAGTTGTCTTCTGAACCAGCCCTTCTAAATCTATACATCAGTGGTCCCCAACATTTTTGGCACCAAGGACCGGTTTTGTGGAAGACAGTTTTTCCACAGAGGAAGAAGTGGCTTCAGGATGATTCAAGCACATTACATTCATTGGGTACTTTATTTCTGTTATTATTACTTCAGCTCCATCTCAGATCATTAAGCATTAGATCCCAGAGGTTGGGGACCCCTGCTAGATGGTTCCTGAAGCTTTGTACTGTACCCTCAGAGCTGACAAGAAATCACCTCCCTCATCTCACTGCAGTGGATAAGGCATTAGGCCTGAGCAACTTTAGCCAAGATTCAGCTTCTGACAGAGGCTGGCTGGTGGCTAAGGGTCTGTCACATTCTTGATGAGAGCCCCCACCACACTCACCGCACCTTGAGTTGGGATACAATGAGGACATTAACAGATGACCTTTTTTTCTCTGTCCCCCAGTGTGACGGGGTTGGGGTGGACCTGAGCAGCATCTTCCTCGAAGGCATTGCTATTCTCAACATTCCCAGCATGTATGGTGGCACCAATCTCTGGGGAGAAACCAAGAAGAACCGGGCTGTGATCCGGGAAAGCAGGAAGGTTGTCACTGACCCCAAGGAACTGAAATTCTGTGTCCAAGGTAAGCCAGGCATGAGAAAAATCGTGCTGGGTCAGTGCCCCAGTGGGAGCCATATTCAGGTGGGTCTGTGAGCAAACCGTATTCGGGTCTACAGCAGGCTTTAGAAGGTTCTGCAGCTTTACAAGAACCCAGCGATACACTGACTCATCCCTGATGCGTCATCATTTATAACCTAATTGAGAAGAGAAAATGTAGAGTAAGGGATCGATCCCTAAATGGCAGTCAGTAATCAAACCTTGAAACTCCATGAGGTTAGGAGTCAAATGCTACTTGTGTCAGGATTACCAGTCCTTTAGTAACTAAATCCAGCAGTCAATTCTCAGCCTTGATCCTGCTTCATCTGTCAGCAGCATTTGACCCTAACTGATCACTCCTTCCAGGACTCCACACCTTCCTGATTTCCCTTCTTCCCACTGGTTACTTCTCGTTAGTCTCTTTTGCTGATTCCTCATCTTCTTTCTAACCTCTTGATGCTGGAGGGTCCCTAGGCAGGGCCCTCAACCCTCTCCTCCCTGTCTGCTCTCACTCCCTTGATGACCTCATTGAGTAGTGAGACTTTATTTAAGTACCACGTGAGGGCGAGTGATTCAGCAAGTCCAAAACTGAACTCCAGCGTCCCTCCCTCAAACCTTCTCCACCCACAGCCTTCTCCATCTCAGTTGACGATAACTCCAACCTGCCCATTGCTTAAGCCAAAACACTTGGCAGCATCCTTGATTCCCTTTTATCTCACATTTCATATCCAACCCATCAGAAAATCTGTTAGCTCTACTTTTTAAAAACATCTAAGATTCACCCACTTCTCACCACTGCGTTCCTACCACCTTGGTCTGAGCCACCATCCTCTGTCCCCTGGATTCCTGCACATCCTCCCAGCTGAATTCCCTGCTTGTACCCCCACCCTCTACAGTCTGCTCTCACCACCTCATCAGAATGCCCATGGGCAAATATGTCTGACGGTGCCACTCTTCTCTAAATTCTGCAGTGGCTAAGATCACAATCTAAAGGTCTTCACGTGGCCTCGAGGACCCTAAATGGTCTGGCCTCTCATTAGGTCCAGATGTCTTCTTTTACTCCCCCTCAGCTCCCTCTGCCTCTGCCGCCCTGGCACCTCTAACATGGCAGGCCGCCTCCATGAGCCGACTCTTCTTTCTGCCTGGAACAACTTGGTAGTGTGCCTTAGAGGCCATCAGGTAGGCCATCCTACCCACCAGGATACAGAACATAGGTCTCTGAGAATGCCCTTAAAATTACTTTCAGCCCTACGCCTTACCAGCCATTTCCACCAATGCACCGAATGGGACTCAAAGTTCCTGGCATCTCTGACTCCTCTGTGGATTGGACAAACAGGCCTCACTCACCCCCCAGGGATCCCCAGTGGACTTGGTGACCAGGGGCTGGGGGAGAAGCCGTATGTGAGGAGGGCTGTGGCGAAGATCCCCCAGTGAGGAGGCAGGAGAATGGATTCAGATCCAAGTGCTGGCATTCACCTACTTCTTGGCACCTCGGGTTTCTTTGCTATAAACCCCACATCTGATGTAGAAGTTTTGATAACTGAATGGATGGGATTGACCATTGGTTTCTAAACCACACCTGTCTATAGCAAATGAAGTCCTGGGCCCCAGCCCAGATCTCCCTAATCAATCTCTGGGTTGGTTCCTGGGACTCTGGACCTCCCCAGACGATCTGATGGGCTGCCAGGTTTGAGAAACACTGACACAGACAAGTGTCCAGGAACCGGAGTGTGGGTTCTTTGATGTCTGAGGCTGTTAGTCCTAAGACTGGATGCGATCCCACCAGTAGAAGGAAACAAAACTTGGCTGACCATCCAAGAAAGTGGTTACTGGCTTATTTCAGACCTACCTGTTAGACAATCAGATTGTCATATTCCAAGGTCATCAAGAGGCGTCACCGTCACACCTGTCCTTTTTTAGAGAGAACTGGGGAATTTTTTTTTTTCTCTGCTGCCCTCTTAAGTCCCTTTTGCTTCACACAGTAAACTTTTCAATTTGTATAAATTATTAAACTGAGTAATGTGTTCCTCCTTCCTCCCTTGGCAGGGGAAGTTGTGGGTACTAGCAGAGGGTGGGGGAAGCATTGGAGGTTTTAGAAAGTTCCTGCAAACTTTCCCACCCTGGAGCTTTCATCCCAGCCCCGACTCTGTCATCTCAGCAGAACAGAATCAGGGCAGGATCCCACCACCCATATCAGGCAGAGACTTGGGGACACCCTTGCTGAGGATGTGTTCTGGTTAGAACTCAAGGACAACTGTCAGTTCCTTACATGTCTTACCATTTATCTTCCCCTTCTTCAAGCAAGAATAATATCTGCTGATCGCTCATGACCATCATGTACAGGAACTCTCTTCCTCAAATCCCCCTTTCTCACCCCAAGAATATGCTTTCAGAGCTAAAAATGAAGCTACTTCCTGTTCTTTAGATGAGGACATGAGCTGATCAGAGCAGAGGCTGAAGAGGGAGCCTTGGCTTCTTAGCTTTGCAGAGAATCAACCAACAGTGAGCTCTCTTAAAAGGCCATAATCTCCTTTAAGGCGAATTCATGTTGATATATGGCAAAACCAATACAATATTGTAAAGTAATTAACCTCCAATTAAAATAAATAAATTTTTTTAAAAAAGATGAGATGTTACTGAGGAAAAGCTAAGGAGGTGACCCATTTTAGTGGAAAAGCACTGGCCTGGTGTCGAGAATTCTGGGTTCCTGTGCAGTCTCTGCCTCTCGCTAGTGTGTGACGCTGGGCAGGTTCACTCACCTTCTTGGGTTTCAGTTTTCATTATCTGTAACACAGGCAAATCTGACAGTTGTATGGGTTCCCGTAGCACACAGGTTCCTTACAGAGCTGCAGAATTATGGCATGGCCAGGTTTTGGTCCAATGGATTCCTTGAATGGAATTATATGCCAGGTTTCTTTTTCCAGTGTGTTTTGTCTCGCACCTTACAGGCCAGTGGCTGAGAAGGTAGGGATCTCTCTCTCTGCACCATTCATCATTTGCTGGGATTTGTTACTCTTTGGCAATTTTAGTCAGGGAGGAGACAGGAGAAATTAGTGGGAGGAAAGGGGTGTATCATAGGAAATGTTAAAGGAAATGACAACAGAAAAGGTTACTGTCAAATCTCATCATGGGTCAGTCTTTCTTCTAGGAAAAGCAATCCAAAAAAGATCAATCAGGATTAACATGGGGATGTCCCTGGTGGTCCAGTGGTTAAGATTCTGTGTTTCCAGTGCGGGGGTTTCAGGTTTGATCCCTGGTTGGGGAACTAAGATCACACATGCCATGCAGTGTAGCCCCCCAAAAAATGTTTTTAATTTAAAAAAAAGATTAGCATGGAATGAGTTCTATACAACCGTTGGCTGATTAGAAAGCAAGAAGTGGTCCTGGGAAAAGCACCAAGCTTGAAGTTGAATGACCTGGGTTTAAATTTAGGCTTTATACTTTATAATCTTATAAACCTTGGAAAGTCACCCAACCTTTCTGAGTCTCAGCTTCCTTATCTGTAAAATTGGCGTAATAACATCTAGTTTGTTATCCTGATGGATGTCAGAGTACCTGGAACATAGTATAACCTCAAGCTGTAAGAAAATTTTCTCCTCATCTTTCTGTTTTAAATTGGTACTAACAGCCAAATTTCTGATTTTGAAGTTATCTCTAGCCTTGCCACCTACCCATACTGTCACTAAGAAACAGTAGAGATCCTGCCAAACTCCAGCTGCCCCTTTGCCCTAGCACATTAAACTCATACCATCAATTGTACCTACTGCCTCTTTTCTAGACCTTTCAAGGACGGAGGCTAGATGATTTTCATTTTTGTATCCCCAGTGCCTGACCCAATAGAGTTAGTCAAAAGAAAAAAAAAAGTTGTTGGATAATTGAGCAGTCCACAGCATTCATCCTTTTTAGTTTTTGTAATACCAATAAGAATAGTGACAGATAGTATTTTGTAGTTAGTTTTGCATATATTGACTTAATCTAGTCCTAACCAGAAACCCATGAGTAAGGGTATACCCACTCCCCACCATGTCACTATTTCATAGTTGGGAAAAACAGAGGCTCAGAGAAGTGGCAGGACTTACACAATTTATGTCCAGTGGTTGCAGCAGAACCAAGTTCATGATTCCTAGCCTGGCCCCAAGTGGTTAGTGTCCACCTAGAACATTTATTTGAGAACCTACTATGTGCACTGCACAAGCCAGAGACACTCAGGAAACAGGAAGTATTTATGATCCAATCCAAACAAACACTTGGTTGAAATTCTGCTCCTCCTGCAAGACCTACCGCAAGGGCCATCTGCTTCCTGGAGCCTATAGTGGCACCCCTGGAAGTGAATCTGGCCTCTGAGTTCCTAGAGCACTTAATTTTGCCTTTTGTCTTGACAGCACACTGGTTATAGGTGGCCTTTTCTCGTAGGCATGTGTATCCTTATCGTATCTTTCTCTTGCCAGCACCTGGAAAATAGGGAGCATGTATTCTTCACCTTTGTGTCCCCTTCAAAGACTAACATTCTACCTGGCCCATTTCTATAGAAATGCTTGTCAGAAGGAGGTAGAGAGAGAGAAAGGAATCTTGCCTTTGGTCTGTGAGCACAGTGGGCAGTAGATTCTGGAGCTGGACAGGAACAGACCCTCCGTGAAAAATGTTAGAGAAAAATTGTCTTATAAACTGTTTAATGCAAGTATTTGTGAAACTGAGAATTTCATTTTATGAAACCATTAGAAACTCAGTTGGTAAGATATGCCTGAAAAAGTGAAAGTGAAGTCACTCAGTCGTATCCGACTCTTTGCGACCCCATGGTCTGTAGCCCACCAGGCTCCTCTGTCCATGGGATTTTCCAGGCAATACTGGAGTGGGTTGCCATTTCCTTCTCCAGGGGATCTTCCTGACCCATAGCCTAGAGGACTTATAGCTGAGAGTCAGTATAGAGTAAGAGCCTAACCATTTAACTAGAAGTTGAAAGACCTAGGCCTCCCCACCACCAGCCATGTGACGTTGGTTGAGTCATTGAACCTCTCCAAGCCTCCATGTCAACCCTTGCAAAATGGAACCTGTTATAATCTCTCTCCCTCAGCATAGCCACCTTGTTTTGAGGGTTAAATGAGATCATCCACTTAGAATACTTATCAGAATGCCTAGAACATAGTAAGCACTTGATCAATAGTGATCAGAAGAATTAAATGATAAGTATTTAGTATGTAAGAAAATGACCAAATTTAGAATTTCACTCTCTTGATCTCTGCTTCAGAAATTTGGTCTAGAGCAACCCATAACTCTAACAAAGGTTACTTGTTGGCACTGTGCCTAATGTGTTTGGCTGTTGCTGCCAGTGTGGGGGTTCCACCTGAGCAAGCTGTCTGCTGAAGCAAGGTAAGGGGAACCGTGCCAAATCTTGAAGCACCAAGGGTATGCACGGCACAAGATTGCATCAGTCCTTATCAGGCTAGAGGCTAGAGAGTAAAGCCCTGGAAACTGCCACTGCTTCTGTCTGGCACCACCCTGGATGTGAATGCAGAGACTTCCTACACATGTTCTCAGACTCTTCTCTGAGCTTTATATCTGTCCCCGTCCAGCCTTCAGTCTGGAGCCAGTAGTAGCCTTGAGGCTATGTCAACCACAGCTGGCCCCTCTGGTTATTCAATATTAAGGTCACCTTCCCCTCAGTGATTTCTTAGTCAATCCCATTTGAACTGCCACCAGAGTGTCCTAGACGAGTTTCTAAGCAGTGAGGGCATAAATCTGCCTGGAGTCTCATTAGGTAATAATTTTTTCAATTCCTTGTAAAGACAGGGAGACAGACACCGTTGGTAGGATATACAGTTTGAGTTAGTTTCCCAGCAGTGGGGACAGGCTTCCTGTCATTCATTCAACACACACATACGAAGCACCGACCAAATGCCAGGCACAGTGATGAGCAAAACCAGGCCTAACGCCTGCAGCCATTAGGGATTGCGGGAGCCAGGCCTCAGTTAAATAGTCCCATTGACAGGTATATAATTAGAATCTGTCATAAGTACTAAGAAGGAGTGTCATGGCTACCCAGTATGCCAGTCGGCCAGCCGGGTGTGGCTACAGATATGCCTCACTAGCTTGGTACTCAAACCAACTAGCAGGCACTTACAGAAGCAGCCTCCTGGCAAAAGCATATAGTCATCAAATATGCCGCCCAGATGCCCAGGCCTTGCCTGGGAAGAGGAAAACCCACCGCCTCACACTCAGTTGACACCACTATGCAGGCACAGATCATTCAGTCTGCCCACGCAGTGCCCGCATAGATCTTCACTAGTTGTAGGGGTCATACCCTTAATCCCAAAACAAGGGAAAGGGACCCCAACTAGACATCATAGATCCACCATCCCAGGTGGAGAGCCACAGTTCAGTGAGACAACACGATAATCACGAGCACATGAGTTCATTGCTTCTTGGGGCTCCTTCCTCGCTTGTATGACACCAGAACAGAGAGTAGCCAGCTGGGTTCAAGAGCTGTCCAGGGCTGTAGGTTCCCAATTTTCCTATTTGGTGGAGACCAGAAAGACAGTCATAGTGAGTAATCACCAGCTTCTTAATGCTCATTCAAGTTGAAAAATAGAAATGTTCCTAAAAAGCATGCATTTTGCAGAGGTCTCTCTGGCCAAGGTCTCACCTCAGGGCTGAGACAGAGCAAGGAGAGTGACCCCCTAAGAGCCTGGAGATACTTAGATGTGCACTGGGATGTCCCTCAGTGCTGGGAAGTAACCATGGCAACATACTAGTCATTCCTTGTGACAGTGGCAGGCCTGCAGAGTGACCCTGCTCTGCTTCCCACAGAAAATCAGCTTTGTCACTCAGTCCTTCAGGCACCCACATTGGAATCAACCAAGCCCAAGGCATTGTCTTCGCCCTCTTTACACATCCTCCCTCCTCTCCTATAGCCCACTACCCACCCCCACGTTCCCTGCCATGCTGACAGCGTCACCTGTTGCCCAAGGTAGGGACCCAGAGTCAAGCATTTCCCCTGTGGTTTGCTCATGAAACTGTCCTGTAATTATTAACTCAGATGGTGTCTCTCCCACCCAACTGTGAGCTCACAGTTCTAGATGTCATAGTTCCTTCTACTTGCCTATGCCTGGCATGGTCTCTGAGACCTCGAAAGAGCTAATTACCATTGGTTGACCAGGAGCTCCCAGGGCCAGGAGCATCTGGAGTGGTAAGCTAGGGAACTGTGTTTGATGGGATGGAACATGTGTGTGTGATGCTCGTGAGCAGTGTTCCAGGGCCCGTGTGCTGGCGTCAGCCTGTACAAGAGGCCAGGAGGTCCCCTTCCATCCTTACTGGTCCTTTCTCTGAGCCCCTGTGTATTTTCAGCTACCTCTATGTTGCGCAGCCCCTCTGCTCCTGTCAAGGCTGTCTGCTGGACTCTGCGGGTTATCCAGGTGTGTTTTCACAGCTTCCAAATAAAAGCCATACAACCTGATTCTCAGATGCCCGTAGAAGCTATAATGTTTCCTATGTAGTATTGAAATCCCAGAATCACAGGTCTCTTTAGAAATTTAGAGGTCCTTTCCTCTAGATAAGGAGAGTGAGAACCAGCAAGGTGAAGTGGCTGGCTTGACCAAACCCGGACTGAAATGCCAGGCTTTTAGTTCACACAGGCCTGCCTTCTGTGCTCCAGAGCAGAGGTTGCAAATTTCTCCTATAA
The DNA here is from genome assembly GCF_032405125.1 of Capricornis sumatraensis. Classification (NCBI taxonomy): domain Eukaryota; kingdom Metazoa; phylum Chordata; class Mammalia; order Artiodactyla; family Bovidae; genus Capricornis; species Capricornis sumatraensis. Next base: position 187,388,023 of record NC_091069.1, read on the forward strand.
AAGACCACATAGTAACTATTAAAATAGTTAGGTCTTGTGGGCCATACCATCTCAGGTACAACTGCTTTCCTCCAACCACTTAGCAGGAAAGTGGTCATAGACAACACGCAGGCGAACGGGCGTGGCTGGGTTCCAGTCCAACTTTATTTACACAAACAAGCAGTGGGCTGGGTCTGGCCCTCCAACTGTGGTTTGCCCAGCCCTGCACTGGGACCTCATGTGGTCCACAGCCAGCATCAAAGGCATCACCTGAGAGTGTCAGAATATAGGCCAGACCTCCCGAAGCCAAGTCTGCCTGTCAGCAAGATCCCCTGGTGGTGTATGCTTGCTCCAGATTGAGAAGAACTGCACTGGTGGGCCCGGCTGCCCCCGCTGAGAATGCCAAGAAGAAATTTCCAGAGTAGAAAAATGCGGCCCAGGGAGGTTACTTGGCCCATTCAGGGTGACACAAGTTGGTGGACCGGGGACTAGAGCCCAAGTTTTAGTCTTTCAAACATGGAATTGCTTCTACACACACCAGAGAACCCATCCCATCCTCCCCACTTCTGCCTGTCCCTGACCCAACCCGCATTTACTAGAAATTCGAGTGAAGCAATTCCTCATTCTTTCCCAGCTGACTTGTGAATCAAGAGAACTCTGCCTCCAGCTGTGTCTCCTCCCACCCACTCCCTGCCAAGACTGGGAGGGGCAGGGGAGGCAGAATTGGGCCTCCAGAGGCTGTTCCCCTTCTCCAGAGGGAAACTTGCTCACACAGGTTCAAGTTGGAGTTAAACTCCAACTGAATTCCTGCCTTTGGAGATTTGCGGCTCAAAATAGAACGAAAGAACCTTTCATTTTTCACTTGCAGAAGAAACTTCTAGACCGGCTCTCTGGCAGGCCTAGACATTGTAGATTTTTCCCTCTTCTGCTTGCCCCATCTTGACTGACATACCAGCTCCTGTTCCCCTGTAGCAGCTTTAATACCTGGCACCTCCTAAGACTCAACCCACAGCAAGACTCCATGCTGGCCACACACTTTGCATAACCTATGCTTCTTGATCTATGTCTAAGGCATGTGAGAAGTTCTTTATCTTCTTCATTAATCAATAAATGTGTATTAGGCTGTTATTTACTGAGCACATATTTATGAGCCAAGCTGTTGCCTATTTAATTTCTTAACCCATTTTATGGCTGAGGCTAATGAGGTTAAGTGACTGTCCCAAGAATGAAGACAATACCCAATAGAACCAGATGCCAACCTGCCTTCAAGTACTGAATGCTCCAGATGTCGTAGAGGGTGTCAGCATGATGACGTGGACCTGACTTCCAATACTTCCCAATCTAATGTAAAAAATACATGTAGAACCATCAAGTTACCACTGGCATGATCGGCTGAAACAGTATCATTGGAGTGGGGGTGGGTAAGAATAGGAGCGACATTCCTTAGGAACTCAGTCCCCAGCTGCCCAGCACTGTGCCAGGGACCTTGGAGGCGATCAATAAATATTTGATGTAGGACTGAATGAATGAACAAGGTAGAATGTATGTGTGCCAATACTTGAAGCTGGAATGGATTTGAAAAGATGGAATGAGAGAAGAGGCACATGGGCTAGGGCATTAGCACCTAGCACCTAGAAATAGCAAAGGGAAGACTGGTAAAGGCCTTTGAATAATGTGCCCTTGAATATGTGATCCTTTGACTAACGGGAAGAGATGAAGCATTCTAAGCCAGGAGCAATAGGATGAGAGAGCAGCACGCATTAAATACTGGAAGAAAGGGAAAGGAACTGGCAGCAAGAGGTCCAGTTAGGAGGCTGGTGCAGAGCACAGGCTCACAGGTCTAAGGCCTTGAATGAGAGTCAGTGGCATGGGAGGAAAAATGGATAAAAGTCAACAGGAATTGGGAGACAAACAAAGGGAACACTCCCCAACAGAGTCCCAGCCTCTTCTGCCCACAGACTCAGCCTTCTCCTGTCTTCCTCCACTCCAGAGCCCTCCCCATTCCCAGTGGCTGCTGTCGGTAGAATGGATGTCTTAAGCAGGGCCCTGTGTCCTGCAGCCAGCACCCAGTTCTTCCCATTTTCAGGACAGTTCATCCAACACTTGTTAAGCACCTACTTGAAATCAGCACTCAATGCTACTAGAAATATTCTGCATTCATCGTCTCTTTTTCATCCCTTACAGCACCCCTGAGAGACACTTTATAATTAGAAAAATGAGGCCCAGTGAGGTTAATTGACCTGTCCAAGGCCTCACTAATTGGTGAATCTGGGACTAGAGCCACGTCCAAGTATACCAAACCTGGTATTCTTTCCTTCCATGCCACAATACCCTCCCCCACCATCCACATTTCTGGTTGGTCTTGACCCAACAGCCAGAGAGTCACAGCTCTCCTCTAGCTTTGCCCTTCTAGGTACGTGAGTCCCTCTGAGCTGTGATTAGTTCAGTAGGTGTTGTTCTCCATAATGCACCTTGTGTGTGTCATGCCTCGGGCTTGAACTGGAAAATCTCCACTAACTGATTTACTCTGTTACAGACACTGAATGTGGAGTTGAAGCTTCTTGAGCTCAGTGGGCATAGTAATGCCAGGTCACACACCAATTAGGATTTCAGCTTCGGCATTCTGTTTAACAAGACTGTGTTGCCGAGAAATCTCCCCCGAGAGCAGCCAGGGAGGGGCTTACCCCACTACACGCCCCCTGCCCTGCCCTCAGACACTCCAGCCTGCCAAGACATTTGGTCTCTGCTTTGCATCCTTTATTTAGAAGCTTGTTTTTTATGTCAGACAGGCCTTGGTTTGAATTCCAGCTTTACCATATGCCAGCTCTGTGACATTAGGTGAGTTTTTCAACCTCTCTGAGCCTCAAGTTTTTATTTTTTTAATGTTGGGATAATAGTTTCTACCCAACAGAGTTGCCACAAGGATTAAAAACAGTAACGTTTATAAAGCTCTAGGCCTGCTTTAGAGTCTGTAGCCAGTACTGGTCCTTTTCTTCCTGTTGTCATTGGAAGCACCAGCTCAAGATTCCTGTAGTTTCACCACCTCCCAAGCCTTAAAAGACATCTCACTCTTGGTCTTTCTTGCCGCCACGATGATGTCAGACCCTCACCTCAGAGCCACTTGGGGAGATCCTTTCTTCCGGAGAAATCTCCCACCACACAACTCCACCAGCACTCTGCCCTCCCCTTCTGAAGCACCTGCCCAGAGGCATGGAGGGGATAAGGAGCCCCCTCCCCCAATGTACAGAGCCTTCATCAGAGCCCAGCCAAACCCGAGAAGGGAACGCCACACAGAATGGAGGCCCTGTCCCCTCCTTCCCACCCCACCGCACAAACAGGCTTTTAGGAACCAGTGACAAAGGCCACTGTGGGTCCACACTCTCTCTTCCTCTTGTCTCCATGTAGAGCTGCACAGAATGTTCTGTCTTCTGCACAGTGTGAGAAATGGCAAGGCCTGCTGCCAGCCTGCTCTTGACCCAGCCGACCAGAAACCCCAGCCTCCACCTTTGTTAGAAGAGCTCAAACTAACACTCAGGATAGAATATCCTTGCCTCTGATCAAGGGAACAGAGGCCCAGAGAAGAAAAGTGACTGGCCCAAGGTCACACAACTAGACAGCCAGAGCTGAGGCAGAAACCCAGCCCTGCCTGCAGGGCATCTCCTCTCCCTTCCACCTTGCAGCCCTGCTCCTGATGGTGCTTTACAGCCTTCTGGGAGTGGAAGACACCTGCCAGCCAGTGTGATGAGGGCATCAAGGAAATGCTCATCAGGAGGGGTGCCTGGCTGCACCAGGTGTGACAGAGCCGTGACTGAAAGGCTCTGCATCCCACTGCTCAGCCCAGAAGCAAGGGACAGTCACCTGGACCGTTGCGAAATTGTATCTCTCTCACTCACACACACAGACACACGCATGCACACACACATGCACAGGGGAAGGAAAGGAACTTAGAAACTCATTTACAAGTAAAAACCTCCCTGCCTTAAAGTAAAAGAAGTTGAAATAGGGATGCTTCTCTTGCCGGAAGGACAGTCACCCTAAAATCTCAAGGTCACAGTATTTCTGCACCTCTCTCCCTCAGCACCCTTCTCCTCCTTTTCCTACCCTCCCATCTCCTTCTCCATCTCTGCCCCCTCCCATCTCCTCCTCTGGCTCCGCTCCTCCCCCTCCATCTCCTCCTCCTGAACTATCCTCTCTGGGTTACATTAATTACCATCTGCAAAAGGCCACACACTTACTATGCAGCAAAGGCAGTTTCCAGGACATCCATTTCTAAAGAAACCTAGTCACAGTAATGGGCCCCTGTTTTCTGAGGGCCTTCTTCGTGCTCTCTGTGCAGGCCCTGGATGGCATCACTTCTAAACCTTACAGCAGTCCTGCCAGAGTGGTTATTAGATCTACATTTTCCTGATAAGAAGACTTGGAGGAGCTAAGTGACTTATCCCAAAGTGATAGAACTAGTGGGTGCCACATCTGCCTCAAGCCCACGCTCTGCACGCCACACTTTGGCCCATTGACATGTTCTCCACCCTGGGTTTATAGAAGGCCGAGGGTGACGTGACATAATGTCACTCAGTTGTGTCCGACTCTTAAGACTCCATGGACTGTAGCCCACCAGGCTCTTCTGTCCATGGGATTCTCCAGGCAAGAATGCCGCAGTGGGTTGCCATTTCCTTCTCTAGGCCAAGGGGTGAGCCCCTTACCTATTCCATTTGCCGGCATGGGGCCCCTCTTCCTTTATGCTGGGTCTGACTTAGAATCTCTAGGGAAAGCACAGGTCACAGATTACTCTTCAGATAAATTATGATTGGGATACCTGAGGCCTGGTGCTGTGAAAGACCAAGTGGGAACATGGCAGGTAACTGACAGCCTTCTTTACTTATTCACCTTTGCGTGACCAGGGAAGCCTTAAAGTCCCCTCCATCTTCGTCTCCCCACCCCCAGGCCATTTTCAGGCTTCCATGCTTCAAAGCCAGCTTTGAGGCTCTCTAGCTGGGAGCAGCCTTTCATCTTCACAGACCAGACCCAGTGGGCAGCTTAGGTGGGCTGATCCGTGCCCAGGTCTGCGGGGCTCAGTGTTCCTGAGCTTCCTAGGGTGTGTGGCCTATCTCCATGGAAACTTCGTAGCAGGAGGGGAGCCCAAGGGGGAGGGGACACAGTCTTGGCGGGTCGAGCTTGCCAGCTACCACTCACCTTCTAGACAGTGGGGGCTGAACCGCAAGGCAGGGCAGGGTTGCATCCCTTCCTTCTAAGGAGAGTGAGAAGATAGCACACCCGCCCTCCCCATGCACATTGGCGTCTCAGTAACCGAGTGATAAGGGACATTTCTAGTTGCTGTTTTACTGCACACCTGCACATTCTTTCTTTCTCTAGTCTTCAAAATAACCCATGATACAGGTTTTATTATTGTCCCTCTTATGGGCAGGGACATCGTGGGGGGAATGTTGTTCATATGTTGAAGCCCTGATTCCCAGTACCCTGGAACGTGGTTGTATTTGGAGATAGTTTAAAAAGGTGATTCAGTTTAAATGGGCAGTTAGGGCCCTACTCCCATCTGATTGGTGTCCTTATAAGAAGACGACATTTGGGCACAGAGACAGGCCCTGGGGGTGCACAGAGAGAGGCCCTGGGGGTGCACAGAGGAAGGGCCACATGAAGAGGCAGCCAGGGGTGGGGGCTGGCCATGTGCAAATCAAGGACAGGGGCTTCAGAAGAAGCCAACCTTGCAAGGTGTAACTTCACCTTGACCTTCCAGCCTCCAGAACCATGAAAGACTAGATGTGTGTTGTTTAAGCCATTCAGTCTGCGGCACCCCAAGCAAAAGAACAGACTCAGAAAACAAACACCCTGCCCTATATGGACACAGCCATCAGGCTGTTAGCCCCGAACTCAAGAACTTGTGCAGAGTGTCTCAGCCTTCTACCTTTATCCTGTGACTCCATATTTGTCTGTCAGAGGCCACGCATGTAGTGGTGACACATTTCTGCATTTTGAATTAATCAGACACACAGACCTGTCCGTCAGAGCTTCAGATCCGCGTTAGCTGATGCATGTTGCCCACTGAATCGACCCGTGTCCATCCTTACTTTGGGCTGGAGCCCTAGCAACTCAGTCCACCGGTGCTGCTGAAACCTACATAAGGGGGCAGAGCCCACCAGTTTATTACAGCACACAGCCACCACGGGGTATGGGCAGCCTTCCCCACCACCAGGATGCGATGTTTCAGAAATCCTCTGGGTGCCATCACATACTCAGAGTTTCAGCACCTCCACTGAGGATTGCTTGATTCCCAGGGTGGGCCGTGGCAGCCCTCAGACCTTCGTGCTGATGGAAGGGGAAAGTGGGTTGGCAGTGGGATTGACAGTAGCAAGGCATCCTGCTAAGCCTTGCTAGATCTCCCATGCTTCTCCAGGGCCCCTCAAGCAAGGAGCCCAAATCATGACACCCACATATCCCTCACATCTTAAAGGACGAAATTTTCATCAGTGTGAACCAGCAGCCAAGATGAGAATGAACATAAAAATTATTCATTAAAGAAGAGAGGTGAAAACCCGACTGGGCCATCACTGTATGCAGATTAAATGGGTTGATGCATGGAGAGCATGTTACCCAGTTTCCATCTAGGCAAGTTGTTTTATCATTATTATTAATCACCATCTTTTTCCTGTTTCAAGCTAAACATGTCAAAGTCTTTGGCACCAAAGCATGTCGTTTATTCAATTTATTTAACAAGCATTTAGTGGGGGTGGCTCAGATGGTAAAGCGTCTGCCTACAATGCAGGAGACCTGGGTTCAATCCCTGGGTCGGGAAGATCTCCTGGAGAAGGAAATGGCAACCCACTCCAGTACTGTTGCCTGGAAAATCCCATGGATGGAGGAGCCTGGTAGGCTACAGTCCATGGGGTCGCGAAGAGTCGGACATGACTGAGCGACTTCACTTCTGTATGCCAAGGCCTGAGATGGCTGCTAAGGATTCAAACATAAACAAAATAAGAATATTATCTCCCAGCCTTCATCTCTCAGTGGGCTTGGGAGAGTGATGTGTACAGAGACAGTTGTCGTTGGGCGAGATCCACTGAGCCCAGGAGAGGGGAAAAGGCACGCTGCCTGGGGTAACACAGGAGGGTAAGTATGAGTTCTCCAGGCAGAGGCATTCCTGTGCTGGGAACAGGGACAGATAGCGGGGGACCTCGCACACCTCACTGAGAACTAAGACGATGTCCCTTGGGCTTCCAGAGAGTTTGAAGAAGGAAGGTGTGCTCCTCAAATATGAGCACCCTGCTAGCCTCTGCCTGTCAGTACTGAGCTCCAGCCCCTCCTCCCACCTGCAGGCAGGTCTCAGGATAGAAGAGCAAAATGGGACTGTTGAGATCGAAGAAGTGGGAAAAGGAGCAGAGTCAGGGAAGAGTTTAAAGGAGGGAAAACAGCTGCACCAGGACTCCCAGTTCATCTAAAGCTCAGCTGGAATTATGGCACTTGTGTGGACGTGTGAAACCATGAGGAACCCTGCAGATTGTTAAATGTGTTTTACCCTGAACATGATGGTGTAGACTCTTGTACACAGCTCTGAGGTACACAGAGTTGGGAGTTGGGAGGGAGAATGTGACATAAAGGAAAGCAAAACTGATAATATTTTTGGAGCCCGCTCTGTGCCAGGCGCTTTCACCTACACCCCTGCCACTGAATCTCATAACCACTCTTTGAGGTCAGTATTGTTATTCCTAACTTCTTTTCAGAGTGAGGAAGCTGTGGATCAAAGCAGTCAGGAAGTAACTTGTTTACATTTTTCTTCACGCCAACTCCTGCGTATGTTTGGGGCCGTTTTATTGCCTGAGGCTCGAGTTCTCCAACCTGAGTGTGCCTCAGATTCTTCCAGAGGGCTTGTTAGAACACAGACCGCCCAGCCCAGCCCCTTGAGTTTCTGATTCAGTCGGTCTGGGTGAGGCCTGAGGATTTCCGCTTCTAACAAGTTTCCAGGTGAGGCTGGTGCTGCCGCTCGGCCTCCCCTGGAAACAACCACACTCTGAGAATCACTGGCCCATGGGAATGATCTACCCAGTAACCTGGCCCAGGGGTTCCCAAACTGTTTGCATTTTGGAATCACCTGAGGATCTTTAAAAGGAAATACTGATGCCTGGCTCCAGGCTCACACTTTATTTTTCACTGAAGTTTAGTTGATTCACCATGTTTCAGGTATACAGCAGAGTGAGTCCGTTATTCATTATATACATATACAGATAAATTCAGATTCTTTTCCATTAGAGGTTATTACAAGATACTGAATATAGTTCCCTGTGCTATACAGTAGGAGGTCCACACATTTTGATTTAACTGGTATAGGGGCAACCTCGGCATCATTATTTTTAAATACCACCACCCCCCAGGTAATTCTCACATGCAGCAAAGTTGAGGAGCCACTGACCTAGCCTCTTTTCTCCTTGACTCTGATCTCCATCAGAACCCTCTCCGTCAGCTGCCACCACTGGGGCCACAGGTAGAATGTGTCATACTAGCCCCACTTGCAACACGTCCTCCCAGCCATCTTAGAACACCCGCCCCTGGAACTCATCCAGTCTCTCACGTGCCTTTTCCCTTTTTGCCTAGTCCATCATCTCCTTCTCTGTTCAACATAAATCTGATTACTGCAGCCATCTCTTGCCCACAGCAATACAGCAAGCACCCTGTTCTTCCTTTGACCATATATGTCTACCTGGGAAAATCTGAGGAGGAATATCTAAATCTGACTGCAGGCATGGAGGTCCAGGAGGCTTCTTGAAGTGGATGGCACTCGAGCCAAGTCTGGATGGGCAGGTAAAAATGAAAGAGAGTGTTTCAAGCAGGGATACAGCAGAGGTGGAAGCACAGAAGAGAGGGGAACAGTGAGGTTTCTGGGGGAGCGTCATGTTGCTGTGTGTGTCTGCAGCAGGAACTTGCCCTGTGATGTTAGGAAAACACCGCGGAGGCAGCCTTTCGCCAGATGGGGGTGGGTCTTGGGCATCAGGTGAGGAAACTTACATCTTTCCAAGTATAAATGGCAGTTGATAGGCATTTTTAAATGACTTTTAAATTGAAATAGTAATACATACTTAGAAAATGCAGAATAACTAGGAAAGCATCAAGTAGAAAATAATCATTTTAAATCTAATGACCCAGAACTCACAACTGTTAAGATTCTGCGGGAATTCGTTGTCTTCTATGCACGTTCTTACATAGTTGAGAACATGCTGTAAAAGTTTACATTCTGCCTTCACACTTAAAATTATAACATATACATATTTAGTGTTATTTATATCTGTAAGCATTCTAATAGTTCTATAGTATGATACCATATAATTTACCATTTTCATAAACCTAGAAATGGGAGTGGGAGAAGTTTCACTATGATAAGTGATGCCACAATATTCATATCTGTATGAACTTAGGTTTTGCAATGTTCTTGTGATCAATATCAAGAAACATATGAATCAACAGTATGAACGTTTTAGACTCATTACCAAACTTCTAAAAACTTCTCTTCCAGTTTACACTCTGATCATAGGTGTCAAAGAATGCACATTTCATCTTCCCTTTCCAGCACCCGGTATCACGGCTAGTGCCCCTGAAGAGTTTTTGCCATGGGTGTGACATCAGCAGCTGTGCATTTATAAAATCCTATACTGGAGGCTGAATCAGATGCACCAGGTTGGAACAACTATGGCTGCCCGTGGTGTTCTGTCTTTGCTTCCACTTTTTCCTAATCCCGTGTTCCCATTCTTCATCTTTATTCTTTCTTGGAGAGCATATAGTAAGTGTTTGCTTCACATAGAGCTGGGAATAATGCTTTGTTACCAAGAAAAGTGCTGAAAGACCTAGCTCTACGGTTGCAACAAGTTGATGCCCAGCCCAGAGACCCTCTTTTGATAGTTTTATAGAAAACAAATCTCTAAATAGCAACTCTAACTAGGTAGAAATACCTTTTTATATTTTCCAGTGACACTGCCAAGTAAGTTTATTGCTAAATTAGTTTCCTTGTGCATCCAGTGACTATCCAGTCCCACACGTAACCATCCCTGTCCCTGAAATGTCCTCCTTTCTTCTTAACCCAGCAAATCATCTTAACATTCATCCTTCAAGGCCTTCCTTAAGTCTGTGGCACCTCCCTTCCATACCTTGCCCAGCATCAGTTACTCAGGCATCCTTCTTCTAGTAGTTTACTCTCAACATTTTCTACACCTAACACTTTCTCTTTCTTGTCTAAGAGTCCTTGAAGAGTAGAACATTTTGTATTCCCAGTTCTTGACACAGTGTCTGGCACATGGTTGTCACTCAGTAACTGTTGAATGAGTGAATTAATGCATTCCTGTTTTACTAAGGTACACGGGCATTCCATCTTAAATACAAGTGACTTGAGTATAGAAACAATATGGAGATGATATGAATTGCCGAAAACCACTCTCTGAGTCATTCACACCTGAGGTAAAACGGGGCTTGCCTGGTAGCTCAGTTGGTAAAGAATCTGCCTGCAGTGCTGGAGACCCCGGTTTGATTCCTGGGATGGGAAGTTCCCCTGGAGAAGGGATCAGCTACCCACTCCAATATTCTTGGGCTTCCCTGGTGGCTCAGATGGTAAAGAATCTACCTGCAATGTGGGAGACCCAGGTTCGATCCCTGGGCTGGGAAGATCCCCTGGAGGAGCTCATGGCAACCCTCTCCAGTATTCTTGCCTGGAGAATCCCCATGGACAGAGGAGCCTGGGGGGCTACAGTCCATGGGGTTGCAAAGAGTCAGACTTGACTGAGCAACTAAGCACAGCACAGCAAGGTAAAACAGGACACCTGGTATAGCAGATGTCCTGATCCTGGATTCTATGTTCTGAACATTAAGTGTTCTGTGTACCTGGTCATTGACTTGTAACTCTGTTTCTGTTTCATTTTAACTCCAGATTTAGTTTCTACATAAGTATCTGTGTGCTAAAGGAAGTACAGGGAATTAAGTGATGCCAGAATTTCCCAAAATGTGTTCCAAAGAAAACGACCATAGATACCTACAAAACTGTTTTATGGATGTCACACAAAAGAAGAGTCTCGTGGTCCAGCAGGTTTGCAAAGCAGAGTTAAATATATTTCTTTACCTCAGAACTTCCTGGTAGGCATTTTAAGCTGAAAGATCAGTCGGGCAAGAGTAGAGAGACAGAAGAGCAGTCAGCCTTCTTGCAGTAGCAGTCAGGAGTCATCCGAGCCTCTTAATGCCAGGAGAGATTCAGAGTCAAAGGCGCAGTGGCCAAAAGTATAACAAGATCCTTGCCCGTTCTCCTGCACTTATCCCCTCTCCGCCCCCCAGTCCCACATCTGTGTAAACCCCCTGCCCCTGCCCACCCAGCCACCCACCACACTGATGAGATCAGCCTGGATTACATCTCTTCTAGAGCCAGGAAGCAAGGTAATGTGTGGGAAGTGATAGCTGCAAGGTAATGTGTGGGAAGTGATAACAACTTTTCGAGTTAAAGCCATTCAACAGGGAAATTTGTTAAAAGACCAAGATATTGTAAAAGCTGAAACACTTGAGTCTGTTAAGTCCCCTGCTTCTTAGAACATTTTGTTACGAGGGAATGTTTCAAGGAGGGAAAACATTGAACTATCACAGCACTGTTAGACACCAAAGCCTGGTACAGAGAGCAACATTTTAAAAGACATCTGTCTCTCTGCCAACAGAGAAACTTCTGCCTCTCTTTTCTCCTCCTTTTTCCCACCCCAGTACAAGTCCCCCGCCCTCCTCACCCCTAAACCCTCTCTCCTCTCTCCTCCCCCTCCAGTTCTTCCTCCCCTCCCCCTTCTTCTCCTCCTTCTCTCATTCACAACCCTTATGGATATCACAGACACTGTAAAATGACACAGTAAGCTAAACTATCCAATGGTTATTCAACACGCTTGGGTAAGAAGGGAATTAATTAAGTGACTAGACGCTTAGACGTTCACTGTTTATTGGATCTAAACTCCTTAAAAGAGCCTGGAGCATTCTCCTAAACAAACTTTGCCCTTTTGTGGCTTCTTTGGACTTGTTAAAGTCCAAATGAGATGGAGGGTTTAAGGAGACTGTATCTTTTCACACATGTGAAAAAAGGAGTACCAGAGAAGAAAAATGGGAGTCAGTGGGTATAAAGGAGGCAACCTATGTGCCATCACAGAGAGACTAAGAGTTTGTGTATCTGTTGGCAGCTGATGTTCATCGGTGATCATCAGTAGGTTAGCAAACTTTAGCAATGTTTACACATTTGTGGGCAGCCCAATAGTTTAACTGTCTTCGTTAGAAGAATATCCATAAAGTCATATACAGGATTTCATTAACTTTGGGAAAGATATATTTAGCTCCTTCCACTCAAGCTTCCATTCTAACAGAACATTTCTCCTATGATCTGTTTATAATTTTAAATTTATGTACATGACTGTTTGTATATATGTCTTACCTCCCATATTAGATCCTACACCTCTTACAAGCTGAGTTCCAAAGAGATAGAAGTGTCCTGCACACAATTTGTATTCAATAAAAATTGGTAGAAAGAATGAAGTGAATGTAAAAAAGAAGTATATTTGTCAAGAGAATGTTTTTTAGTCAATAGTCTTCTGAACAAGAAAGACAAACCCAAATATCCCCTTGCCAGTCTTAATAAACAGTATCGCGTTATACCAGGAGACACCATAGAAGATGGGCTTCCCCAGTGGCTCAGCGGTAAGGAATCCGTCTGGAATGCAGGAGACACAGGAGATGTGGGTTTGATCCCTGGGTGGCGAAGATTCCCTGGAGGAGGGCATGGGACCCACTGCAGTATTCTTGCCTGGAGGACAGAGGAGCCTAGCGGGCTGTAGTCCATGGGGTCACAAAGAGTCAGACACAACTGAAGCAATTGAGCATGGGTACCTTAGAAGACAGAAGCCATCTGCCAAAGAAGCAAAACATTAACATAGAGCAGTTTTCTACTTTGTGAATATTAATAGGATGTTAGTGATTAGCCACAAACTATGAGAGAATTACACTTGCTTTGGTAGGCAAAGGAGGAATGGACGCTTTTAAAGAATCTGCCTTTTTATTTTGCTTCTGTTTTAAGTAAATAAAAGTTGTGTTATAAAAATGAGTCTTTGGGCCAACATCAAACCTTAATCCTGCCGTTGCTTTCCCCAGAAGTTGGACAGGCACAGTCCGAGTCCCAGGAACTTTGGAAAGAAAGGATCTCTTCTAGGTGCTGAATCAGAAGCAACTCCCACTGTGGGAGACCATGGATCCTATGCAACTCTGAGCCTGAAACTCACATTTTCTGTCCCTCTTTTTGTACTTTGGACCCAGGATAATCTGATGTAGGTGAAATATTCTTTTCCTTGGCTCAGATTAGGCACCTGGTGTCCTGAAAGAGGTCACTGACTTCCCCCAAGGATGTCCAAGGAGGTTGGCTCACCACTGGCTTACCGCAGGCCAAATTTGAAGTTAATTAAGCATCAGTCATCATCAGTAGGGCCAAGATGTTATTCAGGCATTCAGGGAAGAGAAACCTGATCCGGCTCTGGATAATGACCTTCATCAGCATTCCTTCCTATCCTAATCCCAAACCAGTGTGTCTTTAGCTGCAAGGTGGGGGCGGGGGGCGGGGTATTTCAGAAACAGATGGTTCATCCTTTACATTACTCTGCCTTTGAAGAAACTTCTGGATATGTCACTCTATTCAGTGCATGCATGATCATGCAATCTGGAGCAAAACCTTTTTTCACTGGAACCAGGTTTCTGTTTATGAAAAGGTACATTTATTGACTTCTGGGGAAATGCCCTATTCAGAATGAGGGTGAAATGCTGTTTGGTGGGAGCTGAAAGACACTGACAGTTCTAGGTAGGCCATCTGGGGACTAGACCGTCTGGCCCAAACCACACTGGGGAACAGAGACATGTGTACACACTGGTTCTGCTTGTCTCACTCCACAGACCTCAGTGACCAGCTTCTTGAAGTGGTGGGGCTAGAGGGAGCCATGGAAATGGGGCAGATCTACACTGGCCTGAAGAGTGCAGGCAGGAGGCTAGCCCAGTGCTCCTCTGTCTCCATCAGGTACGTTTCCTCGTCACCCAGCAGGCCGTGCCCCCCCACCCCCCCCCCCCCAACCCGGATTCCTACAGATAACACCTTGAAAGCCCTCTTTAGATTTCAGTGCAGCGAGTGTGGGGGCAGGGTGGGGGTAGAAGTTCAATAACATTGATAAAGAATGTTTTTGGAGACCACTTTCCAAACCAGGCATAGCAACCATCCAGGACATCAACTGGAGGGTCCCACCACAACCAGTTTGCCGTTCTCTTAAAATGAGTGGATGAAATTCTAGAAATAGGATTGTAAGATGAGGTCCAGAGAACCAGAGATCCAACTCCTTGCCTTCCTTACCTCCATATTGAAATGCTCAACGCATGCCAGAGGGCAGCTTTGACAAGAACCAGGCTCTCTGCTCTGGATGGCATCACCGACTTGATGGACATGAGTTTGAGTGAACTCCAAGAGTTGGTGTTGGACAGGGAGGCCTGGCGTGCTGTGATTCACGGGGTCGCAGAGTTGGACACGACTGAGCGACTGAACTGAACTGAGACTCTCTGCTCTACACTGCTCATTCTTGGATAGTGGTCTCAGAAACACTTTTATTGAACAGTCCCATATACCTTTGTAGAGCTAAACTGACATCAGCAAACCCGTCATAATTGACAAAGAGGATGACAATTTTTTAGAGTATGGACCACGTAGGTCAGCCAATACAGACTCCTTACCAGATGGGGTCTAATGGAGGGGATCTTCTGATTTTTGGTTGCTTCTGTTTAATAAATGCAACTAGTCACAGATTTTTCTCCGCATTATTATTTCCAGAGTCCTTATTCCTTTCCATTTCCCATTTAATTTCTATAGTGTGTCTTGGGGATCTCCTAGAGGGGACTCCCATGTGCAGGTTTCCCAAAGTTATTTAAACACAGAACCCTTTTACCCCTTATCCTGGGTGAAATGTCCTCAGAGTTCTTTGGGGGAATATCTGTTCTTAGTGCCACCCTGCATCCTTCATAGAGGTCCCCAGAGCTGTTCCCTGATCTATCCCACTAACCCCCTTTCTTCATTCCCTCTGTGTCTCCTGTCCTTTCTATTATTCCCCAGATCTTTGCTTCTCTTTCCTTTTGGGCTATTGTGTTGCTGGGACCTGTTTTCCAAGTTCATCTCTTTAATTCCTTTCTCCATGACTCTTAACACCAAGTAGATCCAGTCTGTTAGAACATCTAAGCCATAACATATGTGGACCAGAGAATTTTGATTCCTGAAGAAGTTGGAAAAAAAAAAAATGTGTAAGAGAGAGGATATTTTCTGTTTCCACATAAAAACAGGGGTTGAGTCAGGAGCCCTAGCCCCCTGGGCATTCCCTACATAATCTCCTCACGCCACAAAAGCAAAATTCTACCCTTTCCTTTTATTATTTGTTTTATTATTAGGTTTATTGGTTTTTGTTATTAAATATCCTCAGGGTCAGCTGGGGAATCATCTACATCAAAACAGCTTGCCTCCCTCATTTTATAATTTCAGAAACAGGGCAGATGCCAGACCCAGGTGAGGGCTTTCTGGCCAGTGCCTGGCAACTGCTCCTGGCTGGCCCAGACCGGAGACCTCCAAAAGGACCTACCTTTTCTCCATTGTCTCTCAGCCTTAACAGTCCATAAGCCAAAGAAGCCTTGACCCAAACAAGAAAATAAGGCTTTCTCCTCTCCCCTCTGCCTACCCGTAGGGATCACATTCCCAATGACCCTGCTTCCCCAGCTAAGCCAGGTCCACAGTCCATGCAACCATAATGTCTACGGTTGTTCAGGAGATAAAAGAGGGGATGGTTGAGGATTGGGGGCAAGGCAAGACACACTCAGACCTGAGCTGTACCTCGTGTAAGTAGGAGACATTACCTCACTGACATTATGCAACTGCTCACTCAACATAGAACCCATGCCTTTCCCTATTTCATAACCTTTCCCATTTCACAGTGGAGTTTTTGGCACCATGGGCAAGCCCTCTGGCTGGTTGTTTGACTAGAGGTCCACTTAGATATGGTGCTGCCATACTTGTTGGCCACTTCTCCCCAGATGCCTGTGGACTTCACTGCTCATTCAGGGCCATGTTTCTCAAAATAGTCTGAGGACCAGAGCAACAGAGTTGTCCATAGTGCTTATGAAAAAACAGACCCCTAGGCCTGACTCAGACCTGCCACATTGGGACCCCTGAGGTGAGCTCAGAAATCTGTTTTCAACAAGCCCCCCACGAGTCTTCAGAATCACTCCTAGGTGGCTCCACTTTCAACTTCTGTTTCCCTGGAAAGGACAGCCTTCATTCTCCAACTCCAAGAAGCCCACTGTGCTCTCTCTGTTCTCCGGTCTCCAGGACAAACAAGCTGCTGCCAATGCAAGTAGATGGAGAGCCCTGGATGCAGCCGCCATGCTCGGTGAGTTATACCAATCTTTGAGATGAGGGTGAGAAGTTTTATTTGGGATCCCTTTGGGGCACTGACTTAATATGAAGTTCTGAGTCTCTGAATTACGGGGGCTTTGGGAGATCATCCAGCACAGCTTCTCTTCCGCTTAGTTCATCCATCCATTCATTTATCTGCTGAGCTTTTATTGATTAGGTGCTATGAGCCAAGCACTGGGAGGCACCAGTTCCAAAACCAAAGGAGACATAGACCTGTCTTCAAGGAGCTTATAGTTCTGGGTGAACTCTGAGGCTTCATCTACAGTATCCTCGAGAGCCTCCACTTGAATTGCTTTAGGGGCAAGGAACTTACGACCCCAAAAGGAAGACTGTTACACTAATGAACAAGCCTAATTACTGGAAAACGCTTCTTTATGTGGAGCAAAATCTGCACACACGACCTTAGAATTCCACCTAGTTACTATGACCACTCGGGCTCCTGGGGAAGAATTCCCACAATGCACAGGCATGCTGCACCCCAGATGTACCCACAACCCCGAGGAACTACCTGAAAACTCCCCTGAAAGTGTAACCTCATAGGTTATCTATTGCCTTTATGGCATTTCTGTGACCCATGTTACCCATCCCCTAGGACTGTGCCTGTTTTGCAATAGTTGCACAATATTTGTTGAAAGGTGAATAAAGAATTGAACAAATGAACAAACAAAAATAAAGGGAACAATCCCATTCCCTGCCTTACCAGTTCGTTGGCAGTTTGTTCTCAGAAACCCAACTAGACTCTCTATGGTGAAGAGAAACCACTGTCCTTGTATCTAGAGCCCAGGGTATTAACTGGAATATGATGTTAGCAACATCTTTGATACTGTTGTGAGTGTGTGAATTTCAAAAGACAGAACTTGTGTTTCTGAGCTTCCTCACTCTAGTGGAGTATTCAGATACCTCAAGAACCTATTATTTGGAGCCCTTCAGAACATCAATTCGTCTTCTACTAGAGAAAGGATTTTCACGAGATAGCTGCTGGGCCTGAATTGTAGGTTTATTTCTATAACTCTTTGCTCTGTGTAACTTCTACAAATTGCAAAGTTAGTCCCTAGAGACAAAGACTTTTTAAAATGGCACCTTTTATAAAAGATATCAAAAGTAGAACTTTTTCTGTAAAATCTTACCTCAATCTTTTGGCTTCTATGAAGTCTAAGAAAAGGATGAATACACTATAGCAAAATCTAATAATATCTTACCCTAGTTGGGAAGGATGGAGGGAATTTGTACTATTTTTAATTTTGATAGAATTGAATTAAGAAAACTCTATCCAAAGTCCTCCTGTCTCCTAAAAGGAAAAAAGAAAAAGCTGGAAGAAAGCAAACCCTTGGCTACCCAGCTCAGTGATATCTAGAAACTGAACTGCCATTCCTCCAGATCCAAGTACTGGTTTTAAAGTAGCCAAACATTCCTCCAACCCCTGCTCTCTCTCCATGCCACCCTTCAGACATTACTACTTACTATGAAAAAAAATAATAATAATAAATAAAACCCAGTGATTTTATGGTGTACAGTCATATGTGAAGGTATGTTAGTCAGCTCAGGCTGCCCTAACAAAATACTACAGACTGGGTGGCATAAACAGCATAGTTTCTCATAGATCTAGAGCCTCCAAGTCCAACACTGAGGTGTCAGCAGGGTTGCTTTCTGGTGAGGCCTGTCTTCCTGATTTGCAGATGGAAGCTCTTTCACCATGTCTTCACATGGCCTTTTCTCTGTGTGCATTTACTACTGATGTCTCTTCCTATTCTCGTACGGACACCAGTCCTATTGGACTAGGGCCCCACCTTTATGATTCCATTTAACCTTATTTACCTCCTTAACGGGCTTCCCTGTTGGCTTAGTGGTAGAGAGCTCACCTGACAATGCTGGAGGTATGGTTTTGATCCTTGGGTTGGGAAGATCCCTTGGAGAAGGAAATGGTGACCCACTCCAGTATGCTTGCCTGGAGAATCCCATGGACAGAGAAGCCTGGCAGGCTACAGTCAGATATACCTGAGCATGCAAACACCTCCTTAAAGGCCATATCTCCAAATATAGTCACCCTGGGGATTAGGGCTTCAACACATGAATTTGGAAGGGAACACAGCTTAGTCCATAGCAGAAGGTAACAGAAGTCCTTCTTAAACAACCAAAAGTTAAAACACCCTTTATGAAATGTTTTCCTGAGTGAAGGCACTCACTAACTGTGAAGTGATTCAGAATTGAAGGCTTAATGATAGGACATCACAGCAACAAAAGAATGTTTGATGAAAATTAAAACCAGTTAAATTAGAAAGAAAGCTATGACAAATCTAGACAGTATTTAAAAGCAGAGACATCACTTTGCTGACAAAGGTCCATATAGTCAAAGCTACAGTTTTTCCAGTAGTCATGTATGGATATGAGAGTTGGACCATGAAGAAGGCTGAGTGTTCAATTGATGCTTTTGAACTGTGGTGTTGGAGAAGACTCTTGAGAGTCCCTTGGACTGCAAGGAGATCCAACCAGTCCATTCTGAAGGAAATCAACCCTGAATATTTATTGGAAGGACTGACGCAGAAGCTGAAGCTCAAATTCTT
The DNA here is from genome assembly GCF_032405125.1 of Capricornis sumatraensis. NCBI lineage: Eukaryota > Metazoa > Chordata > Mammalia > Artiodactyla > Bovidae > Capricornis > Capricornis sumatraensis. The sequence goes on from NC_091069.1 coordinate 187,407,049, forward strand.
TGGCCACCTGATATGAAGAGCCAACTCATTGGAAATAAGACTCTGATTCTGAGAAAGACTGAAGGTAAAAGGAGAATGGGGTGACAGAGGATGAGATGGTTAGATAGCATCACTGACTCAATGGACATGAGTTTGTACAAACTTCAGGAGATGGTCAAGGACAGGGAAGTCTGTCATGCTGCAGCCTAATGGGGCTGTAAAGACTCAGATGTGACTGAGCGACTGAACAACAACAGCAAATTAGAATGAAGAAAAAAACTGTTGAATATGGTTATGCAACTAAATCCAAATGGCAAAAATCATTTTTTGAAAGAGAAGATAGTGTAAACATTCGTAACTTGGATCCCAAACCTAAAGTGATATTCACCAAGACTGAAAGCATGTGGGAGACCTTGTTGAAGGAATAGTAAAAGTATGTTAAATTTGATAATTGATAATTCACTTCACGTTGATAATTAAAAAATGTAAATCTAAAGAAAAATTTAGTAACTAGATAATTACTAGTGAAACTAAAAACAGGATAGACACCTTCTGAATCTGGGAGCACTTAAATTTTATGAACCCTATCAGTGTAACACAAAAAAGAGAAAAACAGGCAAACATTTTAAATGCTTTGATCAAGATAAAAGAAGTTAGGACTAAATATATCAATAATGACAAAATACCATAAATGTGCTTATGTTCCCTATTAGAAAAACAAAACTCCCACATTGGGTTAAAATGCGTCAATACATTTCTTGTAAAGAGATACATCTAAAGCAAAAAAAAACATAAATTTTTATCGTATCCTTTATTGAGCATAGAGAAATTAAAAGTAAGATATAATAACTTGGGGCAAACTAACCTTCCAACATGCCAAAATCATAAAGTGGAATAAAGAAGGTCACTTTTTATTTAGTAAAAAGTACACTCAATTTTGAGATCTAATGGTCATAAAAATTTATTTGTCTGATAATAGAATCAACATTTATACTGTGAAAAACTGCGTAGTGTTCCTAGTAGTAGTAGTGTTAGTCGCTCAGCTGTGCCCGACTCTTTGCGACCCCATGGACTACAGCCCACCAGGCCCCTCTGTCCATGGGATTCTCCAGGCAAGGATACTGGAGTGGGCCACCATTCCCTTCTCCAGGGAGTCTATCCAGCACAGGGATCAAACCCAGGTCTCCCTGCACTGCAGAAGATTCTTTACCGACTGAGCCATCAGTGAACAGCCGGTGAAAAACTGTATAGATGTAGAATATTCTGAGAATAAAGATACATAAGAAACTTACGAAAAGACAGTTATTGAGAGACTTTAAAATATTTGTTTCTGTCTTTGAGGTCAAGTTGTAAAAAAAAAAAACATAGATGACATAAAACTTGTATTTTTAAAAAACAAGCTCAGAGATCCAGAGAGTAGACTGATGGGTTTTCAGAGGTGGGAGCAGGGAGGGCAAGGTAAGTGAAATGGGTGAATGGGGTAAAAATGTACAAAGTTCCAGTTATAAAATAAAGGAGTCCTGAAGATGTAATATACAGCAGAGTGACTATAGTTGATCATACTGTATTGCATATTTAGAAGTTGCTAACTTTGGCCACCTCATGCGAAGAGTTGACTCATTGGAAAAGACCCTGATGCTGGGAGGGATTGGGGGCAGGAGGAGAAGGGGATGACAGAGGATGAGATGGCTGGATGGTATCACCGACTCGATGCACATGAGTCTGGGTGAACTCTGGGAGTTGGTGATGGACAGGGAGGCCTGGCGTGCTGCGATTCATGGGGTCGCAAAGAGTCGGACACAACTGAGGGACTGAACTGAACTGAACTCAAGTGAGTAAATCTTAAAATTTCCTATCACAAGAAAAAGTAATTTTGTAACTATGGTGACAGATGTTAACTAGACTTATTGTGGTGGTCATTTCACATTATATACAAATATCAAATCATTAACCTGTATACCTGAAACTAATATAATGTCATATGTCAATTATATGACATTCATTCAAAAATCAAACTTGGATGAAATAACTATGCCTTAAACAAATCTAATTTCTTCAAGGTCCACAGGATGTTTACTAAAATAGACTATAAACCAGTTCATGAAGAAAAAAACAAAATCCAATAACAGATATTATAAAGGTTGTTTTATTTGACCACAAAGCAATAAAACTATAAATTAATAATAGGTTAAATGATAAATGAAATCCAATCAGATTATTACATTCTCCTAAAGAATAGATTTAAGAGGGGATCAAAGCCAATATTATTGACTATTTTAAAAATAATAAAATTAGAAGGCTCTCATTCAAAAGTTTTAGAATATAGCCTAAACTATATTTGGAAACCTGGTGGGCTGCCGTCTCTGGGGTCGCACAGAGTCGGGCATGACTGAAGCGACTTAGCAGCAGCAGCAGCATATTTGGAAATAAATTCAAAGTCTCATATATTACCATCATTTGAAAAGGGAAAAAATGTAATATATAATCCCCAAATTAAAAGAACAGTAATAAAACAAAGTTAGGAGAAGCAGAAAAAAGAAAACAAAAGATATAATTAGAAATTAAATAATTTAAAAAACAGGAAAATACAGAACTAGTTCTTTAAATGTGAAATGTTTGAAAACATCATTTTAAGAAGAGATTAGAGATATATATTTAAAATATATATAATATAAATATAAATGTAGTAATGGTTTTATTTAATTATAAGACATTATGTGACATTTATAGTTATCTTGATTCTAATAAACTTGAACATCTGATAAAAATCCTAGGTAACCATTGGGGAAAGAGTGGGAGGAAGGGCTAGTTAGGGAGTTTGGGATGGACCTGTACATACTGCTACATTTAAAATAGATAACCAACAAGGACCTACTGTATAGCACAGAGAACTCTGCTCAATGTTACATGGCAGCCTGGATGGGAGAGAAAACTGGGAGAGGGTGGATACATGTATGTTATGGATGAGTTACTTTGCTGTCCACCTGAAACTATGACATTGTTAACTGGCTATGCTCCAGTGTAAAATAAAAAGTTTTTAAAAAATTTTAGGTAACCCTTAATGAAATGAAAAATATTTGATCTTACTGGTGAGTTCTTCCATACTGTTATGAAATAAATATTTATTTGAAGTCTTTGTTCCATAGAATAGACAAAGATAGAAAGCTATCCAATCCATTTCATAGAATTAAGACAGATAGAAAAATCTAACAAAAGCTGTGCTTAAAACTAGAAAGCTACTGGGATTTCCTTTGTGATCCAATGGTTAAGACTCTGTGCTCCCAATGCAGAGGACATGGGTTCAATCCCTGGTTAGGGAAAGAAAATCCTGCCTGCTGCATGGTGCAGCTGGGGAAAAAAAAAAAAAGAAAGAAAGCTACAGATCAATCTCAAATATGAATGATATAAAAATTGTCAAAGTATTGGTAGATAGATAGAATTGAACAACATATTAAAAGAATCAGTCACTCCTCAAGAAGAATATATCAAAGAAATGTGCAAGAAAGTCTTTTTTAAAGTTTTTTGTTTTTAACAAAACCAATTGCCTTATTTAACATAAAAAGCATTTCCCACCCCAGTGGTCCAGTGGATGACTCTGAGCTCCTGATGCAGGGGCCTAAGTTCTATCCCTGGTCAGGGAACTAGATCCTACATACTGTAACTAAGACCTAACTCAGCCAAATAAATAAAGATTGGGCTTCCCTGACGGCTCAGATGGTAAAGAATCCACCTACCATGCAGGAGACCTGGCTTCAATCCCTGGGTTGGGAAGATCCCCTGGAGGAGGGCATGGCAACCCACTCCAGTATTCTTGCCTGGTGAATCCCCATGGACAGGGGAACCTGGTGGGCTACAGTCTATGGGGTCGCAAAGAGTCAGACAGGACTGAGTGACTAAGCACAGCACAAAGTTATTAGATACAAAGGATAAAAACTTTTATATTAATAGGCTTGGTGTGTAGCAGGATATGTTAATTCCCTTCCCTAAGGAAGTCTCCTTAATAGAAGTTTAGATAGAAAAATTACATGGTAATATGAATGCTGCTGCTGCTGCAAAGTCACTTCAGTCGTGTCCAACTCTGTGCGACCCCATAGACGGCAGCCTACCAGGCTCCTCCGTCCTTGGGATTCTCCAGGCAAGAACACTGGAGTGGGTTGCCATTTCCTTCTCCAATGTGTGAAAGTGAAGTTGCTCAGTCGTGTCCAACTCTTAGCGACCCCATGGACTGCAGCCTACCAGGCTCCTCCGTCCATGGGAGTTTCCAGGCAAGAGTACTGGAGTGGGTTGCCATTGCCTTCTCCGGTAATATGGATGGATGACCCAAAATACTCAAACACATTGAACATTTCTGATTTTTAAAGATTAGAAACTCTTGCAAAACTCAGATTAGGAAGACACTTCCTCCAAATAAAATAATTAGTTATTAAACCAATAACTAATACTTAATGTAAAACAGTAGTACAATTCTCATTAAAATTGTGGATAAGACGTATGCTAATGTTGTTTGGAAATTCTAACCAGCGCAAAACACATGAAGCAGAAAAGAGATATAACTATTTGGAAAATAATCAAAACTGTCATTATTTGCAGGTAATATATGTAAAAGAAATCTAATAAAATCAACTGAAAACCTCATAGGTTAAATTATTTCAGTGAAGCTATATAGAAAGAGACAAAAGTTAACAGCTTTTGTACATACCAGCAATAACCAACTGGAAGAACATAATAGAAAAAAGCTGAAATATTATATGGCAACAAATAAAAACAAAATACCAAGCCGAACTGTGAAAAATAGATGAAGAAGACTGCAAGACTTAGTTAATGTTTTTTTTAAAAGATTTGAATTTAGATACATCCCATGTTTCTAAAAGGGACCCCCAAACAACATTCCAATGCAATTTTTTAACTTGACAAAACAATGCCATAGCTAAGGCATTTTATAAAAGAGCTGTGAAGAACTTCCCACAAGATATTAAAATAGTTATATAGCTACAATAATTAGCCCAATATTGGATAGGTAAATCAATGATACAGAAGAGAGCCTTAAGAAACTCTAGTGTATATAAAAGGTAGTGAAGGAAAAAAGAAAGATCATAAATTAATTTGAAAGTAATGGACTATTTAACATATGGTATCCAAGAAATTGCCTGTTTGGGAAAATGCCATTATACAATTAGACCTCCACATCCATGGGCTTCACATCCTTGGAGTCAACCGACTTTGAATAGAAAATATTCAGGAAAAAAAATTCCAGAAAGTTCCAAAAAGCAAAACTAGAATTTGCTCTGTGCTGGGAACTATTTACATAACATTAACATTGTATTTACAACTATTTACATAGCATTTACATTACATTAGGTATTTACATTGCATTAAGTAATCTAGAGATGACTTAAAGGATACAGGATATGCATAGGTTATTCACAAATACTATACCATCTTACATAAGGGGCTTGTATAAAACCAGCATCCATGGATTTTGGTATCCCCAGGGGTCCTGGAAACAATTCCTTATGGATACCAAGGGATGACTATATACTAACCTCTCACGCTTGTAGTACTAGAATCCACAAACCACAAAACCTCACATTGCCCAGCATCTCCAAACGCCTACCTTATCAAGACATTTCTCAAAACTGCTGAAAACCCAAATGGGAGGGATTTGAGTTTCACTTCCTCCTCTTTGCCCAGGAGGTGCTAACAAGCAAATAAGTTGGTCAGCTAGGGGGAGAAAAAGGAGAAGCAAAGGTCTTCTATGGTCTAAAAAAAATGGGCTCCATCAGCGGGAAATGTCAGCAGTGCACCAGCTGCCACTCTGCCCCAAGCACATCCAGCTCCACTGAGAGGATATCCCTCGTTCTTCTTGGCTGGGCTAACTAGTCAGTACTTCCATAGCAGGCGCCAGTTCTGTGCTTTCTCAGGAAATACCAAGGTGAATAGGATGAATTTCTTGCCACAAATCACTGCCATCAGCTGGGGCTAAATTGCATGCCACAGATGAGTAGTATCAGAGCCCCCTGTCGTCTGCGCCTCACTTCCCTGAATTCTGAGATAAAGACGATGCCATAATCAGGCAAAATGGTGCTTGAAGTGTCCTTGGTGTACTCCTCTGGGGACCACCCCAAAGCAGAGAGACTTACTATTCACCTCCTATATCTCCAGGCTGGTGGAAACCAACCTAACAGTCATTTAAAGCTTTCTTCCCCCAGGTTAAGCTCATTCTTCCACAGTGTCTTTTGGTCCCATCTTTTGCTTTTCACAACCTGCAGCCTTATAAATTTAAATCCAGGTTGCAATAGAACTTCTTAGCCAGACACTCCCCCACTCCAGCTCATCCTGACAACAGCTATTGAATAATTCCTTTCAAGCTTTTTTTTCCTAGTGAATTCTCCAGCTTAAAAAGTTGTCATGGTTCCCATTACTTCATATTAAACCCAATCTCTGCCACCTCCCCTTTAAAGCCCTTCACCAGCTTCCCCTCTGGTGTCCCTGATTTCATTTCTCATCCTGTGGTCCACACTCAACCAGTTGGTATGTGGCCCCTCAAGCTAGTGCCTTCCCTTTCTCTCTCACCAATACATTTTCTTCCCCTCTTTTCAGATCTTAAAATGCTTCCTCAGTTGCTCCATTCAGATTCTTCTCATTCCTTACTGAACCTTCTTTTTGACACCACTTGGGTTATCCTACGTTAATTTAAACATGTTGATGAGTCTGGCTCTTCAAGAGCTCTTCCGTTGTTCTCTGGGATCACACTGTCGTTTGAATAGGTGGCAAAAGCCATGAGAGTGGGTTCATAGACTGTTTCTTTTTGATAGTTTTTTAAATTAATTGTTATTAAAGTACAGTATAGCTTTCCAGTGTTGTACAGCAAAGTGAATCAGCTGTGTGTATACACACACCCCCAATTTTTGGATTTCCTTCTCATTTAGGTCACCACGGAGCACTTAGTAGAGTTCGCTGTGCTACACAGTAGGTTCTCATTAGTTATCTATTTTATACATAGTTCAATTCAGTGCAGTTCAGTCGCTCAGTCGTGTCCGACTCTTTGCGACCCCATGAATTGCAGCACGCCAGGCCTCCCTGTCCATCACCAACTCCTGGAGCTCACTCAGACTCACGTCCGTCGAGTCTGTGATGCCATCCAGCCATCTCATCCTCGGTCATCCCCTTCTCCTCCTGCCCCCAATCCCTCCCAGCATCAGAGTCTTTTCCAATGAGTCAGTTCTTCACATGAGGTGGCCAAAGTATTGGAGTTTCAGCCTCAGCATCAGTCCTTCCAAAGAAATCCCAGGGCTGATCTCCTTCAGAATGGACTGGTTGGATCTCCTTGCAGTCCAAGGGACTCTCAAGAGTCTTCTCCAACACCACAGTTCAAAAGCATCAATTCTTCCGCTCTCAGCCTTCTTCACAGTCCAACTCTCACATCCATACATGACCACAGGAAAAACCATAGCCTTGACTAGACAGACCTTAGTCAGCAAAGTAATATCTCTGCTTTTGAATATGCTGTCTAGGTTGGTCATAACTTTCCTTCCAAGGAGTAAGCGTCTGTTAATTTCATGGCTGCATAGTAGTGTATGTATATGTCAGTCCCAATCTCCCAGTTCATCCCACCCCTCCCTTTCCCCCTCTTGGTGTCCAGATTCTGTTTGACATACATCTTTCTCCTTCTCCAGTATAGGGTAAGTTTTTAATTGGTGCATTCCATTGTTTACACTGGGTTTTCATTGACTGTCATTTCATCTTCACAACTTTGTGAGGAAACTAGAACAAATGTTACTATCATTTTACAGTTCAGCAAGCACTGATTATGAAGGCTAAATGATTTGTCCAAAAGTCCACAGCAAAGAAGGGGGAGTTCTAAGACCCAAATCCAGGTCTTTGAATCCTAAATGCCTCTTGTTCCCACATTATCTTCCTATTTGATAAATGTTGATAAGACTGAGAGTGCAGATTATCAATGTATCAGGGTCACTAGGCCACATTCAAATAGATAACAAGCATTTTGAACCCACACCTTGAAGGTAAGGTTGGCAAGAAAAAGGAAAAAAGACTTCACCAGTGTCTTTCACTTCCAATTGCAAACTTCATGTTTGCAGGAGAAAACACTCATTAAACCTAAAAGTAGAAAAAGAAAGAAAGAAAGAAAGAAAGCTTTTATAAGAAAGTTGGGTCTCCCCTAGAAGACTAAGAAAAGAGGAAATGCCTAAGACTCACTTTTAAACTATCCACATGAGTGGCGATTGGTTCAGAGGTCAGATTCAAGGTCCTAGGTCAGTTTGGAGCTCCTGGTTTATGTCTCTATGCTTGGGCAGGAATGGCCAGGAACAGGGAAGAGTGGGACTCTGGCTGTTCTGCCCCTCTCTGTGCAACCTTAGGCTAACCTGAGGCTCAGCAGAGCCTTGGGGGTCTCCATTCCTTTATCTGTCCTACAGAGGGCTTGACTGAGATGGTCCCGAGGTCTCCTCCGGTTGTGACATTCTGAGTCTATGAATAGCAAGGACACAAGACAGGTGCGAGCTGATCACCACGTGGGAAGCTCACACCTGTCTCTCCCCAGCGTTTCCGCCCCTTGCTTCCAGCACCATTCAGGGTCCAGTTGCCAATTGTGAAGCTGTTCAAGGACAGTCGTCCTTCTGCGTGGGGCTCCTTCCAGCTTGAAGCTGGCCTCCCTTCCTCTCTCTGCAAGTCACTCTCCCATAGGCTCCTGGGGTTTGCAGGCCACTAATTCATTTCTCCGTCTTTACTTTTAGATTAAAATTACTCATAAGAACCAAGCGCCTATGATGATGGGGCCCCCTCAGAAGAGCAGCTTCTTTTCGCTGAGGAGGAAAAGCCGTTCAAAGGACTAGACACTGTGCCCAACGCCAGTTCAACCAAGAGAGAAGACAAGAAGCTGAAACACACGCACATACCCACATGCACGCACACAAACACCATACTCTTCTCCAACCAACGGAAGCCAAGCCACCCTTCAGGAAGAAAGTTTCATCCACTGTTTCAACCATGGATGCATCCCCACCAGAGCCAGTGCCGCCAGGACATTTTGAGTGGACTTGGGATTCTCCAGGGTGTGGCTGGCTCGTGCAGCAACCTTCACTTTCCCAGAAGGCCTTGAGTGGGACTTTCTGAAACTGAAGGAGAAATCCCCCTTTTTTCCACCAGCCCTGCAAGTTTCCTCACGGCCACTTGCAAGGAGCAGGCTGCAGGTTTCCTGCCTATGTTGAGGTCAGATGTGGCCAAGAAAAAGAGTCTGTGTTCCAGAAAACTCGCACAAAGATCCCTCTGTGTGGAGACAGGACGGCCTCGGACTCTCAGAGCACAGCCCTTGGCAGGGCTTGGCAGCCGCATGCTGGTCTCTCAGTTGTCCTTCAAGCTTCTCCCTGAACTAGCTGAGGAGGCAGAAAGGCTGTGGAAAGCTGTGTTTCCCTTCTTGGTTCTGCACGTTGTCAGTGGGCACTAGTGGTTCTCCTGAAGCCTTCTGGTGACTGTGTGCTTGTTTAGAGCCGGCTCCAAGATCCCCCAGAGCTGCGTGCACAGCACACCTTAGATGTGGTATTTATTTTCTTAGTTCTATGAACACCTGGGAGGGAAAGCAGAGAAACTGGGATTTATTTTTTAAATCGGTGTCATAATATTGTGTAAAAAGGGAAGAGGGGGAAAAAAAAAAACACCCCCAGCTTCTTTCTTTTTCAAGCCAAAGCGTGTTTCCTGTTTGAGTTCCAGGGCCTGGTGGCAGACTATTCCTGAAGGCAAAGAAGATGGGAGGGAAGGGCCTTTCGCTGAGGAGACCAGGAGACAAGCCTTCAGGCTGTTCCCTCCTGCCTCTTTGTACTTGCCACTCCCAAAGAACGACTTGAAGACCCTTCTGCAGGTCTTCAGTGTGTGTACATATATGTAGCATATATATATATATATTTATATATATATAAATATTTATTTACTCATGGATTTTTCCTAATTGAAAAAAAAATGCAGTATAAGAATTGAAAGTGGGAAAGAAAAAGAAATGCTTGTTTCTGCCATTTCATTGTCAAGACACATTTCTCCCTGGTGATCATAGGATTCAAGCGAAATTGAAGTATCTTCTTATAAACAGGCTGAGAATTTCTCTTCTCAGAACAACTATGAAAGCTATGAGGGACAGGATTTACTTTCTCATTTGTCAAATAAGGAAACTGAGTCCTAGGGAAGTTAAGAGACTTGTCCATGGTATCTTGGCTAAAGTGGTTTGGGACTCGGTGCCACTAAAAAGATACTTAGTAGAGAAAAGAGCCTACACATCTTGGAATAGGGTCATTTCTGGTCACTGAGAAGTGATTCCATTTAGATCCAGGTTGCCAGGGAGGAATGAGCATGTGGTACACATGTGGACGGGACAAGCCCATGTGAGAAAATAAGGGCCTCCCCCATGCTTATGGAGACTCTCTCAGGTCTGAGCGGGTCAGTGTGTGCATGCGTGCTCTGTCGTGTCAGACTCTTTGTGACCCCGTGGACTATAGCCCACCAGGGTCCGCTGTCCATGGGATTTTCCAGGCAAGAATTCTGGAGCGGGTTGCCATGCCCTCCTCTAGGGGACCTTCCTGACCCAGGGTTCAAACCCTCATCTCCCGCATCTCCTGCATTGGCAGGCAGATTCTGTACTGCTGAGACACGGGGGAAGCCCTAACCTGGTCAGCAGACAGGTTACACTCTCCACGTGTCACATCGTCATAGTCTCTTAAATCTGGAAACACTCCTGGCTGCAGGAATGACCTCAGCAGAGAGGCGCAAGGAGGACAAAGGCACCTTCAGCAAGGAACTGCCAGCCAGAGGGGTCTTGGCAGAGCTCAGTGGGCTTCATTCCACTGGCACGAGCATCACTGCCTTCCCCAAGGGCAAGCCTGTGGAGAGCTTCATTGGTAGAAAGAAACGTTCACCTTGTCCCCTATCCCCTCTGAGATTTCTGAAAAGCAAACCTGTACCCACTTGGCATCACCCCACTAAACTCCCTCTCATCTCCTCGCACTGGGTCAGGAACTTTGTGCAAAGAAGGGAAAGTTAAGATTGTATGTACAAACTGTTCATAACTCTGAAGGAAGCAGTCATCTAGGACCGCTTCAGATAAGAGATCTAGAACCATCCCGTTCAACCTAACAGCACGGAACACCAGACGAAGGGAAACCCCTGAAGAATGTCCTGAATGATGCGCTCCTTGCGATGGGACCAACAAGCTCCAGAATGACAGCAGATACTCTTGGAAGCCACTTGCTTCTGAAATGAAGGCAGGTTCAGTTTGGAAGTCACTGATTGTAAGACATTTATAGAAGTTATTGCATGTGCTTCTGCCCCAACCCCCCAAGATTGGGGCTGTTGAGACACTGTACTACTGTCAACAGATGAGACTGATCCTCAGAGATTCACCCATCAGAGACTGGACCCTGCCTGCCCACTCGGGTGCACAGGACTGGCAACGTTGCTTGAAAGACACGTCCCATGTCCTCCTCCTTAAAACCACAGAGTATAACAAATGTTGGTGGAATTGTACTTACAGTTTTGTAACCTGAGTCTAGTGATGTTGTTTAATCTGACTTTGCAACTCATCTTTTAACTAGTGGGACTGTAGTTTCCAACTGTGGAGTACCTCATCATAGTGCTCCTCACAGCAACCCCTGAGATTGGAGAAGGTATTATTAACCCCATCTAAATAATGAGGAAAACAAGGCTTAATATAACTTAGTGACTTCTCAAAATTAGGCAGTCAGGGGAAAAATCCTCCCTTATTCCTCATCTTATCTGATTCTGACCATGCACAGACATGTTCTCACCTGCCCCCACACACTTCTACCCCTCTGGCAATAAAAATGAAACAGGAAATCTTCAATACATTCTGTGTCTCTGGACTAATGGATGAGGTGTTGCATCTTATTATAACTTGGTCTTTGTAGGTTTCCTCCAGTGAGTTGAGAATGGAGATAGATTTGGTAGAACGATTATATTTCAGGTCAGAGACCAGCTCCTCTCAAGAGAGTTCTTTCCACAGATGGAAAAGATATGTTGAAATTGCCAAATAAATTAGGAAATACTTGGCAGAATCTGGAAGAGCCTCCAGACTGGCGTTACATAACATGCATATACATTATACATATGCACATTATATAAGGTGACATAGTACTTAATGTGCTGTATATATTATGTAAATTACATATTTGTGAGTAATCATGATAAATATAGAGACCCACTAATCACTTTTTACACATACCCAGTGACAGATTAGGAAGTTGCCTTGCCAGAGAGTCTTAAAACTTACTCTCTCCTGCTGCTTTGGTTCCAACTCCTGCCAAAAATAATTGCATCAACTTTTCCCATCTCTAGCCCCCTCTCCTCTTGGCCAAAACCCTTAGCTACCTCCTGTCCTAGCTAGGCTGCAGCTACCATGGAACACTACCATGACTGGGATCCATAAAAATAGATTCTGGGGATGGGATGGATCTAGACCCCCAGATCCCCTGTATCGATGTTCCCAGGTAGGCGGATGCCTAGTGCTGATATTAAAGGGAGAGGTGAGGAGAGAGAGGAAGAATCTACCAACCATCCAAGGAAGGAAACCGTGTTCCTTGGCCACCAGTTCCAGGATCTGACCATCAATTAGGAAGTTATTCCAAAGTCTAGTCTAAGTTTCTGCAGCACATCTGAAACCATAATTTCCTAAAATGTGTTTCACACAATACTGGTATCTATGCTCCATGCACAAACAGTTCTGTGATCAAGTACTAGATCCCCTTCTAGAAGAAAGAAGGGGATTTATTTGGCAACATCAGTAAGTTAGAAACTTGCCCTAACCCCACCATTTCTTTTTGTTCTCTAGGGATATGGAAACATGTAAGTTACCATCCTCTGCAATATTCCATAAAGTACTTTTCCAGGACAAGGAGTCTCTACTCTTAAGACACTCTAGTTTCTTCTGTGATTGTTTAACTACTTTTATTGTTCCCATCTACATGTCTTCAAGCAAGAATCAAGGATCTGGCCTCCTTGTTTCCTGAATGGAGAAGGGATTGGGGGGAAATTAAGGGAAAAACATGATAAAGGTCAGACTATGTCGGTCCAGAGGAGTGAACCAGGTCTGAAGAACACAGTTGTGGGAAGAGTCGATGTTTATTCAATTTAATGACCACTTTTGAAGCTAGCTGGCAAAACATGGAAAGAGCTGTTTTGTGAGAAGTTGAACAACCACCTGTTCTTATAGAAAGAACCTTGACCTAGTTGGGGAGGAACAAGTAGTGATTGATCTACCTTGTTGAAAAGCTACTGAAACTATTTTTATAGGCATCAGTGTTAAATCAATAGTTAAATCTGCTACTTCCTTTTGAGGAGCAAACCTCAGTGTCCATCATTTTCTGAAAGAGTGAAAAATGACTCCCAGAGAGGCTTCTGGATCAGTGGGTACTGACCAGTTAGACCACACTGGTACATGGCGAGACTGACCAAAATTGTTGGTGCCCTCAAGGGCGACTAGTGGTGGTGGTGATCTTTCCTCAGCGGTTCTGAGTTAAAGGAAAGAGTTACAGTGTTACACCCAAAAGAGAGCTTGGACTTCTGTTGATGTTCATATTAGCAGTTTGGAAATCTTCTCTTAGTCATGAATACCAGACCTGCATCCAACTTGGAATAAATAGCAAGAAAAAAGAAACTATCCCATCTCGAATACCAATCCAGTTTTGCATAAAACAGGTGAATAGAATTGTGTAGAATTTCACATGAGACCATGGTTTTTAGCTCACTTTAATGTTCCACCATACTCAAATACATCTTTTAACTTTCTACTATAGGGAGAAAATAAGAAAGGGAATTCTCGTTTCTGGCTTGCTTGGTGAAAGTGGAAGTGTTAGTCACTCAGTTGTGTCTGACTCTTTGCAACCCTATGGACTGTAGCCCGTCTGTCCGTGGAATTCTCCAGGCAAGAATACTGGAGTGGGTAGCCATTCCCTTCTCCAGGGGATCTTCACAACCCAGGGATTGAACCTGAGTCCCTTGCATTGCAGGCAGATTCTCTCTATAGCAACCATCTGAGTCACCAGGGATGAGGCACTATGTCAAGGCCTTTTCATGTGCTATCCTATTTAATCCTCAGAACAGCCCATGATCTGGGCATTTTGCTTCTTTCACAGATAAAGGAGTTAGTACATAGAAAGATGAAGTACCTTGTTCAAGGTCAAACAGATACAAGTGGTAGAGCAAAGACTTGACATGGGTCTGACTTATATCAATGTTGATGCTTTTTCTACTGTATTTTAGTGTCTTTAACCTTTATATCTATTTCCAACTCATCCTGGGTGAGATTACACAGATAGTTGATGTTCTATCTGGTCAACCTCTGCATGGCCATCTGCTCATATTTCTACTGAAGAGCTTCCAACACTTGCTCATATTGAAACTCAGCAGCCTCTGTGGGCAGCTAGAACCCAAAGCCTCACCCTTGCAATCAAACTGGCAGCCATCCCTTAATCCTCAGTGTTTCAAATTCCAGCTGAATGAGAATTGTTTCCCAAGGCCCGCCTAATAGATTTTTCTATTCAGCACTGAGTGAGAGAGCAGCAAGCAGCCTTCTCAGACTCAAATGCTATGGTCAGCAATGACTGGCCTGCACAGGGAAGGAGAGCTAGGGTTGTGGAAGGGAGCCTCCAGCAAGAAGGCTCTGCATGTGATCATCATTAGTGATAGGCGTGGGCTGGGCCATCTGTGTTCCACAGGAGAACAGAATGGCAGACTGCCTTTCAGATGCCAAACGATGCTATCTAATGGCAAGATCCAGGGAGCTCAAAAAGCAGAGAGGCATTTTCCTCCTGGGCATCTCTGTGGGAAACCAGGGACACACAGAAAACCAAGGGGTTTTGGAAACTAGCAGCTTAATTGCAGGGCATTTTGCCTTTGCTACCACTTCAGCCTTCATGTCCATGGTGCAAGACAAGGAGACTCCCAGTCTCATCTGCTAAGTTAACTCCCTTACATGGATCCCAAGCTGAACCTATTATCCTAGAATCTGTAGGTGCAATGGCAGATGCATTATAGCAAGGCACCAGGATTTGGAATTAAGCCTCCAAGTCTCCCAGGGCTCAGGAAACACTATAGGTAGAAGAGACCATTTAACTGGATGCTCAATGCAGATTCTAGGGGAATAATCAGAAAATTTGGAGGACTTGTCTAAATAGGTCAAATTAGAAAATGCAATTTGGAAGCAAAGAGATTAACAACTAATCCTGTATCAAGCACGTAACAGGTAATAAGCAAATATTTACTAAATGAATGAATAGCCAAAGTGGTATCTGTCCTTCTACCCTGGAATGGGTAGGGGAGGAGGGATTGGGGTAGAGGGGATGAAAGCTTCTTAACTAACAACTCGGGAACTTGAAACCACAGGATGTAGAGGGAGCTCATAGGGGCCTTTAACTACTCAGACATCTGTTGAATGATGGATACAGCTAAATATGGATCATCAAAGGGCTTTCTAGGTCACATGGAGGGCAGCTTCATGATTCAGAAAATATAAAATTCAACTTGGACAAAAAGAACTGTTTGCAATCTATTTCTTAGAGATCAGGTCTGAACTGACAAAACCAAAAAGACAGCGCAGAAGTGGAATTACAACAGAGTAAGAGATCAGCATGATAAGATACAGACTCATGAGATGAAAAGAGAGAAATCATAGGATAGAGAAGAGATGGATTTTTAGCAGGTTTATCTGGGCAAGGGACATGAGCCTGGACAAAATGGAAGAAAGAACTGAGAAATTAAAAAAGCTTAACATTGAGTTCATGGTAAAACAGAAACGTCCAGGCATTGACATCTATTAAATAACAACGATCATTTATTGTCCAGTCCAAGACCTATAGCTTTTGTGACCACTTTCAAACTTCACAAGAACCTTCTGAGGTGAGGGCTATATGGTTCCCCACTTCCAGTTCCCCAGATTCCAGACAGTCTGCCTTTGCTGTTGAAGGACTAAACAACAGTACTTTCAAAGTCATGAACTTTATAATTTTTGCCTTTTTTTCTTATGTATATTATGGGAGTGGGTCTGGTAAGATCTTTCTATTGTTTGTTCTAATCTTGTTAATTTAAGATTGTGGGAGTGGGTCTGAAAAAAGTATATAAGGCCTTGATAAGACTAGCTAGTGGGGCATTCATTCTCTGTTCCCCCTTCTGATGTCTATGTCAGAAGCTTTCTCTGTCCCTTTTCTTACTTTAATAAAACTCTACTACACACACGCACGCGTGCGCACACACGCACACACACAAACTGGTACCAGTTGGTTACCAGAAAATGGCATGACATGACCTGCAAGAAAAAAATTTTCCTGGTGAATACTTCCTCTCTCCCCCAGAACACTGAGGTAAAAAGATTGAAAACTAGACAAACGAAGAAACTCAGAAAGAGAGCAAATCCCATGAGGCAGATCTGGGATGCAGGTCTGTCAGAATCTGCCTTTCAGGGTCCGTGTTCGTGGCTGCAGTGCCCTGGCTGAGGCCACTGAGCTTCAAGCATGGTGACAGGGATTTACTATTCCCAAACCCACCTCGTGTGCATGGTCACCTACATCTCAAAGTTGAAATCCAAGTCCCCTCCCCTTCCACAGAGCTGGAGTGGGAAACGGCATTCAGCATTGGCTTGGGTGCAATGGCATGCCTGGAAGAGCAGGTCTGGACTCAGCAAGTCCACACATGCCTTGCGCACCTCCTTTCCTAGGCCCCTGCTCCCAGGCATGAGGGGAACCTCCTCAAACACCACTCAGAGAACAGAGTGCCAACGTGAACACCTGGTGAAGGACTCAGCCAGATCAGAGTACTTGCAGGATATTAAAGATCATATTAAAAAAACACACCAAGAAACCACATCAAAGGTCCAGTGAAATGAGGTTGGTTAGTCAAACATCAAAATTCAGTACCTGATACCTAAAGGTGGGATGGAGACTTGAAGTGTCCTTTTAAAAATGTGTTGAGTGAATCATAATTTGGAGTAAAAAGACTGCTTCTAGAATAATGCAAAAAAATTTTCCTTTCCAAAAATATTATTTTTAAAATGGAATCTTTGCAAGAATTACAAGTGAGGGGTAATAAAAATGGTAATTTCTTTTTGTGTTAGATAATACCAAAAAAAAAAAAAAGAATTTATAAATGTCACAATCTAAGTGGCAATCCAGAAAAAGATTCCAGAGAGTCTGCCTTTGCTGCTGAGGTACTAAACAACAGTACTTTCAAAGTCATGAACTTTATATATATATATATATATTTTTTTTTTTTTTAAGACAACTAGTACCGGTTGGTTACCAGAAAATGGCATGACCTTCAAGAAAAAAATTTCCTGTTGAATATTTCCTCTCTTCCCCACAACCTTGAGGTAAAAAGATTGAGAACTAGAGCCTTTAATTTAGAGACACATCCATGCATGGAAGGCGTCAATGATAGAAGATGTCATTGTATTGCTGTACGGGGTCAAACACATCACACTGTACTACTACCAGGCATTAAGGTAATGATCATAAACTTAAGAGGATTAAGCAGTTCCCAATCCCATGCCCCCCTATTAGCCTCCAGAAGCTCCCATCCCAGTTATATATGTCCTGAAATTAGAACATCTGGGAATAATTTCTTTCCATTATGACAATTTTCAACCATACACAAAACTAGAGCCATACATATAACAAGAACCCATAGACCCATCATTTAGATTCAACAGTTGTTATCATTTTGCCATATTTGCTTCATCTTTTTTCCCACTGGAATACTTTAAATAATAGGTGTCATGACACCTCACACCAAAATACTACATATACATCATGGTGAGGGTTCCTTTAAGTGTTCAAGTTTGTGTGTATCATCCATGTTGCTGGAGGGAGATTTCAGGGTATTGTACATATGAGCTCAGTCATTTCTCAACTGAATTGAATCCAGTTGCACAAGTCGAAGTTAACCAGGACATCATTTTGTCACTGATAGGAGAAAGTTTGGGGGTGGAAACCAAGGAAGATCTTAGCTGCATTCAAAGCATACCTGATTGATTTGGAAAGAGGAAAAGAGGAAGATAAACACATTAACTAAATCCTCAAAAGACACTAAACTGGGGAATATTAAAGCATTAATGATGTCAGGGAAAAGGCAAAGAAAGCACTTAGAGGACTTGGGAATGTACCTGAAGGATGTGTATCCTTATTTTTGAAATAAATATTGTTTAAAACATTAGGAGTTACAGGAAGACAGGGCACAGCATTAGCTGGGACAAATAAAACAGTGAAACATCATACCTGCAGATTCATTTGATCACATAAAAACCAATTCTGGTTATTGCCCCACCACATGAAAAGAGGAAGCTAGACTGAGGGAGAGGGCAGCTGCTGAGTTGTACAGACAGATCCTCCCCACCACACACACACACTGGGGCAACTGAACTGGGGGTGTGTCAGGCCCTGAGAAACCATCTGGGAGGCCTAGTTGGCAGGGCAATTTATCATTTTCAATGAGCAAAGGGTAAGGGGAGCAGGTAGCATTCCACATGCTCTGTGTTGGGCTGCTGGTGTCAGGGTGGACTGACCGTAGATGTTCTGGACAAGAGGGTGGGCAATATAGTAGGCTGGCTTGCTCTCAAAAGTGACTGCCCAGCAAAAGGGAAGATGATAGAGTGAGTGACGGCAGGTTCCTGAATATTCAGCCCACCAATGAGTGAAATGAGTTTGTTATTCAAGAACAGCCTAGGTGCAGCAACACTTGGAAAGCAAGGCCTGATATTCACCAAGGTGCAATTCCCAGCCTGTGGCCAGTGGACCTGAGCACCCATCTGACTTCCCCACACATCAGGAGGGAGCACCCTTAGCCACAGTCCCAGCGCACTCTTGCAGACCTCTCACTTATTAAACACCCCAGCCCATCACCCCATGCCCCAAAACCATGGGGCTCATAAGACCACCACCACCTCCTTTACTGACATAGCTGCCATGAGAAATGAGAGCCAGTGTTGACTAGGATGGGAATGAAAATTGTTTGCATCATCCTGCCAGGGGGAGTATGTTTTCTTCTCAGAGCACCCCCTCTTTAGAAGAACACCATCTCTTCTGAGCTCCCTCCTCCAGCCTAACCCCTGGCACCCTAAAGCCCAGGATCCGGTGATGGACGTGGAAACATATGAGCTCCCTAGGGCTTAGAGAAGAGCTCTTGGCAGACCTTCCTGCAGACAATGGCGGGCTGCGTTTGCTCACCCGTGCTGCCTCCTCTGGGCCACATAACTTTCCTTTCCCCCATCTTCTCTGAACCAGAGACCTAGCTATACTGCTGCTCATGAGTGGTTTTGGTAGCAGGAAGGAGGAAGGACAGCATCACCTCCTATATCCCAGGGATCAAAATTGACACAGTTTCCTGGGGTGCGGGGGGGCGGGGGGGGAGGGTGGGTGGAGAATAACAAAGAAAGTTCACTTGCAGCTGTTGAGCCTTCTTCATGGTGGCACTGCCCTTTGCTTGGCTCTTTTCCGTTATCAGCCTGTACTGCTTAGTATGTGGACAGAGGAGCAAGAAAAGAAATAAAATGGAATCAGTGGGAGGGGAGTTTGGGGGAGAATGGATACATGTGTATATGTATGGCTGAGTCCCTTTGCTGTTCACCTGAAACTATCACAATATTGTTAATCAGCTATACTCCAATAGGAAATAGTTAAAAAAAAACAAACAGAATCAGAGGACAGGACTTCTTGGTGACTCTAAGGACGCCAGTTCAAATGTTCCTTCTGAGATGCTGGTGAGCAGGGTCGAGGCCAGAGGGAGAGACAACATGGATGGGAATTCTATCTTCCCCCAAAAGGGAAGAGAAATAGGGGGTTTTATGGAGATCTGTCAGATGTTCTCAGAAGCAGGCTATCTGCAGGAAATTGATCCTGCCTCCACTTGGGAAGAATTCCCATCCTTGTCCAGACCCTGTTTTCTTGAGGTAGGAAAGAAACTTTTGGGACCTGTACCCAGGAGGCTCAAAGAGAAGTGAGGAGACAGAGAAAACAAGGGAAGGCTGGGAGCCCAACCTCCATATCCAGCAGGTGTTTCACATGGCTCCCAAGAGGAGGGCGGAAGATGTTAGGTCAGGGCTTGGTTTTTCTGCTGCCATTTCTTTCTTTCAAGGAAAAGAAAGGAGTGGGGAGGACCCTTGGCAGTAATGAGTTCCATGCCGTGGCCTTGGTTACTCCAGGCCTGGGCAGCTGGAGGCAATGCCGGAGAAGACTGGGGTCTCAGCCTGCCTCCTGCTGACCCAAGGGCACCTCCTCCCCATGCGGCATCACTGGGAACAAGCACTCTGCTTAGCGCTGTGGTGCTCCTCTCATGGGCCAACGCCCTGTCCTGCCCTGACACCAGTTCATAGGAAGGACTTGGGCAAGTCATGTTATATCTCAAGCTTTCCACCTGTGAAATGGGGCTGGAGAGGATGGTTAATGCCTTTATTCATGTACTCAAAGTATTTTGTGATTAACCAATGTCTATTTGCTAAGTATATACCTTAACCTAACATGTTGCAATGCAATAATCTTACTTTTTCTCATATTCTGCTTGTCTCAACCTCCACCCACCCCCAGAGCCTGTTGCTTCTGCTTTTTCTTCCTCTTTTTAGCCTCATGATATTTCTCTTCATTCCCATGATTCTATTTTTAGTGTTTTTACATAAAATCAGAGGATCAGAGGAATTATAAGGGGATATCTCCCTACTTTGTTATCTCCAGGCAATTCTGTGCTCAAAAGATCCAAGGACATAGTCCAGAGCCCTGTCTCAGGATGCATTCCAACGTCTCAGCTTCTCCCATCAAAAACTTGTCCTCCGTCTCACTTATACACAATGCTACACTCCTTTTTCTCTTTACATTTTGAGTCACTTCTCAGCCTACAGCACATTTCTGGGTACAGAACTGTTGGGACATTTAACACAAAATGACATTGTTCAACATCCCAAAACATAAAAATATTAGTTTCAGTGTAAAAACAACAGAATCAGGAACAAAGAAGGAACTAGAGACCGTGACAGTTAAGAGGGTTTGGCTTCTATCAACAAAAACAGAACAAATAAGCCTAACCCTCTGGAGTCACAATTTGATATATGATCTCAACTGATCTGAAAATGTCATTGAACAGGGAGTTCTGGAATCTTAGGCCCCTCCTGTTGGAAAGCCCTTGCATAGAAGTCATCAAGTCCAACCTTTCACACTGAGTTGGTCGCCTGCATGGCATAATGTTTGTGTTCTGTTGATGGTAGTTGAACGATGGATGGTGGTCATTCAGCCTTAGTTCCTGTGTCACCATAAATAGAAATCCTCTCCAAAGCCATTTTCGCAGGCCCTCGGAGAGGGAACAGGCCAGGTCTACACTTGAATAAGACCCGATGCTCCAGAATGTGCCCCTTTTGGTCCATGTGAACCTGCCAAGGTGGCTTATGGTCTTGATAGAGGCAGTGTGATCTAGTGAGCAGGTCACCGGACAAAGAGGCAGATTTCAAAACCTGTGGCATCTTTTCTCTTTCTTCCCCAAATGACAAGAGCCAGGAGACCCAACTGAAGAGAAGAGTGCCTGACAACAAGTCACCAACCTAGCCTACAGGATAGCTGCCCTCTCCCATAGAACGGGAAGAAATCCCCTGGTGTGCCTTTCCATACCATCATCCTCAGTGCTCGGGAGAGATCCCAGGGGAAGGACTGTTGATGGCAAGTAACTAACTCCAAGAAACAACCTGCTAAGGATGGTTCTTTTAAGGATGGATATTTTTCTCTTTCTGCAGAAAACAAGACCCTTCTCTCTTAGAAAAATCTGGCAAATATTCCATCAAGGCTGCTGAGGAAGGAAGCCATGCCCTGTCCCATGATGGTGTGAAGAAAGAAGCTCTGCCTGGAAAACAAGAGCAAACTGGGGAGGCCTTGTGGCCTTGGACATGTCCTTTAGCCTTTTGGGAGTCCTCTTCAGTAAACTCCGGGAGTTGGTGATGGACAGGGAGGCCTGGCATGCTGCAGTCCATGGGGTCGCAAAGAGTCAGACACAACTGAATGACTGAACTGAACTGAACTTTCTCTGTGTATCACACAAGGGCTCTCTGAAGACCTTCCCACTTTACCAATCTTACCTTCACCTGGGACAAACGTTGCTTTGCTTATTCTCGTGGGTCTTCCACAAGCCCCAAGATCCCCCCCTGCCCTGCCAACCTCAGAGGGCTACTCTTAGCCTCTCAGCCAAGAGTCTACCTTCCTTCCTTTGGGAGGATTGATAGTGCTCAATCAGCTGATCTGGGGGGCCAAAATGAAAAAAAAAAAAAAAAAACACCACTACAATTTTTTGATAATACCTCCACCTGTACACACATTCACACATTCACACACACACACACACACACACACACACACACACACACATACAGATGCACATATTCAAACCCTGAAGTGTAAACATTTTCCCTTCTTTGTACCAAGTCTGTATTACTTTTTCTAATTGCCAGTGTGTTAGGAGAGAGTTCAGTCCCACCAACAAAAAGCACTGCTTCCTCTTATGGAACTTAGCCAAACCTCCGTGTTTGGGGGTAATCCTGGGCTCAGGCTGAATGAAGCTAAATGTTCTAACACCCCTCAACTGCAGCCCCTAAATGCAGACTCTACCAGCGGAGACTGGGGCAGCAACCAGCTAGGCCGTGCCAGGGCCCAGATCCCTGCCTCCTGGCTCTCCACCTCCCCTTCCTCCTTCACCCATAGATATGCTGTTCTGCCGTGGCGGTGCCTGCTCCAGCCCACCTGTCTGCCAGCCCAGAGTGCCGTGGACTTGTTCTGTAGCGTACCGTGTGTATGTGTGTCTGATTCTGTGGTTTACTGTAAATAAAAATGACAGCTGGCTGGCCTCTTAACTGCTGGTAGGTTTTTTCCATGCCATGGCTTGAGAAATCAGGATTGTCTGGTCAGTGAAGAGCACTGGAGATGCGCATGTTCTCTAGACTATTCTGTAGCCTCTCCCCAGTTACCCACTGCCAGGGGAGGTGGGTACCACTGAAATGCCAGGACCAGGAAGAATGGAAACTCTAGGTGGCACTTTCTTGATACTGAAGGAGAGAAAGAGGAAGCCAAAAATTTTGTTAAATAAGCACCTGTTAAATATTTCATGTAAACGAGCTCACTGACATCTGAAGAGTCCCTTATGAATTGGTTAGCATTTTGTAGATAAGGAAACAAAGGCACAGAAAAAGGAATGAGCTTGCTCAATAATTACCACATAAGTATCCCGGTTCTGTCTCTTGCATACCCCCAGATTTATGTTCTCTTCTCTAGTGTTTCTCCAAGTATGGACCATGGACTGCTTACAGCAAAAACATTCTCCTGAATCATGATCTCTGAGGCTGAGACCCTGAGATCTGATATTTATAACCTGGGATCATTTGTCTGTTTGTTTGAGAAATATTTTTATTGAAGTGAAATTTGCATGACATAAAGTGAACCATTTTAAGTGTTTTTTGGTGGAATTTGGTATAATGATGATGTTGTACAACCACCACCTCTAGTTCCAATGTGTTTTCATCATATAACCTGGGACTACTGATAGATCCTTGTGCCTTCGAAAGCTTGAGAACCACCGTACCACACCTGCTAGAGGGCAGGGCCGCTCTAGGCGGACATTGAAGAAGAGCATCCTTAGTCAGAAGAGTCCTAGAGAGAAAGGCGGTCTGCACTGACAGGGCGAAAGGAAGTGAGGCCCCAGACTTCACATCAGGGTAGGCTGCCCCTCACCCCAGAATTTAGACCCTAAAAACAAGATCTTCAGCTAGGCTCTAGGTGGAGGCCGTCCTGAGCCACAGGGTACAAGGTCGCACCGGGGTGGGGCTGGGCAAGGAGGTGTGGTTCCAACACAGGAGCCTTGGGGCTGGACCCTGCCGAGCTGTGGGGCAGCAGCCCCAGAGGGCGGGGCCCCGGGCACTTGGCCACTGCTGGCGGGATCCTGCAGCCTTCTCAGCCCCACCTCGTGGCCCAGCCCAGCCTGACTGGCCTCTCCTTGGTATTTAAAAAGTCATCAGTGTCTACTCTCCAGGCTCTTTCTGTCACAACTGACCGACAAGGTTCCATCAGCCCCAGAACTCACTCCTGGACCCCTCAAGTCTTCTCCATGTCCCTGCCATCATCCTCAGAGCTGGGCAAGGACTCTAACCTCAGGGAATCTTCCCAAAATGTTACTCACTCCTACCCATTCCCTTCCCTGTCCACCTGGATCTGCCGAGTTCTATTTTGTGTCTCTGAGTCTAGGTAGAGGTTTCTGAAATGTTGGTTGGGATGTTTGAGGTGGGGCCACTGAGACAGATGTGTAATTGCTACTTGAGGGCAGAAGAAAGTTCTGGAAATAGCTCAGCTGCCCACTCAACTTTGGAGAGATTTAGCTCTCACCCTCCCAGCTGAAACACTAACTATGCATAAAAAATATTTTCCTCAAGAAAATGGCTTTTCTAGAGGCAAGAATTCAAGAAAACCCCTCTGGTACAGAATCTGAAGTTACCAAATCAGCAAAACACTGAAATTATGAATATGGAAAGTCGTTTATAATACTGAACTCTTATCGTAGAGTTTTCTTGAATCTCTGTAGCTAACAAAAGAATTGGGTAAACAAAGAAAATGCTGGTCCTTTCAAGAACAAAGGCTTTTAGCAATTGTGTTTGCATTTGCAACAATAGCAAAGAATGAGCCATTTGCTGTAATATTGACAAGATTTTCTAACTCAGGGGACCATGTTCCTACTCCTCCCACCATGCAACAGGTTACTGTGTGCCCTGAAAAGTAACAAAACTGCCTTTGTTTTTAAATGTTCTTCCCTCCCACTTTCCATTAACCCAAACTATCAATTACAGACATATTTCTGAATCTAAAATCCTAAAGCCATTCACAGTGGGAGAAAAAGTCAGAAAGCAGGGCTTCCCTGGTGGCTCAGTAGTAAAGAATCTGTCTGCCAGTCCAGGAGACACAGGTTTGCCTGGTCCAAGAAGATCCCACATGCAACAGCGAAACTAAGCCTGTGCATCACAAGTGTTGAGTCTGTGCTCTAGAGCCCGGGAGCCGCAATTATTGAGCTCACGTTCCGTCACTACTGAAGCCCACACACCCTAGAGCCCGTGCTCCACAACGAGAGAAGCCACTGCAATGAGAAGCCCAAGCACCGCAACTAGACAGTAGCCCCTGCTCACCCCAACCAGAGAAAAGCCCGCACAGCAACAGAGACCCAGGACAGCCAAAAATAAATAAAATTATAAAAGGTCAGAAAGCAGCAAGAAGCGGTGACAGGAGCAGCTAGGAAAGATCAGTGAGAGCATGTGGATGTGGTCACGGTCTCAGCATCAGAGTACTCTCAGAGAACACTTAGCCTACCCTCCAGCCAGAGCTGGACTCCCCAGGACCATACCTCTCTGTATGCGGCCACCTCTGCTTGAGGACTTCTGCTGATGCACGGCCCACCACCTTCCCAGGAAGAGTGGTTTTCTGAGCCTTAGGTGCCCATTGCACCCACATCTGCCTGCCATTCACTCCCGTTGGTGGGCCCTGACTTGGTCACTAGAAACACAAAATAAATATTTCCTCCCTTCTGCAGGGCAGCTTTCAGATGTTTGGAAACATCTGTCCTAATTTCTTTTCCCCCCTCCAAACAACATTCTCTAAATCCTTAAGTCATCCCTTATATGGGTCATACCCTTAGATAGGGTCATCCCTTATATAGGATCATGACTCTCAGACCCTAATCTATTCTTGCAGCTTTCTCTGGAATGACAGCAGTTTGTCCACATCCCTCCTAAACTGCGGTTCCCAGAACTGAGCACAGCACAGGATTGGGTGGACAAGTACAGAGCCGCATCCTTGCTCTGGATGCCACGCTAGCTTTCTTTGGCACCTGTGCCACCCTGCTAATTCATCTGGCCCTCACAGCCAACCTCTCCTAGCCTCTAACGTGTGCTAATAATGACCACTAGTGCGGTGCTTCACAGATCACAAAGTCCTTTCAGAAACACGGTCTCTTTTACTCTTCACTACAAGCCAGTGAAGTTGATTAAAGATGAAGAAACTAAGGTTTTTCCAAGGCCACATTGCCAGGCTCAAGCCAAATCCATGCTCCTCCAAACACACCCATGTTTGTCTTTTCACTTGAATCTCTGTTAAGCCCAAGAAAGTCTCCCTGACATCATCTATTAGTGTCTATTCAAAATCATCTTTTCTGTTCCATTTTGTCTTGTTAATTTCTTCCCACCTTCACCCTATCTCCATCTTTTGACTCCCATTTCTACTGCCCCTCAGTTTAAAAGGAAGACACCACATCAGAGAGGAAAGACAGCAGAAAAGGACAAAGTGCCAGAGAGAGCCTTTGGGAGGGCGGAGCTGGAAGAAAGCCTCAGAATGGGCAATGTGAGGTGGCATGTGTGTGCTCCACAGAGGGTCTGTGGGAGTGCGTTCCATGTCCCGTTCACTGTGTCTGGTCCTGACACCTAGGCAAGCCACCCAGCCTATCAGAGTCTCACTTTGAGGGGTGGGCATCTCAGTGAGACTAGTCCGTTTCCAAGAACTTTCTCAGTTCTGTGAATCTAATAGGTAGAAAAGTTATGTCTGACTCTTTGCAACCCCATGGACTGTAGCCCACCAGGCTCCTCTGTCCATGGAATTTCCCAGGCAAGAATACTAGAGTGGGTTGCCATTTCCTTCTCCAGGGGATCTTCCTGACCCAAGGATTGAACCCAAGTCTCATGTTTGACAGGTGAAGCCCAGGTTGAAAAGACTTTATTGTTAATTCAACAGTTCTTTTATTTCAACTCAATGAAGATATTGAACATCAGATATTGCACATGAATTTCTTTTGCTAAAATAAAGAAAAGCAAATATGGCTAGGGGTTATGGCAATAAACAATGTTTATTTCACCTGATTTCCAGTCCCGAGTTTTGTGGGGGGAGGAGGAGAAAAGGATTACAACAGCTACCTCTCAAGAAGCAGGACCCCAAGATTAAGGAATCCTCAAGGAGGCTAAACAAGAGGCTCTGCAGCTGTCATCTGACACCCTCTTCACAGGGTACTAAGGGCCCCACAAAGAACAACCCTTCCACTGTGACCACTTAGATGATGTGGGAAAGGAAACCCTTACTAGTTAAGCAACTCTTGCGTGCCTTTCTAGGGCAGTCACATGATAAATGTTCTCGTTGCATTAAGATAGGAAACATCATCCATGTCTTTATTCTTCCAGAGCAGAGCTGTTCAATAGAGTTATAATGTGAGCCACCTATGTA
Organism: Capricornis sumatraensis; assembly: GCF_032405125.1. Taxonomy (NCBI): domain Eukaryota; kingdom Metazoa; phylum Chordata; class Mammalia; order Artiodactyla; family Bovidae; genus Capricornis; species Capricornis sumatraensis. The sequence goes on from NC_091069.1 coordinate 187,434,300, forward strand.
AGTTTAAATTTCCTAGTAGGCACACAAAAGGAATAAAAAGGAACAGGTGAAATTAACTTTAATCAAATATTTAACTCAGCATATTTCAAATGCTATAATTTCAACCTGTTCTCATATAAAAATGAGTTACTTAACATTATTTTTTCATACTAAGTCTTCAACACCAGTATTTAATTTACATCAGCAACTAGCCTGGGCTAAGTGGCTACCATATCAGACAGAGAAGCTCCTATAGTATCTGGTGCTTCCCCATCACAGCACTTCCCCAGCACAGCTGCCTGCTTCATGGTCTGCACGATCCACCAGACTGGAGCTCTGGGATGCCAGGGGCAGTGCAGTTCACTGATACACTCCCAGCTCAGTGCTTGGCGCGAATAAAATAGACCCTGACGAATATTTGCCAAGAAAGCAACGAAGAGAGGAATCCAAGCTGTCATACCCAGTCAGTACAGGGAAGAGCTTGGGTTTGAAACTATGTCCATCTGATGATAAAATATACCATCCCTTCACTATATCATGCTACCTCCTAAACTTCAGGAAGTGTTATGAAAAAAGCATGGTCTTTAATGCCAAACAGAATTGCATTCAAGCTTCAGCGAGGAGACCAGTAATGGGGAACTCACTACAGAGGTTATCAGAGCAATTTTGTGTTAGTTACCCCGCTTCTCTTAGCCCTAATTTCCTTACCTGTCAAATAAGATGATAATATTTACCTCTCAGAGAACTGTGAAGAGGACATGTATCTTGCAAACATTAGACTCTCTATCAATGTTAGTTTCTTCTCCTTGTCTGATTAAATGGAAATAAAACATTCTTATCTGGCCAAGGTTTAATCACACAGCAGCTTTGACCCTATCTAGAGAGGGGAAAGTAATGAAAAGCAAACCAAAATTTGAGAAAGGGAGCCAGCTCCTACCATCTGCCTCCTTGTTTGTTCTTTAAAGAGCGCCACAAAATGCAGACCCAGCCAGGGCAGCCCTGTCCTGTGAGAATGCTGGAGAGCCCCATGCTCTGCTGGCGGGTAGCTTACACACAGCGTGTCATTCCAGGCTTCACTCAGGAGCTCTAGCATTTGCCCAGCGGAATCCACCTTCACCGCCCTGAGACCTCGGGAGGCTGGAAACTGAGAAGCAGCACAGGTAGAGAGGGGCCCAGTCAACGCTGAGAGAGTCGGGCAGGAGGCCCGACTTCTTGCTGGGTCTGCCCCTTGGGGAAAGAAAAAGCTGCTTTACCCAAGGTCCTGGCAGGAACCTAGGAAGAGGGACAGCTGGTGAATGCCAAACGGCCTTTGTCTTGATCCGAAAACACTTATCAAAGTTAAACACGCCATCCTAGCTTAACTCCTACCACCCAGCCTCCCCTTGTACGTGCCTCCCGCCCCACCCACCCAGAGGTGTCCCACCTGCATGCCTTGCTGGCACAGTCCCTGCCCGCTGTGCCCCCTCCACCATCTGCACTTGTGGAGGCCTTCGCTCTCCCTCTCCTACAACCACCCTCCACAGGGAACCCTGTGTGCATATGTGTGTGCACACACACGCACACACACACACACACACACACACGCACATACACACCCCTTCTTTTTTCTACCCGTCCCCCTTTGCCCAAGTCTTCCCTACCTCATTTCCACCACCACCATGATCAATACACACACTCACTCTGCCACTATCACACACACACCCCCTCCACGACCACACTCACACCCACATTTACCACCACCACTTAATATGCTTACTCCTGTTAACATGCACACACTCAGGGTTGCAAAGAGCCGGACTTGACTAAGCAACTGAACACCACCACCCCCGCACATAGAGGCACGTACGCATCACAACTAACTGTACCACACACCTTCTGCTAGTCCCCCCACCCTTACACACACACACAGAATAATGACCCACCTCAGAATGTTTGATCTCCCCAGTTCTGAAGACTTAAGTGTCATTCATACGCAAACACCTCTTATCTCCCCTACTTGACTATGACCCTTGAGGACAGGATCTGTTTCTCTGTTTATTTCTGAAACCTGCACAGTACTTGGTTCATGGCTGAGACTCTGATTATTTCTGAATGAATCAGTGAATCAGTGTGGGTCTCTCTGGCCTAAGTGAGCAGATAGGGGAGAACCACCATGTAGGCCCTGGGGGCCGGGGGTTCTGTGTTTTGGTGGCCGGTCCTGCCTGATCCTGTTCCGCTGCCTCGGTTTCATTCCAAAGGAAATATTTGCTCTGGGAACACATAAAATGTGAATATGTTCTAATCTGTTGCAAAGATACACAGAGCCTTCAGTCTGACACTTAGCTTTCTGAGGGCACTTCAAAGAACTGTGAAAATAAAATGTCCAGGCAGGGTACAGGAAGAGTATAACCCTTTCCTCCCCAGAGAGAAGAGAAGATGAAGCCAGGGTGATAAATTCCCCTTGGAATAGCTCTCAGTGAAACCTCTGGAGGGGTGCGGGATATCAGCATCCTAGACACGACCAGTGATCAACATTTTCTTTCCTATCATTCTACAGATTCAGAAGTGCCTGATCTGAAACCACACCAACATGCTCACACCAGAAACCTCTACTTGATGTCCATGGTGAGCTAATGGAGAAATCTACCTCCCAGGAATGTGTGGGAGTTGACCAAAACTCTCTCCAGCTCTCCGGTCTCCTGGAACTATCCTTCTGCCCACCCAAGCATCATGTGCCCTGTATCTGTGTACCTATATTTTAGCAAAGATGAAGCACAGTTGGAAACATCAGAAAAATAAAAAATTCCTCCTGGCAGAAAATTCGAAAGAGATCTTTGTAGTTTGTTTGTTTCCTACTAAGGAATTCTTAGAAGTTCAGAACCTTCCATAATAAGCTGTCATAGGATACAGTTGTTTCCGAATACGGCCTCAGGTTTGATTGCAGGGTTTTAAAGTGTCTGACCGAGGAATGCGATGTTTCAGTGTTTAGCCAGCCCTGTCCCTATTACAGGCTGGGAGGTGGGGGTGGGGAAGCACAGCATTGAACTAACAGTTATGGAAACCCAGTGTGTGCAAATTAAACCATTTATTAAACAACTGAAGAGAGATCATTTAAGATCCCTGCAGTGGACTCTGAAACTATAACCCAGGATGCCCACTTCATTTCCATGTCTTGTAAGTGTGAACCTTCTAGATTGGGCTATCCTGAGGGGACAGGCATATCTATTTAGAATTCTGGGCTGATCACGCCTCAGCCCCTCCTTAGGGCACAACTCAGCCACCATTTCCCTCCCCTTACTTGGTGTTCAAATCCTCTCAACAAACTGCAGGTGAGCCTTGATGGTGTCCTCATCTACCTCATTTTGTAAGTGGAGAATCTGAGACTCAGAGAGGTCAAGCAACTTGCCTGAGAGAGCCCAGCTCAAGTCAGAAGTCCAATTTGCTGACTTTAAAGCTCCTTCCCAGGGGATCACTTCACCAAGGGAGCCAGTCTGCACAAAAGCCAAGGTCTGCCTATTCCTACCAGTTGTTTTTCAAAGCAACTGTTATTCTCTACTCATTAAATTCTGTCTTTTAATATATATAATGCAATTTAAAAGGTACACAATAATAACCTGATCAATTCAAACTGAATTTCAAAAATTCAGACTTTTTTAAAAATCTCTATATTTCTTTTGAAAACTGCCTTTTACATTCCCCCATTACAAAGTGATGTGTTGACAACACCCCAATGCTCTGAGTCTTACTGCCTCTCCCAGGAGCCAGATGGATGCCTCTGACGCAGTCCTCCCTTTGCCTGACAGCTGTCATTCACAATGAAAGGGAGCCTTTGACCCTCATCTGAAATAAGCAACGAAGTCTAGCCAGATCTCCAACAGTCTGATCTACACTAATGCACACACACACATTGTTCATGGTAGTGCTGCTCTTAACTTCAAAAAACTGGAAACAGCCTAATATCCAACAGCAGGGAATTAAGTAACCGTTATAGCTGTAAGAAGGTGTATTAGACAAACCTTAAAAATGGAACTCATGGAGAGTGTTTAATGCCCTAGGGGGATATGTCTATGATATAATGCTAGGCAAATGAAAAGTTATGTTTAAAAAATATCTCTAATATACAAAACAGACCTCGCCCCCCCAAAAAAAAAGGCAGGGAAGAAATATGTTTAAATGTCAACAGTATTCATTTATAGAATCATGGGTGCCTGTTCATTTTTCGTTTTTGTATTTTCCTAATTGTACACTATTGGAGAAGGAAAGGGCAACCCACTCCAGTACTCTTGCCCGGAGAGTCCCACGGACAGCGGAGCCTGGAGGGCTACAGTCCATGGGGTCACGAAGATTCGGACACAACTGAAGTGACTTAGCACACACGCATGCAATTGTACACTATGCATATATAATGATTTTATAATCTGAAATGTTTTTAAAATTTTAAGAAGTCTGATTTTAAAAATTAAAAACTTGGGGGAAACTACAAAAATGTATTAAATATCTGAAAATTCTGATTGGAATTAGGCCATAAATTAAGAAAAGTTTTTGAGTATCAAGATAGATATGAATGCTTGCCTGTTAAAAAGAACAACTTCTACTTCCGATCCTACTCCCTTACAAGTAAAAATGTACCAAGTCTTTTAAAATAACAAATGTAACAACGTGCAGGATTCTGTTACTTGTCAACCATGCACTTGGGTGGAAAATAGCTTGAACTGATCTCTACCATTCGTGGTCAGGCTTGATGAAGGGCCCCTGGAAGAAATCCCTGGTGTGTGGGGGGTGGAAAGGAGGCAGGGGCAAGCAAGCCTGCACCTCCTCCCCAACCTACTGTGAGCTTAGTCACTCACTCACTGAAAGAATTTAGACCGGTTCTCCCCCTTCTCTGCCAGCTAGCAGAGGCAGAAAGCCGCAGCAGCAGCAGGACATGCTGGGTTGACGCCAATCATTCCGAAGCTCTCGGAACACTAGCAGCCCATAGACAGACTTCGTTATCCTGCCTGTGGACTCGGTCCTGTTTATTTGCACTTTGGGGTGATCTGACCTAGGATGAGAAGGCACCTAACAGATGCTTTGCTGACCTTTTCTTTTCATCTGGAAGCCGCAGTTTTTCTCTCACCTCTCTGCTCTGAGGCACTTGAAGCCACCCTTCAGCCATTTTCATTGATCTTCTGCAGCTCTTTCCACTTGTCCCTCCCTTACTCCAGAACTTCCCCTGGTTCTCTCTTGCTCGAGGAATCAGATCCAGACTCCTCAGATCTCCAAGACACAATCCCTACTCAGCCCTCTCCAAACCCATCTTCCTCTGACCTCCACCTCCCCCATCCGCCTACCACCCACCTTAGCATCCAGCCCAGCCCTCCCATCTGGCAGGCTGCACGTCAATGGCCTTCCAAAGTCCCATCCAGTGGAAAGAAATGTTCCTTTACTAAAATAGAATAATGGAGTCTTGTCCAAACTGTGCTCAAAGATACAATTTTCCCCAATGTTAAGTTTTCTCCCATCAACTTCTGTTAAACCTTTGGCACCAGCAGCTCTGCCTAGCGCTAGTGAGAGCCTACAGATGGCAAAATGAAAAAACAAGTCCCTGGTGAAAATTCATGGAAAAGCCTCAGGAACAGCCCATCACGTGTCTTTAACAGCTTGTTTATTTCACAGACATGTGCTCACGCTTGTGGTTTTATATGTACACATAAAATAAATTTCCATTTTCTGCTAATAAAATTGTCATTGGTTAATGTTATAGAATTATGTCTCACATACTTTTATGATGGTCTTTTTTTTTAGTCTTCATGGTCTGCTAAGAAAATTATGTTTGCTGTGAGCCAGGACACTGGGTGATTTTACAAACCACTGCTTTGAACACACGATGCCCCTTTTCCAACATATCACACACACAGACACATTTGTGCCTTTGTCATCTATGATCTTTGAACCCCTCTGCATTCTGCAAGGTCTCGTTGCGCAGCCTTCATCAAGGCTTTCTTCCCTGTCCTGAGATCCAACAGAACTCCTTTAGTTCCTCTAGAAATCCATGAAGAAAAAACACTAGACATCAGAGAAAAGTAGTTAAGAAAATACTAAGTGAAATCTACAAAAGAGGAAATAATACTGAGAAGCAAAATGTTGGGAACTCTTTAATTTACTGAGGTCGTGGTGTAGGGGGGCAGATACTAAAAGCATCAGTAATGGTCACAAAAGGTTAGCACCTAGTGCCTGCATTCATACAGAGAAGAGGGGAGGGAGAAGATGTAGTATGCTTTCACTCTATGCCAGACATTGTTAGGTGCTTTTTGAATATGTATCCCTCCTCAGAAATCTTAAGATTTGCATGATCCTCTTTATTCTGCAAATGATATGACTGTCTCAGCAAGGTTGAGGTTGCTCAAAGTCACCCACTTAGCAAGTGGCAGAGCCAGGAGGGACACCCAGGTCCACTGCCCACATCTACTAGGCACTGGATATTCACTCATGCTCTCCCTGAACAATCCAACAGCTCTGTGAGTCAGGAGTTGTGATTCCCATTTTTTCAAGGAGACTAGAGTACAGAGAATTGAAATGGTCTGATGACAGTCACGTAGTTATGATGGCGACCGGGGTTCTTGGCCTTTCCTAATCAACAGAAATTGACTAGCAGTCAGACATGGAGAAGGAAATGGCAACCCACTCCAGTATATTTGCCCGGGGAATCCCATGGACAGAATCTCTGGTGGGCTAAAGTCCATGGGGTTCCAAATAGTCGGACACAACTGAGCAACTAATATTACTTCTACTAGAGGTCAGACAAGAAATTCAGACGAGGCTTGAGTGGGGCCCCTGCTGCAGCAGAAGAGGAGCAAAAACAAGTAGAAGGTTCCCTTGCTCGTTCCCTAACAGGGGCAAGCTGTTTCCTTACATGGGGTGAGGGTAGGGGTGGATTCAGGGGTCAGGCCAGAGGTGTGGCCTAGGCGTTTAGTCCATAAAGCCTCTGCTTGCATTGCAGGAGACCTGGGTCCAATCCCTGGGTCAGAAAGATCCCCTGGAGAAGGAAATGGCAACCCACTCCAATATTCTTGCCTGGAAAATCCCATGGACGGAGGAGCCTGGTAGGCTACAGTCCATGGGGTCGCAAAGAGCTGGACACGACTAAGCGACTTCACTTCACTTTGGTGATATTGAGTGCAGGGGGCATGCACAGCACCCTGCTTTTTTGCTCCCGACATCCTGGTTTTGCTCCCAGCTCTTCAGAAGTGGCAAGTGGGGCGGGGAGGTGGTCTTTTTGTATCTTGCTGTCCAAAATTTGCCCCAACCTCACATGCACATAATTATTTTTTATCCCTTATGGTTCCTTTGTATGTTGTTGCTGTAGAAGACATTTGTCCAAGTGCAAGCATGGCAGCAAAGGGTCCCGGGTCCCAGCCTGTGTCAGTTAGCAGTGATGGAGGTGAGCTAGGAAATGGGCATGTCCACCCTTGATTCACCAGGCAAAGAGTACAGGTATAACTTAGTAACTGCAAGTGAAGGCAATGAATCTGGGGAGCAGGGGGAGCTAATTAACCCACGGAAAATCTTTGAATAAATCAAAAACTGCTTCCAGACAGGAGTCTATAGAGCTATTACCATATGGATTACCTAGTTACCATTTACATTTGCAAGGTGTACACACAGTTGTAAATGAATGCTGCCCGCATTCCAGTCAGGATGCGTGGGTTGGAAAGGGTAAAACATGGATTCCATAAGGAGAAATTACATCTTATCTTTGAAGGAAATTTAACATACAGGGAGGAAGAGGAAAACCATATTTAGTTTTTATATTCTGCTGTGGCTGAGACTACCTTGTCGGGACAGGCCCTGAGGTCAGTTTCCAGTTCAAGATGAATATTCCTAGGTGGGAAAGTCCAGATGAAACCCAGATAAATATCCAAAGCAATTAGGTTATGGAGAAAGGAGCAAGAAGAGTGAGGAAAGATTTCAAAAGCAGTTCAAGTCAAAGGGTACATGAAATCCTCCCAACCAGGATGCTACCTGGTAAAGGAAATTCCTCAGTGGTCAGGCTGAAATGTTTATCATTCTTGGCTGCCTAAAGGAGACAGACAAGGTGCCCTGGGGGTTTATCCCAGGAAGCTGGCCACCTGAGGCCCGAGGAGAAAAGGAATGTGGTTCTTCCAAGCTGTTCAAGATTGCCTGCCCAGTGGGCAAGGGGGCGCCTGTCCGGGAGCATCTGGGTTGAATAAGTTGATAAGGATGCCGATTCCCCTCCTTCTAAACAAGGTTTGGACTTCCAAAATACAAATAGGAGATTGGGGCATTCAGGAACATGATTTGCTCTGGGTTGCTAAGGGCCAAGATAAGGTTCCCACCACGCTCCACACCACCCCAGATCTGGATAAAAGGAAATCCAGTGTCCCAGGCCCAGGTGCAGCTGCTAAGAAAATGCAGCGCCTCCCTCAGCCCACACCCTGAGCTATCACAGAGCCCAGGTCGTCCACTCCTTGTTCCTTGCCACCAAGTGGGCAGGCTGAAGCTGGCCATGCATGAAACAAATCCATGAAGAGAGGATAACTCAGGCACCCCCTTTCTTGAGCACAGGGTTTTGCTCTGCAGTAGAGGTGGCTCAGTGGTAAAGAATCCAACTGCCAGCACTATTTACAATAGCTAGAACATGGAAGAAACCTAGTTGTCCATTGACAGATGAATGGATAAAGAAGTTGTGGTACATATACATAACAGAATATTACTCAGCCATAAAAAGGAACACATTCGAGTCAGTTCTAATGAAGTGGATGAACCTAGAGCCTATTATACAGAGTGAAGTAAGTCAGAAAGAGAAAAACAAATATCATATACTAACACATATATACGAAATATATGAAAGATGGTACCAAAGAATGTATTTGCAGGGCAGCAATGGAGAAAGACATAGAGAACAGACTTATGGACATGGGGAGAGGGGTAGAGAGTGTGAGATGTATGGAGAGAGTAACATGGAAACTTACACTACCATATATAAAAAAGATAGCCAACAGGAATTTGCTGTGTGTCTCAGGAAACTCAAACAGGGACTCCACATCAACCTAGAGAGGTGGAACATGGGAGGGAGATTCAAGAGAGAGAGAATATATGTATACCTATGGCTGATTCATGTTGAGGTTTGACAGAAAACAACGAAATTCTGTAAAGCAATTATCCTTCCATTAAAAAGTTAATTGATTAAAAAAAAGAATCCACCTGCCAACTCAGGAGCTGCAGGTTCAATCCCTGAGTTGGGAAGATCCCCTGGAGAAGGAAATGGCAACCTACTCCAGTAATCTTGCCTAGAATATAGTATGGACAGAGGAGTCTGGCAGGCTACAGTCCAGGGGGTCGCAAAGAGTTGGACATGGCTGAGCACACTTACACAAGAAGTCACTCGCACCTTCACATGTTCATTCATTTTTAGTGACCGCCTGCTAAGCCACAGGTGCTGTGTTTGGGGCTAGGTAATTCACAGGCATCCAGGAGGGTCCCTATTAGAGGAATTTCTCCTTTGGGCAACACAGCCACACAGACAATGTGATTGATACACACTCTCCTGAAGGACAACACAGGAGAAGTCGTCTTTGTGTGCCTTTCGGTTGATGTCTGAAAGCACCTGTGTGTATCCTGTGGTTTCAAAATGTGAATGACCCCTCTTTAATGACTATATAGGATCCCTGATGCCCTGTCCCCAAGTACCCAACTAGCTCCCCTCCCAATCACATCTCCTCCTGGACCGACCATCTACAGTTTAGCCACACCCCCCAGAGACCACCAGGCCTCCGTGTCCGTGCACTGTTCTCTCTGCCTGGAAGGCTCTTCCCTCCTCGCTCAGCCCAGCAAAGTTCTAGTAATTAATCACTCAAGGGTTGGCCCAAATGTCAAGCCCTCTGGTTCTTCCTTGACCCTAACAGGAAGTACTCACTGCTCCTTCGTTTGTACTCCCAGAACCCATTTACAGGCCTCAGTTATGACACCTGTAAACACTGTATAATGGCTATTTGTTCCTGTGCCTTTCACCCACCTCCCGCCAGACTGGGAGCTCTTCTCAGCAGACAAGCCCCACGCGGAGGACACCGGTCAGTCAATAAATGTTTATGGACGTGGAAATGAAGTTTACGGCTGGGTAAACCCCCGTGTGTCTTACCTTAATAAGGTAAGGGCCTATTAAAAGTGATAGCCCAGCCTTGTCTGACAGATGGGAAGTGCTGTTCACCTTCCACGGCCAAACACTCTGACCTCCTTATTGCTGAGCCTCCATATTGCTGGGGTCACAGGGAGGGTATAGTGGGGTGGGAAAGGGCAGGGGGCAGAAATACAGGGTGGTAAAGTCCAACTTGTGTTTTTTAAAGGCTAAAATGCATATACTTAGGTATGATTGTCTAGGCAATAGAGCATATCTAGAAAATGTTACTAGTGTAGAATTTTGGAGAAGGAGTACAGGCTAGGAGATGACATGGGGAGTTTTCCATTCTGTACCTTTCTGTGATTTGAGATTTGTCATGAGTCTCTGTCACTTTTCAAACAAATAAGACATGAAAAAGAACAATGAAACTTAGGTGGCGGTTTACCAAAGAACATACACTAGAGTCTCACTGGAGTGTTCATGGGCTTCCCTGGTGGCTCAGATGGTTAAAAGAAAAAAAAAAAAAAATCTGCCTGCAATGCAGGAGACCTGGGTTTGATCCCTGGATCAGAAAGATCCCCTGGAAAAAGAGAATGGCAATCCACTCCAGTATTCTTGCCTGGAGAATTCCACAGATAGAAAATCCTGGCAGGCTATACAGTCCATGGGGTTGCAAAGAGTTAAACAGCTGAGTGACTAACACACAGAGTGTTCACAGCAACGTCATTAATAGCAAAAAAAAAAAAAATCTGGAAACCTCTCAAGGCTCCATTAACAGTTAACTGGGAAAAATCAGCTATAATGTATTCATACAATGGAATACTATACAGCAAAGAGAAGGAGCAAAGCACAGGTACACACTACGAAATGGATGACTTTTCCAAACATCATGCTGAAGAAGCCAGATACAAAAGAGTATGTACTGTAGGATTCCACTTATATAATGTACAAAACCAGGCAAAATTGATCTGTGATGCTGGAAGCCAGGACAGTAGCTACCCTTGTCGGGGGGGGTGGTTAAGTTAGTGACTAGAAGGGGGATTGAGGGGGCCCTTTGGGAGGGGTGAGCTGAAATGTTTTGTAGTCTAGGTCCTAGATGCACAGAAGTGTTTGCTTTGTGAAAATACATTAAGTTCCACACTTACGATCTGTGTACTTTCCTATATGTACATTATACATCAGTGAAAAGCAAACAAACGCATGGAATAGGCCGCAAATGAGATGCCTGAGCATTCCATTACACCAAGCTGACAGCCCCCTTGAGAGTCAGACGCTGAACTTCCAGCTTCCTAGATGGCCAGCTGATGGCATAGCAGTGGGAAGTGGGATCTAAGCCGTGGCTCCCTAATGGTTTTATGAGCACCTGTGCACCACGCAAGGGAAAGCCTGAGTGCAGAGCACCTGAGCACCTCCAAGACACACAGCAGCCCGAGTTTCCTGGAAGGAGATGCTGTTCTCATACTTCGCCTTTCTAATCCAGGAGTTTGGCTTTTTAAGGGCTTCCCAGGCTGCACTAGTAGTAAAGAACCCGCCTGCCAGTGCAGGAGACTCAAGAGACAGAGGTTCAATCCCTGGGCCGGGAAGAGAAGACCCAAGTGACTTAGCATGCAAGCACAGGGTTTTTGATGGGCAAAAAGGGAGAGGAGCAGGGGTAAAGAGAGATTTTCAGGTGGGCTCTGGTTTAAATGGAAGCTGTATTACATCCCAGAGATTAGGTGTCAGAGACAGACAGTAAGAATCAAGATGGGGAAACATTAGCAGAGGCCATCTGTTAGTTGTGCAGTCACTAAATCGTGCCTGAATCTTTTACAAATCCAGAGCCCATGGACTCTAGCCTGCCAGGCTCCTGTGTCCATTGGATTTCCCAGGCAAGAACACTGGAGTGGGTTTCCATTTTCTCTTTCAGGGGATCTTCCTGACCCAGGGATTGAACCCATGTCTCCTACATTGCAGAAGGAGTCTTTACCACTGAGCCACCTGGGAAGCCCGAGAGGCCACCTACGTGTTTTTAAATACTCTGTTTGACTTCAGGTGACAACAGGCAGGAAGACTGCTGGACGCCTGATTTGAAGCCTTGGAATGGAATCCACACTGGGGGATTATTTCACCTGCAGGCTCTATTACCAGTCAGGCACAGTTGATCTCTTCGTTCAACTCAAAATAAATACAACCCCTCCCTCCACAGGCCTAACAGAGCCAGGGCGGGCACTCACAAAACAAGCCAAGAGCTGAAAAAAACTGCCCTCCTCACCACCTGCTCTCCGCTGCCATGGTGAAGCAGGTCCATGAGAGGATGTGCCTCTCAGCCCACCATTCGCTCAGCCTGCTCACCCAGCACGGCCGGAGCAGACTTCAGAGCCTAAAGTCTGAGCCTGCCCAAGCAAGGGTTAACCTTTGGCCAAAGGAAACTCTCCATTAAGGAGAAAGAAGCAAAAGGCAGACTCCGAAAGGTCAAAATAGTTTTTGTCAAGTCTACACATTCAAGTTCATTCACTTCCTCATTGGAGGGGGCCCTTTTGCTCTCACTCAGAACCCACGGGCGCAGTTTCAAACTCCCTTGGGTTGCGGGTTTCCAAGGTCATGGTCCATTTGAGGCTGAAAATCCTGGCAAATATGAAGAGTTGCTGGAAAAGGATGTTCTTAATGTACTGACAAGTTCTGATTGACAACCTATCATGGAAAAGGAGCAGGAAGACACTAAAGATCAGACACGGGTTTCCCCAGAAGCCCATCAACCTGAGGCTGCTTCACACAGGAACCCTTCACAGGCCTCAGAGGTACAGTAGCGTGCTGACAGGAGACTGGCAGCTGTGTCCTGCATGGCCAGACCCAAGGGCCCAGGAGCCTCAGGAGTGACTGCAGGGCCCCCAGGGTGCAGTAAAGATCCTGCTGCTGGGCTGGACTCCTTTGTGAAGGCAACAGGAAGCCACAGGAAAGCTTCCAAAGATTGACACCCACTGTTTTGAGAAGGTTTGAGGCTTAAGGAAGAAATTCCCCAGTCATCAGACAATCTAAATATGACATGTGCCCCCAGGTTTTCTTGATAGTGGATGTTTTATAAAGTCCAAGAATTGACAGTTGGGAGAAGGAGTTAGGAGAGAGGGTGTCCTTGAGCTCAGAAAATGAGCCAGGAGAGGAACGAGGTCCCACTAGGCCATGAGTCACAGGGTCAACCTGTTGGGTCAGAGACCCTGCTTGCTCCTAAGTGTGAAGACTCAGACATCAGCTTTTAACTTCTCGCTTTGTTTTCACATCTGCAAATTGGGTACGATCACCACCTGTGAGGAGGAACGGGAACACTAAGTGACCACGTATGTGAAGGGTCTCAGCACAGAGCCTGGCATCTAGGGCATCCTTAGTACAGGGGATTTCCAGTCTTTCTTCTGTGACTGATAAAGACAAATTCTAGCTGGCCCAGAATAACAATGCAGAAGTCTGCCTGGGATTGCTGGAGCACGTTCCTAAGGAAGCAGAGCAACTCTCGTGGGAGAGGCCAGGAAGCAGCCAGAGCCCCAAAGGCAAGAGGAGGAAAACCGACAGAGTGGGAGATGGCTAGAGTGAAGACCGTATGGTAAAGTGGCTCCTAGCAAGGGCTGCTCACGATCTGAATAGGGCTCCTGACTCCAACTCTTTCTGGCTGTGTGATCTTCAGCAAGTTACCTCTCTGTGTTTTGTCATGTATGAAATAAGGACAATAATGGTTATCTACATCACAGGGTGGTTAGGCGGTAAGTATAGGCAAAGCCTCTAAATGGTCTGGCACAGAAAAAGATCTTTCTGTGTCAGCTATTGTCACTAAGCATACGTGCCATCCCTGGAGCTGAGATGGCCCAGCAGAATGGTTACTGGCCGGGCTCCAGAGGGGGCCCAGTGGGTACCCTCACCCTCTGAACATGTGCTAGCCACATAGCAATTTATGTAACCTCCCTGTACCTAACCTTCCTCCTCTGTGAAAAGTGGAGGTGATAATAATAGTACCTCCCTCAGAAGGTTGTTGTTGGGACTAAATGTGCTAATACGTGTGAAGTGTTTAGAAAAGTGTCTGGCTCATATGAAGCACTCAGTAAATGTCAGCTATTATTATTCCCTGACTACAAAGAACCCTGAAGACAATATGGCACCTAGCTGTTTAAAGAGACATTAAAAATCTAAAAGATTTTCTTTTCTTGCCTCAGTTTTTAGGGTATTTATATCTGAATTCTACAGAGGAAGGTGTGCCAGCCAGATAGAATTCTTTATGCCATGAGGACAAGAAACACATTGCTGTACCCTTCAGATGTAGTCCTCAAGTTCCTTCGATCATCCTGAACAAAAATGGAAAAGGACTCCCCACAACCCAGGGTCGTGAAGCCCACACCGTTACATTCAGACAGGGTTAGCCTCCTCACAGCATTTTTTTTTAAGGTTGGTTTTTTTTTTCCATGTGGACCATATTTACAGTCTTTATTGAATGTATTGTAATATTGTTTCTGTTTTATGCTTTGGTTTTTTGGCCACAAGGCGTGTGAGATCTTAGTTCCCCCACCAGAGATCAAACCCTTCCCCTCTGCACTGGAAGGTGGATTCTTAAGCACTGGACCACCTGGGAAGTCCCTTGACGCGACTTCCAAGAGAGGAAAGGGAGGCATCGCTGGGGGCAAGGGACTCGTTTTTCTATCCTTCCGTGTTGTTTCTCTGAAGACATACTGCAAATTGAAGAACAAGGGGCTAGCTATCCCACTGCGACTGAGTTTTGCTGCTGCCAGAGAACAAAGGCTAGATTGACACGACATGGATGTTTCTGAGGGCTGGTCTCTTTTTGTTATCGTTCCCAGTCCTGTTTCTCTCCTGAAGAGAGAGTATGCTACATCAGAACACAGGCTAGAAAAATCCTCCAATGTAAGCGATGTTCTTAGGAAGACACACTCAGTGTACTAAACAAATAACTTCAAAATATTGACCCATATTCACTCTTTCAACGGGCTTCCCAGGTGGCACAGTGTTAAAGAATCCACCTGCCAATGCAGGAGATGCCAAGTGACACAGGTTCGATCCCTGGGTCTGGGAGATCCCCCCAGAGTAGGAGATGGCAACCCATTCCATTGTTCTTCTGGGAAATCTCATGGTCAGAGTAGCCTGGTGGGCTACAGTCCATAGAGTCAGACACATCTGAGTGTGCACACAGCTGTTTTTAAAGCAAAGTTCATTCAAGCAGATGGGGGTGGAATGGGGATGGGAGTCATTAAGAAGGAGAAGCAGGAGAAAGAGGTGAAGACAAGAGACATGATAAACGCTTATCAGTGAGGAACCAACTCTGGACCCAGGAGTCAGTTGGGCAAGTGCATCACGAGTTATACCCTCATATTTCACAGCAGAGCCAAGATGCCTGAGCCCAGGGCCTGATCCCCATCTAACACAAGCTCCTAATCCTCAGAGTCATATTCTTTGATCTGGAGCAATCCTCTAAGTTCATCTAGCCCACCCAGTGTGATAGTCCCTCTGCACTGAATCTTTCTGCCCTAATGCCTCTGGTGATAGGAGACTCATTACTAGCAGCAGCATTCCTTTGGGAGCCACTGCACACATTCCAAAGTCCTCCCTAACCCTATACTGAGTTAAAAGTCTGACTCCTTATGACTTCAACCAGTTCTGCCCTCTACGATTTGGGGTTCAAATTATATTTCCTGGTGGTTTTCTGAGCAGAGACACATGCTATGTCTCCCACACATGGGGTCCGAAGCCTACTTGCCTTAGTGCTATCCAGGTTCACAAACCTGCAAACTGTGCAACTACTGGCAGATTAGGTAATCTGTGCCTTTGTTTGTTGTCTATTGTTAATATCTGTACTTTATAGAGACCCATACTATTCTTACAGGGATTAAATGAGAGAATCTATAGAGAATTGTACATGGCATGCTCAGGTTTCACATTAGGTAAACTCAAGTCATTGAATGGTACAATAGATGGTGGGCTCCTCCAAGACAAGGACTGGATCTTACTCATTGCTAACATTTTTGCTGCACACAGGGTTTGGCTGAGTATTGGGTACGAAATAAATGTTTACTAAATGACTGATTAGTTGGCAAGAGCTCTGCTCTGGTGCAAATCCCTCCATGATCTTCTGTCAATGACAATCGTCTCCTAAAAATCCATCTTCCAACTCCTTCCCTGCCCCCAATCTAGCTGCTATTACCACTTGGGCTTCCCAGATGGTACAGTGGTAAAGAAGTCACCTGCCAAAGAAGGAGACTCAGATCCCCTGAAGAAGGAAAAAGCAACCCACTCCAGTATTTCTGCCAGGATGGGCTATGGTCCATGGGGGTCACAAAGAGTTAGACATGACTAAGCTCGCATGCATCATTACCACTTAAACACCCAGCTTTTCTTCCCAAGGTGGGATGGAGAGCCTTGGCTTGAGGCATAGGTCATCCAAGTTATACTTTAGGCTTCAAGTCCAACCCCACGGAGGAATTCGCTGAAGTGTCCTGTATAGTTTCCCTGTAGCCAGTGTGATTGATGTGCCAAGGCTTATATGGTAAAGGACATGTGGCCCCATGGGCTGCAGGCCTACCCAAAGGTTGGGGCCTGAAGACAGATTGACGAGGAGTTCTGAAGCTCTTCTGGAGAAACTAGATCAAAGGGCAGTACAAGATGGGATGAAATGGGGCAGGAGGAGGGCAGACAAGCTGGGGAGGAGGAGGACTGGAACTTGGAACTATCTGGGCCTTGAGTCTAGGGAGGGAGACAGCCTTTGGCAAAACATAGGGAGCACAATTGCTCTAGGGCTGTGCTCTCTAGGGGAAACTTCACTGCAGCTGGAGTGGGGAGCATATTGCTGTCCTGCTACTGCTAAGTCATTTCAGTCGTGTCCAACTCGGTGTGACCCCATAGACGGCAGCCCACCAGGCTCCCCCGTCTCTGGGACTCTCCAGGCAAGAACACTGGAGTGGGTTGCCATTTCCTTCTCCAATGCATGAAAGTGAAAAGTGAAAGGGAAGTCGCTCAGTCGTGTCCGACTCTTAGCGACCCCGTGGACTGCAGCCTACCAGGCTCCTTCGTTCATAGGATTTTCTCGACAAGAGTACTGGAGTGCGGTGCCATTGCCTTCTCAGATTGCTCTCTTAGGACACTAGATATCATGGAAGTGAAGTGAAGTGAAGTGAAAGTCGCTCAGTGGTGTCCAACTCTTTGCAACCCCATGGACTATACAGTCCATGGAATTCTCCAGGCCAGAATACTAGAGTGGGTAGCCTTTCCCTTCTCCAGGGGATCTTTCCAACCTAGGGGTTGAACTCAGGTCTTCCGCATTGCAGGTAGATTCTTTACCAGCTGAGCCACAAGGAAAGCCCAAGAATACTAGAGTGGGTAGCCTATCTCTTCTTCCCAACCCAGGAATCTTCCAGCAGATCTTCCCGACCCAGGAATCAAACCAGGGTCTCCTGCATTGCAGGTGGATTCTTTACAAACCAAGCTATCAGGGAATCCCTAGATATCATGGAACTGCTTGCTAAAAGTTCAGAGCACTTTCCCACCCACCCACCCATGTCCATCCCATTCTTTTGCAAAGGTTCATGCTTGTCAGCACTGGGCCTAGGAATTACAGGTTTCCTTTGGTGAATTCCGATCTTTCTTGGCTATAAATGACAGACCAAGGCTTCCCTGGTGGTTCGGATGGTAAAGAATCTGCCTGCAACGCAGGAGACCCGGGTTCGGTCCCTGGGTCAGGAAGATCCCCTGGAGGAAAGCATGGCAACCCACTCCAGTGTTCTTATGTGGAGAATCCCATGGACAGCAGAGCCTGGCCTGCTACAGTCCACAGGACCTCAAAGAATGGGACATGACTGAGTGACTAACAAGAACCTTAAGTGGAAGCAGAAAAGAAAGTGGGAAAATTTTGACTTAAAAAAAATTTTTTTTCTCTAAAATCCACACTCCAGGCCCATGGTGGTAGGAGGCAGCCCCAGAGTTGGCTAGGGTCCCCTTTTATTAGGGGCTCTCTCTTGATATTTGGTTTCTTCCCTCTCCACCCCTGGCACATGGGGTGAATGGCAGGGCACACAAACGAGAACAGAAGAACTCCCTCACAAGCCCCAGGATCCTGGGAGAGTAGAGAGCCGCCCCACGGCCTTCACAGGAGGAGACAGAGGGGGCGGAGAGGGGAGAGGGCTGCTTATTTGTTTCCTGGAACACTGTGTTAAGAATCTCAGCAATTGCAGTTAGTGCCCGGTCGTTTGGCAAGCAGAGTAGCTTCTCATCGTTCCCAGCTGCACGGGATCTAATTCGCAAATACACCATCTTGCATTCAACACTTAAATGGAAAACAGCAGTCCCAGGAGGGAGGCAGGCGATCCTACCTCTGTAAGCCCCTTTCGGAGGGATTTATGTTTCTAGGTCGGCTGACTGACTGGGGTCGTCTCTGGAGAGGATTTCTTTGAGCGCCGACCCTCTCTCATCTCGGGTCCTAAAACCCACTCTGGCGGTTATAAACTGCAATTAAACGTGGGGAGAAATCGAGATTTGGTTGGGCCTTGGCCTGCCAGTATAAAATAGTAACTAAAATCTGTTTGAGAGCTCAGATTTTAAAAGGAAGATACTGCTTATTCTTCCCTCACTGGAAACCTAGTTAAAGGAAATTAAGGCCTCTCTTAAAGGTAACTAAGATTAGAGAGCTCGGTTTCCGTTTTCTGTGTTTCTGTGGGCCGAACGCCCAGGTCGGTCAGAGAGTTTCTTTCTGGGTGGAATGACGGATTCCTCTCGTCTGAATCCTAAAATGATAGCTTCTTTTGGTTCTGCAGCTGCGAACGACTGGCGCCCAGTAGCCGTATCCTGGCGGGGGTGTTGCTGGGAGTGGGGGGTTTTGGGGGGAGAGAAGCAGGAGTGAATGGGAAAAGGGAAGAGAGCCAAACCTCGGTAAAAAGTTGAGAGAGCTGCGAGGAAGGAACGGCAGCTCCTCGAGGCTCTCTGCCCCTTTAAGTGCTTCACTGACTCAGCTAAGCTTCCCCCTCAGGTCGCGTTTTTTATGAATGAAAAACGTCCTTATATTCATTATATAAACAAGCCTGAGCTGATTGGTCAATGGTCCCCCACTGCATAAATTATGCAAAACAGACCCCTGAGAGGTAGGGAGGGACGCGCTGTTGACCAATGGGAATCTGAGTTGATGGGGCGGCTTGGTTGGATTTGCCCGCAGACAGGGTAAACAAGAAGCGATGGACAGCCGCTGGAGCGGCCTCGGGCCAATGGTAACGCGGCTGGGCTACAGCCGCGGGCCAATAGCAGAGGGCAGAGCGGCAGGCCGCTGGGGGCCGGGCCAGCGCTCCAGCCTGGTTGGCAGCTGCAGCGCAGAGTCCAGCCGCTGGTGCGCGGAGCGGTTCAGTGTTCTCGGAGCGGTTCGGCCCAGCCATTAGCCTAGGCTCCCAGGCCCGGTGCGCGCGTGCGTGAGCGCGCCTGCGCCCCGGGGCCGCTGCAAGGGGAGGAGAGCCACCGCCTCAGGTGAGGGGGCGTCAAGTGGACAGCGGGGGCTTCTGAGTGGGGTGTCCAGGAAGGGCCCAGCTGGCTAGAGTTCACTGGCTGATTCAGAATCCTCAAAGTCGGGGTGCACTTTTTAAATCGAGGTTGGGCCCCCTTCCTCGCGGAGCTCACCGCCCTCCTCTCCTCCCGGGGCCCGGTCCGGTTCTGTTCCTGGGAGGCGTCGGACGGGGGCGGCTAACGGTTCCGGAGCGCGAGGAGAACGGGTTTCCGCACGTCGCGGGGGAGGCCGGCGGGAACGCGAGGTGCGGGGGCTCCCGGGTGGGGATGGAAGGGTGCGGAGTTGCGGTCTTTACAGTCTCTGGAGATCTGAGAACCTCGAGGGGACTTGGAGGCTCGCGAGAAGAGGCACTCCGCCGATCTTTGCAGTGGGGAGGAGGCGGCAGAAAGCAGCTTAGGGAGAATGTTTGAGAGGTGATGCGCCCCCACCCCAGTACCAGGAGGGGTAAAGTGACATAGGCATGTGCAGCGTGTGGCGTTGGGGGTCGGCCAGGAACTTATGCAGGCCTTGCAAGTTTCAGGTTGTGGAAAGCGGACACCCAATCCCCCCCATCCCACCCCCAGCGGACTGAGGGCGTCAGGTTGCCGGCGATTCTGGAGAAATCGGGGAACATAAGAACCGCGGCCTGGGGATGGTGGAAAAGAAAAAGATGGGTGCGGAGGGGGATGGAGAGACGTTGGAGCTTCGAGCTGGATTTGGGATCTGACCGAATTTTCAGAGGGGAGGGGACCTCTAGGGGGGAGCCGAACTCCTGATTGAGGAGGGGTGCCAAAGAGAGATGTTTGGAAGGGTTTTGGGGTGGGGGAAGGATTGGAGGCGTTTGGTAGCTCCCGGCGCCGCAGCTCGTTTTTATGAATGTGGGTGACTTTATGAATGAAGCGGGTTTCTTTCGTTGGCTCGCTGCTCCCTGCGGCTTTTTTTTTCCCTTTCCTTTTTTTGTGAATGAAGCATTGAGCTTTCTTCCTAAAACGCTGGGGTGAGGGGCCTGCGTCGGAGGCAGGGCTTGCGTTGGGAGTGGGGGCGGGGGCTCATCTGAAGGAGTTTTCATGAATGGAGAAGGCTGGGAATTGGGTGGAAGTGTGTCTTGTTTTGTGAATGGGGCCCAGTGCGAGGGATCCAGTTACAGCCTTTACCTGATGTGGCGGCTGCGGCTCGCTCTCTCATTCATAAAACCGGGCCCGCTGCGCGCCGCGGGGGAGGGGCCTCGATCGCGCCGCTAAGCTGTGTTAAAGTTTTTCCTGGGGGTACCGGGAGGTGGGGGCTGGGGGGGGGCACAAAGGAAGTGGTCTAAACTCCTGGATGAATTCGAGCTTTCCCTTCAAGCTTAAAAAAATATGTATACTTTGAACGCGATTTTTCTAGCCCTTGAACTTCGAGAGCTGCTTTAAAGAACTTTGTTACCTCTTCTTTTGGGTTTGCTTATAACAGCTTCTTTAATTTTTTAAAAACTATTTTTGCTCTTCATGGTGAAGTATTTTTGCGTCATATTTCATTGTGAATCTCTGAAAATATCTACCCCTCCGATCTCCTACCCGTTGTCCACTTCTCCTATAGACGTTTACAGACTTTCTAAGGCCATGACTTATTTAAACTGACAAATTTTTGAAGGCTACAGAGAACTCGTTTTCTTGCCCTTCAACTCGCTGCTGATGCCCTCTCTGATTTTGTTTACGAGTTGGTGACATTTGGGAAGAAAACTTTATGTTGAACTTTTTAGCGCTTGTTTGGAAGGCATGCAGGCAAGCTACCTGGAGTGTTTTTCTAGGAAGTTACGAAGTGTGTAGTTTTGCTCCTCTCCCTCTGACTTTGAAAATATTTTATTACTTGGACTAAGGTGCGGAGGGGAGGCTGGCGGTGAAGGGTTTCCTTGTATACTAACATACAAAAATTTGATATGCTTCACACAGTATGAAAAACAAATTGGATGCCATTGCCCACTGAGAAAAGGTTCCCTATTTAAAATTTGTATACTACTTAAAAAGATTTATCCTTAATTATTTTGAATTGCTTAGAGCTGGGGTGAGTGAAATTAATATTTCTCCCATTTTATTGACCTAACTGAATTTTTATTTGAAGAATGGTACCTTCCTGACATTGTTACTTTATACCTCCCAAATTAGAAACAGTTCCCTCCTGTCCATTTGGATCCCCAGCCTCTCTTTCCAAAACCCAATACTTGACAGTGCTGAAACAGTTTAATTTTCTAAATCATGTAAGAAAAATTGATTTCACTATAATAAACAGATTTTTCTTTCCGTGAAACTTTTACTTTTAATGATTTTTAAAGATCTGTGGTAGAGATGCATTTAAAATATGTGTAATGGAATTTAGTTAACTTTATGCATTAGTTTTCTTAGCTATTTTATTCTTTTAAAAGTTGGAAATGTTATAGCTTTCTTTGTGAGTTGCCATGGAGATATCTGTGACATTACCAACACTATACCTGTTTGGACAAAAGATTTAAGTTTTAATGAAGAGTTGTGTCTGAAGATAAGTATATCTCTGGATCCTTATATTCTTGGAACTATATATAGTTTTTTACCACTGACCTACAAAATACTTTTAGAAGCACTATGTATGTCAGATTCTTAATTGCAAATAATTTGGAATGCTTAAACCCAGTTTCTCTACTTTCCGTCACTATACTATCAAAAATTAAATTGTCTTTAAAAAAAAAAAAAAAAACCCTAACACTACGAACACCCTGGGGAATCTTACAGAAAGAATCTTGAAATCATCTTTTTAGATGAAAATAAGGTCCTTTTATTTATTTATTTATTTTTTGGTAGGAGACAGATGGTAGTAAACCTATAATCTTAATGATTAAATAAAAAAGATTAAAAGAATGACTAGGTGAATGGATTTGGCACTAAGTGTACCATGAATCTTTGATGCCCTTAATCAAGCCCAGGTTAGTCTATAAAGCTTACACCTTGAATGGTGGTCTTTAAGTACCTCAGAGTGAGTGAGTGATTTCCCACAGAAAAGAACATTGCTAAAAGAACTAGCAATATAAAATCACTTCATTTCTTTCCCCTCACCTGGGCTAAAATGTCCCAAATTCCTGTTACAGGAGGACCCCTTCCCCCCAGAAATTGCTCAATGCTGAAACCTTCCAAAGTGATATTAGAGACGTTGGAAGCACCATGGATGGGTTTTATGATCAACAAGTCCCTTTTATGGTCCCAGGGGTAAGTTTATGTGGCTTTTGGTTTGTTTTGTCTTCCTTTTTTGAATGTGGACCCCTTTACTACACTTACGTGTTAACTGTAAGTTGCCTCTTTCAGAAATCTCGGTCAGAGGAGAGTAGAGGGCGGCCTGTGATTGACAGAAAGAGGAAGTTTTTGGACACAGATCTGGCTCATGATTCTGAAGGTAGTGCAGCTCTCCCCTCTGTTGTGGCTTGTTCATATGGCTCCCTGTGAAAACTGCCGCACACAGCCAGCTTCTTCCCTCTTCCCCCTAGGAGAATTCTCCTCATTCTGGTGTCTTCTGTTTTCAATTCCAGAGTTGTTTCAGGATCTCAGTCAACTTCAAGAGGCTTGGTTAGCTGAAGGCAAGTTTCTTGGCTGTTCTGTTTTCCACATAAAACATTTTACTGTGCTTTTTAATAAAACTTAAAGATCTAAAATAAAAATCTCTTTTCTAGCACAAGTTCCTGATGACGAACAGTTTGTCCCAGATTTTCAGTCTGATAACTGTAAGTACCTTTCTGGTGGTGGCACATGTGTTCTGGGAGTGTTTGGTCCTCGATCATCCGTGTCTAGAATACTTTTCAGCTGTAGCCAGCCTCTTTGGACAGTGGTATGTGTTTGGTTTCTTTTAATAATTCAAAATTAACCCCCTCCCCAAACTCTCGTTTCGTTCCTTACTGAAGTTATTTCTAAAGTACTTTTATTACAGGTAAGGTTTACCAAATATGATTATCTTAAAATTTTTGCCTAAAGAATTTTGCAAAACTTCAAGCTCAAAAAATCCTAATTCTTAAGTTAACTAAAGTTATATATAAGTTACTGGACCAAGCATCCATTAATCAGACATTCTCTTCCAGTGGTTTTTGGGGGTTTTTATAAATTAAGTCCTTGATAGAAATCATGAGCCTGACATTTTTTTTTTCTTTTAAAGGTGCAGAAAATAGTTAATGAAAGATTTCAGTTAATTGTGGCTTCACCCAACATATTGTCAATTTCTTTTCTAGCTCAAAGTTGACCAAAAAATGGTCACAGAGTGACCTGATTTACACTTATTTTTCATGTAGTTGTCAAGACTATCATTCAGAGAAGAGTAAAAACCTTTACTTAAAATGGTCTTTAAGTGCTCATATCACTGAGATAACAAATGCCATGGAAGCTCAGAAGACGGCTCTAGGGTGCTGGCAAGGGCACAGTTAGCTTTGCACTGGTCTTTTGGGGGCTGTCCTCAACAGGTCTGGGAGCTTTCATGGTCCAGGCAGAGCTATCAAGGACAAAGCTGGCTGATGAAATTTGAGCAGCACAGGGCAGCTCTAGAGAGCATTAGTCACTGGCGAATGAGCAGGTTTAGAAGATAGGCCTGGAGAAAATGCTGCCTCTTGAGAGTTGCATCATAGAAAAATTTGTGTCTTAGTCATAGTTTATAATAGCAAGCACCTGAGCCAGGCAAGGATTTGATTTCTCATTTTGCACCAACACATTTTTCCCAGCTTTGTCTTGTCTTGTGTGTGTGTGTGTGTGTGTGTGTGTGTGTGTAAAAATGCCACTGGGAGAGAGGATATCTTTGGATCTAAGTAAAAGCTGCATATTCGAAATTAATACATGAAAGGCCAGAGGTACTAGCTAAACATTCTTTAATGATAGGCCTCATATTCCTGGGGAGATGCTAGGAAATGTGAAAAGGGAACAAACTGTAACTCACAGATGCAGGGTTACCTTAGCTTTGTCACAGCTTGGTGTGGATGTTTTCTATAGGAAAGTAAATGCATGTTAATTATTGCCCTCTGATTGCTTTCAGATGATTGGGAAACTTGCCACTGAAGGGCTAAAGAAAGATAACCTAGAGAGAGAGAGAGAGAGAGAGAGAGAGAGAGAGAGAGAGAGAGAGAGAGTGAGTGTGAGTGTGTGTGTGTGTGTGTGTGCGCGCGCGCGCGCGCATGCGCAAGATAAAAGACAGGATTATAATTCGACTTTGTTCTGTGTTGACAGTCTGGCCCAGCCTTTCCAGTTCTTGCTCAGAGCAGCATAAACTGCAGTCTGTTTGGGAGGCTTTCTTGGCAGAGGTTCCTTGAAATGCTTTTATGACACTTTTGTTTGTTTCTCTATAACCCAAAAGAGTTAGAAGGGAGGTGAGATGACTGCATTCAGATAGATTTCATGTGCTGAAGCAGAGGTAGGTTCCTTAGAGAAAGATGTCAGCAGACAGGATATTTGGATAGATATTTATCTGCAGGAAGAGGCTTCAGTAAAGGAATCAATAAATGTGTTCTGGCTCCTTAGAAATAATTCCTGCTCGGCAAATAGAATGTGTGAAGTTCTTTAAAGTGCCATACCTAAAATGGAGCTGCTTTGGGAGATGTTTCTGCTTACCAAGTGTGATGTGTTTCTTTGTTTGCTTTTTGCTTTAACTTCTTAAGGTTGGGGTTTTCTGTCTTTAAGGATAAAGCAGATGTTTGAGTAGCCTCAGAGAGTCTTTGAGAATTTTCCCCTCTTCTCTGACTTTTCTTTCTAGAGATGAAGCCAAAAGAAGGATAGATTCAGACAGAGGTTAGGCAGGAACACAGATGTGGGGAGGTGTATTCTTGAACTATGTCTCCTTGCTGTTATATGTGTGACTTTTCACTGCAGTTGAGACAGGCAGTATAGACTCACGGGAGCTGGCAGAGCCCAGGGCTGGGCAGACCCTTTCTCTGTGAGTACATTTCACAATCTCCTATTGAGGATCAGCTTCCACTCCAGCCCCCTTCTGGAAGAGCCCTGACTTCCAAGGAAGTAGGAGAAGCTCATGCAACTTTAATAAAATCTTTCGAAACAGTTTAAATCACTGGATCAATGAACTGGAAACCAAACTTGCACTTGCCCAGTAAGGCAAATCCCTCCCCGAAGGTGGCTGAAACATTTGTAACAAATACTCTTATGTGACCTGCCATGAGCACTAGTCTACCTTTCCTGTTACTGTTGACTTGACTAGTTTTCCATGTTGTATGTGAGAGTTTTGGTATGTATGTAGAGAAAAAGAAATACCAAGTAATGTGGGTAACTTATTTTAGAAGGTCAGGTTTAAAGATGATGGCTTAATTTTTTTGGTAAACGCTGTCAGCTCAGCTTCTAAAGAGGTTTTTTATATTTTCCAGATTTGGGTTCCTACCCATAGGCATCCATTCATAAATTTTTTTAAAATAAATGAAACTGCTGTTCTTAAGAGTTAAAAGAGAGGTGAGACATTTCTTAAGTCTTATAGAAATGCCCAGCCTACTTCTAGTTGTATAGATTTCCCTTTACTTCACAAATACAGAAGTTAGTTAAGTATCCCCCCTAGAATCTCTTACAGGTCATGTTCAAGGGAATAAAAAGTGCCACCTATAGACATAGGGGTTCTGCCTTTGCCACCCATTGTCCCTTGATCCTGATAAATAACCCTGAAGATCCCAGACTGTTTGAGCTACAAGTCCCTTTTAGAAATGGTCTTGCCTAACCCTTTCATTTTATTAAGGGGATAATATAAGGTCCAGACAGCTGGAGACACACTGGTGATTAGGGGCAAATGGGAGGGGTTAAGTGAAATGAGGGAGGAAAAGTATATAAAATCCTATTCTTAAAGAAGCTCTCACAAAGCTGCAGAGCCAAGGGCACTGTTACACTCAGAGGCTCCCTCATGATTTCAGATGCCTAGAGCTGGCCCTTAGGAAAGCCTGGTTGAGAGTGGGCTGCTCAGTCTAACCCATAGTTCTCTTCATTCTACAGTCCCAAGAAACTTATTCAGTACCTTGGTGCTTTGAGTTTTGTGCATAGGATTTGGAAGAAAGAGAAATGATAAAACAGAAAAATCAGAAAACTGGCATGTTTTCCAAAAGACGTTTGTGCGTGTACACACTGTATCCTGTGTGTTATAAATGTGTTTAGCTACGTGTGCAGTAACACACAGAGCTACCAAGCCACGGAATCTGGGCCACTAAATAAGCGTGTACTACATTTTACAGAATCAGCTGCAAATCAAAACTGAGGATAACAATCAAAGTGCTTAGTGTTGGGTTAGGGGTGGGAGTTGATAATTCAGTTTTCTGAACTGTTTGGACACCTTAATATTCAGTTTTCTGAACTGATTGTTTGGGCATCTTAGGGTATTACTCTCTTTTCTCAGTCTGATTCTTTGGGAACCATGGACTGTAGCCCACCAGTCTCCTCTGTCCCTAGGATTTCCCAGGCAAAAATACTGAAGTGAGTGGCCATTTCCTCCTCCAGGGAGTCTCCTGACCCAGGGATTGAACCCGTGTCTCCTGCATTGCAGGTGGATTCTTTACCGCTGAGCCCTCAGGGAAACCTATGGTATTACTAGGTTTTAGCATATATACATAGCGTTTTTAAATGCAGGTTTAAGTTTTGATTTTTTAAAATTTCACTCATTTCACTGTGATATTGTGACTGTTACACCTGGCAGCATTTTGAAGAAATAAAATATTTTACATTGAGGAAAAGACACGGTAAAATCTTATTTTAAAACATGATCTCTAAACAAATATAGTTTAAAGAATGGTTTTAAAATCCAAATGGCCGTGTTTTCCCCTTGAAGTGTTCTTCTTAGATCTGTGCTTCAAAAAGAATGGACTGACTGGAGGAAGTAAGGGTAATTTCCTAAGACTGGCTAATTAACTGATAAAATCAACTTTTCATAAAGACATTTGCAATAGATGGCTGGGAAATAGGATTAACTGTTATGGCAGCCCTTGAACCTAAAGTATATTGATCTTAATCCCATTTCAATATGAGATTATTCATCTGGATTTTTTTTTTTTAACTGCTCAGGAGGTTGATATGGTGGGGGGAGGAGTGACTTCCTCTGGGAGAGGGTAGTTATTTTGGCCCCAGAAATACTGTAGCAAACTCTCCGTTTACTTGCTTTCTGTTCTTGGGCCATTTCTATATGAAAGGAGCATCCTAAAGTCTTTCTTAACACAAGGTGAAAAAGACAACAGTAGACACTTTAAAAATAAGAGGCTTGAGGGAGTTGAGGCTCTTATTTAATCCTTTTCCAGAGCCTATAGCTCTGAAGGTAGAGAGAAGAAACACGAGAGCTAAAGCAAGAGCAGGAAAGCTAGAAGTTATTTGACTCCAATTTTTACAAACCTTTCAATGTCTTTGTTAGCTAGCCCACTGCCTACCTTACCACTGAGAAAGGGCTACATGATTTGAAATCCTATCCTTGATAGCATCCAAAATCCTTATAATGCAGGACTCCTAAGAACCAAAGCCCTAGCATTCCCATTTATTGAACAGAGCCATGTGTTTACACAAAATCTGTTTTCATCTAACTTTAATTCAGTTAGGCTTATTAAAAACAACAGACTTTTTCTCTTCCTCTTCTATGTCTCTCTGCTCTCAGTCCTCTAATAAAACCCAGTAACCCTTCCAGTCTTCCATGTTTGGTGCAAAAGACTTGGGATAGATAGAAAATTACACCTGTGTCTGCTGGGCAGATTACTTTTGTAGATTCCAGAGGTAACAAAATCCCAGCATCACGAAATTACAGTCTGTCCCCTGTTTTTCAGCATTCTTCTGCCTTAAGATTAAGATGTGGGTAGTCTGATAAAGCTGAGAATTTCTATTATCTGCCATTTCACCCATCTAGTATCACTGTTTTAACTTCAGTCCTAGAAAAAACATTACCACTGATGGGGTGGGGTAGGATCGGATGTGTATTCCTCTACCCAGAGACTGTTCCTCCACATGTTTCTGGGGTCTTAATTGTGATAAAGCTCATCTGGGCTCAGAGGCTGACAGCCCCCCCTCGGGCACATGGCTGCCCTTGAGGCAGCCTGGGCCCCATCTGTGCCCTGGCACATAGCGCTTCTCCACTTGCAGTCCAAGGAGCTCGGAGTCTTGTCATGTTGCAGCTCCCAGCTCTTGGACAAGTGCCAGGCATGCTGATGCCAGTACCGGATTAGGTTTCTTTTTTAAAAATTCATTTTGTGAACTCATCAAGCTCATTTGACAGAGGCTTTGGTCGTCACTTTTTATCATTGTCCCATTCCTGTAAAAGACTCAGCTTAAAATAAAGGAGACACAAAGACACTAGGCCCCTAGTGTGTCTGGGTGGGTGTGCACATGAGTGTGCGGGTGTGTAACCAAAAGGTTAAGTCCACCCTTGAGTTTGGCAGGTAAATGACAGTGGACTAGCAACTCAGAAACTCAGATGTTACAGTTGAGAAGAGTCCCTTCATAAAGGGGCCCTGCCTAGCAAAGAGGCACCCCTGCCTAACAGGAGGAGCATCTAGACGGAAGCTGCAGCTGAGGGTGAAGATTCCAGGGAGCAGGATAAGATCTAGCCAGGAGTTTCAGGCTGTTCTGCAGAGCAGCCAAGGCACTGAATGGAGAGTCTGGTTAGTTAGATTCAGAGAAATGCTTCCAGCGGTCAACCATCTGAGTTCACTGGCTTGTGGCAGTGGGGGCAGGCAGTGAGAAGTGGTCCACATAAGACATTTGAAAATAGTCAAATATGTTTTGAAAAAGAGGGAAAACCCACGTGCTAACATTTATCCCCTGGATCTGGTTTTCCTGAAGCAGCATATTCTTCCCTTGAAACGAAGTCTACACTAGACTGGCTTCATAACATCTTCCTTAGGGTGATTATTGAAGGTTTGAAAAGAATAGAAACCCAACCAGTTTTTAGCCTTGTACTTTGTGTTGCCCTTGGAGTAGGTTTCACTCACAGACTATAGATCTCTTCTCTTTTGATGTCTCATGAGCATTCAGGGGGAGTATTATAAACCTTTCAGGCCGGATGCAAATCCAGGAAAAGGAACTGTGAAACTGTTCATAATAGGTAGCTTGACCCCTCCCCCCTTTGCAGCCAGACTCCTGTAGTGTCTCCAGAGACCCACTCCCTTGGGGAGGAAACCAGGTGGCTCCCAATACTGTTATTGGAATGGAAAAGCTAGGAGTTTGGAAAGGCTGAGCTTCCATGGAGAGCTGTCCTCTAATGCAAACCAGCTCACCCCTGGGGGCAGGAGAAATACCACTGAAGTCTGTTTCAGCTGGTAGCTACAATCAGTTTCTGAAGTGGGCAACGCAAGATAGATTCCTTTTGCCAGAGGGCACTTGCCGACCTCACTTAGAGCTGACTTGCACACCCTTGCAGATTTCAGCCAGGGTCTCGGCCATCTGAGTCTTAGGGAGAGTGTGGAGCAGGCAGGCGCCTGCAGTGTCTGAATTTCTTACATAAACACTGCGCGCTGGGCGAGCAAGCGTCCCTGCAGCGACAGCTGGGCTCTGCTCCGTCTGCCCCAGCGAGCTGAGCTGCTGAGTTCCCCACCCCCCTTGCCTGAATGGAGCATTCCAAATTGGTTGTGAATGGAGGGCGGGGCTCCCTTGCAGACTTTTTCAATGAATAACCAGACCCCATTGTGCAGCCTGTGGAAAAACAACCAACTCAAACAACACTGGGACTGTTAGAAATATGCTTGTGATTGGCAGTTTGGAGAACCTCCAAAATTAGTTTCCTTTGGCTTCCCTGCTGCTCCCTGTTCTCCAAGCCTGGGCTTAATAGGGTTTGAGTTTTCTTTTAAGTGCTGATTTTTAACCCTCCAACTACCAGGCTGGTGGCCTGGGCTTAGGCCGAAGGGCTGCTACCGACCCTCCGATCTGCCCCCACCCCTTTGTCTCTCATTTTAGACTGAAGCTGTCTAGGGGGAGTGATAATAGGAGAGGGTGGTTTAGCTTCCCTGGAGAGAGAGGTGTTGAGACTTGATCTGAGGATATTACCCTTTTATCTCTTGGTTCCCTTGGGGCTGTGGCTTTATCTCTCCACTGAAGATTCCTGCCTCCTCTTCTCCAGCCTTTATTCCAGTCCTGAAGAACTGGTGGGGTGTTTGCCTGCCACAGCACTCCCATATACCTTTTAACATGGGAGGACCCAGCTACAACTTCTCTACTCCTTGGCAGTCTCTCTCCCATTTAGTTTCCCACTGTGGCCAGAAACATATCATTTTAAAGTGACCCTTCCCAGACTGCTCCTCAGGTAAACTCTCCCACTGGGCACTCAAATGCCTTACCTCATCAAATGAACATCTCAGGAAGAGCTAGAATGAACCCAGCCTCTGATGAACCCCCAAATCAGAGTGGCCTCCTCACTCCAAAACTAGGCCAGCTTCCGGGGGTACACTTGCCTCAGTATTGCCCACCCTAAACATCTCCTGGGCTCTTGGCTAACAGCTCACAGACAACCCCCAACCCCAAAAGGTCTGTGTGGGCTAGACCATGGCTGTCTTGATAAGCATAAAGGACAGTCCATTAAAAACCCAAACAAAACTTGATAGTAATGATCCAGTGCCATTTTCTCAGGGTTTTCAACTAAGATCTCTTAGTTCCTGCTCTTCATCCTCACAACCTAACGAGGCTATTTGCATTTGTGTTTTGCTGTATTTTTTTTTTTTCTGAAATATTTCCCTTGCTATAAATTGGTTTTCCAAGGATGTCTTCCTTTCCCTACTAAAAAAAAGAACAGGCCTGGGCAGATTGTCCTTTTGTGAGAGTTTGAAACCTCTCAGGAAACCCTAGATATCTGCTGTGTAAGAGGATGCTGATGTTTGTGCTGCTTCTCCAGAGGGGCTGAGGAGGACTTAGCTTACATAAACACCTCTCAGCCGAGTGCCTGGAAATGCTTTGTAATTGCCTGAAAGGGCACTTAATGAGGGTCTTTTATACTTTTCCCATAGAAAAGGTAGACTAGAAGGAGAGGAGGGATGTCTCCTCTACTCAGCTGCCCACAGTAAAGACCAGATCCTGGAAGGCCTACCCCCACGTTTCCTAATCTGACTTTTAGTAGAGAATAACTCAGTGGTGATCATGTCACTGTGCTGGGGGTACTTCAGAGTCAGAACATTTCTGCTCCTCCCCAGCTTCCTTTGCTTTCCTTCCCCACCAGCCTTGAAATCTTTATTTCTTGGGGAATAAGGAGAGAGCAGCATAGGGCTTTAATGTAGTCTGTATTTTGACAAATTAAACATAGTCCCTGCTTCTCAATTTCCATTCCTGTTGAAGCAAGAAGCAACCAGTTTCTCTTAGGCTGTCAGTGTCCAAAAGCAGAGAACCCCCGTCTTTTGTTTCTTCACCTCTGCCTGAGCCACAGCGGCCTTCTCTTTGCACACCACCACTCCGTTCTGTTCCCTCCCTACCCTGTTGTTCAGCAGCCCCCAACACCAGCCTCCAGCCTGCAGGGAGGTAAGTCTGTAATACGAGTTCTAAGAGTCCTTGGGGTGACCTTAGGAGTGAATAGAAAAAAAATGAGCTAGGGCCATTTTTCATTTTCTGATTCTTCTTTTAAAATGCAAACTCTACCCAAGTCTTCCCAGGGTGCCTCTAGATTTTGTGCAGCTAACGCTGTACCCCAGTAAGACTCTGTGCAAGGGGTCAAGTCACAGTGTAGGCACTCTTCACACACTTGACGCGTTTCTGCCTTTAGGAGCAGCAAAGCTGTAGATAGAGGGGAATGATTCTCTCGGAGGGGAAGCCACTTTCCTTAGGGTTTGAGTTTCCTCCTGTTACATTTTTAAGATGCATTTTAAACTTGAAGGTAAAATTTTCCACAGTGATTAAATCCCACTTCAAGTATTGTTGCTGCTTTAATGCCAGTTTGGATGAGAATCAAATGAATTGGGAATAAATTATAGAAGGGCTGTTAAAGAAGGCTTGGTTTGCATTTTTTCTCTATTCAGGAGGATCGCCCTGTTTCCCCCTTTCCTGACGGTGTGTTCCATCGTGAGCAGCCCCTCGTGGTAGAGTCTGCTGTGGCTGACCGAAAGCCTACGGTGGGGGAGGCCAGCCCTGCGCCTCCAACAGAGCTGGGGGAACAGGGCTCTCTCTCGGCCCCTCTCTTGATGGTGAAAGATAAAGAAGTTGTCTATCATATTGGTTTCTCCACAGCCCAGAGTGTAGGGGTGTGACACTGAGGCAATCAGAATACACGCACAGTGCAACCCTCTCTGATGGCAGAGCCCCGAATCTACTAACAGGCAAGCCCTACTTCAGTCAGAGTTGGGCCTCTTCTTTTCTAAGCTCCTTTTTCTCCCTTTCATTTCGAACTCTTCAAGGCCTCTGGGTTTCCATTTTCAGAATTCTAAAATAACAGCCCTAAATTGTTAGGATAAATGAGTCGCTGGAAGAAAAGAAACTACACAAATCCAAGCTGTTTCAAGAATAATGCTGAAGTGTGGCAAGAGTGTGAACTTGAAGGAAGTCAATCTGAAACTCGTTCATCTGGGTCAAAAAAATCAACCTGTCTACTACCATTGGCATTAGATTATCTTCCCTATTTGAGAACACCTGTTTTCTGTTTGGAAATGACGATTTGAAAGATGCAGTTTTGTGCTGAGGACATGTAACTGTTCAGTAATAGGTCCTCTTTCTGTCCTGCAGTCCCCTTCTGTGAGTCAGGACATTCCTGACTGAGTACATTCATCCAAGGTGGGTTCCTCTTACTAACATGACCACTTCTTTGGGGAGGAGAAAAAAGTATTAAAGAGTCTTTTTCCATCTATTTTAGCCAGACTTAGAATAGAAACCCTTAAAAAAAAAAAAATCACCTGTCATTACTGTTAGTACTAGTAGAGGTGAAGAAAGGATAAGGCCAATATCCTAAATTCCAGTTAGAAACTGGTCCTCCTAGTCAATAACCAAGGACATGAGCAGTAACCTCTTTACTCTGGCAGACTCACCCCTGGCCCACAGGTCCCCCTTGAGGACTCCTTAGCCATTCAGGCTTCCCTGTGCTTAGCCCACCACTTTGACCTCTTCCCAGCCTCTCCCAGCGTTTTCAGCCCCTTTGCAGAAGAAGAGGTAAATGGACGGCCTTGAGGCCCCCTTCTCTTCCTAGCCAAAGCTATGCCCCCTGCCCACCCTTAAGGACTTGGGCATCTTCCTTGACTTAGGTCATGATTTTTCCTCTCTGGAGAGGGGAATAAAGAGGTAGGGGGAACCTGGAGCACCCCCTGGAGACTAGAGGACCCCACACACATTTTGAGTGGTCAGCCTGGGTGGTGCAATGCTACCTTTTGGGTTGCAAGTATACATTAATACCTGCCAAACTGACTTCCATGGGCGACATTTAGTTTTTCATCTTTGCCCAATGGTATTTCAGCCAGCGGCTGCTGTTGCTGGAAGAGGCAGTGGAAGAGGAAGGAAACTTGGTGGGATGATGTAATTAGTCATCGAGCTGGGCCTAACAGAAGCAAACCTCCAAATCACCCACCTCTCCTCCCCATTATATGAATTTACTAGAAAACATAATCGTGCGTGCATGCTAAGTCCCTTCAGTCGTGTCTGACTCTTTGCAACTCCTTGAACTGTAGCCCACCAGACTCCTGTGTCCATGGGATTCTCCAGGCAAGAATACTGGAATGGGTTGCCATGCCCTCCTCTGGGGAATCTTCCAGACCCAACCCATGTCTCTTATGTCTCCTGCACTGGCAGGCGAGTTCTTTACCATCTGGGAAGCCTCTAGAAAATATAAACATTCTAGTTCAAATAAGATCCCAACCTAATAAAAATGCCCCCAATATAAAGTATAACCCCCTTGTTCAGTCAGTTCCTCTTTTCCACAGAGAAATTAAAATCCCTTTATAAGTAAAACTGCCACTTATCTTTTCCTACTTTTACCCTAGCCTCAGGGCTTTGTTTGGAGGTCTAACAGAAGCTACAACCTGGGGGCCTCTGAACCTGGAGCTTTGGTATCTTCAAAGCTGGAGTTCTCCATTGAGAACTCCAATATATTAATATCTAATATCTCCAAGATATTAATATCTTGTGTCATATATTTCACATTCCAGGGAACAGTAAGAGCATAAAATACCATAACACCAGTCCCGCCCAAACACAGTTTAGCACCATGTTACTCTCCAGAGAAGGCAATGGCACCCCACTCCAGTACTCTTGACTGGAAAATCCCATGGATGGAGGAGCCTGGTAGGCTGCAGTCCATGGGGTCTCTAAGAGTCGGACACGACTGAGCGAGTTCCCTTTCACTTTTCACTTTCATGCATTGGAGAAGGAAATGGCAACCCACCCCAGTGTTCTTGCCTGGAGAATCCCAGGGATGGGGGAGCCTGGTGGGCTGCTGTCTATGGGGTCGCACAGAGTCGGACACGACTGAAGTGACTTAGCCGTAGCAGTACTCTCCAGAGCCAGTATGAGCATTGCAGCTTCTTGTCACTGAAGCACCAACCCCATGTGAAGCCTTTCCCTGAGAGACAGCAGCATTTGGCAAGCCCAGTACTTGTCTAGGACACAACCTAGACCCGTATCACTCTTGTCAGCTTGAATCCATAGCAGAGATTTAGGGTCATCCCTGGTAAACAAAATGGAAGAGGGGCTTACAGAGCATGGTTTTAACTTCTTCGTGATATCAATTCTGTTGTCTAATTTAAAACCCAGGTGGGAGACATTCTATCAATAACCCTTGATTCCTGTCTCCCAGGAGAAATTCCACCGCCTTTGCAGGTGACCTCTCAGGAGTTTCAGATACCGCTGTCTACTGATGCTATTTATACCTTTTCAAAGTTGGGCCATTCTTTTCTTTTTGAGCTCCTTTTCCTCCCTTTCATTTCTAAACTTGTATTCAAGACCTCTAGGTTTCCATTTTCAGAATTCTGAAGTAATCTCATGTCCCTGCTAGCCCTGTTTTTCTGCCCATCCCATTTGTGAACTGATAGGGGTCTCTCTGGAGACAGTCTCCATACCTTTGTTAAAAACTTTTTATTTTATATTGGACCATAATTGACTAACAATGTAATGTTAGTTTCAGGTGTACAGCAGAGGGATTCTGTTATACATATACATGTATCTATTCTGTTTAAAATTACTTTCCCATTTAGTTTATTACAGAATACTGAGCAGAGTTCCCTGTGCTATATGGTAGGTTCTTGTTGGTTATCTGTATTAAATATAGCAGTATATACACATCCAATCCTCGGGTTCCCCAGTGGCTTAGCAGGTAAAGAATCTGCCCGCAATGCAGGAGACACAGGAGACTCAGGTTTGTTCCCTGGATTGGGAAGATTTCCCTGGAGGTGGAAATGGCAAGCCACTTTAGTATTCTTGCCTGGAGAAACCCATGGACAGAGGAGCCTGGCAGCTACAGTCCCATGGGGTCGCAAAGAGTCAGACACGACTGAGGGACTGCTCATGCGTGCACACACACATGCATTAATCCCAAATTCCCAGTGCATACCATCTTTCAAGTAAGTGCCTATCATTTTTTATATAAACTCACCAGCAAAGTATTCCTGGACTTACATTCCCCCAAAGATTCCTGCCCTAGAATTTCCAAGTATTGATACTTGGTATAACCTCATTTACTCTTATGAGTAAGAGAATTGTCTTCTTCCCTCACCTCTTTTTCCACTGTAGCAAAACCTAGCTCTTCTTCTGCAGGTTATTATTTCGCTCTGGTATTCCCTAGCCATCTTCATGCAGAGTTGTCAAGATTCAAATCTTACTCTTGGGTTGTTCCTGTTCCAATACTGTGTAATTCTAACCCTATTTGTTGGGATCTGATAGCCTTTTCCCGATGTTCATACCACGATGATAAGTTCAAAGACGTTTTTCTCAAGCTGACCATATTACCCCAAATTTCTAGCTCTAAATCATGAAAAGTAGAGTGGGTTTGTTTTTTGTTTGTCCACACCCCAATTCCCGAAGCCGGTCTTATGCTGACTGTAGGTTTTTCCCGCAGCATGGAAGAAATCTGATTCCTGGCACCAGATGTTCTAGGAACTAGGTTTATCAGTTTCTAATTTGGCTGTGTTATTTGTTGTACAGAAGATGGTATTGGCCATATAGGGAGGACTTCCATAGTTGTTAATTGATGAATTCTGCTACTTTGGGGTTGATTCTTTACCCTAGGGTCCCGAGATATACCACCAGGGCAATTAATATCCAGTCTTTTTGTCCTCACTGAGAAACAAGGAAGTGATAAACTGGAATAATCAACACCATAATTCCTACCA
Organism: Capricornis sumatraensis; assembly: GCF_032405125.1. NCBI lineage: Eukaryota > Metazoa > Chordata > Mammalia > Artiodactyla > Bovidae > Capricornis > Capricornis sumatraensis. The sequence goes on from NC_091069.1 coordinate 187,471,071, forward strand.
CCATGATTAATCTCTCTAAAACCCTATTATTGCTACTTACCATAAACCTTGTAGTTCTATTTGATTTCTTAAACTATGTAAATTTATTAGTATGATGGAAAACAGATTACTTAAAATCTTGAATACCATTGCTGTGACAATCATGAAGAGATCTTTTCCTATACCTACTGATACTAAATTCTATCCCAGAACAGAAACCTTGCTTTCTCCATGTAGGACTTTGCCCAGGACAAATAGAGCTGTTCTTGCTGTTTGAGATTCAGAATGAACCTACCCGGAAACCTCAGCCCCTAGATGTGGTCTGCTCACCCAGATGTTGGCTGCACCAGACGTTTGTCATATTTCCCATGAGTTATATGGAGAGCCTTGTTTCCAGCCCAGAGTCCTACTGCCATTCTTTATTCCCAAGACAAATGCACAGAGGATTCTCCAAGCCAACAGACTTAACACAATTTAGGTCTTAAGCTCCACTCTTTTCTGATCCCTTATCCTAAAGTAAGCTAGGTTGGGCCAGTTAGAGCCCCCATAAACTCTCGTGCCTTTCTCCCCACCCCCAAGTACTCAGGGCCCCAAAAGACCAGGTCACCCGTTTCCAGCCTCCTCTCTGGGCCCTGGCCGTGCTTAACCTCTTTGGGCAGAAGGAGCCAAACCAGCTGCTCAGAGGGAAGCATGAAGGAGAGCATTGGGGAAGAGAACTTTCATTCCTTCTGTCACCAGCACAGGTTGGTGATGGCTGCAGGGTGCCCTCCTGAGGACTCGGGGGATGAAGTCTGAGTTGTCCTGTCTTCTGGTTGTGTTCTAAACCTGTTATGCACATACATTCACAAGGAGTGGACATTCTCCATTTTATTTTTTCCAAAAATGCTTTGTGATCTTGAGTTGAGCTGTTTTAGTCCCTGTTGAATGTGTTATTAATCTGTATACGGAACTACTGGTCGATTTTACTTTTGTTACTATTTTGTACTTGTGTAATTGCGGCCTTTTTACCCAGCAGCTGTAGAGGTGGCATGGACTGTCGTCATGGTGATAACAGTGGCAGTTTATTTTTCCCTCTCGGGTGTTCCCTTCTCCTTTCTAAGTGGGCCAGGGCCAAAAAAATATTTGAGAACCACTGGCTTAGATGTTAGAGTGTGACAACATTTGTCCTTGTGTAATTTTAGATTCCTGGGGCTGTATTATCCAAACATGGTAAAAGGTACAGATAAACAGGACAGTCTTCTTCAGGTTTGGTAATAGGCCAGGGGTGACTTCCTTCATGTGTAAGGGCATGGTTTTGAAGTTGTTAGCACGTCTGCTGACCTGTTTAGTCAACCATAAGATAGATTTTTTTTCTCCAAGTATCTCAGAGGAGATGATATAATAGCCATTTTATTGATTTTTTTTCAAGACATATTGCTACATTTACTTCATTTCTCTATATATTCTTTCCAAGTTATTGGAAAGTTGCAAGCTTTATCACATTTCGCCCCCAGATACTTCAGTGTGCATCTCAAAAGACTGAGGACATTCTTCTACATAGTCTAAGAAAATTAACTTTTATTCAGTAATACTCAGAATTCCCCAGCTGTCTTTTATAACTGATATCAGTATTGTTTTTGATCTAGGATTTAAGAATCGTACATCAAGCTTATTGTTACATCTCTTATCTCAGACAAGAATCTGCCCACCTTGCCCTCCTCCCCCCAGTAACACTTACTTTTTTTTTTTTTTGAAGAGTCCTGGCCAGGTGTTTTGTAGTTGACTTTTTTAGGGTACATATTTAAAGGTTATGTAGAAACACAAACATAGAGAAATGCTGACCTTAGGCGTGGAAATTCCCTATGTTGTGGGTTTTCTCACCTCATATCCATGTTATTTTGTTGACCTTAAAACACTGGTGAAAGAACAGAGTGAGTCAAATGGAGAGGTTTGTGCATGTTTGAAGAGAAGGGTTTTGAGGGACTTACAGTTTTTAGCACAGCTTACTAAATAGTTGATTTTTTACTATTTATGGATGATTTTTGCTACATTCAATTTTTAAATTTATGCTTAACAAAGGTTAGCACTGTCAGATATTAGAGAAAATGGCAGTCCCCTGTATCTCCACCAATTCTACTTTTAGAACTTGTGCCCCTAAATTTGATAACATTTCAAATTTTTATTTTTAGAAACTGTTGCCAGGCAGAAACAGTGCTAACCATCCATTCAAACGGGTTTGAGCACGTCTCTTGTTTGGTTTAGAAATCCAAAAGGCATCCAGATATTTTTCCAGATATTCTTTAAATGCCAGAACCTGTCCACTCAATCTCCCTTGAACCTCTTTTGGTTCCCAGAACAGGGAATTATAGCCTGTCCTTGTCATTTGCTATAGCAATTACAAGAAATACCAAGATTAGGAATATGTTTTATGTTTGAAATGGTTTCTAATCTGCTCAAAGTAGTAGTAAACTAAAATAAAGACTTATTTCCAACTTCCAGTAATATGGTAGAACTTAAATAAACCTCAGCCTGTCTATCCTTTTCTTACTAACTGGCTGACTATGCTTTGTCTCAGAGTTTGTCCAAGGAAGGCCAGTACTAAGGAAAGTCAGCAGTATGTTGGAAAGTAGGTCTTTTGGGATTTCTTTGTATGCAGAACTCAAGGGACACCACATCTAGTGACTTAAAGCCCCCTCTGGTCTTTGCCAGTGGGCACCCTGACAAGTTAGGAGTAATCAGGGGAGTAGAGACCACACGTGCTCTATTTTGCCAACATCATCTTTAAATTGACATGTCCCTCTGTCTTCTTTCCTGGTATTCTACTCTCCGCCACAACCAAAGAGCAGAACAGGCAGGTGTCTCGGGCTCCCCCTGCCACCATTCTTGGAACTACACAGTATGTATCCCTTCCTCCAGAGGAAAAGGAGGTGAGGTGGTAGTGGTCTGAGAAAGGAACAGTGACCCAATGTTGGTGGCAGAGAGAGCAGTAAGCTGAGGGATGACGCTTCTTTGTAGGATTATGGCTCTGGGAATCCTGAAAAGTCTCTCAATCATGGCCGTGTACATCCGCACCACATTTGTTTACAAGTGCTATGAGAGGCTCTAGAGACATGGGCTGGCACTGGGACATAGCCCAAGGATGTGCCACGTGGAGGCAGATGTTAGTGTTCTGGTCAACTTGCATCATGAGACACAACCTTCCATGTACAGTAAGATCATGGCTGTCAGGCCTAACCAAATAAGGTCTGCCCTGAGGTCAGGCCTGCTCGCTGATTTGGGACAGATGAGTCTGCTCTAGAGGAAGGTAATGAAAATGAAACTGAAGAAAGTGGAGAGGAAAACCCCAAAACAAAACCTTAACACCACACCTAAGAGAAGCACGCAGAGCCTCTGTGTGAAGCCAAAGACGCAGGACTGGCTTCGTCTCTCCCCGGTCAGACCGCACTGTAACTGATTGGCAGTTTCTTTAACATTCAGTGTCTATTACATAAATGCTGTATTACATAAATGTATGTATTCGCCACAAAGGCTGTGGCGAATTGAAACTTTGACAATCATGAGGCACCAAAGGAAAGGCTTATTAGACAAGGTGGGTTTTGTCTTTCTGAAAAAATTCCTTTTGACTCCAACTGTCATTTATCGTAACATTCAACAAAAGTGTTTTCCTTTGTTTTGCTCCTCTGCGCTGAAATAGTGAAGTTCACTGCCAGCACTGGCATCGTAGCTGCCTTGGACAGAATCCACAGGCCTGTACTTGTGGGCAGGAAACAGATTTTGTCAGACGGAATTATTATTTCTCTTGAATGGGTTAGTTTGTCTACTTTTTTCTATTTTGAAACAATTGGGTTATTTCTTGAAAGGCTGCTTCTGCACCATCACAGAAGAAAGATTTTCTAAAGCTTGAAGAAATCTTAGTGTTAACTCAGTGGTGCTGTTTGACCAGGACAGGAGCTGCCTTTTTTGAGGGCCAGGCCCCAAGGCATGTAGGATCCTAGGTCCGCAACTAGGGATCAAATGTAGCGTGGAGTCCTGACCACTGGGCCAGGGCTGTTTAAATAGAAACAACTGAAATAATGCATAACAAGAGTAGCTTGATACATTTTCACAAATGGTACAGGTATTTAGATCAAGACCTAGAATTTATGAGTGAGGAGACTCTGCTACTGCTACTGCTAAGTCGCTTCAGTCGTGTCTGACTCTGTGCGACCCCAGAGACAGCAGCCCACCAGGCTCCCCCACCCCTGGGATTCTCCAGGCAAGAACACTGGAGTGGGTTGCCATTTCCTTCTCCAATGCATGAAAGTGAAAAGTGAAAGGGAAGTCGCTCAGTCGTGTCCGACTTCACAACCGCATGGACTGCAGCCTACCAGGCCCCTCCATCCATGGGATTTTCCAGTCAAGAGTACTGGAGTGGGTTGCCGTTGCCTTCTCCGAGGAGACTCTACATGTCCCCTAAAGAGGCACCACCCCTAGAGACAGGAGTAACCACCATCCTGACTTGAAACTCCATAGAATAATTCTGTTTCCTTTTGAATGTTATTGTAAATGGGGTCATGTAGTATCTGGCTTTTTTTATTTTTGTGAGACTCCCTGTTAAAGCTTGATTGTAATTTCTTCCTTCTCATTTCTGAGTACTGAGATTTTGTTTGGGATTATATTGAGCCTATAGATAAATTTGAGAAGAATTAATATCTTTGTAGTATCAAGCCTTCCAGCCTGTGAACTGATGTATTCTTCTATTTATTTAGAATTCTTCGATTTTCCTCCGGGTTTTATAGTTCAGTTTAGCTACCTTGCATGTCTTTTATTGGATGTGTTCCTGGGTATTTGATGCTATCTGTTGCTATTTTAATTTCACATTGTTTAGGTTACTGTGTATGTAAGTCATTCTTTTTATGTACTTGCCTTGTAGCCAGTGATCTTGGTAAGTTAGCTTATTGATTCTCATACTTGGTGGATACTTTCATATTTTCTATGTACCCACCTTGGCAATAAGTGATTGAGTTATTTTTCCTTCTCGTTTTTCCTTTTATTCATTTTTCTTAACTTTCTGCACTGGAGGAGTTTCCTAGTAAGAAAAGAAACTATGAAATTAAGTTGGTTGATTTGTGAACATCCTATCTAAATTTTAAAAGGTGTTATGGTGGTCTACAGAGCAACACATTGTACTTTGTAGTGCATGCCCACGAATATAGACATATCTTATGAGCCAGCCAACCCGTCTTTCCTGCCCCTGACAAGTGGAGACTCTCATTTGTGTATGGATCCTTAACAGAGTTCTGATAGTCAAGTAGAGGTCCAGAGAGCTCACTCACAGTGTTCTTGTCTCAGAGGTAGCATTTACGAGGGAATTGTCAAGCAGCAGCTTCAGGAGGGGCGGGGCATTTGGGGGTGCACGAGGGTATCCACAGCAACAGTGTGGCATCTAACTGGTCAGTGACTGGCTGTAGAACCCCTCTTCCACAGTGCCTTCAGCTATCTGAAAAGATTTTGATTAGCTGGACAATAGAAGGGGGAATGAGATCTTATTAGATGGAATACTAGGATGGGAGGCAAGGACTAAGAAGTAGAAACCACTAGAATCAAGAGATGTTTGTTGCCAGTAGAAGTGAGGGAAGGAACCTGAGCATTTGGGGGACCTAGAAACAGGAGAAAGTGTAAGTCCTTGAGTGGCTTCAGATGTGCCAGGCACGTCAGCAGCTAGAGAGTACAGAGTACTCAAGGATACAGACCCCGAGAACTGGCAAGTAGCATTCCTCTACTTCTCTGCGGTTGTCTTCTTTCTCCGTCTCTTTCCCTATTTGTTTTAATCCCTTTTTGATTTAGTCCTTTTTGCTCAGATTCCATTTGGGTGGCAATATAATGGAATGACTGACAACTGATTGGTATACTGACCACTTAGAGCTAGGAGACTTTGCCAGATTACCTTTTGAGCCTTGATTTTTCTCATCTCTAAAATGGAGACAATGAAAGCAGCTTTCTCACTGGGTTCGGAAGATTGGATAAAATAATTTTAAGTAAACTAGCCACGGCCAATAAGGGATCATCTGGTTGCCTCTTTCTTGGTCTACCTGGTTCTTTTCCAGAGGTATTAGTTATCCATTGTTCTTTTGTTCTAGAACACTCTCTCTTAATCAGGTGTACTGTGGTATTTTTGTTGTTTTCATTGAAAACAGGGTTTATGTCCTCTTTTTGATGAACATAGTGGGTGAGTGGATTATCGCCCATTTCTGTCAGTGTGGTAGATGACTGAGATGGGGTAGATGACAGGTGGGGGCGCTCTTCCTTCCTTTCCTCCCCAGTATCAGCAGCTTCAAGACCTTAAGCCATTCCTTTAACTCCTCTGGGCCTCAGGGTCCTTATCCATAACTGTAAAGGCCTAAATTAAGTGGACTATCAGACAGACTCTAGTCCAACTCTAATTACATTTATCGGAAGATGCTAAAAGTCAGATCCCTCACTAAATTATGCATGCCATGAGGAAAAGGACCACCATGTCTATTTTGTTTACCAGCGTATCCCTAGCACCTTCAGGAACCTGACCCATGGAAGATGCTCAACAAATGAATCAATGGATGATTGAATGAAAGAAATCTTTACAATAAGGAAGGTGGCCCATATTTGCCAGAAATTGTTCATAGGACATCGTTGGCTTTATGGGTCCGTCTTCTGTAACTGAGCTTAATTAAACTCAAGTTTTCTGTTGTAGAAAATGTTTATCAATTCAAATAGTCAAACAGCTTTTTTTTTTCTTCAACTTCTTCAGGAGTTCATGCTCCTCTTGTAATTGCGATTCATTGCCATGGTTTATAGTCCTCAGTCTCTGTCATGGTTTAGTAAGTCACCTGTGTGAAGGTAAGTACTCTATTTTTGAAACCATAGTGTATGATTATACAACATCATAGCACCATCTGCAAGGTGCTGTGCCATCTTATTTCTCAAGGCAGCATGATATATCTCATTTTACAAAGGGGGACAGGTTAAAAGTTACAAGCATTCCTTGGCTTCTACTTTCCTGCTTAAAACACACATATATGACTGTCAGCCTCTTTCATACATCCTCTGACCCAGCAACCTCTCTGTGGAGACTGAGCCTCCTTCCTTACCCCTCACACGGCCCCCTCCTGGCTTTCCTGTCCATTATCTGTGAAACTTCCAAATCTCATTCCTGCCACATTCCACTCTCTTCTCCTTCTTTCAAATGGTCGACTCCCAAGGGGTGGGGGGGAATATGACTAACATCATGTTTAGCCTTGAAAGGTAAATGTGGACCCTGGCATCAAATTTTAAAAATTAATTGGAAATATAACCCCTGAATCTTAGTAGAGCTTGAAGGGAAAAATTGAAGGCAAAAGGAGAAGACAGCAGAGGATGAGATGGTTGGATAGTATCACTGACTCAATAGACATGAGTTTGAGCAAACTCCAGGAGGTAATGAAGGTCAGGGAAACCTGGTGTGCTACAGTCCATGGGGTTGCAGAGTCAGATGCAACTTAGTGACTAAACAATGATACTACAAACTGGGGAGCTAATAGACAACATAAATTTGTTTCTCACTGTTTTGGAAGCTAGAAGTTTGAGATCATGGTACCGAGGGCTCCCCTTCATAGACTTGTGTCCTCAGATACCTCTGCCCTCGTGATCTAATCATCTTCCAAAGGCCCCTCCCCCTAATATCACATAGGACATTAGAATTTCAACATATGAATTTGGGAGGTTACAACAGTTCAAACCACAGCACTCAGTTACTTCTTGAACTCCTCCTTTGGATAGAGAACATAAGATTCCAGGTATAGGACAGTTATGGTATGATAGAAGGTACCAGATAATGTGGAGCCAAAATGGTGTGGTACATACTAGGAATGCCATGTAGATTTAAGGAAATTAAGACATCAGAATTGGGCTTCCCAGGTGGCACTAGTGGTAAAGAATCCACCTGCCAGTGCAGGAGATGTAAGAAACATGGGTTTCTTCCCTGTGTTGGGAAGATCCTCTGGAGAAGAGAGTGACAACCCACTCCAATATTCTTGCCTGGAGAATTCCATGGGCTGAGGCACCTCATGGGCTTATATAGTCCATGGGGCCTCAAAGAGTCAGACACAACTGAGCGCCCACAGATACCAGAATTAGCCAAAACTTAAAACTTTCAAAATCGGTATATGGTATTTCTGAATACATTATAAAAGTTTGCTTTCTGGAAAACTTTGGTTTACCCTCTGGTATTAATCTTATCAGTAGAACTGAAAACTTTTATAATACCGTGAAAATGTCAAAACGTTTCTGAAGCCTGAAATGAGAAAACTGAACAATGCCATTACTGTTCACTCTCCAAACTTAGGAGAGACAGTGATTATAAATGATTTTCTTTAAATAAAGTCAGGAAAGTACTTTCTAGGACATGTAACTGCTGCTTACGTTGGGGCATCATCACCAGTCCAAAACTTTTATGGCAGAAAACGGGTAAGAGGAGAAGCAATGACCCAGGAGCAGTGCCGAGAACCAGAACATCCCCTGCATACCCGACTCTCCCTTCTCGTTTACCAGCAACATTCTAACAAGAGCAAGCTTAGCCATTTTCTGTGTCTGAATGTCTGAAAACATTTGATAGCAATTGAGGGTTGGCTGCCATGATGTCACCATCAAAAAAATCACGAGAGAGACTCTAATGACTTCTAAATATAATCTGCCAGTTCCGAACTTATTTTGTGTGTTTGGGAAAAGCAGTTGGCGTTTTGTAGGAAAGGAATTATGAAAACCTGCCCTTGCCAGTCAGTCACTGGCAGGACTTTGCTTTATAAACTTGTCGTCTGTGATCAAGTCTCCAGGCTCATTTGTTCACTTCTGAGTCCAGAATTCAGGGTTGGAGGAAGCACCTGAGAAACCAGTTGGCAGGAAGATTGTTCAGTCGTAGAAAAGAATTGTCATTTCACTAATTCTGCCTAATATAAATCACTAAGAAAACCAAGCTTCTGGAAGATGGCTCAGGAGTAAACATTGAGTGCAACAGAAAAACTCGGTGGGTCACCAGAGCACTAAGCACTGTTAGCCATTTAATGAGAACTTCGATCCAGTGGGTGACAGCTGGTAGAGAAGTTAACTGGTTCCTTTCCCTCTCCCTCCCAGACTCCCAGCAGAAAGTAGCAATTCTAGCCCATAGCCAGAAAACAGTCCTTACAGTACAGCGTCTTCTAAGAGTTTGCTCTTCTACTTTGGGTAAAGCACCCTCTTTAAAATGAGTTAGCCCCTAGATACATTTGAAAAACTCTTAACTCCTCTGCCATCTCAGCATCACATATGGAACGTTCGATCGACTTCCAGACAAAGCAGCAGCTCTGTGTACTATCAATTTAGGAAGAGTAATTGGCACCATTGGAAGGATTGGTTATGAGCGCCTGCCCTTCCTGGTAGGACACTGGAAAGGCATGAAGCAGACACAAGCATGGAGGTTTTCCAGGCCTCCCGTATGCAGCTAGCCTCTCATTTGTGGTTTGGGGTCCGTTGTTGTATTCCTCTGCTTTTGAAAATTTGAGATTGACATGTACACACTGCTGTATTTAAAGTGGATAACCAATAAGGACCTACTATGTAGCACAGGGAAGTCTGCTCAATGTTATGTGGCAGTCTGGATGGGAGGGAAGTTTGGGGGAGAATGGATGAATGTATATGTATGGCTGAGTCCCTTTGCTGTACACTTGAAATGATCACAACATTGTGAATCTGCTGTACTCCAATATAAAGTTTAAAAGTTTTTGGAGTGCCCCTAAAGATTGGGTATTTCTTACTCAGAGCTAATATTTAGAGTTGCTTGAGGAAGGACTTTAAAATCATAGTTTTTAAGTCATATTTAATTTGTATATACCCCTCTTTTTTTTTTTTTTTTTTTGCCATGGCAATTTTAAGCCTTAGATAAGCTAACATGTAATGTAATGTCTACCAGTATATTTTTGGGTGTTTTGTCCTTTTCAGAAACAGAATTGTTCTTGTCTGCAATCCTTAGTATTCTTATCACACCTGTGTTTTTCTTGAAGCACCATCACCTACAGGATCTTTAAGGGCTTCAGAGCCTCCAGGCAGTGGACCCAACACAGAAAAAGCTTGTGGGGGTGGGGGTAGGGGGGAACCTTGGCTAATTTAAAGCATCAGATGATGATTTCTGACTTTAAAGAGCTTTTCATTGGTTTTAGATGGAAGGCTCTGTGTTAAGTGTTTGGCTTCCTCTGGCGTGTGACTGGACATGAGTTCCAAGAACAATCAGTTAGTATAGGGTTTGCAGAAGGAAGCATTGTGCTCCCTGTTAATCACTGTCCTCTCTGTCCCTCCCCTCATCCCTCTTCTGATTTCAGTGGTGCTTCATGCCCCACCTCCAACCAAGATCAAACGGGAGCTGCACAGCCCCTCCTCTGAGCTGTCATCCTGTAGCCACGAGCAGGCTCTCGGTGCTAATTATGGAGAAAAGTGCCTCTACAACTATTGGTAAGTGGAGCCAGAGCAAGGCTGGCCAGGAAGTGGCCAGCACGTTGATTGTTTCCAGTATTATTCAGCAGACGCTCAGTGTAGCGCACCCGTCTCTGGTGGCAGTATAATGATCCTCTAGCTGTAGCCAGTCCAAATGGGCTTTGTCTGCATGTAACGTGCAGAACTGTTCAATCAGCCCTTCAGGGGACTGATTTCATGGGGCCCTGAGCCCTCCCAAGGGAAAGAACCCTGAATGCTGGGCTATTTGCTCTGTGGCTTCAAGGGAGGGACTATATGCTCCTTTGTGTCTATCATATGTTAATGTGAACTTTAAGCACCAAAGAAGTAATCTTCACATCAGAATATATGAAGAAAATCCCCATGCCAGTGCCCTTTACTTAAGAATATCCACGCCCCAGGAATGAAGCTTTAATTTTAAATCATTCTTTGCTCTAGAAGATAAACATAGATCTGCCTGAAAAGGGGAGGAGAAGCTTTGTTAAGTGATGTTACAGCAGAAATTTGTCTTTTAAAGGTTCTTGTTCCTGGGAACCCTGGAATTCTTGGGAGAGGGGGCCAGAAAACTCCCCCAGGACCTAATTTCTCCCCTCATCCATCCACCCCTGCACACGCATACATGGAGAATTCTTTTAGAAAAGGGGAAAAAGGAAACCGGAAGCTGAGGCTAAAATTATCTTTGAGAAGAATCACTAGAAGTGTTAAACAAGTCCCTGTGACGCAGTGTGTTTGTCACTTTTCAGAGGTACAAATATTCCCTCGGGGCTGCCAGCAATTTAACTATGTTAATGCTGTCATTTCCTGGCAACCGTGGGATGCAACCTCGAGTTCTGTTGGACCTGGTGACCACGCTAATGGCTTCATTGCGGCTAAATGGTTCCTTCTCTTTTTCTGTTTACAGTGCCTATGATAGGAAGCCTCCCTCTGGGTTCAAGCCATTAACCCCTCCTACCACCCCCCTGTCTCCCACCCATCAGAATTCCCTATTTCCCCCACCTCAGGCAACTCTGCCCACCTCGGCGGCACATGCCCCTGCAGCTGGCCCAGTCCCAGGTGTGGGCCCCACCCCCACCCCTCATTCGCTTCCGGAACCTGGACCACAGCAGCAAACCTTTGCGGTCCCCCGGCCACCACATCAGCCCTTGCAGATGCCAAAGATGATGCCTGAAAACCAGTATCCATCAGAACAGAGGTGGGTGCTGATCTGGGCTTCCTTTACCACCTCCTCCCACCTCTCTAACTCCCAGGGAGAAAGGGAAGTAGTAGTCACTTACCAGGTACCTATAAAGTTCTCATTCCACTGAGGCATCTTTTGAGGTAGGACTACTAATAATATGAATATGACCTGTTTATATTATCACCTTGGGGCTTCTCTGGTGGCTCAGTGGTAAAGAATCCCCCTGCAATGCAGGAGACTAGGTTCGATCCCTGGGTCAGGAAGATCCCCCGGAGGAGGGCATGGCAACTCACTCCAGTATTCTTGCCTGGAGAAGTCCATAAATTAAACAACGTATCCCCCTGCTCCTAAGGTACTGCAGAGGGGATATAGGCCTTGCAACACCCTTATGAAGTAGGAAAGGGAGAGGTGGCTGGTACTCTTCCCCATTGCAGAAGCAGAGGAAGACGGACCTGCTCGGGATGTTGACCCTGTCTGTCGGCCTTGGCTGAGGGCAGCTTCACTGGCTCCTCATTGGATACAGCCTGCTAGAATCATACCTTGGTTTATGCTACCCATTAATACTTTATTACCAGTTTACTTACGTATTAGGGAAGATTGGTGAATTATCAGAGGTGTTATTACTCATTTGATTTTAATACATTTTCACAGTAGGGGATTACCTGAGGACTGTATTTTTTTTTTTTAGGACTGTATTTTTAATTTTCTACTTCTGAGATAGAGATCTTGATTTCACTCCAGGTATTTCTGCATTCTTAATAAGGAAATAGAGACATCAGAATAATTTGTCCAAAATGATTCATTCTCAGAAAAACTAAGATGTAAAAGGAATCTACTCTGCAAGCACCAAACTTAACCTCTTAGGTCCCAGCCTTTGAAGTTCATTATCTGTGGTATTCTAGAACTTTGCGTGCTTGTGGCCTTCCCTTAATACAAGATATTCTGGGGGCCTTTTTTATTTCGGTCCCTCTGGAATGAAGTGATAACGTAGGCAGGTAGTTATCTGTGGTTACCAATGGCTGCAAGGTGGTAACCATTGTTTGTCCTTTATTGCTCTGCTTGGGGGAGAGGAAGAATATGTAAGTTATCTTCCTCTGGCCTGGTCCAACCCAGATGCCTGCTGGTATTTAATTGGAGGTCACTATTTCTAGATGAAATGCAGAAAAAAGCAAGTACTCTTGTCTGGTTCCAGTTCCCTTCCCCCTTTGCGGTGAAAGTCACCGTTAAGAACCACGTAATTTGTCTGGTTAGTGTTTATCCCCCTACTGATCCAGGGGCCGTGAACACCAATGGTATATGGGGCCTGAGGGGAGAGAGTGTTAACTGTGGGCTGGCTCGGTGGTGGGCCTCAGTTGCCACAGGAAGTCACCTCATCTGAAGGAGGCAGGTACCTCAAAGTGTTTGCTAGTCACTAGCTTGTAATAACAGTTGTACTTCTTTAAGAGAATTTGGAAATTTGGAATTGTAGTGTAGAAATTCCAGGGATTTTTTTTTTTTTTTTTTTAGGGATTTTGTTTTTTAAAGCTGGCAACTAATTCAAATTTAAACCAGCAGTAATACTTTGCAGACTAAACAAAATCTGTGGGCAGAATCACCCCCAAGGCCTGCCAGTTTGTAAACTCAGGCCTGGATACCATTTTTATTTCAATAATTTTGGTTTTGTGTTTTTAAACTGTCTTCTCTGCTTGTATGCAGAGATTAGTAATTGAAGAGGCGGGTTGGGGTGGGGTATATATTTTGTATTTGAAATAATTAGCCAACTTTAATTTGTTATACCATATGTAAAGGAAAATCACTTTGTGTTAAATCTCTTATTCATATTTTCCTTTAATCCGTTTCATGTCTAGGGAGCCTATGTAAACAGGTTGTGTCAATGGCTTACTGAACTGGGGGAGAATCTCCTATTACTAATGCTGCTGGTAGTTATTCATCTTCCTACAGCCCTGGAAGATAGGATGCCTTAGTCTCAGTGATGGAGTAGGTCTATCTCCAGGCTACCCGGCCTCCTCCCAAAAAGAGGACATTTGATCCCTGTGATTTGAGTGTCTGTCCTCAGGTATCCAAAGGCAGGAGCCAGAAAGTAGATATTTCTTTTAGGGGGCGATTCTTCCCTGAAATCTGCCTTCCATCTTGCACTCACCTCCCCTTACCCTCCGCCTTTAGGAGTGGTGGGTCTGAAATCAAGACCTCACCCACACACGGAGTGACACTGAGATCCTTGAGAGAACTGAGGTGAAGGGCAGGTGCCTGCATAGATAAAACACAAACAAACATGGGCTCTTGGGCTTCTGTACCAGAGCACTGTATTATCAAATCTGAAGGTGTACTACAGGAGTCCTCAGTGGGGGATTATTAGTAGTATAGGCTTCTTGCTCTACTCCAGAGATGGAGCTGTGGGTCTGGGGCAGGACCTGGAAATATTACTGTTGTACTTTGAGAAATCATGGTGCACCCCTGTCCTCTACGCCCACACCTATTCAACTTTTTTTTTTTTCCCTCAGAATCAAGTGCCCAATACTCAATTTTGTTCTTACTGTGCTTGTCTGTTATTGAGATAATGATATCTGTGTGATGCAAAATACACCAAAAACATGACAAGCGATTATGCTTGTAGATATAGGATTGCACAGAAAATGAGACAAACTAAAATCCCTAGTCCGATTCTGGCTCATACTGTAAAGAATCTGCCTGTGGTGTGGGAGACGCAGGTTCAGTCCCTGGGCTGGGAAGACCCCCTGGAGGAGGGCATGGCTACCTACTCCAGTATTCTGGCCTAGGGAATTCCATGGACAGAGGAGCCTGGCAGTCTATAATCCATAGGGTCACAAAGAGTCGGGCACAACTAAGCCACTAACAACACAATAGAAATTGCAGTCAGGTATGATAAGCTTAGTAACTACACATTTAATAACTTATGCCTGCTTGAAAGTGGAGTAGACTAGTTAGAAACGGGAGTTTTTCTTGTGCTTTTAAGTTAAAGGGACTTCAAAATTAGCCTCATAACAAAAATGTGGTATTTTGCAGGATAGAAGGAAATCAGTCCTGAGATTTTCTAAATACCTCTGTAACAAAGGCAAGATAAAAGCAAACAAACAAACAAAAACCCCTATCTTACATGTTAAAAAAAAAAAAAAAAATCAGACCTCAGAGCATCTAAAGGACTTCCTAAAAGTCACATAGCCAAATACCAGGTCCTACCTTTAGAAACCAAAAACATAAGTACCCCACTCTGATCATGCTTACGGGAGAGGGGTTGCTGACAATGTACTAAAAGCTAAGTAAGAGACCTTGAAAAATCCATTTCAACCTTGAATTTTATCAGTTTCTTTAAACTAGCGGGACTTTCTCTTAAAACAACAAAATCCTACTTAATTCCTACATCATTTTTCTAAACCCATGGTGTCACACCTTTACTTTTTGTTTTGCTGAGTACCTTATTCCTTCAGTTGAGTAGAACCAGCTCTTTTGAGGTTTAAAAACCATGATGTATACCCCTTTCTTTAGACCATACTTTGCTCGATATCTTGTCTTCAGTGTGTTTATTGACAGTGATTGTTTGCTAAGACTATATAGTCAGTTGCATTCTTAATGTTTTATATGATCAGTATGTAATTCTTTACAACTCAAAATTTGTTTTAGGAGATAAATAGTAAAAAGCCATGATTTATATTCGTGATTTCCTCCCCCCAAAGAGGAAAAAAATGCCGTGTAATTTGGCATGTTCAGACATGTTTCATTTACCCTGAAAGACCAGCTGCTCCTTGAAAAGGAGCACTACTTCTCATTCAACCTTCCCACTCTCATAGGAGTTTATTGTGCTGTTTATAATGTGTACAAAAATCTTCCTATGTTATGCCCATAGTACTGGCCAGATATGCAATAAAGAAAAACTGTTATTCCATCTCATGTTGAGTTCCCCACAGTTCAACTGAAGAGACTCCACTAAGAAATACAGCATCTAGAAATTTTGGGAAAGATTGAAGGCAGGAGGAGGACGGGGAAACAGAGGATGAGATGGTTGGATAGCATCACCAACTCAATGGACATGGGTTTGAGCAAACTTCGGGAGATAGTGAAGAACAGGGAAGCCTGGTGTACTGTAGTCCATGGGATTGCAAAAAGTTAGACATGACTTAGCGATTTAACAGGAATTTTGAAATCCACTGCACACTCACGTGACAGCAAGAAGCAAAAAATCAAAAAGCAAAATTTAAGAAGATACCCCTGATGGGGAAATCGTCTGCTTCGGACTTCCACGGTGGCTCAATGGTGAAGAATTCACCTGCCAGTGCAGGGGACATGGATTCGATCCCTGGTCCTGGGGAGGTCCCACATGGCTCGGAGCAGCTCAGCCCCATGCAGCCCAACTACCGAAGCCCACGTGCCTAGAAGCCTGTGTTCTGCAGTGAGAAAAACCACTGAAACAAGAAGCCCATGCGCTGCAAGAGAGTAGCCCCTGCTCACTTACAACTGGAGAAGGTTCTCGTACAACAATAATTTCTTTTTTTAACTCCCTTCTTGATGCTCCTTACAGGCAATAGTGTTGCAATAGGCTATCACACTGAAATTGATAGTCAGAACCCAGTCCCCAGAGTCATCAAGAAAGGGTCTGTTGTGTGAATGGCCTATTTGAGAAGGTTCTCTCTGTGATTGTGATCAAAACTTTAGAGCTTAGAGGATGAGCTTACATTTTCTAGAACTGTGATTTAATAGAAAACGACTTATTCACTAAAGATGCTAAACAGACATAATATAGGTTTTTGTCTTCTCCTTCCTCTCAAGTCTACCCCTAATTGTTCATTTTTGTCCTTCACAGTTTGTAGTTTTTAGACAGGGCAGAGCCTGACAGTGAGTCACACTTGCAGCCTGTCAGACACATGCCTTTCCATGCACTCCTGTTAACAGCGTGTTCTATGTGACAGCACAGACCCACTTCACTGTCCGAAACCGAGTTTCATAGACGCTTAATGGAACGTTCATCAGACTGAGCTGTGTACTTCTAGTCAGACATGACTTAGCAACGGTTCAAGTATGAGAGGTTTTTTGGGTTCTGCATCTTAAGAGGGCTCATTTTCTGCATTTCCTTATGTTTAAAATAGGGTTGTTTTTGTTTTACCTTTTATCAAGCTGAAGAAAATTTCCTTCTATCCATAGTATGCTGGGTTTTGTTGTTTTTCTTTTTTAATATGAATACATGTTGAATCTTATCAAATGCTTCTTCTGCCTCTACTGAGATCAAATGAATAGCTCTCCTTTAATTTTTCTACGTGGTGAATTATACTGATTTTATATGAAACCAATCTTATATTCGTGTGATAAACTAAACTTTGTTATGTATAATTATTTATACATTGCTGGGCTAGGTTTTCCAACATGTATTTAGGACTCCTGCATCTGTATTTATGATTGAGAATGATATATAATTTCCCTTTCTTATATTATCCCTGTTGGGTTTTAGCATTGAGGTTATTCTCACCAGATGAGTGGTGATATTTTCCTTTCTATATATTCCAAAATAGCTTGTGTGAAATTGGGGTTTTTTACTACTTGAAATTTTGGAAGAATTTACCAGTACAGCCATTGGGGCCTGATATTTTCTTTGTGGGAAGATTTTTAATGACTGGTTCAGTATCCTCACCTTTTATGGTCTTACTCTGGATTTCTGTTTAGTTGAGTGAATTTAACAAATTTTTCTAGGAATTTGTTTCACAAGTTTTAGAAATTGGTATATGGTGTTCCCTGGTGGCTCACTGGTAAAGAATCCGCCTGCCAATGCAGGAGACGTGGGTTTGATCCCTGATCTGGGAAGATCCCACATGCCACAGAGAAACTAAGACCATGTGCATTAAAAATAAAGAAGTAAAAATCGGCGTAAAGCTGTTTCTAATGTCAGCATGCTGCCGTTAGGTCACAAAGAATCAGATGTGACTGAGCAACTGAACAAAAGTGCCCTTTTAACAACCTCTATAGCATCGTCTCTTTATCCGTTTTTCATTTTTTATTCTATTTATCTAGACTGTTAGTCTTAGCAGGTTATATCACTTGTCTTTTCAGTAAATCAACTCTACATTTGCTTGTTCTATTGGATATTTTCTATTTCATTGGTTTCTGCTCCTACTGAAATTTTCTATATTTTTTATTTATTCTGTTTTAGCTTCTTTGGTTGGCTAACTTGTAGCTTCTTTATATTCTAAATACATGACCAAATAAGATTTCTCCTAAGGCTGGGGTGACCATACCTTCAGTTTTTCCTGGCTCACATAGCTTGTGAAAGTAATTCCTGATAGCTTTTCTTTTTACTCCCCCAAATACCCTGGTTACAAGTAATCGATTATTTAATCTCCCTACACAAGTCCTGCTCTAGCTATACCCCACAAGTTCTGGCCTCTGGTATTTTAAAAATTCAGTTTCAAGTATTTATTATTTCTTCAGTCCTAGAGTTCTTCAAATGTATATTTCTGAATTTCCAAACTTAAGTTTTCTAGCTGCCTGGACTGTATGATATTTAAATGTCATCAAGAAGGTATTTAAAAGCAATTATAGAAACAATTGTATGAATAATATAGGCTCTGGAGTTGAACGGATTAACAGATCTGGAATTGAATCCCAACTCTGCTGCTTCCTATCTGTATGACCTCAGGGAGGCGTTTAACTTTCCCAAGCTTTGGTTTCTTTATCTGAAAATGGGAGACTACTAGATACTTACCACATAGAATCACTGGGTGACTTAATCACATTGGCATAGGGAAAGTACTCAAATGTTAGCTTCCATGACAATCTTGTTTGAAAAATCACTTTTATGTTCCATAAAGAAAACTATTAAAGGAATCTTCCTAAAATGATATAGATACTATTACCTAGAAACTTACTTTTCGCTCTGTTTAAAGTTTTAAAAATGTAAAGTTCTCTACCCCTAATCTTTTCATCTTTAGACTCATTAATGTTGTATACATAAAAACTAATACTTTTACTATCTAATCTCCTGGGAAGATCTTGTGTTTACATCACCTTCCATATTTGATCTTGAAAAATCAAATATCTAGGCCTTTAAAAGGCATACTTGCTTCCTCATCTCTGTGTTCTGTCACAGTTTGGATGGGCCAATTCGAGTTTAATTGCCGACAGGCCTCACACAAAGTTCTGAGAGCTGTTTGAGAGCTCTTTGGTGGGCTTTTAGGGACAGCGTTTGGGTTTTCTTTTGCAACAGTGCCTGGCTTTTGGTATATGGCAGGAAAATAAATATTAATTGAAATTGGGTGGCATGATGCCACCTGGAATAAAAATCAGCATTCTCTTTCTGAGAAAGTAGACTAGAGGCTGTCTAGGTAGCAAGGGAACGCTTGTGTGTTTGAAGGTCTCCCAGTTCCTTAAGATCTTCTCTACCATTTTGCATAATTTCTGAAAATAGCTTGTGGCAGGCTGTGGAGAGAAGGTTGGATAGTTGATGTTTGAGGGTAATGGTATCTAAGAACCTAGCAGTGTGCCGGGACCTTTTACATGGGTTGTCTTATGTAACCTTTACAACAGATCTTTGGGACAAGTAACCTGATTGTTCTTACTTTCCTGATGAGGAAACTGAGGCTCATAGCAGTTATGTAACTAGCTCTGTGACCTTGGGTCAGTAAGTGATAAAGATTGGATTTCAGCCCAGGATGCGCCAACTTCGCAGCCAGAGCCTCTTTTACCGAGCTGCGCTGCTTCGCTGTTTTCGATTTTTTCTTTGCTCTAATGGGAATATTAAGTACGTGGTGGTTGTTTCTTGGCCAGTTTTCCATATCATTTCAGCTGGCCTCGGAACCGCTCACTCCTTCACCGGGCACCCAGAGCCACTGTGTAGCCTTCGTTGAATCCACACTTTTCTCCTTTTTTTCTCTAAGTATTGTGTTTACTCTGTGTTGGCAGCAGAAACCAAAAAGGAAATGCAGAAAAAGCATCTAACGGTTTTCATAATGTAAACCAAATGTTGGTAGCGTGGGTGAGCTCTTGGGAGGAAAGGCGCTATATAAATCTGACAAATAAATAAATAACTGGTTCTTTAAATAAACTGGCACTGAGAAAGCCTTAATCTGTAACCTATTGAATATAGGCTTGCTCAGTAGTCAGAAGTGTCCTTTTGCTCACCAACAGTGAGTTCATGATGGCCTGAGCTCTGTTGGGATAACGGATGGGGGTGGAGGGTGGGGTGGCTAGTCAGGGGAGGAAGAGGTCTGTTAGGAACCAAGCCTTCCCTCCTTGGAAAATGATTGCCTGCCTCAGTAAACAACAGGCATCTCTGTCGTAGCTGTACTATGTATACAACACATTCTCAGCTACTTCAAAAGGATTGCGGGAAGGGGGTTCAAATGAAGGTCAGTGGTTGAAGTGCACAGAGTGTATTTTGAGGACAAGAACTGAATTACTTTACTAATTTCTGCAAATGAAAGCTGTTATCGGCAGCAAGCTCGGAGAGAAATCTTTCTTCCAAATATGCTGGTTTTATGACCTACCCTTAAGCTGCCCTTTGCCACTCCTGCTCTCTCAAAACAAACCAGGACAAGCCAATCCCAGTTGTAGAATGTGTTCCACAGATCCCAGGCCTGTAAGCTTCATACATCCTTAAAGTTATGCTGCAGGGAGGGGATGAAGGTTGCTGGCTGGTACCCACATGGAAGCACCTTTTCCTGAGGGCATCAGACTAGGCCAACTCTAGAGTTTCATTCTGGAAAGTGAGAAGATGAGCGCTGAGCGGAAGTGAAGTGATGGGCCGCCAGCTGCACTGGCTCTGGTTACAGAGCGGAGTTGGTTCCGTGCCATCTCAGAGCCATCAAGGAAGCGATTTGGGGAGGTCACCTTGGAAGGTGCTAGGAAGGCTGCAGAGGCAGGAGGGGAGAAAACATGGACAGTGGGTGCCCTTGTTATTGTTCTTACTGGCATAAGCTCTGCGTACTTCAATGAAAATAAGCCTAAAAGAGTATCTTTACTTTCCTGCCCACTTCAGGATTTTCTTTACAAAATCAGGTTTGTAGCCTGTTGCTGGTGCCTGTATTCTAAATATCAAGCCTAAACACAAGTTTCAGATTTATACTTCAAAGACCATGTGCAAGGAATAGTAACCTTGAAACTCAGCATTCCTGATTGACAGTCCACTGTCACAGCATTCAGTACCCCCCTGATCCTTAGAATTCATAAAACTTGTTTCAGTAATTTCATCAGGCAGATCCTGATACTTTTGGTATAAAAGGATAAATGTATGTAAAATAGTTTGGGGATCTTCCTGTTATAAAGGATCTTGTGGTACCGCTACTGGTAGGATAGTAAAGACTCAGAGAGCGCGCCCTGATTTAAAATGTTTTATTCTGCACACGAATCTCTTCACTAAAATTTTAAATCTTGATGTTCTAAAAATCTGTTGGCCCTTCAGTTCAGTCACTCAGTCATGTCTGACTCTTTGCGACCCCATGAATTACAGCACGCCAGGCCTCCCTGTCCACCACCATCTCCCGGAGTTCACTCAGACTCACGTCCATCGAGTCCGTGATGCCATCCAGCCATCTCATCCTCTGTCATCCCCTTTTTCTCCTGCCCCCAATCCCTCCCAGCATCAGGGTCTTTTCAAATGAGTCAACTCTTCGCATGAGGTGGCCAAGGTACTAGAGTTTCAGCTTTAGCATCAGTCCTTCCAAAGAACACCCAGGGCTGATCTCCTTCAGAATGGACTGGTTGGATCTCCTTGCAGTCCAAGGGACTCTCAAGAGTCTTCTCCAACACCACAGTTCAAAAGCATCAATTATTCAGTGCTCGGCTTTCTTCGCAGTTCAACTCTCGCATCCATACATGACCACTGGAAAAAGCCTCGGCAAAGTAACGTCTCTGCTTTTTAATATGCTCTCTAGGTTGCTCATAACTTTTCTTCCAAGGAGTAAGCGTCTTTTAATTTCATGGCTGCAGTCACCATTTTTTTGGAGCCCAAAAAATAAAAGTCTGACATTGTTTTCCACTGTTTCCCCATCTATTTCCCATGAAGTGATAGGACCAGATGCCATGATCTTCGTTTTCTGAATGTTGAGCTTTAAGCCAACTTTTTCACTCTCCTCTTTCACTTTCATCAAGAGGCTTTTTAGTTCCTCTTCACTTTCTGCCATAGGGTGGTGTCATCTGCATATCTGAGGTTATCGATGTTTCTCCCGGCAATCTTGATTCCAGCCTGTGCTTCTTCCAGCCCAGCGTTTCTCATGATGTTCTCTGCATAGACGTTAAATAAGCAGGGTGACAATATACAGCCTTGACGTACTCCTTTTCCTATTTGGAACCAGTCTGTTGTTCCATGTCCAGTTCTAACTGTTGCTTCCTGACCTGCATACAGGTTTCTCAAGAGGCAGGTCAGGTGGTCTGGTATTCCCATCTCTTTCAGAATTTTCCACAGTTGATTGTGATCCACACAGTCAGAGGCCCTTAGATGTCACAAATTGATTCAGATCAAGTTATTTGCTTCAAGCTATTGATAGGATTCAAGCTATTGATAGGATTCAAACTAAAAGTAGAGAGTAAGACCTTATAGGCTTACATTGTTAATTTTTAGACTTATTTTGATTACTGATGAAGTTGAACTTTGTTTATGACCATTTGCATTTCTTTAGTGATTTCCCTATTTGTGTTCTTTATCCATTTTTTTCTGTTGGCATGTCCATCTTTTATTAATTTCCCCCACTGCAATCTGTATTCTTTTATTCTCTTGCTTTGCAACATTCTTGAATTGGAGGTAGGTTTTCTTTCTATAGGCTACTAAGAATACAAAGCATGGCCCTTATATCAAACCGTATGAACATTGCTATAGCTGCTAGAGATTTTCTGTTTAATTTGGGGTCTTATTTCTTGTATTTTCTATTACAGAATTATTCCCACAGTTTGTTTTTCTTTAGGTTTTGTTTCTGGTGTTTGACTTACAGAAATTTATGCAAGAATACATACCCATGTTTATCTTGATTTCTGCTATTGGTATGATATCTAGAAAGGTTTTTCCTCTGCCCCCCCAAGATTATTTTTTCTTCATGTATGTTTACTATCATGGTTTCACATTGAAATCTTTATATAAAATTTATTTTGGCATATGGTATAAAACAGGGATCTTTCCCCAAACTTATTTGAAATGCTAACCTTGACAAGTAGAAAATTTTGGAATATTCTTGATTTATTCTAAGTTTGTGACTTAGTCGATCCTTTGACATACATTTCATTCTTTGTATTCCAATTGTTATGGCTTAATATTTTTCCATATCTAGTAGAGCATTATTTCACAATCATTTAAATAAAATTAGAATCATTTTGTTGAATTGGTTGGGAAGGCATTGCTTTTATAGAATAATTTTCAATGAGTGAAAACTTTCCAAGTCCTAAACATTTTATCTTTAATTAGATCTGTTGCTCAGAAAAGTTTTAAGTTTTATTGAATAGCCTACACATTTTGTGATTTTTCTTAGGGATTTTGTTTTTGATTGCTATTACATATGGCTTTTTTTTTTTTTTTAGAACTATGTTTTCTAACTGGATATTTCTGGTTAAATGTTCTTTGGTCTTTAAAAATTAGTTGTGTACAGATGAGTGAATGAATCAATGAACAAACATAATCTAATGTTAGTGATATTTGCAAATAGTTGTTTTATATATTCAGATACATAATTTGGCTCAACTATACACATAGACTATGCATGAAATAAACACGCACAGAAAATAAACCATGATGTAGTAATTTTTTTTTTTTTTTGCTGGTCCCTGACTCATGAGGTTTAAAATGTGTGATATAATTTTGGGAGAAAGGATGAAATATCCAGAAATAAGCATTAATGAGTACTTTTAATTTGTAATCCTCAATGCTAAAATCATAGTAGGTATTCATCCTATTCTTACTTAAACAGTGCAACTTCTTTCTTCTTGCAGATTTCAGAGACAGCTGTCTGAACCCTGCCACCCCTTCCCTCCTCAGTCAGGAGTTCCTGGAGATAATCGCCCTAATTACCACCGGCAAATGTCAGAACCTATTGTTCCTGCAGCTCCCCCACCCCCTCAGGGATTCAAACAAGAATACCATGACCCACTCTATGAACATGGGGTCCCAGGCATGCCTGGTCCCCCAGCACATGGGTTCCAGTCACCAATGGGAATCAAGCAGGAGCCCCGGGATTACTGCGTTGATTCAGGTGAGCATAACATCATACGATTCCTTTCTTCATCATTTCATTCATTTGTCTGGTTGTTACTGAGTGCCTTCTGCGTGCAGGGCTTTGGGGACTAGTTTTCTAAAATTTGCCCTCAAAGAAGTTAGGAGCTACTAAAGCAAATATGTTTATGCATAACTTAATACAAAACAGAAAAGTCATGCAAATGGTAGGAAGCACAGTAGATATTCAGATGTCATGCAGAGTATACCTGAGTCCATACCTGAAGATTGCTGGCACCCAGCCTTCAGTTCAGTCACTCAGTCGTGTATGACTCTTTGCAACCATGAACTGCAGCACGCCAGGCCTCCCTATCCATCATCAACTCCCGGAGTCCACCCAAACCCATGTCCATTGAATTGGTGATGCCATCCGACCATCTCATCCTCTGTCGTCCCCTTCTCCTCCTGCCCTCAATCTTTCCCAGCTTCAGGGTCTTTTCCAATGAGTCAGCTCTTCGCATCAGGTGGCCAAAGTATTGGAGTTTTCAGCTTCAACATCAGTCCTTCCAGTGAACACCCAGGACTGATCTCCTTTAGGATGAACTAGTTGGATCTCTTTTCAGCCCAAGGGACTCTCAAGAGTCTTCTCCAACACCACAGTTCAAAAGCATCAATTCTTCTGTGCTCAGCTTTCTTTATAGTCCAACTCTCACATCCATACATGACCACTGGAAAAACCATACCCTTGACTAGACGGACCTTTGTTGGCAAAGTAATGTCTCTGCTTTTTAATATGCTATCTAGGTTGGCCATAACTTTCCTTCCAAGGAGTAAGCGTCTTTTAATATCATGGCTGCAATCACCACCTCCAGTGATTTTGGAGCCCAGAAAAATAAAGTCAGCCACTGTTTCCCCATCTATTTGTTATGAAGTGATGGGACCGGATGCCATGATCTTTGTTTTCTGAATGTTGAGCTTTAAGCCAACTTTTTCAGTCTCCTCTTTCACTTTCATCAGAAGCTTTTTAGCTCCTCTTCACTTTCTGCCATAAGGGTGGTGTCATCTGCATATCTGAGGCTATTGATATTTCTCCCAGCAATCTTGATTCCAGCTTGTGCTTCCTCCAGCCCAGCGTTTCTCACGATGCCCTTTAAGGCCTGTTATCTTAAAGTCACTGGACAAAGGATATTTCTGCATGTTAGTCCTGCCTCTAGTTTTGTGACCTATTTTGAACTCCCAATGTAAGTATAGAAGAGTCCACACGTAGGACGGGACTCTATTGTTGAATAGTGTTCTGAGAAAGTGTCTGGTTTGTCACGGCTGTGTGGGATCTGGGTATGCCATGGAAAAGTTTGTCCTGTTGGTTGCTTCATAGGAATCACTACTCTGTTGCAGTACTTTCATCTGGGAAAATTCCTGTGTGCTTCAGCTGCCAGTATACACAGGGAGAGATGTAACATCTTGAAACACCTATTGTTTGCTTTTGGGCTTCTTGTCTAGAAAGTTAAACACAAAGTTCCAGTTGTCTTTGGGGGTCCTTTTTACCCCCACTCACACATTCACTGATTACCCATCTTGTAGGCCAAGCTTATCAAATGAGATCATTAATGGAAAGAGTGGGAATTTTGCAGCTTGCACGTTTAGAAACTCTTTCCTCTTCTTTCAGTTCAGTCGCTCAGTCGTGTCCGACTCTTTCTGACCCCATGAATTGCAGCACTCCAGGCCTCCCTGTCCATCACCAACTCCCAGAGTTCACTCACACTCATGTCCATCGAGAGTTGGTGATGCCATCCAGCCATCTCATTCTCTGTCATCCCCTTCTCCTCCTGCCCCCAACCCCTCCCAGCAGTCAACTCTTCACATGAGGTGGCCAGAGTATTGGAGTTTCAGCTTTAGCATCATTCCTTCCAAAGAACACCCAGGACTGATCTTTAGAATGAACTGGTTGGATCTCCTTGTAGTCCAAGGGACTCTCAAGAGTCTTCTCCAACACCACAGTTCAAAAGCATCAACTCTTCGGTGCTCAGCTTTCTTCACAGTCCAACTTTCACATCCATACATGCCCACTGGAAAAACCATAGCCTTGACTAGACGGACCTTTGTTGGCAAAGTAATGTCTCTGCTTCCTTTTCTTTATTTCCCCTTATTTTAGATTTTTTTTAGTTGGGGGCACAAAACAGGGATGGTACCCCTTTCCCAAGACAAGGCCAGAAAGACATGATCTTGGAGCTGGAGGTTTAAGGGCTTTCCCTCTGCCACTTTCAGCTGCAGAGACCATTGACAGGAGTGTGTTTCTCTTTCAGAAGTGCCTAACTGCCAGTCCTACATGAGAGGAGGCTACTTCTCTGGTAGCCATGAAGGTAAGTTGCTCTTTAAGAGATTATAATATTCAAGGAAGCTCAAAGTGGCTCAGTTTCCAAGCTAAGATTTGAGATCATAGTTCAAACCTTCCTTAGCTCGTGAACATGAGCGCTCACTGATTGTGATCCCCAGTCATCTTGCACACAGAGTTTGAGGCACACTCCTGACCTGTGAGGGCTGCCATCCTTTTCAGTAGTAATGACCCTAACTTTTGAGAAAGAAAGTGAACTGCCTGGTTTCTACTTTTCCATGCAAGGAGGCCATACAGCTGTGGATAACACTATCTAAACTGGAACTTAGGAACCACGTCATGATCTTCAGGACTTCTTTTAAACATTGAAACAGGGAAGGATTTCTTTCTTAGAACGGTTCCTCAGAAGTATGTCCTATTTTCTGTCATGCACATCTCTGTAAGTGTCTAGAGCAGTGTAATTCTCCAAACCTGCAGCATCAGCTTCACCTGAGACTTGCTAGACATACAGATTTTCAGGCCCCACTCCAGACCCGCTGAATCAGTCTCCAGGGGTAGGGCCCAGCTCTGTTTTCCAACAGGCCCTCCAGGCAAGCATGATGCACCCTCACATTCAGTTCAGTTCAGTCACTCAGTCATGTCCGACTCTTTTGCGACCCCATGAATTGCAGCACGCCAGGCCTCCCTGTCCATCACCATTTCCGGAGTTTACGCAAACTCATGTCCATCGAGTTGGTGATGCCATCCAGCCATCTCATCCTCTGTCGTCCCTTTCTCCTCCTGCCCCCAATCCCTCCCAGCATCTGGGTCTTTTCAAATGAGTCAACTCTTCGCATGAGGTAGCCAAAGTACTGGAGCTTCAGCTTCAGCATCATTCCTTCCAAAGAACACCCAGGACTGAGTTCCTTTAGGATGGACTGGTTGGATCTCCTTGCAGTCCAAGGGACTCTCAAGAGTCTTCTCCAACACCACAGTTCAAAAGCCATCAATTCTTCGGCTCTCAGCCTTCTTCACAGTCCAACTCTCACATCCATACATGACTACTGTTGGCAAAGTAATGTCTCTGCTTTTTAACATGCTGTCTAGGTTGGTCATAACTTTCCTTCCAGGAGTAAGCGCCTTTTAGTTTCATGAGAGAGCTACGAGAGCTGTGAGGCTTAGGTTTGGCTGCACGTTAGGATCACCTGCGTGCATGTGCGCTCGGTCCCTCAGTTATGTCCGACTCTGCAACCCCATGGACTCTAGCCCGCCAGACTCCTCTGTCCAATGAATTCTCCAGGCAAGAATACTGGAGTGCGTTGCTATTTCCTCCTTTAGGGGATCTTCCTGAGCCAGGGATCAAACCCACGTGTCTTACATCTTCTACTTTGATAGGCGGGTTCTTTACCGCTGCACTACCTGAGAATCCCTAGAATCACCTGGGGAGCTGTTAAAACTTCTGGTGTCCAGGCTTCACCCAGAGCAACTAAATCAGAAATTCTAGGATGGAGCTTGGGCATTAGTGATTTGTGAAGCTCCCTGGGCGATTCTGTTGTGTCCAGGGATGAAAACCACTGTTCTAGAGTTTTGAAAGAGCTAGTTTGAAAGAGCTGGTAAATCAGCACTGGCTGGTTATTATGAGTGATTTGGTTCACAAGAGTGATCTCTATGGGTGGCTGCCTCCCAGTGACTTGGTTGGAAGGGAGACCAAGTGTGGCTGCCATGGGCACCCAGGGATATTCTGAGTGGGTGTCCAGCCCTGGGAAGGAAGGGCTGTCTACTGGACCTCTGTGATGGGTACACATGTGTAGTAGGGCTCTCTTCCAGGTTCCCAAATGTTTCCGCAGCAGTTGATGTCTGCAGCAGGTGAACTAGGAAAGAGGAAAACACTTTGCATTATTACAACATTTAAAGAGCCACATGCTCTTAAAGGAAATACTTTTAGTAAGGCATTGGGGCTGCTTACTACACACAGTATCTGGCGAGCTTGTGTTTTCCCCCACTTCTTCCCTGACCCCACACACATCGAAGAAGTTAGTTTCAAAGATATCTGCATTCTTAATTGCTCTAAATTACCCTGACACAGTTCTCTCTCCTTATACAGGCTTGACCACAGATGCCCGTGAAAGTTAGTAAGACAAGTGTTTCTGATTGGCATCTGTGATTACTAAGATAGCCATCCTGCCTTAGCATTCACCTGGAATCTTTACATACTATTTTGAATCTTTGATTTCCACTTTGCCCCTCAAACAGGTTCTTCCTTCCTGCCACCTTTGAGTGATTAGATGGTTGTGACCACAACTGATGCAACTGCTGTGCAAATTCAACTGACAAATTCACTTAAACCAACAGCATCTTCCAGATGTTTTAGAGAACCACATGTGGCAATGACTAGAAACCACAAAATATACCAGAATGATACTCATGGGCAGGGCTTCATCTGATTAGTTTGAAAACCAAACCTAGAATTTAATCTAGGTTTACATTTTTTTCCCCTATATACTGTGAGTGTATTATGCTCAAAAAAAAGCTCTAAATATAACATAGCAATTTTGGCAGGTGTGTAAACTTTGTAGTTTACTTTTGACTTTATATTAAGGCTGTTAAAACATCAGAGTAGCAAAATTCATGTAGAAAGTTGGGAAATACATAGCTTCCCAACAGCCAAGGCAGAAAATATGAAGCATGATGGATTATGCAATTCTTAATATAATTATGACAGTTTGTTGTAAGTCAGTTTCCTAGTACCAAACTGGAAAATTATAGGAGTCCCTGAGAAGTTAGCATTGCATTCTTAAATCTTTTAATGGAAAACTGTAGATTCCTTCATATTTATTTCAATAGTTATAGAGCAACTTATGTAGTAGGTGCTATAAGGATGCTAAGGTATTCAGAATATGGTCCTTACCCTCTAGAAACTTCCATGACAGAATAAGGTAAGTGCTGTTAAGAGATTAACTAGAGAGATTTATCATAATGTGCAAGTCCTTACTGTCTTGATTTCTTTTAACTATCCTGCATTGCGCACCTATGTACTGGGAGCTATTCTTAAGCTCTCTGTTGTAAGGATAAATCAGTCAATGAACAGAATATATATCAACTCATTAAATTCTCACTAACAAGCCTGTAAGGTAGGAATTATCTTCCACAATCCTTAGATGAGAAAAATGGAGCACTGAGAGATTAATTTGTTCTAGGCCACACAGTTAACCTAGGTCCAATCAGTCTGGCTTCAGGGCCCATGCTCTTCACATTACACCATGTTTTTTTTTTTTTTTTGCCTACTTTGTCATCTGTCTCCACCAGTTGGGATGCAAGCTCCATTAGAGCAAGCACCGAGTCTACCCTCTTCTCTAGCACAAACATATGCCCAGCATAAATAACTATTGGATTACATAAAAATATACTTCTTTGTAGTTAAGCAGAGAAAAAAATGCTTGGGGCTGAGAAAACAAAATGAATAATACGAAACCTGAAAACAATCTGTTTCCAAGTTGGGCAGTGTTTTCCCAACCCCAGGCCTCTTTTAAAATTGTGCTGATCCTGCCAAGAAGAACTTGATCCAAGCTGATTGTAATGAACAGATTATTTCTTGGAGCCTTTACCCAGGGAGTTTAAGTCATAGAAAATCCCTCTCAAAAATCTAGTGCTCATTCTTCACTGCAAATGACCTCCCCTGCCTGCCGGGACCACATACTTGACACTCATAAGCCTGGTCCACATGCCAGACAAGTTGACCGGAGAACTGAGCGTGGGGAGTACCGCTATGCAAACAGGAGCTTCTGGTGCTTCCTCTGGAGAAGCATGTGGTCAGAAGAGAGTACACAGGGATGCTCACCCCTGAAATAGGCTGGACCCCAAGCAAGGGTGTGGTCCCACCATGCCTGTCTATTAATTAACTGGCTTTGCTTTGAGCTGCGGGCCTCATCAGGGTGCCTGCTGACCTGGTAGTCAGCACTAAACCTTTATTAGGGGTTAGTGGGTTTACTTTTTTGGCCCTATCATGTGGCATAGTTTCCCAATGAGATTGAACCGGTGCCCCCTGCATTGGGAGCCTGGAGTCCTAACCACAGGACCACCAGGAAAGTCCCAGATTAGTGGGTTTAGAATGCCAAGCCATCATCCTTCCCTCTCCTGGACACCTTCTACTTTTTGCCCTGCCTTCCTTTCATTTCCACTTACATATGTTGTTGGCCCAGTCAGTTCCCCTGTTTTCTTAACACTGCAATAATTGTTACTGCTGGAATATCTCTTCATATTCCTTCCACAGTGTCTGGAGATGATGATACCTTCAACTTACCTTTCAGATTATTGTTTGTCATAGTCTTTATTCATTTGGCATCGTTTTCTACCTTCCAAGCTCTTTCATAATTGAATGAAGTGTGTGGGCAGCATGGACAAGCTGTATGAAAGATTGAAATTAATATTTGCTAAAAGGGAAATGGCAAGACCATGTATAGATCAATTAGATCCCCCCCAGTGAGGCCAGCTGAAATAGATGAGATGTCATTTCAGATATAAAGGCTTAGTCACTGATCCATGCAGACCTCAGGAGTAAGATGTGCAGGAACGTTCTGGTGATTCAGTGCCTCCCTGCAGTCTCGGCTCTAATAGCAGGAATTGATGCCGTTCTGACTGCAGAGCGGGCAGTTGCATCAGAACACAAACACCCAGGTTCTTGTGAAGTTCTCTCCCAAATTCAGTCTGGCATAGATACAGCAGTTCATTGGACTGAGGACCTGAAATGGTAGAAAATTCTGTTTTAGTCCTTCAGAGTTTTCTTAGAAGAGATCCATGTTAAGCAACATGTTCTTTCTAAATTCTCCTTCAGGTTTTTCATATGAGAAGGATCCCCGGTTGTACTTTGACGACACTTGTGTCGTTCCTGAGAGACTGGAAGGTAAGTAGCCCCATCTGGTTTGGTGCAAAGCTGGAATTCTTACCATGTCAGAGCACCTTCGTCAGTCGTCTTGATGCCAGATTGGCGACATTTGCCCAAATCAGGTGAGAAAATTGAGACTAAAGTACCGCATATGTATCTTTATCCGGAACAGGCAAAGTGAAACAAGAGCCCACCATGTATCGAGAGGGGCCCCCTTACCAGAGGCGAGGTTCCCTTCAGCTGTGGCAGTTCCTGGTTACCCTTCTTGACGACCCAGCCAACGCCCACTTCATTGCCTGGACAGGCCGAGGCATGGAATTCAAGCTGATAGAACCCGAAGAGGTAAGCACTGGGTGCTGATTTTTGATTTGATGTTTGTTCCTATTTAGTTCTCCATCTAGTAAAAAGTCCTTTTTACTGTGTCAGATATGCTCTTCTCATTCAGATTCTGGCCTGGCCAATGGGCTTTTCCTATTAATGGGACAGGCAAAGTTCTCCACTGCAAAATATGTAAAAAGTATTAGTAACCCTTCTGCAAATTCTGGGGAGGAAGACCATGAAGACTTACATTCTAAAAGGGTCTGCTTTCTCTCTTAGAAAGTCTTTCAAGTGTTCTTTCAGTGATACCAATTCTTTTTTGGTGTAAGCCCTCATATGTCATAGCCTGTATCAGAGAGTATGTGAACAGATTGTAAGACATTTTTAGTAATATAGGTTGCAACTGTCCTATGGTGTATTTAAAATGGCTCTAGAGAAATAACATTATCAGAGATGAGTCAATCTCAATCTCAGAAACCTAGTGTTTTGTGTTGTTTTAATGTAATATCACAGGAGCTTCCCTGGCTTGGTGCTAAAGAATCTACCTGCCAATGCAGGAGACACAGGTTCAATACCTGGTCTGGGAAATCCCCACATGCCACAGAGCAACTAATCTCTGTGCACCACAAATACTGAGCCTGTACTCGAGAGTCAGCCATAACTGCTGAGCCCACAGGCCAAAACTACTGATGCCCGAACAGTCTAGAGCCTGTACTCCACAAAAGAGAAGCCCCCACAGTGAGAGGCCCAAGCACTGTAACTAGAGTGGCCCCTGCTCACCTCAACTAGAGCAAAACTGGCACAGCAATGAAGACCCCGCACAGCAAAAACAAAAAAGTTAATGTAATCAAGTTCTTACT
The DNA here is from genome assembly GCF_032405125.1 of Capricornis sumatraensis. Classification (NCBI taxonomy): domain Eukaryota; kingdom Metazoa; phylum Chordata; class Mammalia; order Artiodactyla; family Bovidae; genus Capricornis; species Capricornis sumatraensis. The sequence continues at coordinate 187,503,183 of NC_091069.1, forward strand.
ATCTCTTTTTTTAAAGTACCACAATGAGATAGCAAACCATTGTTACCATCTTTTTGGCCAAATTGACAGAAAGGCCGGTGGACAGAACCAATGCCATTTCTTCAGAGGAGAGGACACATCACAGAATCTCCCCTTTCCTAAATATCACAAAGCAAATTAAGTCAGGCTCTGGGCTTGCCATGATTTCAGAGGGGTTGATTTTTGTTTGATTTAGAATCTAGAGGTTAGAAATGGAAAAGAAATAACTTCCCTGAAAGTCTGACATATGCTTCTTTGGGTAGCGTATACTTGAGCGTTACACATTAAGCCAGCAGAACAAAAAGGTATCTTTGGATTGGTGTGATTAGAATGAGAAGAATGCTCTCGAAGGCCTCTGAATAGGAGCTGCAGTTGTAGACGTTGTTCAATCAGTTGGAGGGCTCACTTTAGTGCACCCAAGGGGACAGGTGGGCACGGGGGTTGACGGCAGGAAATTGGAGGAAGAAAATGGCCTGAAAGTTAAGATGAGCAAAGGAAGATGTGTGAATTGGAGGCTTAAGGAGAATCCTGACTGGTAGAGGAAGGCAGGTTTCCTTAAAGGCCGTTAGAGAAGATATAGTTATCAGTCAGTTCAGTCGCTCAGTCGTGTCCGACTCTTTGCGACCCCATGAATCGCAGCACGCCAGGCCTCCCTGTCCATCACCATACATATACAATTTCTGTTAAGACTTGTTCTACCTTCAAAGCCAAAGTTTGGTACTGCTGTGTTCTCCTGACTGTGTCTTTTGGCTAAGTCATGTAGAAATGGAGCCATGTTTCCAGCCACACTGAAAAGCATCTACCCCACATTCTTTTCCTCATAATGTGGCCTGGTTTGTATGAGGCTTGAGGAAAGCATGTCGCCCAGACTCACTGAGGCTTTTTGAAAGTCAAGTCTGTCATGTGAGCAGCCCTTTTTGATTTATCTCATTTCACAAAAAGGAGCTTTTACGACTTTTTTGCTACTGCCTCGGGCCTAAGCAGAGGCTGTACAGCTGCAGGTAAACCTGGTTATGACCCTTTGTAAAGCCGTTATTGAATCTGTTGCTCTCCAACCAATGGTAAAGAAAATGATGAACAGATGGCAAAGGACCCCGGCTTTCTTTAAGAAACTAATGCTAATCCAGAATGCTCACATAAATGCCAAGCTGCCCAGCCACAGGGGAGTCTCCTAGTGGCCTTGCACCTCTCTCAGCTGATTAAACAGCTCTGTTTCTTCAGAAAGTGCTTCTTGCCACCGCAGCTTGAAATCCCTGAGCATTCCATGAACTCTGAGATATTCCATTCCCTTAACCCCAGGATCAGCTCTGCTCCAGTGTGCACTTTGGCCCCAGGACATGCAACACTTTTTTCCCCACTCTCTAATCCTTGTATAACTTGGCAGGCCCTCCTCTTGGTAGTGTCAGGAAGATACCAACTCCTCGAAAAATGCTGTAAGAAGTTGTCATGGGGGGAGCTTGAAGGGTGAAGCGGAGGAGGAAGCTGTTTGGGACGTAATTGTAGGCAGCTGTGTGGCTGAGTAGTGCACTCTGGGTAATTATCCATAATATCCATTACACTGTGCATGGAAATTGTGGTTTTAGAACTGCGTTTTGGCAGGCCCCCTAATCAAATGTCTTTTGATAGTCATCCAGCTTAGCACCCTCTCAATTATGACTGACTCGGCTTTAATCTGGAGCCATTTTAACTGTGAATCTGCATTAATGAATATTTTGGGGGGTAGGGTTGTTTGTTGAACATGTGGCAGATAACTGATGCCATGGGGAGGTTTAAAAGGACGTGCTGCTGAGAAAGAGCCGCTCCCTGTGCTGTGGCTGTGCTCTTACAAAGAGAGGAAGAGAGATGGGAGTTTTGGTTTTTGTTTTTAACTCCTTCGGCCTCCATCCTCAAGATGCTATGTCAGAGTAACAAATGTGAAAGATGAAGGAAAGAAGGAGCTTGGCAGCGAGCTATTGCCTGCTCCCTTCACCCCCCCCCCCAAAATGGGGCAGCCGTTATTCCCAGCTGCTTTGCAGTTGTGGCGCATCGTGATTACTGCATTAAGAGCAGCCCCAGTGAGGGCTACTGAATCACAGGGCCCTGGCCCAAGAGGATGAGTCAGTAACTATGGCTACCAGAGCTGCTTTGAAGTCTACGCATATATAAAACCTCTCTCCAGTACAGCTGCTGCATATGCAGTGACAGCAAAGAAAGGTCATGGCTGAAGTTAAGTAGGCAAGGATTGTTTTCCACCAGTGCAGTGCAGTCAAAGGATGAAGCAAGGCCTCTTTTAAGGGTTCTTGCATTACTTGTGGCCAGCAGCAGTTCAATAATACCTTCACGGTATTATTTCTTTAGGAAAAAAAAAAAAAAGGACACGTATTGATTTACCAGCTTTTCTTTCTTACCACTATTTCTATTGGCTTAAACTGTTTTTCTCTAAACAGGGGATATGTTTCTGCTTAATTTTGCCTTTTTGGTCATTGCAAAGTGTTGAATGTGTGCAATATGGAGAAAGGCAGAGAACCAGGGTATCGTGTGCTCTCGGGCACAAAGCAAATGAATGGAAATTTAACGTTCACATGGTTTCTTACAAGGGAAAATGGAATCATGACTGTTGAATTTTTGTAATATGATTAGGACAGATGCGTTTCTTCCTTATCAGATCATTTCTGATATTTATTAAAGGTCATCTTGAATCCTGAGTTGAGATGTTGCTTTCATTCTGCCCCAAATACTTTTGAATAATACTTTAAGTGAAACGTGGCTTTATGATCCACTTTTCCACTTGCAGTCTCCCTACTTCTCATTCCATGTTTACCTTTTTTTTTTTTAAACGAATGTAGTTGTTTTGGTTAAGTTTCCAAAACTGACCCAGAATGTTCCAAACATGATCGCTGGTTTGCATGCATTTAAAGGCCTCATATTTCCAAGGTTAATCTACCTTGACAGTCATCCTTATACATAGGGTTTGGGATATTGAGATACTTGAGCAGAATTGCTTCACTGTCTTGCTGAACTCCACTAGTAAGTGTTCTTGCTTTAAGGCTTCTTTGCCCAGAGTTCCAATTACATCCCCCCATCACTGCACCTCAGGTGGGATCGGGTTTAGATATAATGCACTTCACAACTGTTTGGGAAGCCATGTTAATTTTTCATTAAATGGATAATGGTGCTACATGTTTTAATGTCCATTCTGCAAGTCCGCTGGGAACAGGGGATTGGATGGCAGCAGGCTGAAATGATCTGATTCCCTTTTACTCCATGAGCTGCAATACGTAAACATCTCCCAGCCCCTCTCCAATCTTATTAGAATTGAACTTTTGCTCTGCTGGCCCATTAGCAACTCACTAGTGTGTTTCTAATGTTTCAGGAATGACCATTCTAATTATTCCTTATTGACTGCTACAGAAACCATAGCACTTAATGGCAACATGTTAATGGTCTATGGGTATTGGTCAATAATTCATATGTGGAGAAACAGTAGAGAGCCTGCTTCCTCTGGGATGCTAGCCAAGCCCTCTGCAATCTTAAAATGCTAGGATTCTTCCACCTCCAGGTCTCACCTCTTAGCATCTATGACTAAATCATCACCTTTGTTGAATGTTGGTCTTAAGGGAATTAAGTGCTTTTCCATTCAGGTCAGAGAAATGGATCACTGACCAGAGCAGTTGGGTTCTAGAACGCTCTCCTGGGATTGGGAAGAAACCCACTAGACCCAAGGAATGAGTTTCCATTGCTTTCCTGTCTCTTCAGGTCGCTCGGCGTTGGGGCATTCAGAAGAACCGGCCAGCCATGAACTATGACAAGCTCAGCCGATCTCTACGCTATTACTATGAAAAGGGCATCATGCAGAAGGTGAACAGTTATGAGAGACAATTAAGATCACTCTCAGAGAAACTGTCCAGGGCTTCTGTACTAAGACTAATGGCTTCGAGGAAATGTTAGCTTCGTGATTCTGTGGTAGGAAAAAATCTTGGAAAAATGAGTTAAAATGAGATACAAAGAGCACCTTTAATACTCTCAGGCACCTCAAAACCAGAGGTTGTGGAAGATTCTGTAGGAAAATTAGCCTCCTCTGCTTTAGAGAAATAAAGAAACTGTCTCTACTGACAGAAATGTCCAGATAGGACTTCCCTGATGGTCCAGTGGTTAAGAATCCACCTGCCAATGCAGGGGACAAGGGCTCGATCCCTGATTCAGGAAGATTCCACATGCTGTGGGGCAACTAAGCCCTTCTGCCTATAGCCCGTGCTCTTCAGCAATGAGAAGCCACCGCAATGAGTAGCCCCCCCCACCGACCCTGCCACAACTAGAAAAAACCTGCACACAGCAACAGAGACCCAATGCAGCCAAAGAAAAATTTTTTTAAATTGTCCAGATACTTAGGCCAACTATTATATCCATAAAGGAGCCAGGGAGAGAATCAACTTAAAGGTCTCTGCTCCCACAAGAGCTTAGTTGAAGTCTTTAGTTGTTAAGACACCAAGACCTCCAAATATGTTGGTCTAATACTCTTAAGTGTTAGGACTAAGAAAATCTTTTTCAAAAACTGGAAACTACAAGTTAAAAAGCCAAGATTTGCAAAATGGGAGCAGAATAGCCTGATAGCAAGTTGCAGAATAAAGGATGAAGCATATTTTGAGGAAGCCAGGACAAAATCCTTATTGTGATAGGTGGTGAAAGACCAAAATCTTAAAAGCCGTGTATAAGCAGAAGATGAAGATGGCTAATCTTTGGTTTTTCTTAACCAGACTTTATACTGTACTGTTACCCAGATTCTAGCATTTATACATTTAGGCAGTCTTTACATGGTAGATGCACTCAGAATTATATGGTCATTGTTGCTGAGAACTTGTCTTGTGCTAAAACCAGGCTTATCTTCTCCTAGGCAGGTGGTAATATGACCCCATATTCCTCTCATCTCCTTAAATTATTAAAACTTTTCATGGATGGTCTTCTGGATAAAACTCAGACTTTAACCCTTCATACAGGCTCTAAGGCACCATCTAATCCTCATTTCCTCACTTGCACTTGTCTGCTTCCACTACCACAGCCATCTGTCTCTTAATATGTATTGTTTGTAAACAAACACTATCAGTCATGTAAGTTATCGAGCATATTATAAAATGAAAAAACACCTATTAAACTACCATCCTACTTAAGAACATTCCTAACAGCTTCATTACCTGGCCAGCTCCTACTTGTTTCTCAATCACCTGTTTACTCCAAGAATCTGAAGTTCTCAAGCTGAGTTACGTGGTCTCATCTGCTTCTGAGAGCACCTGCGTTCATCTCCATCACTCTGTCTCCCTACTCTCGATATTGTAAATCACTCCCTGGCTTGTCAGTATCTGCCACAGGAATATCAGCTTGCTTGGGGCAAAATGAGAACTTGACTTCAGTGCTTGGCATAGTTAATAGATACTCTAAAATGGGTTATCACCCCACCCTAGCTATTCCCTCCCCCCCTTTTTTTAAAGGTACAATTCAGTGCGGTTTTAATATGTATGCAGAGTAGTACAACTGTCACTCAAAACCAGTTTTAGAACATTTTGTTGTTCAGTTGCTAAGTCGTGTCTGACTCTGCAACCCCATGGACTGTATGTAGCCCACCAGGCTCCTCTGTCCATATGGTTTTCCAGGCAAGAATACTGGAGTGGGTTGCCATTTCCCTCTTCAGGGGATCTTCCCAGATCAGGGATTTCACCCATGTTCTTCCTAGGTTTTCTAAGAAAGAAGAGAACTCTGAGAATTAAGCATAAAATAGTACAGAGGAAGGCATAGGAATGAGACTTGGGTGGGCTCAGATCCTAACACTGCCATTTATTTATGCTTTAAGGAAAGTCAACCTTTCAAAGCCTGTTTCCCATGAAAGTGTAGCTAGTAATTCTTGATCTAATCTCAAAGGGGTAATATTTATGTGAAAATGTCCTAGAAATAGTAACATGTTTTCCAGTATAAGAGATCCTTGCTTTATTATGTGACCTATGAGTAAATGAAAATTAAATGAAAGAGGAGTGGTAGCATAACTGATCCGGGCAGGGACTCAGAAAAGCATTAGTGCCATACCCTCAGGTTTACGAAAGGGAAAACTAAGATTCATAGAGATTGAGACTTGCTAGTGACCAAGCCAGGGCCGGAAGCCATTCGCTCAGGAGCTAGTATTATCATCACTGTATACTCCTGCCTAGCTCTTCCACATGTGAGCTGACTCTGGCTGGGGAACCAGAGATTTAACAGTAAACTGGCTTTTAAGAAACCCAAATAGGAATGAGTGATTGTATACACCTGCCACCCTTAATCAAGACTGGTTGGTTCAAGTAATGTTATAATGCATAAAATTCATATAAAGGTAGTTTGCAGTTCGTTCAGTGTAGCAAAACCATGACATTAGTCATTTTCAACTGCAGGTAAGCCAAAAAGCAGTTCTTTTTGGTTTTGGAACAAGCTTATAAAATCCCACATAGCTTCTGAATTCCTAGCCCTGTGGGACAACAAAGCTGTCCTGTGAAGACTGTAAACTTGAGGAAACTGAACACATGGGCTGACTCCTGCATCTTTCCATCCTTATAACACCAGCCTCAGCATAACCGTTGTTTCTAGACTGATTTTAACAGTGAGGATGTTCTTTTAAGAACCTGAGTTTGATATTCATATATTCTTTTCAGCTGTCAAGCTGTGGTGTCAAAACATTCAGTAGGTAACAGGTCCCCATGGTTTATCAAAATAAATCGAAGGATATGGATAATCAACTACCATTGAGCCTCTTGGTCCCAGGCTGCCCAAGAGCGTGGTGGCTTAACAGATATCTCTTTCTTCCCTTGGTGCCCACACCCCATGCCCTGGTCCAACTGGGCCTCATAAGCTGCATTTTCTCTCTAGGTGGCCGGGGAACGATATGTCTACAAGTTCGTTTGCGACCCTGATGCCCTTTTCTCCATGGCCTTCCCCGACAACCAGCGTCCGTTCCTGAAAGCAGAGTCTGAGTGCCACCTCAGCGAGGAGGACACCCTGCCACTGACCCACTTTGAGGACAACCCTGCTTATCTTCTGGATGTGGACCGCTGCGGCAGCCTCCCCTATGCCGAAGGCTTTGCTTACTAAGTTTCTGAGCAGTTGAGCGGCCAAACCTTAGAGCTAGCAGTTCCCATTCAGGCAAACGAGAACAGTGGTTTTGTTTGTGTTTCTGGCTGTTCCTAAAGCTTGCCCTTTGAGTATTATCTGTCTCCGGAGATAGAGAATCCAATCGTCTCTGGATTGGCACCCTTAAGGACAGAAACTTTGGTGGGGGAGTGGGAACAGGGAGGGGTAGAAAAACCACCCAAAAGCTGGTGCCTCAGCTCTTGATCCTGACAAGTTTTCTGGGAAGCGATTGAAATGGAGCCTCCTTCCCATGGACAATATATATGCAAAGCAATACCTTGTTCAGGTTGGTACCCGCAAACCAGGACAGAGTATGTGACAATCTGCATTGATCAAGGACTACTAAATGCCTTTACATAGAAGGGCTCTGATTTGCACAATTTGTTGAAAAAGTGAGTCATAAAACCCATAGAACAGGAGGTAGGTTAAGTTGGGGAGGCTCAAACCACGAAGGGTTGCCAAGTATTACCTTAAAACTTGGACAGCTCTTGCAGCTCGCTGAAATGTTTCCCCTTGGTCTACAAAGAAGGGGAAAAGGATGAATAGCTGTTACCCACTCCACGGTTCTCAAATAAACCATTGCTACTCTTGGGAACCTTCTGGCCATGTGGTCACCAAGTAGAGCAAGCCCCCTCTCTCTTCCCAGTCACATGGCTGTGTGTGGATGGCTTTAATTTTAGGAGAAGGTGATTAACACTTTTGACAGTATTTTGTTTTGCTTTGATTCGGGGGATTGTTTTGTTTTGGAAAACCAGTTTATAAACTGATTTTTGTAGTTTTGGTATTTAAAGCAAAAAAAAACAAACCTTTTGGTAACTGAGCACTGTGCCCTATAAACAGGACAGTGCCGACTTCTGAAGACGCTGCAGCTTGAAAGGGGCTTTGCTGGGGGCGTCCCCTTGGCTGAGTGCAAGCCCTCTTTATTGCCTGCTTTGTGCTTTCTGCACCAGACAGCCTGACGGAACATTTGCACCTGAGTTGTACATTTTTGAGGTGTGCAGGGCAGCCTGGACACACCATTTAGATTCTATGTGTATAGTCCCCAATGTTCCCTCCCATGCCCTCTCTGGAAAGCATATGTACATAATACATGTCATGTCCATTTGAAACCTGGTCACCTGATGGAAACCCTAGGGAGTCTTCCCTGGGCATGACTGATGACAATTTCCATTTCATCCATTTTTGTTTTTCCTTTTTCTTTAAATCCTCGGACTTTAAACCCTGCATATGATTCAATAGGGTTTGAGACGTATGCGCGACACCAACAGGTAAAAGTGTGCTAGCGCCTTAGTTTCCTGCCACTTTTCAAAAGAGTTCTCTGATCGCTGAATTTTATTGGAAAAGTTTTCAACAACCCAGCTAAAGCTACATGAAAGCTCAAAGTAGAGGAAAAGGCATTAGAAAGTGGTAGGACCTTGGTGCCTGCTGTTGAGAGAGTTCTGTGCTTCCCCTGACACTGAGCACAGAATCAATGATGATGCTACTCTTCATACACAAAGGACAGTGCTTTGTTTTTCTATTGATGGAACGCTCTGCAGTCTCAAACAGTCCCCCAGGTGACCAGGAACACATTTGTGAAGAGGGTCACAGATAAGGGGTGCATTTCATAGCTGTGGAAATACAAGGATTCCCTCTTGGAAGCTAATTAGCCCACAAAGGTATTGCACCTGTAGCTTGGGCCTTAATTAGCATTGTATTCTAATCAAAGGACTCTTTCCAAATGGTATTTATAGCTTTCTAACCTACACATAGTCTATACAGAGATGCATATTTTACCCCAAGCTGGCTAGAGGTTAATTTGTTGTAAATGCTGTATAGGATTTTTTTTTTCCTTTCTTATCTGGGTTTGGGTTTTGTTGGGATTTTTTTTTTTTTTGATGGATTTATGCTGTCTTAGCAAGTATGAAAAGAATCGTCTGTAGCCTGCGCTCCCCTCCCCCGCTATGGCCATGTGGCCGGTGCGGTCTCGGGACACAGGATGGCGGCGTCACCGTTGCATTTCCATCGGACTCATGCACCTCCCTGATGATTTGGGGTTTTTCGGTTTTTTGTTTTTGCTTCTTTTCCAGAGTGTGGAAAATCTACAGTGCAGAAAGGCTTTAACCTGCCAGTTGATTTGAAATACTTTTCCCCTGCGCAGGGCTGTTTGCATCCTGCCAAGCTGCGTTATATTCTGTACTGTGTACAATAAAGAAGTTTGCTTTCAGTTTACCAAGTGCCTGAAACCCGCATCTTTCTTGCCCCCATCTTAAAGTAAGCAGAAGTCACCTGGTACCTTCCTCTCCGTCTCTCCCCCTCTTAGCTATCTAGCCTTATGACTGTAGAGTTGAGAGTCAGCTTGCGCACAGCTTCTCTCTTCTAATCTCATCTCTCAAACTCTGGCTAAACATTTGATCCAAAAGAGTAGAAGGAAAGTAGAAAACAGGTTTTCCCAGCCAGTGGGGAGCTGACACCATCCTATCCCTCCTGTCGAACCCACCTACTCACCAACTCAATTTTCTTTTGTTTTTTAAAGCATAGCTCGCTTTCTGTAGGCCCTGGGTTCATTGTGAGAAGATCACTAACTAGGCTAGGACTATTGAATTCCAGGATATCTGGCTCAGCCCCTTAGATTAATTCTTGGAAAACCAGACAAAAGACGACTACCTGTTTTCCTAGTTTCTCCCCAGATTTTGACCTTAAGTAGAATTTTACTAGTAGTTCCCTCAAAAGTGACAGCTTAGGAAGGTCGTGGCTCTTTTGTTTTTTCCAGCCATAGAGAAGCAAAAACCTTTCTTCTGAGTTTGAACGCTGTTAACGAACTAGGTTCATTTTGCCTGACGCTCAGCAAGCTAAAATGCTGAAATGCAGCAAAAAGAGGAGATAGGAAAACAAGCCTGAAAACTGCCTCCTGGAAGGCTTAGGAATAAAACATCAGGGTGGAGTAAGATGTGGGGCACCTGGGGAAAGATGCGGGATGGAAATTCTGCACAGGTGTAACCAGGATATAGGCACGTTGTGAGGGTGGAGTTTGCAGCCTTCTGAAGTCAAAAGGTCACCCACTTGCGCATGCCCAGTGGGAGAGCAAACGTTTAAGCCACATGCTGCTTGGGGTCATTGAGGTCTTTAAACAACCTTGATTAGGGAAGGCAGGTGAAATGAATTTAACCCACAATTTTAGGTGCATATATATCACTTGGAAAAAGTTTGCAAGACTCCGTGCAGTATTAAGCTTTCAGTGCTCTTATTTCACCCTTTTTCTGCACCTTAATTTGGGCTTTTCAAGGCTCCTATTACAGTAGAGAAACAAGTAGGTCCTTTTTTTCTAGTCTATAACAGAAGGCTTTCTGTGAGTTATCTGTATCTTTCTTTCACTGTTTTACAAGCCCTAAGTGTAGAAACATCTGAGCCTGAATCAGTGCACAGCCGCTTGAATCGGAGCTCATGAGGAATGAATGCCTACCACATAAATCCATTGGCTTCAACAGCTTAAGAGATGCTTGGGGAGAAGGCTGGGGAGCCAGGACAAAGTAAGCCCTGCCATTCAGCTTCACTACGATTAGACGTTAACAATCAGCTCCCCATTCTTCACGGGATCATGATCCCCCTGGGCCCAGATCCTGATTGTTAACCTAATGCAGAAGGTCACCAAACACTGGGCCGCCCTTCTGTAGAGTGCTAGGATAAGAAAGCCTAGAAAACAGGAAGTTTGCTCTTCACCAAGATCCCCTTTCTTGAGCCAGGCCAGTAAAACAATGCTTTTTCAGTGGTTAGATGACAGAGAAGTAGTGTGAGGGCAAAAGAATGTGGTTTTGAGAGCCAGGGTTTGCACAGAATCTAAATTCTAGTGCAGCTGGGACCGATGTAAACTAATGTGGCAGAAAAACACTCACGCACACAGACAGTCGGAAATCTTGGAGAGCCGGTCCATGCCCAGTGGTACAGGTGGCTGGAGCTTAGTGTATGGCTTCTAAAACACAAGAAAAAGGGGAAAAAATCAGAAAGTCATCATCATGTGTTAAAATCATCTGTTTTAACACATACATAATGTAAGCATCCATCTATCTTACTCAGCAAGAGTATATTATACTTGGGGTGGGGGTGAGAGACAAGCCCCTGTGTCCTTCTGGTCCCAGCAAAGACACCAGTGTCCCGTTTGGAAGGGGCCCTTGAATGACCAACTTTTGTTTTGCTCCTCTGATTTAAGACCTGGCCCTACACCCAGGTCTTGTTGACCTTGGCAGTGGACCTCGGATAACTAACCTTTGGATAGCACTTCACAGTTTACACAGTACGTTTTCATCTGCATTATCTTTCTGGCAGGCTTTCTTAAATGGTAACACTTTGCTGAAATTAAATCTGAAAATATCCATGGCTGTTAGCCTCCAAAATTATGATCTTGGAATGTTCTCAGTGGCTACTATGCAAAGAGAGCTAGACACTGGGAGGCGGAACATAGGGGTTCTGGTTCCAGCTCAGAGATTGATTGGATCTGACAAGATGATCTCAGAGGGCCATCTTGGCCTAACCTCCTACATCAATGAGGCCACTAGTGAATTGTTATTTCCCAGATCCCTTAGGAGGGAAAGGAGTTCCTTGGGAACTCAAAGCGGGGATTGGGGGTTGGGGGTATGGGTGTGTGTGTGTTGGCAGATTTAACAGATATCTCATCTTTGAACAAACCCTGAAAGTTGCTCAGCCCCATCATTAAAGGCATATATTTGTTCATTCTCTAAGGCAATGGCACCCCACTCCAGTACTCGTGCCTGGAAAATCCCATGGACGAAGGAGAGCCTTGTGGGCTGCAGTCCATGGGGTTGCTGAGAGTTGGACACGACTCAGTGACTTCACTTTCTGTTTTCACTTTCATGCATTGGAGAAGGAAATGGCAACCCACTCCAGTGTTCTTGCCTGGAGAATCCCAGGGACAGAGGAGCCCTACAGTCCGTGGGGTCACAAGAGTCAGACACAACTTAGCAACCAAACCACTACCATTCGATACATAGTGCCTATTCTATGCCAGGTACTGCTCTAGGATTACTGGAGGGGGAAAAATAGATAGAAATGTGTGCTCTCAAGGATCTTACATCTGGGGAAGGGAGGAAAAAATGAAACAAATAAATGATAGCATTTTTTAGATAATGTTGAGTAACTTATGGAGAGAAATTAAGCAGAGAGGGGATGTGATGAGTGGTGGGGATAGGGGGGGTTGCAATTTTAAATAGGAAGATCATGGAAGACCTCACAGTTGAGCAAAGACTTGACAATAGATAAAGAGCCAGATGGTTATCTGAAGGAAAAGCATGTAGACAGAGGGAAGAGCAAAACCCCAAAACTTTAAACATGCTTGGACTATTTATGGAATAGCAAGGCCTGGGAAACAGGGTCAGAAGGGGTGAGACAGGGCACAGTAAGAAAGCTGAAAAAGTAACTGGGGGTGGTGGGTATCATCTGGGGTCCTGTAGGTTTTTTTTAAGGACTCTGGCATTTACTCTGTTAATGGTTAGCTGTTAGAAATTTTAAGCAGAGAAGTGACATGATCTGACTTATATTTAAAAGGATCACTGGCTGCTGAGTTGAAATCAATTGCAGGAGAGTGAAGAAATAAGCAAGACCAAGGAATAGGCTGTTGCAATAATCCAGGTGGGGCGAGATGATGTTCTGGATCACAGCACATGGAGGTCATAATCTGGATTTACTTTTAAGATAGAGCCAATAGGTTTTGAATGTGTAGAGTGAGAAGAATGGAGTCAGTTACGACTCCAAAGCTCTGGGCCTGAGCACAAGGAAGTGTGAGGCGCCGTTCACTGAGATAGGAAAACCTGAGGAGGACGAACGCAGGGTGGGATAGGGGGAGGAGAGGCACTCTGTTTGGGACATAACCTTTGAGATGCCTACCAGAAATCCAAATGGGAATGTCGACTTGGATATACAAGTCTGGAGTCCAGGGGAGAGATCCAGACTGGAAAGAGAAATTGAGTGCCATCATTGTGGAGAGGGTATTTACAGCTGAGACTGGATGAGATCACTAAGGCAGTAAGTCTAGATGGAAGAAAGAAAGCCCGGCGACACTCCGAGATTTAAGAGGCTGGGGAAATGAAGAACCATCAGGAGAGACTGCGAAAGAGTGGCTGGTGAAGTAGGGATAACCAGGAGGGTATTTCCAGGAGGCAGATCAGCTACAGCAGGTGCTTCTGATGTGTCAGGCACGGTGAGGGTGGGGACTGAGTTGACAACACGGAGGTCATGGGTCACTTGCACAGGCCTTTTCTATGGAGTAAGAGAGATAATAGAGAGAGCTGATTGATGCTACTAGAGAGCCACAGAAGGCTTGCATTTAGTCTCAGTTGGGGGCAGAGATCTAAAAAAGCTCCGTTGATTCCAAAATCCTGGGTTTGAGTTCAGCCCAGTCTCTCTCACTGCTGCTGCTGCTAAGTCGCTTCAGTCGTGTCCGACTCTGTGCTGACCCCATAGACGGCAGCCCACCAGGCTCCCCCATCCCTGGGATTCTCCAGGCAAGAACACTGGAGTGGGTTGCCATTTCCTTCTCTAGTCTCTCTCACTAAGCCCTTCCATTCTCAAACTCTCAAAATCTGAGAGGCTTAGGAATCCTGGCTAGTATCCTGCCCAGAAGGTATAGGGTGAGCCATTTGAGGATAAGAGAAGAGATGAAGATGCTGTTACCAACACCTTTCCCATCCCAATGGGACTCTATTCTTGTTTTGTGCTCTTAAATTTCTTTTTCTGAAATGTTAAGTGTTTTTTAAATAACTTTTTTCATATTACACAATTAGCATATGTTCCTTGTAGAAAAACAGAAAAAAACCATAGCCCAAATTTAAAACTACTCTGAAAACTCAACATGGAGACCATAGCTAACACTTTACATCTTTTCAGAAGGCTTTTCTCTGTAATGTTATTCAAATGGAAAATGTGGCTATACCATATATTATACATAGTTTTGAAATTTATTTTTAACCATATATTTTAAACATCCTTTCATATCATGAAATATTCTCTTATAATTCCTGACCACATCCTATCCCTAAGTTCACAAGTCTTATGACATACGTGTAAGCAATCCCCTTCATTGGAGATTAAGGCACCACAAATATATATCCAAAAGCAAGCCAAGTGATGTCCATCCCTCAAAATCAAATTAACAAAAAAAAATAATTTGAGCTTTTCCTAGTGTTCCCAATTAGCAGCCAACTCCTATTAATTTTATCTTCTATTAATATTTCTCAAGTCCATCTCCATTGTCACTGTCATAATCAATCCACCATCACCTCTCACCTGCGCTTTTGCTGGCACCGCTTAACCGGTCTTACCACATCTACTCCTATCCCATTCCCACTCTTCTCCATATTATAGTCAGAGTGATTTTTTAGCCCAACTCATTCCCTTTCTTGAGACTTTAATGACACCCACTGGAATACCTAAAATTTAAAAAGACTAACCATATAAAATGTTGGCAAGTATGTAATGCTGGTAGGACTGTAAAATGGTACAGCCACTCTGAATATCTGTTTGATAATTCCTTTTTTTCTAGAAACAAGTAATATTTTGAGTTGGTAAAATGCTTTTTTGAACACACATTTCTGGTATCTGGGACAGAGAACCAAATATCCATTTTTGTGCAACTCCTGCAGCATTGGTTTCATCTATACCACCTCTCTTACCTAAGTATTAGAAACATTTGACATTGTTCTTCTACGTCTTCACAACACACCCCTGTGTGGTAAGTAGTATTGACCCCATTCTACAGAAGGGGAAGTCGAGGTACAGAAAGATTTCGTGCCTCCTCGAAAGCCGCGTGGCATGGCGTGATGTGGCAGCACTTCAATGTTTGGCAATTTCTTATCAAAATAAACATGCATCTACTCTATGATCCAGCAATTTCAACCTAAAGTATTTATGCAAGAGAGATAAATATGTGTTCACAAAAAGACCTTTGCAAGAACATCTGTGTAAGCTTTATTCCCAATAGCTATCAAAATAACCCAAATGTCCACCAACAGGAGTGGTATCCATATCCATACCACAAAATACTACTCAACAATTAGAAAGAAAGAATGAACCATGATATTCTTAGTCGTAGCAAGGGATAAGTGGTAGCAAGGGATGGGTGGGCATTTTATTTTTTGCTAATTTCCCCCCAAAAAAATATCTGTAGTCATTTCTTGGGATAAAACCAAAATCCTTAACTTGGCCTTACAAGACAAGTCCTTGCCTATCTCTTCAGCTCCACCCTACACCATTCACTCCCTTATGCTCTCTGCTCCAGTGCCCTGGCCTTCTTCTGTACCTTGCCCCTTCTTGCTCCAGCCTTGATACAAACTGTTCCCCGGACCTGAAATGTTACACTATCTCTGCATGCTCAGTCCTTTGCGACCCCATGGACTGTAGCCTGCCAAGCTACATTTCCTCTTCAAGGGTATTTTCCTGACCTGGGGATCAAGCCCACGTTTCCTGCATTAGCAGGCAGATTCTTTACCACTGAGACACCTGGGAAGCCACACTGCCTCCGCATCCATCCCTAACCTCCACCTAGCTCAATCTCCACAGATACTTTAATCTCACTTCTGAGGTCTCCCCAGAGGCAGACAATCAGCTAATCCTGCAAACAAGTAAATAAGTTTAATTTCCTTGCCTTCCTAGATGTGTTCTTTTCTCCCATTACATACGTTCCAGCACTCATTATCTTTTTTTCACAGCACATCTCACAATTCTTAATTATTCACTTATTTGAAAAATTAGTTAATCTTCCCCAATAGGCTGTAAATTTCATGAAGGCAGGACCATACAGTTTTGCTGCTTTCTCTCCAACATAGGTGATTTTAAAACATCTGTTAAACAAGTAAGCACTGTAAGGTGTATATTTATTCATTTATGACTTTCAGGATGATTTCTTAGATGGATTGTTTGTGCAAAGGGTAGAGACAGTTTAAGGATTTTCATACGTACTGCAAAAGGCTCACCAAAAAAAAAAAAATTATTAATTTGTATCTGTATCAGTAGGAGACTACTTGGTTCTCACAACCTTTGTCCACACCAGGCATTATTTACGTTTACACGTCTATTTGCCATTCCTATCTGTTCATTATTTATTCAAATGTTATTTATTGAGTACCTATTACATATCAGGTAGCAAGCTGAGTGAATTAGATCAGTAGTTTTTATATTTTTTGTTTATACATCCTATAAAAGAATTTTGAAAAGCAAGGTAGCCTTCAGCATTATTTTAAGTTAACATTTAAAATTTCCATCATATTATTAAAAGTTGAAAATACATAATTTTCAGTATATTGTAAGTTCTGACATTTTGAAGTGTAATTATTTGCATTTAACCACAGCCTTGCCTAACTCAATGAAACTATGAGCCATGCTGTGTAGGGCCACCCAAGTCAGGTCATGGTGGAGAGGTCTGACAGAATGTGGTCCACTGGAGAAGGGAATGGCAAACCACTTCAGTATTCCTGCCTTGAGAACACCATGAATAGTATGAAAAGGCAAGAAGATACGACACTGAAAGAGGAACTCCCCAGGTCAGTAGGTGCCCAATATGCTACTGGAGATCACTGGAGAAATAACTCCAAAAAGAATGAAGGAATGGAGCCAAAACAAAAACAACACCCAGTTGTGGATGTAACTGGTGATGAAAGCAAGGTCCGATGCTGTAAAGAGCAATACTGCATAGGAACCTGGAATGTCAGGTCCATGAATCAAGGCAAACTGGAAGTGATCAAACAGGAGATGGCAAGAGTGAACGTTGACATTCTAGGAATCGGCGAACTAAAATGGACTGGAATGGGTGAATTTAATTCAGATGACCATTATATCTACTACTGTGGGCAAGAATCTCTTAGAAGAAATGGAGTAGCCATCATAGTCAAGAAAAGATTCTGAAATGCAGTACTTGGATGCAGTCTCAAAAACGACAGAATGATCTCCATTCATTTCTAAGGCAAACCATTCAATATCATAGTAATCCAAGTCTATGCCCCGACCAGCAATGCTGAAGAAGCTGAAGTTGAACGGTTCTAGGAAGACCTACAAGACCTTCTAGAATTAACACCCAGAAAAAATATCCTTTTCATTATAGGGGATTGGAATACAAATGCAGGAAGTCAAAAAATACCTGGAGCAACAGACAAATTTGGCCTTGGAGTACAGAATGAAGCAAGGCAAAGGCTAATAGAGTTCTGCCAAGAGAACGCACTGGTCATAGCAAACACCCTCTTCCAACAACACAAGGGAAGACTCTACACATGGACATCACTTTGCAGCCAAAGATGGAGAAGCTCTATACAGTCAGCTAAAACAAGACCAGGAGCTGACTGTGGCTCAGACCGTGAACTCCTTATTGCCAAATCCAGACTGAAATTGAAGAAAGTAGGGAAAACCACTAGACCATTCAGATATGACCTAACAAATCCCTAACAATTATACAGTGGAAGTGATAAACAGATTTAAGGGACTAGATCTGATAGACAGGGTGCCTGATGAACTATGGACAGAGGTTCGTGACATTGTACCGGAGACAGGGAGCAAGACCATCTCCAAGAAAAAGAAATGCAAAACAGCAAAATAGCTGTCTGGGGAGGCCTTACAAATAGCTGTGAGTAGAAGAGAAGCCAAAAGCAAAGGAGAAAAGGAAAGATATAAGCATCTGAATGCAGAGTTCCAAAGAATAGCAAGGAGAGATGAGAAAGCCTTCCTCAGCCATCAGTGCAAAGAAATAGAGGAAAACAATAGAATGGGAAAGACTAGAGATCTCTTCAATAACATTAGAGACACTAAGGGAACATTTTATGCAAAGATGAGCACAATAAAGGACAGAAATGGTATGGACCTAACAGAAGCAGAAGATGTTAAGAAAAGGTGGAAAGAATACACAGAAGAACTGTACAAATAAGACCTTCACAACCCAGCTAATCACGCACGATGGTGCGATCACTCACCTAGAGCCAGACATCCTGAAATGTGAAGTCAAGTGGGCCTTGGGAAGCATCACTACAAACAAAGCTAGTGGAGGTGATGGAATTCAGTTGAGCTATTTCAATTCCTGAAAGATGATGCTGTGAAAGTGCTGCACTCAATATGCCAACAAATTTGGAAAACTCAGCAGTGGCCACGGGACTGGAAAAGGTCAGTTTTCGTTCCAATCCCAAAGAAAGGCAATGCTAAAGAATGCTCAAACTACTCCACAACTGTACTCATCTCACATGCTAGCAAAGTAACGCTCAAAATTCTCCAAGCCAGGCTTCAACAGTATGTGAACCATGAACTTCCAGATGTTCAAGCTGGTTTTAGAAAAGGCAGAGGAATCAGAGATCAAATTGCCAACATCTGTTGGATCATGGAAAAAGCAAGAGAGTTCCAGAAAAACATCTATTTCTGCTTTATTGACTATGCCAAAGCCTTTGACTGTGTGGATCACAATAAACTATGGAAAATTCTGAAAGAGATGGGCTACCAGACCACTTGACCTGCCTCTTGAGAAAGATGCAGGTCAGGAAGCAACAGTTAGAACTGGACATGGAACAACGGATTGGTTCCAAATAGGAAGAGGAGTATGTCAAGGGTGCATATTGTCACTGTGCTTATTTAACTTATATGCAGAGTACATCATGAGAAATGCTGGGCTGGATGAAGCACAAATTGGAATCAAGATTGCTGGGAGAAATATCAATAACCTCAGATATGCAGATGACAGCACCCTTATGGCAGAAAGTGAAGAAGAACTAAAGAGTCTCTTGATGAAAGTGAAAGTGGAGAGTGAAAAGGTTGGCTTAAAGCTCAACATTCAGAAACAAAGATCATGGCATCACTTCATAGCAAATAGATGGAGAAACAGTGGAAACAGTGGCAAACTTTATTTTTCTGGGCTCCAAAAATTACTGCAGATGGTGACTGCAGCCATGAAATTAAAAGACGCCTACTCCTTAGAAGAAAAGTTATGACCAATCTAGATAGCATATTAAAAAGCAGGGACATTATTTTGCCAACAAAGGTCCGTCTAGTCAAGGCTATGGTTTTTCCAGTGGTCATGTATGGATGTGAGAGTTGGACTATAAAGAAAGCTGAGCACCGAAGAATTGATGCTTTTGAACTGTGGTGTTGGAGAAGACTCTTGAGAGTACCTTGGACTGCAAGGAGATCAGTCCTGGGTGTTCATTGGAAGGACTGATGCTGAAGCTGAAACTCCAATACTTTGGCCACCTCATGCAAAGAGTTGACTCATTGGAAAAGACCCTGATGCTGAGAGGAATTGGGGGCAGGAGGAGAAGGGGACGACAGAGGATGAGATGGCTGGATGGCATCACTGACTCAATGGACATGAGTTTGAGTGAACTCCAGAAGTTGTTGATGGACAGGGAGGCCTGGTGTGCTGCAGTCATGGGGTCGCAAAGAGTCAGACACGACTGACCAATGGAACTGAGCACAGGGTCAATCCCTTGGTCAGGAAGATCCGATCGCCTGGAGAAGGAAATGGCAACCCACTCTAGTATTCTTGCCTGGGAAATCCTATGGGCAGAGGAGCCTGGTAGCCTACAGTCCAGGGGGTCACAAAAAGTTGGACAAAACTGAACAACTGAGCACACATTTCATACCTTGTATACGACACACTAAATAATTCCCTTTGGCGGTAAGCCTTTACAAGTTAAAAAATAATGCTGTATAAAGTGATAACTACAATTATTAGTTCATAACTGATCAAAACAGCATAAATATATAGCCAAATCTGATATGTAATTATGAAACATAAAAGTAAAACTTTGTCAGAAAAGAAAAACTCAGTGATCTTATTGGGATAGAAGTGTTATTGTTTTTTCCATTTCTTCACTTCAAGAATGAGACAGGGTTTAACATCGGTTCTGTTCCTAATTTTCGATTTAAAGTAAATGCTAAGAAATATCATGTGACAGAAAGTACTAGCTGTCCACCAAAACAAGTTTTCTTCTTCCTTGGTAAGAAGATTGCAGGCAGACAAGTGGCTGGACTACATTTCCCAGTATCCCTTGTAGTGGGCTAGGCCAGTTATCAATGTATTACCTCTCAGCTCAAATTTATCCTTTTTGTTTGCTCTGTGAAACAGATCTGGGCCCTTTAAACATCTTTCCTTTCTTAGCTGGCACTGAATCTCTGTCGACAGAGGACACTGGTGTGACATTAAAGGGGAAGAGGGTTTAATTCCTAGTTCCTGTGTGCAATCTCTTGACATGATCAAGCTTCCCCATTGTCCAGCTGCTGCAGGGCACAGTAGCCAGCTTCCAGCAGCTTTCTATGGCACCACTTATCTTGGGTGATTTTGCAGCAGAGTGCCTCTGACTCCTGCCATGCTCAGAGCTTCTCCAGTGCCTGTGATGGTTCCTGCAACACACAGTAGCCAGCAGTACCCAGGAACCAGTAGCTCCTTTGGCATCATTCCCTCCCAGGCAGTTAGATAGCATAGTGCAAAGGCAGATTTCCAACAAGTTCCACCAGTCAGGCATTTCTCTGGCTTTTGGTGAGCCATAGCCATGACCTCTATTGCAGTTTTACATTGTCTGAACCCTGCACATTCCAAAAAAAAGTTTCACTTTTGCTTGGCTTCTAGAAGATAACGTCTAAGCCCTTAGAATATTCTGCTTGAGAAGGGTGACTCTGTTTACCTAGGACCTTGGGCCTTACTGGTGGTCTGTGCTAACAATGTGACTTATGGTGGGGCGGTAGGGGGAGGCCTTGGACCACAGTGTCAATCGGCCTCTGGAGACTCAGTAACCAAGGTCACCTGTGTGGGCAGTAAGCCTTAGACAGCAAGGCTCACGTGATCTTCTGTTATTGGCAGTACTTCATAAATATATTCACACATCACTGCTGGGAGAATTAAATGCTGTCCATATGACTCCCCTGGAACACAGGACAAGTGGAAGCTTGCAACAGGGTCTCCCCTACACCCTGCCTAGTGCCTTTTTCCTTGCTGATTTTAATCTATATTCTTTTATTCTCATTAACCATAACCCAGAGTACAGTAGCCTTTCTGAGTTCTTCAAGTCCTTCTCACAAATCATTGAACCTGGGTGTGCTTTCAAATACACTTCTCCAACGAGTGTGACTCAGCCCAGAGGGTAGAAAGGAGGGTCCCTTCCTTGGGCACTCCATCTCAGCTCTATGAATAGTATCTGCTCTTTATCTGCTATTTCTTTACTTCTGAATGACCAATCTCGTTATTTCAATCTCCTGTCACAGTTAATAAACTCTTCCTATTCAAATAACTTTGTGGCTTCTCTCTTGAGTGGACTCAGATAGATACGGTGGTCATGTTACTTCGTTCTCTCTCAGGGGGAATAATGTGTGCTATTTCTGGACTGGGCTTCCCTAGTGGCTTAGCAATAAAGAATCCATCTGCAATGCAGGAGATGCAGGTTTGATTCCTAGGTCGGGAAGATACCCCTAGAGGAGGTAGAGCTGTTAGTTGATAGGTAGTTTATGATGAAAGATCAGTGTGTGGATTTTGGCATAGAATTTGGAAAGACTTCCAAGAATGGCAACCCACTTCAGTAGTCTTGTCTGGGAAATCCCACTGATAGAGGAGCCTGGCGGACTAAAATCCATGGGGGTCTCAAAGAGTCAGACATGATTTAGTGACTAAACAACAATTTCTGGACTAGGGCTATTAAGAAAGCATGTGTGCTTCCTCCATGCACTATTCCAGTTGGATGTAGATGATGACAAGATGCTGTAGGATGATGGAGGCACAAGGTGGGAGAAGCCAGGGTCTCTGATTCACCACCTGCAGAACTCCTGCCAACTAAAAAATAGCAGTGATGATGTTTGAACCATGTTTGAGTCTATTTGTAATAGCAGTTTAACTTACCCTAATTAATACACTTTGGTCACTTAAACAAGTACTGAGGAATGGAAGGGGTTATGTGTATGTGTTGCTGCTGGGAGGTGAAGGTGAAGTCACTCAGTCGTGTCCGACTCTTTGCGACCCCATAGATTGTAGCCTACCAGGCTCCTCCGTCCATGGGATTTTCCAGGCAAGAGTACTGGAGTGGGTTGCCATTCTTGGAAGTCTTTCCAAATTCTATACCAAAATTCACACACTGATCTTTCATCAGAAATTACCTATCAACTAACAGCTCTATTAGGCTCTCCTTCAATTGTTGAAAATAAAAGATTGAAAACAATTTAACTTGACAAAAGTAAAAGTTACCAGTTATTAGAATCTAATCATTTTTTCAATTTTTTATAAGTATACCAAAAAGGTTTTACCAAATGCTTCCGCATCAGTGGTTCTCAAAAATGTGGATTTCAGATGAGCTACATTAGCATCATCTGGCAGTTTATTAGAAATGCAGTTTATTAGAAATGCAGTTTCAGGCCCCACCCCAGGCCTGCTGAATCAGAAACTCTGGAGGTAGGACCAGCAATCTTGTGTTTTACCAACAAGCCCTCTAGGTGTTTCTGATGCAAGCTGCCCCTTATGTCTATGATTCTTTCACCTGGACTCGTATTTAATCTGACAGTTTCCAACAGGGTTCAAATATTGAAATATGAACCTCAAATATATCTTTACCGTTTGTATCAGATATCCATTAGCACACAACAGTATTACCACAAACACAGTTGCTTCAAACAGCACACATTTATTTTCTACTAATTCCTGTGAATCAGGAGTCCCGGAAAGACTGAACCAGGTCATGTACTTCAGGGTCTCACACGGCTGCAATCAAGGTGTCAACTGGGACAGCAGTCTCCTCTGGGGCACACTGGGGACAGGATCAACTACTAAATTCATGTGGTTGTTGGCAGCTTTTATTTCTTTTAATTTAATTGACTAATTTAATTTAATTGAAAATTTTTTCCACAGGCCATGGGTGGTTTGGGGGATGATTCAAGGGCCTTACATCTATTGTACACTTTGTTTCTATTATTATTACTTAGCTCCACCTCTGATGATCAGGCATTAGATCTCAAAGGTTGGAGACTCTTGATTTAGATCATTCAATACTAGACATTCTGAAAAATGTTTAATAGAACATCTTTGGCAGAGCTGGAACTCATGATCAAACCTATCAGCCAAACATGACTACGTACTACTTTCTAGTAGAAACAGTATGATGTCATTTTTCAAATCAGTGTGTCAATAAATAAACAATATAAAAAGCTTGGAATATGTTTTGTAGCACATAATGTAAGAAAGATTACTAAAAGATCAAGGTCAAGATCAAATCGATGCAGAGCTAATATAATTAATCATATCAGAGTTATCAAAGCAGGATGATAATGGTAGTATTCATTATCTTCTAATTATCTAGTGTAATATGTGGCTAAAGTTATCAGTTATTATTAATGGGATGAGTGTTACTGACAGCAACGTGCTCTTTCAGTAAATGTGTGTTCATGTGAATGTTGAACTCTAGTGGACAGTTTTTGGGGATAATGCAATCAAATAATGCATTAAAAAGCCAAAATAGCTCCATTTACTTCATTAGACAATATGATTAAATTTCCCATGTATTTAATTAAAAAGAAAGGTATATATTGCTAAAACTAATTGGCCTGGCAGCTAGCATATAATTTTATTTTTAGTTAATAGCAGCTGGCAAATCTTATTATAAGCTGAAATAAGATGAGTATTGACTATAATCGTAATGCACATTTCACAATATGATTTGACAAAATAGGTTTTAACTATTTAATTGAATGATACACACCAAATTTGCAAACATGTGAGATTTTTCATAAGAATGTATTTTGTGGGCTTATACGAGATATTTTCTTTGCAAATTTGTCTTATTTCAAGTCTATGAAAAGTTGTAAAAATAATACAATGAACATAAGAACATACTTCATTTAAATTCATCTATCCTTCTACCTGCTTACATACTTTTCAGTGAAAAGTGTATGAAGTGCAAGCTCTTAAGTGAATGGACATTTTCTGAGCCTGTTGTCTAGCAGATTGTCCCACAAGCTGAATCTGTTGTTTTCTCATGGTTGCATTCACGTTAAACATTTTTGGCAGGACTGCTGCTTACGTGTTATTATGTTTTCTACTACATCACCTCAACAGACACATGACGTCAATTTACCCTGATGTAACTGATGCTGAGTTTTGTCACTTAGTTAATGTACAGATGCCAAAACAAAAGGTACTATAAAAGTACTTGGTACCCTACTCGTAATTAATAAGCAGCCTGTTCCTCAACTAAATTTCACCTAATGATTTTATTATCCTCTGATAACCTGGCTGAATAAATAAATATACACATTGGTTTTTGCCTAATGTTGATTTTCTGGTGTGTCTTGAAAGGTGAGTATATCCAGAAAACTTTGCAGATACATTTTAAAAATTAATATCCTTAATCTACATTGTTTCAGTTGTTAGAGAGGCAACTCTTTCCAGATAGTGATTGATCCTAGGAATGAGAGTTGAGGACATCTGAAAAGAATTCCCTCTCAGGTCAGGTCCTTCAGAAGCAGAGCCTGAGACTGGGATTCTGTGCAAAGGATTTATTGGGAAGTATTCTCAGGAGAGAAGTAAAGGCAGTCGAAAAGGGCAAGGGGGCAGGCTAGGCAAGGATGCTCTAGAACAGCGGTCCCCAACCTCTGGGATCTAATGCTTGATGATCTGAGGTGGAACTGATGTAATAATAATAGAAATAAAGTGCACCATAAATGCAATGTGTTTGAGTGCATGCTCAGTTGCTCAGTTGTGTCTGACTCTTTGCAACGCTATGGACTCTTTGCAACCCTATGGAATCACCAGGCTCCTCTCTCCATGGAATTTTCCCAGCAAGAATCCGGAATGGGTTGCCTTTTCCTCCTCCAAGAGATATTCCCGACCCAAGATCAAACCCATGTCTCCTGCATTGCAGGCAGATTCTTTACCGCTGAGCCGCCAACGATGCGCTTGCATCATCCCAAAATCATCAGCCCCCTCCACCCCTCGTCCTGGTCCATAGAAAAATTATCTTCCACGAAACCATCCCTACTGTAAAAAAGGTTGGAGACTGCTGCTCTAGAACATAGTCTTACTCTGAGAAAAGAAAATTGCCCTTTTTCAATTACACGTCAGTCAGTCACTAGCAGAGTCTGGGGGACCCAGGGGGCATAGCCTCCCTGGTAGGAGGGCTCTTCTGTGTGACCAAGAGCAATTCTCCAAAGAAGAGGGCAGCTAAAAATTACCAGCCAACACTCACAGCACATTCAAATTCAAAATGTTTAAAACATTGAGCCAACTAAGCAAAAGTTACCTGAAAATAAATTTCCTCTAATTAATGAAACTTGGAACAGATAAATAGGTCAATGAAAAAGATTAGAGAGATACACTCATATCATAATTTTATATATGATAAAAACATTTCAAGTCAGTGGATTTTTTCAGTTAAGGGTCTTTTGCTGGCAAGTGAAAACTGCAACGGTGTATGTATAAATTGGCTCAGGTCACTGAAAAGTCCAGGGGTAAGACACAGTTGGATCCATAGGCTAGGATATTTTCATCAGTATCTAGTCTCTTTCCATCACAAAGACTCTGCTTTTTCATTTTATTAGTTTCATCCTTGGGCTATACATGGTGAAAGTCCCTGAAAACCCAGGCTTACACTTTTACAGCTTCAAGTCCAACAGAAAAAAACTGTCTCTTCTGAAATAAATACCAATGAAAGTCTTAATGATGAATCATCTTGACTCTGATCGTCTTAACTTGGGTCATGCCCCAGCCCTGAACCAATATCCGTGGGCCAGGGAGACGATACTAAGGTTGATTTACATACCCAACCCTGGAGCAGGAGCTAGTGTCAGTTCCAAACAAGCCATATGGACTAAGAGGAGGTTCCCCAAGGAAACTCAAGGGGCTGCTATTAAAAAAAGAGGCAAAGGATTCTGGGCAGGAGGCAAAAACAACAGATGTTTCCCATAAACTGATTATTCAATAAAGATGTTTAGACATCTGATAAGCCATCTGAAAAGACCAAGGTTGGGGAGCGCAGAGTGAAGAGAGGCACCTACTTATTCTTTACATCAAAATAAATTCCAGATGATTTTAAAATTTTTACGTAAAAAGAAAAATCACAGACGTACATGACTAAGTAATTTTAAAAGCTGAGAGTAAAGACAGTCTATTAAAGCATGACACAAAACACAGAAACTATAGAGGATGATACTGATAAAAGTTGACCACAAAAAACCTTAAAAGCTTTTGTACATCATAAGTATACTGAATGAGATAAGATTCACAATGAAGGTATAACAGTTATGAAAATCTATATACAATGTAATGTAACAACAGCCATTATATACCATAAATTATAAAAGATATAAGAAATAAACACAAACATATTAGTAGGAAATTTTAATTTACCTCTCTCAGTCCATGACAGGTCAAGAGGCTAAACAAAGATGGATAAGATCCTTTATATATGTAAGTATTAGTAAGGAAGTCTGATAGACAAAATTTCAACTCTGCACCCTGAAAAAAAGAATACTTTCTCCCTCTCTCAAGGGCCCATGAAACAGTCACAAAATTCCATGAAGTGTTAGGCTATAAGAAAGCATACTCAGATCAATACACAATAAAAAAAACACTACAGCAACAATAAGAAAATCAGAAACTAAAAATCCTTCCACCTTCAAAAAAAATGTTAAAATTCTATCTTTAACATTTCTTGGGCTTAAGGGAGAATAACAACTAAAAGTGCACTCTGTCTAGAAAAAATAATAATGAAAACAGCATATCGGAACCTAGAATTAAGCAAGGTGCAGAGGAAATTCCATATCTTTATTTGTACTGATAGAGAAGATAGAAGAGAAACCAATTTAAGTATATGACCCCAAAATTATAAAAAGAACAAGATAAAGAACAGAAGAGTGAAAAGAAGAATAAATCAATGTGTTGCATGCGTGCTAAGTGGCCTCAGTCGTATCCAGCTCTTTGCGACCCTATGGACTGCAGCCCACCAGACTCCTCTGTCCGTAGAATTCTCCAGGCAAGAATACTGGAGCGGGTTGCCTGCCCTCCTCCAGGGGATCTTCACGACCCAGGGATCGAACCTGCATCTCTTATGTCTTCTGCATTGGCCAGGTGGGTTCTTTACCACTAGCACCAGCTGGGAAGCCCAAATCAATGTGTTAGGAAATTGAAAATAGTAAAAATAAGTCAAGATGAAATGAATAAAAGAAAAAAATAAATGCTTAAAATTTAACCAATCATGGCAGACAGAATAATGACCTCCCAAAGATGCTCACACTCTAACCCCTAAAACCTGTGACTATGTTACCTTACGTGGCAAAAGGGACTTTGCAGATGTGATTAGGATGAAGGACGTGGAGATGCAGAGAGTTTTCTGGATTATCCAGGTGGATTAAACCTAATCTATGAGTCCTTAAAATCAGAGGACTTTTCCTGGTTGTGACCAGAGAGAGAGAGAGAGGTGATGGGTCAGAGACATGTGAGACTTTGTCCTGCCATTACTGGTTTTTGAAGATGGAAAGAGGAGACCAGAAGCCAAGGAACACAGGTGGTTGCTAGAAACTGGAAAAGGCAAACAATCGGCTTCTCTTCTAAAGCCTCCAGAAAGAGACACAGCCCTGTGGACATCCTGATTTTTAGGCTGGTGATGACCAAGTTGGATTTCTGACCTACTGAAATTTAAGACGATGAGCTACTATGCGTGTGGTAATTTGTTACAGCAGAAAAGCAGCAGCAACAACAACAATAAAACTAATTCAATGAGAAAGTGAAACTTCACAAACTAAGAAATGACAAGGGAGAAATTAACCTGGCATTAGAGAAAATTTAAAAATCATGAAACTGATTTGTTAATTCTATGCAGATAACTTTGAAAATGTGAATGAAATGAATACATTTCTAGGAGAATACAATTTTCTAAAATCAACTCCAGAACAGGTAGAAAATAAAAATAGACCAGTTTCCACAAAAAAGAGCTGAGAAATTTATCAGTGAGCTACGTGCTCAAAAAGCAGCACACGCAGAGAATTTCGTAGGGACTTTTTACCAGCCATTCAAGTTGATACTGCCAGTGTTATTTAAACTATTCCACAGCTTAGGGGGAAAAAAAGAAAACTTGTAAACGTTTTCATAATAAAAATATAATATCAATACACCAAGACAGAATGCACAAGAGAGAGAAATCTAATTAATATGAATGCAAAATACATAAATATTAACAAACAGACCCAGCAGCATTAAAAAATAATAATAATAAAGCCTATGTGAGTTTTAATCTGTGAACACACAGATGGTTCAATACTAGCAGACCTATCAGTATCACTTCACTTCACTTCACTTCAGTCGCTCAGTCATACCTGACTCTTAGGGACTCCATGATTCGCAGCATGCCAGGCCTCCCTGTCCATCACCAACTCCTGGAGTTCACTCAAACTCACGTCCATCGAGTCGGTGATACCATCCAGCCATCTCATCCTTCTCCTCCTGCCCCCGATCCCTTCCAGCATCAGAGTCTTTTCCAATGAGACAACACTTCACATGAGGTGGTCAAAGTACTGGAGTTTCGGCTTCAGCATCAATCCTTTCCAAGAACACCCAGGACTGATTTCCTTTAGAATGGACTGGTTGGATCACCTTGCAGTCCAAGGAACTCTCAAGAGTCTTCTCCAACACCACAGTTCAAAAGCATCAATTCTTTGGGGCTCAGCTTTCTTCACAATCCAACTCTCACATCCACACATGACCACTGGAAAAACCATAGCCTTGACTAGACGGACCTTTGTTAACAGACTAATGTCTCTGCTTTTGAATATGCTATCTAGGTTGGTCATAACTTTTCTTCCAAGCAGTAAGCGTCTTTTAATTTCATGGCTGCAATCACCATCTGCAGTGATTTTGGAGCCCCCAAGAATGAAGTCTGTCACAGTTTCCACTGTTTCTCCATCTATTTGCCATGAAGTGATGGGACCGGATGCCATGATCTTCATTTTCTGAATGTTGAGCTTTAAGCCAACTTTTTCACTCTCCTCTTTCACTTTCATCAAGAGGCTTTTTAGTTCCTCTTCACTTTCTGCCATAAGGGTGGTGTCATCTGCATATCTGAGGTTATTGAGATTTCTCCTGGCAATCTTGATTCCAGCTTGTGCTTCTTCCAGCCCAGCGTTTCTCATGATGTACTCTGCATATAAGTTAAATAAGCAGGGTGACAATATACAGCCTTGATGTCCTCCTTTTCCTATTTGGAACCTGTCTGTTGTTCCATGTCCAGTTCTAACTGTTGCTTCCTGACCTGCATACAGATTTCTCAGAAGGCAGGTCAAGTGGTCCAGTATTCCCATCTCTTTCAGAATTTTCCACAGTTGATTGTGATCCACACAGTCAAAGGCTTTGGCATAGTCAATAAAGCAGAAATAGATGTTTTTCTGGAACTCTCTTGCTTTTTTGATGATCCAACAGATGTTGGCAATTTGATCTCTGGTTCCTCTGCCTTTTCTAAAACCAGCTTGAACATCTGGATGTTCACAGTTCACATACTGCTAAAGCCTGGCTTGGAGAATTTTGAGCATTTCTTTACTAGTGTGTGAGATGAGTGCAATTGTGCGGTAGTTTGAGCATTCTTTGGCATTGCCTTTGGGATTAGAATGAAAACTGACCTTTTCCAGTCCTGTGGCCACTGCTGAGTTTTCCAAATTTGCTGGCATATTGAGTGCAGCACTTTCACAGCATCATCTTTCAGGATTTGAAACAGCTCATCTGAATTCCATCACCTCCACTAGCTTTGTTCGTAGTGATGCTTTCCAAGGCCCACTTGACTTCACATTCCAGGATGTCTGGCTCTAGATGAGAGATCACACCATCATGATTATCTTGATCATGAAGATCTCTTTTGTACAGTTCTTCTGTGTATTCTTGCCACCTCTTCTTAATATCTTCTGCTTCTGTTAGGTCCATACCATTTCTGTCCTTTATCGAGCCCATCTTTGCATGACATGTTCCCTTGGTATCTCTAATTTTCTTGAAGAGATCTCTAGTCTTTCCCATTCTGTTCTTTTCCTCTATTTCTTTGCATTGATCACTGAAGAAGGCTTTCTTATCTCTTCTTGCTATTCTTTGAAACTCTGCATTCAGATGCTTATATCTTTCCTTTTCTCCTTTGCTTTTCACTTGTCTTCTTTTCACAGCTATTTGTAAGGCCTCCCCAGACAGCCATTTTGCTTTTTTTGCATTTCTTTTCCATGGGGATGGTCTTGATCCCTGTCTCCTGTACAATATCACAAACCTCATTCCATAGTTCATCAGGCACTCTATCTATCAGATCTAGTCCCTTAAATCTATTTCTCACTTCCACTGTGTAATTGTAAGGGATTTGATTTAGGTCATATCTGAATGGTCTAGTGGTTTTCCCTACTTTCTTCAATTTAAGTCTGAATTTGGTAATAAGGAGTTCATGGTCTGAGCCATAGTCAGCTCCCGGTCTTGTTTTTGCTGACTGTATAGAGCTTCTCCATCTTTGGCTGCATAGAATATAATCAATCTGATTTCGGTGTTGACCATCTGGTGATGTCCATGTGTAGAGTCTTCCCTTGTGTTGTTGGAAGAGGGTGTTTGCTATGACCAGTGCGTTCTCTTGGCAAAACCCTATTAGCTTTTGCCCTGCTTCATTCTGTACTCCAAGGCCAAATTTGCCTGTTACTCCAGGTGTTTCTTGACTTCCTACTTTTGCATTCCAGTCTCCTATAATGAAAAGGACATCTTTTGGGGTGTTAGTTCTAAAAGGTCTTGAAGGTCTTCATAGAACCGTTCAAATTCAGCTTTTTCAGCATTACTGGTTGGGGCATAGACTTGGATTACTGTGATATTGAATTGTTTTCCTTGGAAACGAACAGA
This sequence comes from Capricornis sumatraensis, assembly GCF_032405125.1. Taxonomy (NCBI): domain Eukaryota; kingdom Metazoa; phylum Chordata; class Mammalia; order Artiodactyla; family Bovidae; genus Capricornis; species Capricornis sumatraensis. The sequence continues at coordinate 187,534,153 of NC_091069.1, forward strand.
GATCATTCTTTCGTTTTTGAGATTGCATTCAAGTACTGCATTTCAGAGTCTTTTCTTGACCGTGATGGCTACTCCATTTCTTCTGAGGGATTCCTGCCCACAGTAGTAGATATAATGGTCATCTGAATTAAATTCACCCATTCCAGTCCATTTTAGTTCACTGATTCCTAGAATGTTGACTTTCACTCTTGCCATCTCCTGTTTGACCACTTCCAATTTGCCTTGATTCATGGACCTAACATTCCAGGTTCCTGTGCAATATTGCTCTTTACAGCATCGGACCTTGCTTCTATCACCAGTCACATCCACAACTGGGTATTGTTTTTGCTTTGGCTCCATCCGTTCTTTCTTTCTGGAGTTATTTCTCCAGTGATCTCCAGTAGCGTATTGGGCACCTACTGACCTGGGGAGTTCCTCTTTCAGTATCCTATCCTTTTGCCTTTTCATACTGTTCATGGGGTTCTCAAGGCAAGAATACTGAAGTCGTTTGCCATTCCCTTCTCCAGTGGACCACATTCTGTCAGTATAATTTATATTAATTCTATCAGTATAATTTATATTAATAGACCTAAAAGGAAAAATAATATCATTTCCATAGACACTGAAAAGGTATTTGACAAAAGTAAAAGAGCATGCAATTAAATCATAATAAATGTAAAAGGAATGAAATTCAAAAATCATCATTTGGGAATCATTAGGGTAATATAATTAATTCAAGCTAAGAATCATCAAGACTGCTAAAATTAATACATGAAATGTTTGAGGATTAACGGGGTACTTGCAAAGTCTTAGTGTATTTCTCCAAAGATAACTGCAATGGAAAAACGTGGAAAGACGTGGTTAACACCATGAAGTAATGAACTTTAATATCACAAATAATAAGACAAATCAACATCATGTGCCTCTTGGTATGATGCACGCAGAAAACACAATACCACTTCTGTAGTATTCCTGCCAAAGAAGTATAACCTTAATCTAATCATGAGAAAATGTCAGACAAACTTAAACTGAGGAATTTTCTACAAAGAAGGAAAAAAAAAACCCCAACAACAAAAACCTGGCCTCTACTTTTTTTTTTCTTTACGCATTTATTTATTTGGCTGTACTGGGTCTTAGTTACAGCTTGAGGGATCTTCGATCTTCGTTGAGGCATGCCGAATCTTTAGCAAACTCTTAGTTGCATCTAGTTCCCTGACCAGAGATCCAACCCAGATCATCTGTACTGGCAGTGCAGAGTCTTAGCCACTGGACCACCAGAGAAGTCCCTCTACAGTTTTTAAAATGTCAGTGTCTTGAAACACAAAGGAAAAACTGAAGACTGTTCCAGATTTTTTAAAAAAAAACAATAAAAACCAAAATAATTTCTAAAGGAACATGACAAATGAATGCAAAGCATGCATGATCCAGAATTTTCCTTTGTTATAAAGGACATTATTGGGACAGTGGGTCAATCTGAATAAGGTCTGCAGATTAAATAATATTATGTTAATATTTTCTTATTTTGATAATTATATTCACATTTATAAAAAATGAAGTATTAATATTTAAGGGTAAAGGAGCACTCTACACGCAACAGCTCAGTAAAACATATATATGAATAAATCCATGTGTTAGAAAACACAGGGGGAAAATAGTAGAAATAAGTCAAAGATATAATGAAGGAAATAAAGGGGAAAATATATACATATAAACATATGTTTATGCATTTATATTAGAGAAAGCAAATATTATAAAATGCAAGCATTTGGGAAATCTGGGTAAAGATTATGTGGGAATTCTCTGTACTATTTTTGTGATTTTTAAACAGATTTGATTGTGATAAGGGGAGAGATAAGTTGATCAAAGTTTGGAGTTTGTTTGGTTTCTTTTTTTTTTTTTCGGTTTTCTGAAGGAGAGAAACTTGAGCACACTTAAATAACAACAGGAAGACGCTGGTGCCAGGGGCAAATACCAACAGGAAGATGCTGGTGCCAGGGGAAGAGAGAGCAAGAGAGCAAGAAAGGGGAAGACCGAATGAACGATGAGGCAATGGCTGTGACCGTGAAAAACAATATGTGTGGAATACATGTAGACTGCAAAAGGGCTTCTGTGAAAGAATACAAACCGTGACGTCAAGAGCTAAGCACCAAGGCTCACTGACGGAGGCGTTTCAGGAGCAGGCAAGCCAGGAGGCTGGAAGCACGGAGGAATGGAGGAGACCGGAGAGGACCTCTGGACCTGCTCCCTCATTGCTTAGATTCGGAAACGAGGGCTTGGGGACATGAAATTACGTTCTTTAGATCCAAAGCTAGTTAATGGCAAACATCATTTGCTAACCCCCAATAGTCCATAGTGTCACAAGGAGTCAGACACGACTGAAGCGATTTAGCAGTAGCACATCATGGAATCTGTCAACAGGGGAGGTACTGTACCCTTGATGCCATGGAGTGTGTGGGAACCTTTTTGACTGTCATAAGACAAGGGGATGCTGCTGCCATTTAGTGGATGGGGAACTGGTGTTAAACTTGCTACAGCAGCCAGGAAGATGTGCACAATGAAAAGAGCCCTGTCCAAAACACCAACCGCCCCTCTGCCAGGAAACCTTCCAGAAGCTGTACCTAGAAATCAGACTTCTGGAGTCAAGGTTCAGGCCACCAGTATTGAGCTATGTGACTGGGCAAGTCACCAGTCCTTCTCATCCATCTTCACAATGAGCATTTTATAGCAGAAGGAAACTCACATCCTTCAGTCTTTGATTTGTCCTCACATGGGGTTGGCCCCTCAGAGAAGGCCAACAGCGGTGATGGAGCTGATTCTGCCAATGACACACAGGTGCAGGCAGAATATTACTAAGTCCCCAAATCCTCCACTTTGTAACCTCCTTGGGATGGGCTGCTTCACAGATTCACTAAGCTAGGCATCTAGCATCTTAGATGGTAACTGTTCTCTTGTTTGTAAAACTCTTTGTAGTTACAAAACCTTTTCATGTGTGTTATTTCATTCAATCCTCCCATTAACCTTGTGAAATCATTACTACTGACAAGTCCAGTTTTATAATTGAAGAGAGAGAGACTAGGTTCAGAGTACAAATGACCTGCCCCAGTATATGGGTCAGTAGTTGAAAGATGGGGCTTCCCTGGTGGTTCAGATGGTAAAGAATCTGCCTGCAGCATGGGAGACCTGTGTTCGATCCCCGGGTTTGAAAGATACCCTGGAGAAAGGGATAGGCTACCCACTTCAATACTCTGGCCTGGAGAATCCCCATGGACAGAGGAGCCTGGTGGGCTACAGTCCATTGGGGTTGCAAAGAGTCAGACTCGACTGAGCAACTAACACACACCCACAGTTGAAAGATGGAGCTGAGTTGAAGCCCTGTCTCCTGAAATCAAATTCACAGCTTTTTTCAGGTCCCCTCACACTGTCCCCCATTGCCTTGTGGACAAATGCCAATCTCGAACTTGCTCCCTTTGGTCAGGCTGGGTAACACCTTCTCTTTCCCATCCTCCTTCTCTCAGACCATTCCTTTCACTTGAATCAGAAATCAACTTAAGAACAAACAAAATGACCTCAAGCCTGCTCTCAGCTTCCTTATGAAACAGTTTTCTGACATGAACAATAGACGGCCAACTGATTTGAAAGGTAGTGAGCTCTCTGTCACTAAGGGTGTTTAAGAAGATATTGGAGAACTGTCTAGCAAAGATGTGGTAAATTCCTGATTCGCAAACTAAAAAGATCTCTGAGGTCCTTCCCGAATTTGAAGCAGAGGCCTCTATGCTTGGGAAGACAGCACTGTTCAGAAGCTGGCTGGGCAGAGGACCAAGCTGTGGAATAGAGACAAGTCTGGAGAAGAGAAAGAAAAAAAATCTGAGAGAGATTGTGAGGACGAAAGCAGAGTCTGGTCTTCCAAGAAAGAGACAGGATACCCAACAGGGATGGGAAGACAAACTGGGTTGATGCCTAAGGAGGAAGCTAGGGGAAATGTCAGTATTTCTCAAATTGCCTTGCCCAGAAAACGTGTCCACGAACACCCAGCCAAACTTCACTGCCTACAACTCAGGCACCACAGACCAGAAACAGAGGAGCAATCTCTTGAGAAAGAAGCACTTAAATTGAGTTAAAAATATATTAACTTCACAATCAATCAAAAACGCTAACAGCTCAAAGAGTATCTTTGGATGAGACGTCTTCCATTTCCCTGAGAGTAGGTGGTGTGGGCTTCTTTTTAAAGCATTACCTGAATCAACATGCGGGGGTGGAGAGTGGGGAGGACTGGCCTTTGGTGGGAAATACGCATTTCATCTTTCAGTTGGAGCCTTGTTTTGAACACACTTCCAGAGGAGTTCTGGGACTACTGCTTTTCTTATACTGGACACCAGGCTCAGAATGTATCTTGGTGGCCTGGAGTCATAAACAATTTCAGGTGATAAAAGGATTCTCATTTACAGTATCCTACAGAATGTCCTTTCCACAAAATCCTTTAGAAATTCAATTCCTCTTTTAACCAAGGGTGCAAAGACTTTTAATAAATTTACAAAAAACTTTAAAAAGTAACTCCTTTTCTTACACGTATAAAATACAGATGTACCAAGAAAAGGAAATACCTGTTTCTCCACCACTCAAAAAACTAAGCGTTTTGGCTTATTAGAATCTTTTTTAATTTTAGTTTTTTTGAATAGGTCAAAGTCAAAGTGGTATTAAAAAGATATTCCTTAAGAAGTGTTGTCCCCAACCTACCTCCATCTATCATGTTTCTTGTGCACTCCCACCCTTTTGAAGTGTTAGTCATTAGTCTTATGGACTATAGCCCACCAGGATCACTGCCCATGGAATTTTCCAGGCAAGAATACTGGAGTGGGTGGCCATTACCTTCTGTAGGGGATCTTCCTGACCCAGGGATTGAACCTGCATCTCCTGATTGCAGGCAGACTCTTTACTGCCTGAGCTACCAAGGAAGCTGACTCCCACTCTCTTAGGTGAACTCTTTGTGATCGTTTGTGTATCCTTCCCATGTTTCTTTTTTTTTTTTTTTTTTTTGGGTTTCTGTTACAAACTTTAATTTCTGGATGTTCATCATATGGGGGATGCTGAGAGCTTGCAGGGGGAGTGCTGCTAGTCAGATTGGATATAAATACAAGCAGTTCCTTTGGGCTGAGTTGGCTATGAGGAGCTGAATTGCTAGGTTCACCCCAGCTGTTTGGGACATCTCTACTTAAACATCCAAGAATCTGTTTGTCCCTATTCTCCACAAAGTTTTACACTACTGAGTTCCAGAGAGTGCATGCATGTGGATTTGTTTAGGTATTCGGGATGGGAATCAGACTCTTAATAAATACTTGTTGAACTTGATGGATAATTGGATCCATTATCTACTCAAAGTGAGAAGATATGGGGGAAAGAGGAGCTTTCTTAGGAAAGGTGCAAAAATTACCCATAGGTCCACAAAAGTCCACATTTTTGGTATCCCATCTTCTTCACAGGATGGTAAATAGATGTATCAGTTATGGGGGTAAAAAAAATCTAGAAAAATCAGTGGGTGTGTCTCAGTGGTGGTCAACTTGAAAACTCTGGATGTCCGCTTCTGTCCACCTCAATGGGCTGGGTAAGGCCCAGGGCACACAAAGAGAAAAAACACTCAGTGTTTGTTGCTGGTTGAACCCCAGACTGTAGTGGGACTGCAGTCATTTCAAGAAGGAGTGACAAGACTAGGGGTCGTGGGAAGTCTGAACTCCAGCCAATAAGTTTTTTTCCAGAGCCTCTGACGGGAGGCAAAGTGTCCAGTCCTGGGTGGGGGTGCGGCAGAGGCTAAGGCTATTTGAGTTATGAGGCAAGGAGGAAAAGACTCACCACCCCATCCTCTTCCTCCTCTAGCTCCTCATCCTCCTGAGAACACCCATCTGTATCTGGTTTCCTCCCAGCCCAGAGAGGGTGCAGGTGGGCTGGGTCCTGCCTGGGCTCTGTAGGAGGCTGGGGCCTGACCTGCTGCTCCTCAGACTCACATCATCTGAGGTGGAGCTAGGACATCTGGGGAGTGATGCTGATACCACGCTCCAAAGCTGTTGCCATAGCCACCGGTGGGCAGGACCCCTGCCTTGGGTAGATCCCAGAAGGCTGGAAGAGGTGAACAGGGAGACAGGGAGGGGGACCTCCCAGAGAAGGCCCCTTCCTGTCCCCCAGAGTTCTGCTTCAGGAGCTTCTTATACTTGGAGCGTTTGTTCTGAAACCAGATCTTTACCTGCGTCTGGGTGAGGCCGAGCTGCGCGGCCAGCTGGGCCCTCTCGGGCAGCGCCAGGTACTGCGTGTGCTGGAAACGCTGGTTCAGGTGTTGCAGCTGCAGACTCGAGTAGATGGTCCTCGGCTTCCGGAGCTTCTTGGTCGAGGCCTGTGGGCGCCGCTCCGGGGGCTCCGGGGACAGCGGCGGCTTCTCCGAGTCTGTCTCCCGCTCTTGATGAGCCGGCTGAGATGGCGCGGTGGATAGCTGGCAGGGCAGGTAGGAGTCTCCGGGGATCGCCGGCCCGCTGTAGGGATAGGGCAGAAGGTGGCCATACGGCCCAGAATAGGGCAAATCGGGGGCGGCTGCGGTTACGGGGGACAGGCCAAGCTGGTAGGCAGCCACTACCGATGGCACGGGGGCGATGTCCGGGAAGACGGCTTTGGAGGCGTCCGGGCCAGGGAGGGGGCAGGGCAAAGAGGTCATTGCGGCCGGGGCCGGGGCCCGAGGGCCTAGGCCATGGCCGGGCAAGGAGTCCGCTCCCTCCGCCAACTCTCTTTTCCGAGCCTCCCTTCCCATGTTTCTTAATGCAGAGACAAGTACAAACATAAAGTCTTATCTTACACTTTCCTTCCTATAAAAAGCAGCATATTACATGTACTGCCTCTAGTGTTTTGCACTTGACAATATATCCTAGTTCAGGTTTTTTCCATGTGTTTATGCAAACATTCTAGTTTTTTACTAAAATAGGATCATACTTTTGTAACTTTCCTTTTTCATTTAGGAATTTTTTTTAAGTAAATGTATTCTACAGCATGGTTTTTAAGGGCTATGACATCAGGAAAAAGCTCTTGGATACTAACGTGGCTGTTTTTTGCCTCCCATCCCAGGTGGTGCTAGGGGTAAGGAACCCACCTGCCAGTGCAGGAAACAAAAGAGACCAGGTTCCATCCCTGGGTTGGGAAGATCGCCTGGACGAGGCCATGGCAACCTATTCCAGTAGTCTTGCCTGGAGAATCCCGAGAACGGAGGAGCCTGGTGGGCTCCAGTCCATGGGGTCGCAAAGAGTCAGACACAACTGAAACAACTTAGCATGCACGCACAGGATAATCTCTGGAATAATAGGGAAGAATGCTCTGGCTCCTGTAGTCAAGAGGCTTATGGGTGAGTTCTGACTCAACCAGTTACCAGCTGTGTGCACACAGGTAACACTGAGGGTATGAGCATCAATGAATATTTATGCCTTTCACCCACAATACTGTCAGTCTAGCCTCTAACCCAGGACTGTTCAGTTCAGTTCAGTCGCTCAGTCGTGTCCAACTCTTTGTGACCCCATGCACCGCAGCACGCCAGGCCTCCCTGTCCACCAACTCCTGGAGTCTACCCAAACCCATGTCCATCGAGTCAGTGATGCCATCCAACCATCTCATCCTCTGTCATCCCCTTCTCCTCCTGCCCTCAATCCCTCCCAGCATCAGGGTCTTTTCAAATGAGTCAGCTCTTCGCATCAGGTGGCCAAAGTATTGGAGTTTCAGCTTTAACATCATTCCTTCCAATAAACACCCAGGACTGATCTCCTTTAGGATGGACTGGTTGGATCTCCTTGCAGTCCAAGGGCCTCTCAAGAGTCTTCTCCAACACCACAGTTCAAAAGCATCAATTCTTTGGTGCTCAGCTTTCTTTATAGTCCAACTCTCACATCCATACATGACCACTGGAAAAACCATAGCCTTGACTAGACGGACCTTTGTTGGCAAAATAATGTCCCTGCTTTTTAATATGCTGTTTAGGTTGGTCATAACTTTCCTTCCAAGGAGTAAGCGTCTTTTAAAGATTAAATGAGGCAATAGTTAGGAAAAGACCATTCAATACAAGACAACAAAATGTTAAAATATTGACACCATACACACACACATGCACACACACACACACCCATGCATGCATAAATATCAGCATTTTAACAGGGAACTCTTTTCATTGCTATTTTATGGTTTCTCAAAAACATTTTTTGCAAAATGTAAGGTTTCTAAAAACATTTTTCTCTTTATATATCTAATGTGTATGCAATATAGAGAAATTAGGAAGAAAAAGGAGAAAATTGAAATAATCTAAAATTTATAAAAAATCTTCCAAATTTTTCATATAAACATTCATGAATGTATGTGTACACACACAAACACAAACATAATTTACAAAACTGGGCTCATATTGTTTAGTTTGCTTTTCTAATCTCCTATCCCTATTCAGTAATATATTATGAGTACTGTTTCATATTCACAAATATAATGTTATTGTTATTAATCATGATATAAAGTTCTATTGTACTAATGAATATACCACGCTTTGTCTAAACAATCCACCATGGTTGGAAATTTAGATTCTTTTGAGATTTGTATTATTAAATATGATGCTATATATAGGTTTCTACTCATAGGTCAAGACCCAGACCAAATATCCCTTGCTCTCTGGAGACTTCTCCAACCCCTCAAGAAAGAATAAGTCTTTTTTTTTTTTTTTTTAAGAATAAGTCTTTTTTATGGCCCAGAGCATCTGTCCCATTCCATTTGTAATTATCCATATACCTTTCTATCTTATCTCTTTCTCAGCAATGTAGATTCCTTGGAGTTTAAAACTTCGTTGTATTATTTCCAGCTAAGCCCACAAGATGCCTAACATGAAGAAGGTGTCATCACTGAAAGTTTATTGAATGGATCACTAGTACCATGTGCTTAGTACAATAACAAATAAACAATTAAAGTTACATTATTAGAAAGCAGGACTCTTATCTTAGGAAAAGCCTTGGTCAGCAATCTGTTTAAGGGAAGGTTCAGCTGTCCTGGCCCACAGGACTGGCCAGCTTTTCCCACGTGCATACTTTGTCATTCTTTCTCTTGATCGTGACTATTGAAGCCCTATGCTCCTAAGTGTCTTGGCTCACTTAGGCAGTCAGGGAATACCATGGGCTCACCAGGGCCTAACACTTTTATAATTAGGGGAACTTTTTAAAAGAAAAATAAACAAAATCATGAATATGGAATAGTTATAAAAATTATGTTTATTTTGACCATGGAATGAAATCACAAGTTACAAATCTTAAGAGCCGAACAACATCACAAAATCCATACCTGTCTGACACATTTCTCTAATTTTTTAAAAAAATTTAAGTTATTTTGAGAAAAACATACATTAATCTGAAATTGAGTACACAAGAACAATTCAAATACATTTTAAATGGCTACAGTCTGGAGCAGGAAATATGCATGATCAGCCTGTAGCATGTTGTTATGCCAGAAAGTAAAGACATACTAAAAAAAAAAAAGGATGTTTATCTGTCAGAGGGACACAGGAGCTAACCAGAAAAGCTACCAATGGCCAAAGCTGGAACACTTTGAGCAACAAAAATAAAGAAGTATTGGATTATATGGGACTTCCCTGGCAGTACAGTGGTTAAGACTGTGCTTCCAATGCAGGGGCATGGGTTCAATCTCTGGTTGGGGAACTAAGTAAGATCCCACACGTCTTGTGGCATGGCCAAAAAAAGTAAAAAAAAAAAAAAAAAAAAAAAAATTAAACTAAACATATTGTGTTATAACCCAAAGTATAAATATCCAGAGTCCATACTGATATAAATAAATGATTGAATAAGTAGTAAGGAAGGGAAGGGGAAGGGAAGGAAAAAAAGGAGGTGGGAGGGAGAAAGGAAGGCAGGAAGGAGAGAAAAATCTTCTAAGTCGAAGAATTCCAAATAATTTATGTAGTTATCACTCCCTCAAGCAAGGTTACCTAACTCCCCATCCCTTAAGGGTGGGCTCCTGATAGTAATTCCCTTCCAAAGAGTACAGTAGGAAAGGGAAGTGTTAAGAGGACAGACTGCTACGGCCAGACGATTAAGGTGAGCGTCAGCAGTGATGAGCAGTGTTGACAGCACACACCCTACATACGACGTGAGGAGAACAGCACTTTTCCTCTGTGGTCTTTGTCCCCCAAACTCATAACCCCAGTCTAACCATGAGAGAAACAACTAATTCCAATAGAGGGGGCTCCTAGAAGAGCTGGCCAGTACTCCTCAAGGTACTGGTCAAAGTCTCCAAAAGAACGAGAATTCGAGAAATTGTCACAACCACAGACAGTGTTAAGGATACATGACAACTAATGTAATGTGGTGTCCTGGTTGGGATCCTGAAACAGAAAAAGGCGTTAGGTCAGAACTAAGGAAATCTGAATACAGTATGAACTTTAGTTAATGATAATGTAGCAATATCGGTTCACGAATTATAGCAAATATATAAGAAATTAATAGAAGGGGAAAATTGGGTACAGGGTATGTGGGAAACTCTGTACTGTCTTAACAACTTTTCTGTAAATTCAAAACTGTTCTAAAAAGTAAAGTCTAGTAGGAAAAATGGCTCTAGTGTTCTGCTCCTTAGTTCTAGTGTTGAACTCCATAAATGTATAATTAAATTATTTCTCTTAATGAATATGTGTTGGAATTTTATCATGAGGATACTTGTTCTTAGGCCATCTTGCTGCATCAGGAGAAATTTTCCCTGTTCTTTTGTGTGGCAACCCACTCCAATATTCTTGCCTGGAAAATTCCATGGACAGAAGAACCTGGGGGGTTACAGTCCATGGGGTCACAAAGAGTAGGCACAACTGACCACAGCACACTTGTCTAAAACAACCAGACTTGGCCAGTATATGACAAGCTTCCATATCCTACCTGGAAGTATATATTTAAAAATTAACAGATAAAAATGAGGCCCAGTAAATTGGCTCTCATCTCCCCAACCATCAGTGGCATCCAACAGACTGCCCAGGACTCCAAGTAAGAGTAAGTCTAATTATTCTTTCAACAAATATTTGTGTTGCTAGGGGATACAGTGGTAAACAAGAGAAACAAGACCTCTGCCTTCAGTAAGCAATGGTCCGAAACACTTGCCTGGTTCTCAATCCTGGATGGACTTTAGACTCACCTGGGGAGACTTTTTTTTTTTTTTAATATCAATCCCTTGGCTCTCTCCAGCCTCTATGATGGTGTGACCCAGGAGTATGTATGCTTTAAAAGCTCCCCAAGAGATTCTAAAATATAATCAGGATGGAGAAACGTTTACTAAATGATCTAAGAACAACCTGCTCTAAAATGAGTACCCTGTGATCTTAGTCATTACGGCAAAGGAGAAAAGGGTTGGAGTCCAGACACTGGGGAGCGTGCCCTCCCCCTGAGGGAGTCTCAGGGGTAAAGGAGCAGGGATGCAGAGGTTCCTCAGCTGAAAGCAAGGCTGGCGCTGACAGAAGTGGGGGCGAGGGGAGGCGCCGAGAAGCAGCCCTGCGTAGCAGCCCACGCACTTGCTCCTTTTAGAACAAATCAGCTCTTCTCAGACATATGTACTGAAGAAGCCTCCTCCTGGAATTTTCCAGACAGAGCTGAGGACTACTCCCAGCATAAAAGCATCAAGCCTAGATTTTTGGCTTATCTTGGTACAAAGAATCTCAAGACTGGAAGGTCCTTAAAGGGGTGCTATTCTCCCCCCTACCCCACCCCGCCCCGACATGCACGCACCTCAATACTGATAGTGCCACAGGCTATTAAGTTTCACAGTGAGTTTTCGTTGCAGGTCCTAACAGACCATGTAGTTATTTGATCTTCCTTTTGGCATGTTTGCAGCTGTAACCAAGTACTCTGTTAAAGGAAACGCCGAGAAAAACATGTCTGAGGGGTAAAGAAAGGGAAGAACAAAGACCTGGTGGCCTAGGCTTGACCGATTTCACACCCCGTTGTAACCTTATAGGGAGGGTGTGACTCGCCCCACTTTACAGAAGAGGAAGCTGTGCCTTAAAGAGTCAGATGTCTTCTCCAGGGTCATTTAGCAAGGACAAGCTAGGATTTACTTCATCTCACAACTTTATGAGGGAAGTATTATCATCTCTGTTTTCAGATGGGGAAACGGAGGCAGGAGGCTGGTGGGCAGCAGCATTAACCATTCACATTGGTCTTCTACTCCCAGGTCAGTGCTCTGAGGTGTCAGGCCACCTGTTGATCTGGGAGGCACTGCGCTTCCTACCTGGCCCACACCAGGCAAGATTCGGGAGAACTCTGTGCACCATCTTTGCAATTTTTCTGTAAAATCATTCCAAAATAAATGAATTTTAAAACAGAAAATACTCAATATTGTTACTCTCAAACTCTTTGCATGCAATAAACAAGATAAAATTATATTTTAAGTATTAGTTTTTTTTATTTTTACACATTTTAAATACCTATTTCTATATATATTTTATAATATGCATAATATCCCAATACATATCTGAGTTGTATTAGTTTATTGGAGTTGCTGTAACAAAGCACCACAAACTGCATAGCCTAAAACAACAGAAATTTATTGTCTGTTCTGCATGCTAGAGGTGTGAAGTCAAGGTGTGGGCAGAGGCATGCTCTCTCTAACATCTCTAATGCATGTGTGCTTAGTTGCTCAGTTGCATCCAGCTCTTTGCAACCCTATGGACTGTAATCTACCATGCTCCTCTGTCTGGGATTCTCCAAGCAAGAATATTGGAGTTGGAGGAGAGGGGGATCTTCCCTTGCAGCCCAGTGGCAAAGTCTCTGAGCTTCAAAAAAAAAAAATGTCTCTGAGCTTCTACTGTGGTGGGCATGGGTTTGATTCCTGGTAGGGGAACTATTCCTCATGGCACATGGTGTGGTCCAAAAAAAAAAAAAAACTGGGGACTTCCCTGGTGGTCCAGTGGTTAAGACTCTGGGCTGCCATGGCAGGGGGTATAAGGTCGAGTCCTGGTTGGGGAACCAAGTTCCTGCAATGCAGTGCAATGTAACCCAAAATAATTAAAAACTGCAGGTGGGTTCTTTACCCTCTGAGTCACCAGGGAAGCCCTTTAAAGGCTCTAGGGGAGAACCCATTTTGTGACTTTGGTGTCTTCTGGTGTCTGGTCTTTGGCATTCTTTGGCTTCTAAACACATCTCTCCAATCTCTGCTTCCTTTGTCACATGGTCTTTTCCCTGCGTGTCTCTGTGTCCATCTTTTCTTATAAGGACACCACTTATACTAGATTATGGGCCCACCTGACTCCAACATGAGCTTATCTTATATTTTAACAGTATATGCAACAACCTTATCTCCAAATAAGTTCAAATTCTGAAATTCCAGGAAAGACGTGAATTTTGGGGGACACTAGCCAATCCAGTATAATCTGCCCTCTGGCCCCCTAAAATTCATATCTGTCGCATGTACAAAATATATTCACCTGATCCCAACACCCCCCAAAGTCATTCCAGCATCAACTCTAAGTCCAAAATCTCATCTAAACATCATCAATTCAAAAATGTCATCATCTAAATCATTTACGACTATGGATATTGTACCTCCTGGAGCAAAATTCCTCTCTAATCTGTGAACCCATGAAACCAGAAAACAAGTATGTCCTTCCAAAACACAATGGTGGGACAGGACAGGCCTGGTATGGATAGTTCCAGTCCAAAAAGGAGAAAGAGGAAGGGGAAAAAGCGGCTCACGGGTCCCAAGCAAGTCTGAAACCCAATGCACAAGTCTAAGTAATGGTCTATGTTTACTAACCTAGTTTTGCTATTTTTATATTTGTTTAAAATTTTCCAAAATTAAAAAAAATATAAAAGGAAAAATAGCTTCTTTTCTCCCTACTATTAAAAAGTGCAGGCTTATTGCAGGAAAAAAATACAAGCGAACAAACAATCTGCAACCCAGAAGTAACCCACTGTTCACGTCTGGTACATTTCTGCATATACATCAAACTTGTTTTGCATATTTTTCCCTTTTCTGCATTATATCTGCGCTATACATATGAGGAAAGGAAAATGATATATGTTATACATAGGCTGTAACTACTTTGGCCACGCAGTCTGTGTCCATGCCGCAAATTTCCTAGCCATTGTTACAAATAGCCTTGTTGGAAGAGGTGGTTGTCATTTCAGCTGAAATCCAGCCAGCAGCCAAGGATCACCAATAACGAGATTTGTTGGAGCAGGGGAAGATTTCTAATAATAGAATGAAAAGTTACCTTTTTCAGATCAAAGTCCTAGGTTTTTTAAGCTTTCAGAACAATGACTTGCATTTTTTCTTTTCTCCTCTGGCTATGAGGAAGGCTCTGAAGAAATTAAGCTCTGAAATACATCAGCACAAAATATTGTGGAGGGAAAGGATCACAGATATAATTTTTTGAGCTAAGGTATCCATAGCTGTCAGAATCTATAGGTTTATTTATTTTGTTTTCAAGTATTGACCAAACTTCTAGGACTTTGCATCAATTCTGGGGGGGATATTACATCAACAAATAAATGTGGATGGAAAAGAAACTTTCCTACTATGACTAGAGACAAACTAGGATTGAATTAAACTGGTTAATAATACAATATTGAAAATTACTCAAAACACCTCATAAAATTCCATCATCATATTTGTATCTCCAAACACTCAATAAATTCCCTTTACTGATTAGGATTTGGTAATAATGTTGAAGTTCAACTATTTAATAAAATGTTCTACTTTAAAAATAAATTTTTTAAGTAATAAAAATTTTACTTTAAAAATAAATAAAATCATAGTTAAACATAACAATCCCAGCAATCTAGCATCCATCACCTCCCCTTCCATCAGACCATGCATCTTTCACCCACGACTGTTTTTATTAACTGGGATTCTGTGCACCTCTGTGTAACTTTATGAAATATGTTTTGGCTTAGAGCACAGAAAATCCATTTAGACCTTAATAGTCTAGCTGCAAGTTATGTGATTCATTCACAAGAGTAACAACAGTGTGCTGTGATTTTTTTCCAGCGTTTTCCCCTTAATTTTATTGGCTAATAAAATCCAAACACTGGAACTTTTTGCCCAGAAAGTGATGCCAAAGGAAAGCAGCTCCCCAACCAGACCCCCAGGGACTCACCATGTAGGACCTGAGTCTTGGGTAAGGCCCCAAGGAAAAGAGGAAAACCTGAACTCCAACTTATAGGCCTCCGCACTGGGTCAGCCAGAGGTCTCCTGCTGGCTTCCTGATTGAAGGAGAAAGACTCGGGACTCCCTCTAGTTCCAGAAATTCAAAAGGACAGTATCACTCCAGAGCATTCCCTCACTTAATTCCTTCACTCAAGCATTCGTTTTCTTCCAAACCTCAACAAGCAATTTTGAGCAAATATCATACAATAAATCCTATGTAAGGTGTTGGGGGTATAGAAAGGAACTGATGGATCAACAGAAGAGTGACATATAAGCCAGTAATTTCAGGAGAGCTCGATAGGCACAAGAATGAAATGGAAACAAAGTACATGGAAGCCTGGGGTAAATTTGGCACAAGCTCGGTTAAACTAAGATTTAAAAAGGAAAACAGCTGGCCAGTGTAACCATTTGTAAAAATAATTCTCCAAGAGCTATCATTTACACCGTATAAAAATGGATAAAATACATATAAGAACATCACCTCAACCCCATTAGACAAATAATACCAGACCAAAGTAGGGTAATTAACACAATAACAAAAAAAGTAAATAAACAGGAGTTTTAAAAGATCCTTTAATGGTCTTCAAAGATACAAAAATCAAAACAATAAAAAGAAAAATGAATAAAATCCAATTCACAGAAGTCTACAGAAAATTTGAAATTTCACTTAATCCAGTAGCAACATAAATGTATGCAAACCTCTAGGAAAACAGTGGGCAATATGACACAAGTCAAAATAATAATTATATTTTAAGGGACTTTCCTGGTGGTCCAGTGGTTAAGACTCTATGCTTCCAGTAAAGGGGGTTTGGGGTTCCCTGATCAGGGAACTAAGATTCCGCAGGCTGTGTGGTGTGCCCTCCCCCAAAATATCATATTTTTAAAACCAAGCTTCTCAATTCCACAGAATTTATCCTGAGAAAATAATTGTAATGAAGGAAAAAAGCTGTATGTATAAAGATGTTTGCCACTGTTACTTCTATTGTTATTACATATTACTGTCACTGTTATTTACATTAGGGATAAACTGGATATAACATAGATACCTAATATAAGAGGAATGTTTTAGTAGAGTACAAAAAATAATTATAAAGGCTCTGTCATAACATGAGAAATGGTTTTCTTCTTAATATAAAATTTAATAAAAGAAAAACACAACATTGTACATAATAACAAATATAACTCTAGCCTCCAGACCCAGCTAGGACTCCAGCATTAAAAACCCTCAACTGGGAGGGAGGCCCAAGAGGGAAAGGATATATGAATACACACAGCTGGCTCACTTCATTGTACAGCAGGAACTAAGGCAACGCTGTAAAACAATTACACCTCAATACAAATTTTTTAAAATTAAAAAAATAAAGAAGTCACAATGGAAAAACCCTCAGCTAAAACAGGTTTCGAAATGGTTTAGGGAACATTCAGACAGATAATTTCATAGTCAGAATTAATGCACCCTTCTCTTTTAGGTTTCTTTCTTCCTTAGCCACCTCCCACTCTTGTCATCCCCTGCTTGATTTATTCCATTTTAAGATTCTTTTTACCTCTCCATCTCCCTCCCTTTGAGGGAAAAAACTATAGCCTATATATCCTATGTTTTTGTAACCACCTACCCCTTCACCAGCTGCCAACAAATTCAATAAAGTCATGATTATCTAATTTACTTAACAATGTACAAATATGTATGAGGGAGAATGCAGAGAAATGACAATCATTTTGTTAGGCCGGTAGAACTGAGCATTAAAATTTTTCTTTTGTGTTTTGTTTTACAATTATTATTTTTTTTAGATAGAATCCCAATTACCTGGGCAAGGTTTCACTGTGCTATCAGAAATCAGCCTCTAGACATTTCTATCCCACATGAGCAGGCAAGCTTATCTGGAAAAATAAATTGATAAACAATCCAAGACATTTTTGGAAAAAAAATTAAGGAATTGGGCCTATTTCTGTAGAGATGATAACTTCCTTTAAAGCTACAATTATTATGGAACTGATAAAGAAGTCAACAATCTGGGTTCTCTGAGTGTGACTGGTTGTATCTTCACTGGAATAGGTCTGACTTTCAGACACACACAGAGCACATATGTCTAAGTGTGCAGTAGGGCGGGACACCCACACACTTCACTGTGAGCCTTGGTGAGGTTGAAGGGCCCACACTTGGCAGGGTAGCATAGAACCACCTTGGACAGGACTCAAGTTCACAGAGAAGCATCATTTATTTCCTTTTTCTTCTTGTCAGTAATTCTCCAAAACACTGCAGTTTCATGATACAGCTTTTAAAGGAATTAAACTTGAATAGCACAAAATTGTATAATTATGTTAAAATTCAATTGCAATTATTAACAGATCCAAGTCTGCTACATCATTATTAGGTAATAATGATGATGTTGATAATAATGATAGCTAACATCCATAGTCTGGTGACCAAGTGCCAAATACAGTGCCAAACAATTGGGAAGATAATTTGGCCTACCAGACCGATTGTTCATATGTGCCACTATTTAACATAAAAAAAATTCTAGGAGGACCTTCCCTGGTGGTCCAGTGACTAAGACTCCACACTCCCAGTGCACAGAGCATGGGTTCAATACCTGGTCAGGGAACCAGATCCCACGTGTTGCAATTAGGAGTTTGCATGATGCAACTGAAAGATTCCCGCATGCTGCAACGAAGACCTGGCACAGCCAAATAAATAAATAAAAATAAGTAAAAAATTCTAGGAAATTCAGGTTAGCCACAATGTGGAGGCACATGAGTCATATTTAGCTCCCAGAATATGTATTGGATGCTTAGAGAGGTGCCCACATCCCCAGAAGGCAACAGTGGGAAGGAGCTGAATTTCTGAGGTTTCATTTAGACAAGGCGTGCACTTTCCAGCTCACCATACTCTCTATGGTTCCCTACTGAGCTGCCATCAAGCCTCCTTCTTTCATTTCCATAGCTTGCCTGCTGTGCATTTCTGTTTCCCGTCCCTCCATCTAGACATCATGACAGCAAGTCAGCGTTGGCCACTAAATGGTACAATGCCTATCGGCAGACAGAAAACTGAAACAGGCAGTAGCAATTGTATCACCCGATTGTTTTTCCAAACTCTTTAGAGCAGTGAAGTATTGCTTCTAACAAAGTCTTACAAAAAGACCTGATGTCTAAACAGGAGCTGTTCTGGCCGAGAGTGGGGAAAACCCCAAGAAGTACCCAACGTGCTTGGCTCCTTCTCCTCTGTACCCCTGGGAGACTTCTTGACACTTTAGGAAAGCTGGCTACAGTCCAGTTTCCTCATTACAAAGCAGAGGGTACATAGAAGTGAAGCCACCTGGTCCTCAGTCACACAGTTAGTGGTTGAGAATCCAGGTCTCTGTTAAATGCCTCGGTATTTGGCAGTTTCTTCCATTAAAAAGGTGGTGAATTTGTAGACAGTCAATGAAGATTAAATAACTACTACCCATCTGCTTCTTTTATCAAGCCCTCTTGTTACTCCATGCTACACACCAGTGGTTACATGTATTAGCAGTTTTAAACTAAATAGTCAAGCATAGAATCATGAAAGCACAGGGTCTTAGAGCTGAAACACTAAAGGTGTTTTTTCATCCCACCCCCTCATCTTATAGACCAGGGAAATGAGGAGTTGCTTGAAACCAGTTCTTGTTCTTAAGCGTTCCAAGTTACCATCCTGTTCAATATGTCCAGGACTGTTACAACTTGACTTGGTAAAAGCCAGAACTTTCTATTTTTAAACAGTTTCTCTATGAAAATCATGAAGTTAAGATATAAGTTAAAGTTGTGATTTCTTTCTTTCTCTTTGTGAATTTTCTTCCATCTTTGAAACATACTCTCCCAGCTGGGCATGCAAATATCTCTTTACTCCAAAAAGTTCATTTACAAACTTATGCAAAGATTGTTTCAGACTGAACTTTTCCAAGAGAATTCAAGTCCACAGTCTGTAGTCAAAGGGCTTTTATTTTTAAATTTCCAATTCACCACATTGTAGGCCAGTAATTTTAAAATACAATAAATTCAATTAATAGACAAGTGAAATTTTTAAAAGACTAACAAAATGCAATTTTTTTATGATTAGATGCCAAACCAAGGGAAGACCAAACATAAAATTACTGTATCAAATTTCCATAACAATTTCTAGATGCATACTTTCTTTCCTATACTCACTCCATCATGAACCTGTTACAAATATTTCATGGAGCAATTTTGGAGCTACTTTAAGAAGATCCAGGTAAAGCACCACCCTGGTGGTTGGTCCAGATATAGGGCATGTCAGTAACACTGCTCATCTGAACCAGGTCCTGCTTCCCATCTTTTAACCCCAGCCCCAGCCATTTTGAGGATGTGATTGTGGTCCTCAAGGGTCTGGATCATGGTCTCCATACAGCTCCAGGGGAAAGACAAGTACAAGCTTCTTTGCACCACCTGAGAAAGGGCAGGGTTCAGATCATGGCAGGCTTGCAAAAGGGACTGTGTTGTGTTGTGCTAAGTCTCTTCAGTCGTGTCCAACTCTTTGTGACACTGTGGACTGTAGCCCACCAGGCTCCTCTGCCCGTGGGATTCTCCAGGCAAGAATACTAGAGTGGGTTGCCATGCCCTCCTTCAGGAGATCTCCTTGACCCAGGGATCAAACCCGCATCTCTTATGTCTCCTGCAATGGCAGGTGAGTTCTTTACCACTAGCACCACTTGGGAATCCTGCAAAATAGTTTTAAGTAGCATATAATTTGGAGACTTCATCAAAAGTAACAGGAATTATTAACACACTTGAGTCATATTTGGGTGTAAGAAAGATAGTTTTGCCTGCAATGTGGAACATGGTTTAAAGGGAAACAAGATCAATTAGGAGGCTTCTGCAATTGTTTTGGATAGAGATGATATGACCTGAACTCAGTATCTATAGCAGTAGTGCTTCAGGAGTGATTTAGAGGACTTGGTTATTGATTAAATGTAGGTGATGAAGGGCAAGTAAAACTGAGCAGTACCCCATGGGGCCTTGGGGAGGGGAAATCCCTCCACCACATCCTCTGCTTTAGCTTAACAGTATCTGATATACATTTCCTGAGTTGTTTTACAGCTTCAAAAACCCCCACCAAAAGAAAGACAGTAACTGTTTGATGACCATGAGCACAAACACTCAAGCCTATAGGGACCTGAGGATTGATAATGTTAACCCCTGTGACACTACCCTGTTACCTCACCATCAGCCAATCAGATACTTACGCACAAGTGATCACAGAGCCCTCTCTCGTCTGGCCTTTAAAACTGCTTTGCTAAAACCAGTTGGAGAGTTTTGAGCATTTTGAGCACTAGCCACCCTGGACTTCTTTCTTGGTGCCCTGCAATAAACACTGCATTTTACTTCACTACATAGTGGGGTCGGTAGATTGGCTTGACTGCATACAAGAGAGTGGACCCAAGTGTGGTTCAGTAACAGGGAGAGGTCAACAAGACACTAAGGCTTTGGCTTGAATGACATGATGGCTGGTGGTGCTATTCACCAAGATGAAGAGCCCAGAAGGAAGAGAGTGTTGAAAACACTGAATTTAGCTCTGGACCCCCTATCTGGGAGCTCTTCTAACCTGCTCTGGCTCATGGTGGTCACTAAACTGGAATGCCCTATTCTTATATTCAGTCATCAAATCCCAAACATCAAAAAGTTTTGTGATCATAAAAGAGCTTATTAAGACCATTGAAGCAACATGGGAAACATTTATTAAGTACTGTTAGGTAAAGTAATAAAAATGCAAATTAAAGCAACCTAAAGTCCTTCCTCTATTAAACTGGTAAAAAATTTTTTTAAATTAAAAGGCCCAAAGCTGCCAAAGATGTGGGAAAACTGGCATCCTCACACATTGCTGGTGGCAGTGTAAATTGGTACAAATCTTTTGAAAGAAATTTGGCAAAATGTATTAAGAACCATAAAAGAGTTTGTATCCTGTGACCCTGTAATTCCACTTCTGGAAATTTATTCTAAGGAAATAACTCAAAATGTGGGCGAAAGTACTTCATACCCAGAGATGTTTATCATAGAAGAAATTGAAAACAACCCAAGTGTCTAATAATAGGAGATTGGTTAGATAAGTTATGACAAATTTATCTGGCCTCTTATACATAATGAAGATGAATATAATGAAAAGTATATATATGTATAATATATCTGCTATTGTGCTAAGTCACTTCAGTCATGTCCGACTCTTTGTGACCCTATGGACTATAGCCTGCCAGGCTCCTCTGTCCATGGAATTCTCCAGGCAAGAATACTGGAACGGGTTGCCATGCCTTCCTCCAGGGGATCTTCCCAACTCAGGCACTGAAGCTACATCTCCTGCATCTCTGGCATTGCAGATGGATTCTTTACCGCTGAGTCACCGGGGAAGCCCTTATCTGCTCTCCACCCAGTAAGTTCATTTGTGCTATTTTTTAGATTCCACATAAATGATATCATATAACATCTGTCTTTCTCTGTCTGACTTACTTCTCTTAGTATAATAATCTCTATGTCCATCCATGTTGCTGCAAATGGCATTCTTTCTTTCTTTTTATGGCTGAGTAGTATTCCATTATATATACACACACACACCACATTTTCTTTTTCCATTCAACTGTTTATAGACTCATAGCTTCATTCTATGTCTTGGCTACTGTAAATAATGTTGCTGTGAACATTGGGGTGCATGTATCTTTTCAAATTAGAGCTTTTGTCTTTTCCAGTGATAACTTTTTTGGAGTTGACCATTTAAAGCAAGTTACATCAGTGCTCCATGCTTTGGCTCAAGCTGTTCCTCTGCCCAGATTGTCCTTCAACCTCTATCCTATTTAGATCTCTATACATTCAAAACTCTCATCTTTCTAAGTTCAGCTCAAATGCCATCATCTTCTCTATCACTATCTCTCTCTGCCTCTCACCCTCTTTCCCACCCCACCAATAAACCTTCAGTCCTGAATGCTCATGGTGGCTTGAGGCTGTGTTGTTTAGACTCACTGTCTTTGCGTGTCGAAATCCTGTACATTCTTTAACGTTCAGTCCAGTATCACCTCCTTTAAGAAGCCTACCCTGATGCTCCCAGACCGGGCTGAGCATACCATCAAGCTTCTGTCTTGTCTTGAAATTATGTATGTGTCTTATCTGTGAGAACCCCCATGGCAGAATCACACTCACTTGTGTGTCCCCAGAGTCAAACACAGGGTCTGCCACATACTAGGGATCACTTCCAGGAGCTTAACTGGGCTGGAGTAGTTGCCAGTTGGGACACTGTCTTGGAGACATGTTCTCAGGGAGCAGTAACCCAGAGTAAACGAGAAGGCATTTCCCCAGCACACTGCACTGCTCTGGAGATTAGGACAGGCAGAGCCCATGAGCCTGACACAGCCAAAAACTCAGCGTGCTTCTCTGGCTTCTCCTTGGCATCGTGGGAATGTGTCTCATCAGCTTTCATAAATCCAAGTAACAGAGTATAAGCCGAACAAGGCACTAGGTGAGGGTGGGGGAGACATAGACAAGGTCTGGTCCAGTTTCAAGGCACTGCAGAGGCACCCATGAACAAGTGCAGTACACTGTCCCATGGAGCAGAGAGGAGGTGGTGTCTGCTCTGCTTGGAGAAGCTGAGACAGGCTTTGTAGAAGGAGCCATCCTTGAAGTGAGTCTTGGAGCCTGCAGAGGAGTCCAGGTGAAGGTGGGAACTAGGATTGAGCCATCCAGGCAGAAGGACCAGCCTGGGGAAAAGCTCAAAGGTGGGAAGGTACTGTACTTGGCAAGTCAGTGGATAACCACATGTCTACCTAGCTGTTGTCTGAGGCTCTGTGGAGGATGAAGGATGAGATGAGGTCAGGGGATAGTTTGGGGTCTGCTTGGAGGTGGGGGTACGGGGGAGCTTGAGCACTCACCTAAAAGTGAAGCTTTTGTTTAATAAGCACTGGGGAGCCTTGAATGTTTTTAAGCAGAGGAATAAAAACTGGCGGCTGTGTTTAGGGTGAACAAGAGGGACAAGGAGGTGGATTAGAAAGTATCGCTGTTGCTGGTAAGGCTGATGAGGACCAGGACAGGGGCTGAGCTAGAGAAGGAGAGGAAGGAATGGCTTAAGAGATGTTGTGTTGTGGGGGTGGAATCACAAGGAGCCAAGCCCGCTCAGCATCCTGAATCCTTCCAGTTCCTTTCCACACACCTACCCCCTCAGCCCCCGGCTCCCAGCTCCCCAGCATCCTTCTTCCCTCCTTGGCTGTTACATTCTAAGGCAAGGAGATTCCAAATGCTGACTACATCTTCCTTGGCCCATGTCAGCTTTTGGCAAATAAGCTGGTGTCGCGTTCCCCAGAAAGCTTTTCTCGAACTTCATAAAGTTAGCAAAGAGGAGAAGTGTTAACAGTATGATCTGTTGAGTCTCAATTTCTAATCCCAGCCCTAACACTAACCCAGCTTTTCACTCCCTGAAGTTGTGCCAAGATGAAAAGAGAAGGTCTGTGCCAGACACGAGTGATTTCAGCTGAACAAGCACTTGGAGGGTCACAGAGAGCTGCTGTGCTCACAAAATGCTCTTGCTTCAGAATGGGCTTTGGGCGGCCGATGGTGGTGCATCTGGGCGATGTGGTCAAAAGGAGCATGGAAAGTATTTTTCTTTGGTAAATAAATATTCCAGTGTTGATGCTGAATTAAATCAGAAGCTGCAAGGAGACAGGTGCCTCTCCTTTATTTAAAAAAAAAAATTGTGGCGAGAAAGAGAAGGGATGATTTTGGACAGCCTTCTTCTAGTTAGAGACAAAAACAATTTAGCCCCAACAGCTGGAGAAAAGTCAAGGTTTGGGAGAAAAACATTGCACATTCTTGTGTGTCTAATCCTTTAAAAACTCTGTTGCATTTAATTCCCACAATCATCCAATATGGCTGAAGATATTATGCCCATTTCACAGATGAGGCATCTGAAGTTCATAAAGATGAAGGCATGTGCCCAAGGGAATATATAATCAAATGTCATTATAATGAAGTAAAGGCTGTACAGAAATATTCTTACCTTGGGAAACATGAGGTAAAAATGTTGTCAACTCCCTTACATTTGCATAGGGCTGAGAGTTTGCAAAGCACACTCACATATGTTATTCTTACATCATACTCAGAAAGGCCCTAGGTGGAGGACAGTAATATCCCCCTTGTAGAGAAGGGGGAACCGAGAGTCAGGGAGAAGAAGGGGTTTGATGGCTGGAAACTGGGACTTGAACACAGAACTGAGTCCAGACTTTGCTCTTTTTCTATAGAGGGTGGTTCTGAAAAAGCCAGGGGGGTTGCTAAGAGAGAGAAGGGCTTTCCTGGGAGAGAGAGGACCAGGGGAAAAGCCCCCAAGGGGAATTTAGGGTGTATCATAGAAGCACAAGCTGGAATCAAGATTGCCAGGAGAAATATCAATAACCTCAGATATGCAGACGACACCACCCTTATGGCAGAAAGTGAAGAACTAAAAAGCCTCTTGATGAAAGTGAAAGAGGAGAGTGAAAAAGCTGGCTTGAAACTCAACATTCAAAAAACTAAGATCATGGCATCCAGTCCCATCACTTCATGGCAAATAGATGGGAAAGCAATGGAAACAGTGAGAGACTTTATTTTCTTGGGCTCCAAAATCACTGCAGATGGTGACTGCAGCCATGAAATTAAAGTAGGCTTGCTCCTTGGAAGAGAAGCTACGACCAACCTAGACAGCGTATTAAAAAGCAGAGATATTACTTTGCCAACAAAGGTTCATCTAGTCAAAGCTATGGTTTTCCCATTAGTCATGTATGGATGTGAGAGCTGGACCTTAAAGAAAGCTGAGCACTGAAGAATTGATGGTTTTGAACTGTGGTGTTGAAGACTCTTGAGAGTCCCTTGGACTGCAAGGAGATCAGACCAGTAAATCCTAAAGGAAATTAGTCCTGAATATTCTTTGGAAGGACTGATGCTGAAGTTGAGGCTCCAATACTTTAGCATCTTATGCAAAGAACTGATTCATTGGGAAAGACCCTGATGCTGGGAAAGATTGAAGGCAGGAGGAGAAGGGGATGACAGAGGACGAGATGGTTGGATGGTATCACCAACTCGATGGATGTGAGTTTGAGCAAATTCCGGGAGTTGGTGATGGATAGGGAGGCCTGGCGTGCTGCAGTCCATGAGGTCGCAAAGAGTCGGACACAACTGAGCGAGTGAACTGAACTGATAGAAATTCTAAGATCCATGGAGCCGAGTTACACAGGCAGGGGCACTGTGGTCGTGTGTCAGACCTGGAGCCACATGGCCAGGATTTGAACCCAGATTCTGCCATTTAGCCCCCTGTCTGTGTCTCTGTCTCCTCACCTGTAAATGAGGCGACGCTAGTGATGGGAACTGTGTCACCCTCCAAGAGAATGCTGTGAAAGCAAGCGTGGGAGAAGCACTTAGAAGCGGCCCTGAGGCGTATGCGGCCACAAGGAAGCTTCGCCATTCTGTTATGGCTAGGATTGCTGCTACTACTACTTCTGCCAGCAGAGTCCTGGAGATAAAGCTGGGCTGAAGACGGAGGGCTTAGGATCTCAGTGTGCAAAGTTTGAACCTTGTATTTTCATGCAGCTACAATAAAGTACCAAAGACTGAGTGGCTTATAAACAACAGAAATCTATTTCTCCCCATTCCGGAAGCTGGAAGTCTGAGATTGGCATGCCCATGGGGTCAGCTTCAGCTGAGAGCCCTCTTCTGGGTTGCAGACTGCTGACTTCTCGTTGTGTCTTCACACGACAGAAATAGGGCAAAAGAGCTTTTGGGGGTCTCTCTTATAAAGGCACTAATCCCTTTCCTGAGTGTTCCACCCTCATGACCAATCACTTCCCAAAGGCCCTAACCTCCTAATAATATCACATTGGGGGCTAGAGTTTCCACATATGAATTTGAGGGTGTAGGAGACATTCATCCCTTTGCAGACCTGAAGGAGCAAAAGTAATTGGAGGCCCATTGTGGTTAAAACAGGATAAAATTGTTATTTTATGAAAATTAGTCTGGTAGGAGTGTGCAGACCTTCCTAACACTTCTCCCCACCTGGACTTGGACTCGTGGAGGCATTCCCTAGCAGCTTGTACCTCCTCCATCAACACACTCACCCTCAGGCACTGTAATTGCCTGACAATTGCAACTGGACCGTATTTGTCTTACTCACTGGTATATCTTGTGTCCAATACATTACCTGGCACTTCATGAGTGCTCAATAAATATACTTTTGATGAATGAATAATAAATGGATATGGGATGATAGTCTGAAGAGGAAAGAGTCTATAAAGAAACCAGCCAAGGAGCAGATGCAAGAGTCAGATATAAGATGCTGACTCGGGATGGAGGCAGAAAGAGTAAAAAGAAGTAAGAAATGCAAGAGGCATGGGGGAGAAAAGACTGATTGATAGGATTTTGTGAATGAGACTATGGGAGTTCCGGGGAAAGGAAGGGTCAATGTTGACTCCATTCCAGGGTTCCTGGTCACTGGCAATGGCCCTTTTAAAAACGGGAAAAAAGAAGGAGAAATTAGCTTGTAAGAGAAGATTTAGCAGTGACTTTGCCCTTGCTGAGCTTCACAAAAGTTGCTGGTGAGGAAAATGGTGTAATAGGGGGCACTATGAGATTCACAGGGTCACAAAGAGTTGGACACGACTGAGCGACTGAACTGAACTGGCTGATGCTTTTGAACTGTGGTATTGAAGAAGACTCCTGAGAGTCCCTTGGACTGCAAGGAGATCCAACTAATCCATTCTGAAGGATATCAGCCCTGGGATTTCTTTGGAAGGAATAATGCTAAAGCTGAAACTCCAATACTTTGGCCACCTCATGCGAAGAGTTGACTCATTGGAAAAGACCCAGATGCTGGGAGGGATTGGGGGCAGGAGGAGAAGGGGACGACAGAGGATGAGATGGCTGAATGGCATCACCGACTTGATGGATATGAATTTGAGTGAACTCCGGGAGTTGGTGACGGACAGGGAGGCCTGGCGTGCTGCGATTCATGGAGTCACAAAGAGTTGGACACGACTGAGCGACTAAACTGAACTGATGGGGTAAAAAGTACTGGCTGGAATTGGGGATTTGGGAAGAACAAGTTTGGTGACCTTCAGTGAGTGCTTCTTCCCTGGGAAAGGAGCAAGCACCAGGAGGCAGGTGGGACTGACAGGCAGGGGTGCTTAGACCAGAGAGGAAGCAGGTAGATGGCAATAACCCCCTTGGATGTAACAGTGTTCCCCGGCTGTCAGCTTTGCCTCAGGCAGCCCCATCCACTTCATGGAGCTGGCTTTACAGGCAACACTTGCCCCTACCCAGCCTTCCCTGGTGGCTCAGTGGCAAAGAATCTGCCTACAATGCAGGATCTGCAGGAGACATGGGTTCAATCCCTGGGTCAGGAAGATCCCCTGGAGGAGGACATGGCAACCCATTCCAATATTCTTGCCTGGAGAATCCTACAGACAGAGGAGCCTGGAGGGCTACAGTCCTTATGATTACCAAAGGGAAATCATACGGTCACATAGAGTTGGATATGACTGAAGATACTTAGCACACACACACGCACTTGGCCCTCCCAAACTTGGACTTTCACCCTACCTTCTCATGATGCCCATCCTTGCTCTTCCCTTTCCTTGGGTGGTCACCCCACCTTTCCCCTGCTTCACAAAGAAAAACAAAAAATACAAGCAAGAAGAAGGCACATTCATCAGGTGTCCTAAAAGAAGGCAACTCTTAGCTCTTGGGGCTGCTTGTTCTCCTCTTCCTTTCTGCCTCAATCCACACTCCACCCAAGACGAGCCAGTGAAAGAATGACATCCGAAAGGAAAGCCACTTTGTACCAGAAAGCCAATTTAATGTAAAGTGAATTTACTGAAAAAGAAGACCAAGCCGTTTCACGTTTGTTTCGTTTTCTTGAAACACTCTATTACAGTCATGGTTACTATGAACTCACAACTTCTGGTTACCTCATTTCTGCAAGAAAACTATAACCGCTGGGGCTCCAGAGAGTGCAAGCACAGAGCCATTTCTGCATGTTTTTCTGGTAGGTAGAAAAATCAGGGTAAAGAAAATAAAGTGGGACTTTCCTGGTAGTCCAGCAGTTAAGACTTTGCCTTCACGTGCTTGGGACTCGGGTTTGATCTCTGGTTGGGGAACTAAAATCCCACATGCCTCACAGCCCAAACACAAAAACATAAAAAACAACAGAAGCAATATTGTAACAAATTGAATAAAGAATTTTAAAGAAAAAAAAAAAGCTAATGCTTGTCCTCACTATGGGACAATGGGGGAAATTTACTTTGGAGTCAAATAATCTTTTTTTATTGAAGTATAGTTGATTTACAGTAGTGTGTTAGTTTCAAGTATATAGCAAAGTGATTCAGTTATATATTTTTTCAGACTATTTTCCATTATAGTCTATTATAAAGTATACATTATAGCTCCTTGTGCTATACAGTAGATCCTCGTTGCTTGTCTATTGTATGTATAGTCGTTTGTATCTATTAATCCCATGCTACTAATTTATCCCTCCGCTCCCTCCCTTTTTCCTTTGGTAATCATAAATTTCTTCTCTATGTCTGTGAGTCTGTTTCTGTTTTGTGTATAGATTCACTGGTATTATTCTTTGGATTCCATATATGAGTGATGTCATTTGGTACTTGTCATTCTCTGACTTCACTTAGTATGATAATCTCTAGGTCCACCCATGTTGCTGCAAGTGATAATATTTCATTCTTTTTTTAACGACTGAGTAATATGCCATTGTGTGTGTATACACAGTATACATACATATATATACACACACACACAATAGGTGGTGCAGTTGGTAAAGAATCCACCTGCCAATGCAGGAGATACAAGAGAAGCAGGTTCAATCCCTGGGTGGTCGGGAAGATCCCCTGGAGAAGGAAATGGCAACCCACTCCAGTATTTTTGCCTGGAAAATCCCATGGACAGAGGACTGTGGCAGGCTACAGTCCATAGGGTCACAAAGAGTCGGACACAACTGAGCATGCACACACATGTATGCATACATACACATATATACACACGTATACACAGCATACTTCTTAAGCGAGTCATCTGTTGATAAGCAGTTGGGTTGCTTCCATGTTTTGGCTATTGTAAATAGTGCTGCTGTTAACATGGGTGTGCCTGTATCTTTTTGAATTAGTGTTTTGGGGGTTTTTTTGATATAGACCCAGGATCATATGGTAACTCTATGTTTAGTTTTTTAAAGAAACTGCATAATGTTCTCCATAGTGGCTGCACCAATTTACATTCCCACCAATAATGTAGAAGGGTTCCCTTTTCTCCACACCCTTTCCAGCATTTATTATTTGTAGACTTTTTGATGATGGCCATTCTGACTGGTGTGAGATGACACCTCATTGTGGTTTTAATTTATATTTCTCTAATAATTAGCCATGTTGAACATCTTTTCATGTGCCTATTGGCCACTTGTATGTCTTCTTTGGAAAAAGTCTATTTAAGTCTTTGGCATATTTTTTGATTGGGTTGTTGGGATTTGTTTTTGTGTTTGTGTTTGTTTGTTTTCTATATTGAGTTTTATGAGCTGGTCGTATGTTTTGAATATTAACCCCTATTGTCTGCATCGTCTGCAAAGATTTTCTCCCAATCTGTAGGTCATCTTTTCAACTTATTGATGATTTCTTTGCTGTGCAAAAGCTTTTGAGTAGGTCCCATTTGTTTATTTTTGCTTTTATTTTTTTGCCTTGGGAGACCCATCTAAGAAAATATTGCTAAGATTTACGTCAGGGAATGTTTTGCCTACATTCTCTTCTATGTTGTCACGTCTTATATTTTGGCCTTTAAAGCATTTTGAGTTTATTTTTGTAGATGGTGTGAGGGTGTGTTCTAATTTCATTGATTAACACACAGCTATCCAGCTTTCCCAACGTCACTTGCTAAAGAGATTGTTTTTGCAGTCATTCTATATTCTTGCCTCCTTTGCTGTAGACAATTGCCCAAAGGTGTGAGAGTTTGGAGTCATATAATCCTAGGTGTGCTCTGCAACTACTGGTCTGACTCATCACCGCTCAGAGCCAGTCCCCTCATCGATCAAGCACAGTCTTACCTCCCGAGATGACATGAGGAGGCAACACATTCTTTGGACAATGTGGGTGTGCCCTGAAGAGCTACTTCTGATGGCCCTTCATGTTTCTCCCAGGAGCCTCCCAGCCTCTGCTCCCTGCAGGCCTCTAGGGGAGCCACAGAGGAGGGATGAGTTAGGGGCCCACTCCGAACGGAGATTTTCATCTTGTGATTTCCAAGAATTTTCACGTTCTTACACATTTTTTTCAGCCTTCAGTCTGACTTGACTAAAATGTAAAGAAACCTCACGTATTTGGGTGGCCAGAGCAGCATGCCTGCTTTCCTAGGCTTATCACATTCTGTCAGCCAAAGCTGAACACCATCTTCAAACAAAATGTCTATTTCTAGCCAAACGAAGGCTCCAGAAAGACTGAACCATCTACCTCATACATGGTGCACTTGCTTGGAAAAGATCCAAGCGTGTTGGAGTCCTGGCCAGCCCAAAGCACCCCAGCCACTTTCAGAGAGAGCAGGCGGAAGTGAGGGTTCTGATTTTCATGTGAAATCCCCATTTGGCCTTGGAAACGTTAAAAATAAACTTTCACCTGCATCTGATTTTCCTCTTTGTTACTGCAACCATTGTCTGTCTGAACAAAGAGGTAGCAAGAGCCTCTTTGAGCAGTTCACAGAGTTCAAGCCAGAGCCCAGATTGGAGGGGACACAGATGTTAATGAACAAGAGGACCAAGTGAGAGCACTATTGGGAATGGAAAAACCTCCCTGGGATTGTCAGGCCCCACGCTGCTCTGCCAGCTGCTGGCCTGGCTCTCAGGAGAAAGACCCGGGAGCTGCCTGTGCCTTGCCCCCTCTACAACTTGATGGGAGAGCGAGATCTTGGTGAGTCATACGTGATTTCTTCCCACTCGCTTGCATTTTGGAGGCACCCATCAGATTTGGGGGGTGGGAGTGCTGGTTAAAATAAGATACAAAATCACAATTTATGACTGTGGCGTTTATCGTTTCTCTTGGAAGCAGTATGTTTTTATAGAAAGAGTCTGGGCTCGGGAACAGGATAAACCTGGGTTCAACTTCTTTCATTTTCAGTGTGACCTTAGGCAAATTAGTTGACTTCTCTGAACTTCATTTTACTTCTCTGTAAAATGGGTGTTTAAAATGCTGTATTGGTTAAAGCAATGCTAATGGCTATGATACACAAACACACACACACACACACACAGAGTTAGAGTTCATTGGCTCTAACATTATAGAAACTGATTTCTGATGCTCATAAAGTCCACAAAAGGTTTTCCTAGTCTCTGAGCTGCTCTTCTCCAAGAGAGGAGATAGGTGCCTGCATCCTTTCTTTATCTGACTTCACCATTTTCTAAGCATGGCTTTCAAGGTCACCAGACTTGTAGATGTCCAGCCAAAGGTAGGTGGGAGACAATGTAGGACTATGGCAGGGGAAGGCTTTCTGCTGGGCCTAGAAACACACCACATCCCTTCCACTTGCAGGCTAGCATCCATCCTTAGAAATGAGGTCCAGCTGCGTGCCCAGGAAGATGAGGAAACAGGTTTGGTAAACATCTAGCTAGACTTGCCACATACACCAACTTTTCAGGGAGATAATAAGACTTAAATGAGATGATTATGAAACTGTGTGGCTCTCAACAAATGTTAATTCCTTTCTTCTTTCTCTTCCCCCACGGCCAAATTTTGCTGGAAGCAATGAGAGAAAGCTTCATTTGTAATGAAATACAAACAGGAGCCGTTGCTGCCAACAAGCTCCTCCCTGACGCCCACAGTCCTTGCCTTTGACATTTTCCCCATTGACAAAGCGGGGACCCCAGAGTCTTGTTCCTGCTCCTTGCTTCCTGTCTGTCCTTACAGCCTCACCAGGTACCTCTCCTTCCACAAAATAGGAAGATTTAGCTATTAAGCCCTAAAGTCAGAAAACCATCATGTTAGGAACAGTTGAAGCAATGATGCTTGGTGGCACTGTGTTTCTCCTAAATTCTATTCTTAACCCCTGTAGTTGGGTCACCCAAGCTCTCACTGCTGTGGTTTCATGTCCTTCATTGTGTTACATCTGGCTGCTTCATAAATTTACATGCCTGGCTCCAGGAAACATTTGGATTTGACACAGCCAGCCCTCCTGAGGGTTCCCAGGGTTCTAGGCTGGGCTTTGGCCCTTAGGCCCACCCCGCCTCTCCTAGATGCCTTCACACAGTCAGCCATCCAGACATCATGGCTTTTGCTGTACCCCGGGTCACACCTTGAGTCTGCTTTCTCTTATTTCACACATACAGTTTGAGACAGCCTTTTCATGACATCCCCAAGTACTGCCTCGTCTTCACCCCAATATTAGTTTCAATATTCACTTGCTTGTACATCTGGGAGAAAGAGTTAGCAAGAAACACCTTATCAAAAGTTGTGGTTTCACAGTTCAGTCGCTCAGTCGTGTCCAACTCTTTGCGACCCCATGAATCGCAGCACGCCAGGCCTCCCTGTCCATCACCAACTCCCGGAGTTCACTCAGACTCAACGTCCATCGCGTCTGTGATGCCATCCAGCCATCTCATCCTGGGTCGTCCCCTTCTCCTCCTGCCCCCAATCCCTCCCAGCATCAGAGTCTTTTCCAATGAGTCAACTCTTCGCATGAGGTGGCCAAAGTACTGGAGTTTCAGCTTTAGCATCATTCCTTTTGAAGAAATCCCAGGGCTGATCTCCTTCAGAATGGACTGGTGAATCTCCTTGCAGTCCAAGGGACTCTCAAGAGTCTTCTCCAACACCACAGTTCAACAGTAAATGAGTAAATGTGGTTTCACCAGTTTTGGAGGTTGGTCTTTATACAGTGTTGTGGGTTAGCATTGACAGTATTTCTAAGAGAAAAATATGCCCCAAATTCCAAACAACTAAATTCTGAATGAATTTGATGACCCAGTTCTTTCTTAAGTTGAGAATTGCATTGATCAAAGTCCTGATATGCAGGACAGCTCACAGACTTTGCATACATACAAACCTCAATTTAAATCCTGGCTCTGCCACCTAGTAATGTGTGACTTTGGGCAAATTACCTAAACTCTTCAAAATATGTTTCTTTATCTCTAAAATGAGAAGATAATCTTGTTTATAGTGTTTGTGTAAAGATTTAGTGCAAGAATGTTCATAGAGCTCCTATCACAGTGGCTGCTGCTGCTGCTAAGTCACCTCAGTCATGTCCGACTCTGTGCGACCCCATAGACAGCAGTCCACCAGGCTCCCCCGTCCCTGGGATTCTCCAGGCAAGAACACTGGAGTGGGTTGCCATTTCCTTCTCCAATGCATGAAAGTGAAAAGTGAAAGTGAAGTCGCTGAGTCGTATCCGACTCTTAGAGACCCCATGGACTGCAGCCTACCAGGCTCCTCCATCCATGGGATTTTCCAGGCAAGAGTACTGGAGTGGGGTGCCATTGCCTTCTCCGAGTGGCTAGTACATAGTAAATAACAATTATTATAGTTGTCATAACATAAGGAAGAATTAAGATCATCTATGATATTTGTTAAACTTTAAAAGGAACTTTTTTACATAAAATTTTAATGTCTAATTAACATTTTAATTACAGAAAAAAGGGAAAACTTAAAAGGAGAAAGTAGAAACCAACCAAAATCTCACTGTTCAATGAAAACCACTTTTAATGTCCTGGTGGTTTTCCTCTCAATATTTTACCATATACTTGCATACTTTACACAACTGGAATTAAGCTAGGTGTAACATTATTTTACATACAGTATTTTCTCTTTTTTTGCCACACTGTGCAGATGGGATCGTAATTTGCCAAAAAGGGATCAAACCTGGGACCCCCTGCATTAGAAGCAGAGTCTTAACCACTGGGCCACCAGGAAGTCCAACATTTTTCACTTGAAACATAAAATTATTTACAAATTCTAGCTTTTAAGAATTTAAAATTTAAGAGAACTTTAAAACTATTCAGTAATTATCCATTCCTTTAATGCTGAACATTTAGCTTATTTCCATTTTTTCACTCATGAGCAACAGTTTCATATAAAATCCTGGAAATTTAATTGTTATCTGTATTTGTGTTTATTTACCTAAAATAGTTTCCTAGAAGCATTGCCAAGTCAAAGGGTGTGCACATTTTTAGTCCTCTTGCAACCGTTAGCTGAATAGCCCTTCAGAAATATTCTAACAGCTTATACTCTGGGGTGTTTTAAAGTCTATGCTCTTGCCTTCCTGCTCACTTCTGCGAGGACTCCAGGAGCTGACTCTTGCCAGGGAACAGCTGCTTTGGAGAGTGCACAGGGTTTGGCCCAGTAGACACTTCCTTTTCCTAACAGTGTCCTGAATTCCTTTCGGGGAATCGTCTCTGCCCCTTGTGCACTTTGATGGGACATCAGAGTTGGAAGTGTCCTCCGGGCAGGAGAATGGATGCTGGTGATGAAGCCAGCTTGGATGAGACTGCAGGGAACCTTTCCCATGCTAGATGCTAGACTCGTCCTGCCATCTAGTGGTGGATAAAGGGAGATGGCAGCAGAGACCAGACCAGATGAATCTGCACTCCGGGAGGCCACGAGTGCCTGGCAGGTTAGGGAGTGACCCAGAGTATCCCATAGGTACCTCAGAACTCAGAGTGCTATATGAAGAAGGTTGAGTGTTAGTCACTCAGTCATGTCCAACTCTGCAACCCCGTGGACTGTAGCCCGCCAGCTTCCTCTGTCCATGGAATTCTCCAGATAAGAATGCTGGAGTAGGTTGCCATTCCCTTCCCCAGAGGATCTTCCAGACCCAAGGATCAAACCTGGATCTCCCGCATTGCAGGCAGATTCTTTACCATCTGAGCCACCAGGGAAGCCCAAAGGGGATGAGGGCAGGAATTTTTCTCAATAATAATTATTGAGCACTGACTATCTGCCAAAGACTATCCAAAGTGCTTTTTCCACTTTTAATCTTGTAGCCAGAGCCCAGCAGCACCTGTGAGGATGGGGAAGCTGAAGCCAAATCCACACAACTAGTCAGTGGCACAGACAGGAGTCAAACCCAGCATTGTGTGACTTTATAGCCAATGTTTCTAGGAACATTTATAGAATCACAGAGAGATACCGCCCCCTGCACCCCTTCTGTTCCTGCACCTCCACTCTCACCCCTACCTACTCCATTCCTTGGACCACAGAGGGTGGTTGCATCTCCTGTGGTGCATAGCTCATTTCCACCTGCTGTGCCTCTTGTGGGTCCCCAAGTCTCTCCTCTGAGAAACTTGGAAGGGAAGCTTTTCTCTCCGTAGGCTTGGAGATCGTAGCAGGCAAGGGGCAGGGGTGGTGGTAGAGTCCCTCATCTACTATCCACAAATGTTAAAATGTTTTAGACCAACGTTAACAGCTCTTTCCCTTTATTGATTGTGTGAGATGGAGATGCAAACAAGATCTCTAAAAGGCAGACTCGTTTCAGATCAGCCACTGTAAAGTTTGCTTCTAAATCCACAAAGGGGGACTTCCCTGGTGGTCCAGTGGCTAAAACTCCACACTCCCAATGCAGGGGACCCAGGTTCTATCATTGGTCATGGCACTAAATCCCACCTCCTGCAACTAAGAGCTTGCATGTCGCAACTAAAGATCCCACATGCTGCAAAAAAGATCAAAGATCCTACGTACTGCAACTGTACAGCCAAATAAATAAATATTTTAAACCCAGAATGGGTTTCTTGGGCTTTCCAGGATCAAGAGTGGGGCTGGCCCAGAGTTACCCTAGCCTTGTCCCAAGGGCTAAAAGAACCAACCTGCCACCCCAGTGAACACACAGGGGGCCCAGGGGATCCGCTGGCCTACAGACACTTCCACTCAGGGGATGCTGAGGTTTATTTAGGAAGCAGTGGCCATTCTTCTTGCCTGGCCCAGCAGATGAGTAATAAGCCAACTACTTTTAGTTGAGGGCTTTGTTTTTCTTTTCCTGTTTCAGAAATTTATCCAGACCCGTTTCTCAGGGTTGACAGCTTAGGCCAAATCGAGTTGATCACTTGGGGGATAAGGAGAGTGCCCTTCAGAAAGGAGCATGGTCCTCAAGCTGACTGATTTCCCGTTAGGAATCAAAATTTTTCTGTAATAACCTCCATCATTTTCAACAAACACCACTGGATGCCTTAAGAGACAGATAGGCTGACGTTTGGCATTGCTGAGCGTCCTCTTCTGAGCCAGGTCCCAGGCCACTGTGTTCTTTCACACAGGCACCGCCACCCTGCCCTTGCTCGGCCCCATCCACTACTTGCCCCAGAGTAGTAGGGGTCAGGCCCTCTCCCGGATGCGGACAGCCTCTTGCGCTTTAAGTATCAGTTGCTGGTTCTCACCACTCTCCAACCCATGCACCTATTCATTTCCCTTTTCTTGTAACGGTATGATCAGTTAACTTTATTCACACATTTAGTCAATCAACATTTATTGATTGCCTACCATGTCCCAGGTGCTGGGGTAAAAAGGGGTCCAAGTCTCTCACAGCCAAGAGGAAGGCTATTAAGTAAGACAATTACAATATGGGATAGAAAAATGCTAAGCCAGAAACAGGAAAGGACACCCTGGGGGCACTTCCATCACCTCTTTTTCCACTTTACCACCTTCTGCCAGACATTGTCTCAAGCTCCTGGACTTTACACACTGCAGAGGCTCTGGGCTTCACCTATTGCTAAGTAGTGACATAGCCCCGCTCTTGCCCTGGCATGACACAAACCCAGGCACAAACTGAAAAGGGGCCATGGCAGCCTCTGGAGAGTGGACCACGCCAATAAGAAAACAGGAGGGGAGCAAGGCCTACAGACGTACCATTGGTGCCAGCGCTGAAAAGAAAGCTGTGGGATGGATAAATGAGGGGTGGGTGAATGAAAAGACGAGTAACTGAGTGATGATTCAACAGCTGATTTAATGACTGAATCAGAGACGAGCTTCCAACCTTGAAGCAAAACTGAATTTCCAACACTTGTTCACTGAACACTGAGTTCCCCAGAAAACCCTCTACAAAGATTTTTAAGAAAATTAAAATCACTTAAAACCTCACGGAGAAGTGACAACGCGCTTGAAAAAACTGGAGTTTTCTAGGGGAGTTCCAGAGACGGGCCTTAAGGTCACTTATGAAGGAGAGAGCTGAGGGTCTCCCCATCCCCACTGATTTGTGAGAGGGAAGGAGCTCCAAGTTGCTCAGGCCAGAGACTTCCAAGGCAGCCTGGCTGTTGGGAAGACAGAACTACAAAGGGTGGCAGGCTGGGAGTTTCTCACTTAACCTGACAGGTGTGCCATGTTTATGAGCAGCTGGAACATTACATGTGGGTCAATTACTGCGTCAATCAGCTCTGCGTGTCCTACCGCCCGCCCCCACCCCCGCCCCTGCCCCATTCCCAACCCAGGGAAGCCTTCAGGGTATAACAACTGTATTCTAAGCTATCTGTTCTATAAACATAGATTTAGTGCTCTAGGGAAGACCAGGATCTGGGAGGAAGAACTGTGTTCTCAGAGGCCTGTGTGAACAGTTTAGGAGCTCTTCAAGGCTGCCTGGTTCTCTGAGATGAACTGGCTGAAGCTTTTGACTTTGGGATTCAGTTGGTGGGTGAGCTTGATGTCACGGTCTGGCTTCATTTGATAGAAACGACACATGTTGGCCATTTCCTTTGCTCCTGGAAATTCCAGCTTCTGGTAAGCCTCTGGGGTGATCTTTTAAGAACAAGTTAAAAAGAAAGAAAGAAAAGAAACAACAGGAAATGTTATAGCCCTCATTTAAAACAGTTGGAGATGAACTTGTTCACCTTCATAATGATACAAATCCACAGTTCTTTCGCCTAATCCCAAGACCCAAGAAACACTGAAGTTTTTTTCATGGGCAGTTTGGCAACATACTGACTTTTCTGAACTAATTTAGGGGCAAAACCTTATCTAAACTTATGAGAAGTTATTTATAGTCTTCATCCTGTTTAGTGGAAATTTCCCTGTCTTTCTCTGCAGAGATATTGATATGTTTGCTTATAGGGTCCTGCCCCAGCCCCTGATGGTGGTTACATAGTGTGTGTAGACATAACCCATCTAAAAGCTGAAAGATTCTGAAAGCTGAATTGTTTCTGGCCACAAGCACTTGGGATAAGGTACCATGGGTGTATAGCCCCTTTATCTGACTGGTTTTTATATACATTTCCTCCTGGGATTCCTCAGCATTCCTTTGAGATCTTCAACCCATCAAGCCCTCCATGAAGCATCAAGGCACTAGATTCTCCATCCTTCCCTCCTGATGGGAAACAAACATCTGAATTTCAGCCATGCAGCCTCTGCCAGAGCCAGGCCCAACAAACACTGCTCATCACATACCCACTGAGCCACCCTCTGTCACCCTCTGCAAAACCCTTCTGACATTAAGTGGATCCATAGTGACGCCATCTGCATCAACTAAGACCATTTCTTTCTTTCTTCTTCTTTTTTTTGGCCACACCACATGGTATGTAGAATCTTAGTTCCCTGACCAGGGATCAAAATCTTGCCCACTTCAGGAGAAGCTCAGAGCCCTAACCACTGGACCACCATGGGATTCCCATTAAGAACATTTCTAACTATTGGATCCAGTATAATCAGTCTTTAGCCTCCAGCAATAAACTCTAACCTCGCTCAGAAAACTCTAACCTCTATCTGGTCTTAGAATAATGAAACAGGTGCAAACTCATATAAAACAATGACTGTCATGCCATTTATAATAATGAAAAATCAAGAACAATCTGCATATCCAAAAAATAGAGGAATGGTAAAATAAACTATGGTAACTATGGTACATCTATCTACACTAGAAATATCATGCAGTCAATATTTTTTTAAAAGTTGAATAGAAATATATGCTCATAATTTAATGTCAAGTGAAAAAGCCAGATCCAAAATGGTACTTAGCATGTTATTGTAATTTTATTATATATATATTGGAAAAAGACTAGAAGAAAATGTACAAATCTTAACAGTTACTACCTCTGATAGATTAAACAATGTGACTTTTATATTCTTTTTTAAAATAATTTTCTGTATTTTCTGCCATAAGCATTTATAATTTTTGAAATCAGAAAACATTTTTAAATTTTAGTGAGTTTGAAAATAGAACATTATCAAAGAAGCATGGAAGACTACTTCTAAAATGTCTGTCTCCTTGGGTTACTGTCTCATCCTGTAACTTTGGTAACTAATATTCCTCAGGAAAATAAGGGATTCTTTTCTGCAGGTTTTTGAAGAAAAGAGATTTGCTCTGTTGTGTCTCACTTTTCTGAGAAAATAGTGTCCCTTTTGGAGTTAGACAGGCAGTTTCAGCCAGATCAGAGTTTCTGATGGGAGTTTATTCTGGGGAGTTCAGGAGTGGGGTTGGGGGTGAGGGGGTAGTCATGAAGTAATTAAGCAAACAGCGACCTTCTGAACAGACAGGGTAAGTCAGACTGCCAGGGCTGGAGCGCCACCTTGTGGCCACATGCATCCTTCCCCAGAGTACCGCAGCCTGTACGCCTTTTTCTACTCCAGACCAGCACCAGTGGCTTTAAGTCAAACTAGTTTCTAAGAACAGCATTAACCATTCTGTAAAACTTCCAGTTTCTAATCCCATAAAATTCTGTGTGCCAGAGAAGTTTCTGCTGCATTGTGAAACAACTTGTTATACCCAGAGCCGTCAGAAACCTATTATGTGACTGAGAGATGCTTGGACAATCCTGAGCCATCCCAAACAATGTCTACCCAGTACTCTGAAATGAATGCACACACACCATACGCCCACATTGTTCACCTTCCTCCCCTTCTTCTGTCAGAGAAGACAATGGCAACCCACTCCAGTACTCTTGCCTGGAAAATTCCATGGACGGAGGAGCCTGGTGGGCTGCAGACCATGGGGTCGAGAAGAGTCAGACACGACTGAGCGACTTCACTTTCACGTTTCACTTTCATGCATTGGAGAAGGAAATGGCAACCCACTCCAGTGTTCTTGACTGGAGAGTCCCAGGGACGGGGGAGCCTGATGGGCTGCCGTCTATGGGGTCGCACAGAGTCGGACACGACTGAAGCGACTTAGCAGCAGCAGCCCCTTCTTCTTTACAGAGTTCAGACCCCACAGACAAAACGAATACAAGACCCAAACGCAAAGCACTGGGAGAGGGGTCAGTCACTAAATAGTAAATTTGGACCCAGGGATAGATGACTTTGCAGATGTTCTCATAAGTCCATCTTTTGAATGAGTGGTGACTTCTTGGGCTTGGGAGTAACATTTTCTCCATGAAATTTGAGTGGTTTTCAGTGAGATCCCCAAATGTGGTTTTATAGCTGGATTGATACCTACAATAGTTTTCTCCTCAAAATATCTGTCAGCCTCCACACAGG
Organism: Capricornis sumatraensis; assembly: GCF_032405125.1. NCBI lineage: Eukaryota > Metazoa > Chordata > Mammalia > Artiodactyla > Bovidae > Capricornis > Capricornis sumatraensis. The sequence goes on from NC_091069.1 coordinate 187,574,706, forward strand.
GCCAGTACCTGAGGTGAACTGGGAGTCTAGATAGCCTCCCAAGATTCACTGGCCCAAGAGCTGCAGATGAAAATGAGAATCAACCCTCTGCCCCTAACTCTAGGAAACATTCTAGAGCAGGGTTCACCAAACTTACTCTTGAAGGGCCAGATATAAATATTTAAGGCTTTCGGGCCATATGGTCTCTGTCACAGCTACTCAGATCTACCAATGTATCCTGAAACCAGCCAGAGGCAATACACAAAAGTGTGCGTGTGTTCCAATCAATCCTAATTTGCAAAAGCAGACTCAACTCTGTAAAGAGGAAGGGACTCTCTCTACTCTGGAGAAATGTCAGTGCTGGGCAGAGCCTGAGAAACCATCCAGACTACACTGTCCTTTCACAGAGGGGAGAACAGCAGCCAGGAGAGGCAAAGAGCCGCGCTAGTTGATGCCTGCCAGCTTGAGGGGAGGGAGGGTCCTCCTTTCAGCTGCAACAGTGTCCAGGCCAGGCACACACAGACGCACACTTCCTTCTCACAAACACTCTTCTCGCTCCATCCTCTGACAAGAGCTGCTTGGAGAAATGTCTGGAAGCACTCAGGATGAACCATTGCCCTCACTTCTCTATAAAAGGTCTATTGTGGCCACACTCAAGCCCAGGCCATTCCAACCCAGTTAGTTATCGAGGGCTTACTAAATGCCAGACCCAATGCTAGCCTTTCCCACATGGGACTCACCACATCCTCGCAACAAGCCTATGGCAGGTGTAATAATCTTCTTTAACATATGAACAAAGGGAGGCTGGAGAGGTTAAGTCTGCTTCCCAGGTGGCTCAGTGGTAAAGAATCCACCTGCCAATGCAGGAAACTCAGGAGACATGGGTTCCATCCCTGGGTCAGGAAAATCCCCTGGAGAAGGGAAAGGCAACCCACTCCAATATTCTTGCCTGGGGAATCCCCATGGACAGAGGAACCTGGCGGGCTACAGTCCAGGGGGTCGCAAAGAGTCAGACATGACTGAACACGCACACACAACCATGGAGAAGTTAAGTAACTTTCCAAGAGTCCCCAGAGGGATAAGGGCAGAGCCGGGACTTGCTCACTTCCCTAGACTGCCTCCGGTTCATTCCTGTTGATTCTAGAACTTAGGCCAGCTCTATTGCTCCCTCCACCCATTCGCAGTCTTGCCCAGACTCAAGGACCACCTCAAAGCTACTTCTTCGGTGAAGCCTTCTCCTACCCTCTCTGACCGCCCATAGAGCAGAGAGTGTGGGCAACACAGTCAAGCACCACAGTGCTCTGCTCTTGTCTGACCACTGTGACTTCATGTGAGTGAGAATTTTCACCCCAACTCTGCTCTGACGTCCTCAGAGGTAGCACCAGGTATATAACAGGTCCTTGAGATATGCTTGTTATATGCCAAACACTAAGCTAAGCTCTCTAAATATACCCTAATTTTCACAAAACTCCCCAGGTAGATGCTCTCATCCACTTTGTAAATGAGGAGGCCACAGCTCAGAAAGGCTAAGTGCCTTGCCTGATGCTGGCCAACTCTGGCACACTGGCCTGATCAGCAATGAGTCCCTGGGAGGGGAGGGTAGGTTGGTATATATGAGAATGTTGTACCTTGGTCTTCAGAGTCTAAGTTCTTTCCACCCAAAAGGAATTGTACTTTAATAAGCTGATTAACCTGAAGCCAAAGCAATAAAGTCTTAAGGGTAGGATTCAGATGCACCAACAGATGAAGACAGATTCATAGAACAGGAATCCTCTCCAATTTCTTCCAACAGCCTCAGCTCAACCCTGCCCAAATCTGTGAAAAGTCTCCCAGAATTTGTAAGTTAGTGGGATGTGACCTCTTGTGATCATGTTTATGTTTCTTAGAAACTCACCTTTGCGTCTCGGACTTCTTTCCCCAAACTCTTGGACAGAACATCAGCATACTGCTGTATAGTCAGCGCTTCTGCACTGAGACCCACGGCCTTGCCCACAAACTCCTCTGGAGAATTAAAGATGCTGCAGACAGCGGCTCCAATATCCGCAACTGAGATACCATCCATTGGTACATCCCCCATAGGCAGTGCTAGTTTAAAAAATAAAAAGATAAAAAGAGCTAATTACATCACATCCTTGGTAGGTCCCATCAATCTTAATTAATCAACCAGTTAAACAAAAGGTATGGGAGCACCATGTAACACTGAGTCGCTACCATCTATGCAGTTATAAGGTTTGTTTGAGAAAATATCATAATACCTGGGTATTGATTAAAAAAAAAAACTACCATTTACTAAGCATCTTCTGTGCAAAAAGCCCAATATCTCTGTTCAGCTCCAGATGCATTTGCCCCATGTCCTACTCAATATCCTTACTTGAATGTTTAATAGACATTAGAAACTCACTGTGCCCCAGAATGAATTCCTGGACAACCTGCTTCTGCTACAGACTTCCTTCTCAGTTAATGGCAACTCTATGATTCCAGTTTCTCAAGTTAAAAATCTTAGAGTCAACCTTGACATTTGTCTCCCACCCCAGATCCATTTTTTTTTGTAGTCGTATTCATAGTGTCCAGAATTTGAAGACTTCTCGCCATCCTCACTGGCATTACCCTAGCCTAAGCCACCATCTAAGAAGAGCTAACTCTTCTGATGAGAGTCTAAAAGACTCTGATGTTGGGGAAGATTGAGGGCAGGAGAAGAAGAGGGCGGCAGAGGGTGAGATGGTTAGATGGCATCACCAATTCAATGCACATGAATCTGAGCAAACTCTGGGAGACAGCAAAGGACAGGGAAGCTTGGTGTGCTGTAGTCTGTGGGGTCGCAGAATCAGACACAACTCAGCGGCTGAACAACAAAGACACTACCATCTCTGACTTGGATTATTGCAAAGTTGGGCCCCTTATTTCCAATTCCACTCTTGCCTTTCCACGGGCTCTTTTCAACACAAAAGTCAGAGTGATTCTGTAAAAACTAAAGTTAGCTCATGTCATATCTGCCCAGACCCCTTCAATGGCTCTCTGTGTCTCTCAGGAGAAAAACCATGACTTACAGGACCAGACCCTTTACTAGCTCCAGCCTCACCTCCTACTCCCCTCTCCCTAAGCCCCCAACCTGCCCTGATCCAAATACACTGTCTGTTCTGTCTGCCTGAAAATGTCTTCCCCTGAATATTCACAAAGCCAGTTAGTTACTTCTATCAGAAGTTGCTCAGATGTCACCTTCTCAAAGCCCACCAATCACCTAATTTAAATTTCACATACCACGCTTACTGCTACCACTCCACATACACTTTACTGAGCCTTATTTTTTTAGAGCACTTATCGCTTTCTAACATATAATATGTTTTACTTCTCTATTATGCTTCTCTGCCATCCACCTCCTCGACCAGAATATGAGCTTAATGAGGGCAGACCTTTGTCTGCTTTGAGTGGTTTATTACTGAATCCCCAGTAAAGTGAACTAAGTCATTGGCACGTAGGAGGCCTTCAAATATTTATTGAATGAATCAGTTAGCAAACATATTGGCTGGTTTCATCCTCAAAACAGCCTTGAAACATAGCAAAATCAGGGAGTTGCCTGAGTTACTCAGCCAGCAAGCAGCAGAAGAGAACTCAAGCCCTCATCCATCACACCAAATTCTGTGCCCTTCTTACAGGTGGGCATAGCCTCTCACAGATTCCCGGAAGCCCACACTCCTGAGACTGGAACCCAATGTGGACACGATCTAGCCCCAGCACTGCCATTTTTTAAACTGAAGAATCTAAGTCTATTGACTCACCCAGTGCCTTTCAGTTAGGAAACAACAGGCCAGGACAAGAGTCAAGGTCTCTGAATTCCAGTCCAGTGTAAAAGTGACTTAAGGTTTACCAGCCAGGAACTAAACGTCACAGTTTGTCTTTTTGCAGCAAAATTAACCTCCTACCTGATATCTGCATAGGCAAAATGTCTGCTCATTCCTCTGCATAAGTTACAATTATAATATATATAAATTTATAAATATGAATAAATTATAAACAAATAATTATAAAATATAAATTTATGAATGTAAGTAAATTATAAACAAATTATAATTATAATATATATAAATTTATGAATATAAATAAATTATATTCTAAATAAATTATACATTATAATTGTAAAAAAGCAGTCTCTGTTTTTGAGGCATTCAGAATGAAGTCTATTCTGACTCTGAGGTTTGCTTTTATTTGAAGATTGAAGTTCTTGGGCTGAGTTTAAAAGGTGCTAAGGGACAGTGGTAAAGAATATGGTTCTTTACCAAAAAGAATTCTGTTCGCAGCCGGCCAGCGTCACCTCTAGCTCACTTAGCTCCAGCCAAAGGAGAAAGGGTTAAGTAAGGAGGTCTCTATACCATGGCTCGTATGTAGGCAAATCAACCAGCGGTAAAGCACCGAGGAAGCTGCTGCTGCTGCTAAGTCACTCCAGTCGTGTCCGACTCTGTGTGACCCCAGAGACGGCAGCCCACCGGGCTCCGCTGTCCCTGGGATTCTCCAGGCAAGAACACTGGAGTGGGTTGCCATTTCCTTCTCCAATGCACGAAAGAGAAAAGTGAAAGTGAAGTCGCTCAGTCATGTCCGACTCTTAGCAACCCCATGAACTGCAGCCTACCAGGCTCCTCCGTCCATGGATTTTCCAGGCAAGAGTACTGGAGTGGGGTGCCATTATCTTCTTTGACCGAGGAAGCAACTCACTACAAAAGCTGCTCCCAAGAATGCGCCCTCTACTGGAGGAGTGAACAAACCTCATCTTTACAGGCCTCCGTGAAATTAGACGTTATCAGAAGTCCACTGAACTTCGCAAACTCCCCTTCCAGCATCTGGTGTGGGAAATCGCTCAGGACTTCAAAACAGATCTGCGCTTCCAGAGTGCAGTTATTGGTGCTTTGCAGAAGGCAACTGAGGCCTATCTTGTTGGCCTTTTTGAAGACACTAACCTGTGTGCTCACCTCACATGCTGGTAAAGTAATGCTCAAAATTCTCCAACCCAGGCTTCAGCAATACATGAACCGTGAACTCCCTGATGTTCAAGCTAGTTTTAGAAAAGGCAGAGGAACCAGAAATCAAATTGCCAACATCCGCTGGATCATCGAAAAAGCAAGAGAGTTCCAGAAAAACATCTATTTCTGCTTTATTGACTATGCCAAAGCCTTTGACTGTGTGGATCACAATCAACTGTGGAAAATTCTGAAAGAGATGGGAATACCAGACCACCTGACCTGTCTCTTGAGAAATCTGTATGCAGGTCAAGAAGCAACAGTTAGAACTGGACATGGAACAACAGACTGGTTCCAAATAGGAAAAGGAGTGCGTCAAGGCTGTATATTGTCACCCTGCTTATTTAACTTATATGTAGAGTACATCATGAGAAACGCTGGACTAGAAGAAACACAAGCTGGAATCAAGATTGCCGGGAGAAATCTCAATAACCTCAGAACTGCAAATGACACCACCCGTATGGCAGAAAGTGAAGAGGAACTAAAAAGCCTCTTGATGAAAGTGAAAGTGGAGAGTGAAAAAGTTGGCTTAAAACTCAACATTCAGAAAACGAAGATCATGGCATCTGGTCCCATCACTTCATGGGAAATGGATGGGGAAACAGTGGAAACAGTGTCAGACTTTATTTTTCTGGGCTCCAAGATCACTGCAGATGGTGACTGCAGCCATGAAATTAAAAGACGCTTACTCCTTGGAAGAAAAGTTGCGACCAGCCTAGATAGTATATTCAAAAGCAGAGACATTACTTTGCCGACTAAGGTCCGTCTAGTCAAGGCTATGGTTTTTCCTGTGGTCATGTATGGATGTGAGAGTTGGACTGTGAAGAAGGCTGAGTGCTGAAGAATTGATGCTTTTGAATTGTGGTGTTAGAGAAGACTCTTAAGGGTCCCTTGGACTGCAAGGAGATCCAACCAGTCCATTCTGAAGGAGATCAACCCTGGGATTTCTTCAAAAGGAATGATGCTAAAGCTGAAACTCCAGTACTTTGGCCACCTCATGCAAAGAGTTGACTCATTGGAAAAGACTCTGATGCTGGGAGGGATTGGGGGCAGGAGGAGAAGGGGACGACCGAGGATGAGATGGCTGGATGGCATCACAGACTCGATGGACGTGAGTCTGAGTGAACTCCAGGAGATGGTGATGGACAGGGAGGCCTGGCATGCTGCGATTCATGGGGTCGCAAAGAGTCGGACATGACTGAGCAACTGAACTGAACTGAACCTGTGTGCTATCTATGCCAAACGTTTAACAGTTATGCCATAAGACATGAGCTAGCATGCCGCATATGTGGAGAACGTGCTTAAGAACCCACTAAGATGGTAAACATTTCATTCTTTAAAAAAAAAAAAAAATTATCTTCTTCCTGCTACTGATAGTTCTGAACGTTAGATTTTTTTTTTCCCATGGGGTCAAAAGTTACCTAAGTATATGATTGCAAGTGGAAAAATAGGGGACTGAAATCAGGTACTGGCAGTTTTTCCATTTTCATTTGTGTGTGAATATTTTAATATAAATGCAGGACATAAAGTATTAATGAATGTCAGAATGTTTCAGTGAACAAGTTTTAGCAGTTCAACTTTATAACAATTATAAATAAACCTGTTAAATTTTTCTGGACAATGCTGGCATTTGGATTTTTTTAAAATAAGTAAATTTCTTATTGACTGAAAAAAATATATATATATATGGTTCTGGAATTCTCTGGTGGTACAGTGGTTAAGACTCTACAATTCCACCGCAGGGGGCATGATTTCAATCCCTGGTTGGGGAACTAAGATCACACTTGCCTCATGGTGTGACCAAAAAAAAAAAAAAATTTTTTTTTTTTTTCCATTAAAAGAGTATGGTTCTGGAGTCAGATTACCAGAGTTCAAGTTCTGGTTCTACCTTACTATTGATCTTGGCAAAGTTAATCTAATCCATCTGTGCCTCAGTTTCCCCATCTATGAAACACACCAAACACCCAGTAAGTCCTCAGTAAATGTTCGATATTCCCTATGGTGTGTGTGTGGGCAGGCGCAGGGGGGGCGGGGGGTGGTGGCAGGGAGCTATTCCCTATGGAGGGGGCGGCGCTTAACAGAAGGGAGAGGATGAGGCTCAGGGATACCTGAGGCTGGGTTTTACAAACATGAAAGAAAATGAAAGTGAAAGTGAAGTCGCTGTCCTGTCCGACTCTTTGGACTGTAGCCCACCAGGCTCCTCCATCCATGGGATTCTCCAGGCAAGAGTACAGGAGTGGGGTGCCATTTCCTTTTACAAACGTGGGGAGCTCAAATGGGACTGGGTACCAGCAGAAGTTTAAAGCATCACCTCTTCACCTAGGGCCAGTCTAATTCATAGATTATAATATCCTAGCTTAGAACCTGAGAAATGTCATGTGTGCGGCTTCTGAAATCTGGTAGAGGCATAGGAAGAAGGGAAGGGCGGTGAGGAGGTGTATCACACCTACACACTTATCTGGTCACTTGCTGAACTATTTCCCGAGTCATCTGTGACATGCGCCAGGTGCTCCAGGCTCCAGCTCAGATCTGCTTTGCCACTAGTTACGTCCCTGACAAGTCTTAATTATGTGCCAGGGAAGAATGACTGACTTGCAGTCACTGATTCTCTCACACTCCCTCCATTCAACAGAGCCACCCTGGACTATGGGCAAAGAAAATGTTCCCAAAGGGCAGGGGAGTGCTGGCCAGTGGACTGGCAGCACTGGAATTATCGGGAGTCCTGGTTAGAACTATAGTCTTGCAGGCCCCAGACCAGACTTATGGAACCAGACTCTGCAGGCAGGGCTGGAAACCCGTTCCCAGGGAGTCACTGTCTCTCTCAGGATTCTCCCATCCAAGTACTAACCAGCCCGACCCTGCTTAGCTTCTGAGATCAGACAAGCTCGGGTGCATTCAGGGTGGTATGGCCATGGACCCTCTCAGGATTCTGACCCTGAGATCCAGGTCAAGAGAATGTGTTCCCTGTAGCCACAGAAGGGCAGGGAGATGAGCTAGAAGGGAAAGTCATCTTGTCCAACTTTCCTCTTAGACATGAGGAAACTGAGGCCTGAGGCCACATGGCTCACTGCTTCTATGAGGAGTGTCAGCTGGATGAGACAGGAAGTGTAATCCTTGGTGCTTCCAGCCCAAGATCCAGCTCCCCGGGAAATCTAGAACAACATTGGGCCCCGTCAGCACTTCACCCAGAGCCAACCACACAGCGAGCACTCGGATGGCATGCAGAGAGAGGAAGGAGGGGAATAGGGGGCTGGGCAGGGGGAAAGCTGGTGTCCGGGCAGTTTCACTACAACCCTCCACGTACCCAGGGTGTAGTAATCTCCATCAGAGGCCTTCACTGGCTTCAGTGGGCCAAGAAAGTTTTCAAAGTAAGCTGCCACTCGGACGCTGGTCATGGGAACGCCAATGGACCAGAAATACTCCTCCACCT